>NC_056007.1:31450577-32700577 GCF_018446385.1 Zingiber officinale | reverse complement strand
ACACGACCTGGGCAACCCCCCATAGCAGGGCCGTGTGACACTCAAGGATGGTGCCTTCCTCTTTTGTAATTTTTGCCTCGGACATCATTTCTTCTCCAAAATCGACTCTTGTGTACAAAAAAATGCACAAAAACAGATCTTCGAACAAAAAGTGTAAATATGCTAAAAGCAAAGGTGGAAGTACGGAAATGCATAGATAAAGCACGTGCAAAGTATGTGAATGTGCGTCAAAACATGCTAAACAAGAGTATACAATCTACGCACATCACCCTAGACTTAAACCTTTGCTTATCCTCAAGCAAAATGCTGCAATCTAAATTCATATGTTCTACAATGCACTCATATCCCTAATGTATTTTCCTAACTCTATAAAAAAGTTTCATTAACAAGCATGATTATGAAAACAAGTCAAGAATGACTCAAGAATAAGTATCTTGTGCACAGTGCATTAAGTAACTCAAATCCTTCAAGTTTCAATCTTCGTCCTAGTCAAGTCGTCATCAAATTTGAGTTCCTAATGTTTCCGGTGATAGACACGTAACCGGTGATAGACACTTACATGCCATACACTTGGTTCATATTTCTCAATCAACCCAAGGTCTCAAAGGCGTGCTCAATCTAAGAGAAATTAAGCAGTCATTTCCCCAATAACCTAACTCGGTCTCAAAGGGGTGACTTGCTAGATTTCACTCACGACAACTATTTTTTATATCCCTTATTCAATTTTTTTAATTTTTTTTTTCACTTTTTTTTTCATAAGTATTTGCATTGTGCAAAACTTATTTACAAATGTACTTTTAACACAATTGTTGGGATATTTTGATTTTTTCCAAATGAGCTTACATGACTTGAGCCTCATCCAGTAACTAAAATGAAGTTTGAGAAATCACCATGGAAACCAAGTACTAAACAAACAAGATAAATCATGACTATTTTAATGATATCAACTATTCAAGCTCAAGTATAGTGAAGTGAAGGTAAGATCCTTAAGGTCAAGCAAAATCTCAAACTTATCTCCATATGATACTTAGTTTATTTCATGCTACCCAAGATAGAGAAAAGAGGTACACTAAGCATACTACTAGCATCACTTAAAACATCATGAATTTAGATAATAAACGTGCTAACATTTTTACTAAAAGATAAGAAAGAATATAAGTGAAATTTGATGTTCTCAAGATGTATGCCACAAAAAATCAAAACAAATGCAAGACATAAGCCAAAAAAAAAAAAAAAAACAAAGCAAATCAAATGTATCTAATGCATCCTCCCAGACTTAAATTTTTCATTGTCCCAATGAAAACTAGAAATGATATATGGAGGAGATTTATGATGTTTGGAGAAGTTACTAAGTGATGAGCTCCAAATGGTTGACATTCATGTTTTTAAAGATACTCCTCTATCCAATGCTCACATTCCTCCACAACTTTGAAATCTACAAACATAAGATAGATAAGAAAAATTAAGTAGAGGATACAAGTTTATTATAAGGAAAGAAATGAAACTAAAAAGAAACTAGAAAATGAAAACAAGATTGAACTTGGGTTGCTTCCTAAGAAGCGTTTGTTTAAGGTCATTAGCTCGACCACCTTATTAGATTTAACACCCTCCTACCAAGGGCTCTTATTATGGAAGGAGCTTTCAATATATGAGTTAAACAATGAAGTATAGCTCTCTCCATCATCGTCTTCATTAAAGTTCTTTCAGGTGGTCGAAGACGGTTCAGTATGAGCTTCCAATTATTGGCCTCTTGAAAATCTATACACCCAAAAGAAAAGCAAACCTCCCACAAGCATGTAATATAAGAAGGAACTAGAATCGTATTAGTATGAATTGAGTATGTATCAAAAAATGAATCACATCCAACAAAATCAATTATAGGTACATCTATGAAGTTTTCTAAAATATCACTAGAAATACTAACCTTGCATTGTTGAGATATACCTAAAAGTTCTAAACATGTGGATGTGACTTCTTCAGAATTAAGTACTGGTTCTGGTTCTGGCTCATGTGAAAGTGCCTCTAAAAGTGGTGATTCTTGGGGCTTTGCTTCCATTGCATAAGTCCCTACACATTTATCATCAACCAATTCCATTCTTACAAATTCCATTGTATCAATTGGTTGTGTGACCAAAGGAGTTAATCCTTGGGACATTTCCTCCATAGTACATGTCCTACATTTTTATCCACCACATCATCATCATAAGTAATGATGAGTCCATTAACATCAATATCATCAATAGAGGAATCAATAGCTTTATTGGAATTTTGTAGTAACAATCATAGAGCTTAGATCCCCCGTTGTATCATTATTTCTTCAGAATCTTGTGTTGTGGTCTTCATCCGACAATGAGTGGGAAAATTTTGGTCTTGGGAGTCCTCCCAGTTAGTCGGCTCATCTGGTAGTGAATGATATAGTCCATCTAATGCAACTCTGATGGACTCTGATACACATGGGAAGAATGCTCAACATTTTGTATATATTTATAGTCCAAATTTTGATGGTTCATCCAAAAGTGCTTGACATGTTGAGGCATGTCAGAGTTCTGCTGCTGGAATAATGACTGCTCACTCTGCTCTAGAATTAGCTGGGGTTGAAGGTTCTGAATTTGATGATTTTTCCAGTCATAGCCATAAGTATCAAGAACTTGCTCATAGGTATCTTGACGTTGAGGTTGAACCAAACACTGAAGTTCTGGAGTTATAGCAGTCTTTTGGAAAAAGTGACAAATAACAGCGGGATGAGATGTGCTACCACACACTCCACAAAGGAATTCAAACTCATAGTCATTTGAATCATTATATTCATCAATGGAAGATCTTGCTATTGTGCTAATGAGTGTGAAAAATTCTCTTGAAGCCTTGCTTGACATGTTAGTGCTCAAGATATCTAAAAAAAATTTCACGAAAAACTAAAAATGCAGAATTAAAGACAAGAAATAAAATGCAAAATGAAAACAAGAAAGAAAATGCAAAAAGAGAAAGAAAAATTTATAATCTTCTAATGATCTAAATATCATGTTTAAGTTGCAAAAGAAGAAAATTAGGAGATACAAATTGAATTACAAAGATAAAAAAGAATTATTAAGAATTAGTAAGGTATAAAAAATGAAAACAGAATTCTAAAGATTAGATTCAACTATACAAATGAAAAGAAAAGTTAGGTTTAGTCTAACTCAATTGATAATCTCTAATGTTATAACGCAGTCTCCGGCAACAGTGCTAAAAACTTGTTGACGTTCCGTAAATGTACGGAAATATCGTAAGTAATAATAAAAGATATCGTATCCACAGGGACTGGTATAAACACTAAAGATATCTCAACGCGAATTAGCTAAACAACAAATCAATGAATTGACAAAAGCAAAGTACAACTATGTAAAGTAAAACATAAAAACTAAAGAATAAGAAACAAGAATAAGGGGTATCATAAAGGTATGTTCTAGGAGTTTCAGTTTCTTTGTAAGATTATTCAATGTAAATGATCTACCAAATCTTATTTCTCAATTGTCTATCATTTGTAGGAGTTGCCGGTTCCCTCTTGCAATAGACAACCGGCCTAGGACTAAAATCTATACCTAAATGTGATAAATTAGAAATGAATCTATGTTGTCCTTACACGCGCTTGCTTGTCACGTGCGTCCCTCGGATAATCAACATAAAAATTCATCATTCCTCAACCGCATCAAGATATAAGATATGAACACATACAATCTATCCTACCCCCTTGAATAACCTTATTTCACCCTCAAGATCATCTCTCAAACGTCCTTACACGAGCTTGTTCCTATCACGAACGTCCCTCGGAAAATCGAATGAGAAATAATCTCTACAAGATCCACAAGGTATTCAAACATTCAATCAATAATGAGCATTAGGTCTAAATCATAACATTCCACACAAGATCAAAGAGATACAAAACAGGTCAAAATCATTGAAATATGAAATTGGCAAATCCATAAGAGTTTTACATCAAATCTTCATTACGAATACTCCCTCCATCCTAGAACAAGAGATCTAATCTATAGAACGAGGAAAGAAATCCGAAAACAAGAGGATTACAAGCATCTTGATTCCCAAATTCAAGAAAGAAAGGGAAGAAAGACTTATCTACGATGAAGAACGGTCTTCGGATCCAATCCTTGCTTCCGGAGTCGAAACGTTGAAGATCTGCCATCGAATCGCCGGAAAATTCCTCCAAGAAGGTGGAGGAACGCCCAAATCTTGATTTCCCCCAAAGGGGAGAAGATTCTCCTTTCAAATCTTGAAGAAGACTTTATATAGAGGAGGGGTTTGGGCGCCACACGACCCCGAGACACGGCCGTGTGAAGCTCACACGGCCTGTGCTACTCCCTTCTCTGCCCGTCTCACACGGCCATGTGTGAGACACGACCATGGCCTGCTCTGCCACTGCTCCCCTTGCACGGTCGTGTAGATCTACACGACCTGCACTACCTCAAGCTCTGGAGCTCCTGCACGACCGTGTGGTGCACAAGGCCAGGGTGTTTTTGGCCTCTGGAAATGTTGCACGACCGTGTGTGTCTACACGTCCGTGCACTGCTTTATATCTGGAGTGCTTGCAAGGCCGTGTGGTGTACATGGCTTGGCTTTATTGGCTTCACAACTTGGCACGGCCGTGTGAAGATCACATGGCCATGACCTGTCCCCTTCCTGCTGCAGCCACATGGGTGGTGATCTTCACACGGCCTGAGCAACCCCCCATGGCAGGGCTGTGTGACACTCAAGGATGGTGCCTTCCTCCTTTGTAATTTTTGCCTCGGACATCATTTTTTCTCTAAAATTGACTCCCGTGTACAAAAAATGCACAAAAGCAGATCTCCAAACAAAAAGTGTAAATATGCTAAAGCAAAGCTGGAAGTACGAAAATGCATTGATAAAGCACGTGCAAAGTATGTGAATGTGCGTCAAAATATACTAAACAAGAGTATACAATCTACGCACATCAACTTATCAATGGGGAGATTTAGTTCGATAAATCAAGAGGCCCGATAAGTGTTACGCAACCGCAAGTGTATGGTTTCGTCATCAGTAATAAAAATATCGAATCCACAGGGACTGTTGATTAAACACTAGAGATGTCGCAAGGTAAGTTATCTGGACGGTTGAAAGCTTGCTTTGGCGTTTGCAAACTAACGAGGGTGATTGAAAAGGGAAAGAGAAGGATGAGAGAAAGAGAAAGAACTGATCTTGGATGGAATGAGCTTCGGAGGATGGATTCTAGGATTTCGGTTTCATTGTAATACTAGGAGATACTATATAGATTGCTTAGTTTCCATCCCCTATGTCAATGTTCTTGTAGAAAGTTAGATTGGCCAGTATCCCTAAGTATCACGTAGAGACATTCCCTGTAAAATCATGTAACGGTTAACCCCCCTGTCACGAGGGCGCCTCAGTAGATCACTGGGATACATATCTAGTAAAGAACAATAAGAATAAGAGTATAAGTTCGGTACGGTTACCTACTTATGGAGGAATTACCTCTCCTTTCAAGAGAATATCCTAGACGTCCGTGAACGGATTACTCTTGTCACTAGGGCCCCTCGGGTATACGATCTAGAGCACTCTCTTTACGAGAGCAGTAATTCCTAAGGGATTGTCTCTCCTTTTGAGGGAACGTCTTAGACGTCCGGAAAGGGTTACCCCTGTCACTAGGGTACCTTGGTCAATACGCTCTAAGGTATCCCCTTTTCGGGATCAACAATCCTCCATATCAATCAATCAAAGAATAAAAATATAAACATCTCACATAAGCATGAACAAGAATTGACAAGTCATCGTATTGAAACAAAGTGAATCTACATAGTTCTACATCTCCATCGCATTACAAATATTCCCTAATCCTAGAAGAGGACGTCTACTCCATTGTGGGGGAAGAACAACCCCAAAACATAAAGAAGAACATACTTACAACACTTGATATGAGAAGGAAGGGAAGAAGCGATGCTTGTCGAGGTTTCCGATGTCTTGGAGATGCTCCCTTGCTCTAGAGATGGACGGAACATCGAGGGATGACGGTGGATGAAGCTCTAGGGTTTCCCCCGAAGGAGAAAACCCTTTCCCAAGGAGAGGGACGAAGTCCCCGAACCAAAGATGATGCAAGAATAGGGTTTTTGACCCTTTTGTATCTCCTCTAAGCTGCCCAGGAAAACCAAGATTACGGGGCGTCCGGTAAACCGAGTTTTTCACCCATTAAATCAAGTTTTCTCGTGATCTATCTTGAACCAAAGTTGTAGTTCTTGAAATTATCTTCAATCTAATACTTGGATCGAGCCCTGGGTCCAACCGAGCCGAAAGTTCTGGCGGATCGAAGTTTGGTTTGTAGTTTGGGCGGAGGTCCAATTGAACTCGCGGCTGGGAGGCACGACCGTGCTAAATCATTTAGCACGGGTAAACAATTCTTTCTCTCTGTTGAATCTGAAGCAAAGTTGTAGATCTTGAAGCCAGCTACGTTTCGGTATAAAGAACATCCCGAAACTCCAACGGAGCGCAAAGTTATGGCCGTTTTACAAACGGTTTGTAGTATGGCCAGAATTCAGCACGGCTCTGTTTTGGCGTGGCACGACCCGCGTTCTTTGTCGCATGGCCGTGTGAATTCACACGGCCGTGACCTTTTTCTCCACTGGAATGTTGGCATGGCCGTGCCATTTGGCACAGCCGTGTGCTGCTTAGCCACTATCATGGGGCACGGCCGTGCAGGGTTGCACGGCCATACCTTGCTTGGCTGCTGGTGGTGAGGCACGGCCGTGCAGGGTCGCACGACCGTGCTCTGATCCCTCTTTGGATTGACCACACGGCCGTGCAAGGTTGCACGATCGTGCTCTCTGCTTTATTTTGGTGCGTCGACAATTACCGTTTTCACTCTAAAAGTTGTCCCTGTCAACACAAAATCAAACAAAGAGCAGATATCCGAACAAAAGAGTATATATGGTGAATACATGCTAAAAGAGACGATCATGCAAGGAATATATACGTATAAAGCAAGTGAATGTGCGTCAAAACATGCATAAACGATCATACTATTTACGCACATCAATAAGTTGGGAAATGATATTATTTATAGTGTGTGTTGTTGATTATAGAAGATAACTATGTCCTACTAATCTAGCTTGATAATGTCCCCAGAGGAGCTTATAAGAATTGTCATGTAAACCCTGCAGGTGAACTTAGTCCGACATGACGATAAAGTTGAGTGGTACTACTCTTAGAGCTAAATATTAATTAAATGAGTTGTCAGTAACTCATTTAATTAGTGGACATTCGATATCTTAAACACAGATTAACACACTCATGATAAAGAGGAGCCCATATAGTAATATGGGATTGGTGCGGTAGTTCAATAATAACTCTTTAGTTTAATGAGATATTATTAATTAACTCAAGTTGGGTGTTCGGGGTGAATACGGGAAGCTCAAGTTTATCGGGAGACCAAAACCAATTTCTCCTCTCGGTCTCTGTCGTAGCCTCTTATTTATAAAGTCTTATACCCACCATACCCACCTTCTTACCCACCTTAAGGTGGCCGACCAAGCCTAGCTTGGAGTCCAAGTTAAGGCCGACCAAACCAAGGTGAGTTGGTGGCCGACCCTAGCTTGAACCCAAGCTTAAATGACCGACCACATTAAAATAAAAGGATTTTATTTTTTAAAATTTTTTCTTATGTGAAAGCCATGATTTTAAAAGAGAGTTTAAAATTTAAAGTTTTCTTTTTATAGTTTTCTACAAAAGATTAAAAGAAAGGTTTGATATCTTTCCTTATTTGTAGTTAAAATGAAGATTTTAATTTTTGACAAAACTTTCCTTTTTTGTAACCATCCTCATGATTTTAAAAAGAGAGTTTTAAAATAAATCTTTCCTTTTATAGTTTTTACAAAAGATTAAGAGAAAAGATTTGATATCTTTCCTTATTTGTAGATTGATAGGAAAGTTTTAATTTTGAGAAAACTTTCCTTTTTGTTGTAATTATCGACATGTTTTAATAGAGAGATTTTAATTTATAAAAGTTTCCTTTTATAATCAACTATGAAGGGAATTTTTAAAAGAGAAATTTTTAATTAAAATTTCCGGAAACAAATTAGAAAGTTTTAATTTTATGTTTAAAACTTTCCTTTCTTGGAGGATTAGATATAGCCGACCACATTAATAGAGAAAAGGATTTTTAATTAGTTAAAATTTTCTTTTCAGTGGCAAGGAAAATAAAGAAGTTTTTGTTAAAGCTTTCTTTATTTGCCAAGACCAAAGAATATAAAAGAGAGGGTAGAGGTGCCTCACCTAATAACAATACTTCTATTATTCCTCTCCTCTTTGGTGGTGGCCGACCCTCATCTTTCTTCATCTCCTTTTATTCTTCTTTGGTGGCCGGCGGCATCAACTCTTGGGGAGTCCTTGGTGGACGGATTTTGCTTGGAGAAGAAGTAAAGAAAGGAGGCTTTGTTTCTGACATCCCTTGGAACTTGTGGTGTGGCCGAACCTCATTTTCTCTTGGAGTTCTTGTGGTGGCTGAAACTTGCTTGGAGAAGAAGAAAGTTTGGGTGGATTCTCGTCTCGGTAGATCGTCGCCCACACGACGTCCGAGATAAGAAGAGGAATACGACAGATAATCGTGAGGTCTATAAACTATAAAAGGTATAACCAATTATTAGTTTCCGCATCATAACTAGTTCATCCTTTTATTTATATCTTGAAATACCAAACACAAGAGGCTAATGAATCTAGGTAATCGAATTTATGTTTTTCGATTTTGTGTTTCTTTTGATTTTCGAACTTGTGATTCGATTGTTATTTTTGGTTAAACCTAAGATTACTATAAGGAAATTAAATATTAAATTTCGTTGAAAGACTTTGTCTAAGGAAACCAAATTACGTGTTGGCTCTAAGAGCCTCCCTCCACAACGGATGAGTTTGTTTGTGGATCATTAGATCAAACTTCCTTTATGGATGGTTATAGAAAATTATTTAGAATGTGTGTGATCTTCTCCAACTGAAGGGGCACAATTCTATTTAATGGACTAAGGATCAAGTAATGATATACACTTAGACACATTTAATAGTATCCTCCCGAACGGAGTCATTGCTATTATTTGTGTGACCAAAGGAATACCAACTATTAATTTTATTTGTCATAAAGTTAGGATAACAAGATAATAAAATTAATGGGTAAGACCGTCCTCTTACAAATGTTTGATTTTGTATACGTCAACACTAATATGACATGCAAAATTCACGGTGCTTTGAGTTGTTGGTAAATTTAAATAGTATTGTTCGAGGAATTAATATTATTTTAAATTTAGAGTGTTGACCAAAACTTATTTTATGATTCTTAGGATGACTTTCAACTCACTGACTATTATACTGAAAGAGAATAAACTTACTGGTCCCAACTACATAGATTGGAAAAGAAATCTGGACATTGTCCTAACTAACTAATGAAGGCTATAAGTTTGTACTGTTAGAGACCTGCCCCGATGCACCTAATAGCGATTCTAGTGAAGAGGAGATTGAATATCATAAGAAATGGATAAAAGCAGATAAGATGACGCGGTGTTACATTTTGGCTTCAATGTCAAATATACTACAACATCAGCATCAGGACTTACCAACTGCTTATGATATGATGAACAATCTCAAAGAACTCTTCGAATACCAGAATCGGGCTGCTAGGTAAGAGGCAATGAGAAAATTAATGACAACCACCATATCAGAGGGGACACTCGTCAGGGATCATATCCTAAAGATGATGACTTATTTGAACGAAATACAGATCCTTGGAGCTGAAATCGATGGGAAAACCCAGATCGATATTATTCTCTAAACGCTACCCAGAAGTTTTGAGCAGTTCCGCCTGAACTATAACATGAACAAAAGGGCTTATACGTTGGCGGAACTTCTGACAGAACTTCAGACAGCAGAGGGTATATTTCGTCATAGTTCTCAGATTCACTTACTACTTCTAAGTCGAAAGGCAAGAAGAAGAAGAAACAGGTGACTTAGCAAAGAAGGTGAAAAGATCTCTAGGTACTAGACCTAAAGCTGGAGTGAAGAAGCCAAAGGGCAAGTGCTTCATCTGCAAGCAGTCGAGACATTGGAAGGCGGGCTGTCCTCGTAGAAATAAGAACAATAGAGGTATATCTTTTTCTTTTGTAGTTGAAACATGTTTAGCGGTATTATATACCAGTACCTGGTGTGTAGATACAGGAGCCATTGATCATGTCTGCAATACATTGCAGGGGTTCCAGGAAACCCGAAAATTATATGAGGGAGAGATAACGGTCTACATGGGCAATACTACAAAAGTGGCGACTGTTGCAGTGGGAGACGTCTACTTATCATTTGATAGGAATATAAGTTTGGTTTTGAGAAATTGTCTTTATGTACAAATTTTTAGAAAGAATTTAATTTCAGTTTCTAAATTGTTTATGGATGGATATTCTGTTTCTTTTGATGACAAAGTAGTTATCAAGAAAAATAGAGTTATTATCTGTTCTGGTACATTAGTAGGTAATTTGTATACTTTAAATTCAATTTCTCTCACAAAGCAACAAATGGAAATTAATAACACATCTTCTAATTCTAATAAGAGAAAGAAACCTTCGGAAATGAACCAAACATATCTTTGACATCTAAGGGTTGGTCATATTAATTTGAGTATGATTCAAAAGCTTATAGCCGATGGACTCTTGGGTTCATTAGTGTTGGAAAACTTTTCAACTTGTGAATCTTGCTTGGAAGGTAAAATGACCAAGAGACCTTTTAAGACCAAGGGGTATAGAGCCAAAGATGTGTTAGAACTGGTTCATTCTGATTTGTGTGGTTCTATGTCTATCCAGGCAAGAGGTGAGTTCAAATATTTTGTATCTTTTATAGATGACTATTCGAGATATGAGTACATTTATTTAATGCGCCGCAAGTCTGAATGCTTTGATAAGTTCAAAGAGTACAAGGCTGATGTGAAGAAACGTAATGGTAAAAATATCAAGACACTACGGTCTGATCGTGGTGGCGAATACCTCTTTGGAGAATTTAGGAATTACTTATCAGAGGTTGAGATTCAATCCCAATTGTCTGCACCTGGTACACCCCAACAGAATGGTGTGGCAGAACGAAGGAATAAGACTCTTATGAAAATGGTTAAATCGATGATGAGTTATTCAGAATTATCAAATTCGTTTTGGGGATATGCTCTGGAAACAGCAATGTACATTCTGAATATGATATCTTTTAAATCAGTACCCTTTACTCCCATAGAATTATGGAATGAGCATAACCCTAGTCTGAGTCATATTCGGATATGTGATAGTCCAGCACATGTGCTGAAGGGAGATACTGACAAGTTGGAATCACGTACAGAAGTTTGTCTGTTTGTAGGATATCCTAAGGGAACGAAAGGTGGTTTATTTTATAATCCTAAAAATCAGAAGATCATTGTTAGCACCAATACTCGATTTTTAGAGGAATATTATATAATAAACCATAAGCCCATGAGTGAAATTGTTCTAGAAGAAATACGAGAGGACACGTCTACTTTAGTACCAACAATGCAAGATGAAATATCACAAGAAACTGTAACACGTATCACAAATGATACACAACAACAGACAGTGCCTCGTCGTAGTGGGAGGGTTGTTAGGCAACCTGAAAGATTCATGTTTTTGGGAGAGTCGTCGGACTTGGTTCCAAGTAAACATGAACCTGATCCTAGAACATATGACGAAACACTCCAAGATATAGATGCAGCATCTTGGTAAAGAACGATGAATTCTGAAATAGAATCTATGTATTCTAATAAGGTCTGGGAGCTTGTAGAACCACCAAATGGTGTAAAAGTCGTTGGATGAAAGTGAATCTACAAAAGAAAAAGAGGAACAGATGGGAAGGTGAAAACCTTCAAAACAAGGCTTGTTGCGAAAGGGTACACTCAAAAAAAGAGAATCGATTATGAGGAAATTTTTTCGCCGGTGGCCATGCTTAAGTCTATCCGGATACTCTTATCCATTGCCGCTCATATGGATTATGAGGTTTGGCAAATGGATATTAAGACAGCTTTCCTTAACGGAAGTCTTGAAGAAAACATTTATATGAAGCAACCAGAGGGGTTTATTGGAAAAGGCAAAGAGCATCTAGTGTGCAAGTTAAATCGGTCGATTTATGGACTGAAACAAGTTTCAAGATCTTGGAACATCCAGTTTAATGAAATAATCCAATCATATAGATTTATTTAGTGTCCGGATGAGTCTTGTGTATACAAGAAGTGTGATGGAAACGTGGTGATATTTCTTGTACTATACGTAGATGACATTTTATTAGTTGGAAACAATATCAAAGTGTTGTCGGAAGTAAGGGTATGTTTGTCCAAACAATTCGATATGAAGGACTTAGGAGAATGCATACATATTCTTGGGATCAAAGTAATAAGGTTCATATATCGATACAATCCTTGCTCGTTTTAGTATGTAAGACTCCAAGAAAGGTTTTCTACCTTTTAGGCATGAGGTAGTTTTATCTAAAAAGATGTCTCCGAACACATTAAAGGAGATAGAGGAGATGAACGCAGTTCCTTATGCTTTGGCTGTCGGAAGCCTAATGTATGTTAAGTTGTGCATGAGACCGGATATCTGTTTTGCCGTGAGCATGGTTAGCAGATATCAAAGTAACCATGGACAAGGACATTGGACTGCCGTAAAACATATATTAAAGTACCTGAGAAGGACTAGAGATTATATGTTGGTTTACCAAGCAGATGATTTGCTCCCTTTGGGTTACACGGATTCTGACTTCTAATCAGATAGGGGCAATAGTAAGTCTATATCAAGATATGTGTTTACTTTAGGAGGTGGAGGCAAAGCATAGAGGAGTGTTAAACAGAAATGCGTTTCAGACTCAACCATGGAAGCTGAGTATGTGACAGCCTTTGAGGCAACCAAAGAAGTTGTATGATTCAGGAACTTTTTGATGGACTTAGATGTGATCCCTGGTTTGCCCAAAATCATCACAATTTATTGTGATAATAGTGGTGCAGTAGCAAACTCGAAGGAACCACGAGCTCATAAGGCGAGTAAACACATTGAGTGCAAGTACCACCTGATACGAGACATCGTAAAGCAAGAAGAAGTTGTTGTCGCCAAGATTACATCAGCAGATAACCTGGCAGATCCTTTCACTAAGGCCCTTTCGGCGAAAGCTTTTAATCTACATGTTGAAGGAATGAGAATCAGCATAGTCTTTTAGTATAGTGGGAGATTGTTAGAGTGTATACTAAAATCCTAGTTTTTTGTAAACATTTATTTTGAAATAAAAAATTACATTGGTCAAATGTCTACATTTGTATGTTAAGTGTAGTTGTTCAATTAATTTATATTGTAGATAATATGGTGTGGTGTCACATACAGAAGATCATGTTATAAATTCTTTATAAATTATAAACAGTAGCTCACAACTAAGATGGAAAGGAACAAACCATTGAAATAGTAGTCGTATAATTTGGTATTAGTTTATCTTAACTATAAAACTACACTAGTACACTTTGAGTGTATTGAGTAGGACCATTTAAGGTAAGTTCTTTTATACTGACTAAATAAAAGGACAAGACCTTTGTTATTATGGAAGTTTGTGCTCTTAATCCTGATATAATAACAAGCACATATATCTAGTATTTATTTCTTTGACTTATCAATGGGTGAGATTTAGTTCGATAAATCAAATGCCCGATAAGTTGGGAAATGATATTATTTATAGTGTGTGTTGTTGATTATAGAAGGAAACTGTGTCCTAGTAATCTAGGTTGATAATGTCCTCAAGAGGAGCTCATAAGAATTGTCATGTAAACCCTGCAGGTGGACTTAGTCTGACATGACGATAAGGTTGAGTGGTACTACCCTTGGAGTTAAATTTTAATTAAGTGAATTGTCAGTAACTCATTTAATTAGTGGACATTCGATATCTTAAACACAGGGAGATTAACACACTCATGATAAAGAAGAGCCCATATAATAATATGAGATTTGTGCGGTAGTTCAATAATAACTCTTTAGTGGAATGAGATATTATTGATGAACTCGAGTTGGGTGTTCGGGGCGAACACTGGAATCTTAAGTTCATCGGGAGACCAAAACCAATTCCTTCTCTCGGTTCCTATCGTAGTCTCTTATTTATAAAGTCTTATCCACCTTAAGATGACAGACCAAGCCTAGCTTGAAGCCCAAGCTAGGGGCCGACCAAACCAAGGTGAGTTGGTGGCTGATCCTAGCTTGAACCCAAGCTTAATTGGCCGACCACATTAACATAAAAGGATTTTATTTTTTAAAATTATTTTTTACGTGGAAACACTATGGTTTTAAAAGAGAGTTTAAAATTTAAATTTTTTCCTTTTATAGTTTTCTACAAAAAATTAAAAGAAAGGTTTGTTATTTTTCCTTATTTGTAGTTAATAGGAAGATTTTAATTTTTGACAAAACTTTTCTTTTTTGGAACCATCCTCGTGATTTTAAAAAGAGAATTTTAAAATTAAATATTTCCTTGTATAGTTTCTACAAAAGATTAGGAGAAAAGATTTGATATATTTCCTTATTTGTAGATTGATTGGAAGATTTTAATTTTGAGAAAACTTTCCTTTTTGTAATTATCGACATGTTTTAATAGAGAGATTTTAATTTATAAAAGTTTCCTTTTATAACCAACTATGAAGGTAATTTTTAAAAGAGAAATTTTTAATTAAAAATTTTCGGAAACAAATTAGGAATTTTAATTTTGTGTTTAAAACTTTCCTTCCTTGGAGGATTAGATATGACCGACCACATTAATAGAGAAAATGATTTTTAATTAGTTAAATTTTCCTTTTCAGTAGCAAGGAAAATAAAGAAGTTTTTGTTAAAGCTTTCTTTATTTGGCAAGACCAAAGAATATAAAAGAGAGGGTAGAGGTGCCTCACCTAATAATAATACTTCTATTATTCCTCTCTTCCTTGGTGGTGGTCGACCCTCATCTTTTTTCATCTCCTTTTCTTCTTCTTTGATGACCGATGACATCAACTCTTGGGGAGTCCTTGGTGGACGAATTTTGCTTGGAGAAGAAGTAAAGAAAGGAGGCTTTGTTTCTGGCATCCCTTGGAGCTTGGTGGTGTGGCCGAACCTCATCTTCTCTTGGAGTTCTTGTGGTGGCCGAAACTTGCTTGGAGAAGAAGAAAGCTTGGGTGGATTCTCGTCTCGGTAGATCGTCGCCCACACGACGTCCGAGATAAGAAGAGGAATACGACATATGATCGTGAGGTCTATAAGCTATAAAATGTATAACCAGTTATTAGTTTCCGCATCATAACTAGTTCATCCTTTTATTTAGATCTTGAAATACCAAACACAAGAGGCTAATAAATCTAGGTAATCGAATTTATGTTTTTAGATTTTGTGTTTCTTTTGGTTTTCGAACTTCTGATTCGATTGTTATTTTTGGTTAAACCTAAGGTTACTATAAGAAAATTAAATATTAAATTTCGTTGAAAGACTTTGTCTAGGAAGTGGTGGATGCTCCCATACCCAAGAAGACCTAATGCCTCGCCATGTTTAACCTGAAAGTCAATCTCTGAAATTAATATTTAATTGAATTTATAATATGGGTTGATTTGGATCAATAATGTTAAACATCGTTTGCGATCAAGTCTAAACCACTAGAACGGATAAGTTGATTTTGGATTAATAATGTTGAGTTTCGTTTGCGATTCCAAATTTAATTTCTAAAGAGCACAATAGGTTGTTAGGAATGATTCAGGACTTGTACAAAATTTTTGTACAGGGGAATCGGTACGATATTTCCAGTAGCAACAAACATTGAATATATTAAAAATCTATATTCTAATGATCCTGACTTTGGAAATATATTTGATGTCTGTGAACATGCTATATTTAGAAAGTTTTATAGTCATGTGGGATTTCTTTTTAAAGTGAATAGGTTGTGTGTCCCTAATTGTTCATTAAGGGAATTATTAATCCAAGAAGCTCATGGTGGGGGACTAATGAGACAAAAACTCTAGAAGTGTCGGTAGAGTATTTCTTTTGGTCACACATGAAACGAGATATAGTCAAGTTTTATGAGAAGTGTATTACAAGTAGGCAAGCAAATCTAGATCTTTACCTCATGGATTGTATACACCTTTACCAATTCCTAGTGAACCTTGGGTTGATATTTCCATGGACTTTGCTGTAGGACTATCAAGGTCTAAACGAAGTATGAATTTTATTTTTATCGTTGTGGATAGATTTTCTAAAATGACTCATTTTATTCCTTGTTGGAAAACAGATGATGCTAACCATATTTCGGATCTAATTTTTAGGGCGATTGTGCGACTTCATGGAGTACCGAGGAACATAGTTTCAGATCGTGATGCAAAGTTCCTAAGCTACTTTTGGAAGACACTATGGGGAAAATTGGGATTAAAACTTTTGTTTTCTACAACTTGTCATCCATAAACAGATGGACAAACTGAGGTAGCAAATCGAACTTTATCTACGTCATTGAGAGCTATCATTCAAAAGACTTTAAAACGTTGGGAAGTGTTGAATTTGCTTATAATAGATCTGTGCATTCTACTATTAATTTTTCACCTTTTGAAGTGGTACATGGATTCAACCCTTTGACTCCTTTAGATTTGTCACCTTTGTTTGTCTCGAAGCGTGCCAGTTTAGATTGTACCAGAAAAGCTGAGTTTGTGAGGCAACTGTATGAAAAAGTTCGATTGTAAATTGAAAAGAGGATTGAATAATATGTTACGCAAGCCAACAGGGGACGAAGAAAGTGATCTTTGAACTCGGAGATTGGGTTTGGGTTCATATGAGGAAGGAAATATTCCCTACTAAACGTCGTACTAAGTTGCATCCACGAGGAGATGGTCCATTTTAAGTCATTGCTAGAATCAATGATAATGCATACAAGCTTGACTTACCATGTGAGTATAATGTGAGTGCTACATTTAATGTTTCTGATCTTTCTCCTTTTGATGTAGGTGATCAAGATTCGAGGACGAATCCTTTTGGGGAAAGGGGGAATGATGGAGTCAAAGAAAGAGAGCAACAAGCTAACGATATAGATCATTGTCAACCCACTCTAGATGTTAAAGATGATCCATTATGCATCAATGGAGGTCCAATTACAAGTGCTAAGACTAGAAAGATGAAGGAATCACTTAATGTACTAATTGAAGATGTGAAGGTCGAAGCTACTATTGAAGAAGGTTTGACCAAGAGCAAGTCATTCGGCATTGTCAACTTAATTCAAGCCTTAGATGAACTTAATTAGCACTTAAGTCTCATGTATATGTAGTAGGGATTTGTAGGCTCAATTTAGACTCAATTTCTATTTTTATTTGTGTTGTAATAAAATCATAAGCTTAAAATGGCTAAGTAGTCTACATAGACCTTTATTAAATGAGCTTTCTTTTGACCTTCTAGGGTTTTTTGGTCACCTTATAGCTATAAATAAAAGGGGTGACGACCACACATGTATCTTTGACATATTTTGAATCCAAAGCTACTATTGAAGAAGGTTTGGCCAAGAGCAAGTCATTTGACATAGTCAACTTAATTCAAGCCTTAAATGAACTTCTACATAGACCTTTATTAAATGAGCTTTCTTTTGATATTTTAGGGTTTTTTAGTCACCTTATAGCTATAAATAAAGGGGGTGACGACCACACATGTATCTTTGACATATTTTGAATCCAAAGCATGGTGAGGCTCTCACTTGTTAGTTCTTCATTGAATTAGGACTTATCAAGGAGTTCGAAGACTTATCAATCTCCATCCCAAGGTTGTGACGTCTTCCATCTTCTATACCATGTTCATGTTTTCCTAAGCATTAGGTCGAAGTTCTTTTCATCAATCTTATCGATTTAGTTCTTTCTTCCTTTCTTCTTCCATTCGTTGTGATTTCTTGAGATATCTTTCTTTTTGGATTCACATCACTTAGTTAATTTGCATCCTTCCTTTTTAATATCATTCGGGTTTGATTTTTAATGCCGAAAAATTTCTAAAAGTTTCCATAAGATTATACCTTAATTAACCCTTATTTATTTTTAATTGTCATATCTCACAAATGCGGCCACTCTCTTCTAAAAGTAGACGCAAAAAAAACTTTTTTCCAACGATGGTTATATTATTGAGGTAGGAGGTCTTATTTACCACCATCAGGACCCTTGAAAGTAGAGGAACACTAAGACCCTGCAATAGCATTTTGTCATTTTGACATAGCACCTAAGGTCTTGATTAAGAAACGAAACTTCCCTTTTTCTTCACCCAAACATTGCACAATCATACAAGTACGATGTCACATTTTTACTCCCTTTTCAGAGCCTCATAAGATATCTAAATCCTATGAATTTGGGGTACTAGGATGCAAGCAATCATAACTCCTAGTGGCAGTAGCCCTTGAGGAAATTCAAGAGCCCTACTCATAAACCATAAATGGAGCCCTATGCTACTGTTACAAGGTTAGACCTTAAGAGTCCTATTCCTCACTGTAGGGTTCAATTAGATTTGAGCAACTACCTTGAAACCCTATTATCCACTATTACAGCCATAGTAAGTGATACGGTGCATGATTGTGGGGTCAGTAAGATGATGTGATTAGGAGTCAAGACCATAGGAGGGTCAGGAGTCAAGCTTATGTGGAGGTCAGAAGTCAAACTTACGTGACGGTCAGAAGTCAAGTTTATATGGAGGTCAGAAGTCTAGCCCTCGTGGAGATCAGAAGTCAAACTTGCGTGGTCATGATCAAAGTCTCAACTGACGGGACAGTCAAAGGATAAGATTGCAAGTTGGACAAGATCCAGCATCGATAGCAATGAAAAACTGGGTTCACATGCCAGGTATAACGGAGAACGGGGCTCACAGGCCAGGTATAGCTAAGGACTGAGCCCACAGGCCAGGTAAAGGCTAGGAAAGGGAAGGCCTCTGGCGCAGAACAGACCTGGCGTACAGGTCGAGACATACGAACCAGGGATAACAGTAGACAGAAGCAGGTCAGAATACAGACCTGGCGTACAGGTCGGGACATACGAACCAGAGATAACAGTAGACAGAAGCAGGTTAGAATAAAGACCTGGCGTACAGGTCGGGACATACGAACTAGAGACAACAGCAGACAGAAGCAGGTCGAAATACAGACCTGGCGTGCATGTCGGGACATACAAGCCATGGATAACAGCAGACAGAAACAGGTCGAAATACAGACCTGGCGTGCAGGTCAGGACGTACAAGCCATGGATAACAACAGGCAGAAGCAAGTCGAAATACAGACCTGATGTGCAGATCGGGACGTACAAGCCATGGATAACAGCAGGCAGAAGCAGGTCGAAATACAACAATAGACAGAAGCAGGTCGAAATACAGACCTGGCGTGCAGGTCGGGACGTACAAGCCATGGATGACAGCAGACAGAAGCAGGTCGAAATACAGACCTGGCGTGTAGGTTGGGAGGTACAAATCCTGGATTATGAAGGACAGAAGCAGGTCGGTTTACAGACCTTGCTTACAGGTTTGGACTTGTATCCTCACAGCATGGGATAAAGGGATCAAAGAGCACCGGTTGGAACTCAAGATTAGTGGAAGCAGATCGATGCACACAGGTCAACATTTATAGCCTTATGACTCAGGGTACATAGATCGATAAAACGTACAGGTCGGGATGTGCTAGCCAAGGATACAGGTCAGGATTTATATCCTCATGGTTCAAGATAAGCAAAGTTGGAGGTAGGCATACAGGTTGGGACAAACGAAATCAGACGTACAGCTTGGAAGTAGGGATAAACAGAACCGCACTAAGGTATACAGGGCGCGACACGTAATGCCCATAAGAGACAAGACCAGTTAGGGTTTGCAATAGGAAATGCATAGGATAGGGTTCAAAGCACAAGTCTAGAGGCGATGTCAGATCGGGGTTAGCAAGATATCAGAACGAGGTTAGCGTAGTAATCACAAGTGGAGGATGTCAGGCACTACAAGACAAGCAAGGGAATCGTAACTGTCTGTCAGAGAATAATCAGTGTGTCAGGGAATATGCTAACAGTCGGGGCTCATTACTCCTTTTGGTTCTGTCGTCGGCCTATGAGGAGGTGTCGCGTGTCATTCACCGCCGGACAAAGTCTGACAGCCGACAGTCCCTGACACCCGCCAAACTCCAGAAACATCCGTTGCAGTATAAAAAGGGATGCTTTGTCCCTTATGCAGGTAGGCTCACTCGTCATTTCTTACTCGTCTTTACTTTTCGTCCTTTCTCTGTGCTTCTGGGGAAAAAGTACCTGACTTGAGCGTCGGAGGGCCTGACCCGGGGACTTTTTCCCTGGTTTCTGGTCTCTAACGACTCGTGGGCTCGTTTGAGTGTGTGCAGAGCTCTAGCATCATCATTCCGGTCATCACCCTTCGTCATCCGTCCGTGTGAACCCTTCCGGAGGGTGCCAGGTAGATCGGACGCCACAACGACTTTTCGTCAACCTCCAGTACATCGAGGCCCGCCTTCATCCGACTCAGCTTCCAGACGGGATCAAATTTGGCGCCGTCTATGGGAATACAACCACCTGTTCCGGAACGTGAAGATGGAGGAGTTTGACCGCATCAATGTCACCATGATCGCAGGAGAATACGAGCTCTTCAAGGAGGCCAAGAGGCGAGCGACCTCCGAGAAACAAGTAACTGTCTCGCGACCGCGCCAAGCTCCTGCTGAAACTTCCAAGGAGCCCATCCCTGTTTCAGATCGGGGCTTTAAGAGAAAACAGCCCGAGGGGTTTCCCCAGGTTCCTTATCGTGAGCCTGACTTGGGGTATTATCAGCTAGGACCCCATGGCCCCAGCCTTAAGAAAGAACAGCCTCAAGTCTCTATGACTGAGAGTTCCTTGCCCAGAGACTCGAGGAAAGGGAAGGCTCTCGTCATACCGGAAGTGTTCCCAGAAGATCCGGACGAGAGAGTACCCTTCTCGGCCAGGAGTTTAAACGAAAAATTACCTAAGGGCTACAGGGCTTTGTCGATCGGGGAATATGACGGGAGCAAAGACCCGGAGGATCATCTACGTAAGTTTAAGAATGCAGCCCTGTTGCATCAATATAGTGATGTTGTCAAGTGTCGAGTTTTCTTAAATACTCTATCTGACTTGGCATTAAAGTGGTTTGATGGACTACCACAAGGACCTATCACCTGTTTCTTGGATTTCAAAATGGTCTTCATTCGTCGTTTCGCTAGTAGCAAAAAATATCAGAAGACGGATCATTGCCTTTTCGCTCTTAAGCAAGGGCCGACCGAGCCTTTAAGAAGTTACATCAACCGCTTCAACCAAGTGGCCCAGGATGTCCCCACCGCCACTTCAGAGATTTTGATGAGCGCTTTCTTCCACGGATTAGGAGAGGGAGAATTCTTTAGAGATCTCATAAAAAATCCCGCTCGGAATTTTGATGAGATGGTGGAAAAAGCTGCTTGCTATATCAAAGTAGAAGAAGCATAGGCGGCCCGGAGGAAAGCCGAGAGACCACCTCCATCTGTCAACAAGTCGGAAAGGAGGATACCTCAACAACCCCCACAACCTCTTTCACGTGCTAGAGAAGCCAGACCTACCTTCTAGCCCGGTCCGGAGGTTAGACCGGCCCCCTGAGTCGCAGTTGTGCACGCTCCCCGATTTGGACTGTGGAACACTTGGTATTGCACCTTTCATCGATCTCGTACTCATGACATTAATCATTGTCTCCAGTTCGCTCGGGACTCTAAGCGGGCTGCCGAGTTAGGCTTACCGTCGTCCGAGCTAGCCCCTCAAGTACTCAAGTTGATGGAAGAGCAGCGAGCCGCAGCTGAACAGGCCGGGCAACCCCGCCCCGACCTAGCCGGGCCCAGTACTCATCAAGCAGGCCGGGGGGGGGGGGGGAGAGCCAGAAGGCATGATCTCTGGAGGGCCAACCGATGGAGATTCGGGGAGAGCACGCAAGTCCCATGTGCGTCGCTTGGAGGTCCACACTGTTGGATGCAGTCAGGAGCAGACTTCTGGCCCTGTAATCAGTTTCGGGCCGGCAGACCTGGAAAGTCTGGAGCTGCCTCATGATGATGCCCTTATCATCAAGGCCATTATTGCCAACAGCCGAGTGGCTCGGGTTTTTGTTGACACCGGGAGCTCGGTTAATATACTGTTCAGAACTGCATTTGAGGAGATGCAGATCGATGCCACTGAACTCCAGCCCGTGGCCACCTCTCTATATGGATTTACCGGCAATGAAGTTAAACCAATGGGTCAGATTAAGTTGGTCATATCTCTGGGCACCGAACCATTGGTGCGCACTAGGAGTAACACTTTTATAGTGGTTGATTCCCCCTCCTCTTATAATGTCATCCTGGGAAGGCCCGCCCTGCATGAATTTTGGGCTGCTGTTTCTACCTTCCATCAAAAAATCAAATTTCCCGTTGGCGAGCAGGTCAGGAAGTTAAGGGAGAGTAGAAGGTCTCTCGCCGATGCTATATTGATATGGTCCGGGTGGAGGCTAGGAAGAATAAAAGGATGCAAGATGGTGGCGTCAATGCTGTCCAAGAAGAGCCTTTGCCTATGGCTGAAGAACCCATCCCCTGGGAGGAGGTACAACTATACGCTGAACGCCCTGAAAGTCTAACTCGCATGGCAAGCGACTTGCCTTCTCCTCTCAAGGAAGAATTAGTCCAATGCTTGATCCGTAGCCGGGATGTCTTCGCCTAGTCTACAGAGGAGTTACCCGGGGTCAAGCCTGAAGTAGCAGAGCACAAGTTACATCTACTACCGGACTCCAGACCGATTAAGCAAAAGAAAAGGAACTTCTCGGCTGATCAGAACAAAATAATCAGAGTCGAGGTGGATCAGCTCAGGAAGGTAGGCCATGTTCGAGAAGTGCAGTTCCTATCCTGACTCTCTAATGTGGTCTTAGTAAAGAAGCTCAACAATAAGTGGAGAGTATGCATAGACTTCCGAGATCTCAATCGAGCTAGTCCCAAGGATTGCTATCCTCTGCCCCGGATAGATCAGATGGTGGACTCAACTGCCGGTTGCGAGAGGATCTGCATGCTGGATGCCTACTAGGGGTATCATCAAATCCCCTAAGCGGTGGAGGACTAAGAAAAGGTTAGCTTCATTACGGTTGATGGCACCTTCTGTTATACTGTCGTGCCCTTCGGTCTCAAGAATGTAGGAGCCACTTACCAAACGATGATAGATAAGATCTTCCGAGAGCAGATCGGGCGCAACGTGGAGGTTTATGTGGATGATATACTCATTAAGTCTCCTTTACTCGTGAATCTGATCAAGGATGTAGAAGAAATCTGCAAGACTCTCTGGCAATATGGGCTGAAGTTGAACCCATTGAAATGCTTGTTTGGGGCTAAAGGAGGGAAGTTCTTGGGCTACCTAGTGACCGAGCGGGGAATAGAAGCTAATCCAGAAAAGGTTCGGGCACTACGTGATATGCAAGTTCCCCAGAATTTGAAGGAAACGCAGAAGCTGATCGGCAGAATAACAGCCCTGTCAAGGTTCATTTCCAGATCTGCAGACCGGGCTGCTCCTTTCTTCAAAGTGCTCAAGAAGGCTTCCAAGTTCCAATGGGATGAAGAATGTACTCGAACTTTTGAGGAGCTGAAAAAGTATTTGGAGGCTCTGCCATCTTTATTCAAGCCGGTTGTCAGAGAACCATTATGGGTCTATTTATCTGCCACCCCTGAGGCCGTAGGAGTTGTGCTTGTTAAAGAACATGATAATGTACAACGGTCAGTGTATTTCTTCAGTCATCTATTAAAAGGGGCCGAGTCTCGATACACGACCCTTGAGAAGTTGGTTTATGGATTGGTTTTTATGGCTCGACGGTTAAGACCCTACTTCTTGGCACACCCACAGTTCTGACCAATAGCACCATGGGAAGAGCCCTGACTAATATAGAAGTCACAGGTCAGCTTATCAAATGGGCGACGGAGCTAGGAGAATATGACATACAATACCAGCCGCGCACAGCCATCAAGGCGCAGGCCTTGGTAGATTTTTTAACAGAAATTCATCAGACCAACTCTGAAGAAACCTGGAAAGTCTATGTGGATGGATCGGCAACTCACCAAGGAAGCGGGGTCGGAGTCTTGTTGATATCTCCTCAAGCGGATATACTTCAGTTGGCTGTCAGGTTGAATTTCTGAGCCACTAACAATGAGGCAAAATATGAGGCTTTGTTGGCAGGATTGCAGGCAGCCCGGCACGTAGGGGCAGCCCGGGTAATCATCTACTCGGATTCCCAGTTGTAACTCAGCAAGTGACCGACAACTTTATGGTAAATTGTGATAAGTTACAAGTATATCGGGAAGCATATGAGAAGATGAAGGAAGAATTTGCAGAAGTTACAGTAACTAAGATCCCCAGGGCAGAGAATGAGAAAGTGGATGAGCTAGCAAAGATGGTCAGTTCCTTAACTACTTGGGTGTTGGACCGGTCAACGACACAAACTTTCCTTATAACTCAGATAGATTTGCAAAACAATAGGGAAACAACTATTGATTGGCGGACACCTATGATTAGTTATCTTAGGCAGGGTATCTTACCGAATGACCCAGAGGAATCATGGCTGGTTAGGAAACAAGCCCATGCCTATGTCATGATCGGGGATCAACGATACAAGAGGTCTTTCTCTATGCCCTTACTCAAATGCCTAGGTATGGAGGAGGCGGACCAAGACTTACGAGAAATACATCTGGGATGCTGTGGCAGTCATGTAGGCGGTCGGACATTATCTCGCAAGGTACTTCTGGTCGGGTATTTCTGGCCTACTTTACAGAGGGATGCTCACAAGCTGATAAATACCTGTCTGTCCTGCCAAAAACATCAGAATTTGACATACCGACCATCGGCTCTGCTAAGAACGTCTATAGTCTCGTGTCCCTTTGATCAATGGGGCATGGATATTGTGGGACCATTTCCAATAGCCCCAGGTTAGAAACGCTTCTTGTTGGTAGCGGTAGATTATTTCTCTAAGTGGGTGGAAGCGGAGGCCTTGGCCAGGATCACAGAAGATGCTGTCATCCAGTTTCTATGAAAGAATATTCTCTGCAGGTTCGGCATTCCGCATAAATTGGTATCAGACAATGGGAGGCAATTTCAAGGGCAAAATATCCAGGCCTGGTGTAAGGGGTTTGATATAACGCAAGACTTCACTTCGGTGGCATACCCACAAAGCAACGGCCAGACCGAGGTGGTCAATCGAGAAATAGTACGAGGTCTGAAGGTTAAGCTGGATCATGTGGGAGGTAACTGGGTAGAAGAGCTGTCGAGCATCTTATGGACCTATCGTACAACACCTCGAGAAAGCACAGGGCTGACACCATTCCATCTCATTTATGGAAACGAAGCGGTAGTACCTATAGAGATTGGAGTGCCGTCAGTCAGGAGGACGTTATACGATGAAGGAAATGCAGAGCGGCGACTGGCTGAGCTAGATCTCATCAGTGAAATCCGAGAGAAGACAGCAGCTAGACTGGAGGCCTATAGACAAAGAATGAGGCAAAATTATAACAAAAGAGTAATTCCTCGATTCTTTGGAGAAGGAGATCTGGTCTGGAAGCAGGTTAAGTCTGTGGGAGACGTGGCTAAGTTAGCACCACAGTGAGATGGGCCTTACAAAGTCATCAAAAAATTATCGTCCGGAGCTTATTATTTACAAGATAACCATGGCAAGAAGTTAGATTGACCTTGGAGTGCAAACTACCTGCGACCTTACAGAGTTTAAAGAATCGCATAAAGAAGAAGAGGCCGGGCTGTCAAATGTTTGATAGACCGGGGTGACAGACCAGGGTTAAAAGTAGACCCAATGGTGCAGTAATAGGATATGTTAGAGCGAGAATTGTATCTCCTAATATTTCTTTCAACAGACTAAGAAATTTCAGCAAGTTAAACCTCAAAGTGCAAGTGGATGTGTAAGAAGAAAAGTAATAAAGTATTTCACAGGAAATCATTAAGTCACATTATGTACAGGCAGTCAGTGATGATCATTTGAAAGGAGCAAAGATATCATCCGGAATCTCTTTAAGGATCCGGTCATGATCTAAAAACTCAGCAGGAGGAGCTGATTTTAAGTAGCCATGTTCGTAGAGTTGTCGCAGAGCCCCAGCCGCACCATAAATAACAGCTGTGGAGAAACGTTGCCCTGCTTGTGTACAAAATTATGGAGAGCGTGGGTACAAGTCGCGACTCTGTTTGCAGCGGTCATTCTCTCCTGCCTTATAGACAGTCAGGGCTATAGATACTCCCTCTACAGTAGCCCGGACCTGAGCTAGTTCAGTCCGGACGGCTAGAAGTTCTGTCGCTTGAGACGCTAATTGGGCCGCCTGGGATTTTAATCTCTTGTCCTGCTCTTGTGCAAGGGTTTCTGCGGAATGCAGTTTCTGGGTTAATTGGTCAACGGCTCGCTGATGTACCAAAGCTTGTTGCTCCGAGCGCTGCTGGTGTACAATGTCAATCTGACTCTTTTCTTCTTGAATGTCTTTGAGCTTGTGGTTGGCCTGCGCCAAGGATACTTCCAGATGGGTATTCCTTTTGGTCAGGTCCTTTATTTCGGCTCTCAAGGCATAACTAGCCTGCGCAGGGTCATTTAACTGCAGCTCCAATTCTGCTACCATGTCTCGCAGCACGTTGCTCTGGTAATGAGCGGTATGGAAGGATTGGTTTATTATCAGGGACTCTGCACAAGCTTGGGACATAAAGGAAATATCTGATAAGAGCGGGGAGGATAATAGTTGCTGGGATCATCAAAGCTTACCTTGATATACAACTCTGAGAATCTATCAATTTGGGCAGGTGGCGGCAAGAGTTCCATCTGCTGCATACTTTCTTCCCATAAAGTGGTCAAACGACCTTTCATTGTGAAGGAGCTGGTGGGAACATCCTGCCGTGACCTTAACCCAGCCTCAGAAGGGGCAGTGGTATGGTAATGGTGATGAACAGGTGGTGGTGGCTGTGAAGGCCCAGCAGTTGAGCCAGAAGGAGCTGAAGGGGGCACATGAGAAGGCTCTAGAGGTGAGGTAGCTGGTGAAGGGCGATGTGAGGGGCCAGCTTTAGTGCTCGGATGTTGTTGCGAGGTGGAAGGTTGAGCTAGCGGAGGCTCGGCCGGAACCTCGGGTGGATCCGGAGGAGCATCTGCCCGGCTTGGGATAGGGGTAGTGGTTGCAACAGGAGGTGAAGGAGGGACAGCGGAAGGGCCCGAGTCTTGGCTAAGATCGAGGGCTCTACGACGAAGTCTGTGAGCTAAAGGCCGGTCATCCGAGTCGGAATCCTCAGAAGGCAATCGAACCCTGCGCCGAGAAGCAGAAGGGGTATCACGACTCGAGCGGTCATTTACAGAACGTGCCTGACGAGCCGCATGAGAGACTTCTCTGAAGGCAGGGCTGGTGTAAGTTACGTTGGCTGATCTTCGACCACGGCCGCCACCAGGGCTAGAAGTCGGTCGAGAAGGATTAGTTGATTGAAGAGGCGTCGTGGCAGATGGCCGGGCTGTAGGCGAGGCTCGGGGATGAACAGGAGCGGCCGGCCGGGATATAGACGAAGTTCTGGGACGAGCAGAGGAGATAGATCGGGCAGTAGACGAGGCTTTGCGAGGAAGACGGGGTCGGGGGTTCGCAGAGGTAGCCATACCGACCTGGGCTGAAATCGAGTAGGGGAGCGATCTCCTCTCTAGAATAACTCGACCGCGCCGCATTATCTCCATATCACTTATAGGAAGAGGTTGAACTTCTGAGGCACGGGTTAAAACATCAGCTGTACAAGACAGAATAGGGAGTTAGGTACAGTAGGTAAAACAAAATGCATGAAGTCATAAAAGCATCAAAAGAGAAGCTTACCCAGGGAGTGAGGTGTTTCAGAAGTAAGGTAGCTCAGATGGAAATAGGACAACAGTTCCTCAGATAATAAGCGCGTTAAGTTCAGCTGCCATCCTGCTAAGCGAGATGAAGCCTCTATATAAGAGGTGTCAAGATGAAACTCCCCCAGTGGCGGGGTCGGGGGAAGTAGCGGTTGCCATTACAGGGCCATTCTACCTCATGGGGAAATCGAATGAAGAAGAACTTGCTCCTCCAGTTCATTCCAGAAGGCTGTAGGGGTGAAAAAAAGCAGTCCGAAGGCGCGGCTGGAAGCGGAATGAGCCTTCTTCGTGCCGACGAAGGGTGAAGAAGCAATGGAATAGGGGGGCGGACCACGATAGCTCGCATACTTCGCAGAGTATTACAAATCCGCAAAGGAGTTTTATAGAATTGGGCGTCAACTGGCCCATGAGAATTTTGAAGTAGTGACACACCTCAGCGAAAAAGGGGTGAAGAGGGAGACGAAGTTCGGCAATGAATTGTTCTTTGAAGAAGGTGCAATAGCCGGTGGGAGGAGTAGAAAACAGGTGCACTCCAGTTGGGATAATTGCGTGAGTGTTGTCAGCAATTCCATAGTTATAGCGCAGATCGTCTAGGTCTAATTCATCGAAGGTGGATGAGCCAGGAAAATACATCGCCACCAGAGAAGACAGATGAGAGGAAGATGCCATGTGAATAGAGGTAGACGGAGAAGAAATCAAGCTGGAAGCTACCGACGCAAAAACAGAGATTCAGTAGTAATGGATTCAGGCGGGAAGAAGAAGATGTGAAAAGTCTGGAGGCAAAAGCGAGGGGAGATTATTTATAGCTGCTGGGCGTAAGGGTAATTTGGTCAGTTATCATCCACCGGTCCACAACAATTGGCGGGAGCAAAAAAGGCCGCTGGATCATCTTAGAAAGTAACGCCCAAGGGTATATCTGGAAAAGTGTTGGTGCGAAGTACGAGGAGATAGACTTTGGGAAAAGACGCAACAGTTATAAGTGTCCTATGAACTCTTAACCCTTGATTTCCCGTTCTGGTCTTAACCCTTGATTTCCCGCTCTGGTATTATCTTATATTGGATTAAGATGGAAAAAGCAGACTAGGATGATTGGCTAAGCCAGGCTAAGCTAGGGCGGTCAACAGGAAAAGGAGAGTGAAACAGGTCGGGGTAAAGTAGGGAACCTCGACCGGGGCCAGTTAGGGAACCTCGACCGGGGCCAGTTAAAACTTGAACCAGAAGGTCGAGGTACACATCCATATCGCCGTGGTCCATACCGGTCGGGAAATGTACAAGGTAATTGATAAGCAACTAACGAGCTAAGGGGAAATCAAAAATAAGTAGTCATATCATAACATATCATAAAAAGGGTCTTATACAACAATAAGTTTGGAAATGCAAAATCGTCGACAATCTTTTAGCTACATTGCCACATCAAGGTTCAACATCAGTAGGAGGCGCGGGGAGGAGAAAGAGGTCGTCGTCATCCTTGAAGGTAGGATACGACCCGACAGGAAGCTCGTTCATCAAGCGAGCAGTATCCAGGAAGTTTTCCGAAGGGGCGGAGTGAAGCAGACCCTGCTCAAACATTTGACGAGCCCCGCCGGCCACGCCGCAGCATAGCATAAGGTTCATCAAACCTCCTATCTTCCTCGAAAAGAAAGGAGATGTGACGTAGGATAGTCTGTACACTCTCAGACGACTAGCTTCACCTGCTTGATAATCTGCCAGCTCTGCCCGGGCCTTCTCAGCATTGGCTTGGGCCAAAGCCAAATCTTTTTGACTCTGGGAAGCATTCTCCTGAGCCTTCAAAAGATCGGTCTGCAGTGATTTGATTGTAGTTTGGCTGGCCTCCCAACGACTTTGGATGACTTGTTCCCAGTCGGCGCTGGAGGCTAGTTGACCCTGAACATCTGTTAAGTTTTTCTGAAGAGTCTCTTGAGTTTCTTGTAAACTCTTTAGATCAGAGGATAGAGTAGTCAACCGAGCGTCCTTCTTATCCAATTCAACCACGAGCGAGCGACGCCGCTCCCCCTCAGAGGCCAGTTTGGACTCGCTGGTCTTCAGAGCCGCCTCCAAGGTTTTTATTTTATCAAAAGCTGCATGAGAGATGTTTCGGGCAGACTCGGCAGACTCCAATCAATCGAAGATACCCCGCCAAGTCCCCGGGTGTTGGGTTGAGTGGGTTGCGGGGAGTAAGCGGTAGCTCCAATTCTTGAAGGCGAGCCTTCAGCACCTTATGCTCCCTCTGCAAATTGGCTGCGTATTGAATCGCACTCAGGCCGGCGGAGCAGGCCTGCATAAGACGCAGAGGGAAGGATTATAAGGAATTCCAGAGGAAGAGCCCTGAGAAAAGAAAAACTCACAGAAATTATCTGGCGAGAGGCGTGATCCAGCCCCTCCATCGACAGATTGTTCCAAAACCTTCGATTGCCCGACCGCCAGGACGCGGCTAACTCGCCGTGTAGCTGAACTAAGCCAACAGCGGGAGGAGCCTCTTCCGCAACTTCTTCGGCGGCATCAGGCTCGGTGGAGGAGGGCAAGCGCCAAGAGGTGGTGAAGGCATACTTTTTGGGAATTCTCCCCTGGGATCGAGAAGTGGAGGCCGGAGCGGATACAGGAAGCGAGGCGGATAAAGTTGCAGAGCTCCCGGGTTGGTCCATTACAAGAAAAGGGATCTGTCCGGGAGAGAAGGTCTGAGCAGGAAGAGAGGCTTGCTCGGGAGTCATAGCCCGACCGAGTGTCTGGACTGATATTCTAGGCGACAGGGTGGGAACCTCTGGTCCCAGAGCAATCTCCCGGTCGGGAGTAACAGCCTTGGCCTCGGAAGATTGAGAGGCTGTGGATGAACGCTGGCCAGAAGGAAGAGGAGGAGATGCCTGAACCGCGGGAATAACCCTCTTCCTTTTGCGCTGGAGGCATAGTCGTTTAGCGGGAGGGGGAGAAGCGGCTCGTTCTTCCTCGGCCTGTTCTAAGGTTGCAAGGTCTTCCATAGAGGCAGCATCCAGGGGAAGAGTGGGGGGAGCTTCCACCTGGGTTGGCGCAGTAGGGGCAGATTGTGAGGAAGCTGCTAAGCCCTGTTTAAGCTCCAGGCTCAGAGCTTTCAAAACGGCGAGAGATTGTTGTTTTATATTTGAAGAATAGGCCCGGAGCATAGCAGCCTCTACAAAGTGAGAAAGTGATACCTCAGTTAGCGAAGAATAACAAGAAGAAAAACAGGGTCTTACCTAATGGAGCCCCTATCTCTGCAGGAACTGGGCTGAGCTCGAAAGAATGCAAAAAGTCTTCCAATAGTATTATTATAGACAAGCGAACGCTCACGCCTTTAGTTTTTCTGAAGCGGCGTCGCAGGAAGACTGATGTTGGTGCACAGGGAGGTTAGTAGGAATGTCAGAGCGCCATTGGGGTGGCTCGACTAAGGGCCCAGGGTAGTCTAATAAAGAAAAAAAATGAGATTTCTAACCTTTGTTGAAAGAGGGCATGCCAGAGAAGAATTTATAACCATGTCTAGCTTGCACCATGAATACCCCTGGTTCAGATCGTTTGAAGGAATAAAAAATGATGAAATAGCTGAGGTCAAGGGGATTTGATATATGCGACACAGAATGACGGTGCCATATACAACTCTGAAGAAGTTGGGAGCAAATTGAGAAGGGCAGATACCAAAGTATTGGCTCAGGGAGGAGATGAATGGATGTATGAGAAAACGAAGGTCTCCTAGAAGCTGGTCCTTGAAAACAGTTATGAAGCCTTCAGGAGGGGATGAGGGATGTTCGCTGGGTGTGGGGACTTGAAGCTCGTAATCCTCGCTAAGTCTCAGATTAGACCGGATCACGGACAGGTCATGGTCGTTTATGTCAGAAATGTAATAAGAATACCAAAAGGAGGCCTTACCATCCGCCATTATCAAAGTGAGGAAGGTTGAAGAAGAAGTCAGTCGAAAGGGGGAAGCACACCAGGCGTGAGGAGTCGAGAAGGGGAAGGGCTAAGACACCAGAGACAGCAAAACAACGAGGCGGCGAAGGTAGTCGAAACGCTCAAGACGACGATGGCGGACTGCCTTTAGGGCTTATAAAGGGGGTTTTCCTGGGGAATATCGAAAGATGAGTCGAGTATATTTTTGGGTAAAGCGCCCAATGTCGTCCGATCATAAAACGACATACTCTTATGGGAAGTCGTGTACAAAAAGGAGCGGAGTCGGCGGCGTCATACGGCGTAAGCAATAAACGCGTGGGACATGTGTCACCCCCCTAGGAAGCGTATTAATGATAGATGTGATAAGGAAATCATGAGATGAAGCGGGCGTACGGAAACGTCTGCCATGCGATCTTCTCTGGAAGCAGCGAAGAAAATTGGTGGAAAATAAATTCGAATGTTGCAAGGCTACACGGCGTCACTTTCCTGAGGGCTGAGTAAGATTTTAATATTTTTTATCTTCACAATACGTCTGATACTGTATATCTCTTGACTGCAGACGAGGTCAAAGCGGTCCCTTCAAGCAATCCCTGGTCGGGAACTCACTTCCAGGTCGGCAACATCTGTTCCCGAACGGGCTTCCCTAAGAAGTCCCGGTCGGTTGCCCCAGACTCTCGCCCCCCCCCCAGTGCGAGTTATAAGTGAGTATGACTCTCACGTCCAACGACCTTCCCGGTCGGTTGTTCCAGACTCTCGTCTCAGGGCGAGTTATAAGTGAGCATGACTCTCACGTCCAACGACCTTCTCGGTCGGCTGTCCCAGACTCTCGCCCCAGTGCGAGTTATAAGTGAGCATGACTCTCACGTCCAATGATCTTCCCGGTTTGTTGTCCCAAACTCTCGCCCCAGTGTCAGTTATAAGTGAGCATGACTCTCACGCCCAACGACCTTCCCGGTCCGTTGTCCCAGACTCTGGCCCAGTGCGAGTTATAAGTGAGCATGACTCTCACGCCCAACGACCTTCTCGGTCGGTTGTCCCAGACTCTCGCCCCAGGGTGAGTTATAAGCGAGCATGACTCTCATGCATAACGACCTTCCCTGTCGGTTGTCCAAGACTTTCGCCCCAGTGCGAGTTATAAGTGAGCACGACTCTCACGCCCAAGGACTTCTTTTCTCGGTCAGCACTCCTTATATTCGCCGAAGCGAAGCAAAATACAACAAGCCAAATTCTCGGGCCTAACCGATCAGTAAGTCGTATTTCCTGAGTTTTTGCTAAATATGAAATTTCACAGGCACATTCTCAAGTGTCTCAGCTGCTCCAGCCGGTGGATCATATGTTCTGAGGTAAGAGAAAGGTGGGGTAAGCAGGTTATCCTTATTATTTTTGCTAGTTAGAAATGTTAGAGAAACGCAGGTGTTTTATAGAAGCATAATAATACTCGAGCAAGAGGGCGTGGGGCTACATCATGAGTGGAGCCCAAAAAACAGGTTTTATTTCGTTAACAGGGTGAACATTTTTTAAGGGTTTACATTGCTACCAGATCCAGAGACTTGATCTTTCCTGGCCAGATGAGCTTGAGCTCTAGTTAGATCTTCCTTAATAAGAACGATGACGCGCTTCAGTTGCCCAATAGTCTCATCTCTGATCCGTCCTTCCTCTTTCAGGAGAGCCACCTCGTCCTCATGCTTCATCTTCAAATAGATAATATAGTGAACTTGGCTCTGGAAGTTCGATTGAGCTTTCAGCTTGAGAGCAGTTTCGGCCTGGGTTCTGGATTTGGCGGCCAGCCAGAGGTTTTCCATTTCATGAGTAAGGGACGCTTGAAGATCCCTGCTCGCAGCCATCTCCAGCAAGACTTCCTCTTTTTGAGCCAATAACTCCGTCAGATGGGCAATTCGCTGAAGCAAAGAAGCAAGTTCGCTGGCTTCTGTTGCAGGTTCCATGGAGGCTTGATGCTCTGTTAACAAGAGGATAGCTTGAGGCAAAGAGGAGAAGGGTATACTCAGACCTTTTATAAGGAAGGAGAAGGTGAAGGGATTTCCTCGGAACTTGAGTTGATGCTTGGAGAACAGTGTAACATTTATAGAAGAAGAATAGGCTCGGAAGTTGAAGAATCAATATACACACAGAACAATCCCGTTTATCTCCTAGGACGGCGAGAAATTTTGAAGAAGATAGACGGAAAATAGGTCGGCAGAGGATGAGAGAGCTGGGTCAGGTAACAAAGGGACTTGGGTCTAGTCAGTCGGACTAGAGCCTCCTTCGACTAGACTTGAGGGGGAGGTTTGTGATATGGTGCATGATTGTGGGTCAGTAAGATGATAGGTTAGGAGTCAAGACCACAGGAGGGTCAGGAGACAAGCTTATGTGGAGGTCAGAAGTCAAACTTACGTAGCGGTCATAAGTCAAGCTTACGTGGAGGTCAGAAGTCTAGCCCCCGTGGAAGTCAGAAGTCAAGCTTGCGTGGCCATGACCAAAGTCTCAGCTGACGGGGCAGTCAAAGGAGAGGATTGCAAGTTGGATAAGATCCAGCATCGATAGCAATGAAGAACTGGGTTCACAGGCCAGGTATAGCGGAGAACGGGGCTCACAGGCTAGGTATAGCTAAGGACTGAGCCCACAGGCCAGGTAAAGGCTAGGAAAGGGAAGGCCTCTGCCGTAGAACAGACCTGGCGTACAGATTGAGACATACGAACCAAAGATAACAGTAGACAGAAGCAGGTCAGAATACAGACTTAGCGTACAGGTCGGGACATACGAACCAGGGATAACAGTAGACAGAAGCAAGTCAGAATACAGACTTGGCGTATAGGTCGGGACATACGAACTAGAGATAACAGCAGACAGAAGCAGGTCGAAATACAGACCTGGCGTGCAGGTCGGGACGTACAAGCCATGGATAACAGCAGACAGAAGCAGGTCGAAATACAGACCTAGCGTGCAGGTCGGGACGTTCAAGTCATGAATAATAGCAGACAGAAGCAGGTCGAAATACAGACCTGACGTGCAGGTCGGGACGTACAAGCCATGGATAACAGCAGGCAGAAGCAGGTCGAAATACAACAATAGACAGAAGCAGGTCGAAATACAGACCTAGCGTGCAGGTCGGGACGTACAAGTCATGGATAACAGCAGACAGAAGCAGGTCGAAATACAGACCTGGCGTGTAGGTCGTGGAGGTACAAACCCTGGATTATGAAGGACAGAAGCAGATCGGTTTACAGACCTGGATTACAGGTTTGGACTTAAATCCTCATAGCATGGGATAAAGGGATCAAAGAGCACCGGTCGGAACTCAAGATTAGTGGAAGCAGACCGATGCACACAGGTCAGGATTTATAGCCTTATGACTCAGGGTACATACATCGATAAAACGTACAGGTCGGGATGTGCTAGCCAAGGATACAGGTCAGGATTTATATCCTCACGGTCCGTGATAATCAAAGTTGGAGGTAGGCATACAGGTCGGGACAAACGAAGTCAGACGTACAGCTTAGAAGTAGGGATAAACAGAACCGCACTAAGGTATACAGGGCGCGACACGTAATGCCCATAAGAGACAAGACCAGTTAGGGTTTGCAATAGGAAATGCATAGGATAGGGTTCAAAGCACAAGTCTGGAGGCGATGTCAGATCGAGGTTAGCAAGATATCAGAACGAGGTTAGCGTAGCAATCACAAGCGGAGGATGTCAGGCACTACAAGACAAGCAAGCAAGGGAATCGTAACTGTCTGTCAGAGAATAATCAGTGTGTCAGGGAATATGCTAACAGTCGGGGCTCATTACTCCTTTTGGTTTTGTCGTCGGCCTATGAGGAGGTGCCGTGTGTCATTCACCGCCGGACAAAGTCTGGCAGCCGACATTCCCTGACACCCGCTAGACTCCAGAAACATCCGTTGCAGTATAAAAAGGGATGCTTTGTCCCTTATGCAGGTACGCTCACTCGTCATTTCTTACTCGTCTTTACTTTTCGTCCTTTCTCTGTGCTTCTGGGGAAAAAGTACCTGACTTGGGCGTCGGAGGGCCTGATCCGGGGACTTTTTCCCTGGTTTCTGGTCTCTAACGACTCGTGGGCTCCTCTGAGTGTGCGCAGAGCTCTAGCATCATCATTCCGGTCATCACCTTTCGTCATCCGCCCGTGTGAACCCTTCCGGAGGGTGCCAGGTAGATCGGACGCCGCAACGACTTTTCGTTAACCTCCAGTACATCGAGGTCCGTCTTCATCCGACTCAGCTTCCAGACGGGATCAGTAAGGATTGAAAACACCAATCACAAACCCTTAAAACTCAACAAAGCATCACAACGGCACCTTTAGAATTCAAGCACAAAATTTAGGTTACACAAGTTAGGAAAAGATGCGCAAACAATTTAGTGCAGTGAGTCACTTCCTAAGCCACCATGATATCAACCCTATTAGATGGATGTTGCCCCAACAATGAGAGAAAATTTTACCTCAAGATTGGATGTCAATATTTTGCTGTGACTTAGTTCTTTGTCAAAAACACCAATTAACTCCTAACTGCTGCCTTAAACAAAAAAAAAAAAACTCAAGGGCTTAGGGAAAATTTTGGATTGATGACCACGGAAGAAGTCTTGAAGACTTACCCCTAGAGGTCACTTTAGTCAAAAATCCATCTGTTCCTCTATTTACTAACTGTTCAATGCAAGGGAAGGAAGAAGGTTTGGGCAATAACTTCTATTGCTAACTAAAAATCACTGTCAAAACTCAACATCGCTTCCTTGATACTGCTCGTCTAGAAAAGAGCAGCTATTGAAGTGAGATGGAAGACAAAAAGCAATAAGAAGAGTTTGATTCTTTGCCCCTACTTATTTCTATGATAGTTGAAATGTTGTAGCCCAGTCTCCCGAGTTTAACACAGATATTGCAGAATACATCTTTCTTAATTACCCTCTTGTTTCCCGATCCTAATATTTTATCAGTTTTTTAACATTTGTTTTCAATCTAACTGCAGGGAGCCTCAAAGCATTAATTAATAATGGTTTTTTATAATCCTTTACCTCATGATTCCTCCAATCCTCTCTCTTTCCAAATCCAGAAAAAATAAATGATCCATGTTTTTTTACTTCATAATGTTTTCAAATGGAAAAAGGATCCCATTCAGTGCATGGAATTAACTGGCAATACCTTCCCTATTCCAGGATTTCCCTTTCTGCACTATCAGTGTTGACCATGCTCCTTCTGCATCAACAATCTACATAGTGCCCCTTCTTTTGTGCCCCTGTACTTGTCGCATTGCAAAGAACCTCTGTCTCCTTAGTTCTCAGAATCCTGCCTCTACTAGGAACCGTTCCCTGCCAGTGCACTGCACCAGCCAGTGCTTCTGCTGCTGCATGTGCACCACTTTCCCGCTTTGTATAATGCACAGTAACTTCTGCGGCTGCCCAGTTTGCAGGTGATCTATCTGCTACTGTCCAGCATATGAGCCACTCTCAATCTGTGCCCAACCCCCTGGGTCACAAATTTGAGCATTCACAGTGAATGTTTAACTTCACCTTACTGTCACAAACTCGACTTTTCAGCGAAAATTACTCAAATATTTCTCTAAATTAGTATCCCTTGTGGTTTTATGCAGATACCAACTATTAACCAAGAAAATGGTGTCACTGGCAATGAACCAACTTCAACTCTGATGAAGTTTCGGTCAGACCATGCCTTGAAGTTAAAGAAAACACAGGGGAAGGTAAAATCTGTCTGTAGTTTGCCTTGATTCCAAGTAAAATAGACATTCACCAAAGTTTTTATAACCATAATTTCCATAAACAGTGCTATACTAACCAAAGGCTGTCAATGATGATAAAAAACTAATGTAATTCTCCTTTATTTGTTTACAAGATAAACCTACTTAACATTGTGAGATCTGAAAATTGCAGATGTTCTTTGGACAGAATTTGGTCTGCAAGGAATCACTCTTACCCCCCAGAGGAAGTAAAACTATTGTAGTTGGAGATCCTGTTTTTGTGCTTCAAAAGTACTCTTCTAATGTTGATGCTCCAATCTGAGTACTAGGGAAATTGGTACTTTGGTAATTTACTAGAAGACTATTTAGCCATTTGTCTATTGGTAGACCATAATAGTAGTTGGCATATAAGCATGATGCAAGTCAGCATGGTAATTGATTTTCTGTCAACTCTTTACAAGCAAGAACTGTATATTGTGAATAAGCAAATATACACTTTTTTGGAAACATTTCTAAGGATATATTGCAAATAAAAGGATAAACTTTGTGGATATTGTGACTATAATGAAGTTTAGAGATAATTTATAATGTTGAACTCTATTGGCAATTAAATTTCCCCTAGATTTAGTTCTCTGGAATTACATGTTCTTATTGATGCCAAGCTTCCTCTTAGTAAGTTTTTAGTTCAAGGATTCACAAAGTACCATATGGTTCTTGATATCTGATTTGTTGTTTTTCTGAGTATCCTTTTTGACGCCAACTAATATTGCACAGATATGAATGTCTAAACAACACGTTTATATATTCTTCATAAACATTTTCAATTCAATCTTTAGCAAGTTCTGATAGTTTTGCTAGTTTAGGAATGCTTGCTGAGTTGGCCATGTTTAGATACTTATATTGATTCATAAAAGTTTTACTTTGATATATGAGGATCCAGACCAGTATCCTGACAGGACAGGGTATGTTGGAAAAAAATGATTTCTTTTGTGGTTCAATTTAATCAGGCTGTTTTGATGATTTAGTACTATGATTTAAGTTAGGTGTGCAATTGATGTTGGCGCTTCAAGTGTACACGACTCGTGGCAATCAAAATTAGTAGATCCAGGTGATTAGATTAGGCATTTCGGATCAGGTAGCAGTTGAGGTCAAATAGATTGGATTGAGAGACTTCAAGTTTAGGTGCAAATTGAGGAGTTGGGATGTCGGACATTGCGGATCAAGTGTGAAGCCGAAATCGGGCTTGGAACTCGAGGCTGGTTATCAAGCTTTTGTATGAACACCCAAAGACATGCGAGTCTTGTAGTGAATTAAGTGGTGTAGTTTTGAGTTTGTCTTCGGGCATAGATTGTTGAATGAATTAGATTAGCTTCTAGATATTATTTATTATCTAGGGAGCTTCATCTTAATACCATAAAGGGTGTTTAATATGTTGTCTTGAACTTTGGGGTTGATCTAAAGTGGTTAGAGGGTCAAATAAATTGAGATAGTCCTTAAACCACCTTTAGGCACATGCTTGGTCAATCAAAGGGGTTCATAGGTCGACCTAAGCACCTATGATCTGTTAGGACCGGTGACATCGCTAGAGTGGGGGAGTGAATATTGATTCGCTTCATTTGATTGATTATTCGTGTATCCGTTTATAAAAGATTAGTACAAAGTGAAAATAAGCAAAATAATATAAACAACAAAACACAAGCACAAGAATTGTCTGACTTTACATGGTTTGGAATATTTGATTTTTTTTTCACGACCTAAGTCATAGTGGTAACACTATTATTCTATTTTCTTGCTAGACACCTTCTAAAGAAGAAGCAACCTCTTATAAACTTATTTTTACAAGCAACACAAGTAAGAATACAATAGAGAATAAGAACAATGCAAATGAAACAACTTTACAATAATAAATCTTTACTTTGATCGCTTTACAACAATAGCTCGAAACCTCCGCAAAACATTTTTTTATAGGGTTGCTATCATGATTGGATTCCACCCAATAGTCGACTGTTTAAGCACCATCAGTTGATTGCTTTACTATAGATTCGAATAGTGTTTTGTTCTATTTGTCCAACAACTGTATTCATCTCAGCAGTGGTCGACTGCTCCTTTATCATCAATCGACTAATGCAAATCAATACCTGGATCGATTGCAAAATATTCTATTCGCTCTGTAATGTCATTAGTCGAGTTCTTCACTTGATTGATGTAATAGTCGATTGCTCATTTCACAACCCCCTCAAATTCCGAACATTCGGGCTCATGTAACTGTTCCAACCTCACTAAGGTTGAAATCTCATTTTACCTAATATCCGTCGATTGCTCACTAAGACTTCAACATAACTAGGATTTCACTCGCCTAACATTTAGTCAACCTTGACCTTTTAGAACTTCATCTGTTAAGTATTTGATCAATCTTAACCTATCAGGATTTTACCATTGCCAAATTCCGATGCTTCTTGACACTTCCCTTCTTGTGCCTAACATCTGGTCTTCCATGATTTGTCAAGACTTTACTTACACATGACCAATATTCAATTCTCCATGACCTATTCGAACTTTTATTCACACGCCTAACATTCAGTCTTCCATGACCTATTAGGATTTCACCAACATGTCTAACATCCGATCCTCTATGATTTGTTAGGACTTCACCTAACATTGTCAAGTGTTTGATCAATCGTGACCCACTTGGACTTCTCCCATGCTAACTCCCTATTATACTTCCAATCGTTAAATATCTGATTAATCATGATTTACTTGGACTTCTCCACTATTAAGTTTTTGATTAACCTTGATCTACTTAATGTCTTGCTCAATCATCAATCATTGAAATCCAAATCAAATTTGATCAATCTTGATCCGAGATCAATTACACCAACAATCTTTCTTTCCAACAATCTCTCCTTTTACTTAACATCTTGCTCTCAGCCATTAATATGTGCTCTCAACCATCAAACATGATCAAATATCGAAATCCAATAATCTCCCCAACTTGAGCTTCGTTGACCTTGACCCAGGTTGATTACACCAAAATGGTCAATCAAAGGGTTTTACCTTCACCAGAATTTAACGTTGAAGTCAAATATGGAAATCCAATAATCTCCCCAACATGAGCTTGGTCAATCAATATGTGCTCTCAACCATCAAACATGATCAAATATCGAAATCCAATAATCTCCTCAACTTGAGCTTGGTGGACCTGAGGTTGATTACACTAATATGATTAATCTAAGGGTAAAGATTACACCAATATGGTTAATCTAAGGGTTTTACCTTTAACTAGAATTTAACGTTGAAGTCTCCCATGGTTATATTTGGCAAGTCGGACAACACAAGTCTATGTGGTCACTGCAAGTGTCTAGATAGGGCAGTTAAGCCTGCTTTAGAGGCTTTGTTGGATTCTCTGGCATCTAATGCTTACACGAAACACTTGTATCATCCTCGTATCCACTTTCTTTCACATGTATTTCCATTGCAAATTTTAACACTCCACACAATCACACTTGCTGCTAGCATTCTTGTTTGAGTTTATATTTGTGCAAGGAGGTTCAAAAAGCTGAATTAACATTCAAGGTGATGGCTATGGATCGATACTCCATCACACTACCACTTTAAACCACATGTCTACCAATTTTCGACGGAGTCAATTTCAGCTGTTGCAAGAGCCGAATGAAATTTTACTTCATGGCTGAATTCAAAATATGGAGGCCTGCCAAGACAGGTTATAAAATTCCAACAAATGATCATGGAAACTGATTAAAAACAAATGAAAAACAAAGCCAATCTTGGAGTGTGGATTATCAAAAGATGATTTGACCAAGGTTGCCCACTTCATGTATGCAAGGGACACTTCGAACAAGTTTTTCAATCTTCATGAGATGCCTTTCCAATAACTAGAAGAAGTTGTTGATTCCAAGGAATCCCAACTTTAGAAGGAAATATAGGAGGATCAACATCCCAACTTTAGAAATACATTTTGAATCTTTGTTTAGTGAGTCGTCAACATCCTCTAGTAGTTGGTTTATCATGTTAAAAATTATGAATCATGCTTGTTTTCACATGCTTTTTATGCCATGAATGTTGCTCGGTTGATTTGAATGAGTTGTAGAAGTTCCATTATATGTTGTGTATTTGACACAAATTTGTCACCCAATTGACACAAGTTTCGTGTACATATTATTTTCATGAATTATATGCTTTACTTGCTAATTTACATTTTAGAATACATGATTACATTCCTTTATCTCATATAAATACATTTTGAATGTAAAACATGGTTATTATCACAAACTTGACACCTAGCGGTTTGGACTTAAAACTTAAGTACAAGTTGTTAGAAATGCGAATGGACGAAGAGGTGAGAAGAGAAAGGATAGGAGTTTTATTGCAAATAAGAGTTTAGTCTCATATTAGAAATTGTAAGGTATATTGGCTGATTTATATTGATTCATATATATTGATGATGTGAATAAATACAAAGGGAGAGATCCTCTCTCATACGTGGGTGAGTAGGGGGTACAAATTCAGAGTCCGGATTGCACTGAATCAAGTTGACTCGTGTGCGAGCACGACCTATGCATGTCGAATGCTGGACTAGTCAGGGTAAAAATTTGCTAAGTGAATGAATCAATGTTTTACCATATAAATCTTTTTGCTACTTATTTAAATGCAATGTAGAACCTGTAAACGGTTGAGTGATGATCATTAATCGATTATAAACGTTGCCCATTGTTATAAGCTCTTATATAAAGAGGCTAGTGATCACAGACAAAAGACAAAAGACAAAAAAAAAAAAAAAAATTAAAGCTCTCCAATTATATTCCCCCTCCTCTTCTTTGTTGTGTATCTCTTGGTCGCTAGTATACCCATGATAGCAGTCGGGTATCATCCAGTTCACCGTGACCACCAGTACTTTTTGGGAATTATGGTTAATCATTGTATCCTAAGAAACAGATGACCCGAGAAAACCTTGAAGCACAGCTAGAGATGGGGTGAATCTGTTTCAAGGAAATTACGTCCATCATAGACCTCAGTCCCCTCTGTCGCTTTGCCACTTGGCCGCTCAACCCGCTCAGCCACTCGGTCGCTCTGCCGCTGGGCCGCTTTGTCGGTCTGCCACTTGGCCGCTTTGTTGCTAGGCCGCTCTGGTAGAAACTAGTCCTCGCTGATAGCCTGAGATTATCTGTTCAGGTCATCTCGACAGATAAGTTGAATTTAATTTGGTATAATTTTAATTTGGCTAATTCCTCAAAATTTCTGGTAGACTATCCAATAATCTTGAAACATATTCAGTTCTGGTGAAATGATCACAGAACAAAGTGTTGAAGTGCAACAGATTCAACACATCAAGGCCCCCTTCGCTTTGATTAGAACTGTGTCAATCAACTACGGGGAAAAGCCAGAGAAGTTCACTGGATTGAATTTCAAGAGGTGGCACCAAAAGATGCTTTTCTACTTGACCACGCTTAATCTGGCTCGGTTTTTGACTGAGGATCCTCCCAAGCATATGAGGATGCTGATGTTCATACCATCAGCGGAGGCATTGACTTATTTTAAGTTCATTTATCGAAATTACATCCTCTACCTTGTCGACTTGTTGTACATCGACTATATTTAAGTCTCGGCTATAGACTTCCTCTCAGTCTCAAGGATACACTCCCTTTCAGTTTTGGCTATAGACTCCCTCTTAGTCTCGATGACAGGCTCCTTTTCAATCTTGGCTATAGACTCCCTCTCAGTCTCTGTGACAAACTCCCTCTCAATCTCCGCTGCCATTATTGGCATCATCTATGTCTCAGCCCCATTTTCTAATGCCCTCTCTCTGCATTTAATCCCGGCAGCATCTTAGTCTTGGTCTTAGATCCTAATTTTGTCTATCCTCAAGGCAACTCCACATTAATATCACCTTTTTTGTCCTCAAGACAAGGCACCGATTCTTTGACCGTAGCTACAAATATTCCCAGACGTGTGTCACCCTGACAAAGGGTGAGTAGTAACGAGGTTGGTAGATATGATCTTCTAGATACCTCCTAAGAACACGTGGTGCTAGATGAGCGAAGCAACAACTAACAACTATTGAATTTGGTCCTCTTGCCATCTTCCATAATGATGATATTTTGGCTGACATGGGGATGTTTTCTGGAGAACCATATAAGCACTTGCGAAGGTAATAACAAAAGATCTCCCAACTTCTCAAAACCTTAGACCAGGTTTTACCCTTCTTCTCCATCTCCTTCTTCTCACATATCAACTCAAGCCAACCCTAACTTGAGCGTCAGAGTTGCTTCGGGATCCATCTCACGGCCAGTCTAACTCTCTTTTATGGTTGCTCATCTCAGTCATTGGTGATCTCCGGAGAAAGTGGGTGTCAGCGAGTTTATTGATTGGTGGCTTGACCATCCATAGTATTTAACTGGAACAAATTAACGACATTGTGGGAACTCTAAGACAAGACACTACGATGATTAACACTAGAAGGACCGCTAACAACTGTGACTCTGGTAGAGAGAAAAGTCACGATGAAGTGGTAGCTATCACTAAAGAAAACATCAATGAAATGACCTTTAAGGTATTGCAGTGAATACTACAACAACACGCCTTCCTGCAACTACTAATAACGGGTGCTCCTCCTCTTGTGGTGGGTGCACCTCTCCCGGTTAATATACCACTACCCTTCGTGGGGGTTTAGCTAGCCATGGTGTCAATTGATTGGGGTGTGACTCTCCTAAGCGAGGGTTCACATGAATTTTGAGTGGGAGAGATGCCTCCTCGTGAGTGTAAAGGAAAGACTCTCATTTCCAATGAAGGGAGTGTTCAAGGAATACCTTTCTCTAGAGAAGTTCTTGATCAAGAACTTCCTCGCCACCTTTGGTAGCCACAACTGGGTGAATACATGTTATCATCAAACCCTGAAAATCACCTTTATGATTTTGAGAACAGCTCCCTATAGCATCAATACACAGATGTGGTTATGTACTGAGTCTTCCTGACCACCTTGTTGGCCTTGGCCCAACATTGTTTAGTTGCCTCCCCTTCTCCTCCAACTCCTTCGATATCTTCAAAACCGCTTTCCTATACCAATTTGCTAGTAGCAAGAGGTATCAAAAGACGCATCTCAACCTATTCACCATGAAGTAGAAGCCTCGGGAATCCCTTTGAGAGTACCTTCAGTTGTTCAACCAAGTCGCGTGGGATATCCCCTTGACTCATTCAGAGATCCTGACTAGTGTCTTCTCTCAAGATTTGGTGGATGGAGATTGTTAGTGAGAGCCCTAGAGCCGATCGTGTGATGATTGTTGTATGGACTCGATGTATCATATTCCTATATTTATAAAGGTATTTCTTATGATTATTATACTTACTTGTATTGGTGCCAAATAACTCAGTATAATAACGTCCTTGAGTGGAAGGTTCTTATCTATATCAATCGATTGGTTGAATTGATAGTGAGATGATATAGAGAACACTACTCTTAATCATTCCTAATCAAGTATTAACATTCAGGGACAATGTTAATGGGCTGAGACTAGCATGTAGGTCAACTCGATGACTTGATCTCACAAGTCATGGATATTAGATATCAAGTTGACACATGGGTATGCATTGGAGAATGTATACTGAATGACCCGCTATGAAAAAGTATTATGGATCGTTATATGAGTGTCATATACTTTCTCATGTGACTATTAGTATGACTATCAGTCCTTGGACCTGAAGTCACCATGGTTCCTTACATAAGGAGTTGCATACTTTGTCTTCGTCAAACATCACCCGTAAATGGGTGGACTATAAAGGCGACTACTGGGTATGTAACAAATTATGCGGAGGGATGTGAATGATGTAGATGGGATCTATCCCTCCTATATGACGGGAGTGACATCATGATTCTTGATAGAGCATGGTCATTCCCAAATGAGTTAATATGAGATATTGAGCTCATTTGATTAGAGTGAGTCTACTTGAAGTTCAAGACATAGATTGATTAGAGGATGACACGGTCTATGCCTCAATTGATCAATCTAGATGTCTAGGATAGAAGTACATTGTCACATATTGTGAGAGTCACAATTAGTAGTCACAATGGTGATGTTGGATCTCAACATTCTTGTAACTTGGGTAGTAATGATGTGGTGTTAGATACCGCTCATTACTTATGTTTCTAAATGAGTTTAGGAGCATTGTCAACATTATAAGAACCTATAGGGTCACACACAAAGGGCAATTAGATGGAGATTAGGTTCATATGATGAACCAAGAGGATTAGGTTCATGTAATGAACCAAATTGGATTAAGAGTAATCCAAATTAGACTAATTGAGTTGGACTCAATTTGATTCATGTGTCGAATGAGTCTAATTTAGATTATGATTCATTGAGTCAATTTAAACCAATGAATAGAGATTCATTAAATTAAATTGATTTGAGTCAAAGGTTAGATTTGAAGAACCATGGGAGATAAGAGGTCAAGTTTGACTTGACCAAATGCCACGTCATGGTGAATTGGCATGGACTGACCAATGATGGTGTTCCACATCATCAAGGTTACATCAATGTGTGCCACCTCATGAGGGAGACCAAGAGCCATGACTCTTGGTATTACATGGAGGTTTAAAACCTCTCATTTAGTGGCCGACCACATTAGTTGTGAGTGAATTCTCATTCAAGGCTTCTTTTTCCTCTTCCTCTCTTCTCTTGCTCTCCTTCTCCTCCATTGCCGAGACCTCTCAAGGGTGCTAGCACACTCTAAGTGGTTCTCTCCACCTTTTGTCCGTGTGGATACGTGTAGAGGAGTGTACACTTGACACTTTACGAGATCCGACAACCGTTTGGACGAGCGGGATAAGCGAAGGGCATCGCTACAAGGGTAACACTTCTTTCATGTAGATCTAAGGTAGATCTAGTGTAGACAAACATGTACATGAATTTTTATTTATCTTCGTACGGATCCGTGGCTAGCTTCGGGGTTTCTGCAATGCAAAAAATAGCGGTTTTTGTGGGTCGAATTGCTAACAGTGGTATCAGAGCCACGTGCGATACATGTACATGTTTTGTATTTGTTATTATGAAAAAGTTTCAAATCTGTAAGTTTCTGTAATTTTTCTATTTTATGGATTTTGTGAGTATTTTTCTCGTAGAAGCGAAACAACGAGTGCTTGGACACTTGTAGGTTTCGAATACCGAGAAAAATCTTTTTTAATGGCAAGGTCTCGCCCAAACAAAAAAAAAAATTTTGGGACAGCGACTTAAGGCGCTTTTAGATCATTTTGGGACACTTGCGATATTCATTTCGCGAGAAGGGGCGCTGCCCCTAACCTCACAAGGGGTATTGTCTCTCGATCGCACCCGAAAATCTCTAAACGGGACCGCCGCGGAGTTGTGACTCATAAAATTGATAAAAATAGTAGTAAAATTATAGAAATTTATGTAAAACACATAATTTAGAATTATGTATGATATTGTGATGGTCATGGCCCAAAACCCCAATTTGATTGGTTTAAAATTATGTTGTAATTCATAATATGGCCTGCGCGCTATTTTAATATTGTGCGTGTTGTATATGATATGCGACCTATGTGTCGTGCCTCCTTTATTTATGTTTCTATTGTAAATAGACTTTAGACTTGAATGTAACTCGAGTTTCATATTTGTAATGTACAAAATGAAGCGGTGGAAGGTCCACTCAAGAAGGAGTTACGAGCAGGATGCTGTCAACACATGGCGGTCAAAGGAGGCGCTTGAAGAACCCGTTATCCCTAGGTTGACCGTCCGATCTTCTCATTGGCTTGAGAAGATCGTAGTAGGGTCATGACCTCATCACAATTTAATTTGCTTGTGTGTATGTGATGCATGCTAATGTAGGGTAATTAGTGTCTTAATGCGTATATGATACACATTCATGATTAGATTCGATCTTAATCAAGTCAACTCGAAATGCCTACCAAGTTTTGATACCCATCACTACCTCGATCATTTGTTGTTGTTGAATCTGCCAAAGCAGAGCAACACATATTATCTTGGTAGGGTGCGGAGGGACAATCTAGGTCCCGCCTATCAAAGCTTGGGTGAGTATAAACTCAATTACATTGAGTATAACTAGTTAACTCAATTAGATCGAGTAAAAGTATAAGCATTTTCTGACGGTTGGATAAACAAGAGTTGCATAGAGATATAATTGATAATTAGTTATCTACCGATCATACTAAGTCTTGGGCGATTTAGCCAAAGCTAACTCAAGGCGTAGTATGATGTGGATCTTATCCCACGAGAATTATAGCTAATTGGTATGAATCTAGTAGTGTGGTTTGATCACATCCATGACTTGATTCTACAAAAGCCCTATAATTCAGTGGGAGCATCATTTAATTAAAAGCTTAATTAAATGATCAGTGGAATATGATATTTACTCTCTGCTTTATTTATGTTGTAGATTGTCATGTCGACAAACATGAACACTTTCTCCCTGCGTTCTGTCCTTGACAAAGACAAGCTCAATGAAGCTAATTTCCTGCATTGGTACAGGAATCTGAGAATCGATCTCACACAAGAAAGAAAACTGTACGTCCTGGAGCAGCCCATTCCGGAGGCACCTCCTGCCACTGCCACGCGAGCTGACCGAGATGCTTATAAGAAGCATCAAGATGATGCATTAGATATGTCATATCTCATGCTCGCAACCATGAACTCTGAGCTTCAGAAATAACACGAGTTGATGACTGCTTATGATATGGTTGAATATCTTCGTCAACTATATCAAGGACAAGCAAAGCACGAGAGATTCGAGTTCTCTAAGACACTATTTCAGTGCAAGATGCAAGATGAGACTCCTGTAGGTCCATATGTACTCAAGATGATTGAGTACATAGAGAACCTACAGAGGTTGGGATTCCCACTTGGCCAAGAATTGGCCACTGACTTGATCTTGCAATCCTTGCCAGAAAGTTACAGTCAATTTGTCATGAATTACAACATGAACGAAATTGATAAGCCACTGCCTGAGCTGCTAAGCATGTTGCGAACTGCTGAGCTCAAACTTAAGAAGGTAAAGTCTAACTCCATTCTAATGGTGTAAAAGCATAAAGGTAAGGGCAAGCATAAAAGCAAGGGAAAGTCCCAAGCCAAGGGTAAAGGCAAGGTAATGAAACCTAAAGGAGGGGTTGCCAAGGATGTTGTCTGCTTCCACTGCGGTCAGACCGGCCACTGGAAGAGGAACTGCAAAGGATACATGGAAGATCTTAAGAAGAAGAGAAATGAGATTTCTACTTCAGGTATATATGTTATAGAAGTCAATATCTCTATTTCTTCATCGTGGGTATTAGATATCGGATTTGCTTCTCATATTTGTACTAATGTACAGGCACTGAGAAATAGCAGGATATTGATGAAGGGCGAGGTGGACCTACGAGTAGGCAATGGAGCACGGGTTGCTGCTGTTACTGTAGGAACTTACTTTCTATCTCTGCCCTCTGGGCTTGTATTAGAATTAGATGAATGTTGTTATGTGCCTGCTCTCACAAAGAACATCATTTCAGCTTCTTGTTTGGACAATAAAGGCTTTTCTTTTATAATAAAGAACAAATGTTGTTCCGTTTATTTGAAAGATATGTTCTATTGTAGTGCACCTCTGATAAACGGACTCTACATTCTAGACTTAGAGAACCCATCTATAACATAAGTACCAAAAGGTTCAAGTCAAATGAAATGAACCGAACCTATCTCTGACATTGTCGCTTAGGTCATATAAATGAGAATCGTTTATCCCAGCTCCATTAAAATGGTTTGCTGAACTCATTTGATTTTGAATCATATGAGACATGCGAGTCATGCCTACTGGGCAAGATGACCAAGACTCCCTTTAGTGGACACAACGAAAGAGCAACTGACTTGTTAGGACTTACATATAGTGATGTATGTGGCCCTTTCAATTGTAACACCCATAAAGTCTCTAGTAAATTTTATGTAGTTGTTGCATGATTAGAATGAGTTTCATGTGGGTTCCTTCTACAAAAGAAAAAAAAAAGAAAGAAAATAGAACAAAAAAAAAGCATGGCCAAGGTTCGAACCTTGAACCTTTTAGTAAGTGACAAAGCTTTAAGTAGAATGAAATAACCAATAGCCCAAGAGGAAGTATTGTTAGGAAGGAAAGGGAAGTTGTAGTTAAGGGTAGGGAGGGTGAAGGGACACCTTCCACTTAGAAGAAAAGTTTATCTTTTCTTTCTCCCTCCACTTATAATGGAAAATTTCATTTTACTTCTTCCTTTTTAGAAATAAATGGAAATAAATAGATAAGAGAAAGAAAAGCTCATTCTTTCTTCTTCCTTTTCATGTAGAATAAGAAGGAAGAAAAGGGCAAGGGAATTTGGTTTCTCCTTTCTTCTTCTTCTTCTTCCTCCACCGAAACTTCAAGTTCCTCTCTCCCATTGCCGAATTCAAGCTAAGGGTTTTCTTCCTAAGGAAATTTCACAAAGGGAAGTTCTTGAAACATACTTCTCATTACAAGCAAAAATAAGGGAAAGGGAATTCTTGAAGCGAAAAGGGTCTTCTTCTTCTTCTCCACCAAGGGTATTCTCTTAGTAAACCAAGCAAGAGGAAGTAAGTATCTCCCTCACCTGCGGTACAAGTAGATTACGAGTGTTTTCCATGTTTGATGTGGCTTAAGAATATAGAAATCATGCCTAGTAGTTTCAGCCAAGAAGAGATAAAGGGCTTAGGAAAGTTTAAACTCCATTTAGGTTTGCTTATGTATTTTCTTATGATGCCTAATAAGTTAGGTGATGTTATTAAAATGTTATTCATGATTTATGTTGCTTAAAAACCTAGAAATCATGCTTTGAAGTTTCGGCCAAGAAGAGATAAAGGGCCTAGGAAAGTTTAAACTCCATTTAGATTTGTTTACGTATTTTCTTATGATGCCTAATAAGTTAGGTGATGTTACTAAGATGTTATTCATGATTTATGTTGCTTAAAAACCTAGAAATCATGCTTTGAAGTTTCGACCAAGAAGAGATAAAGGGCCTAGGAAAGTTTAAACTCCATTTAGGTTTGCTTATGATGCCTAAATAGTTAGGTGATATGATTAAGATGTTATTCATGATTTATGTTGCTTAAAAACCTAGGAACTAGCCTTGTAAGTTTCGGCCAAGAAGAAAATGAAAAGGCCTAGGAAAGTTAAGCTCCAATTAGATTTGTTTATGCTTTCTCTCATGATATCTAATAAGTTATGTGATGTTATTAAGATGTTATTCATGATTTATGTTGCTTAAAAACCTAGGAACAAGCCTTGTAAGTTTCGGCCAAGGAGAAAATGAAAAGGCTTAGGGAAGTTGAATTCCAACTAGACTTGCTTAGGTTTTTTTTCTATGTCATGCTATGATCATATGATATTAGTTTAAAGTTCATGCTTGAAGTTGCTTGAAAGGAAACCTAGATTCATGCTCTATAGGTTTCGGCCAAGACTTGGAAGTAGGGTTGGAAATTTCATGTATGCTTGCTAAGAGTCTCACTTGTTATGCCATGTATCATGTGATATTAATTTAATATTTCATGCTTAAAGTTGCTTATAAGAACCCTAGAATCATGCTTATAGGTTTCGGCCAAGACATGGAATTTGGGTTTGTAGAAAGATCAAAACCCCAATTATGCATGATAATGACTCTTCATGATATGTTATGTGATATGTGGATTTTATGTTATCATGTTATGCTTATGCAAGGCTTATGTATGAGGAAATGCCTAAGAGTTGCTTCCCTATAAGTTGGGATTAAGAGCACCCTTCATGATATGACAAGTAACATAAGACATAAGAGATGCTTCCCTATAAATTGGGATTAAGAGCATTCTTCATGATATGACAAGAAACATGATATGCTATTTTATTTTTGTATGGCTTGTACCGGACCTTAAGAATGGTCCATGGGATGAGCTCCTAAGTTGCCCCTAGGTCGAAGCATGGGCCTAGTTCCTAGTAGGTTCGGGATTAGCTACCTCGGATTTATTTAGGATGCGCGCAATTCATGTATGTGGTACAATGCCTGACCCTCATGTTGAGATTTATGTTTAAGTATTTATATAATATATGTTTTCAAAAGAACATCTTGCATCTATATGTGATTTCATGTTATGTGATTATTATGCTTTAGGAAGATGCTCTCTTGAGATATGTCTATGATACCTAGAAGAACATGCTACTACTTTATGCTTATGCTCTCTTATACTATGTTATGATTTGCCTAAATAAATATGACACTATCTCATGCTAACATGAAAGGTGAAATCTAGATGTGGTCAAATGAATATATCACTACTCCATGTTTAATTCATGATTTATGTCTTTTGTGAGTAGGAAAGGATCTTACTAAGCCTATGTGTTTATAGTTTTATTTTCCTTGTACTGCAGAAAAGGGAAAAGCATGGCTAAACTAAAGGGAGCAGCAGGAAGGGCAAATATGTATGTGGCAGTGGCATGGTGGAAGAGATCTGTTTTGTGTTTCAGGACTTATGCATATTCTAAGTTCTGCATGTTAACTTCTTTTTCCTATTTGATACTTTTTGATGGTTGCTACTTGATATTATCTTGAACTTGTTTGGATGGTTGAATGCATAATGTGAACTTATACCCTCTTCTGTTCCATGAAACCTTGAAATGTTAAGTACTTGTTTAATTAGAGAATTGTTAGTTATCATGAACTCTAGAGAACAATATACTGTAGGTCCCTTTGGAGGCCGGCAAGAGAGAGGGGTGAATTGCCCTACAAAATAAAACTTGAACCTTTCTCGGATTTCAACTATATAATGAACACTTGTAATAAATAAATAAATAAAAGGAAAAGCAGACACCAGAGTTTTACTTGGTTTGCAATCAGGGGATTGCTAATCCAAGGAATGTAAGCGCACTATCTGATTCTCCTCTGGGCGGAGTAGTCTCTTTACAACGTTGACAGCACAAATGAAAAGAACAGAATTGAAAGCACAGAAGGAATTGATTACAAGTGAGAGTCAATAATCTGTGCAGACCAGTACTATATTTATAGTACTGGTCTGGGCGCCTGGAAGGGGTTCCGGGCGCCCTGGGGGGATAAAATTTTATCCCCCAACGATCAGATCGCGTTTGACGCAATCCTGGTCAAAAGTCAGCTCCGGGCGCCCGGACCCTCAATAGCGCCCAGGGCGCCCGGAATGATTCCGGGCGCCCGGACCTCTCAAGTCAACTTTGTTGACTTTTTGTGGTCCGGTTCCACTACTCCGGTTTAGCTCGTTTCGGTCCGGGTCTGTTCGCTCCGGCTCCGTTAGCTTGGGTGATCTTGGCCTTCCGGAATAGGGCTCACCCGAACCCATGTTCCGGCCTTCTCCTCGAGCAGCCTTCCTTCCCGGTTTCTCGTCCCTCGAACGCCGCACACGTCCTTCTCGTCCACCGGTGTACTCTTCCGCGGACACCTCGTCCCTCGAACGCACCGAGCCCGTCAGCTCTCTCCCGTGACGTCCTTCTCGCTAGCCGTGTCTTCCGCTCGACTTCCTGTGTTCCTAAGCTCCTGCACACTTAGACACAAGGGTTAAACAAACGCAGGACCTAACTTAGCTTGTTTGATCACATCAAAACACCTTGGGGTTCCAACAATCTCCCCCTTTTTGATGTGAGCAACCCAAGTTAAGTTAGGGTAAACATATGCAATAAAAATAATTTATATTCAAATAAGTCCAAATATTTTTCAATTGAAAAATTATATTACCTCCCCCTAGACTTAACATACTTCTCCCCCTTTGATTACATAAAAATTGGGGTTATAAACAAGTCTAAGGTAAATTTCAAACAAAACTTTTAGTGTAAAAAAAAAAATTCTAAGTAAAGACACTCTCCAGAATTTTTCTTTCGAGAAAAATTTAAGTAAAATATTTTTCAGATAAAAATAGTCATAAATGTTAAAAAGAATTTTAAGTTTGAAACTTAACATTCCCAAAAAAAATTCTAAGTTAATATTCATAAGAAACAATTCTAAGTTAATTTTAAGAAAAATTATAAGGTAATATTATCATAAAAAATTTTAAGATAACTTTCATAAAAAAATTTCTAAGTCAATTTTTATAAAAATTTCTAAGATAAAAAATTTCTAAGAATTTTTTTTTAAAAATATTTTCTAACACAAATTGAATAACTCTTTTAAAGCATTAAGTAATTTAAATTAATGCTTTTTCAGTTAGTCAATTAAACTTTTCATTTCGATACTTGGCTTCCAGGTCGTTGCGAGGCACTAGGCCTTCTTGGTTATTGGAGCAACAACCACTTCCTTAGACAAAGCCTCATAAAGAAATTAGTTGTTTAATTTCCTTGCTGAAAATGCTAAGTCTGACTTTAATTTTAAATTAAACAGGTTTTTGGAACCCAGTAGAGGTTCCTACCTACAGGATTAACCAAGTATTTCCTAGGTATATAGATTTTTGATATATTTCTAATTTGACTTTGATGAAATCTATAATACCAATTTAAACCTCTATAATTTCTAAAGGTAGAAATATTTGAACCATTAGATTTTTTTAATCTTTCTATTTCTTCTTTTAGTTTTTGATTTTCAATTTTCAATTTTTCAAAATCCTCTATAAGACATGATTTTGCCAAAATTCTCTTTGTTTCTAAAATTTCATTTTCTAATTTGACATTTTTATTTTCTAATTTATACATGGATTTAGTCATAGCTTTGATACCAAAGTAAAGTTCATCAGGGGGTAAGAGGCATACCTCACTTACCATATCAGACTTGAAGCCTGAATTTCCCCCTGCTTCGCTACTTCCATCTGAGGTCGCTCCCCCTTCATCGATGCTGGGTTCTGATGTACTTTGTCCTTCGTAGCTTGCCATAAGTGTTATCCCGGCATATTCTTGAGCTTCTGATTCGGATGAAGAAGTGTCGTCCCAAGTTGCTTTTAGGTTGTGTTTCTTGGGTGTCTTCGTTTTGACCTTCTTGAGTTCTGGGCAGTCTTCTCTTAGGTGTCCCTCCTTCTGATACTGGTAGCACCATACCTTTCTTCTACCTTTTTGATTCTTTTGATTCTGCATTTTAAATTTATTAGATCTAAATTTTTTTTTAAAGTTTCTTACCATGTACGCTTCTTGATCGTCTTCGGAGTCTGACTCGGGTTCATCCTTGTTGGTTGCGTTCAGCGCCATAGTCTGGGTTGTGTCCTTTGATATCTTTGCATATCTAGTTTCGTGTAATTCAAGGGTATAAAACAACTCTTCTAAAGTACTTACCTCCAGGTCTTTTGAGATGTAGTAAGCATCGACGATTGATGTCCACTCCGGAGTTCTTGGAAACGCGTTGAGCGCGTAGCGTATAGTGTCCCGGTTTGTTACCGTTTCACCAAGGTTTTCGAGACCAGTAACTAGTTCTTTTACCTTTGCATGTAGACCGGCTACTTTCTCACCTTTCTCTAGACGGATGTTCATCAGTTTGTTGCGGAGGATGTCCCTTCTAGAGAGCTTCGCTTCGGACGTGCCTTCGTGGAGTTCCAAGAACTTCTCCCAAAGTTCTTTAGCAGATAAATAGTTTCCGATGCGGTTGACCTCTTGAGGCGGTAACACGCTCAGCAGGTGATGTTATGCACGGCTGTTTGCTACCGACTCATTCTGCTTCTTCTTTGTCCAATCGTTCTCTTCTTTTTCTTTTCCATCTTTATCTATTGGAGCTACAAAACCATATTTCATAATAAACCGAATTTCAAAATCTGTTTTTAGGAATACCTCCATACGACGCTTCCAGTCTGCGAAGTTCCCCTCGAATTTTGGTGGAACAATGCTTGGTCCGGCCATCTTGTTGCTTCGATCGGCGGTTAATCCTCCTGAAGCGCCTTGCTCTGATACTACTTGTTTGTCCCTTTGGAGGTCGGCAAGAGGGGAGGGGTGAATTGCCCTACAAAATAAAACTTGAACCTTTCTCGGATTTCAACTATATAATGAACACTTGTAATAAATAAATAAATAAAAGAGACTAAGTAAAGAAAATCATACACCAGAGTTTTACTTGGTTTGCAATCAGGGGATTGCTAATCCAAGGAATGTAAGTGCACTATCTGATTCTCCTCTTGGCGGAGTAGCCTCTTTACAACGTTAAGAGCACAAATGAAAAGAACAGAATTGAAAGCACAGAAGGAATTGATTATAAGTGAGAGTCAATAATCTGTGCAGACCAGTACTATATTTATAGTACTGGTCCGGGCGCCTGGAAGGGGTTCCGGGCGCCTTGGGGGGATAAAATTTTATCCCCCAACAATCAGATCGCGTTTGACGCAATCTTGGTCAAAAGTCAGCTCCGGGCGCCCGGACCCTCAATAGCGCCCAGGGCGCCCGGACCTCTCAAGTCAACTTTGTTGACTTTTTGTGGTCCGGTTCCACTGCTCCGGTTTAGCTCGTTTCGGTCCGGGTCTGTTCGCTCCAGCTCCATTAGCTTGGGTGATCTCGGCCTTCCGGAATAGGGCTCACCCGAACCCATGTTCCGGCCTTCTCCTCGAGCAGCCTTCATTCCCGGTTTCTCGTCCCTTGAACGCCGCACACGTCATTCTCGTCCACCGGTGTACTCTTCCGCGGACACCTCGTCCCTCAGACGCACCGAGCCCGTCAGCTCTCTCCCGTGACGTCCTTCTCGCTAGCCGCGTCTTCCGCTCGACTTCCTGTGTTCCTAAGCTCCTGCACACTTAGACACAAGGGTTAAACAAATGCAGGACCTAACTTAGCTTGTTTGATCACATCAAAACACCTTGGGGTTCCAACATATACATGTTTAGTTTTCCCCTTATTTAGTAAGCTTTATGATCTAGTTAAACAAGCATGTATCATGTTTCAAGTAATAGATAGAAAAAAAATCAAATTTTATATGCCTGAATGCTAGCATGTTCACATGTTTTGTTTATATGATTGAATTATTAAAAAATTTTCTTCCAGTGTAATGATTTCATATGCATGTATTGTTGGTCCCTTTGGAGGCCGGCAAGAGGGGAGGGGTGAATTACCCTTCAAAAATAAACACAAAACCTTTCTCGGATATTCAACTAATTTAAGGAACTTGTAATTAAAAAAAACAGAGACTAAATAAACAGAATCTAAAACAGAGACTAATTTCTAAGGCAATTTCCAAAAAAAAAAAATTCTAAGAAAAAGAATTTTCTAAGACAATTTTTTTTTTAAATTTGCAATGTAAGAAATTTCAAAAAAAATTCTAAGTTAAAAACATGGGGAAAAATTTTTAATTTCCAAAAATAATAATATTTTTTTTCATCAGAAACATTTTCTAAGTTAAACAAAATTTTCAAAACAAATGTTTAACAACTTTTAAGCATTATTTAATTCTAACTTTAATACTTTTTCCAGAAAGGTAATTAAACATTTAATTTCAGTATTTTGGCTTCCAGGCAGTGGCGAGGCACTATGTCTTCTTGGTTATTGGAGCAACAACCACTTCCTTAGACAAAGCCTCATAAAGAAACTATCTGTTTAACTTTCTTGCTGAAAAATGCTAAGTTTAAAAAAATTCAAGTTAAACATGTTTTCGGAACTCAATAGAGGTTCCTTCTTACAGGGTTAATCAAATTTTTCCTAGGTATGTAGGCTTTTGATATTTTTCTAATTTGACTTTGATGAAACATATAATACCAATTTAAACCTTTATAATTTCTAAAAGTAGAAATATTTGAACCATTAGACTTTTTTAATCTTTCTATTTCTTCTTTTAGATTTTCATTTTAAATTTTCAATTTATCAAAATCCTCTATCAGACATGATTTTGTCAAAATTCTTTTTGTTTCTAAAATTTCATTTTCTAATTTGGTATTTTTATTTTCTAATTTATACATGGATTTTGCCATTGTCTTAATACCAAAGTAAAGTTGATCAGGGGGTAAGAGGCATATCTCACTTACCATATCAAACTTGAAGTCTGAATCTCCCCCTGCTTCGTTGTTTTCATCTGAGGTAGCTCCCCCTTCATCGATGCTAGGTTCTGATGTGCTTTGCCCTTCGTAGCTTCCGATCAGTGCTAGCCCAACATATTCTTGAATCTTGGACTCAGATGATGAAGTGTCGTCCCAAGTAGCTTTTAGGTTCTTGTGCTTCTTGGGAATTTTGCCTTTGTCTTTCTTTAGTTCTGGGCAATTCTCTTTTAGGTGTCCTTCCTTTTAACACTGGTAGCAACGCATCCTTCTTCTATTCCTTGGATTCTTTTTATTCTGCATTTCTTTGAATTTATTAGATCTAATTTTTTTTTTTTAATTCCTTACCATGTATGCTTCCTGATCGTCTTCTGAATCTGACTCGGGTTCATCCTTCTTGGTTGCGTTTAGTGCGATCATCTGGCTTGATTCCTTTGTTCCTGCACACATGGTTTCATGCAATTCAAGAGTAGAGAATAGTTCTTCTAAAGTACTTACCTCTTGATCTTTCGAAATATAGTAAGCGTTAACGATTGATGTCCATTCTGAAGTTCTAGGAAACGCGTTGAGTGCGTAGCGTATTGTTTCCAGATTTGTTACTGTTTCTCCGAGGTTCTCGAGACCAGTAATCAGTTCTTTTACTTTCGCATGGAGACTGGCTATCTTCTCACCTTTTTCCAGACGAATGTTCATCAGCTTGTTCCGGAGGATGTCTCTTCTAGCGAGTTTCGCTTCGGACGTGCCTTCGTGGAGTTCCAGGAACTTCTCCCAAAGTTCTTTAGCAGATGAATAGCTTCCGATGCGGTTGACCTCTTGAGGCGGCAACACGCTCAGCAGGTGATATTCCGCACGGCTATTCGCTACAGACTCATTCTGCTCCTTCTTTGTCCAATGGCTCTCTTCTTTTTCTTCTCCATCTTGATTCATCGGAGTTACAAAACCATACTTCATAATAAATCGAATTTCAAAATCAGTTCTTATGAATACCTACATACGTCGCTTCCAGTCTGCGAAGTCCCCCTCGAATTTTGGTGGAACGATGCTTGGTCCGACCATCTCGTTGCTTCGATCGACGGTTAGTCCTCCTGAAGCGCCTCGCTCTGATACCACTTGTTGGTCCTTTTAGAGGCCGACAAGAGGGTAGGGGTGAATTGCTCTACAAAAATAAACACAAAACCTTTCTCAGATATTCAACTAATTTAAGGAACTTGTAATTAAAAAAAATAGAGACTAAATAAACAGAATCTAAAACAGACGTAGAGGGTTTACTTGGTTTGCAATCAGAGGATTGCTAATTCAAGGCAAAGATGACGCACTATCTGATTCTCCTCTGGGCAGAGTAGCCTCTTACAGCGTTGACAGTACAAAAGAAAATAAAGCACAGAGAAAAATGAATTACAAGTGAGTTGCTTTGACTGTGCAGATCAGTGCTATATTTATAGCACTGGTCGGGGTGCCCCGAAGGGGTTCCGGGCACCCTGGGGGGATAACATTTTATCTCCCAACGATCAGATCGCGTTTGACGCGATCTTGGTCAAAATCCGGCTCCGGGTGCCCCGGAGCCCAAAGTCAACAAATGTTTGACTTTTTCGTCAGGGACCTCTTCTCTGGTTTAGTCCCGCCTCGGTCCGGTTCTTTTCCTCCGGATCCGCTCGCTTGGGTAATCTCTTCCATTCGGAAAAGGGCTCACCCGAACCCAAGTTCCGGCCTTCTCCTCGAGCAGCCTTCCTTCCCGGTTTCTCGTCCCTCAAACGCCGCGCACGTTCTTCTCGTCCACCGGTGTACTCTTCCGCGGTCACCTCGTCCCTCGGACGCACCGAGCCCGTCGGCTCTCTCCCCGTGCCGTCCTTCTTGCTAGCCGCATCTTCCGCTCGACTTCCTATGTTCCTAAGCTCCTGCACACTTTGACACAAGGGTTAGACAAAACAGTACCTAACTTAAGTTGTTTGATCACATCAAAACACCTTGGGGTTCCAACATGTATGTATGTTCGCGTAGCGCCGCCATTGCCGTGCCAGGGCAAGAGGAAGGGCGGGCATTACATCAATGTCACTGCTAGAGGTGGTTATAGGTACTTCATTACATTTACTGATGACTTCAGTAGATATGGTTATGTGTATCTAATGACACATAAGTCACAATCTTTTGAAAAGTTCAAAGAATTCAAAAATGAAGTACAAAACCAGCTAGGGAAGAGTATTAAAATACTTCGATCAGATCGAGGTGGTGAATACCTTAGCCATGAGTTTTGTGACTATCTAGCTGAGTGTGAGATTCTATCCCAACTCACTCCTCCTGGAACACCACAGTGGAATGGTGTATCCAAAAGGAGGAATCGTACCTAATTAGATATGGTACGATCTATGATGAGTCACACAGATCTTCCTATATTCTTTTAGGGATATGCTCTAGACACAGCAGCCTTCACACTTAACCGTGTTCCATCCAAAGCTGTGATAAAGACACCATATAGGATATGGACTGGGAGAGATGCCCAGATGTCTTTTATGAGGATTTGGGGTTGTGAGACTTACGTTCGACATCAAGTTTTGGACAAACTTGGACCCAAATCCGATAAGTGCTATTTTATAGGATATCCCAAGGAAACGAAGGGATATTACTTCTACATTCCCAGTCACCACAAAGTGTTTGTGGCTAAGATTGGGGTATTTCTAGAAAAGGACTTTGTTTCTAGAAAAACAAGTGGGAGTACGTTCGATCTTGAAGAAGTTCAAGATATGGACCATAGCATTGAAGCCTTGATGGAAATTTGAACTAGAACTGCAAAATGTTGTGGATGATGAGATTGTTGCACAAGGAGTTGAGCAACAACAACCAGTTCAAGTATACCTATCACTTCGCAGGTCTGAAAGGGTACGTCGTCAACTTGAGAGATACTCATTTCTCTTGTCTGACCATCACGACGTTATGCTCGTTGACAATGAGCCTACCTCCTATCAGGAAGCTGTGATGAGACCAGATTATGAGAAATGGCTAGAGCCCATGAGATCCGAGATGGAATCCATGTACACCAACCAAGTATGGACTTTGGTTGATCCACCTGAAGGCGTCAAATCCATTGGTTGTAAGTGGGTCTTTAAGAGAAAGACTGACATGAATGGACTTATTACCTATAAGGGTCGTTTGGTAGCAAAATGTTTCAAGCAAATTCATGGTATTGACTATGATGAAACTTTTTTCTCGAGTAGCGGTATTTAAATCCATTCGGATCATGCTTGCTATTGCAGCATACCACGATTATGAGATCTGGCAGATGGATGTCAAAAACGCGTTTCTGAATGGAAACTTGCTCGAGGATGTGTACATGATACAACCTGAGGGTTTTGTAGATCCACTGCATACTGGCAGAGTATGCAAGCTGCATAAGTGTATTTATGGACTAAAGCAAGCTTCTCGGAGCTGGAATCTTCGATTCGATGATGCGATCAAACAATTTGGTTTCATCAAGAATGAAGATGAACCCTGTGTCTACAAGAAGGTTGTTGGGAATACAGTTGTCTTCCTTGTATTGTATGTAGATGACATACTACTCATTGGAAATGACATCCTTTGCTGCAGTCTGTAAAGACTTGGCTGGGGAATTGTTTCTCAATGAAGGACTTAGGTGAAGCAGCCTGTATTCTAGGCATAAAGATCTATAGAGATAGTTCTAAGAGATTGCTTGGCCTAAGTCAAAGTATATATATTGACACGGTATTACTACGGTTTGCCATATAGAATTCCAAGAAAGGATTTCTGCCGATGTCACATGGTGTGAGTCTTTCGAAGACTCAAAGTCCCTCTTCTAGAGAGGAGAGAGACCGCATGGATAAGATCCCTTATGCTTTAGCCATAGGATCTATCATGTACGCCATGCTATGTACTCATTCTGATGTTTCGTATGCTTTGAGCATGACGAGTAGATACCAGTCAGATCCAGGTGAGCATCACTGGATAGCGGTCAAGAATATTCTTAAGTACTTAAGAAGGACTAAAGAATATTTCTTGATATTTGCAGGCGATGGCGAGCTAGCTGTAAAGGGTTATAGTGATGTCAGCTTCCAAACTGACCAGGATGATTATAGATCACAGTTTGGGTTCGTATTTTGCTTGAATGGTGGTGCTGTGAGCTGGAAGAGTTCGAAGAAGGACACAATTGCTGATTCTACAACAAAGTCCGAGTATATTGCTGCATCAGAAGCAACAAAGGAGACAATTTGGATCCGCAAGTTCATTATTGAGCTTGGGGTGGTTCCTAGCATAGCCGATCCTATAGAGCTCTATTGTAATAACAATGGAGCAATTGCGCAGGCTAAGGAACCTCCCTCACACCAGCGGACCAAACATATACTACGGCGCTTCCATCTCATTCGAGAGATCATCGATAGAGGGGATGTGAAAATTTGCAGAGTACCCACAGAGGCGAACGTCACTGATCCCTTAACCAAGACTTTGGCACAGAGAAAGCATGATGGTCACACTAGGTCATTGGGCCTTAGAACCTACACTGATTGACACTAGTGCTAGTGGGAGATTGTTAGTGAGAGCCCTAGAGCCGATCATGTGATGATTGTTGTATGGACTCGATGTATCATATTCCTATATTTATAAAGGCATTTCTTATGGTTATTATACTTACTTGTATTGGTGCCAAATAACTAAGTATAATAGCGTCTTTGAGTGGAAGATTCTTATCTATATCAATCGATTGGTTGAATTGATAGTGAGATGATATAGAGAACATTACTCTTAATCATTCCTAATCAAGTATTAACATTTAGGGACAATGTGCGCTGAGACTAGCATGTAGGTCAACTCGATAACTTGATCTCACAAGTCATGGATATTAGATATCAAGTTGACACATGGGTATGCATTGGAGAATGTATACTGAATGACCCGCTATGAGAAAATATCATGAATCGTTATATGAGTGTCATATAATTTCTCATTTGACTATTAGTATGACTATCAGTCCTTGAACCTGAAGTCACCATGGTTCCTTACATCTCCTTGCATACTTTGGCTTCGTCAAACGTCGCCCGTAAATGGGTGGTCTATAAAGGCAACTACTGGGTATGTAACAAATTATACGGAGGGATGTGCGTGATGTAGATGAGATCTATCCCTCCTATATGACGGGAGTGACATCATGATTCTTGATAGAGTGAGATCCCTAAGTGCATGGTCATGCCCAAATGAGTCAATATGAGATATTGAGCTTATTTGATTAGAGTGAGTCTACTTGGAGTTCAAGACATAGATTGATTAGAGGATGACATGGTCTATGCCTCAATTGATCAATCTAGATATCTAGGATAGAAGGACATTGTCACATATTGTGAGAGTCACAATTAGTAGTCACAATGGTGATGTTGGATCTCAACATTCTTGTAACTTAGGTAGTAATAATGTGTTGTTAGATACCGCTTATTATTTATGTTTCTAAATGGGTTTAGGAGCATTGCCAACGTTACAAGAACCTATAGGGTCACACACAAAGGACAATTAAATGGAGATTAGGTTCATATGATGGACCAAGAGGATTAGGTTCATGTGATGAACCAAATTGGATTAAGAGTAATCCAAATTAGACTAATTGAGTTGGACTCAATTTGATTCATATGTCGAATGAGTCTAATTTAGATTATGATTCATTGAGTCAATTTAAAACAATGAATAGAGATTCATTAAATTAAATTGATTTGAGTCAAAGGTTAGATTTGATGAACCATGGGAGATAAGAGGTCAAGTTTGACTTGACTTGAGAGGGAAGATGAAGGGTCAAGTTTGACTTGACCAAGACTTCTTCTTCCTCTTCCTCTCTTCTCTTGCTCTCCTTCTCCTCCATTGCCGAGACCTCTCAAGGGTGCTAGCACACTCTAAGTGGTTCTCTCCACCTTTTGTCCATGTGGATACGTTTAGAAGAGTGTACACTTGACACTCTATGAGATCCAACAACCATTTGGACGAGCGGGATAAGCGAAGGGCATCGCTACAAGAGTAACACTTCTTTCATGTAGATCTAAGATAGATCTAGCGTAGACAAACATGTACATGCCGAGACCTCTCAAGGGTGCTAGCACACTCTAAGTGGTTCTCTCCACCTTTTGTCCATGTGGATACGTTTAGAAGAGTGTACACTTGACACTCTATGAGATCCAACAACCATTTGGACGAGCGGGATAAGCGAAGGGCATCGCTACAAGAGTAACACTTCTTTCATGTAGATCTAAGATAGATCTAGCGTAGACAAACATGTACATGAATTTTTATTTATCTTTGCACGGATCCGTGGCTAGCTTCGGGGTTTCTGCAACGTAAAAAAAAAGTGATTTTTGCGGCTCGAATTGCTAACAAAGATTTCTTCAAATCGTTGGTGAAGAAACCTCCAGGAAACTATGAAAAACTACTAGAGCGGGCTAAGAAGTACCTCCACTTTGAGGAGACTCAGCTGGCACGGAAGGGCGAAGCTATTTTGGCTCCCCAGACAGACAAGAAGCCCCTTTAGCCCCCACCCAAGAACAAGATTCCTTACGAGCTCCTCAATGAGAGAGCAATACAAGCCATGAACACGGTTCGCACATTCGCAACAGGGCCAAATCAGCTGAGCCAAGAAGGAACAATTCGTTTCTGCACTTACCTATAGTCATACTCTCATAGCACATAAGAGTGTTGGCAACTTGCTCAAGAGATTGGCCTGGTCATAAAGGAATGACTTCAAAGCAAAATGACTTCTCCTATTATTATTAGGTGCACAACTAGCAGATACACTTGATGCGATGATGCAGGTAATCAGTTGAACCAACAGCAAGAGAGCTCAGTCCCTAGACAAGTGCCAGAACTATCTTGATGTCGCTCTTCGGACCATAGAGATGACCTTTGGGATAACCACCTAGAGAACCATCGAGACGATTGCCAGAATGATCACCAAGATCATTGTCAACATCGTCGAGGTAACACAACTCCCCATGGTGACATCAATATGATCGCGGGGAGCTCCATGGATGGGGACTCCAACCGAGCTAGAAAGACTCAGACAAAGATTAGAAAATTATAACATTGAGACTAGGAGAGGCCAAGGTAACAACTCTCTTATCAATTTTAGGCCTCAAGACTTGAAGGGAGTTGTCACCCCTCATAAGGATTCTTTATTGATATGCGCCATTATAACCAACTACAATATGGTAAGGGTGTTCGTGAACACAGAGAGCTCAGTGAACGTGTTGTAGAAAGAAGCCTTTAACCAAATGCAAATTGACTGAGAGGAGCTACGACCTATGTCTACTCCTCAATTTGGGTTTACTAGCCATGTGTTGCAACCATTGGGGTAGATTAGCCTCTCCCTTTCACTGGTGAAGAACCTATAAAATGAATCTGTAGCACCATCTTTATAGTGGTCGACACTCCATCTGCATATAATGTCATCCTGGGAAGGTCGGTGCTCAACTCATTTTAAGTCATAGTCGCTACCTTCTACAAGAAGCTAAAGTTTCCGATCTAAAAAAGGGTTGGGTCGATCAATGAAGATCAAAGCTCCGCTTGCAAGTGCTACGTGCAAATGGTCAAGACCGACCTCCGGAAATCATGAAGTATTCAAAAGCACTCATAGGAAGATGGTTCGGTCTTTATTGATCATACTAGTCCTTCCATCAATCCGTAAAGAAGAAGAAAACTCTAGTTATCTTGGAAAGCCTTGTCATATCCTTTGTTTCTTTTCTTTTTAAAGAAGAAGAATAAGAATTTACCCTTGATGCGAAGCCCTTCGCAATCCCGCTCGTCCAAGGTTCGCCGGATCTCGAGAGTATCAAAGTGGATACTCCTCTATGTGTATCCACATGAACAACTCGATGGAGAAAACCTCTAAGGATGTGCTAGCAACCTTAGAAGATCAGTAATGGTGGAGGAGAGGGAGAGAAGAGAAGAACTTGAGAAAGAAGATGGGAGTTACTCCACAAAATGAAAACTCCCACATAAGAATCAATGTGGTCGGCCAGTTCATGGAGGAGTTTTAACTCCATGGGATACCAAGAGTCACAACTCTTGGTAACTCCCATGAGGTGGCATCCCACTTAAGCAACCAAGATGATGTGGAGCATCATCATTGGTCCACTCTTTGCCAACTCACCAATGAGGTGGCAAATGGTCAAGTCAAACTTGACTCTTCATCTTCCTCTCAAGTCAAGTCAAACTTGACCACTTCTCTCCCTTGGTTGATCTAATCTAACTATTGGTTCAAGTCAATTTTAATTTAATGAATCTCTATTCATTGAATTAAATTAATTAAATGAGTCTAAGTCCAAATTAGACTCACTAATACATGAACCAAATTGAATCCAACTCAATTAGCTCAATTTGGATTACTCTTAATCCAATTTGGTTCATCACATAACCTAATCCTTTAGGTTCATCAAATGAACCTAATCTCCATCTAATTGCCCTTTGTGTGTGACCCTATAGGTTCTTGTAACGTTGGCAATGCTCCTAAACCCATTTAGAAACATAAGTAATGAGCAGTATCTAACAATACATCATTACTACCCAAGTTACAAGAATGCTGAGATCCAACATCACCTTGTGACTACTAATTGTGACTCCTCACAATATATGACATTGTCCTTCTATCCTAAACATCTAGATTGATTAATATGAGGCATAGACCGTGTCATCCTCTAATCAATCTAAATTTTGAACTCCAAGTAGACTCACTCAATCAAATGAGTTCAATATCTCATATTGACTCATTTGGGCATGGCCATGCACTTCATGGTCTCACTCTATCAAGAATATTGATGTTACTCCCGTCATATAGGAGGGATAGATCCCATCTACATCACTCACATCCCTCTGCATAATTTGTTACATACCCAGTAATCGCCTTTATAGTCCACCCAGTTACGGGTGACGTTTGACGAAGCCAAAGTACGTAACTCCTTATGTAGGGAACCATGGTGACTTCAGGTCCAAGGACTAATAGTCATACTAATAGCCACATGAGAAAGTATATGACACTCATATAACGATCCATGATATTTTCTCATGGCGGGTCATTCAGTATACATTCTCCAATGCATACCCATGTGTCACTTGATATCTCCATATTCATGACTTGTGAGATCAAGTCATCGAGTTGACCTACATGCTAATCTCGTCGCATTAACATTGTCCCTGAATGTTAATACTCGACTAGGAATAATTAAGAGTAGTGTTCCCTATATCATCTCACTCTCGATTCAACCAATCGATTGATATAGGTAAGAACCTTCTACTTAAGGACGCTATTATACTTAGTTATTTGGCACTAATACAAGTAAGCATAATAACCATAAATAAATACCTTTATTTATATACAAAAATATGATACAATGAGCTCATACAATAATCATCAAATGATTGACTCTAGGGATCTAATTAACATTTGGTAGGAGGGGTAGAAGGAAAATAACACATATTTAACAGTACCCTTTAGTAAAAACAAAACCTCAATGCACCTTTTGGTGAATTCTGAATTCGGCGTGCGCCGTTTGATAAATTGCCGATACAAATAACATCCAATAACAAGCTTGATGGAGAGCAATGTTACCATATGCAAATGCCATCTCATCTATATAACAGGAGTGAAATGAAAAAGGTTTAAAGGAGATACAGTTGCTATGAAACCAAACCAATCAAGAAATATATTTGTTGACTAAAAATAAAGTCAATAATTAACCCTCAAATACTTCCAAAGACCAGATGAAAATGGAGGAAAAAAATAGGATTACACTTTACCCGTTAATAATTGAGAGTGGAAAACAGGCCTACAACAATGATTTTGAACACAAGACATTAACTAAAATGCTAGAGAACGAGATGCTACAATAGGATATAAACACAAGATGCTTGGCTATTCATCATCAGTGTAATATTTTGATCAGAAATCATATAGAAGATACATGATAGCAGCTTTTCAATAACTATATAGAGCAGAAAGATAAGTAATGATGCATGTTGCTTTAAGCAAAAGACTTGTCACAGGAGTTTCCAGTTTATGAACATTCTGACTTGCAATCCAAAGATCATTGTTTTTTCATCAATGTTACTAAAACCAAAGAATGCAATCCTGGTCCGAATAATGAAGTAAATATACAAAAGAAAACCTAATTTCTCTTCTAATATGATGAAACAGTTTTACATCTAAAGCAAATCAAGTGGTGTAAAACCCTTCATTCATACCATTGAACACAGGGATTAGGTAAACAAGCTTCAGTCATGGCTTATCCAAGTTGGAAGAAGCCACTGACCATTGTGATAGAATTCCTGAATCATTCAAAATTTCACCATCTTTTCCAAAAGTATTGTTTGACTGGTACCCTGCATGACCAAATAGATGACCTGAACCACTGCTGCTCATTGATCTTTCAATTTCTTCCATGTTCGAAAGGATCGAAATCGGGCGGTCTGGGATGAAAGGGATTGCTGCTAAATCAGTCTCTAGTATCTTCAAAATCTGATCCATTGTAGGCCTTGCATGCAACTGAGGGTGGGTAGAGAGCACAGCAACATGAACATACTTCTCCAGCACTTCTTTTGGTCCCAGTTCCTCCATTCCCTCCTCTATAACATCCAATGCCCTCCCTGTCCTCACCAAAGACCAAGCCCAATCACTCAACACAAAAGCTTGCCCCTCACCGAGTGATATAAATGCCTTCTTCCCGCTGAGGAGCTCAAGTAGAAGAACTCCAAAGCCAAAGACATCACTTTTCTCACTCAATTGCCCATACAAAGCATACTCCGGCGACACGTATCCTAGGGTTCCGGCCACCTTGGTGCTGAGATGTGACATCCCCTCAGGTGCATACTTGGCCAAACCGAAATCAGCCACCTTAGGCTCAAAATTCTCATCCAAAAGTATGTTACTTGCTTTTATGTCCCTGTGGATGATCGCCGGTTGAACTTCATTGTGGAGGTAGGCCAGTCCCCGCGCCGTTCCCACAGCGATCTTCTGCCGCAAGGGCCAAGTTAGTCGGCGGTGATCCTCCGTGGTGAAGAGATGGTCATAGAGGCTTCCGTTGCACATCAGGTCGCAAATGATGATCCTCTGGTGGCCTTCCATTTGGGTGGTGGCAATGCAGTAGCCTCTGAGAGCAAGAAGGTTGATGTGGCGAACGCTGGCAATGACCTCCACCTCGTGGGCGAAGCTGGCGTCCCCTGCTGCTGAGCAATTCTTGAAGCGTTTCAGGGCGACGTAGGTGCCGTCGCGCAGCACGCCCTTGTAGACGTTTCCGAAGCCTCCGTGTCCGATGATGTTTTCTCTCGAGAAGTTCCTAGTAGCCCGCTTGATTTCGTCGAAGGCGAACTTGACCAAAGTAGTGCTAGCGCTGATCGAGTCCAATGCCGGAGAGGGCCTAGTCGTTGTCGTCGGCGTTCTCCGCCGAGAGCGGCGGCGACGAAGACAGATCCAAGCGGCGAGAGCTAGGAGGAGGAGGATGCAAACGGCCGCAACCACGGTGTAGATCCAGATGGAGGTGCGGCGACGGGAGGTGGAAGTAGCGGAGAGGAGGAAGTAACAATAGACGTTGCCGGGGCCGAGGCGGCTGATGGCGGCGGCGGCGTAGATGGAAGGGTAGGCGGTGCAGTCGGAGACGTTTCCGTAGTTGGGGCCGGGGAGGTAATTGGAAGTGATGCGGGCGAGGCTGGCAGTGCAGGCGGTGCAGGCGGGGGTGGGGATGAGGGAGCGGTTGCAGTTGGTGTCCATGTCGAGGTTAGCGGAGTAGGGGAGGCGGCTCTCGAAGTCATCCCGGGAGGTGAGATTCATGCAGCCCTGCGAGATCCACGGGGTGCGGAAGCCGCAGGTGGCGCGTACGTCCAAGGAGGCGGGGAGGAGTGCGGCCTGGAAGGCGGCCCAGCAGGCGGGGGCGGCGTCGAGGGAGGGGTGGAAGAGGGATTGGGTAAGTAGGTAGTGGGAGAGGACGAGGTGGAGGAGCTGGAGGAGGTAGTTGCATCGGGAGTCGGCGGAGAGGGAGGCGGGTGAGAGGAAGGGATGGATGACGGAGAAGTCGAGGGGGCAGGCGGAGGAAGCGGTGGGTTGAGAGAGAGTTGGGGAAGGCAAAAGGAGGAGGAAGAAGATGCCAAAGGGAGGAGCTGCCACTGGTTTCATTGCTACTTCCCGATTCCTATCATTGCCTTTTTAAAATCACTCAGTTCTGATGTTTATCTTTAATTAATAATCGAATAATAATTTATTGGGTGGTAGCAGTGGATTTGGTTATATCATAAATAAAATAATTAATTCGTTGAGATGAACTTTAGAAAGGGAAAGGGAAAGGGAAAGGGAAAGGGAAAGGGGAAGAAAAATAAGTAATTTGGTCTGGTTTTCTTCTTCTCATGCTCATGTTGCAGTGTCTATTTGCATGTTCCAGCGGAATCTAAATTGGCGTGCTAACTAAACACGCAGCAATACTTGAAGATTTGGATAGATGGACTGCTTTGTTCTTTCCCTTCTTTACGGTTTCGTTTTCTACTTGCGTTCTTGAAGTATTTTTCCTTCCTTTGAATTACATCACTCGCTCGGAAGTAGGGAAGGGATAATATTTATCTGAACACATGGGGTTGAGGAAAGACACGCCTTCAAGTTGAGTCCCCCTCCCTCCAATTAAGAGAGTTGCTTTTCGTATAAGAGATGATAAAATTTTATAAACCAGCATGGAACACAATTCAATACGATTTTTAATCAGCAGTGCTAGAATACTTCCAAACAAGGGGCCTATTGCATTAGTCCCCAAAACATCCCATACTATCGGAGTTGGAGATCACAAGTCCATATCTTGTTACACTATTTTCTACGAAGTAATCTCTAAAATTCTAACAGGAAGGATAGTTGAAATTGTAGGAAATGGAAACGTGGGAACGTGTCCATGTTCTCCACTATTGGGGAACTATTTTTAATGGAAAATCCACTATATCCTTAAATTATTTTCCTTTATAAGGAGTGCGTCTAAGGATCATTCAAGAAGATGAACGAGAGTGTAGAAAGAGACAACGAGAGAGGAAGAAGAACATCCGTGACGGTAGAATTTGATTCATGGAATTGCGAAGAGCTTTCCGACTTTATAATCGCTCTTCCGACAGCAAATTCTGTCGTCGCCAATTGCAGATCTGCGGAAGATCGCTGTAAGTATTTAATTATTTTGTACAATTAATAGATATAATTCCTTCATTAGTATCAGAGCATTAGGAATTATATCTTGTTATAATTTCTCGTCATTGAGCACGTCGCAACGAGTCACAAAGGTGACTTTCGGTTGGAAATCTTCGTGCTCCTGTAGCCGACGATTTGGTCGCTGCAAAGGAGGGCCGACAACTGCATTAAAGCAGTAGGAGACCAGCGAAGGTCGGGGATAGCACTACTTTTCAGCAGTGCACTATGCCAAAATCACGACAGGATCACTATTTCCATTTGAACTGGGCTTGGGTCATGGGGATATGCTGACAACGATGTTCTGTAGCCGGAGATAGCGTCCCGACTGGTCGGCGATGCGCTAGTGGTTAGGACGGGCAGAACAAAAGCAGGCGACCTTGTTGAACCGAGAGCGACTGGAGTCTAGTGTTGGAAAGGACTAGCGACCTTCCCTATAGGCCGGGAAGAGGCTGACATGGCTTACGACCGCATCCGTCGTGGTTGTACGGTTGAAACGATGTGTGTAGCGTGCGGTGGAGAAATTGTTGAAGCGAAGAAAACGGACTAACACGAAGCACAGTATTTGAGGAAAAGTTTGATTTTAGAAAACTAAATTAGAAAAAAATGAAACCTTTTGGTTTCGACCCAGAATTATTTTTTATGCATTTTTTTTTGAAGCTTACGTTTTATATATATATATATATATATATATATATATATATATATAAAGCAGGTTGATTTAAATCGGAATCAATTTTGGGTTGATTAATTGGATTTGGATCAAATATGATTAAATGATTAGATTTATTCTAATGGGTCAAACTTAAACCAATGGACATTGGTTTGATCAAACTGACTTGAGTTTAATCAATACGTCTGAAATTGGTTGAAATTGACTTAGATTAAAGAATAACAGAACATAAGTACAGTAGATTTTTATCTAATTAGATCAGTTCTAATTGAGGATAATGGACTAAGCTTAGGATCTAGATTCCCAATCGACCTGTCAAATGGGTCAATCAACTTAGGCTCCTGAAAATCAAGAAAATTTATTTTTCTTGATTTATCATGTTAGTTCTTTGCCTGTATAAATTGAATTAAGCTGGTTTTGTACTGGTTAGTTGATTTTGTACTGACTTATTTAATTTCAATTTTTCAAATAGCACGGACGATTACCACAATGACTCGTCGCGAAGTGCGGCGGAACCAGCTCAGGGAGGAAATTCAGAACATAGAGTATAACTCTGCTATGGAGTCGACCGACACGTTGGACGGCTTGATGACCTATTTTGGAAACTTGAGCGAGAAGAGTTTCTAGTCTTGGATAGTTATTGGATTTGGGCTTGATGGCCTATCGAGCTTCATGAAGGGCGCGTCATATATTCAGAATTATGTGAGGTACTACATCACCATATAGCTGAAGAGTTCGAAGAGGACTCGGAAATGATCGAGGAAGATCTAGAAGATGATCCAATTGTGGATCTGATGGAAAATCCTGAAGCTGTCCCACCTGAGATTACCCCAAATGAGTCTAGGTTGAATGGGATAATGTTGACCACTGTACTAGTGTTTTTCCTAGTGGGAGTGGTGGTAGCCTATCTAGTTTATTAGAATTCTGTAATTGTTATTGTCCTTATGTATGAATAATATTAGTCCATTAATTCATGTTAGTTTGTTATATGTTAATAATATGCAGCATCTTTATGTTAATGATATGTTCATTCATTTATGTTGTCTACATTACATGATGCATGATAAATGATTAGTTCATTTTATTAAATAATTAGTTCATTTAATTAAAGAAATCATACTATAATGATTAGTTCATTAGTTGGGATGTGTGTAATATTATTGAACAATATTGATTTGATTGGTTATACAAATGATGAGTGAAAACATAGTTATCAATTGATTTTGTAAAAACCAACTCAAATTAATATTGAGGGGGCATTTGGTTCTTTTCTAGGAATAGGAATCAGAATGAGAATCATTGTATTATGGAATGAGAATGGGTATGAGCATGGATATCACTCTTAAAAATAATGTTTGGTTAGTTGCATATTTTCTATCGGAATAAACCAAAATTTCCTTTTTTACCCTTAAAGGAAAATAAGAGAAAAAATTAGATGTGAGAGAAAGATGAATGGGAGAAAAAAATATGATGAAAGAGAATGATGAGAGAGAAAGTGTGATGAGAAAGAATTAAGAGAGAGAAAGTGTGATGGGAGAAAATGAGAAAAGAGAGTGTGATAGGAGAGAGCATGATGAGAGAATATGAGAGAGAAAATGTGATGTGAGAGAAAGTATGATGGGAGAGAATGAAGAGAGAGAAAATATAATGAGAAAAAATAAGGAGAGAGAGTGTGATGAGAGAGATTGAGGAGAGAAAGTATGATGAGAGAGAAAGTGTGATAAGAAAAAAAGAGAACAGTGAGTGTGATGAGAGAGATTGAGGAGAGAGAAAGTATGATGAGAGAGAAAGTGTGATAAGAAAAAAAGAGAACAGTGAGTGTGATGAGAGAGATTGAGGAGAGAGAAAGTATGATGAGAGAGAAAGTGTGTTGAGAAAAAAAGAGAAAAGAGAGTGTGATGGGAGAGATTGAGGAGAGAGAAAGTATATGAGAAAAAAAGAAGGAAGAGAGTGCGATGGAAGAGATTGAGGAGAGAGAAAGTGTGATGAGAGTGAAAGTGTGTTGAGAAAAAAAGAGAAAAGAGAGTGTGATGGGAGAGATTGAGGAGAGAGAAAGTATGATGAGAAAAAAAGAAGGAAGAGAGTGCGATGGAAGAGATTGAGGAGAGAGAAAGTATGATGAGAGAGAAAGTGTAATGAGAAAAAAAGAGGAAAGAGAGTGTGATAGGAGAGATTAAAGAGAGAGAAAATGTGTGATAAAATGATGAGAGAGAAAATATGATGAGAGAGAACAAGGAGAGAGAAGTGATATGAAAGAAAAAATAAATAAATATATTTTGATATTTGATATTAAAGGAGAAAATTTTAGTTTTAGGTCAAGGGTATTTTTGGAATAAGGGAATATTTTGATTGATGAAAATAGGGTAATGACTCATTGAATGGGAGGTACATGGGAATGAGTTATTACCCAATTTCAAGGATTCATTCCCTTATTTGTATTCCTATTCCTATAATCCAAACATTAACAATGACAATCAATGATTCTCATTCTCATTCCCCACTCCTATTCCCCTAAACCAAACGCCCCCTGAGTCAATCATAAATTGCATACATATGAATTACACTGAATACTAAATAATGTGTTTGTTTATGATAGATTATGACAACCAAAAATATTATATCTGAACTCAACAAGTGCGAATAATTTAATGGGGATAACTATAAGATCTGGCACCTCAAGATACAATATGTACTTGAGGAAGAAGAAGTTTTAGAGGTTGTAAATTAAGTTATGGTAGAACCTGTAGATGCCCACTATATAGCACAGATGAAATCTTGATGACTATAAGGCATGGAAGAAAAAGGATTCCACTGCAAAGGGCATATTGATTAGTTCAATGGTAGATAACCTAGCTTTTGAGTATGAGTCATATCTTTTGGCTCATGCAGTCTCGGTAGCCCTTAAAGAAAAATACAGTGGAGTAAGTCTGAGCAAGCTTTGACAATTAACGATCAAGTTTGACAGCTACAAGAAGAGTCTGAATGTATCAATGGTTCAACATCTCAGGGAGATGTCAAACATGATTCGGGAGATTAAAACTGCTGGTCATGAGTTGACTGATGAAGAACAGGTTCAAGCAGTTATTCGTTCCCTTCCAGATTCTTGGGAGACCATGAAGCAGACCCTAACTCACAGTGAAAGTATCAAGACTTTCATTGACGTCTCACGCCATGTAGAATTAGAGGTAGAGAGAGTTGAATTCACAAGGATTTCTGGACTAGCCTATGTGGCTATCGGTTCTGCTAGATCATCTGGATCTATGAAAAAGAAATGATTTAAAAAGGAGAAAGGAAAAAAGAAGGAAGCTGTTACTGTGGGACAGGGCCCCATCAAGAAGATAGGAAAGAAACCTAAAAACAAGATGACTTGTTTTAAATACGACAAGAAGGGTCACTTCTCTCGGGAGTACACTGAGCCGAAAAAGGTAAATCCAAGTGTGTCTTCTTTTCCTGAGCATTTTGTTGCTAGTTCAATATTGTTAGCTGATTATTATCCTTTGTGGATTATAGATTCGGGAGCAACCAATCATGCAGCTCGGGAGCGAGTTACATTTGTAGAGTACCGTCGGGTACCAGTTGGCAATAAATGGATCTATGTAAGAAACAATGCAAAAATTGAAGTCAAAGGAGTCAGCACTTGTAAACTCAACCTTCATGGTGGTAGTGTTTTATTTCTACATGATGTCCTGTATGCCCCTGAAATTCGACAGAATTTTGTTTCTGTTATGTGTCTTCTTGATCTAAGGTATTGTATTAATTTTCACAGCCGATGTGTTGAACTTAAGATTGACTCAGTGTCAATCATATATGATTTTATAACAAATGATTTTATGGTTCTTGATGTAGAACCAGATCTCAATTATGCTATTAATAGTTGTTTTTCAAATATTGCTCTAACTAGTGATGCAGATATAACTAATGAGGTTTGACATGCTAGATTAGGACACATAGGACAAGAACGTATGAATCAGTTGGCTAGAGAGGACCTATTGGGCACTTGAGCTAAGATTCACTTGTCTATATGTGAGCATTGTCTTGTTGGAAAAGCAACTAGGAAACCATTTGGTAAGACTATTAGAGCTGAATCACCATTGCAGTTAATTCATTCGAATAGTTATGGTCTAATGAATGTGAAGGGTAGACATGGAGCTTCCTATTTCATTACATTTATTGATGATTTCTCTCAGTTCGATCATGTGTATTTGATTTCTCATAAATCTAAAGCATTGGATTGTTTCATTCATTATATAAACGAAATTGAGAATCAAACAGAACATAAAGTTAAGACTTTACACACTGACTGTGGAGGAGAATAATTGTCTGATATGTTCAAGACAATATGTAATGATAGAGGAATTATTAGACAGCTGACAATCCTTGGAACTCTACAACAAAATGGGATAGTTGAAAGAAGAAATAGGACTTTTCTTGAAATCGTTAGGTCTATGATGACACAGGCTAATTTTCTCATCTCCTATTGGGAGATGTATTATTAACTACTGCCTATATATTTAACAAAGTGCCTTCAAAATTAGTTCCATCTACCCCATATGAACATTGGGCAGACAGAAAACTAGATTTGAGTAATCTCAGATCCTAGGGTCAGCTACTTATGTTCATGATAGTTCTCACAAGTATGGAAAATTGGGGCCTAAGGGTAAGAAATGTATCTTTATAAGATATCATGAGACCTCCAAAGGTTATGTTTTCATAGGTGAGCAACTAGATAGAACCATCTCCGAAATAGATTCGAGAGATGCGACTTTTCTTGAAATAGAGTTCCCAACTAGAGGTGATGTTGATAAAACAATTCCTCTATTTGAGGAGGATGACATATTATCAACAAGAGAGATGTCAAAAGGGATACCTGAGTCTAGTCAACCAAGTTAGAGTGATATGCCAAGTCATGAGTTGACTTCTCAACAGCCCAACTTACGAAGAAGTGTTCGTAAAATCAAACCTAAGATGATGTTTGATATTGAGATAAAGACATTGATAACACTTCTAGTTGACAAGGACGAACCTCAATCCATTGAAGAAACATTGGCATGTAGAGTTAGAGAAAAGTGGATAGCTGCAATGGATGAAGAGATGGAGTCAATGAATCAGAATCATGTATGGGACTTAAAAGGTCTATATATGGGCTAAAGCAAGCATCAAGACAATAGAACATAAGATTTAACGAAGTCATTTTAGCTTATGGTTTTGAAATGCTCAATGAGGATCATTACATTTTCTTATAAAGAGAAAAAGGAAAGTATGTCATGTTATCATCATATGTTGATGATATGCTGATAGTTGGAAATAATATTGGGTATGTGAATGAAGTCAAGAAGTGACTATCATCACAATTTGATACAATAGATATGGGAGAAGCTGAGTACATCTTAGGGGTGAAGATCATTAGAGATCGTCCTAAAAGACTTTTGGATATATCACAAGAGTCTTATATAAATAAGATATTACATCATTTCAGCATGTCTAATTGTAACATAGAACATACACCTATTATGAAAGGTACTATTTTGATCTGTCCCAAAACTCCAAAGGAAATAGCCGAAATGAATAAAAAACCATATGTCAGTGTTATTGATAGTTTGATGTACATTATGTTGTGTACTCATCCCGATATCAGCTATGCTGGTGGCTTTGTTAGTCATGTTGGGTTTTTCGGGCCGCGAAAACCGCTTTTCACGTCGCGGAAACCCCGAATCACCCAAAGCCATAGATCCGTGAAAGGAAAAAATTTCGAAAACACAAATACGAGTTTTATATTACGATCTACAGTAGATCTACAAAGGAAAAACCATTTTACCTTCGATGCGTGCCCTTGCAATATCCCGCTCGTCCAAGGTACTTGTCGGATCTCCAAAGTATCAAGGTAGATACTTCTCTAGTGATATCCACACGAACAAGGAGTGTCTCCCACACTCAAAGGATGGAGAAGAGAGCCCCAAGTGTGCTAGCACTTTCTAGAGCTCTCGAATGGGATTGGAAAGGAAGAAAAAGAAGAAGGTATAAAAGAAATCTTATACACTCACTAGTAGTATCCTTCCTTTGTGACCTTCACTCTTCCTTTGCTCTTGGATTCACTCAACCATCTTCTCCTCACCATGAAAGTCACGGCAACCACCACACTAGAGAGGGGAGAAGCAAGGAAGAAGAAGATAGAATGAATGCACACATCAATACACAAAATCAAAACACCTCACAACATTAGTGTGGCCGGCCACACAATGTAACTCCCTTCATTAATGTGGCCGGCCACATTAAAACCCAAGGGAAGAGTGTAACCCCCATGAGGTGGCATACCTCATGAGGTGGAGGTGATGTGGCAAGGATGAGTCATCCTTATGATGTGGCAATACATCAAGTCAAACTTGATGTTTCAAATTCCATTTGGTCAAGTCAAAATTGACCAATTTCTTCCTTGTTGAGTCAAATCCAACCTTTGATTCAAGTCAATTTCAATTTAATGAATCTCAATTCATTAATATAAATTGACTCAATGAATCAAATTTAAATTAGACTCATTCAACAATTGAATCTAATTGAGTCTAACTCAATAAGTCTAATTTGAATCCAATCTTTGGTGCATCATATGAACCTAATCCAATTGGTTCATCATATGAACCTAATCTCCATCCACTTGTTCTTTGTGTGTGACCCAAAAGGATCTTGTAACGTTGGCAATGTTTCTAAACTCCTTTAGAAACATAAGCAACGAGCGGCATCTAGCAATACATCATTGCTACCCAAGTTACAAGAAATGTCGAGATCCAACATCACCTTGTGACTACTAATTGTGACTCCTCACAATATGTGACATTGTCCTTCTATCCTAGACATCTAGATTGATCAATATGAGGCATAGACCGTGTCATCCTCTAATCAATCTAAATCTTGAACTCCAAGTAGACTCACTCGATCAAATGAGCTCAACATCTAATGTTGACTCATTTGGGCATGGTCATGCACTTCGTGGTCTAACTCTATCAAGAATATTGATGTCGCTCCCGTCATATGGGAGGGATAGATCCCATCTACATCACTCACATCCCTCTGCATAATTTGTTACATACCCAGTAATCGCCTTTATAGTCCACCATGTTATGGGTGACGCTTAACGAAACCAAAGTACATAACTCCTTATGTAGGGATCCATGGTGACTTCAGGTCTAAGTACTAATAGTCATACTAATAGCCACATGAGAAAGTATATGACACTCATATAACGATCCATGATACTTTCTCATGGCGGGTCATTCAGTATACATTCTCTAATGCATACTCATGTGTCAGCTTGATATCTCTATATCCATGACTTGTGAGATCAAGTCATCGAGCTGACCTACATGCTAGTCTTATTGTATTAACATTGTCCCTGAATGTTAATACTCGACTAGGAATAAATTAGAGTAGTGTTCCCTATATCATCTCACTATCGATTCAACTAATCGATTGATATAGGTATGAACCTTCTACTCAAGGACGCTACTATACTTATTTTATCTGGCACTAATACAAATAAGCATAATAACCAAAAACCAAATGCCTTAATATATATATATAAGAATATGATATACATGAGTCCATACAATCATCAAATGATTGGCTCTAGGGCTCTAACTAACAAGTCACTTCCAGTCAAATCGAGGACCGAGATACTAGAAGGTAGTAAAAAGGATATCCATATATCTGAAGGCAATAACAGATTATTGTCTCTATTTTCAAGGATCAGATATGAGTCTGAAAAGTTATTCATATGCAGATTGGGCTGGGGACCTAGATGATAGAAAATCCATATTAGGTTATGCATTCTTGCTGAATGGTGGCGTCATCTCTTAGAAACAAGATTGTGTAGCTTTGTCAACTATGGAATCCGAATATGTGGCATGTTCAACGGCGATGCAAGAAGCAGTCTGGTTGAGAAGGTTCCTGAAGCATCTAAACATTGTTGAGGACAATAAGAGTCTAGTAACTGTCTACTGTGATAGTCAAGCTGCAATAGTTTTTTCCTAGGATTCCAAATATCACAACAAAAACAAGTATATAAAAATTAAATATAATTTTGTGAGGGATATTATGGCTAAAAGAAAAGTAATTCTTTAGTATGCCCCTACACGTGCTATGCTTGCAGACCCTTTTACTAAGCCAATGACTAAAGAGTCATTTACAAAATATGTAAAGTCTTTGGGGCTTCGTAGAATGTAACAATATTAAAATAATAATCAGACTTTGTGATTTGATTGTGTGACTTGCCATAATTTATTCAGTGTATATGTATATGATTTTTTTACATTCAAGATCTCGATGAGCATGTTGGCAAGTTAAGATTGTTCCACTCACATGGACAATCATCTCTGTTTGTTGAGTACAAATAGAGGTAAGACGACCGTTGCTTATGGGACAACTTAAGTAGTTGTAAAAAGAGATATATCATAAGTTAAGGTCGCCTTGATAATTGTGTCAAGTTGAGATCATTTATGTGTTAATAATGATTGAAGTAAATGAACCCACCATTTACTGAACCCGTTAAAAGCCAGATTAAAATTCATATGTTGAATTCAGGGTTAGACATTAGTTATGTCTAGATCAAAATCTGTACAATGTTGAATTTGAAGACAACATGCGCTCTTTTTAGTAAAGAGAATAACATCATAACATGTGATTCATACCACATGTGCTATTGTGACAATAAAGGTAGTAGGAGAATGGATCTCTATTTTTCTACTATGTGAGACCTTTGAGATTATAAGTTAATCTCAGTTTTTGCCCTTAGTGACTATTTAGCTGTTTACTTGATGTTTTAATCAGTGTCTGTTACTTTAGCATGTATCCTATGGATATGGATGATTCGATCTATGGAGCATAACTAGGCAAACGACTGATTAAAATGAATATATTCTAGCTAAAAAAGGAAGATTAAATATATTTACATCTTTTGATGTTATTCACTATTATGTATAGAAATGATAGTGAATATTTGAATATGGAACATGCTCTTGACATAATAGTCATTATAAGGGATTAGAGATGTTCATATTGACGTAAATGAAGATTATTTAATCTGAGTAAATAGTAAAACATGGATATCTCCAAGATAATGACTGTGTGTCACAAGGAGAGTGAATGAATCTTGGATAAAGGCTATGCGCCACCAAGAAAGTGGTTATGTGCCATGAAGAATGTCTCTAATTTATTTGAAAGAGCAGACAAGTAAAATGTAACAACTTTATTAGCATTGATCGCTCAGAGAGCGGCTATGTAAGGTGTAACAATTTTCTTAGTAACTATTGCTCAGTGTGCTTGCTGTCACACAAACCATTTTCTCTAAGTATGGATTGGATGTTCTAATATGGTCTTTGTGACTAAACTCTCATATAGTCTATGCGACTAACTATTCTTAGTGACTAACCTAGATGAACTGATCTTATGACTTACCTTGGATGAGTGGGAGATGTAGGAAATGGGAACGTGGGAACGTGCCCACATTCCCCACTACTCTTAATGGGAAAAAGTCCATTATACCCCTGGGTTATTTCCCTTTATAAGGGGTGCGCCCAAGGATCATTCAAGGAGACGAACGAGGGTGTAGAAAGAGACAATGAGAGAGGAAGAAGAACATTCATGGCGGTCGGATTTGGTTCGTGGAATTGCGGAGAGTTTTCCAACTTTGTGATCGCTTTTCCGATAGCAAGTTCTGCCACTGCCGATTGCAGATCTGCGGAAGATTGCTGTAAGTATTTAATTGTTTTGTACAATTAAGAGATATAATTCCTTCAGAAATTTGAGGGGACATCCCCTAATTAAACAACATCCATACAAGGGAGATCCATTGTTGATAACATTCATTTGGCATAAGAAATGCTTAGAAGATATTCAAGGAAAAAGGATCTAAGTGTATTATGAAGATTTACTTGTAGAAAGCCTTTGATTTAGTACGTTAAACATTTATTCAGGAAGTGTTATAAGGTCTGAGCTTTATAGCACAATTTGCCTCGTGGATTATGTAATGCATCACCATCAATTCCTTCTCTATCATTATTAATGGGGTGTCTACGACCATTTTTAATGAGCTAGAGGTTTAAGGTAAGGAGACCCGCTCTCCCCCTATTCATTTGGGTTATACATTAATATTTTCTCCCACATGATCCAACATGTTGCCTCGACTCCAAATTCTACATTCAACTATCACACCAAAGTACGGTGTCAATCAATAACTCACACATTTTACATTTGAGGATGATCTCTAACAGAGACCTCATATCAATTGGAAAACTAACCACCAGCTTGGTGTAGGGATCTATTACGGAAAATAACATACATGCGCAGCTGATCCTGTCTGAGAGCTTGCGGGATGAAGCACTGGGCGACGATGAGCGATGACGAATAGTGACCTTGATGTTGATGAATAGAGGAGGATCCGAGAAAACCACAGCGGACCTCACAAGAGCTTAAATGTAAAAAAGATAGACCCGAGAAAACCAAAGCGGATCTATGAAGAATACCTCAAAAAATGAACTCTGACGAGGTGCCTCTTTGGATCGGTGAAGACTCAGCAATCCAATGGATGATCTCCACTTCTTGTGCCCAATGAGACCAACCAACAAAGCGTTAGAGACCTAAGACCGGGGTGGGAATCTGATGTGCGTAGATCTTATGATCATTTATGCATGTTTTGACACACATCTACTTACATTTCATTAGTATAATCTATGTTTATTGTACCCTATTTCATTATAATGTCATACTTCCATTATATTTTATTCGGAGATCTACGCCTTGCTTGTTTTGATTGATAGGACGTGATTTGAAGTAAAAATGGAGCTTAAATGAAGTCTAGAGCTTCCAGAGTGTCACGGGCATGCGAAAACTAAGTTCTTCAAAGTTTTGGCCATGCGGAGACCACACGGCCATGTGAAGGCCATGTGGGGGGCATGTTGAGGCCGTGTGAAGGCCCTGTGGAATTTTTAGCACTACAGACCAAAAGTAAAATGACCATAACTTTGTTCTCGGTTGGAGTTTTGGGTTGATCTTTATACCGATTTGTAGACAACTTCAATATCTACAACTTTGATGAAGATCTCAACTCAAGAATACCACGTTAAGATGTGATAAAATGATCTACAAGTCCACATAGCCTTGATACATGACCGTGTCAATTTGCACGGTCGTGCGGTGTAATTAGAGTAGAAGGAAGGCACGACCATGTGGTGTAACCAAAGTAGAAGGAAGGCACGACTGTGTCAATTCATACGGTCGTGCGGTGTAACCTGGGCAGAAGGAAGGCACGACTGTGTCAATTCGCACGGCCGTGCGGTGTAATCAAGCAGAAGGAAGACACAACCGTGCAGATCTCGCACGATTGTGCCACTTAACCTGAAGGGAGGAGGCAGTTGGCTGTGCGGATCTCGCACGGCCGTGACACGGGCCGTGCGGCGCCCATGCCCTAACTTATAAAAGGGTCAAGAACGCTATTCTTCGGGGCATGTTTGGTTCGGGACTTCGTCTCTCTCATTGGGAAAGGGTTCTCCCCTTCGGGGGAAACACTAGAGCTTCATCCACCGATATTTCTTGATGTTTCGTCCATCTCCAGAGCAAGGAGGCATTTCCAAGATATTGGAAACCTCGTCAAACATCTCTTCTTCCCCTTCACATCAAGGGTTGTAAGTATGCTTTACTTTATGTTTTGGGGTTGTTCTTCCCTCACAATGGAGTAGATATCCTCTTCTAGGATTAGGAAGTATTTGTAATGTGATGGAGATGTAGAACTATGTAGATTCGCCATATTTCTATTCAATGACTTGTTAATACCTTGTTCATGAATTGTGTGCGTGACATATTTATATTTCTTTGCATGCTTTCTTGATTGATGTGGAGGATTGTTAATCATGTAAAGGGGATGCCGTAGAGCATATTGACCAAGGTGCCCTAGTGACAGGGGTAACCATTTCCGGATGTCTGGGATATTCCCTTAAAAGGAGAAACAATCCCTTAGGAATTACTACTCTAGTAGAATGAGTGCTCTAGATCGTATACCTGAGGGGCCCTAGTGACAAGGGTAATCCATTCATGGACGTCTAGGACATTCTCTTGAAAGGAGAGCCAATTTCTCTATAAGGAAGTAGGAAACCTTACCAAATCTCTATCTTTATCCTTATTGTTATTTACTAGACATGTATTCCTGTGATCTACCGAGGTGCCCTCGTGACAGGGGTTAACCGTTACAGGATTTCACAAGAATCGTCTCTATTCGATACTTAGGGATATTGACCAATTTAACTTCCTACAAGATCATGGACATAGAGGGTAGAAACTAAGCAATCTATGTAATATCTCCTAGTATTATAATGAAACCGAAATCCTAGAATCCATCTCCCAAAGCTCATTCCCTCCAAGATCAATTCTCTCTCTCTCTCCTCTCTCTCTTCATCTCAACCTTGTTTCCCTCTCTTTAATCATACTCGTTAGTTCGTAAGCGTCAAAGCCAACTTTCGCCCGTCTAGATAACTTACTTTGTGACATCTCTAGTGCTTAATCAATAGTCCCTATGATTCGACAATCTTATATATTACTGTCGACGAATCCATGCACTTGCGAAATTGTAACAAGTTTTTGGCGCCGTTGCCGGAGACTATTTTTTATTAACATTAGTTGATTAGCATATGAGTTACCCTAGACATTTTTTCTTTTTTCCTTTGCATTTTCTTTCTTGTTTTCATTATGCACTTTCTTTCTTGCATTTTAAATTTTGCATTTTCTTCATTGCTTTTCATATACCATTTTATTTCTTGTCTTTAATTCTTCATTTTTGTTCTTTTCTCATAATTTTTTTTAAATACCATGAGCACTAACATGTCAAGCAGGTCCTTAAGAGATTTCTTTGCACCCATTTCTGCAAGATTTTTATCTCCCATTGTGCAACCTCATATTGAAGCAGAAAGTTTTCAACTAGACCCAGAGTTAATTCTCATGATACAAGGTCACAAATTTGGAGGAGAAATATCAAAAATTCCTTATATACATCTTGGGACATTTATAAAACTTTGTGATATGGTGAATTGTGAAGGAGTGTCAGCAGATGCAGTTCGATTGATGGCATTTCCTTTTAGCATCAAGGATAAAACAAGGACTTGGTTATATTCTCTCCGTCCTCAAAACATCACAAGTTGGGAACAATTGGAGAAGCAATTTCTGAATCATTTTTTTCCTCCAAGTAGAACGATTTATATGAGGAATTGCATCACAAATTTTGCTCAGGCATATGGAGAATCATTATTTGAAGCATAGAACAGATTCAAGAGTTTACAAAGACAGTGTCCTCATCATGGTTTGGAAAAATGGCTAACCCTTCATATATTCTATAGGGAAATTTCTTTCTCAGATAAGTATTTGTTAGATTCATCAGCTGAAAGTTCTTTTATGGACAAGAGTGTAGATGAAGCATATATATTAATTGATCAAGTGACATTGAACCTCCATGAATGGTCGAACGAAAGTTGGATGGAATCTCCCTCAGAAATTCAAGAAGTACAAGTCATATATACAAGAGAACCTGTCAAACAAAATACAATTCAACCATCCAAGAGTTTTGAAATCCACAAGTCACAAAATGAGGAGTTCAAACATTTGGGGGCGAAGATTGATAGCATTGTTTTAAAATGATTCAAACAAGATCCTCCTCCTACACAGACAGTGTCTAGTGAACAGTGTAATAATTTTAAGTTGAGAAGTGGCAAGAATCATGAAGAACTACTGAAGAAGGATTTGTTTAGAATTGAGGAGAAGAACAATAGAAGATCTCAAGAACTCAGTTTCATTACTCCAGGAAGTTCTCAAAGGCCACAAGTACCTTTCCTTCAATGATTGATCACACCTACACTAGATAAGCAAGTTGGACCTCCTCCACAAGCTCAAAAGGAATATGGGAAAAAGGAAGTACCTTTCCCAAGACCTTCACTAAAGGTTCCTTTTCCACAAAGGCTAGTGAGGGTCAATGAAAATGAAGAATTTGGCAAATTCTGTGACACTAATATGGTTGAGTGTAGATTTCTGGATGTATATGAAGATGAGGACTCTTCAGATGAGGATTGTGATGATAATATAGTGGATAACAAGTTTTCAGATTTACCTTCTAGGTTTACAGGGTGTTATGATGAAATTCAATTTTCAGATGATAAATGTGATGTGGTAGATTAACTTAAAATTGCAATGAAGTTAGTGAGACTCCTATAGATGATTCTCCCACTGAGGATATTGATGTTGATTTATTTTTTGATGCTTGTGTTGATGATGATGTTATGAAAGGAAGTGTAAGGAGCTGTGTTGTGGAAGCAGCATCTCAAGAATCACCTCCTTTATCCACACAACCTTCTGAGATTATGAGAGTTGCAAGCATTGAACATGTGTGTGGACCAATGTGTAGGGACTTGCGCAATAGAAGCAAAGCCCCAAGAATCACCACTTTTAGAGGCACCACTACTTGAGCTAGAGCTAGAGCTAATACAAGATTCAGAAGTCACATCCACACGTTTAGAACTTTCAGGTATCTCTCAGCAAAGCAAGGTTAGTATCTCTTGTGATCTTTCGGAAAATTTCATAGATGTACCAATAGTAGATTTTGATGGATGTGATTCAATTTGTGATACATATTCAGTTCATCTTAATAAGGTTCTAGTTCTATCTAATATATCATGCTTGAGAGAGGTATGTTTTTCTTTTGGGTGTGCAGATTTTCAAGAGACCAATAATTGGAAGCTCATACTGAACCATCTTTGACCACCTGAAAGAACTTCAAAGAAGACGAAAATAGAGAGAGTTATACGTTACTCTGTAGCTCCTTTGATGAAAGCTCTCTCCATAATAAGAGCCCTTGGTAGGAGGGTGTTGAAATATTTTACCCCTCCAAGAGCGAGATTTTGATGAATTTAATGAGGTGGTCGAGCTAATGACCTTAAACAAGCGCTTCTTGGGAGGCAACCCAAGTTCAATCTTGTTTTCATTCATATTTTTAGTTGTTTTCTAGTTTCATTTCTTTCCTCATAATAAGCATGTATCCTCTACTTAATTTTTGTTGTCAATTTTCTTTTATAGGACTCAAAGATTAGGAGGAGTGTAATTACATGATGGAGAAGTTAATAACATGGGCATTTGGCACACATCATTTGGCAACTTCTCTTACTTTTAATCTCCTCCACAATATTTTTTATTTTCATTAGGACAATGAAAAGTTTAAGTCTGGGGGATGCATTAGATGATGCATTTGGTTTAGTTTAGTTTTTTGTTTATTTCTTTTGCATAATAAAATTTTCCTAGTTGCATCATTCATCACATCATGATTGTTTGTTCCTTAATGCAAAATACTAGCACGTTTCATCTAGATATTTATTTTGTGTGATTTGGTATGCTAGTATGCCTATTGATCTTTATTTTCCTATCCATAGTAGCATGAAAAGAGCATTGTTATTACTAGAAGAATTTGAATGTTGGTCTAGTTTTAGTATCTCTTCACATTATGCTTGACTTTGATAGTAGATATTTTTGAAAATAGTCATGATTCATAGAACCAGACTAGTACTCTTGCCTCTATGGTGACTTCTCAACTACATTTTGGTTACTAGATAAATTCAGATCATGTAAGCTCATTTGGAAAAATCAATCCCAAAAAAAAAATGATGAAAGTTTGTTCAAGTTTGATACTTTGCAAACAATAAAAAAAAAGAAAAGAAGAAAAAAAATAAGGGATAAAAAATAGTTATCATGAGTGGAAACTAGTAATTCACCTCTTTGAGTCCGAGTCAGGTTACTGGGGAAATGAATGCTATGTTTCTCTTGATACTGTGTATTCTTTTGAGACCTTGTGTAAATGATACATATCATTTTTGAATGGAACGAACATTGCGTGTGGCAAGTAAGTAACTATCGCTGGAAGTATGAGGAACACGGTTAAATGAAAAATTAACTATGCTTAGAGATCGTTACTTGAAAAAGTTAAGCCACTTATTACACTGAGCACAGAGAACTTCTACTTAGGCCACACTTAAATAATCTTTGTATATTCTCATCAATGAAACTATATGATAGGTTTATATTGATTCATAGGGATTATTGTTAGTTAGAGCCCTAGAGGCAATCATTTGATGATTGTATTATGTACTTGTTGTATTATATTCTTATATAAATAAAGGCATTTATTTTTTGTTATTATACTTACTTGTATTGGTGCCAAATAAACTAAGTATAATAGCGTCCTTGAGTAGAAGGTTCTCACCTATATCAATCGGTTAGTTGAACCGATAGTGAGATGATATAGGGAACACTACTTTTAATCATTCCTAGTCGAGTATTAACATTTAGGGACAATGTTAATGCAATAAGACTAGCATGTAGGTCAACTCGATGACTTGATCTCACAAGTCATGGATATAGAGATATCAAGTTGACACATGGGTATGCATTGGAGAATCTATACTAAATGACCCGCCATGAGAAAGTATCATGGATCATTATATGAGTGTCATATACTTTCTCATATGGCTATTAATATGACTACTAGTCCTTGGACCTGAAGTCACCATGGATCCCTACATAAGGAGTTATGTACTTTGGTTTCGTCAAACGTCACCCGTAACTGGGTGGACTATAAAGGCAATTACTGGGTATGTAACGAATTATGTAGAGGGATGTGAGTGATGTAGATGGGATCTATCCCTCCAATATGACGGGAGCGACATCGATATTCTTGATAGAGTGAGACCACGAAGTGCATGACCATGCCCAAATGAGTCAATATGAGATATTGAGCTCATTTGATTTAGTGAGTCTACTTGGAGATCAAGATTTAGATTGGTCAGAGGATGACATGGTCTATGCCTCACATTGATCAATCTAGATGTCTAGGATAGAAGGACACTTGTCATATATTGTGAGGAGTCACAATTAGTAGGCACAAGGTGATGTTGGATCTCAACATTCTTGTAACTTGGGTAGTAATGATGTGTTGCTAGATACCGCTCATTACTTATGTTCCTAAATGGGTTTAGGGGCATTGCCAACGTTACAAGAACCTATAGGGTCACACACTAAGGATAATTAGATGGAGATTAGGTTCATATGATGAACCAAGAGGATTAGATTCATGTGATGAATCAAATTGGATTAAGAGTAATCCTAATTGGGCTAATTGAGTTGGACTCAAGTTGATTCATGTGTTCAATGAGTCTAATTTAGATTATGACTCATTGAATCAATTTAATTAAATGAATTAGATTCATTATATTAAATTGGCTTGAATTAAATGGTTGGATTAGATCAACCATGAGAGAGATTAAGTCAAGTTTGACTTGACTTGAGAGGAAGAGGAAGAGTCAAGTTTGACTTGATTTTATGGCACATCTTTTGTGACTTGGCATTAAGTGGCCAATGATGATGTGCCACATCATCATAGTTAACACAAGTGTGTGCCACCTAATGGAGGTTACAAATTCCATTTGCTTTAATGTGGCCGGCCACATTAATGAGAGGAGTTACACTTTGTTGTGGCCGGCCACTAAGGGGAATGAATGGGATTCATTTTCATTCAAGGCATTTTGGATTCTATCTTCTTCCTTGCTCTCTCTTCTTGCTCTCCCTTTCCTCATCTTGCCGAGACCTTCTTGGAGTGCTAGCACACTCTAAGGTTCTCCCTCCATCGATTTGTTCGTGTGGATACGCATAGAGAGTTGTCTACCTTGACAACTTGAGATCCGACATCTCCTTGGACGATCAGGACTCGCGAAGGGCACGCAACGAGGGTAAAACTCTTTAACATATAGTTCTAGTATAGATCTATAGGTTGGTAAACTCGTACTCATATTTTCCGAAAGTTTTATTCTTCGCACGGATCCGGTGGCGGGGTTTCGGGGTTTTCGCTACGCTAAAAAGCCGTTTTCGCGGCCCGAAAAACCCAACAGTGGTATCAGAGCCACGTGTGAAGACTTGTATGGGTTTTGTTTGTAGTTTTATGAAAAATATAGATTCTGTAACATTCTGTAATTTTAAGTATTTTATGGTTTTTATGGGTAATTTTCTCGTAGAAGCGAAGCACAAGTGTTTCGACACATGTAGGCTTCGACTACTGAGAAGATTTTTCCGAAACGGTAAGGTTTGGCCCCAAAACTTTTTGGGACAGTGGGATAAGGCGCTGTAGGATCGCAAAGGAACCCTCGCGATGGTTAGATCGCGGGTAGGGGCGCTGTCCCTGGCCCCGCAAGGTGATTCGTTCCGCGATTGCGTCCGAAAACCGCTAAACAGGACCGCCGGGAAATTTTACTCGTAAAAATTAGTATTAAAATTAAAGAAAATTATGGAAATTACATAATTTAGAATTATGTATAATTTGTGATAGTCATGACCCAAAAAGACCCAATCTGATTGGATTTATGTTGTAATTCATATTACGGCCTGCGCGCCGTCATTTGTGTTGTGTGTGATGTATATTTGATACGTGACCTGCGTGTCGTGCCTTTCTCCATTTATTCTTGTTGTAAATTAGTTTAGACTCGAATGTAACTCGAGTTTCAAAAATGTAATGTACAAAATTGGAGCCGTGGAAGGTCCACTCGAGACGGAGTTACGAGGAGGGCACGAGCAACACAAGGTGGTCAAAGGGAGGAGCTTGAGAAGATGTTGACCCTAGGTTGACCATCTGAACTTCTCATTGGCTTGAGAAGATCGTAGTAGGTCCATGACTAATCACAAATTAATTTAATTAATTGCTTGTGTGTATGTGATGCATGATTAGTAATTAATTAGTGCCTAACGATTAGATTAGATCTAAATCGTGTACAAGATGCACCCTCTCGATTAGATTAGATCTCAATCGCATCAACTCTAATGCCTACTGTGCCGTGATACCTATCACTACCTCGATCACATGTGTTGTTGAATCTGCCAAAGCAAAGCAACACATATTATCTTGGTAGGGTACGGAGGGACAATCTTGGTCCCGCTTATCAACGCATGGGCGAGTACAAACTCAATTAGATTGAGTATTCCTAGTTAACTCGGTTGGATCGAGTACAACTATTGGCATTCTTCCAACGGTTGGAAAGATAGGACATAAATCACATTTATATTAATTCTTGGGCGTATTAACCAAAGCTAACTCAAGTTTTAATATAACTACAGATAATGATCCTATAAACAAGAGTTGCATAGAGATGTAATTGGTAAATCGTTACCTACCGATCATACTAAATCTTGGGCGTATTAGCCAAAGCTAACTCAAGGGTTAGTATGATGTGGATCTTGTCCCACATGAAATATAGAATTCAGTGGGAGCATCATTTAGTTAAAGGCTTAATTAAATGATTTAAAAAATATGATATTTATTTTCTACATTTTTCTGTTGTAGATAACCATGACGTCGAATACGAACTCTTTCTCCCTGCGTTCTGTCCTTGAGAAGGACAAGCTCAACGGAGCAAATTTCCTGGACTGGTACAGGAACTTGAGAATAGTTCTCACCCAGGAACGTAAACTGTACGTCCATTCCGGAGGCTCCTCCTGCTAATGCCCCGAGAGCTGACAAAGATGCTTATAAGAAGCATCAAGATGACGCATTAGATGTGTCCTGTCTAATGCTCGCGACCATGAACTCTGAGCTTCAGAAGCAACACGAGTTGATGGGCGCTTACGATATGGTTGAACATCTTCGTCAACTATATCAAGGAAAAGCGAGGCATGAGAGATTTGAGATCTCAAGGGCACTATTTCAGTGCAAGATGTCAGATGGGGCTCCCGTAGGCCCATATGTACTCAAAATGATTGGGTACATAGAAAACCTACAGAGGTTGGGATTCCCGCTTGGCCAAGAGCTGGCCATTGACCTGATCTTGCAATCCTTGTCGGATAGCTATAGTCAGTTCGTTCTAAACTACAATATGAACGAAATTGACAAGCTACTGCCCGAGCTGCTTAGCATGTTAAGAACTGCTGAGCTGAACCTTAAGAAGGCAAAGCCCCACTCTGTTTTGATGGTTCAGAAACACAAGGGCAAGGGCAAGCCCAAAGACAAAGGAAAGTCCCAAGCCAAGGGTAAAGGCAAGGCATTGAAGCCTAAAGGAGGGGTCGCCAAGGATGCTACCTGCTTCCACTGCGGTCAGACCGGACACTGGAAGAGGAATTGCAAGGTGTAACTGGAAGATCTTAAGAAGAAGCGAAGTGAGACTTCCACTTCAGGTATATATATTATAGAAGTCAATCTATCTATTTCTTCATCATGGGTATTAGATACCGGATGTGCATCTCACATTTGTACTAATGTGCAGGCGCTGAGAAATAGCAGGGCATTGACGAAGGGCGAGGTGGACCTACGCGTAGGCAATGGAGCACGGGTTGCTGCTGTTGCTGTAGGGACTTATTTTCTATCTCTGCCCTCTGGGCTTGTATTAGAGTTGGATGATTGTTGTTATGTGCCTGCATTAACTAAAAACATAATTTCAGTTTCTTGTTTGGACAACAAAGGTTTCTCTTTAATAATTAAGGACAAATGTTGTTCTGTTTATTTAAAAGATATGTTCTATTGTAGTGCACCTCTGATGAACGGACTCTACATTCTAGACCTTGAAAGCCCTATCTATAACATAAATACCAAGAGGTTCAAGTCAAATGACTTGAATCAAACCTATCTCTGGCACTGTCGCTTAGGTCATATAAATGACAAGCGCTTATCCCAGCTCCATAAGGATGATTTGCTGGACTCATTTGATTTTTAATCTTATGAGACGTGTGAGTTATGCCTACTAGGTAAGATGACCAAGACTCCCTTTAGTGGGCACAGTGAGAGAGCGACTGACTTGTTAGGTCTTATACATAGTGATGTATATGGCCCTTTCAATATCACTGCTAGAGGTGGTTATAGGTACTTCATCACATTTACTGATGACTTCAATAGATATGGTTATGTGTACTTGATGACACATAAGTCAGAATCCTTTGAAAAGTTCAAAGAATTCAAGAATGAAGTACAGAACCAGCTTGACAAGAGTATTAAGATACTTCGATCAGATCGAGGTGGAGAATACCTTAGCCATGATTTTCGTGACTATCTAGCTGAGTGTGGGATTCTATCCCAACTCACTCATCCTGGAACACCACAGTGGAATGGTGTATCCGAAAGGAGGAATCCTACCCTATTAGATATGGTACGATCTATGATGAGTCACACAGATCTTCCGTCATTCCTTTGGGGCTATGCTCTAGATACGGCAGCTTTTATACTCAACCGAGTTCCATCCAAGGCCGTGATAAAGACACCATATAGGATATGGACTGGGAGAGATGCCCAGGTGTGTTTTATGAGGATTTGGGGTTGTGAGGCTTACGTTAGACGTCAAGTCTTAGACAAATTAGGACCCAAATCTGACAAGTGCTACTTTATTAGATATCCCAAGGAAACTAAGGGATATTACTTCTATATTCCCAGTCAGCACAAGGTAGTTATGGCAAAGACTTTGTTTCTAGAAAGACTAGTGGGAGCACGTTCGATCTTGAAGAAGTTCAAGATGCGAACAATAGCACTGAAGCCTCGATGGAAGTTGAACTGGAACCACAAAGTGTTGTGGATGATGTTGTTCCACAAGGAGTTGAGGAACAACAACCAGTTCAAGTAGACATACCTCTTCGCAGGTCTGATAGGGTAAGTCGTCAGCCTGAGAGATACTCATTTCTCTTATCTGACCATGATGACGTTGTGCTCATAGAGGATGAGCCTACCACCTATCAGGAAGCTGTGATGAGACCAGATTCCGAGAAATGGCTAGAGGCCATGAGATCCGAGATGAAATCCATGTACACCAACCAAGTATGGACTTTGGTTGATCCACCTGAAGGGGTAAAACCCATTAGGTGTAAGTGGGTCTTTAAGAGAAAGACTGAAATGGATGGACTTATCTATAAGGGTCGCTTGGTAGCTAAAGGTTTCAAGCAGATTCATGGTATTGACTATGATGAAACCTTTTCGCCAGTAGCGATGTTTAAGTCCATTTAGATCATGCTTGCTATTGCAGCATACCATGACTATGAGATATGGCAGATGGATGTCAAAACCACGTTTCTGAATGGAAACCTGCTCGAGGATGTGTATATGACACAACCTGAGGGTTTTGTAGATCCACAGCATACTAGCAGAGTATACAAGCTGCATAGGTCCATTTATGGACTAAAGCAAGCTTCTCGGAGCTGGAATCTTCGATTCGATGATGCAATCAAACAGTTTGGTTTCATCAAGAACGTAGATGAGCCTTGTGTCTACAAGAAGGTTGTAGGGGATATAGTTGTCTTTCTCATATTGTATGTGGATGACATACTACTCATTGGGAAGGACATCCCTTTGCTTCAGTCTGTCAAGACCTGGCTAGGGAGTTGCTTCTCAATGAAGGACTTAGGTGTGGCATCCCGCATTCTAGGGATACAGATCTATAGAGATAGATCTAAGAGATTGCTTGGCCTAAGTTAGAGTACATATATTGACAAGGTACTCCTTCGGTTTTCCATGCAGAACTCCAAGAAGGGATTTCTGCCGATGTCACATGGCGTGAGTCTTTCGAAGACTCAAGGTCCCTCTTCTAGAGAGGAGAGAGACCGCATGGATCAGATCCCTTATGCCTCAGCCATAGGATCTATCATGTACGCCATGCTATGTACTTGACCTGGTGTCTCGTATGCTTTGAGCATGATGAGCAGATACCAGTCAGATCCAGGTGAAAGTCACTGGATAGCGGTCAAGAATATTCTTAAGTACTTAAAAAGGACAAAAGAATATTTCTTGATATATGGAGGCAAAGATGAGCTAGCTATAAAGGGTTACAGTGATGCCAGCTTCCAGACCGATCAGAATGATTATCGATCGCAGTCAGGGTTCGTATTTAGCATAAATGGTGGTGCTGTGAGCTGAAAGAGTTCGAAGCAGGACACAGTAGCTGATTCTACGATAGAGGCCGAGTACATTGCTGCATCAGAGGCAGCAAAGGAGGCAGTTTGGATCCGCAAGTTCATCATTGAACTTGGGGTGGTGCCCAGTATCGTTGACCCTATTAAGCTCTGTTGTGACAACAATGGAGCTATAGCACAGGCGAAGGAACCACCCTCACACCAGCGGACCAAACATATACTACGGCGCTTCCATCTCATTCGAGAGATTATCGAGAGAGGAGCTGTGAAGATTTGCAGAGTACCTACAGAGGCTAACATCACAGATCCCTTGACCAAGGCTTTGGCACAGAGGAAGCATGATGGTCACACGAGGTCATTGGGGCTTAGAGCCCACACTGATTGGCACTAGTGCTAGTGGGAGATTGTTAGTTAGAGCCCTAGAGCCAATCATTTGATGATTGTATTATGTACTTGTTGTATCATATTCTTATATAAATAAAGACATTTGTTTTTGGTTATTATACTTAATTGTATTGGTGCCAAATAAACTAAATATAATAGCGTCCTTGAGTAGAAGGTTCTCACCTATATCAATCGGTTAATTGAACCGATAGTGAGATGATATAGGGAACACTACTCTTAATCATTCCTAGTCGAGTATTAACATTCAGGGACAATGTTAATGCAATAATACTAGCATGTAGGTCAACTCGATGACTTGATCTCACAAGTCATGGATATAGAGATATCAAGTTGACACATGGGTATGTATTGGAGAATGTATACTGAATGACCCGCCATGAGAAAGTATCATGGATCGTTATATGAGTGTCATATACTTTCTCATGTGCCTATTAGTATGACTACTAGTCCTTGGACCTGAAGTCACCATGGATCCTTACATAAGGAGTTATGTACTTTGGTTTCGTCAAACGTCACCCGTAACTGGGTGGACTATAAAGGCGATTACTAGGTATGTAATTGTTGGTGAAACCTTAGGTCAAGGTTGACCTGGTTGACCCGACTCGAGTTGACCTGACTCGAGTTGTATTTTGATGTTTGACGAAAATAGAAGAGTTGTATGTTGATGGAAGATTGTTAGTGCAACCTTGGTCAAGGTTGACCTGGTTGACCCGAGGTGAGTTGACCTGACTCGGAAAAGTCCAAGCAGGGAGCTTGGCACGGGAAAAGTCCAAGTATGGAGACTTGGCACGGAGAAGTCCAAGTATGGAAACTTGGCATGGGAAGTCGGAGAGGGCTCGGTAGCTCGTTCTCCGGACTGAGGTCAAAGAGGGCTCGGGAGCTCGTTCTCTGGACCGGATGGAAGTCGGAGAGGGCTCGGTAGCTCGTTCTCCGAACTGTGGTCAGAGAGGGCTCGGTAGCTCGTTCTCTGGACCGGATGTGAAAGTGAAAGTCCTGGTGAGTGAAGCCAGGCAATGAGAAAGTCCTGGTGAGTGAAGCCAGACAGTTGGAAAGTCCTGGTGAGTGAAGCCAGGTGAAAATCCTAGTAAGTGAAGCTAGGTGAAAGTCCTGGTGAGTGAAGCCGGGCAAGGGAAAATCCAGATGGATCAAGGGTGATCGGACATCTGGTGTTGAGAGGGTCAAGTAGGTCAAGGGAGTGACCGGATACTTGACACGAAGAGAAAAGTCCAAGTGGGTCAAAGGGATTGACCGGACACTTGGTGGTGAGTCTTAGCAGGTCAAGGGAGTGACCAGATGCTAAGCATGAGATACCAATAGGTCAAGGTTGACCGGATATTGGTTTGGAAGGCGTGGAACTTGGTTTGGGAAAAAACCAAGCTCTGGATCGGTCTGCAGACCGATCCAGTGATACGTTTGTGTATCTGATCGGTCTGGTGACCAATCAGATAACAAACAGAAGGCGATCATGGTTCTGTGGGCTTACTGATCGGTCTGGGGACCGATCAGCATGGAGCCTGATCGGTCCCCGGGACCGACGCTACCACCTGAGGTGGGATCGGTCCAGGGACCGATCAGATTCCACACAGAGAGTTGGGCAACTCTCTGTGAAGCCTTCTGATCGGTCTGGGGACCGATCAGCACAGGGCCTGATCGGTCCCCACGACCGATCAGGCAAGGCCCAGACCGATCAGGGTGAAGCCTGATCGGTCTGGATCTAGCCGTTGTGAGTAACAACGGCTAGGTTCTGCGTCTTCTGTCTTCGTTGCAGGTTCTTCGCAGGCACAGGTAATATAAAGAGGTCGAGGGCTACAGGGCTGAGGGACTCTCTTCTTCCTCTCCTTCTTCTAGCTTGCTGCTGCTTGCGATCTGAGCTTTGTTTGAGCTCTCCCCAGTAAGCTTCGTGTGAGCTTCCAGTCGACGGTCAGCTGCTGCTGTTGTCCGAGAAGTTGTTGCTTCACAGGCAGTCGACGAGAAGGCGAGTTAGTGTTTGTACATTGTTCTTGTCTTTCTACTTGTATTTCTTGTACTCCTTCTTGTTGTTGCAAGTTATTGTGGCGAGGTTTCTCCACCCACAAGGAGTATATATTAGCCGGTTCTCCGGGGACTCATCCACCGACGGATTGATAGGCTTCGTCCACCTTACGGACACGCCGAGGAGTAGGAGTATCATCTCTGAACCTCGTTACATCGCTGCGTCTAAGGTTTGATCATCTTCGTTTCATTTCTATTTAGTTATTTCCGCTGCGCTAACCCTAATCGTAGGAAGAAACGCGAAGATTTGGGGTCGGCTATTCACACCCCCCTCTCTAGCTGTGATCATCGGTCCTAACAAGTGGTATCAGAGCCAGGTTGCTCTTCGTCGGATTAACACCCGGGGGAGCACAAGCTAGAGAATGGATCGACTCGGAGAAGACATCACGTTTCCACCATTCTACGAGTGCTGCGACTTCGCGTATTGGAAGGTAAGAATGAGGTATTTTCTTATGACTAACCTTGAAAATTGGAGTTGTGTTCAATTAGGTTTCAAGTCTCCGATGGACAAGAAAGGAGAAACCCTAGAGAAGAAGGAGTGGACCAAGGAGCAAATCTACCAATCAACCATCAATGATGAGGTAACGAAAATCATTGAATTTTCTTTACCTAATGACATTTTGTGTAGAATAGGTGGTTACAACAACGCCAAGGAGTTGTGGAATAACTTGGCCAAGTTTCATGAGGAGAGCTCCACTTCAAGCCATGAAGAGGAGTCAAGTGAGCCAAGGAGCTCATTTCATGGAGGAATGGATTTAGAAGTTGAGGGCCACTCAACATCTAAAGAAGAAGAGGAGAAGAGTTCTTCTTCAAGTTCGGAGCAAGAAGAAGAAGCGTCGACCTCCGGAAGGGATGAAGAAGAGAGCTCTCATCCACCCTCAAACCTAGATAACTCAAGCATTTCAATTTCAAATAAATTGCATATATTATGCTTTGAGTGTAGGGAATTTGGACATTACAAGAGTAAGTGTCCAAAGAGGGTTAGGAAGACTCCACCGGCGCCAAAGGTCAAGAAAGCCGGAGTCCCGATACGCAAGGGTAAGGAGCACGTGGTGTGCTTCCAATGCAAGCGAAGGGGACACTATAGGAGCCAATGTCCGAGGGGGAGGCAATCTCACAAGGACAAGAGACCGAGCACATCGATAGGGGGAGCTAAGGCAAACCCTAAGGTAACCTTTAAGGCACATTCTTGCAATTTGAATAAGACACATGTTAATAGTAGTTTTGTTGCAATTGTCAATAAAGATAGGCATGACAACAATAGAAATCGATACATGTGCTTAGGTGCCAAACATGTTAGCCTAGGTAAGGACAATTCTAGAAATGCTAACCCTAGAATTACCTCATCTAAGGTTAAGGAAAACCTAGGTAGAAATCCCAAATCATCTAGACATATGCCTAGGAATACCTCAAAGACAAATGACAAGTTAAAACTTGAGGTATTAGAAAAGGAGAATCAAGTCTTGAGATCAAGACTTGACTCTTTAGAAAAAACCCTTAAGAACTTGGAGAAGTCATCTCTAGGGTTTAAGGGTCAAAAACCAATGTCCAAGGACAAGAAAGGTTTGGGTCACAAACCTAAGTCTCAAGTGGTCAAGCCCACTTATCATAATGTTCCATTCGATTATGGAACAAAATCTAGGGCTAGGAAGACCATCACCAAGGTCACAAGGGGAGTCACCCCTAGAGTTGATCTTGATGAGTCCCAAATGACCAAGGCTTCAAAGCCTAGGAGGGTCATTAGGAGGGTTGCTAGGGAAGTCATTCCTAGTGAATACTTAGTGAACCCAATGAGCTCCAATAGGTATTGGGTTCCTAGGAGCGTGATTTCATCACGCTAGATGAGTTAGGGTGTGTCAACCTTACTTGAATAGGTAGTTAACCTAATCATGGCAAAAGGTGGCACTTTAGGAATTTTCAAGGTGCAATCAAGCCTTGAAAATGAAAGTGAATATTATTCCTAAGGTGATTAGAATGTGCCAACCACATTTGAGGAATTTTCTAGAATCAATCTAGTTGGCACATAGTGATCTAAAAGTCTTGAGGATATGATTTTAGGTCTATTACACTTAGGAATATAGAAATAATGGCAAAATGGTCAAAATTATCAAAAATGGCAACTAAGGCTAGAATTAGGTATTTTCTATACCTTTATGTGCTATTTGCCATATATTGTTTGCCATATGTCATGTCATGATATCATATTTATTTTATGATCATTTAAAATGTCATGATAATGCTTAGGTTATTTATATGTCATGTTTTATTTAAGTCTCATACTTTATGCCATGACATCATGACATTGGCACATGTTATTATGTATGATATCATTTTATGCCATGTCATCATTTCTTGCATTTTTTTTCCATCAATGAAATTGATTTAAGGTTAAAAACACAATTTGATATGGAGATCAAATTGATGTTTAGAAAATGCATGAGACCTTAGCCTAAGATAACCTAAACCCATATCTCACATCAAAATTGACTTGGATGTGTTTGATACACCTTAGATGTGTGTGAGATATTAGGATGATGAGTTAGGAACAAGGTGCATAGTTCTTGTACCTAGATGAGCCTAATTCTAATTGGGGATCATAGGTGAAGAGTTGTATGTTGATGGAAGATTGTTAGAGCAACCTTGGTCAAGGTTGACTTGGTTGACCCGAGGTGAGTTGACCTGACTCGGAAAAGTCCAAGCAGGGAGCTTGGCACGGGAAAGGTTGACCTGGTTGACCCGACTCGAGTTGACCTGACTCGAGTTGTATTTTGATGTTTGACGAAAACAGAAGAGTTGTATGTTGATGGAAGATTGTTAGTGCAACCTTGGTCAAGGTTGACCTGGTTGACCCGAGGTGAGTTGACCTGACTCGGAAAAGTCCAAGCAGGGAGCTTGGCACGGGAAAAGTCCAAGTATAGAGACTTGGCACGGAGAAGTCTAAGTATGGAAACTTGGCATGGGAAGTCAGAGAGAGCTCGGTAGCTCGTTCTCCGGACTGAGGTCAAAGAGGGCTCGGGAGCTCGTTCTCTGGACCGGATGGAAGTCGGAGAGGGCTCGGTAGCTCGTTCTCCGAACTGTGGTCAGAGAGGGCTCGGTAGCTCGTTCTCTGGACCGGATGTGAAAGTGAAAGTCCTGGTGAGTGAAGCCAGGCAATGGGAAAGTCCTGGTGAGTGAAGCCAGACAGTTGGAAAGTCCTGGTGAGTGAAGCCAGGTGAAAATCCTAGTAAGTGAAGCTAGGTGAAAGTCCTGGTGAGTGAAGCCGGGCAAGGGAAAATCCAGATGGATCAAGGGTGATCGGACATCTGGTGTTGAGAGGGTCAAGTAGGTCAAGGGAGTGACCGGATACTTGACACGAAGAGAAAAGTCTAAGTGGGTCAAAGGGATTGACCGGACACTTGGTGGTGAGTCTTAGCAGGTCAAGGGAGTGACCAGATGCTAAGCATGAGATACCAATAGGTCAAGATTGACTGGATATTGGTTTAGAAGGCGTGGAACTTGGTTTGGGAAAAAACCAAGCTCTGGATCGGTCTGCAGACCGATCCAGTGATACGTTTGTGTATCTGATCGGTCTGGTGACCAATCAGATAACAAACAGAAGGCGATCATGGTTCTGTGGGCTTACTGATCGGTCTGGGGACCGATCAGCATGGAGCCTGATCGGTCCCCGGGACCGATCAGGGACGCTACCACCTGAGGTGGGATCGGTCCAGGGACCGATCAGATTCCACACAGAGAGTTGGGCAACTCTCTGTGAAGCATTCTGATCGGTCTGGGGACCGATCAGCACAGGGCCTGATCGGTCCCCACGACCGATCAGGCAAGGCCCAGACCGATCAGGGTGAAGCCTGATCGGTCTGGATCTAGCCGTTGTGAGTAACAACGGCTAGGTTCTGCGTCTTCTGTCTTCGTTGCAGGTTCTTCGCAGGCACAGGTAATATAAAGAGGTCGAGGGCTACAGGGCTGAGGGTCTCTCTTCTTCCTCTCCTTCTTCTAGCTTGCTGCTGCTTGCGATCTGAGCTTTGTTTGAGCTCTCCCCAGTAAGCTTCGTGTGAGCTTCCAGTCGACGGTCAGCTGCTGCTGTTGTCCGAGAAGTTGTTGCTTCACAGGCAGTCGACGAGAAGGCGAGTTAGTGTTTGTACATTGTTCTTGTCTTTCTACTTGTATTTCTTGTACTCCTTCTTGTTGTTGCAAGTTATTGTGGCGAGGTTTCTCCACCCACAAGGAGTATATATTAGCCGGTTCTCCGGGGACTCATCCACCGACGGATTGATAGGCTTCGTCCACCTTACGGACACGCCGAGGAGTAGGAGTATCATCTCCGAACCTCGTTACATCGCTGCGTCTAAGGTTTGATCATCTTCGTTTCGTTTCTATTTAGTTATTTCCGCTGCGCTAACCCTAATCGTAGGAAGAAACGCGAAGATTTGGGGTCGGCTATTCACACCCACCTCTCTAGCCGTGATCATCGGTCCTAACAGTAATGAATTATGCAGAGGGATGTGAGTGATATAGATGGGATCTATCCCTCCTATATGATGGGTGCGACATCGATATTCTTGATAGAGTGAGACCACGAAGTGCATGGCCATGCCCAAATGAGTCAATATGAGATATTGAGCTCATTTGATTTAGTGAGTCTACTTGGAGATCAAGATTTAGATTGGTCAGAGGATGACACGGTCTATGCCTCACATTGATCAATCTAGATGTCTAGGATAGAAGGACACTTGTCATATATTGTGAGGAGTCACAATTAGTAGTCACAAGGTGATGTTGGATCTCAACATTCTTGTAACTTGGGTAGTAATGATGTGTTGCTAGATACCGCTCATTACTTATGCTCCTAAATGGGTTTAGGGGCATTGGCAACGTTACAAGAACCTATAGGGTCACACACTAAGGACAATTAGATGGAGATTAGGTTCATATGTTGAACCAAGAGGATTAGATTCATGTGATGAATCAAATTGGATTAAGAGTAATCCTAATTGGGCTAATTGAGTTGGACTCAAGTTCATTCATGTGTTCAATGAGTCTAATTTAGATTATGACTCATTGAATTAATTTAATTAAATGAATTAGATTCATTATATTAAATTGGCTTGAATTAAATGGTTGGATTAGATCAACCATGAGAGAGATTAAGTCAAGTTTGACTTGACTTGAGAGGAAGAGGAAGAGTCAAGTTTGACTTGACTTTATGCCATATCATTTGTGACTTGACATTAAGTGGCCAATGATGATGTGCCACATCATCATAGTTAACACAAGTGTGTGCCACCTAATGGAGGTTACAAATTCCATTTGCTTTAATGTGGCCGGCCACATTAATGAGAGGAGTTACACTTTGTTGTGGCCGGCCACTAAGGGGAATGAATGGGATTCATTTTCATTCAAGGCATTTTGGATTCCATCTTCTTCCTTGCTCTCTCTTCTTGCTCTCCCTTTCCTCATCTTGCCGAGACCTTCTTGGAGTGCTAGCACACTCTAAGGTTCTCCCTCCATCGATTTGTTCGTGTGGATACGCATAGAGAGTTGTCTACCTTGACAACTTGAGATCCGGCATCTCCTTGGACGATCGGGACTCGCGAAGGGCACGCAACGAGGGTAAAACTCTTTAACATATAGTTCTAGTGTAGATCTATAGGTTAGTAAACTCGTACTCGTATTTTTTGAAAGTTTTATTCTTCGTACGGATCCGGTGGTGGGGTTTCGGGGTTTCCACGACGCGAAAAAGTGGTTTTCGCGGCCCGAAAAATCTAACAATTATTACATGTCATCTATGCACATAAATCTAGATTGCAGGTTTTGCTTGAGGATAAGCAAAGGTTCAAGTCTAGGGGTTTGATGTGCGTAGATCTTATGATCATTTATGTATGCTTCAACGCATATCCACTTGCATTTCATTAGCATCATCTATGTTTATTGTACCCTATTTCATTATAATGTCATACTTCCATTATATTTTGTTCGGAGATCTACTCTTTGCTTTTTTGATTGATAGGACGTGATTTGGAGTAAAAACAGAGCTTAAACGAAGTCTAGAGCTTCCAGAGTGTCACGGGCATGCGAAAACTAAGTTCTTCCAAGTTCTGGCCGTGCGGAGACCACACGGCCGTGTGAAGGCCGTGTTGAGGTCGTGTGAATGTCATACGGCTGTGTGAAGGCCGTGTGGAATTTTCAACACTGCAGACCAAAAGTAAAATAGCCATAACTTTGTGCTTGGTTGGAGTTTTGGGCTATTCTTTATACCAATTTGTAGATAACCTCAAGATCTAGAACTTTGATGAAGACCTCATCTCAAGAATACCACTTTAAGATGTGCTATAATGATCTATAAGTCAACACAGCCTTGATACATGACCGTGTCAATTCGCACGGTCATGCGGTGTAATCAGAGTAAAAGGAAGGCATGGCCGTGCAGTGTAACCAGAGCAGAATGAAGGCACGACCGTGTCAATTCGCACGGCCGTGCGGTGTAACCAGAGCAGAAGGAAGGCATGACCGTGTCAATTCGCATGGTTGTGCGGTGTAACCAAGCAGAAGGAAGACACGACCGTGCTGATATCACATGACCGTGCCACTCAACCCGAAGGGAGGAGGCAGTTGGCCATGCAGATCTTGCACGGTCGTGGCACGGGCCGTGCGGCACCCGTGCCCTAACTTATAAAAGGGTCAAGAACTTATAAAAGGGGCATATTTGGTTCGAGACTTCGTCTCTCTCATTGGGAAAAGATTCTCCCCTTAGGGGAAACCCTAGAGCTTCATCCACCGCCATCCCTTAACGTTCCGTCCATCTCCAGAGCAAGTAGGCATCCCCAAGACATTGGAAACCTTGGCAAGCATCTCTTCTTCCCCTTCTTCTCACATAAAGGGTTGTAGGTATGCTTTACTTTATGTTTTGGGGTTGTTCTTCCCTCACAATGGAGTACATATCCTCTTCTAGGATTAGGAAGTATTTGTAATGTGATGAAGATGTAGAACTATGTAGATTCGTCATATTTCTATTCAATGACTTGTTAATGTCTTGTCAATGAATTGTGTGCGTGACATATTTATATTTCATTGCATGCTTTGTTGATTGATGTGGAGGATTGTTAATCACGCAAAGGGAATGCCCTAGAGCGTATTGACCAAGGTGCCCTAGTGACAGGGGTAACCCTTTCCAGACGTCTAGGATGTTCCCTTAAAAGGAGAAACAATCCCTTAGGAATTGTAGCTCTAGTAGAAAGAGTGCTCTAGATCATATACCCGAGGGGCCCTAGTAACAAGGGTAACCCGTTCACGGACGTCTAGGATATTCTCTTGAAAGTAGAGGCAATTCCTCCATAAGGAAGTAGGAAACTGTACCAAATCTCTACCTTTATCCTTATTGTTATTTACTAGACATGTATTCCTATGATCTACCGAGGCGCTCTCGTGACAGGGGTTAACCGTTATAGGATTTCATAGGAATCGTCTCTATTCGATACTTAGGGATATTGACCAATTTAACTTCCTATAAGAGCATGGACATAGAGGGTAGAAACTAAGCAATCTATGTAATATCTCCTAGTATTATAATGAAACCGAAATCCTGAAATCCATCTCCCAAAGCTCATTCCCTTCAAGATCAATTCTCTCTATCTCCTCTCTCTCTTCGTCTCAACCTTGTTTCCCTCTCTTTAATCATACTCGTTAGTTCATAAGCGTCAAAACCAACTTTCGCCCGTCTAGATAACTTACTTTGTGACATCTCTAGTGCTTAATCAATAGTCCCTGTGGTTCAACAATCTTATATATTACTGATGACTAATCCGTGCACTTGCGGAATCGTAACAGAATCCCTAGCTAGGCCCTCCTAGTATTATGTTTCCCTCATGACTGTGGAGGTTAGATGAGGTGGACCCCGGTTTGTTAAAGTTTGTTAAGAGATGATGTAAGCTAAAACTTCAATAATAGTTTAAGGAATCTTTTTCTTACCCCAGATGTACCTTCTTTGTTGTTTAGTATACCTGTAGAGACTTCTAGAGCTATTTGCCGCTAAATTAATTAAGTTGTCATATGATTACATATTATTATTGTTCACCTGTTACATACACTTGGTTAGTCACATAAACCCATCCTGTATATATGAGAAATATCTTTTATCGTACTAGTCTCGGTCGGTATTCTATACTCGATCGGTTATTTATACTTGACCAGGACTTTACTATTATAAATATGTCAGAAATCGTGTAAGGTTGAATACCTTTATGCTCGATCTGCTTTTCATACTCGACTGGTCTATTAAGCCCGACCGGTCATACCTTATGGACCGAGATCAACTAGTCGTGCGTATAAAAGCACTATTACCCGGTAGCCCTTCCTTCAATCGGCCGTATGCTAAGGATCGTGTGATACTAAACGCCTCTGTGCTTGGTCGGTCTACGGAACTCGACCAACCTTTGCTCGCCGAACTTATATGCTTGGTCATTCTATTACGTTCATCCGATCTTTGTCTATTGTGCACAAGGTTAATAACTTCTACGCTCAGCCGACTCTCTATGCTCGGTGGGTTATTTATGCCCGACCGAGCACTCGTGTTCGATCGGTCTTTGCTTACTAAACTCTTATGCTCGAGTGACCTTACCATGCCCCGGACCGCCTAAGGTTAAATTTTCTTTACACTGGGTCGATCCTTTATATATGACCGACCATACATACTCGGTCGACCTTTTATATTCGGTCGGTCTCCGTTTGCCGGTCTTATATGCTCCACAGATCCACTGTACTCGACCGGTCTATGAAGCTCGACCGATTATGCTTTGTCGATCGAAGTTGATTCAGTCGGGCGTATATAAGCCTTCTCGCCCGGTCGACCCTCCCTCGGTCGGCCCTTGCCTGCCAAACTTATATGCTCAATCGGTCTATTATGTTCGACCGATCTTTGTCTGTCATACGTGTAGCAACCTCCTTACCTGGTCAAACCTTTTCCAGGAGGCCCCTCATCTCGCCCTTTTCAGCCTTCCTTGTCCTTGTTGCCCCCTTTCCTTCTTCTGCAAAGGGTCCACTTATCATAACCCATATCATTAGCCTCCCCTTCAAGTCTAGTCAAAGGAGGTGTAGTCGACTAACTAGACCTAGGTCTATTTCGGACCTCCTGATACCCTCTGTGGCAATTCCATGATAACTCTTACAATGATCATGTGACACTTTTTACAATGCTCCCATGACTCCTTTTACAGTGATCCCGTGACTTCTCGTACAGTGATCTCGTGACTCCTTTTGGCAAGTTCAATAGAGTTATGCTCTTGCTTCCTTCCACACTTATCCTCATTCCTCTTTGCTCCATTTTACCCTACAGATTTGTTGAGACTCATGGCCTTAAACCCTTCCCTCTGGGATCAAGTGTTACAAGAGAAGGATAAATTTTTAAGTGAGGTCGTGCAAGTCCTAGATTCACATCGTTCCCCTCAACAGGAACTAGAGGTTCAGTCAGAAGTGGCTCTGAGGAATAAAGCTTACTCGGAGTTGTAGCAAAAGACTGAGAAGCTAGATAATCTAAGATTCCAGCATACCTCAGAGGTAGCCGCTCTGAACAGGAAAGCCCATGCGGATGGTTTGCTAATATCCCGGGCAACAATGAGCTTTGGATTGACAGAAAGCTAAGGTGGATCTTCTACAAGCCGAGTTGGCTTTGATTAGGTTAGAGAGGACCTTTCAGTTACTTATTTGTGAGGGGGAACCACACAAATAGTAGAGGACAGGGCCACCTTCTACTCCTTGCCCAAGTTGCCATTCTACTTCCCGCTCCTATTTAGGTGCGGAAGCACAATCTGACGTCTATAAACGGAAGTGAGATTCCGTTGGATGACAGATCTATCTCTCCATACCACAGTACTGGGCAAAATATTCCCTTCCCCCTACTTGATCAGGAACAGTTTGAATGGGGTTGATATACTTATGGCAACCCCAGAACTATATTTGTAAAATGACGGGTAATAATGTTAGGGTTCGATGTTTGAGAAAGACATGTGATGTAATGTGTCTGGTCACACCCAGAATGAAAAAATGGACGATCCCTTGTATGCGATTAAATAAACCTTGGTGGTCCATCCTGTCTACAAGACCGGGCGGACTTATGAACTATTCAAATATCCTAACTCTTTCTCACATTATAATTTAATATTGACCCCTTCTATTTATTACACCTAGGAAACCAGACACCTTTTCAACATCTTCTGCTAGCCCATTGGTCCTTCAACGGTAAGAGAACATTAGTAGTGTGTGATATGACGGCGCTGATATGGGCATGATTTGCCCTATTGTGTCTATTATAAATGCTTGCTTACGGCTTCTTGACACGTGTTTGCTAATTTCTCTTTCCTGTCGTAATAAGCCGCATGCTCTTGTGATAACGTTATGTCGCATCTTTTCCTTGCAAGATCTACGGTTCCCCTCCTGGGTGCTCTTTACATCCAACGACGCTCCTTACTTAATATTTTCAAAGAACCCTAAACCCTTTACCTCTTCGTCTTCTTCCTTACGCTCTTTGCCGATATTACTGTCTGGGTTTTTCGCATTCTCTGCTGACCTCCTTTCCTTTCCTATCTCTCCGTGTTGTTCCCTCTTCTTCAAACCTTAGTAAGTTATTTTTCTTGTATTCTTGTATTGTTCTATGGCCGAAGAGTCCTTCTCGGCTTAGTATGTTCAAATCCGCTCTATTTTTCGTAAATTTGATAGGTCTGCTCTTCGTTCTTTATATAATATCCCCAAGACTTATCGTATTACCATTCCTAACTCTGATGCTCATCCTCATCTTCCCCCTAAGAATCATATTACCTTTTTCAAAGACCAATTAGTGGCGGGCTTGCGTTTCCCTATTCCTCATTTTTTGGTAGAAATTAGCCAGTATTTTGATATTCCCCTACAGCAATTCACCCCCAATGCTTTTCGCTATCTTTGTGGTCTCTACATGCTTTTCTGTATTGATGACATCCCTCCAACTCCTCAAAATTTCTTCATGTTTTCCTACCCAAAGAAGTCAGATCTCGGTGTTTTTCTATTTTAATCAAGACCTAAGATGACCTTTTTTGAGGAGATGTCTTCTTCCATCAAAGGATGGAAATCCCGCTTCTTCTTTGTGGAGCTTCCGGAGCCTGTCCCTTGGCCTTTTTCTTGGAAAATTTCTTTACCCACTCTTCCTGATGTAAAAGAATTGCATAGACACCCTTCTTTTGTTACCTACTCCAAGAAGCTATCAAGTTTTTGCTTATTCATTCATAAATGGATTTGTGATGATCTCCTCTATCTCTTCGGGTTGAGTCCTGTCAAGATAGAGCTTGATGGCTCCCTTGGTAAGTCTTTATTCATCGGTCCCAATCCTTTTTTACTAACTAAGATATTTTTTATTTTGTATAGTGGACACTCTATATGAGGTCACGATCGATGATTAGTTGTGCCTGGCGGAGGAATTAATTGCAGCTAAGGAGCAAGAGCTCCTGACCGCATTAAGCCAACCTCTTTCGACAGAAACTCCTGTTGACATAGAGGGTGCTTCTGGCTCTCAAAATGTAGCTCTAGAAGGAGCCTCTAATAATCTTCCTTCCGTCGATGAGCCTACTTCTTCGTCGACTTTGGAGCAATCCCCCGAAGTAGCCCCCCACAAAGAAAAAACGTAAGCTAACCCTCACTCCGTCCCCGAAACAGAAATCCATTTCTCATTCTGAAGACCTTCCTCCCTCGGATACTGCTCCTCCTTCTCCTGATCTCCCTCCCTCAGCTCTTTATCCTTCTCTTGTTCCTTCTTCGTCTGCCACCCCAACTATTCCCAGTGGTAGTTCTTCGCCTCTCTTTTTTATGAACTTTCCTGAACAGATGACCTTACCCCCTCACAACTTACCATACATTATTTACTATCCCTTCACTTCAGACTTCTTTGTCTTCCACTTCTTCCCTTACCGCTACCCTACCCATACTCTTGGGAGGCTCTTTCACCACAACTGGGGAGGAGGTATGCCGAGTATTTGAAGGCATCGACTACTCCGAAATGGCTGACAAATTTTCTCTAGAGGAGACGAAGGTACCTTTATTTTCCTTTACAGTCCTATTTTCTTTTGTATCCTCTTAATGCCCCTTGTTTTACAACGCTGGATATACAATATGAGTATAGCCCATTTGCTGCATACCTTAATCCAAGAAAATGCAGTGCTGAAGAAATGAGTCTCTGAGCTATCTCCTGACCAGGTGGACGAGAAACTAAAGGCTTTATCTGCCCAATTGGAAGAGACTATCCAATTACTTAAGAAGGAGACTGAGCAATCCCAGCAATACAAAGATGACACAGAAAGTCTCCAGTCTCAACTACAATCAGCTAATACTCGTGGTGTTGAGCTATCATCCAAGTTAGAAGAACAAATGTCTGAAGTTGCTCGACTGTCTTCCCAATTGCAGTAATTGAAGGATGCATATGCTACTGAATTAACTAATCAACTATCTGCATTAAACCTCAAAGAGACTGCTCCAAAGGCTGTCCAGGAGGAACTAGCAGATTATAAGGCTAACGAAGACACCTGCTTTGAAGAGCGCAAAAAGGCCTACCTCAAATCTCTCGATTTTGTTGTTCCGGTTTCAACTTTTTTATAAATTCCATCAAGTTCATAACAAAGGAAGGGGTAGAGCAGCTAAAGGAGCTGAAGTTATTGGTGGCAAATCCTCCCCCCAGCTTTCCTGACACGAGGAGGATAGTAAAGAATCACCCTCCCAACTTCTTTCCCGAATTATTGTAATTGGGGCAAGATTATAACTTCCCCCTCCTTCTGAATTCTTTTTTTATGATGTTTTTGTATGAATTACTTGTGCATCCAAAGTATTTCTTTGCTGATGAGTTACCTTTGTACAGGTCAACCAATTGATTAATTATGTGTAGGTGTGTTATGGCTTAGGTTTCCGATTGGTCCCTACTGGCCGATCAATCTTGTTCTTAACTCTTCCTTTGGCCGGACCATTTATCTTATACATATATCTTTCCCTTCCATTAAACTATTTTACTAACCATATGCCATTGTTTATTTATAATTAGTCGTTTAGTTCAATATAGCCTACTGGCCTTATTCATGTGTGCTCCTTCCTCTTATACAAATTGTCATTTTGACTTATGAAAATCCGGACATGAACCTTTTACCCCTCTCTCGGCTCCTAGTGATAGGGCGAGCTCATTAGCTTGGCCTGTCTTGCCCACGATACTCATCCATTTTATCTTCTATGTGCTCGATCAATCTTAAAATATAAAACAAAGGAATATCAAAAGATCGATCGTCACACCCCTTGGGATCTTGCGACTTCTCCCATTCGAACTTGTACCCCGGGAATGTCGTCATTACAGTTATCCAGATAAGTATACCCCTTCTTGCATACCCAATATTTTACTTAGAAGCCTAATGGCTTGCTGTCAGTTTACCTTTTTCTTGTTCTATTGTTTACCCTTCTCGGTAATAGCATCGAGGGTTTTAGAGACGAACCAAAGGGGTTTATCCCGTCATCTTCTTCCTTTGCTGCATTTATTCCTTCTCTATTCCATTTAAGGTTCTCCTTCCTCCCCTAATCTTTTGTCCACAATGGCCTCTTCTTCTTCCTCCTCTGAGTGGTTCGCTCATTGCTCTTCCAGCGCCAGTGAGTCGGAAGTTTATGCCATGGACTTAGATTATGGGTTCCCTTCCTATTTAGTCCTTCCTACTCCAGAGGACCGCCCTTATCTCCCTCCTCTAGGGAGCATCACTGTCTTTTGGGAACAATCGATTTCTGGCTTTCGGCTTCCTCTTCACCCTTTCTTTGTTGGTGCAAGTCAATATTTCAGTTGCCTTTGAATCAACTCATCCCTCAATCTTGCTCCATATTATCTACCTTTGTTGTTGTTTCTCAGTTACTTGACTTTCCCCCTTCTCCCCATTTGTTCCACCAATTTTTTGTTTTTCGTCAAGTAGAAGATAGCCTTTTTAAGTTTCAGAGTCATCCCAAGGCTATCTTATTCAACAAAATCCTAGCATAAGAAGAATGGAGACAAAAGTTCTTCTTTTTGCGCCTTCCTTCTCCTCCTCCATACCCTATCACTTGGCAATGGACTCTTCCCGCTCTCCCAAATCCCTGGGATGATACTATCGACTTGACCTTTTATGCGTCCATGTCAAAACTGAAAGGGGCTAAATTTTATCTACTTGCACTAATTATCGAAGGTCTGCTTTTTATCTTTGAGATAAGCTCTACATACACAGAATTGGAGGCTCCCTTTGGTAAGTTATATGCTTTTCCTCACTAATCTATCATCATTTTTAAATTGTCTCTTCCTTAAATTTATACTTTTTACCTTTTCTAGTTGATGCCATTCTTCCAGCTCTCATGTACAAAAACCTTGGTTTGAATAAATCAGCTTTAGCTAAATTGGGAGTCGATTTATTGAAGAATCGTCGTCTCAATCCCACTACTTCATCTCTCGGCTTACTTCCTCCTTAAGAGGTCCTTGTTGAGGCGCTTGAATCTTCCGAGGAAGAGAGTCCCTTCACTGCTCGACGAGAGAGAACATATGTTCCAAAGAAAAACTTGGCTTCAATCACTATTTCTGAATTGGAACAAATTCCCAGGGGTTAAAGAATAAGAGAAAAAGACTTTGGAGCTGCAAATACAGAGCCTATCCTCTCAGTTGAGTGTTGAAGTAGCGAAGAAAAATAAGGCTATCTCAGATGCTACTCTTAGATCTTCTATCCTAGAACAGTTTCAGACTTCCATATCTAAATCTCCTGATTCAGCTCAAGAGTTAGCCTCTCAGAATTTTGAGCTATTACAGCTAAAAGAGATATTGAAAGCTTAAGATTCAAAAATAGATTTCCTCACTAAAGAGTTAGAGCATCTCAAGACTGAAAGGGCCAATTTCCAGGAGAAAGCGGAACGCCTTGAGTCAGAATTACAGGTATATAAGGCTGGTGAAGAGGAAAGATGGGAAAGCCATCATTGAGAGTACCTGACTTCTCCTGAGTTTAGGGATGAGTTCACTAGTCGCATTGTGGGGACCTTGACCCATTCAGTCGATGGAGTTCTGACACAATTGCGAGAAGGAGGGCTCTTGCCTCTAGAACCTCCTCCTCGAATCATAGACCGTCGACGACTTAACAAGGAGCTACCCAAGCACCTCATCAGTAGTTTTAAGTGAGCCTTATGTGTATGAACTGGTTGTAAGATAAACTATGGGTGCTTGCTCTCCATCATTCGGTGAGCCTTGTGCCACAAAAAACATTACGACTCGTGACTTGGTGCATATATGTATATATTTTATATTATGGTAAATACACTTGCAAATCTCTAAAGCAGATATGTGTTAATCCTAGCATGTTAGACATATTCACAGGCTTCTTAAGCAGACATATGATAATTATGGTATCAGAAATGAATATGGAGTAGTTATTTGTATGTGCGATAGGCGAAAATTCGGGAGGTGATACGTACTTGTTCGCCTACCGATCTTTAAGGTTGTTAATCTAGAGGACCACCCTTGTTTTATGGTCCATTGTCTCTGACACTTCTCCCTTTTCAAATATGTCCATGTTTTACTTATAACAGACAAGAGGTAAAGAGTAGGTGCTTTAACGAAGTGGTCCTGAAATAACGCAACCCCATAGGTGGGTATGTAACGGGACAAGTGATTAAACATAAGCATTTTTCTTATTGTTGTCACTTGAAAATATATTGGTAGAAGTCAACACTTACGTGTTTCTTGCGAACCATGTACCTTTTTAGAGTGAACCATGTTGGTATAAAGGATTCCATCCACTCTTGTACTTTGGTCAAGCTTCATATGTAAAAATCAAAAGGCTATGACATCTCGGCTGGGGATATGCTTCCGAGCGGATATGAAATTAATATATTTCAATCGAGAAAATATTCCCAAACGAATCTGAAATAATACTTGAAATCCAGAAGATTAATGTATTTTGGTAGGGAATGTATTCCCGAACGGACATGAATTAATATGAGAAGGTCAAAATATTAACCTATCGCGATGGGGTTTGTACTCTTTGAGCGAATTCAAATTAATATAAGAGGGCCAGAATATTGCCACATTTCGATCGGGAACGCCCTCCTGAGCGAATATGAAATTGATATATTTCGATCAAGAAAATATTCTCAAACGAATCTGAAATAATACTTGCAAACCAGAAGATTGATATATTTTGATCGGGAATGTGCTTCCGAGCGAATTCAAATTAATATGAGAAGACCAGAGTATTGTCACATTTCGATCGGGAATGTCCTCCCGAGCGAATCTGAAATAATACTTGAAGACGGGGGGGGGGGGGGGGGGGATATATCTCGATCGGGCATGTACTCCCGAGCGAATATAAATTAATATGCGAAGGCCAGCATATTGCCATATTCGATTGGGAATGCCCTCCCGAGCAAGTCTGAATTAATACGAGGAGGCCAGAATGTTGCCATATTTCGATCGGGAATGTACTCCCGAGCGAATATAAATTAATATGAGAAGGCCAGGATATTATCACATTTTGATTGGGAATGTCTTCCCGAGCGAGTCTGAATTAATACGAGGAGGCCAGAATGTTGCCATATTTCGGTTGGGAATGTCTTCCCAAGCGAGTCTAAATTAATACGAAGAGGCCAGAATATTATCATATTTCGGTCAGGAATGTCCTCCCGAGCGAGTCTGAATTAATATGAGAAGGCCAAAGATTGATATATCTCGGCCGAGCATGTACTCCCGAGCGAGTTGGCTGGTAATAATGATATATTATGGAAGTTGAAATTTAATACGTACCAGTTACAGGTTTAAGGTTTCCGCTCATCCTCAGAGAGACATGGCCGGATTTTCCTTAGAGTTTCCTGATTGACCGGTGCCAAGCGGAGGAAGCATGCTCGAACTTTGAGGGTTTAAAGTCTCCGATTCCCCTTAAGGAAGTCAGGCCGATCATTCCTTAAGATCCCCGATCGACTGATGTCGAGCGGAGGAAGCACGCTCGAATAACACTGAGCGGAGGAAGCATGCTCAACTATCAGGGGTTTAAAGTCTCCGGTTCCCCTCAAGGAAGCCAGACCGGTCACTCCTTAAGCTCTCCGATCGACTATTGCCGAGCGGAGGAAGCATGAGCGGAGGAAGCACACTCGAATAGCACTGAGCGGAGGAAGCACGCTCAACTATTAGGGGTTTAAAGTCTCTGGTTCCCCTCAAGGAAGCTAGACCGGTCACTCTTTAAGGTCCCCGATCGACTATTGCCGAGTGGAGGAAGCACGCTAAACTATCAGGGGTTTAAAGTATCTGGTTCCCCTCAAGGAAACCAGACCGGTCACTCCTTAAGGTCCCTGATCGACTGTTACTGAGCGGGAGAAGAACGCTTGAAAGGAGAATCGTTTGGTTCATTCTAGCAAATGTATATATTGATTAAAGAGTAGATGCATGCATTCTTTCATTATATCCAAAAATTAAATGGAATATATGGACAAATTACAGGCGTACTTGTTAGGCTCTGTATGGTTGTAAGTGATTTGCACTCCAAGGCTTCTCGAGATTTCTCCCTTATGAGTCTTGGAGGTAATAAGAACCGGAAGCAAGCTTCTGTATAACTTTGTATGATCCTCCCCATTGGGGCACTAATTTAGTAACGTCTCCCATAGGTTTAACACGCTTCCACAGTAAATCCCCTACTTGAAAGAATCAGGGGATAACTCTTTTCTTGTAGTTCTGTCTCATTCGTTGTCAATTAGATATAAGACGAGTTGCTGCCTTGTCCCGAGCTTCTTCAATAAGATCGAGTTCCATCAGACGTCGACCGTCATTATCTTCATCATAAAATCGTCTCCGATCAGATTCCACCCCAACCTCAATGGGGACTACTGCTTCTCCCCCGTATACTAGCTGGAATGGAGTTATCCCTGTAGCCTCTTGAGGGGTGGTACGGTAAGCCCACAGCACACTGGGTAACTCATCTACCCAACTACCACTAACATGATCTAATTTAGTTTTGAGTTTTCTGATGATTTCTCTATTGGTCACTTCTACTTGCCCATTACTCTGTGGATATGCCACAGAGGTGAATGCCTGTGTAATATCATATCCTGCACACCATGTTCTAATTCTTTGCCCCTGGAACTGTCTTCCATTATTATAGATTAACTTTTGGGGAATACCAAATCTGCAAATAATGTGTTGCCACAAGAATTTGATGATCACATTCTCAGTAATTCTTGCTAATGGTTCAGTTTCCACCCATTTTGAGAAGTAATCTACAGCTACCAATAGAAACATTCTTTGAGCCGTTGCCAGGGGAATAGACCTACTATGTCCATACCCCACTGATCAAAAGGGCAAGAAACGATGGAAGTCTTCAACAGTTGAGTAGGATGATGTGGGATATTTTGATGCTTTTGACAAGACATACATGTCCTTACAAGTTGAGCCGCATCTTCTTGTAGTGTAGGCCAAAAATTCCCGGCCAATAATATCTTACGTGCTAAAGATCTTCTCCCAATATGACTACCACACGAACCTTGATGAACCTCCTGTAAAATATATTATATATCATCTGGTCCAATGCATTTGAGCAAGGGACTGGAAAAATCCCTTTTGTAAAGCGATCCCCTATCAAAGTATACCGGGTGGCCTTCTTCTTAAAGAGTCTAGCTTGTTCTGCATCTGCTGGTAGGACACCTTGTTGTAAAAATAATATGATCAGTGCTCTCTAGTCACCCTGTATTTCTATGTTAGCTTGTCTTTCAATACAAGACACCAATACTGTCTGTTCTACTGGTCGGTCTAGGTTCCAAGGTACTATTGCTAATGCAAGCTTTGCTAGTTCATCCGTCACTTGATTCTCTGATCGAGGGATCTTCTGTATATTTACTTCTTGGAATGTAGCTTTCAGTTTATCTAAAACTTCTACATATAACTCGAGTTGATCATTGCTAATCTTGAAATTGCCCGATAGTTGTTGTGCTGCCAACTGAGAATCATAATAAATCCATACCTGAGCAGCTCCCACATGTCGACCTACTTGTAAACTGCTATCAATGCTTCATATTCTGCTTCATTGTTGGTGGTTCTGTAACTTAGCCAAACAGAAAGTTGAACCCGATCCTCTCTTGGGGATATAAGAAGAATATCAATGTCGTTACCTTGTCTGTTAGAAGACCCATCTACATAAAATTTTCAAGTCCTTTCTTCTTCGGGACCTTGCACTTCTATTATAAAATCTACCAGAGCAAGGCTGATATTGTATATCGTATTCACTAAGCTCGGTGATCGACTTATCAGTCGCCCGGATGCTTCTGGATTAAGGAGCACTCGACCGAGAGTGCTATTAGTTAGTACTATGATTGCGTGCGATAAGAAGTAAGGGCGTAATCTTCTAGTGGTCAAGACCTATGCATAAGCTAATTTCTTGAGTGTAGTGTATACCTACACTCAACTCCTTTTAATAAATGACTGAAAAAATATACTGGTTGTTGTTCCTTACCCTCCTGCCTCACCAGTACTGAGCCTATAGCATGCTCATTTGCTAAAAGATAGATCCATAAGGTCTCTCCTACTATAGGTTTAGCTAACACAGGTAGGGTCGACAAGTAATCTTTCAATTCTTGAAATGCGTTGTCACATTCTTCATCCCACTGAAATTTATTGGCCTTCCGAAGTATCTTGAAGAAGTGAAAACTTCGGTTGGCTATCGAGAGATGAAGCGGGATAACGTAGTGATTCGCCCTGTCAATCTTTGAGCTTCTTTCATATTGCGTGGGGGCTCCATATCCTAGATTGCTCAAACTTTCTTGGGATTTGCTTCTATCCCTCACTCTGTCACCATATAGCCTAGGAACTTGCCACTTCTTGCTCCAAACAAGCACTTGCCAGGATTGAGCTTGAGTTCATACTGTCTTAAGGTTTGGCATGTCTCCTCTATATCTCTGCACAAATCAATAGCTTGAGGAGATTTAATCAAAATGTTATCCACATATACTTCCATATTTCTTCCTATCTATTTTTTAAAGACTTTGTTCATAAGTCTCTGATAGGTCGCTCATGCATTCTTTAGTACAAAAGACATAACCCTATAACAATAGGTACCTTCAGCTGTAATAAAACTAACCTTTTCCTGGTCGTCTTTAGCAAGAGGTACTTGATGATAGCCCTGGTAGGCATCCAACATACAAATCTACTCACATCTGGTGGTAGAGTCCACCACTTAGTCAATGGGCGGCAAAGGATAGTAGTCTTTTGAGCAAGCCTTGTTGAGGTCCCAAAAGTCAATATACACTCTCCACTTATTTCCTGGTTTAGGTACCAGGACGACATTGGCCAACCAGCTAGGAAATTGTACCTCCTGAATATATCCTACCTCCAGTAGCTTATCCACTTCTTCCTTGATGATCTAGTTCTGATCGGCTCCAAAGTCTCTTTCTTTTGCTTGATAGGCCTAGCATCAGGATAAACATGTAATGAATGTTCCATTACTAGAGGAGAAATACCTGTGACCTCCTTGGAAGTCTATGCAAACACGTCGCTATTCCGACTCAAACACTGTATCAGCTCAGTCTTGAGTGGAAGGTCTAAGTCAGCTGCCACATAAGTTACAGCTTCTAGTCGCCTGACCTGTATTTGTACTTTCTCCTTTTCTTCATATATCAAACTGGGCGGTTTCTCCTGGATAGCATTAACTTCCATCCTTTGAGCTTTGTGGGCGACATTAGCCTCCGTTCAGATGATCTCCACATAGCATTTTTGTGTGAGTAATTGATCTCCACAGACTTCTCCCACTTGGTAATCAACGGGGAACTTCACCTTCTGACAGAAAGTAGAAATGACCGTCCGAAAATCGTTCATGGTCGGCCGACCCAGTATAACATTATATGCAAAAGGCGGATCCACTATCATGAAATAGGATCTCTTTGTTCTCATTAGGGGATCCTCCCCTAAAGATATGACCAGTTTTATCTAGCCGAGCTGTTGTACTTCGTTGCCCATGAAACCATAAAGAGGAGTCACCATGGGTTGGAGCTCGCTCGGATCTATCTGCAATTGATCAAAAGCTTTTTTGAAAATGATATTGACAGAGCTACCAGTATCAATGAAAGTATGGGAAATATTTTAGTTAGCTATGACAGCTTTTATTATCAGAGCGTCATCATGGGGTCTACCCCCTCCAGATCTTTAGGACCAAAACTAATATCTGGTCCTACTGCCTCTTCTGTGTTGCATCCTACTATATGGATCTGCCATCGTCGAGCGTGTGCTTTCCTCATCCGATTAGAATGCCATTAGTAGGTCCGCCCGTTATCATATTAATATTTTCTCGGGCGACATTGCTTCGATTTTCTTCCTGTCTAGCAATCGCTATTGTTGGGTTTTTCGGGCTGCAAAAACCATTTTTTGCGTTGCGGAAACCCCGAAATTCCCATGCCACGGATCCGTGCGAAGAAATAAAATTTCGTAAAAACTTTCACGTACGAGTTTTCTAACCTAGATCTACTTTGGATCTACAAGATAAGAATTTATCCTTGATGCAAAGCCCTTCGCTTAATCCCGCTCGTCCTAGGTTCACCGGATCTCGAGAGTATCAAAGTAGATACTCCTCTATGTGTATCCACACAAGCAAGAGATGGAGAAGAAATCTTGAGTGTGCTAGCACTCCAAGAAGTCTCGGCCAAAGAGGAGGAGAAGGAGAGAAGAGAAGAGAGCAATGAGGAAGAAGATGAGAGTTACTCCACAAAATGAAAAACTCCAACACAAGAATGAATGTGGCCGACCACTTCATGGAGGAGTTTTAACTCCATGGGATACCAAGAGTCACAACTCTTGGTAACTCCCATGAGGTGGCATCCCACTTAAGTAACCATGATGATGTGGAGCATCATCATTGGTCCACTTTTTGCCAACTCACCAATGAGGTGGCAAATGGTCAAGTCAAACTTGACTCTTCATCTTCCTCTCAAGTCAAGTCAAACTTGACCACTTCTCTCCCTTGGTTGATCTAATCTAACCATTGGTTCAAGTCAATTTTAATTTAATGAATCTCTATTCATTGAATTAAATTAATTAAATGAGTCTAAGTCCAAATTAGACTCACTTAACACATGAACCAAATTGAGTCCAACTCAATTAGCGCAATTTGGATTACTCTTAATCCAATTTGGTTCATCACATGAACCTAATCCTTTAGGTTCATCAAATGAACCTAATCTCCATCTAATTGCCCTTTGTGTGTGACCCTATAGGTTCTTGTAATGTTGGAAATACTCCTAAACCCATTTAGAAACATAAGTAATGAGCGGTATCTAGCAACACATCATTACTACCCAAGTTACAAGAATGTTGAGATCCAACATCACCTTGTGACTACTAATTGTGACTCCTCACAATATATGACAAGTGTCCTTCTATCCTTGACATCTAGATTGATCAATGTGAGGCATAGACCATGTCATCCTCTAATCAATCTAAATCTTGAACTCCAAGTAGACTCACTCAATCAAATGAGCTCAATATCTCATATTGACTCATTTGGGCATGGCCATGCACTTAGTGGTCTCACTCTATCAAGAATATCGATGTCACTCCTGTCATATAGGAGGGATAGATCCCATCTACATCACTCACATCCCTCCGCATAATTTGTTACATACCCAGTAATCGCCTTTATAGTCCACCCAATTACGAGTGACGTTTGACGAAGCCAAAGTACGTAACTCCTTATGTAGGGAACCATGGTGACTTCAGGTACAAGGACTAGTAGTCATACTAATAGCCACATGAGAAAGTATATGACACTCATATAACGATCCATGATACTTTCTCATGGCGGGTCATTCAGTATACATTCTCCAATGCATACCCATGTGTCAACTTGATATCTCTATATCCATGACTTGTGAGATCAAGTCATCGAGTTGACCTACATGCTAGTCTCGTCGGATTAACATTGTCCCTGAATGTTAATACTCGACTAGGAATGATTAAGAGTAGTGTTCCCTATATCATCTCGCTATCGATTCAACCAATCGATTGATATAGGTAAGAACCTTCTACTCAAGGACGCTATTATACTTATTTATTTGGCACTAATACAAGTAAGTATAATAACCAAAACAAATGCCTTTATTTATATACAAGAATATGATACAACGAGTCCATACATCAATCATCAAATGATTGGCTCTAGGGCTCTAACTAACAGGTCCAGCTCTAACCTAAACGCCCGGAGAGCCTCACTCGCATATCAAGCGACCTATCATCGAGGTCAAGACAGACCTAGTCCAATATTTGACTCGCAATAGGGACATCTTCGCTTGGTCCCTCGAAGAGCTACCTGGGGTCAAGCCCGAGGTTGCTTAGCATAGATTACACCTTCTTGTTGATGCCCGACTGGTCAAGCAGAATAAGAGGAACTTCTCGGTCGAGCAAAATAAGATATCTAAGCTGAGGTGGATCAACTCAGGAAAGCAGGTCACATTAGAGAGGTACAATTCCCATCCTGCCTCTCTAATATGGTCCTGGTAGCTAAACCCAACAATAAGTGGAGATTCTGCATTGACTTCTGAGATCTCAACCGCGCCAGCCCCAAGAACTACTACCCGCCACCTAGGATTGATCAAATGGTGAACTCGACTTTGGATTGCGAAAGGATTTGCATGCTTGACGCTTACCAGGAGTACCACCAAATCCCTTTGGCGCAGGAAGATTAGGAGAAGGTTAGCTTCATCACGGTAGATAGTACCTTTTGTTATACCGTCATGCCTTTTTGATTGAGGAATGCCGGAGCTACCTACTAAAAAATTATGGACAAGATTTTTTGGGAGAAAATAGGGCAAAATGTGGAGGTCTATGTGGATGACATCCTTATCAAATCCACTTTGGCCATAAATTTGATTACTGACATAGAGGAAACTTACGGCACACTACGACAGTATGTGCTAAAGTTGAATCCCTTGAAATACTTGTTTGGAGCTCAAGGGGGGAAGTTTTTGGGATACCTCGTTACTGAGCGAGGGATTGAAGCTAATCCAGAGAAGGTCCAGGCACTTCGAGATATAAAGGCATCTCAGAATATGAAGGAATCTCAGAAGTTGATGGGCAGAATAACTGCACTGTCCAAGTTCATATCCCAGTCTACGGATAGAGCCCTGCCCTTCTTCAAAGTGCTCAGGAGAGCGGCCAAGTTTCAATAGGATGATGAGTGCAACCAGGCCTTCGAGGAATTAAAAAACCACCTGGAGACCTTACCCTCATTGTTCAAACCTATTGTTGGAGAGCCGCTTTGGGTTTATCTATCAGCCACCCCTGAGGGCGTGGGCGGTATTGGTAAAAGAACAGGATGATGTACAGTGGCCAGTGTACTTCTTCAGCCACTTATTGAAAGGGGCCGAGTCTCAATACACGGTCTTGGAAAAATTGGTCTACGGTCTCGCCACTTAAGACCTTATTTCCTGTCCCACCCCATCACAGTCCTGACCAACAACACCATGGGTAAGGCTCTTACTAATGTGGAGGTAGCAGGTCATCTCAACAAATGAGCTATTGAATTAAGAGAATATGACATACAATATCAACCTCAAACGACAATTAAAGCTCAAGCCCTAGCAAATTTTCTAACGGAGGTCCATCAAACAGATTCTGAAGAAACTTGGAAGGTCTATGTAAACAGATCGACCACTAAACAAGGGAGCGGAGTTGGGATCCTCCTGATATCCCCTCAGGAGGTTACCTTACAGTTGGCTGTCAGATTAAATTTCAGAGCCACGAATAATGAGGCAGAATATGAAGCACTGTTGGCAGGGTTGCAGGTAGCTCGGCACGTTAGAGTTGTTTGGGTGATTGTTTATTCAGATTCTCATATTGTAACTCAGCAGGTAGTAGGCAACTTCGAAGTTAATAGTGGCAAGTTGTAGTTATATTGGGAGGCCTATGAGAAGATGAAGGAGGATTTTAAAGAAGTCACAGTGACTAAGATTCCCTGAGCAGATAATCAAATAGCTGATGAATTAGCTAAAATGGCTAGCTCTTTGACCACTTGGGTGTTGGACAGGTTAATAGCCCAGACCTACCTAATAGCTCAAATAGACCCGTAGAACAATATGGAGGACTCGATCGATTAGAGGGCCTCGATGATTATGTATCTTTAGCACGGTGTCCTGCCTACTGATCCGGAAGAGGCCAGGTTGATCAGTAAAAGAGCTCATATGTATACCTTGATCGGGGATTAGCTGTACAAGCGAGCATTCTCCAGACTGCTACTCAAATGCTTAGGAATGGAAGAGGCGGAGTATGATTTACAGGAAGTACATCAGGGATGTTGTGGGAACCATGTAGGGGGGAGGACATTGGCCCAAAAAGTATTGCTGGTCGGGTATTTCTGGCCTACTCTGCAGAAAGACACTAAACGACTGGTGAATACTTGCTTATCCTGCCAAAAGCATCAAAACCTGACCCATCGGCCTACCGACATGCTGAAAACCTCAATAGTCTCATGCCCCTTCGACCAAAGGGGCATGGATATTGTGGGACCATTCCCGATGGCGCCAAGTCAGAAATGGTTCTTGCTCATAGCAGTGGACTACTTTTCTAAATGGGTGGAAGCAGAAGCCCTAGTTAGGATCACTGAAGGAGCCGTTATTCAATTCTTATGGAAGAATATCCTCTGTCGATATAGAATACCGCACAAGTTAATTTCAGATAATGGAAGATAGTTCCAGGGCCACAAAATCCAGGCCTTGTGTCAAGGATTTGGCATAACTCAGGCCTTAACATCCTTAGCTTACCCTCATAGCGATGGGCAAACCGAGGTTACCAATAGGGAAATAGTCCGAGGGTTAAAAGTCAAGTTGGACATGTTGGAGGTGATTGGGTGGAAGAGCTGCCCAGCATTCTCTGGGCCTACTGTACCACCCCTCGAGAGAGCACAAGACTCACCCCATTTCACTTGGTCTATGGCAGTGAGGCTGTGGTTCCTATAGAGGTTGAGGTTGTTGGGGTTGCAAGGTTGCAAACATAGTCCCATATTGAAAACACATGGGAAAGATCATGGGTTTATAAGAGGAAAGATATCTTTATTGGCATGAGGCCTTTTGGGTAGAGCCCAAGAGCAAAACCATGAGGGCTTAGGCCCAAAGTGGACAATATCATGCAATTGTGGAGATATCCAAATTCTTTTTGATCCTACAATTGGTCAAGAGCTATGGTCTGATTGAACCATGTGGGCACAATATTGACCTTGAACAAAGAAAGTGGGGGCTCCTATGTTTGGATCAAGAGGACCTGACACCAGGCAGGAAGTCCTAGTTACGACTAGGCAAGGAAGTCCTAGTAGGTCGGGTGGACCGAGGGGTAGGAGACCTGGTGGGTCGAGGATCGGACGTGGGAAACCTATGGTCCTTTGTGTTGAGGGGGGGGGGGGGGAGATTGTTAGGGTTGCAAGGTTGCAAACATAATCCCATATTGAAAACACATGGGAAAGATCATGGGTTTATAAGAGGAAAGATATCTCCATTGACATAAGGCCTTTTGGATAGAGCCCAAGAGCAAAATCATGAGAGCTTAGGCCTAAAGTGGACAATATCATGCAATTGTGGAGATATCCAAATTCTTTTCGATCCTACAATTGGTCAAGAGAGGTTCCCTTAGTCCAGAGAATTCTATGTGATAAAGGAAATGCTGAGCGATGATTTTTAGAGCTGTATTTGATCTGTGAAATTTGTGAACGGACGACCGCCCACTTAACTGCATATTGGCAAAGGATGCGTTCGAACTATAATAGAAGGGTGATTCCCCGATTCTTTGGAGAAGGGGACTTAGTGTGGAAGTGGGCAAAGCCCAAAGGGAAGGTAACCAAATTAGCACCTCAATGTGACGGTCCTTATAAAGTTATTAAAAGGTTAGCATCGGACGCCTACTATCTACAAGATGCTCAGAGTAAGAAGCTAGACCATCCTTGGAGTGCTAACTACCTCCAGCCCTATCGTACTTAAGTTAGCACTTTGTAAGACTTGAGATCGGGAAGATATGACTAGTCAGGCATGAAATGCCAGGTTGGGACACCTGGGTCCAAAACACTCATGAATCTTTTTTAAGACAGAATCACGACCCCGCGGTCAGGTTAAAATAGTTTAGACTCCACTGAGTTAAGATTAGGAAAAAGGCATAAAATCTAGAAAGAGAGTAGCCACAACAGTAAGTGTAAGTTAATAGAGTACAATATAATATGCATACACAAGTTATTTGAATCCAGCGAATACATCATCGGGCATCTCTCTGAGGATGTGACGATGATCTCGAAAATCTTCAAGAGGGATAGAGGATAAATACCCTTTCTCCTCAAGTGGTTGAAGTGCCCCCACCACACAATAGGCCACGGACGTGACAAAGCGATCCCCCACCTATGAGTCGAACTCTGGAGAGTGTAAATATTCTTCTCGGCTCGCTACCAGGCTGTTAGTTAGAGCCCTAGAGCCAATCATTTGATGACTATTGTATGGACTCGTTGTATCATATTCTTGTATATAAATAAAGGCATTTGTTTTGGTTATTATACTTACTTGTATTGGTGTCAAATAACTAAGTATAATAGCATCCTTGTGTAGAAGGTTCTTACCTATATCAATCGATTGGTTGAATAGATAGTGAGATGATATAGGGAACACTACTCTTAATCATTCCTAGTCGAGTATTAACATTCAGGGACAATGTTAATGCGACGAGACTAGCATGTAGGTCAACTCGATGACTTGATCTCACAAGTCATGGATATGGGGATATCAAGTTGATACATGGGTATGCATTAGAGAATGCATACTGAATGAGCCGCCATGAGAAAGTATCATGGATCGTTATATGAGTGTCATATACTTTCTCATGTGGCTATTAGTATGACTACTAGTGCTTGGACCTGAAGTCACCATGGTTCCCTATATAAGGAGTTACGTACTTTGGCTTTGTCAAACGTCACCCGTAATTGGGTGGACTATAAAGGTGATTACTGGGTATGTAACAAATTATGCGGAGGGATGTGAGTGATGTAGATGGGATCTATCCCTCCTATATGACGAGAGTGACATCGATATTCTTGATAGAATGAGACCACGAAGTGCATGACCATGCCCAAATGAGTCAATATGAGATATTGAGCTCATTTGATTGAGTCTACTTGGAGTTCAAGATTTAGATTGATTAGAGGATGACACGGTCTATGCCTCATATTGATCAATCTAGATGTCTAGGATAGAAGGACACTTGTCATATATTGTGAAGAGTCACAATTAGTAGTCACAAGGTGATGTTGTATATCAACATTCTTGTAACTTGGGTAATAATGATGTGTTGTTAGATACCGCTCATTACTTATGCTTCTAAATGGGTTTAGGAGTATTTCCAACATTATAAGAACCTATAGGGTCACACACAAAGGACAATTAGATGGAGATTAGGTTCATTTGATGAACCTAAAGGATTAGGTTCATGTGATGAACCAAATTGGATTAAGAGTAATTCAAATTGTGCTAATTGAGTTGGACTCAATTTGGTTCATGTATTAAGTGAGTCTAATTTGGACTTAGACTCATTTAATTAATTTAATTCAATGAATAGAGATTCATTAAATTAAAATTGACTTGAACCAATGGTTAGATTAGATCAACCAAGGGAGAGAAGTGGTCATGTTTGACTTGACTTGAGAGGAAGATGAAGGGTCAAGTTTGACTTGACCATTTGCCACCTCATTGGTGAGTTGACATTAAGTGACTAATGGTGATGTGCCACATCATCAAGGCTAGCACATGTGTGTGCCACCTCATGAGGGAGATCTAGAGTTTTTGACTGTTGAAATTCCATGGAGTATATAACTCCTCATGAAAAGTGGCCGGCCACTTTAGTGCTTGTGAGGAGTTTCATTTTGTGTGGTAACTCCATCTTCTTCTTCCTCAAGCTCTTTCTTCTCTCCCTCTCCTCCACCCTTGGCCGAAACTTCATAGAGTGCTAGCACACTCTAAAGTTTCTCCTCCATTGATTTGTTCGTGTGGATACGCATAGAGGAGTATCTACCTTGATACTCTCGAGATCCGGCGAACCTAGGACGAGCGGGATTACGCGAAGGTCTTCGCTTCAAAGGTATACCCTCTGATCTTGTAGATCTAGTGTAGATCTAGGAGTATAAAACATGTATATAAAATTTTATTCTTCTCATGGATCTGTGGCATGGGGGTTTCGGGTTTCCGCAACGCAAAATGCGGTTTTTGCGGCCCGAAAAACCCAACAGTGGTATCAGAGCCACGTGCGAAGCGAGTATGAGTTTTAATATGTATTTTTATGAAAATTACAGATCTGTAACTTTCTGTGAATATATGATTTTTATAGTTTTTATGGGTATTTTTCTCGTAGAAGCGAAGCACAAGTGTTTAGACACTTGTAGGCTTCGACTACCGAGAAGATGTTTCCAAAATGGCAAGGTTTCGCCCCAAATCGTTTTGGGACAGCGGACTAAGGCGCTGTAGGATCGCTTAGGAACACTCGCGATGGTAATATCGCGGGTTGGGGCGCTGCCCCTGACCCTGACCCCGCTAGGGGCTTCGTTCCGCGATTGCGCCCGAAAATCTCTAAACAGGACCGCCGGAAATTTTTACTCATAAAATTATAAAAATTGTAATAAAAATTATAGAAATTTATAGAAATTGCATAATTTATAATTATGTATTATTTTGTGATGGTCATGTCCCAAAAGACTCAATTAAATTGAAAAATTGTGTTGTAATTCATAATATGGCCTGCGTGCCATTTTGTGTTTGTGCGTGTTGTACTTGATTCGCAACCTGTGCGTCGTGCCTTCCTCTCTATTTTATATTTCTTGTTGTAAATTAGTTTAGACTCGAATGTATCTCGAGTTTCACTTTTGTAATGTACAAAATGGAGCGGTGGAAGGCCCACTCGAGACGGAGTTACGAGGAGGGCGCGCGCAACACAAGGTGGTCAAAGGGAGGAGCTTGAGAAGTTGTTGACCTTAGGTTGACCATCCGATCTTCTCATTGGCTTGAGAAGATCGTAGTAGGGCCATGACTAATCAGAAAACATTTATTAATTGCTTGTGTGTGTATATGTGATGCATGCTAGAATAAGTAATTAATTAGCGCTATAACGATTCGATTCGATCAATCGCGTATATGATACACCTCGATGATTAGATTAGATCTATATCACGTACATGATGTGCCCTAATGATTAGATTAGATCTAAATCGAGTATATGATACACCTCGTCGATTAGATTAGATCTTAATCGTGACAACTCGTAATGCCTACCATGCCGTGATACCTATCACTACCACGATCACATGTAGTTGTTGAATCTGCCAAAGAAGAGCAACACATATTATCTTGGTAGGATACGGAGGGACAATCTTGGTCCCGCCTATCAACGCATGGGTGAGTAAAACTCAATTAGATTGAGCACAACTAGTTAAATCAAGTTTAACTGTAGGCATTTATCTAATAGTTAGAAGATAGGACAAAATCACGTTTATATTAACTCTTGGGCGTATTAGCCAAAGCTAACTCGAGTTTTAATATAAATGCGGATCTTGATCCTATAAACAAGAGTTGCATAGAGATGTAATTGGTAATTAGTTACCTACCGATCATACTAAGTCTTGGGCGATTTAGCCAAAGCTAACTCAAGGCATAGTATGATGTGGATCTTGTCCCACAAAAAAATTATAGAATTCAGTGGGAGCATCATTTAATTAAAGGCCTAATTAGATGATTAATTGGAATATGATATTTATTTTTCTGCATTTTTTTCTGTTGTAGATTACCATGATGTTAAACACGAACACCTTCTCTCTGCGTTCTGTCCTTGACAAGGACAAGCTCAACGGAGCAAATTTCCTGGACTGGTACAGGAATCTGAGAATAGTTCTCACCCAAGAACGTAAACTGTACGTTCTAGAGCAGCCCATTCCGGAGGCTCCTCCTGCCAATGCCATGCGAGCAGACAAAGATGCTTACAAGAAGCATCAAGATGACGCATTAGATGTATCATGTCTAATGCTCGCGACCATGAACTCTGAGCTTCAGAAGCAACATGAGTTAATGGATGCTTATGATATGATTGAACATCTTCGTCAAATATATCAAGGACAAGCGCGGCACGAGAGATTTGAGATCTCAAGGGCGCTATTTCAGTGCAAGATGTCAGATGGGGCTCCCGTAGGTCCATATATACTCAAGATGATTGGGTACATAGAGAATCTACAGAGGTTGGGATTCCCACTTAGCCAAGCGCTGGCTACTGACCGGATCTTGCAGTCTTTGCTAGAGAGCTATAGTCAATTTGTTATGAACTACAACATGAACGAAATTGACAAGCCACTGCCCGAACTGCTTAGTATGTTACGAACTACTGAGCTCAACCTTAAGAAGGTTAAGCCCAACTCTATTCGATGGTTCAGAAACACAAGGGCAAGGGCAAGCCTAAAGGCAAGGGAAAGTCCGAAGCCAAGGGCAAAGGGAAGGCACTGAAGCCTAAAGGAGGGGTCGCCAAGGATGCTACCTGCTTCCACTGCGGTCAGACCGGGCACTTGAAGAGAAACTGCAAAGTCTACTTGGAAGATCTTAAGAAGAAGAGAAGTGATACTTCCACTTCAGGTATATATGTTATAGAAGTCAATTTATCTATTTCTTTATCATGGGTATTAGATACCGGATGTGCTTCTCACATATGTACTAATGTGTAGGCGCTGAGAAATAGCAGGGCATTGACGAAGGCCGAGGTAGACCTACGCGTAGGCAATGGAGCACGGGTTGCTGCTGTTGCTGTAGGGACTTATTTTCTATCTCTGCCCTCTGGGCTTGTATTAGAGTTGGATGATTGTTGTTATGTGCCTGCTTTGACTAAGAACATTATATCAATTTCTTGTTTAGACAAGAAAGGGTTTTCATTTATAATAAAGAACAAATGTTGTTCAATTTATTTAAATGATATGTTCTATTGTAGTGCACCTCTGATGAACGGACTCTATATTCTAGACCTTGAGAGCCCTATCTATAACATAAGTACCAAGCGGTTCAAGTCAAATGAAATGAACCAAACCTATCTCTAGCACTGTCGCTTAGGTTATATAAATGACAAGCGCTTATCCCAACTCCATAAAGATGATTTGCTGGACTCATTTGATTTTGAATCATATGAGACATGCGAGTCATGCCTACTAGGCAAGATGACCAAGACTCCCTTTAGTAGACATAGTGAGAGAGCGACTGACTTGTTAGGTCTTATACATAGTGATGTATGTGGCCCTTTCAATGTCGCTGCTAGAGGTGGTTATAGGTACTTCATTACATTTACTGATAACTTCAGTAGATATGGTTATGTATATTTGATGATACATAAGTCTGAATCCTTTGAAAAGTTCAAAGAATTCAAGAATGAAGTACAAAACCAGCTTGGCAAGAGTATTAAGATACTTCGATCAAATCGAGGTGGGGAATACCTTAGCCATGAGTTTCGTAACTATCTAGCTGAGTGTGGAATTCTATCCCAACTCACTCCTCCTGGAACACCACAGTGGAATGGTGTATCTGAAAGGAGGAATCGTACCCTATTAGATATGGTACGGTCTATGATGAGTCACACAGATCTTCCTACATTCCTTTGGGGCTATGCTCTAGACACAATAGCCTTCATTCTCAACCGAGTTCCATCCAAGGCTGTGATAAAGACACCATATAGGATATGGACTGGGAGAGATGTCTAGGTGTCTTTTATGAGGATTTGGGGTTGTGAGGCTTACATTAGACGTCAAGTCTCAGACAAACTAGGACCCAAATCCGACAAGTGCTATTTCATTGGATATCCAAAGGAAACGAAGGGATATTACTTCTACATTCCCGGTCAACACAAGATAGTTGTGGCTAAGACTGGGGTATTTCTAGAAAGGGATTTTGTTTCTAGAAAGACTAGTGGGAGTACGCTCGATCTTGATGAAGTGGATGTCAAAACCGTGTTTCTGAATGGAAACCTGCTCGAGGATGTGTACATGACACAACCTGAGGGTTTTGTAGATCCACAGCATACTAGAAGAGTATGCAAGCTGCATAGGTCCATTTATGGACTAAAGCAAGCTTCTCGAAGCTGGAATCTTCGATTCGATGATGCAATCAAACATTTTGGTTTCATCAAGAATGAAGATGAACCTTGTGTCTACAAGAAGGTTGTAAGGGGCATAGTTGTCTTCCTCATATTGTATGTGGATGACATACTACTCATTGGGAAAGACATCCTTTTGCTACAGTCTGTTAAGACTTGGCTAGGGACTTGTTTCTCAATGAAGGACTTAGGTGAACCATCCCGCATTCTAGGCATACAGATCTATAGAGATAGATCTAAGAGGTTGCTTGGCCTAAGTCAGAGTACATATATTGACAAGGTACTCCTACGGTTTGCCATGCAGAACTCCAAGAAGGGATTTCTGCCGATGTCACATGGCGTGAGTCTTTCGAAGACTCAAGGTCCCTCTTCTAGAGAGGAGAGAGATCGCATGGATCAGATCCCTTATGCCTCAGCCATAGGATCTATCATGTACGCCATGCTATGTAATCGTCCAGATGACTCGTATGCTTTGAGCATGATGAGCAGATACCAGTCAGACCCAAGTGAAAGTCACTGGATAACGGTCAAGAATATTCTTAAGTACTTAAGAAGTACTAAAGAATATTTCTTGATATATGGAGGCGATGACGAGCTAGCTGTAAAGGGTTACAGTGATGCCAGCTTCCAGACCGACCAGGATGATTATCGATCGTAGTCAGGGTTCGTGTTTTGCATTAATGGTGGTGTTGTGAGCTGGAAGAGTTTGAAGCAGGACACAATTGCTGATTCTACAACAGAGGCCGAGTATATTGCTGTTTCAGAGGCAGCAAAGGAGGCAGTTTGGATCCGCAAGTTCATCACCGAGCTTGGGGTGGTTCCTAGCATAGCTGATCCCATAGAGCTCTATTGTGACAACAATGGAGCAATAGCACAGGCTAAGGAACCTCGTTCACACCAGCGAACCAAATACATACTACGACACTTCCATCTCATTCGAGAGATTATCGAGAGAGGAGATGTGAAGATTTGCAGAGTACCCACAGAGGCTAACATCGCAGATCCCTTGACCAAGGCTTTGGCATAGAGAAAGCATGATGGTCACACTAGGTCATTAGGACTTAGAGCATATACTGATTGGCACTAGTGCTAGTGGGAGATTGTTAGTTAGAGCCCTAGAGCCAATCATTTGATGATTGTTGTATGGACTCGTTGTATCATATTCTTGTATATAAATAAAGGCATTTGTTTTGGTTATTATATTTACTTGTATTGGTGTCAAATAACTAAGTATAATAGCGTCCTTGAGTAGAAGGTTCTTACCTATATCAATCGATAGGTTGAATCGATAGTGAAATGATATAAGGAACACTACTCTTAATCATTCCTTGTCGAGTTTTAACATTCAGGGACAATGTTAATGTGACGAGACAAGTATGTAGGTCAACTCGATGACTTGATCTCACAAGTCATGGATATGGAGATATCAAGTTGACACATGGGTATGTATTAGAGAATGCATACTGAATAATGTTAGCTAGAGCCCTAGAGCCAATCATTTGATGATTGTATTATGAACTTGTTGTATCATATTCTATATAAATAAAGGCATTTGGTTTTTGGTTATTATACTTACTTGTATTGGTGCCAAATAAACTAAGTATAATAATGTCCTTGAGTAGAAGGTTCTTACCTATATCAATCAATAGGTTTAATCGATAGTGAGATGATATAGGGAACACTACTCTTAATCATTCCTAGTCGAGTATTAACATTCAGGGACAATGTTAATGCAATAAGACTAGCATGTAGGTCAACTCGATGACTTGATCTCATAAGTCATGGATATAGAGATATCAAGTTGACACATGGGTATGCATTAGAGAATGTATACTGAATGACCCGCCATGAGAAAGTATCATGGATCATTATATGAGTGTCATATACTTTCTCATGTGGCTATTAGTGTGACTACTAGTCCTTAGACCTGAAGTCACCATGGTTCCCGACATAAGGAGTTATGCACTTTGGTTTCGTCAAACGTCACCCGTAACTGGGTGGACTATAAAGGCGATTACTGGGTATGTAACAAATTATGCAGAGGGATGTGAGTGATGTAGATGGGATCTATCCCTCCTATATGACGGGAGCGACATCGATATTCTTGATAAAGTGAGACCACGAAGTGCATGGCCATGCCCAAATGAGTCAATATGAGATATTGAACTCATTTGATTTAGTTAGTCTACTTGGAGTTCAAGATTTAGATTGATTAGAGGATGACACGGTCTATGCCTCACATTGATCAATCTAGATGTCTAGGATAGAAGGACACTTGTCATATATTGTGAAGAGTCACATTTGGTAGTCACAAGGTGATGTTGGATCTCAATATTATTGTAACTTGGGTAGTAATGATGTATTGCTAGATACCGCTCATTACTTATGCTTCTAAATGAGTTTAGGGGTATTGCCAACGTTACAAGAACCTATTGGGTCACACACAAAGAACAAGTGGATGGAGATTAGGTTCATATGATGAACCAAGAGGATTAGATTCATGTGATGGATCAAATTGGATTCAGAGTAATCCTAATTGGGCTAATTGAGTTGGACTCAAGTTGATTCATGTGTTCAATGAGTCTAATTTAGATTATGACTCATTGAATCAATTTAATAAAATGAATTAGATTCATTATATTAAATTGGCTTGAATTAAATGGTTGGATTAGATCAACCATGAGAGAGATTAAGTCAAGTTTGACTTGACTTGAGAGGAAGAGGAAGAGTCAAGTTTGACTTGACTTTATGCCACATCATTTGTGACTTGGCATTAGGAGAACTAATGATGATGTGCCACATCATCACATGTGCCACCTCATGGAGGTTACAACTATTCTCTTTAGTGGCCTCCACATTAATTGTGATTAATGTGAAGGGGGTTACACCTCTTGTAGTGGTCGGCCACTCAAATTGTGATGTGAATGAAATTTGATTATTCATTCAATTGCATTCATGTGATCTCTTTTCCTCTAGCCATTCTCTTCTCCCTCTCCTCTTCTCTTGGCCGTGAGTTTCAAGGAAGAAACAAGGTGAGTGGTTTTGAGTTTAAAGAAGAAAGGTAGAGTGATTGTCACAAAGAAGAAGAAGAAGAGTGTTCTTGAGATTCATTCTTTTTCTCTTTTCTATCTTCTTTTTCCAATCTCATCCGAGAGCACCAAGAAGTTCTAGCACACTTGTGGTGTTCTCTTCTCCATCCTTGTGTGTTAGAGAACACATCTTGTTCGTGTGGATACTTCTAGAGAGTTGTCTACATTGACGCCTTCGAGATCCGGCAAGCCGTTGGACGAGCGGGAACGCGAAGGGCTTCGCTTCAAAGGTATAACCTTTTTCCCTTGTAGATCTAAGTGTAGATCTAGGTAAACTCGTACTCGTAGTTTTTCCGAAAATTTTTCTTTCCACGGATCCGTTGGCTAGGGAGTTTCCGGGTTTCCGCGACGCGAAAAAGTGATTTTCGTGGCCCGAAAAACCCAACAGTGGTATCAGAGCCACGTGCGAATGCGTGTACGAGTTTATTTTAGTTTTTATGAAAAATAAACATTCTGTGAATTTCTGTAATTTCATGATTTTTATAGTTTTAAAGGGTATTTTTCTCGTAGAAGCAAAGCACAAGTGTTTAGACACTTGTAGGCTTCGACTACCGAGAAGATTTTTCCGTTACGACAATGTTTCGACCCAAAAATTTTTGGGACAGCGGGCTAAGGCGCTGTAGGATCTCTTAGGAGCAACTCGCGATGGTTAGATCGTGGGTAGGGGTACTACCCCTAACCCCGCAAGGGGATTTGCTCCGCGATTGCGCCAGAAATCGCTAATCTGGACCGCCGGGAAAAATTTACTCATAAAAATTTTAAAAATTATGAAAAATATATAATTTAGAATTATATATTATTTTTGTGATAGTCATGGCCCAAAAAGACCCAATATGATTGGATTTGTGTTGTAATTTATAATACGGCCTGCGTGCCGTTATGTGTTTGTGTGTGCTGTATTTGATACGCGACCTGCGCGTCGTGCCTCCCTATTTATATTCGGGTTGTAAATTAGATTTAGACTCGAATGTAACTCAAGTTTCAAAATGTAATGTAAATTTTGAAGCGGTGGAAGGTCCACTTATGACGGAGTTACGAGGAAGGCGCGAGCAACACAAGGTGGTCAAAAGGAAGGTGCTTGAGAAGCTGTTGACCTTAGGTTGACCATCCGATCTTCTTATTGGCTTGAGAAGATCGTAGTAGGGCCATGAGATAATCACAAAATTATTTAATTAATTGTTTTTGTGTGTATGTGATGCATGCTAGTTAATTAAGTAATTAATTAGTGCCTAACGATTAGATTAGATCTAAGTCGTGAACATGATGCACCCTTCAATTAGATTAGATCTATCGAGTATGATACGCATCATCATTTAGATTAGATCTAAATCGCGACAACTCGTAATGCCTACCATGCCGTGATACCTACCACTACCTCGATCGCATGTTGTTGTTGAATATGCCAAAGCAGAGCAACACATACTATCTTGGTAGGGTACGGAGGGACAATCTTGGTCCCGCCTATCAACGCATGGGTGAGTACAACTCAATTAGATTGAGTAACTAGTTAACTCAATTGGATCGAGTTTAACTATAGGCATTATCCAATGGTTGGTAGATAGGTCAAAATCACGTTTATATTAACTCTTGGGCGTATTAGCCAAAGCTAACTCGAGTTTTAATATAAATGCGGATTTTGATCCTATAAACAAGAGTTGCATGGAGATGTAATTGGTAATTAGTTACCTACCGATCATACTAAGTCTTGGGTGTATTCGCCAAAGCTAACTCAAGGGTTAGTATGATATGGATCTTGTCCCACATGAATTATAGAATTCAGTGGGAGCATCATTTAGTTAAAGGCCTAATTAAATGATTTAAAAGAATATGATATTTATTTTCTGTATTTTTCTGTTGTAGAATTGTCATGACGTCAAACACGAACAACTTCTCTCTGTGTTCTGTCCTTAAGAAGGACAAGCTCAACGGAGCAAATTTCCTGGACTGGTATAGGAATTTGAGAAATGCTCTGAGCAGCCCATTCCGGAGGCTCCTCCTGCCACTGCCACGCGAGCAGACCGAGATGCTTACAAGAAGCATCAAGATGACGCATTAGATATGTCCTGTCCTATGCTCGTGACCATGAACTCTGAGCTTCAGAAGCAACATGAGTTGGTGGGCGCTTACGATATGGTTGAACATCTTTGTCACCTATATCAAGGACAAGCAAGGCACTGGAAGAGGAACTCCAAAGAATACCTGGAAGATTTTAAGAAGAAGAGAAATAAGATTTCTACTTCAGGTATACATGTTATAGAAGTTAACCTCTCTATTTCTTCATCGTGGGTATTAGATACTGGATGTGCTTCACACATTTGTACTAATGTACAAGCGCTGAGAAATAGCAGGGCATTGACGAAGGGTGAGGTAGACCTGCAAGTAGGCAATGGAGCACGGGTTGCTGCTATTGCTGTAGGAACTTACTATCTATCTCTACCCTCTGGGCTTGTACTAGAATTAGATGATTGTTGTTATGTGTCTGCTTTGACTAAGAACATAATTTCAGTTTCTTGTTTGGACAAGAAAGGATTTTCGTTTACAATAAAGAACAAATGTTGTTCTGTCTATTTAAATGATATGTTCTATTGTAGTGCACCTCTGATGAACGGACTCTATATTCTAGACTTTGAGAGCCCTATCTATAGCATAAATACCAAGAGGTTCAAGTCAAATGACATGAACCAAACCTACCTCTAGCACTGTCGCTTAGGTCATATAAATGACAAGCGCTTATCCCAGCTCCATAAGGATGGTTTGCTAGACTCATTTGATTTTGAATCATATGAGATATGCGAGTCATGCCTACGAGGCAAGATGACCAAAACTCCCTTTAGTGGGCATAGCGAGAGAGCGACTAATTTGTTAGGACTTATACATAGTGATGTATGTGGCCCTTTCAATGTCGCTGCTAGAGGCGGTTATAGGTACTTCATCACATTTACTGATGACTTCAGTAGATATGGTTATGTGTACTTGATGACACTTAAATCTGAATCCTTTGAAAAGTTCAAAGAATTCAAGAATGAAGTACAGAACCAGCTTGGCAAGAGTATTAAGATACTTCGATCAGATCGAGGTGGAGAATACCTTAGCCATGAGTTTCGTGACTATCTAGCTGAGTGTGGGATTCTATCCCAACTCACTCCTCCTGGAACACCACAATGGAATGGTGTATCCGAAAGGAGAAATCGTACCCTATTAGATATGGTGCGGTCTATGATGAGTCACACAGATCTTCCTACATTTCTTTGGGGCTATGCTCTAGATACAACAGCTTTTATACTCAACCGAGTTCCATCAAAGGTCGTGATAAAGACACCATATAGGATATGGACTGGGAGAGATGCCCAGGTTTCTTTTATGAGGATTTGGGGTTGTGAGGCTTACGTACGACGTCAAGTCTCGGACAAATTGGGACCCAAATCCAAATCTGACAAGTGCTACTTTATTGGATATCCCAAGGAAACTAAGGGATATTACTTCTACATTCCCAATTAGCACAAGGTAGTTGTGGCAAAGACTGGGGTCTTTCTAGAAAGGAACTTTGTTTCTAGAAAGACTAGTGGGAGCACGTTCGATCTTGAAGAAGTTCAAGATGTGAACGATAGCACTGAAGCCTCGATGGAAGTTGAACTGGAGCCACAAAGTGTTGTGGATGATGTTGTTCCACAAGGAGTTGAGGAACAACAACCAGTTCAAGTAGACATACCTCTTCGCAGGTCTGATAGGGTACGTCGATAGCCTGAGAGATATTCATTTCTCTTGTCTGACCATGATGACGTTGTGCTCATAGAGGATGAGCCTACCACCTATCAGGAAGCTGTGATGAGACCAGATTTCGAGAAATGGCTAGAAGCCATGAGATCCGAAATGGAATCCATGTACACCAACCAAGTATGGACTTTGGTTGATCCACCTGAAGGGGTAAAACCCATAGGGTGTAAGTGGGTCTTTAAGAGAAAGACTGACATGGATGGACTTATCTATAAGGGTTGCTTGGTAGCTAAAGGTTTCAAACAGATTCATGGTATTGACTATGATGAAACTTTTTCTCCAGTAGCGATGTTTAAGTCCATTCGGATCATGATTGCTATTGCAGCTTACCATGACTATGAGATATGGCAGATGGATGTCAAAACCGCATTTCTGAATGGAAACCTACTCGAGGATGTGTACATGACACAACCTGAGGGTTTTGTAGATCCACAGCATACTAGTAGAGTATGCAAGCTGCATAGGTCTATTTATGGACTAAAGCAAGCCTCTCAGAGCTGGAATATTCGATTCGATGATGCAATCAAACAGTTTGGTTTCATCAAGAATGAAGATGAGCCTTGTGTCTACAAGAAGGTTGTAGGGGACATAGTTGTCTTCCTCATATTGTTGTCAAGACTTGGCTAGGGACATGTTTCTCAATGAAGGACTTAGGTGAGGCATCCCGTATTCTAGGGATACAGATCTATAGAGATAGATCTAAGAGATTGCTTGGCCTAAGCCAGAGTACATACATTGACAAGGTACTCCTTCGGTTTGCCATGCAGAACTCCAAGAAGGGGTTTCTGCCGATGTCATATGACGTGAGTCTTTCGAAGACTCAAGGTCCCTCTTCTAGAGAGGAGAGAGACCGTATGGATCAGATCCCTTATGCTTCAGCCATAGGATCTACCATGTATGTCATGCTATGTACTCGACCTGATGTCTCGTATGCTTTGAGCATGACGAGCAGATACCAGTCAGATCCAGGTGAAAGTCACTAGATAGCTGTCAAGAATATTCTTAAGAACTTAAGAAGGACTAAAGAATATTTCTTGATATATGGAGGCGATGATGAGCTAGCTGTAAAGGGTTACAGTGATGCTAGCTTCCAGACCGACCAGGATGATTATCGATCGTAGTCAGGGTTCGTGTTTTGCATAAATGGTGGTGCTGTGAGCTGGAAGAGTTCGAAGCAGGACATAGTAGCTGATTCTACGACAGAGGCCGAGTACATTGCTGCATCAGAGGCAGCAAAGGAGGCAGTTTGGATTCGCAAGTTCATCACTAAACTTGGGGTGGTTCCTAGCATTGCTGACCCTATCGATCTCTATTGTGACAACAATTGAGCTATAGCACAGGCGAAGGAACCTCGCTCACACCAGCGGACCAAACACATACTACGACGCTTCCATCTCATTCGAGAGATTATTGAGAGAGGAGATGTGAAGATTTGCAGAGTACCCACAGAGGCTAACAACGCAGATCCCTTGACCAAGGCTTTGGCACAGAGGAAGCATGACGGTCACACTAGGTCATTGGGGCTTAGAGCCTACACTGATTGGCACTAGTGCTAGTGGGAGATTGTTTGCTAGAGTCCTAGAGCCAATCATTTGATGATTGTATTATGGACTTGTTGTATCATATTCTATATAAATAAAGACATTTGGTTTTTGGTTATTATACTTACTTGTATTGGTGCCAAATAAACTAAGTATAATAACGTCCTTGAGTAGAAGGTTCTTACCTATATCAATCGATTGGTTGAATCGATAGTGAGATGATATAGGGAACACTACTCTTAATCATTCCTAGTCGAGTATTAACATTCAGGGATAATGTTAATGCAATAAGACTAGCATGTAGGTCAACTCGATGACTTGATCTTATAAGTCATGGATATAGAGATATCAAGTTGACACATGGGTATGCATTAGAGAATGTATACTGAATGACCCTCCATGAGAAAGTATCATGGATCGTTATATGAGTGTCATATACTTTCTCATGTGGCTATTAGTATGACTACTAGTCCTTAGACCTGAAGTCACCATGGTTCCCTACATAAGGAGTTATGTACTTTGGTTTCGTCAAACGTCACCCGTAACTGGGTGGACTATAAAGGCGATTACTGGGTATGTAACGAATTATGCAGAGGGATGTGAGTGATGTAGATGGGATCTATCCCTCCTATATGACGGGAGCGATATCGATATTCTTGATAGAGTGAGACCACGAAGTGCATGACCATGCCCAAATGAGTCAATATGAGATATTGAGCTCATTTGATTTAGTGAGTCTACTTAGAGTTCAAGGTTTAGATTGATTAGAAGATGACACGGTCTATGCCTCACATTGATCAATCTAGATATCTAGGATAGAAGGACACTTGTCATATATTGTGAAGAGTCACATTTGGTAGTCACAAGGTGATGCTGGATCTCAACATTCTTGTAACTTGGGTAGTAATGATGTATTGCTAGATACCGCTCATTACTTATGCTTCTAAATGAGTTTAGGGGTATTGCCAACGTTACAAGAACCTATTGGGTCACACACAAAGAACAAGTGGATGGAGATTAGGTTCATATGATGAACCAAGAGGATTAGATTCATGTGATGGATCAAATTGGATTAAGAGTAATTTTAATTGGGCTAATTGAGTTGGACTCAAGTTGATTCATGTGTTCAATGAGTCTAATTTAGATTATGACTCATTGAATCAATTTAATTAAATGAATTAAATTCATTATATTAAATTGGCTTGAATTAAATGGTTGGATTAGATCAACCATGAGAGAGATTAAGTCAAGTTTGACTTGACTTGAGAGGAAGAGGAAGAGTCAAGTTTGACTTGACTTTATGCCACATCATTTGTGACTTGGCATTAGGAGAACTAATGATGATGTGCCACATCATCACATGTGCCACCTCATGGAGGTTACAACTATTCTCTTTCGTGGCCTCCACATTAATTGTGATTAATGTGAAGGGGGTTACACCTCTTGTAGTGGTCGGCCACTCAAATTGTGATGTGAATGAAAATTTGATTATTCATTCAATTGCATTCATGTGATCTCTTTTCCTCTAGCCATTCTCTTCTCCCTCTCCTCTTCTCTTGGCCGTGAGTTTCAAGGAAGAAACAAGGTGAGTGGTTTTGAGTTTAAAGAAAAAAGGTAGAGTGATTGTCATAAAGAATAAGAAGAAGAGTGTTCTTGAGATTCATTCTTTTTCTCTTTTCTATCTTCTTTTCCCAATCTCATCCGAGAGCACCTAGAAGTGCTAGCACACTTGTGGTGTTCTCTTCTCCATCCTTGTGTGTTATAGAACACATCTTGTTCGTGTGGATACTTCTAGAGAGTTGTCTACAATGACAACTTCGAGATCCGGCAAGCCGTTGGACGAGCGGGAACGCGAAGGGCTTCGCTTCAAAGGTATAACCTTTTTCCCTTGTAGATCTAAGTGTAGATCTAGGTAAACTCGTACTCGTAGTTTTTTCGAAAATTTTTCTTTGCACGAATCCGTTGGCTAGGGAGATTCGGGGTTTCTGCGACGCGAAAAAGCGGTTTTCGCGGCCCGAAAAACCCAACAAATAACACGCCATGAGAAAGTATCATTGATCGTTATATGATTGTCATATGCTTTTGTTAGTTAGAGCCCTAGAGCCAATCATTTAAAGATTGTTGTATGGACTCATTGTATGATATTCTTATATATAAAGGCATTTGGTTTTTTGGTTATTATGCTTACTTGTATTGGTGCCAAATAAACTAAGTATAATAGCGTCCTTGAGTAGAGGGTTCTTACCTATATCAATCGGTTAGTTGAACCGATAGTGAGATGATATAGGGAACACTACTCTTAATCATTCCTAGTCGAGTATTAACATTCAGGGACAATGTTAATGCGACGAGACTAGCATGTAGGTCAACTCGATGACTTGATCTCACAAGTCATGGATATAGAGATATCAAGTTGACACATGGGTATGCATTGGAGAATGTATACTGAATGACCCGCCATGAGAAAGTATCATGGATCGTTATATGAGTGTGATGTACTTTCTCATGTGGCTATTAGTATGACTACTAGTCCTTGGACCTGAAGTCACCATGGATCCCTACATAAGGAGTTACGTATTTTGGCTTCGTTAAATGTCACCCGTAACTGGGTGGACTATAAGGGTGATTACTGGGTATGTAACGAATTATGCAGAGAGATGTGAGTGATGTAGATGTGATCTATCCCTCCTATATGATGGGAGCGACATCGATATTCTTGATAGAGTGAGACCACGAAGTGCATGGCCATGCCCAAATGAGTCAATATGAGATATTGAGCTCATTTGATCGAGTGAGTCTACTTGGAGTTCAAGATTTACATTGATTAGAGGATGACACGGTCTATGCCTCACATTGATCAATCTAGATGTCTAGGATAGAAGGACACTTGTCATATATTGTGAGGAGTCACAATTAGTAGTCATAAGGTGATGTTGGATCTTAACATTCTTGTAACTTGGGTAGTAATAATGTGTTGCTAGATACTGCGCATTACTTATTCTTCTAAATGGGTTTAGGAGCATTACCAACGTTATAAGAACCTATAGGGTCACACACAAAGGGAAATTAGATGGAGATTAGTTTCATTTAATGAACCTAAATGATTAGGTTTATATGATGAACCAAATTGGATTAAGAGTAATCCATATTGAGCTAATTGAGTTGGACTAAATTTGGTTCATGTGTTAAGTGAGTCTAATTTGGACTTAGACTCATTTAATTAATTTAATTCAATGAATAGAGATTCATTAAATTAAAATTGACTTGAACCAATGGTTAGATTTGATCAACCAAGGGAGAGAAGTGGTCAAGTTTGACTTGACTCAAGTAGGAAGATGAAGAGGCAAGTTTTGACTTGACTTTGACTTGACCAATGCCACATCATCAAGGCTTCTTCATTTGGTCAAGTTTGACTTGACCAAATGCCACCTCATGGAGGAGATCAAGAGACTTGACTCTTGATATTCCATGGGGGTTACAAGCCTTGAAGTAGCCGGCCACTTTTAGAGTTGAATGAGATTGATTTTTTCATTCAAGGCATTCATTCTATCTTCTTCCTCTTGCTCTCAATTTTCTTCTCCCTCTCCTCTCTTGGCCGAACACTTCATAGGTGCTAGCACACCTTTTGTTTGGCCTCTCCATCTCTTGCTAGTGTGGATACATATAGAGAAGTGTCTACTTTGACACTTTCAAGATCCTGCGAACTGAGGACTAGCGGGATTGCGAAGGGCTTCGCATCAAGGTTAAAATTCCTTCTCCTAGTTTAGAACTAGCATAAGAAACTTGTACTCGTAATGTTTTTGTTTTATAAACTTCGCACGGATCTGGTGGCATGGGAGATTCGGGGTTTCTGTAACGCGAACAAGCGATTTTTGCGGCCCGAAAATCCCAACAACTTTCTCATGTGGCTATTAGTATGACTACTAGTCCTTGGACTTGAAGTCACCATGGTTACCTACATAAGGAGTTACGTACTTTGGCTTCGTCAAACGTCACCTGTAACTGGCTGGACTATAAAGGCGATTACTGGTATGTAACAAATTATACGGAGGAATGTGAGTGATGTAGATGTGATCTATCCCTCCTATATGATGAGAGTGACATCGATATTCTTGATAGAATGAGACCACGAAGTGCATGGCCATGCCCAAGTGAGTCAATATGAGATATTGAGCTCATTTGATCGAGTGAGTCTACTTGGAGTTCAAGATTTAGATTGATTAGAGGATGACACGGTCTATGCCTCATATTGATCAATCTAGATGTCTAGGATAGAATGACACTTGTCATTATTGTGAAGAGTCACAATTAGTAGTCACAAGGTGATGTTGGATCTCAACATTCTTGTAACTTGGGTAGTAATGATGTGTTGCTAGATACCACTCATTACTTATACTTCTACATGAGTTTAGGAGTACTGCCAACGTTATAAGAACCTATATGGTCACACACTAAGAACAATTAGATGGAGATTAGGTTCATTTGATGAACCTAAAGGATTAGGTTCATGTGATGAACCTAAAGGATTAGGTTCATGTGATGAACCAAATTGGATTAAGAGTAATTCAAATTGTGCTAATTGAGTTGGACTCAATTTGGTTCATGTATTAAGTGAGTCTAATTTGGACTTAGACTCATTTAATTAATTTAATTCAATGAATAGAGATTCATTAAATTAAAATTGACTTGAACCAATGGTTAGATTAGATCAACCAAGGGAGAGAAGTGGTCATGTTTGACTTGACTTGAGAGGAAGATGAAGGGTCAAGTTTGACTTGACCATTTGCCACCTCATTGGTGAGTTGACATTAAGTGACTAATGGTGATGTGCCACATCATCAAGGCTAGCACATGTGTGTGCCACGTCATGAGGGAGATCTAGAGTTTTTGACTGTTGAAATTCCATGGAGTATATAACTCCTAATGAAAAGTGGCCGGCCACTTTAGTGCTTGTGAGGAGTTTCATTTTGTGTGGTAACTCCATCTTCTTCTTCCTCAAGCTCTTTCTTCTCTCCCTCTCCTCCACCCTTGGCCGAAACTTCATAGAGTGCTAGCACACTCTAAAGTTTCTCCTCCATCGATTTGTTTGTGTGGATACGCATAGAGGAGTATCTACCTTGATACTCTCGAGATCCGGTGAACCTAGGACGAGCAGGATTACGCGAAGGGCTTCGCTTCAAAGGTATACCCTCTGATCTTGTAGATCTAGTGTAGATCTAGGAGTAGAAAACATGTATATGAAATTTTATTCTTCGCACGGATCCATGGCATGGGGGTTTCGGGGTTTCCGCAACGCAAAAAACGGTTTTTGCGGCCCGAAAAACCCAACACAGGCGGTCGCTCTCCCCAGATTTATAGGTCTCTAAGGCACTAACAGAGCTCAATAACGCAGACTGAGCTTGAGACAGCTCTATCTGCAAGGTGCCTAGCTCTGTTGCTTGAGACTCCAAATCCTGTCACTGGTCCATAATGAGCAGGTCCTTGGAATTCATCTCTTGGGTCAGACGGTCTATCTCATGCTTATGTGTAAGCTTGAAGTCCTCTAGAGCTGTAGTTCATTGAGTCAACTCTGACTGTGTCTCTTGACATTTAGCTTCGAATGATTGTAGGAGAGCTTCAAGCCTGCTTTTGCCCTCTCGGAGATAGTTGATATCTAATTGGGCCTCTTCCAAAGACTGTTCCCAGGAGGTGTTCACTTTTTTCAAGGTCACCATCTCCGCCTTAAGTCCATACATGACTGCGACAGGGTTAGAAATCAGAGACTCCTGGTTTGCGACCCGGTCCTTCAATATCTTATTAAGCTGATATATGTGCAAGAAGGTCTGGTATAAGTGGAGCGACTGGGTAAAAATGTATTCATAATCACAGAGTGAGAATAGAAAGTTAGAATGGGAGGGAGAGAGTCGCATGGAAAAGTGAAAGCTTATAATAGTGGCAGTTTCAGTGGACAAGTCCACCAGGCCAGGCAATTCCTAGGTGTCCATCGCATGCATAGTGTGCTCCCATTTAGTAGTACAGCAACCTTGCAGCAAGATAGCGCGAGCAGGGGCAGCGGGATATCGATGCAATGCCCACTCAATGGGCAAAGTAGCACGGAAGCGTGCATATCGAGTCTTGGAGGAGTCTGGAGCCATCCCGCTGGAGCCCGGTTGGGTGGAAGTAGATCGTAGTTGAGTAGAAGAACCAGGTGAGGTAGAAAACAATCCCGGTTGAGTAGAAGGGCCAATGGAAGAAGGGGTAGGCCCAGGATGAACAGAAGGGCTAGGTTGAGAGAAAGCGGTAGGTCGAGGGGAAGGTCTGATCGAGGCACTAGACTGATATTGCCACTGCGGGTCAGTTTCCTCTTTAACAACTAGAAACTTCCCTTGCTCATCTCCAACCCTGGTTCAAGGCAACCTAATAGGATCGCTTGGGGGCTATGGATCTGGAATGGAAGAAGAAGCTGGTCGGGACGATGGAGCGACAGGCGGAGCCTCGGACGCCGGGCCGGGTCCCATGGATTGGCGTCTAGTTCGTCTTGAAAGTGACTGCTCATCTGAATCTGACTTTGGGGAAGTTCGGAGTCAACGAGCAAGAGGCACTGGAGGAGCATGCCTTGAAGGCTCTGGAGTGAAGCAAACGTACATGGTTAATCGAGCGGCCGACCGAGGAGCAGTTGGGGTAGTCGCTCTAATGGAAAGGGGAGAAAAATACGAGAGACACCTCCTATCTAGTTTTATGCGCCCCTGGCGATTTATTTCTAAATCACTCTGGGGGAGATGTTTGATCGGGGATGCTCGAGCCAGTGTATTTGCTGCAAGTAAAGCTCCAAAATCAGAGTAGGATGACGAAGGCAAGTTAGGGCAAGATAAATCTTACCTAATGAATATGGTAGTTCTGAAGGGATGCGGCTCAGCCTGAATAGAAACAACACGTCCTCTAATAGCAGTTTGAGCAGGTCCAAGTGCCAGCATCCTAGTTGTGCGAAGGCCTTTGTAAGGTCAGGGTCTGTCTGAAAATCCCCTAGAGGTGGTGCCAGAGGGAGAGCTAAGCGCCACTGGGTAGGCCATTCCACTTCGAGTTTGAGGATGGAAGGGGAACAAAAAAGGTAGTTCGAGTACGGGCCTAGAGATGGAAAAGGCCCTCACTGTGACGGCGAGGGGTGAAGAAGCAGTGGAATAAGCGGGGAGTCTAGGGTATATCACACACTTCGTAGAGGAGGACAAATTCAGACAAAATTCTCATGGAATTAGGAGTAAGTTGACAAAGGGAATGCAGAAATAATGACTCACGTCAGAAAAGAAAGGATGAATGGGAAGGCGGAGGCTGGCAGCAAACTGCTCTTTGAAGAAGGTCACGTACTCTGCTGGAGGGGAAGAGATCCTGTGGACCTCAAAAGGTATGATGATGTGCATAGCCATAGAGATTTCATAAGAGAAGCGAAAATTATCCAGATCCACGCCAATGAAGGTTGAAACTCTGAGAGCCTAGGTGGGTGTAGGGGAATCCATGGGATGATACAAACACAAAACACAAAGGGCATAGTACAACTGGCGCTAGAAACAAGAGGAAGGCTTATGCTTGGGATAAAAAGTTCAGCAAATTGGAGGGGGAAGGATATTTATAGTTGTCATGGGGGGCATAAAGGGCCTTGTCATCAGCGCCCATCATGCGGTTCGTGTTTAAAGTAGCTGACATCAGCCATATACCTAAAAGCAATGATAGCCATAGGAACATTCGAGAAAATTGAGCCAAGGGGGCGTGTCGAAAAAAGTGAAGGTGAGAGACATAAGGGGAATAAAGGTTTGTCGTGGCTTCGGGAATAGGTGATACTACAGTAGGTACCTCTTGAAACTCTCGAGTATTGGGGCTCACGACTAGGCGGGTAGCTCGATCGAGTGAAACTCGATCGGGAGCCCTTGAGAAGACTGGTCAGACAAAGCAACCGATTGGGTCGCCCAGTCACCAAACCCAGTCAGGACATTAAATGGGCGGGTCAGGATAGACGCCCGGTTGGGTAAAAGGGACCTGACTGGTCGTATACGTTGATGCCTACCCGAATGCTAAGTCAACAAGACACCTGCAAGAGGGGTAAGCACTTAGCAAACTACACGGACATATCTAGTGTGACATAGCATGGACCATAGAAAAATGTACTAAACGAACGATACAACTATACATTACAAAGATAGCTTGCCCAAGCATAGGTCCTTCACAATTCTCAAATCAAAGTCAGAAGAAGGGAAGCACAAACTAGTCATCGAAAGAAGGAAAGGCATCGTCAGGGAGCTCTTATAGAAGGCGACCTCTGTCAAGGAAATCGTCAAGGGGAGCTGATCGGAGGTACCCTTTCTCACAAAGCTGTAGCAGGGCCCCCACACCACTATAGCAGACCCTTCGGTCGATGAGACTACCTATCTTTGCTATGAATTATTTAGAAGCAAGGTAGGTAGCCTTATAAGCTTCCAGATGAGCAGTTTCACCGACTTGATAATCCTTCATCTCGTCCTTGGCCTTGTCTGCATCAGCTCAGACCAGAGCCAGCTCCTAATGTGTGATGGCATCTTCATCCTTTCCCTTGGAGAGGTCTGCTTGGAGGGACATTAGGGTAGCTCTGCTTACCTCCCACTACTTTTGAAGAGCAGCTTCCCGATCGGCACTGGTAGTTAGATCTACCTTCTTGGTTGCCAAATCCTTCTCCAGAATAGAGTGGCTCTCTTGTAACTCTCGCAGTCGCAGAGAGACAGTAGTTTGCTCAGCTTCCTTCTCCTCCAGATCAACCAGAATTTGGGTGCTCCTCAGCCCTTTAGACTTGAGCTTGGACTCACTCGTCTCAGGGCTGTCTGTAAGGTCTGCACTTTCTCTGACTCTACCTGAGCTAGGTCCCTGGCAGTTTGGGCATTTTCCCTGATATTTTGAAGATAGGATTGCATCGGGTTATCAGAGGTGGTTAAATAAAAAATTTGGCTAGTGGTAGTAGGAGATTCCAACTTTCGAAGGCGAGCCCTCAAGAACTCATTCTCTTAATGCAGGCCGGCCATGTATTGTGATATGCTCAAACCCATGGTGCAGGCTTGTCAAGAGCAAGGAAAGATTAGCATTATCTCAAGGATCTGAAAAAGAGATAGAGAAAACTCACCGATACTAGCCAATTGGAGAATAGGTCGGCTAACTCCAATGGTGGGCCTTCCAAAATCTGGTTGGCGGTAGTTTTCCAAGAATCAGCTAGGGACCCATGAAATTTTACCTAACCAAAGAAAGGAGAGGTGCTGGCAAAAGGAATGGGGCCCTACACATGCAGAGATGGTAGCTGGAAGGAGGAGGTGAAGGTGTACTTGCTCTTAAGCCGCTCCTTAGGGAGGGAAGAAGAGCCAGGTGCTGAGATTGGGGTAGAGCGTGGAAGAGAGGGGTGGACGAGTCCCTGGGTGGGTCTCCTACTTGAGGGCTGGTTTTCTCCAGGATAGAGACAGCAACCGGAGAAGAGGTCGCGACCTCTATCGCTAAAGAAAGGCCCACCCGGCCAGTGGTTTTGCCCTTGGAGGAGGCATGTGAGAGGGGAGGCCTTGACGGAGAAGCTTGGACTGATGGGATGGTGTGTTTTCTTTTGCACTGGAGGTGCAAACACTTCTCTGGAGGAGGAGAGGGGGCCCTCTCACCCGCAGTCGCTTCAACAGGGAGCAATTCGGTTCCAAGGGTATCGTGGTCCCAGGATGGTTGAGAGGAAGCCTCTACTGAGGCGCTGGCCTGTGGGGCCTGAGGGACCTCATGGCCCTCCAAATTCTCTGGGCCTAGCTTCTTCAGAACGTCACTGGGCAATTTAAAAGAGTCAAGGGCATAGTCACGGAACATGGCGGCTTCTACAACATAAAAATAAAATACCTCAGTTAGCGAAGACCGGGAAGTGGAGACATTGGATCTTACCAAAAGAAGCGCCCAAAGGTCCAGATGGGGCTGAGCCCAAAAGTGTGTAGCATGCTCTCTCGCAGCAAAATGGAGATTCGAAGTTGCACGCCCTCTAACTTTTTGATAGTTGTGTGGCAGTGGTTGATGTTGGTGGTCACATAGCTCAAAGGGAGTTGGAAGAGTGTAGCGCCACTCAACAGGTCAGGATGCTAACTTGGGCAATTGGACATAGAAGAATCTAGACTTCCAACTTTTGTTGGAGGAAGGCATCCCTCCAAAAAACTTGTACCTGACCTGGACATCACCATGAAAACACCCAGCTGTGAGCATTTGAGGGTGTAAAAATAGTGAAAAAGCTGCGGGGTCAAGGGGATTTGATATAGGTGACAAAGGATCACCATTCCGCACATGGCGCAGAAGGTGCTAGGGGCGAATTGGGACAACGAATACTGAAGTACCTGCTCAAAGAGGAAAAGAACGGATGGATAGGAAAGCGAAGGCCACCAAAGAGCTGATCCTTGAAAAAGGTCACAAAACCAGCAGGAGGGGAGGAAGGATGGTCATCAGGCCTCGGAGAATGGAGCTTGTAGGCTTTAGAAAGTTATAAACTCAACTGAATTTCCCTAAGGTCACTCCTATCTAAGTCAGATCAGAAGTGCGCATACTAGGACACTTCCATCTCACTGGCCATTATAGGATCAAAAGGAGGAATGGAAAATGGAGAAGGAAGAATACTTACAGACGACAAGGGAGGGGCACGAAGAAGAAGATGAGCAAGCGAAAGAAAGAAGGAAAAGAAAGGCCGAAGGAAGTCGAAGCAATAGGGAACGACGGCGGATAGCCTTTGGGGTTTTTAAATCGAACCCCTTAGGAAGCATCGGGAAGTGACCTGGACAACTGAAACGACATAACACACGTCAACCATCAGATCGAGAAGTGGAAGCAATTTGGGGTCACGTGCAAAAGGCGTGTGTCATACATTATGATGAGTTAAGTGCATGGGGCACATGTCATCTCCCTATGAATGGGCATTTATGATGGAAGTGGCAAGAAAATCATGGAGGGGATATGAGAACAGGAATGCCCTATGTAACGCCCGCCCTCCCTGCTACCCTAAGGGACGGGGCTACGATACTCTACGTATAAATTTTTCTTTTTAAAACAGCGGAAGACTTAAAATAATTTTCATAGTTTTAATAAAAATTTTCTTTTAAATTTCTTTTGAACTATACTATCACATGACATCAAAATCATAACATCAAATCCAGTGGAACCATAATGTCAAGCCACACATGTTTAGGTATCACAAGTCATAAAATACCAATGCATAGTTCTTTAAAGAAACTTTAAGCAGGTTCTTATTTATTTGGTTGCCTAGCCACTGCTACACACATCTTCGTTGCCCCTCCTGCTGCTCCTTTAGCTCATCCCGCTTTTCCCTTTATCTGTGGTACAAGGAAAGTAAGCTGTGAGCACTCATGGCTCAGTAAGTTCCTTTCCTACTCACTAAAGCCAAAAATCAGCACATAATCAAGAATGCATCAACAAGTCATAATCTCAACTAATCATGGCATAACATAGCATTCTATTCAAGCATATCATGCATCATAATATAATCACAACTAGTCATAGCATATCAAGCATCACCATGGCCGAAACATATACATAGTGCATTGCATAAAACATAGCTAGACATGGCATAACAAACAAGTATCATGGTATATCAAAGCATGGCCGAAACATGTATATCAAAGCATCATACTATGGCCGAAACATGTATATCAAAGCATCATACTATGGCCGAAACATGTACATCAAGGCATCATCATATCTATGGCCAAAATCTATATATCAGGCATCAACAAATCCATGGCCGAAACATGTCTATAAGGTATAGCATGAACATAACATAATCATACCTTATCATGGCATATCATAATCAAGAGCATAACATGAAACATAGCATAATCATAAGGTGTATGCAATATGATTTTGGAAAACATGTATCCGAAAAACATGTGTATGTCTCATGATCTTTAAAACCATTTTCTTTTACATATATACTTGAAAGTAATCTCAACATAAGGGGGATCCCGGCTATGTACCACTTACATATTGCGCGCAACCTTGTAGGTCCAAGGTAGCAAGTCTTGAACCCTACGAGGCAAACATACTAGGCCCTTAGTCCTAGGGGCACTTAGGAGCCCATCCCTAACAAGGTCCTTAGTCCCCGGGGCGCTTATGGAGCCCACCCTTGGTACAAGCCACTCACACATAAAGTAAAGTACATGTCATATATATCATGTATCATAAAAGCATGCATCACTTAGGCATACATCATGTCATAAAAGTATGCATCACTTAGGCATACATCATGTCATAAAGGTATGCATCACTTAGGCATACATCATGTTATAAAGGTATGCATCACTTAGGCATACATCATATCATAAAGGTATGCATCACTTAGGCATACATCATGTCATAACAATATGCATCACTTAGGCATAGATCATAAAAACATGCATATCTTAAGCATAAAGCATATCATCAAGCATGCATGATTTAACCACATAGCATATCATGGAAGCATGCATATTTTAAGCACTAAACATAGCATTAAAGCATGCATAATTTAACCACATATCATAACATAAGCATGCATATTTTTAGCACAAAGCATATCATATCATAAAAGCATGCATATCATATCATAAGTCATAAATCACAAGCATACATATTGAGCATAAGGGTGTATCTTGTGATTATCCTATCATAGGAAACATGGTATCATATTTATCTTGGTTTTAAGCTTCCTAAACCCTTGTGGCCGAAACCCTTTAGAGCTCAATTTAGGTTAAACACAATATCCAAGCATGTGGCACCTAAATTATCATCATAACATTTTCATAGGAAGCATTATAAACATGATTAACTTAGTTTCTAAGTTCCTCAAGTCCCTAATTTCATATGGCCGAAACCTTAAGGTGTGAAACAAGGTTCCATATGACATAAAAGCATGGACAACTTTAAATCATATTTATAACATTTTTACCAAGGAACAAGGTAAACACATTTGACACATTTGAATTAGTTCCTAAGTTCTTTAAGCCCTTAACATATGTCATGGCCGAAATTTAGCAAGTTCTCATTAGGGCTACAAACAAGCATACAAGCATGTGAACTTGGACTAACATTATGTATAAAATCATACAAGGCATCATACAATAGTTATGGCCGAAACATACCCTAGCATCATTTTAGGTCATAAAACAACATATAGCAATTTAACCTTGGCTTTCTACTTATCATATTTCATGTAGAGTGACATGAGCATATTTAATTTAAGTCCTAGGGTTTCTAGGGCATCTATTCCTTCATGACCGAAACATTCAAGGGTTCATTTAGGTCATGGAAAAATTATACAAGCATGTGAAACAATCAACACATTATCCTATTTTCATAAGAAGTACTTTTAACACATTTGGTTTCATTTTTAAGGCCTCTAGGTCTTTTAAACCCTACTTGGCCGAAACTCACAGAATATAAACTTGCTTCAAATAGCCTAAAAGCATGAGAATTTATACAAGTTTCATAGCATGTATAAGGACAAGCATAATGAGTATACATATGAATTGTGTCTTAGGCTTTCTAGGTTTCTTTTTCTCTTTTTCTTTTATTTTTTTCTCATGGCAGAAACCTACCATTCCTTAGCTAGGTTTTTAAGTGGCCTAGAGCATGAAAAACCTAAGTAAGTTTCATGGAAAAAGTTACTAAGAAACATATATACAAATTGGTTCATGAATAAGCTAGGACCCCTTGTGGTCATACATGTTATATGTCATGCAACTAATTTTTCTACACCCTAATTAAGCATGAGGGCATTAAACAACTTTCATATCTAAATAGTTCAGAGGTCTTGAGCATATTAAAATTTTGTTTAAGCTTTTCTAAGCCATCCATCTCATCATGGCCGAAAAACCCTAAGAAGGAGTTCATGAACTTCTAGCAATATTCAAGCATACAAATCCTTTAAGATCTTTGTATTCTTTCACATGAGCATGGTTATTTAAATTTAAAGGTCTTCCTAACCCTAAACCCTTTCTTGATCGAATCATATGAGTGGGTTTTCTCTTAGTTTCAAATATCTTCTAAGGAAGAAAAACTAATACATGATCCTTAATATTTCATAGGGAGAACCTTGTACTAGTTGAGTAAAACAATAAATTTCCCTAGCCTCTTAAGAATATTTTTGGCCGAAATTCTAGGGTTCAATACTCCTCTGATCAAGCATCATATAGGTATAAAAGCATGAAGAAGAGCCCCTTTACATAGCATAGAAAAATCTATCATGTAGTGAAGACTAGTTTAAACATCATTAGATTTTGAAAGCTCTTCTTGGCCGAATTTTCTCAAACTTGTTTCTAGGTTTTAAAATCTTCATAAAATCCGAAAAGCACATAAAAGCCTTGTACCACAGGTGAGGGGAAGCTTACATCCTTTTTCACTTGTGGATCTAAGGTATGAAGAAGAAGAAGTAGCCTCTTCTTCTAGTTCCTTTCCCTTGATTCCTTTGCTAAGTCCTCCTTGTATCTTAGGCTTTCTTAGGGAAAAATTTGGCTTTGGGGCTGAAGATGGAGGAGAGGGGACTGTGGTGTTCTCGGTGAGGGAGAGGATGAATGAGAAAAAATGAGAGAAAAATAGTTTTCTCTTTTCTTGCTCCCTTTTATGTTAAGGGGGAAGAGGTAGCAAACTTAGTTTTTGCTTTCCTTCTCCCTTAGCCCTTTTTTTCTATTTTTTTTTTTTTTTTTTTTATTTATCCTCATCATTCATGGTGAAATAAGGGGGAATGAATCCCCTTAATCCATCTTTAATTTTTCGGCAAAACCAAAGAGGAAGAAAGAGAGAAAGGGAGGAAGACAAGTTGCCTTTCTCTTGCTCCTTTCTTGTTTTCTTTTGGCTAGCTTTTACTCTTACCTTTATCATGAGTTTCCCTCCTTTGTTATCAACATATTATTCCTATCCCAACTGGTTATTACCCATTAATTCTATGAAATATAATATAAGAGGTTCAAGGTTCAATCCTTGACCTTCACTTCTTTTTATTTCATTTTATTTCTTTTTTGCTTCAACTCACTTCCTATTATTTTTCTAAGGCAAAATCCCACATTCATATATTTATCTTACAAGCTTAGTGGGTATTACAGTACCCCGTACCTCATAAAAAGTTCGTCCTCGAACTTTAAAATAGTTGCATCAGGTGGCACTGAACTTTCGGCTGAGTGCATCGGCCACTTTGTTCGCCTTTCCTGGGTGATAAAGAATCTCACAGTCGTAATCTTTTACTAACTCGAGCCATCGGCGTTGCCTCATATTTAGGTCTTTTTGTGTGAAGAAATATTTCAGACTTTGATGGTCGGTATAAATCTTACACTAAGCTCCATATAAATAATGTCTCCATATTTTGAGAGCGAAGACCACGGCTGCTAGTTCTAAGTCATGAATGGGATAATTCTTCTCATGCTCTTTAAGTTGTCTTGAAGCGTAGGCAATGACTTTGCCATCTTGCGTGAGTACAGCTCCAAGTCCTGTGATGGAAGCATCGCTGTACATATCGAAGCCTTTGTTGGTTTCCGGAAGAGTAAGAATCGGAGCACTGGTCAGTCTCCTTTTTAATTCTGCGAAACTCTTCTCGCAAGCTTCTGTCCATTCATACACTACAAGGAAAAAGCTAAACAACAACGCTTTTTTGGCGTTGTCGTATGTACTTAAAAAGTGATGTTGTAGATGGTGTTGTAGAAAGTCATATCAAAGACAACGCTTTAAAAGCGTTGTGGTTGGTCACAAAGACAACGCTTTTTAAGCGTTGTCTTTTCGTTCTTAAAAAGCGTTGTTATAGATGCTGTTGTAAAAATGCACATATCAAAGACAACGCTTTAAAAGCGTTGTGGTTGGTCACAAATACAACGTTTTTTAAGCGTTGTCTATTCGTTCTTAAAAAGCGTTGTTAAAGATGCTGTTGTAAAAATGCACATATCAAAGACAACGCTTTAAAAGCGTTGTGGTTGGTCTCAAAGACATTGTTTTTTAAGCGTTGTCTTTTATTACTTAAAAACGTTGTCTTTTTAAATTTATAAAAAATAGTGTTTTCTTAATTCCAAATAGTCAAAATTATAAAAATACTCAAAATTTACATATAATTGAATATCCACAACCACAATCATTTTTATAATAAGACTATTTAACAAATAAATAAAACTTTATATTATACAAACAAAATGTATACATATTGATCCACAAATTAAATTTGTATCATACAAGTTATCCTTAACTTCATGACAATAATTTTTCAAACACACAAGTTTTACAAAACCTCATCATTGACTAACCGCTGTTGTTGGTGTCCATCGCATGGAATTGCTTCTTTAAGTCCAGCAATCTCTTCTTCTGAAAGGCTTTCAGCTATCACTCTTAGAGCCATCTTCTTCAACTTGTCATCAGCACACCTGGGGTTGTAGGCAATCAAGAAATTTTGTATGAAAACTTTCATACATGTAAATCCAGTACTAAATAATATGTCAATGTTATATATACATGTAATTCATACCGTAAGTGTGTTTATATCGTAACTGACAAGTTTTCTTTAGGGCCAACTTCTACTCAAGCTCTTTAAACACTGCATCAAAATAAAAAAATTGGCATTAGTTCTGTGCTAAATGAAAATCATATTTAGAGGAAAAAGTGGGAGTGCTGTAGATGGATATATTAACCAAGCATATTAATGTTTGACCTGTCTTTACAAGTTCTAAGCATATATATTAACCAAGCATATAACCTAAGAGGAATAAGTTACAAAATGCTACTTGATGTTTGACCTGTCTTTATTGGATTTTGCGGCCCCGGTCTTCTTGTAGCCAGGCACAATGTAATACTTGATGTTGACTCTACCTTTGCAGTTGTTTCGGCTTGAGGAGTGGCAAAGAATGGTGGAGTAGAGGATGGATTTCAGGTATTCATCCGTGCCATCGAGGAAATGACTCCAGTAGGTGACTAGCATGTTGACCAGGGCATGCTTGGAGAAGATGACTTGTTTCAGAAGCTTTTTAGATCAAAGATATGAAGTGCATTGTTATAAAACTAGATGCACGAACACTTGCTTATACGGTTCTTGAAATAAAATACATTCGTAACCGTCACTAGCCCAAGCTCAATAAGGAAAATTCACGGTAAATGTGCATAGTATACCTCAGATACTGCAGATGATAGGGAAGGCCAGAAGACAGTTTGACGCAAATATTGAGATTGCCCAAGCCAATCCATGGTACTAATCCTGACAGCTCCTCCAAATCGCACTGACTTGATTGTGTCCACCCATCCTTGTTCATCAGCTTGGAACCTTTGAAATGAAAGCTGCATTGGGTACATGGAAAAAACAACAAAAAGGGAGGATAAATGATAGCCACCAACCTAATTGTTCACAAATATCTATATAAGTTATTAAGGGTGTTCATAGAAGTTGATCCTTTAGCCGTGTCTGCATTAGATGGTCAAATCTAGGCGCCAACTCAAAAATGTTGGCGTCCAAGTGTTAGTGTTCAACTACTTCTGATTTTCTTCATCTTTGAATTGTTAAATACATAGGGTATTTATAGGAAATACTCAAGATGTATCTAAATAAATACATGAACCAATATTAAATGACATACATTCATCATCCGAAGAGTCATTCATGAATCCTCCAATATTCATGCTCCAGATGACCATACATTAGATTATAAGTCCAATTAATTTGATTGCAAGGTTGTAAACAGTCCTTGAGGGCTATTGATAGTGATTCCAGTACGTACTGGAAAATAATGGAACAAACCTATGAAACAGCTATCAAGGGATTCACTTCAACTTTCCTAAACCAAAGAAGAAACAGATGGATTACAAAAGAAAACAATTTGCACCATCAAATTGAAACTTATAATAAGCCTTAATAAATTAATGAAAAAAGAATTGTTTAGAAGTTCACTGAGAAACATATGAAAATACAACAAATGCAATTGCAAAAAAAAATAAAAAACTAGTATCCAATTAACTTTTTTATACTTTCAGATCAAAAGGTCAAATTTATATACTTTGGTTCATGTTCAAGCAAGAGGATAACAATCTCATCGACAGTTAGTATTTCCTTTTAATATAGAACACTAAAAAGAAGGAATATCAATGATGAAACAAACCTGAAAATGCGAGCTACTGAGGCAGCGAGCAATCTGCTTGAACAAGGTAATCATGCAGCGTTGGAACTCTGTCGTGAGCATCAAAGACCAAATATTACCAAATATTAAGATCACTGCCAAACCAAATCCTACCTACTTTTTAAACGCTATCTAGAGGATCCGGCTTTTGACTTGAAGTTGGTTCAAAGAAGACAAATCAAATATACAAATACTAAGATGAAAGCATAATGAAGTAGTTAACTTTTTCTACTTTACCTGATTATAAGATCTACAGCTTCTTGCTCAGTATTTTGCTGCATGAGTAATTATTAGAAAAACAAACCCAATAGTGGAACAAAAGCTAGATAAAGAAACTAGATAATTTACACTGACAGAACTTTACAGAATAACATATAATACAGTGCTTTGTACTTGCATATTAATCCAGAAAACATCCTTTCACCTAAGTGACAATTTTTCCAAAACATCATCATTCACAAAACATCATCATTCACTAAAAATTTTCACAAGTTTTTAAACTTCAGTGACAACTTTTCTTTGGGGTCAACTGCTCAAGGTCGATCTGGTAACTATGCACTGCATCAAAAAAATTGGCATTAACTATGATTCCACCAAAAAAAACAACCATTCCATGAACTTAAATCTAAATAAAATTATGGCAACTATCATTCCATACCTATTCATAAATATGATCTTGTATGCACTCCGCCAACTCGGACCGAACCTCATCAATTTGTTCACGAGAGTACCCTATTTTTGTGAACTGTGAGCATACACAATTTATGTTAATGGAAAAAATAATCAACACTGATCACTTTGCAATTTTAAATAGTTTATGTCAAATAATTTGAGATAAGCTAAATAATGTTACTATTGATTGCAGCGAATCTCTCTCAATAGTCTCAACTTCTTCAATAATTTCTCTCATAAATCGCATCACAAAAAAACCACATTGTTTCGCATCCGGTTGTTGAGGAGCCTATATATAGTAATTAGAGTCAAATTGTTAATGAAAATTATACACATTACAATATATGTTAAACAAAAGTACACATACCTTAACTACTTCCCACTTAACATTTTTCCTACCTTTCCTTCCCTTGGTTGAATTAAACAATTTTAAGGCCCTTCATACGTTAAGAATATTTGTTAAATAAGATTTTTATTATAATAAATATTTACTAAAAGAAATCTGAACTCACATTTCCATTACGTATTTTGAATCATCATCGCGAATGCGGCAACTTAGGGAATCCAGCAGGTAAATAGCATCCTTGTAAGGTTCAATAACACTAAGATTCCAATGGAAACTAGGCAAATACATAGGATTAGATCATAAAATTGAATAAATTATCGAAAGGAAGCAATTGAAAGTGATGTTTTACTTCTTGCTTACCCGACATTACATGGCACTAACACTAGTTGATCTGTTGATGCACTTGTCAGCTTATCTGCTAAAAGAGTTGCCCTTTGATTCAGGGTTTCAAGCCTAACTGATTTGTCTTGTGCCATTTTTGCCAGATATGGGAGTTTGTGAGGATTCATAAATCTGAATTTCTTTGTCTTTGTATCTTTCACCATCTTTTTATACAGACACCTATCATTGCAAAGAAAAAAAATATTTAGATACTAAATAATAAAATTTAGATACAAAACACTCATAATAAGTTGGAAAAAATAATGATCACTCATAACACTAAGTTATGGCTGATGATAGTAACATCCATACATGAGAACTTACTATGAACAGTCTTGCATATTAAACATACCAGAAATGTATACATGCAAATTCTTTTATTTCTTGAGGACAAGCACATTTAAGATACTTAAAAATATACAAGAAAAAAGATATGAGCAAAGTACTTCCTGTCTAGAAGAACAAATGGCAGAAGGCAAACATTAAGGGCCGGTTGAAAATGAATGAGCTATATTTATGTAAAGTGTACCACATCAATTGATATTAGTAAACCTCTCAATAGAAATGATGAACTATTAACTTAATGAGAATAACATGGTATGAGAAAATTACTAGAAGTTGAATTTTTCAAGAGTAAACTTGTTCACACAACAATATTAGTAAACTTCTTGCAGTTCAAATCAGGGATTTTCTGTCTTGCTAGATATTAGAATTTCCCAGCAAACATAAAGCAATGCATTAATTTCCCAGCATAAGTAAAGCAATGCAGTTAATCGAGAAAATAATATTTAGATACTAAATAATAAAATTTAGATACAAAACAATCATGTGGATTAAAAAATAATGATCACTCATAATAAGTTGGTGAAATTGTAACAATAAACCATAATAAGTTGCTAAAATTGGGAAGCAAACATGTGATGAAAAAGTTGCTGAAATTGCTTAAATAAACTTACTTACCATATGTAGGCAACGATCAAATTTCCTGAAATTGACTCCAAATGATACAAAGAATTGATGTCCTCAAGGTCAAGAAAAAGTTCACAATCTTCATCAAACACTTCATTATCTAAGCACATTGATATACATTTTCCTCCATCTAGAGCATGCTTACTGTAACAATATAACATATGTAATGCTCTTGGGACACTTGTTGACAAAGTAGGTTTTGATTTTTTTCGTTCAAACTTCTTCCTTCTAGGCTTCTAATAATTTCAAATATAAACAAGTTAGATAGCTAGGTTGAATAATAATAAAGTGGCAATATAATTAGAAATATAATAATAAAGTGACAATATAATTAGAAATATAATATCTCATATACCTCATCTTGCTTCACAATCTGCTGTTCAGGCCAAGCCACAACAGTTCCTATGGCATCACCAATTACTTCACATTCACTTGGAATTGGATATGGCAAAGGAGCGGATTTGTCCACTGCTTGATCAATGGAGACTCGAATGCAATTCTTGGGAAATGGAATACCATGAAGCATTTTTTCCATGCCATTGAAACAAACAATTGTACCATATGCAACAATATTTGAGCAAGATTCCAATGTCAATGCAACTGATTGACCCTAAAATATTAAAAAAAAACATGTTGATTATATTTAGTTTATAATGCTATAATAATAATGAATATCACTATAACTTGTATTTTACCTGTAAAACTTCGTCTTTACCCACAATCTGTACGTCATCTTCTTCAATATTCTTCTGATGAAACTTCACCGAGCAACTGCCTTTGTCATCAATTGAATTGTCCCATGCACCCCTTTTATGCATTAATGCTTCAAGTTTTTGGATGCGTACATCTTGTTCTAAAATTTGCATCTTCGCCTCCTTCAGCTCCCTTTTATGCTCAGCGATTATATCTAGGGTAACATCATATTTCTTCCTTGTTCTACCAACATTGAAATAGATTGTTGGGTTGATATGACCTCCGATACCCCGGACACGCCCAGAATATTCCTGAGTTTCAAGTGCCTTGGTAAGAATATCCTCTTTTGCTCCTTCGCATTACAGCTTACCCTCCCTCTTTTGCTGTATATATTCATCCTGTAATGCAACATTAAAAAGAATTATCAGTACTTTACCAAGGATAATTACCAAGGATATGCAATATTGGTTTAAAAAATACTGATGTCCAGGCCGGTTCTTCCCGTGATAGCTCAAGTCAAGTGCTTAGTAAGTCATATTGAACAAATATGAAGTTGACTTTGAAATATTTTTTCCTTTTTTGGCATTCAATCATATATTTACTTCTGCACAGTTCTAAAAAAGGCACATATTTGATTGAGCAATTGACTACAAGTTTAATAAAATGACAAAATTTTAATAAATTTTCACTACACAAACCCATAAAGAGAGGACCACCACATAATTGAAGCTAATTGTCTGGAGTTGCAGGAAAGAATAATCAAAAGTAAAGTTGTTCCCAACCTCTCAAGTTTCGATTCATGAATCTTATGCTTTAATTCAAACTAAAACAGCACAAAGAGAATGCTCAAGGAGACAAGGAGCTTTATTTGTCACCAATCAAGTGGGAAAACATAATAGAAGCTTCAGAGCAGTGGTCCGGGGACACAACAGCACAAAGAGAATGCTCAAGCTTACTGCCAAGAACGTTTCAAACCTGGTTGATTTATCTGCATCTGTTCTATAGAAACTCTAGCTATCACCTCTAAGTTCTCAATGCATTCACCATTAATTGATTGCAGCAAAAGGAAACCACTGCATGTAATAGACTTTTTGACTTGATCTCTTCTCCAAGTAAGAACATTTCAAACCTAGATACCTAGTAAATCCACATATGTTCTATATAAACCCGTCACCTCTAAGCTCTCAATGCATTCATTCACCATTTACTTCCTCAATACATGCTCTAGTACTGAGAATTCAAGCTATGCAAGGAATGGCTGTTAAACTCCTCATTGCACTGCTTGCCTTGGCTTCCTCACGCAAAGGGTATGCATGCATGCAACTTTACTCTCGAAAACTAGAAGATATATTGAAGTCATTATCAGAAGAACATGAAAATTTACTTACAATCTTGTGTACTGTGTCCACCAAATCTTCACCTTCAAACTCTCCTCCTTTGTTGGCGCGTCCTTTCTTCCACATAATAGCTCTATTGATGTCATTATCATCACATAATTCAGTCCCCTACAACAAAGAAAAATCAAATAACAAATGTGAAATAATTTAATGTGAATCAATTAGAGGGTTCTTAGAGGAAATATATTTTAAAAATACTTACAATTTCTTCAGCAAAGCGTGCATACCCTTTGCGTGAGAGTCGATGAGGATATCTATTTTTTTTCCTTCGCTCTTTTTGTTGATCACTGAGTTTCTAGTTATTTCAAACAGGCGACATATCAAATTTGAATAATACATAATGAATTATGATCGAATAGTTTCAAAAGAAAAAATTTAGAATCTTACAATGAAATCTTCATAAATGCGACTAATGACAAACGCACGCCAATCTTCTCTTGTAATTTCAAAGCCAACAGGTGGCTCATTCAACTCCTCAGGTTTGTCACGCCTGCTTAAAATAAATTTTTGGGTGAGATGGGTCTTGTATTGCCTCCACTTACTGTTTGCAGACCTCAAACATCCCTTTTTCCACTTTGAGTCAACATTATAAATCAACTGTACATCAAATAAGTGGAAAACATTAATAAGATTAATTAAGACAAACATAAAATATATCTATCATTAGTAGTGAAATATTATAATTGTTAAAACATGCTAACTTGCTTACATTGACTGATTCCCATATTAATTCTTTGACAGCAATTGGGACTTGCTTCCATGTCTTGTATTTAATATTAACCTTTTGCCGAGCCAAGACACCAATGTAACTTTGCATGGCTACAGCAGCTGGTCCTATCGGTTGTCCAAAATTATTGAATGACACCTCATTTCTAATACCTTGCATTCTTTGCTTTGTAATCTTATCCAACTGTGTGCGACCTCTAGAAGTTCTTGAGGAGATAGTGTCTTTGGAATCCAACACTTTATCACCCTCGCAACTCTCTTCACGGGCAGCTGTAATGACTTCTTTACCCTTGTCCAACTTTGCAAGTTGCCCTATTCTCTTACTCTTTCTAGTAGAATCCATTGATCTGTAACAACTTAGACTGATCAACATAAGTTTAGTTAGAAACATGCATAAACTCACAGCAAGATGATATATTTACACCAACAAATTCACAACAGTATGAAAAAAAATAAAAGATAAAAGCATAAACTTGCAGCAACATCACAACATATCTGATTCGAATTAAAGTGAGGAATATAACATATTAATATTGTCCACAAATTCATCCTCATAGGTAAATTGTTTACACACTTATATTCAAAAGCAAAAATTCAGCAATTAAATATTGTCAATCCAACTTCCATCACAGTCTTCACGAATACATGGTGGTTCATTATCATCTTCTCCGTCAATATCCATTGATGGTAACCCCCTACTAAAACATTGATAGTGGATAGCAGTGTCCTCTAACTCTTCGCCCTTTAGGTATTCAAAGTAGTCTCTGTTTGGTGTTGCAAGTACAACACTCCATAAAGGATCTTCAGGATCTTCAATGTAAAATACTTGCTTTGCTTGGCTTGCCAGGATAAAAGCGTCAGATTTGAATCCAAGTCTATTGAGGTTTACCAATGTGAAACCAAGATCATCTACTTTAATGCCGTTATTATGCTCCACCCAATTACATTTAAACATTGGAAGTTGAAATTTATGGTAATCAACTACCCATATTTCTTCTATAACTCCATAAAAAACCATATCTGACACAATAGGATTTTTATCCTTTGCACTTGCAACTTGCATTGTCTTTGCAACTAAGCTGACTTCGGAGTTTTGAACAACTCGTATAGCATCACGCTCTTTTGTAGCATAAGTAACCCCATCAATCAAATAGCTAGAGTATTTTAGTACTTGCTTGTTAGGCCCGCGAGCTATCCACATCAATCTTTCTGAAACTTGATGAGTGGAATGGTCAACTACATCAACAACCTAAATTTTTTATGCAATAAATTTTAATTATGCATAAATATGAAAATGAATGTATGCCAATATGTAATACTAAAGAAACTTACACGATCACGCAACCAAGTAATAAACGTTCGATTATGCTCATCTTGTAACCACTTCTTGGACTTAGCCTTACGAGGAAATCTTGCATTCAAATACGTCATGTGTTCCCTAATCAAATTATTTGGTATAAATAAACCAACAGAATGTAAGCAAACCACATTAAAATATTAATAAGTTAGATACATTACTCGATATAGAGATCAATCTCAGCATCATTTGCCAATACATAACGATGTGCTTGCGTCAACTCATCGTGAGTAGTGGAGTAGACTACTGCACCTGATAAAGGCTTAGTAAGTTCTATTTGTCGATGACTTGATGGGATCCCAATTGTGTGCACACTAGACAGATAGTCTGAGCAAAATTCAACAGCCTCTTCAGCAATATAAGATTCAGCCATACACCCTTCAGGTCGATTGCGATTTCGCACATAACCTTTCAAAATCTTCATGTATCTTTCAAATGGATACATATACCTATACCAAACCGGTCCACACAGTTTCACCTCCCGCACAAGATGAACACTTAAATGAATCATTATATCAAAAAATGAAGGGGGAAATACTTTTCAAGTAAACACAATATTGTCACAATCTCTCTTTGCATATCATCCATCCTTGAAACATCTATCACTTTATTACATAACACATTGAAGAAGAAACACAAGCGAGTGATAGTGTCTCTAACATGTTTGGGCAAAACACCACGTATCGCCACAGGAAGCAATTGTTGCATTAAAGCGTGGTAGTCGTGTGACTTAAGGCCAATAAGTTTTAAGTCCTTCAACGACACGAGGTTTTTAACATTAGATGAGTAACATGATGGAAGTTGTATTCCAAACAAAGAATTCAAAATTTTCCTTTTCTCATCCTTACTAAGTGTATAACAGGCTGCTGGCAAAAATGTTTTCTTCTCCCCCATCCTTGGTGCCAAATCTGTCCTGACATTCATTTCCAAAAGGTCTAATCTCGCTGCTACTCCATCCTTTGTTTTTCCTGGAATATCAAGTAACGTTCCGATAAGACTTTCACAAATATTCTTTTCAATGTGCATCACATCAAGAACATGTCGAATGTATAGATGTTTCCAATACTGAAGTTCAAAGAAAATTGATTTTTTTTTCCAGCATGATTTTACATCATCATTCGACTGAGACTTTCTACTCATTTTTCCCCAATGACAATTAATTCTTTCAACTCTTTCAAAAACTTCATCGCCACTTAATGGTTTTGGAGCAGGGTTAAATTCTTGGTTCCCATTAAATGCCTTCCGTTGCCTTCGATAAGGATGAGTTGCAGGTAGAAACCTTCTATGACCTGTATAAGACATTTTCCTACTATGCTTCAACCTTGTTGAATAGGTATCTTCACCACAAATAGGACATGCATGATATCCTTTCACAATGCATCCTGACATGTTCCCATATGCAGGAAAATCATTGATCGTCCATAATAAGATAGCCCTAAGCATAAAAGTTTCTTGGCGATATGCATCATATGCTTCGACACCTATATCCCATAAGCATTTTAAGTCATCAATTAGAGGTGCTAAGTAAACATCAATATCATTTCCTGGCTGTTTGGGACCAGAAATTAACAATGTGAGCATCATAAATTTTCTCTTCATACACAACCATGGAGGAAGATTATAAGTAATCATTAAAACTGGCCAACAACTATATGCAGAACTCATTAAACCATGAGGATTCATCCCATCAGCTGATATAGCCAATCTGAGATTTCTTGCCTCAATACCAAAATCTGGCCATTTGCGATCAACTATTTTCCAAGAAGGTGTATCAGCTGGATGGCGTAAATATCCATCACAAAGTCTTTTTTCGGCATGCCAAGTCAACTCCTTAGATATCTCTTTATTCCGAAACATTCTTTGAAATCTTGGAATAGGGGGGAAGTACCACAAAACCTTGGCAGGAATTCCTTCATTTATCATATTTTTTTTCCCAACTTCCACCTTGACATCCCGCAAGTAGGGCAATTAGTTAAATCCTCATACTCCTTCCGGTATAAGATACAATCATTAGGACAAGCGTGAATTTTTACATAATCCATCCCTAATGCAGATAAGCTTTTCTTTGCATCATACAGAGATAAAGGCAATTTATTGTCATCTGGAAGTATTTCTCCTAACAAACTGAGTAGGTCAGTGAAACTTTTATCACTCCAACTATATTTGGCCTTCAAGTTGAATAATTTCACAATTGCAGATAACCTTGTAAATTTAGTGCATCCCGGATATAAAGGTGTCTCCGCATCTTCAAGAAGCTTATTGAATTGGGTTGGATTCTCAGCATAACTATCATATGCATCATGAACCATATTTATTGGTTCCTCACGAACATATTCATTTGGCCCTACTTGGTCACTTTCATTTTGTGAAATCCCTATCGTAGATCTTTCGCCGTGCCATATCCATGTATGATATGTCATATCTATACCGTTACAATACAGATGTGCCCTGATAGTTTGTATATTTTTCTTCTTTAGATTGCCACATTTTGCACATGGGCAAGATATTCCCATATTCGGATCATTAGTGTTTTCCATTGCAAATTGCAAGAAAGACTCAACTCCATTCTCATATTCACGTGATAGTCTATCCTTTGACATCCAATCTTTGTCCATTCTTTATAACTAATCAATCAACAATGAGCTAATACCTAAAAATATTAACACAAACAATAGTGTGAAACTATAACAAAATATTTAAACAATTAATCAAAATTGTATTTCTACCTGAAAATTTTTGACCATACAGGTTTCTCATCAAAATGCAATCCCAATAGCAAATTTCTCACTTGGGGAGATAACCTAGTTATCTATATTATCCATATGTACATGTTTGTTAGAGTCTACGTATAGGTAGTTAGGTACTTTTGCCTTGGTATAAATTGTAGAGTCATATAATATTGGAGCATTCACCAAAACATATTCTCTATTGAAACATGTTAACCTTTAGTTGAAAAATGAAACCATTCCAGGAAAATGCTTGAATTATAACTTATAATAAGCAACTTTGTTTCTTTAGCACTTGAGAATCTGCAACTTCCTCAAAGGGACATCAACATAAGCAACTCAATGCAATAGTGCATGATGTATTAAATCATACTTAAGCCATTAAGCTCTTAGAAGGCAAGTGACATAAATATAACAATAGTAGTTGATATAAATTCAACAAACTGAGTAGGCACAAGTCACTGCCCAGAATTAAGATGAGATAATGCAGAACACAAGTTTTAGATACAATAAAAATGAGAGATATTCTCTGCGCATTAAGGGTACACAATAAAAATAATAATAGAATAACACTAGAGATTGATTAATTTCAAGCTGCACATTATACCTGACGACAAAGAAAGGCTGGAATGTGAATAATATCTGCAACTTGGCCAACAGCTTCACACTGAATTTGAGAAAAAAGGATAGCATGTTATATGCTTCATGCTATTTTTAAGGATTAATACCTACTGCCAAAGTCTATAGCTAAACATTTAAAAATTCCAGATTAAATCATGAGAAAATACAATCAGGGGAGGGGGAAAATTGATGCAGTATGAATCCGGCAAAATGGCTAGTTCGGAAAATAATCAAAAATAAACAAAATCTTATTCTAGAGGGATGGAAGAAATTTTACCTTTCTTTCTTCCGTTCCTCCTACTCTCGAATCTGCTCTGTGAGGAAGGAACTAAGATCGAAGGGTTTAGAGGAGTTGAGGAGCCGTGAGAAGATTAGGAAGGGTAAGCTGACTTTGATTGAGGAGATGGGGAAATGCGAAATTAGGGATCTCGACTTGGAGGAGTTGGGCCGGCGTGAGGAGTTTTGCGTGAGGAGTTTGGGTCGAGATTAGGGTTCAGAGGAGATCACGCGGCAAGGAGAGGAGAAGGCGCTCGTGGAGAGGAGAAGGCGCTCGTGGAGAGGAGTGGAGAGGAGAAGGCACTCGTGGAGAGGAGAAGGAGAGGAGAAGGCACTCGTGGAGAGGAGAAGGAGAGGAGAAGGCACTCGTGGAGAGGAGTGGAGAGGAGAACTCGTGGAGAGGAGTGGTGAGGAGAAGGCGCGCGCGCGTTGAGGGTTTAGAGTTTAGCAAAGCGAGGGCTGCGAATTTATTTTAAGTGAGTTTAGGGGAAACATACACAACACTTTAAAAAACGTTTTTTAAAAAAATGTTGTCTTTGACCATAAACAACAACACTAAAGACAACACTTCATTAAAAATCGTTGTCTTTAGTAAAAAGTAAATACCATAGACAACGCTTTTCACTAAAAGCGTTGTAAAACAAAGAACGACAACGTTTTTATTAAAAAGCGTTGTCTATTGGGTGTTGTTGAATGCAAAAATTCTTGTAGTGATACTTTATATTTTTCTTGGTGAGGGCTGTCATAGGGGCTGCGATTTTAGAAAAAATCTCTACAAATTTCCTGTAATAACCTGCTAGTCCGAGAAAACTCCTGACTTCGCTGGCATTCTTTGGTCGGTTCCAGTTATTTACAGCTTCGATTTTACTTGGATCCACCATAATTCCATCTTTGGAGATGACATGACCTAGAAATATTACCCGGTCAAGCCAAAACTCGCATTTGGAGAATTTTGCATATAGTTGTTTCTCTTGAAGGATCTGTAGTACAGTATTCATGTGTTCAGCATGTTCTTCTGGGGTTCTTGAGTAGATAAGTATATCATCAATGAAGACAATTACAAATTTATCAAGATATGCCGTAAATACTCGATTCATCAGGTCCATAAATACTGCAGGAGCGTTGGTTACTCCGAAAGGCATAACTATGAACTCATAATGTCCATACCGAGTTCGAAATGCTGTTTTCGGTATATCATCTGGTTTCACCTTCACTTGATGATAACCGTATCGTAGATCTATTTTTGAGAAAACGGTCGCACCCTTCAGTTGATCGAACAGATCATCGATCCGTGGAAGTGGGTAGCGATTCTTGATCGTCACATTATTCAGCGCTCGGTAGTCTATACACATTCGCATAGACCCATCCTTCTTCTTTACGAATAGCACTGGAGCTCCCCATGGAGAGTGACTAGGACAAATAAGTCCCTTGTCAAGTAATTCGGATAACTGTTCCTGAAGTTCCTTTAATTCAGCCAGAGCCATACGATAAGGTGCTTTTGAAATCGGTTGAGTACCAGGAATCAATTCGATTCCGAATTCTATCTCTCTGTCAGGGGCCAACCCTGGTAGTTCATCTGGAAATACTTTTGGATAGTTGCATACTACTCTGACATTTTCTAACTTTGGATCTTTGATTTGATTGGTATCAACCACTTGTGCTAGAAACCCCATACATCCTTTATCTAACATCTTTTGTGCTTTAATAGATGACAATAACTTCTCCGTTCCTTTTGATTCTCCGTGAAATTCAAACTCTGGTTCATTTTCGGGTCGGAAAATCACTTTTCTTTTGCGGCACTCGATTGATGCGCCGTACTTACTAAGGAAATCCATGCCCAAAATTATGTCATAATCTTGCATATCAAGTACTATCAGATTGCAGTAGAGTTCTCTGTTTGTGATCCGAATAAGTACTCCTTGCAGCATATAGTCCGATGGCATAATCTCCCCGGATGGTAAGGTTGTTAAGAATGTGTCCTCTAGAGTTCGAAGTGGTATATCTAGCTTCTTCATAAAAGGCGTTGAGACGAACGAGTGTGTTGCCCCGGTATCAAATAATACTACAGCATACTGATTGTAAATAAGTAGCTGACCTGTGACAACAGTAGAAGCATTCGCCACGTCTTCCTTGGTAAGAGAGTAGACTCTGGCATTGGTCATAGTGGGAGGGGCCTCCAATCTTCCTTGGCTGATTGAAATCCCTTCTATGGCAGCTTGCATCTGGTGAAGCTGTGCAGGGGCACTCCTGTTCTGGAAGTTCTGCGAAGGTGGTGCTTGAGACTGAGTAGGGCAATTTCTCGCCAAATGACCTTCCCCTCTGCAGTTGTAGCACTTTTTGGTGCAGAGAAGACATACTCCAGAATGCATCTTCCCACATGTGGCACACTGAGGGTACTTGGTCTGCTTATTGGCCGGACCACCTTTCGTTTTATTCCACTGTTTCCTCTTTCCACTTGAGTTTCCTTTCCAGTCAGTTCTGGTACTGTGCGATTTTTGTCCTCCGGTCAATACTTGGTTCTTGCCCTTATTCATTGCTTCCTGATAGTGCTCGGTAATCAGGGCGCTGCTGACCAGCTCCTCTGCAGTCTGCGGTCTATTAACTCCGCCGGCTACGTTCAGAGCTATCTCGGGTCGGAGCATCTTTAACATCAACCGGACCCTTTCTTTTTCAGTACGGACCAGTTCTGGGCACAATCGAGCTAAGCGGTTGAACCTCTTGACGGCTTCATTGACTGAAAGATCACCTTGCTGGAACTCAGTGAACTCGTCATAGTGCTTGTTGGTCACCTGAATATGGAAAAATTCCTCTAAGAACTCTGTCTCAAAATCTGTCCACTGCATTTGGTTTATTTGCCTTTTCGCCTTTACTCTGTCCCACCACATCCGGGCATCTCCGGTAAGACAGAACGACGCGCATTTGACCTTCTCGTGTTCAGGCCAATCCAATAGTTCCATTATGTTCTCCACGGTTTTGAGCCAGGCTTGCTCATCCCATGGTTCACAGTTTCCCGAGAATGCTTCCGGCTTAAGCCTTTGCCACTGAATTAGATAGGCCTCTTGTCGGTCCATCGGAGTAGGGGCTGCCGGGGGCACTGGTGCGGCTGTAGGTATAACAGGTAGTGGATTCACCGGTGGGGTAACTGGGTTTTGAGAGTGCCTCCATGACCCTAACCAAGTGATTGAGCCTCAGTCAGTGCAGATCCAAGAGGATCTTAGTTTTGAGAGTAGACCTACACAGATAGTGGAAAGAGCAGTCAAGAGACTAAGAAGCAAAGAAGTACCTCTAGTGAAGGTCGTCTGGCAGAACTAGAAGCACGAGGAAGTCACTTGGGAGCGGGAGGACAGTATGAGACAGAAATATCCGGAACTATTCTAAGTTCGAGGACGAACTTTTTATAAGGTATGGGGAATTGTAACGACCCAATTTTCCTTATTTCGAGTTCCAAAAGTCCATAAAAAAAATATATTGGAAATACTTTTAAAATATTCTAGAGATTTTTACGAATTTTTAGAGTATTTTTACGTAATTTTTGGAGGTCGTTTGATATTTTTACAAAACGAAAGGAAGTTGACAAAAAAAAATTTGTCAAAACCGAAGCTCGAACCCACGACCTCGGGTCGGACTGACCCAACCGGACACGACTCAACCAGCTGAGCTATATGGGCTTTGTTAACTAAGTATGAGGAGAAATAAATTAAAGCATAGTTGGAATCGAATTCAAACTAGGTTATAAAGGGTTAAGTGTTTCTCCCGTGATCTAAACCTAAATCTTTCCTCTCCTTTTCTCTCCCGACGGCGCGATTCTTCTCTCTCGGGCGAAAAGGGGCGACGGCGCTTGGGCTCGTCTCCGGCGGCCGGCGAGGACTTCTTTCTGGGAGTTGTTCGCGGATTCGTGGCCTCCTCGTCAAGGAGAACACGCGGATAGGAAGGGATCACCGAAACCTTCACCTCATCCGAACCCTAGATCTCTTTCTCCGGTTGTAAGTCCAAGAACCCATTGTAAGTGCTTCTCACCTGCGGTAGGAGTAGCTCTTGGGGTTTTGTTTTGCAATTTGTTGAACAATAGCAGCTTTCATTCTAGCATATGGTTTTGGATTTTGACCTTTGCTCTAGTAATTTAGTTTAAGCTTTGGTTCCAATCCTTTGTTGTTTTTTTTAGTGCACGGACAAAATTTTGATGGTCTCCCTTGATTGTTACAGCATGCCTACTTAGATGTATTTACCCTACATTTTATGCATGTCTAAGTAGTATATTTCCTTCAAGTTACAGCATGCCTAAAAGATTGTTAAGATTCAACAATAAATTAGTTTTACAAGCTTGTTATTTGGAAATTTCTGCTGCCGTGAGCCTGACTAAATTTATTCCCTATGACCATGTAGTTTTTATTGGCTGTTGAGTTCTGTTTTGAGCATATACTGATACATACCAGTGGTATAGTTTTTTTATTACTGTGGAGTTTGGTTTTGCATATGTACTGGTTTATATCAGTGGCAAATGGTTTCAGAATCTCTTATATAATGTATATATGAGAGAAGTACAAGCAAAGCAAGACCAAGGTCACAGATTGATCCTGAATTCCAGGATTTAGAATCAAAGCACACTGAGTACTTAAATAAATGCCAAGGCATTTTATTATAAGAAGTATTTAAAGAAAAAAAAAGTATTTTACTTTTAAAGGGCATGTACCGGACACAAGGTCCAAGGGATGAGCTCCAAGATGCCCCTAGGCACAAGGCCTAGAAGTATCTTAGTAGTTTCGGGATTAGCTACCTCGATTCTTACTAAGAATGCGCGCAAAGTGGTACAATGTCGGGCCCAAGAAAAGTTGAATATTATTTTAAAGTATAAGAGTATAAGTTGGGGAACAAATGGAACAAGTTCTTTTATCTAAGTTGCAAATTTTAGCAAGTTAAATCTGTTGTTCCTTTTAGAGATGCATGATTTAGTTTTAGTTGCTATTTTCATGTGGAGCATGCATTTCCTGCTTTCCTTTATGCACATGCATTTCTTATCGAGTTTTTGTGAGTAGATAGCACTTACTAAGCTTTTAGCTTATAGATACTACTTTCCTCCTACTGCAGATATAGATAAAAGTAAAGGAAAAGCTAAAGTGTTATAGAGGAAGGCGACAAGGAGGCGTCGATGGTGTGTGTGGTGGCTGATATGGAAGCTTGGGACCTTGCTAAGAAATTTCTAAGAGTTAATTTATTTAGTTTCCTTCTTAAATAATTAGGAGAATTTAGAGAAATACAGATTCTTGCTCCTTCAGTTTTGTTGATTAGAGGTGTCCTTAACAGTATTTGGTTTTGTTTTAATTGCTCTTTTGTTATGGTTAAGTGCTGCTTGGAATTTCTGCAGTAGGTGCTTCTTTCGGACTGTTCAGATTTAACATGTTTAAGTTGCTTTAAATTCTTAATATGAGTAGGAGATGGAATTTGCTGTTAGCTGGTTTGTAATATGTTCTCCTACAACCATTGAGATGTTTGCATCGTTACAGAATGTTAGAGTTTAGCCTTGTTGTAGAAGGATGTTGTGATGGACGGTAGTATGCCGGTTGGAGTTAAAGGTGCTTACTTCATTTTAATCCCAACAATTTATGAATACTGTAACATGCGTGAGCTACCTTTGGGTGATAAATGCAGCATGATAAAGGTTTTGCAGATTTTGGAACTTTTCTCAATATTTGCTTTGCATGTTAGTATTATTATATGAGTTTTGTCTTATGGAAGCATTGTGTATAATGTTCAGTTGTTTGAAACATACAAACAGTAGAATTAAATTACAGAATGAAAACTACATTCCTTTAATAGATGCAAGTTAGGAAAGATGTAGCAAGCAGTGAGAGTGTTTAAGCTACATATGTCTGTATGCTATGCTTGTTGTCTCCCTTAATTGCATGTTTGACGCGAAAAAAAAAAAATTAGTGGTTAAGTAACGTTCACCTTAAAGAGTAGTAGTAAAGAAAATTGGGTGGTCGTTACAGTTGGTATCAGAGCAGTTCTCATTCTTCAGCATCACACACACTTCAGCATCATCCTTGCCGTCTTCAAGTAAGAAAGTATTTAAGTTCTTTCTTTATTGCTTTCCTTTGTTATTATTTGCAGTATAGAGTGATTGCTTATAAGTGCTTAAGTAAGATAGAAGATTTAGTTTCCCTTTTCTTTATTCATATTTATGTATGTTTAGAAAGGATTATGTTTAGAAAGGATAGAGAAGATATCAAGTCTTTTTCTCTGTCTAACTAGATGTCAAGAAGAGGACGTCCCCGTACCGCTCGTACTGTGGATCGAGCACAGGAGAATGAAGAGCCCAGAGTAGCTGAACCGAATCTCTCTAAAGTTGTTGCTCAACTTCAGAGACAGGTGGCAGAGCAGCAGCAAGTGATCGTCAATCTGATGGCGAATCAACAGCCAGTCCCTCCCACTCCTCCAACTGTAGCTGTGGAGACTCCAGTGGTAACTGAGGTTCCACCAGCTGCCCAGGGAGTCGTCACAGCATCCCAGAGAGCTTCTCAGGCACGACTGAGCCCTGGGATGCCCAGGCTTGGTTCAAAACACTGGAGAGCACCATGGAGCTTCTTGACTGGCCAGAAGTCGAGAAGGTCAAGTGTGCCTCCTTTTGCCTGACTGGAGACGCACGCATGTGGTGGGAGAGAGTCAAAAGCAAGAGGGCAGTCAATCAGATGAGATGGATTGATTTTGAGACAGAGTTCTATGACGAGTTCTTCCGCCAAAGGGTCACCAATACGCACTACAAGGAGTTTATGGAGTTCAGACAGGGTGATCTGACAGTGGAGGAAGCATTTAAAAGATTCAACAGGCTAGCTCGTCTCTGCCCAGAACTAGTAAGTACAGAGAAGGAGCGAGTCAGACTAATGCTCAGAATGCTGAAGCCTGTGATATCACTTAATGTGAGTAGTGGAGCTCATCAGCTCCTGACTGGAGAAGAGTTGGTTAGTAGAGCCTTAGTAGCTGAGCATTACCTGAACAGCATGAAGGCACAACGAGAGCAGCATAAGCCAATCAAGATAGAAACCAAGACTGGGGGAAGTCAGAAACCCCAGTTAAATAATCAGAACTGGAAAGGCAAGGGTACTAAAAGAAAGCAGTGGAATTCAGGGAGTAACCAGAAGGGAGAACCAGAAAACAAGCAGACTAATTTCCCTCTCTGCTCCAAATGTGGGAGAACACATTCAGGAGCCTGTCTTTTGGGTAAGACTGGATGTTATTCTTGTGGTCAGGAAGGACACATGGCTAAACAGTGTCCTAACAAGTTCAAAGCACCTCAGCCACAGCCAATACAATATGGAGGCAAGCCTCAGTTACATTACATGCCTGCAACTCTGGACGGACCTCAGATCAGTCAAGGAAGGTTGGAAGCTCCACCAGTTCCAGCCAATGCCAGAGTATTCTCCCTTACTAAAGAGGAAGCTGCTAGTGCCTCCACGGTCGTAACAGGTCAAGTAGTTATTTTTCAGCGTATAGCTACTGCACTATTTGATACTGGGGCGACCCATTCTTTTGTATCCATACCTTTTTCCAAAGAATTACAGGTACCTATAGAAAGCATGAATTCCAGGTTCCTGACAACCCTACCTTCTGGGGAAGTCATGGAATCCAGTCAGTGGCTTCGGTCTGTACCAGTCAGAATTTCAGACCGAGAGCTATGTGTTAATCTGGTAGTCCTCGCTATGCAGGATTTCGATATCATTTTGGGTATGGATTTCCTTAGCAAGTACAGTGCTTCAGTGGACTGCCGCAGAAGAAAAGTGATCTTTAGTCTAGAAGGTGAACCATCCTTTGCATTTACAGGAGTGCCAAAGAGGAAGACTCAGAAATTTCTCTCTTCCCTCACAGCTCACCAGATGCTAGCTAAAGGGTGTGCTGGTTTTCTTGAATTCATTGTGAGTACAGAAGAAGAAGAAAGACCTAAGCAGGAGGAAGTTCGGGTAGTCTGTGAGTATCCAGAGGTATTCCCAGAAGAGCTACCTGGACTACCTCCCAACAGAGAAGTGGAGTTTGAGATTGAACTGGTTCCTGGTACCGGTCCAATTTCAAAAGCTCCATATCGCATGTCTCCAGCAGAGCTAAAAGAGTTACAAGAGCAACTTCAGGAGCTACTTGACAAGGGCTTCATTCGCCCTAGTCACTCACCATGGGGAGCTCCTGTGTTGTTTGTTAAGAAGAAGGATGGATCTATGCGGATGTGCATAGATTATAGAGCTCTGAATCAAGTGACCATCAAGAACAAGTATCCACTGCCCAGGATCGATGATTTATTTGATCAATTGAAAGGTGCAACAGTGTTCTCCAAGATAGATCTGCGCTCTGGGTACCATCAGTTGAAAGTGAAGGAGAGTGATATACCCAGAACAGCTTTCAGGACCAGATACGGACACTACGAATTCGTAGTCATGCCTTTTGGTGTGACTAATGCACCTGCAGTCTTCATGGACTTGATGAATAGAGTGTTCAGAGAATACCTTGACAAGTTTGTCATTGTGTTCATCGACGACATTCTAGTCTATTCCAGAACTTCAGAGGAGTATGACACGCACTTGAGAATAGTCCTGCAGACCCTTCAGCAAAAGCAGCTCTATGCTAAATTCTCAAAGTGCGAGTTCTGGTTGGAGCAGGTGGCGTTTCTAGGTCACATCGTTTCTAAAGAAGGCATTCAAGTGGATCCAGCCAAAGTAGAAGCGGTCAGCAATTGGAAGAGACCCAAGAATGCCAGGGAGATCAGAAACTTCCTTGGTTTAGCTGGGTACTACAGGAAATTCGTGGAAGACTTTTCCAGAATAGCCTCTCCACTTACAGCCCTCACCAGAAAGAACAAGAATTTTGAATGGTCAGATAAATGTGAGCAGAGTTTTCAAGAGCTAAAGAAGAGACTGACCAGTGCTCCCATTCTGACAGTTCCAGAGAGTGACAAGAGTTTTGACATCTACAGTGATGCTTCCAAGATGGGCTTAGGAGCTGTACTCATGTAGGAAGGAAAAGTTATAGCTTATGCTTCCAGACAACTCAAAGACTACGAGAAGAACTACCCCACTCATGATCTTGAGCTGGCAGCTGTGGTCTTTGCACTGAAACTCTGGCGACACTTCCTGTATGGAGTCCAGTGCAGAATCTTCACAGACCATCAAAGTCTTAAGTACTTCTTCACTCAGAAGGACTTAAACATGAGACAGCGTAGGTGGTTAGAGTTGGTCAAAGATTATGACTGTGAAATCCTCTACCATCCAGGTAAAGCTAATAAAGTGGCAGATGCACTAAGCAGAAAATTCAGTGCATCCCTGATGTCCTTGTCATCATTAGCCTTGCCACTGCAGAAGGAGTTGTCAGGTTTCGGACTTGAAATTATTTATGGGCAACTCTCTGCATTGACTCTAGAGTCAACCCTGCTTGAGGATATACAGAAGAAGCAAAGTGAAGATCTAAATATCCAAAAGATCAAGCAAGGGATACAGGAAGAAGAAAATTCCAAATTTCGAGTATCAGACAGTGGAATTCTTTATCAGGGGAGCCGCCTTTGTGTCCCCAATGATGAAGAACTGAGAAAGAAAATTTTAGAAGAAGCTCACAGTACACCGTACTCTATGCATCCTGGTTCCACCAAGATGTATCAAGATCTGAAACAGAGGTTCTGGTGGTCTGGACTCAAAAGAGATGTAGCTAAATATGTCAGTACCTGCCTGACATGCTAGAGAGTCAAAGCAGAACACCAGAGACCAGGAGGGATGCTACAACCTCTTTCAATACCAGAGTGGAAGTGGGAAGACATATCCATGGACTTTATAACAGGTCTCCCGAGAACTACGAATGGATATGATGTAATATGGGTAATAGTGGATAGATTGACCAAGTCTGCCCATTTTCTAGCCATCAAGGTGTCCCACTCTATAGAGCAGTTGGCACAGTTGTATGTTAAAGAGGTGATCAGACTTCACGGAGTTCCTAAATCTATTGTTTCTGATAGAGATGGGCGCTTCACCTCTCACTTCTGGGAATGTATTCAGATTGCACTAGGCACCAAACTCAAGTTCAGCACAGCTTTCCATCCTCAGGCTGATGGACAGACAGAGCGAGTAAACCAGATTCTAGAAGATATGCTCAGAGCTTGTGCACTAGATTTCAAGGGAAGTTGGTGCAAGTACCTGTGCTTAGCTGAATTTGCCTACAACAACAGCTATCAGGCCACCATCAAGATGGCTCCTTACGAGGCGTTGTATGGCAGGAAATGCAGATCACCCATTTGCTAGCAAGAAGTAGGTGAAAGGAAAGAAATGGAAGTAGAGCAGGGCATTCAGACAGAGCTGATAGATGAGACTACTCAGGCTATTCAGAAGATCAGATAAAGAATTGAGACTGCCCAGAGTAGACAGAAGAGTTATGATGACACACGCCGTAGGCCACTAGAATTTCAAGTAGGAGATTCAGTTTTTCTCAAAGTTGCTCCTATGAAGGGAGTGATGAGATTTGGCAAGAAGGGAAAATTAAGTCCTCGCTATGTAGGACCTTACCTGATTACAGACAGGATTGGGAAGGTAGCTTACAAACTGGAATTACCACAAGACATGTCAGCAATACACAATGTGTTTCATGTCTCCATGTTAAAGAAGTGCCTCCATGACCCTAACCAAGTGATTGAGCCTCAGTCAGTGCAGATCCAAGAGGATCTTAGTTTTGAGAGTAGACCTACACAGATAGTGGACAGAGCAGTCAAGAGACTAAGAAGCAAAGAAGTACCACTAGTGAAGGTCGTCTGGCAGAACTAGAAGCACGAGGAAGTCAATTGGGAGCGGGAGGACAGTATGAGACAGAAATATCCGGAACTATTCTAAGTGCGAGGACGAACTTTTTATAAGGTATGGGGAATTGTAACGACCCAATTTTCCTTATTTCGAGTTCCAAAAGTCCATAAAAAAATATATTGGAAATACTTTTAAAATATTCTAGAGATTTTTAGGAATTTTTAGAGTATTTTTACGTAATTTTTGGGGGTCGTTTGATATTTTTACAAAACGAAAGGAAGTTGACAAAAAAAAATTCGTCAAAACCGAAGCTCGAACCCACGACCTCGGGTCGGACTGACCCAACCGGACACGACTCAACCAGCTGAGCTATATGGGCTTTGTTAACTAAGTATGAGGAGAAATAAATTAAAGCATAGTTGGAATCGAATTCAAACTAGGTTATAAAGGGTTAAGTGTTTCTCCCGTGATCTAAACCTAAATCTTTCCTCTCCTTTTCTCTCCCGACGGCACGATTCTTCTCTCTCGGGCGAAAAGGGGCGACGGCGCTAGGGCTCGTCTCCGGCGGCCGGCGAGGACTTCTTTCCGGGAGTTGTTCGCGGATTCGTGGTCTCCTCGTCAAGGAGAACACGCGGATAGGAAGGGATCGCCGAAACCTTCACCTCATCCGAACCCTAGATCTCTTTCTCCGGTTGTAAGTCCAAGAACCCATTGTAAGTGCTTCTCACCTGCGGTAGGAGTAGCTCTCGGGGTTTTGTTTTGCAATTTGTTGAACAATAGCAGCTTTCATTCTAGCATATGGTTTTGGATTTTGACCTTTGCTCTAGCAATTTAGTTTAAGCTTTGGTTCCAATCCTTTGTTGTTTTTTTTAGTGCACGGACAGAATTTTGATGGTCTCCCTTGATTGTTACAGCATGCCTACTTAGATGTATTTACCCTACATTTTATGCATGTCTAAGTAGTATATTTCCTTCAAGTTACAGCATGCCTAAAAGATTGTTAAGATTCAACAATAAATTAGTTTTACAAGCTTGTTATTTGGAAATTTCTGCTGCCGTGAGCCTGACTAAATTTATTCCCTATGACCATGTAGTTTTTATTGGCTGTTGAGTTCTGTTTTGAGCATATACTGATACATACCAGTGGTATAGTTTTTTTTATTACTGTGGAGTTTGGTTTTGCATATGTACTGGTTTATATCAGTGGCAAATGGTTTCAGAATCTCTTATATAATGTATATATGAGAGAAGTACAAGCAAAGCAAGACCAAGGTCACAGATTGATCCTGAATTCCAGGATTTAGAATCAAAGCACACTGAGTGCTTAAATAAATGCCAAGGCATTTTATTATAAGAAGTATTTAAAGAAAAAAAAAAGTATTTTACTTTTAAAGGGCATGTACCGGACACAAGGTCCAAGGGATGAGCTCCAAGATGCCCCTAGGCACAAGGCCTAGAAGTATCTTAGTAGTTTCGGGATTAGCTACCTCGATTCTTACTAAGAATGCGCGCAAAGTGGTACAATGCCGGGCCCAAGAAAAGTTGAATATTATTTTAAAGTATAAGAGTATAAGTTGGGGAACAAATGGAACAAGTTCTTTTATCTAAGTTGCAAATTTTAGCAAGTTAAATCTGTTGTTCCTTTTAGAGATGCATGATTTAGTTTTAGTTGCTATTTTCATGTGGAGCATGCATTTCCTGCTTTCCTTTATGCACATGCATTTCTTATCGAGTTTTTGTGAGTAGATAGCACTTACTAAGCTTTTAGCTTATAGATACTACTTTCCTCCTACTGCAGATATAGATAAAAGTAAAGGAAAAGCTAAAGTGTTATAGAGGAAGGCGACAAGGAGGCGTCGATGGTGTGTGTGGTGGCTGATATGGAAGCTTGGGACCTTGCTAAGAAATTTTTGAGAGTTAATTTATTTAGTTTCCTTCTTAAATAATTAGGATAATTTAGAGAAATACAGATTCTTGCTCCTTCAGTTTTGCTGATTAGAGGTGTCCTTAACAGTATTTGGTTTTGTTTTAATTGCTCTTTTGTTATGGTTAAGTGCTGCTTGGAATTTCTGCAGTAGGTGCTTCTTTCGGACTGTTCAGATTTAACATGTTTAAGTTGCTTTAAATTCTTAATATGAGTAGGAGATGGAATTTGTTGTTAGCTGGTTTGTAATCTGTTCTCCTACAACCATTGAGATGTTTGCATCGTTACAGAATGTTAGAGTTTAGCCTTGTTGTAGAAGGATGTTGTGATGGACGGTAGTATGCCGGTTGGAGTTAAAGGTGCTTACTTCATTTTAATCCCAACAATTTATGAATACTGTAACATGTGTGAGCTACCTTTGGGTGATAAATGCAACATGATAAAGGTTTTGCAGATTTTGGGACTTTTCTCAATATTTGCTTTGCATGTTAGTATTATTATATGAGTTTTGTCTTATGGAAGCATTGTGTATAATGTTCAGTTGTTTGAAACATACGAACAGTAGAATTAAATTGCAGAATGAAAACTACATTCCTTTAATAGATGCAAGTTAGGAAAGATGTAGCAAGCAGTGAGAGTGTTTAAGCTACATATGTCTGTATGCTATGCTTGTTGTCTCCCTTAATTGCATGTTTGACGCGAAAAAAAAAAAAAATTAGTGGTTAAGTAACGTTCACCTTAAAGAGTAGTAGTAAAGAAAATTGGGTGGTCGTTACAATCTTGATCAGGAATCTAGACTCTCGCTCCAGTGCGAGTTATAAGTGAGCTTGCTCTCACAACCAACGACCTCTCGGTCGAGATTCCATACTCTCGTCCCTGTGCGAGTTTTAAGTGAGCTTGCTCTCATAGCAATGACCTCTCAGTCAGGATTCCAGACTCTTGCCCTAGTGCGAGTTATAAGTGAGCATGCTCTCACCCCTCCAGACTCTCGTTCCGACACGAGTTATAAGTGAGCATACTCTCATGACTCTAGATTCTTACTCCAGCGCGAGTCGCAAAGCAAACATACCCACCACACTTAGTAACTCGGGGGTTAGCTTTTTACACTCTTGTTCCTAGGTGAGTTACCAGTAAGCAGAGCCTTCATTCATTAAACCGCCACACAAGATTGGTACAAAGAAATAGAGCGTTGTAAGAAAAGGAGCAACATATACGAGCGTGGTAAGTGACATCAAGAACTGGGTCTAGTCAGTCGGACCTGAGCCTTCTTCGACTAGACTTGGAGGAAGGCTTGTGATACAGCACATAAGGGTGGGGTCCGATGAAGCAGGATAGTCAGAAGCCAAGGAGACGTGGCAGTCAGAAATCAAGGAGACAAGATAGTCAGAAGTCAGGGGGATGTGACTGTTAGATGTCAAGGGGACGTGGCAGTAAGAGGTTAAGGAGACGTGGCCATCAATAGTTAGGGAAAGGAGAGGTAGGACAGTCTGACATCATCAATAACATGGTTCACGGGCGAGTTCACACAGACCAGGACTGTTGGGTTTTTCGGGCCGCGAAAACCGCTTTTTCGCGTCGCGGAAACCCCGAAACTCCCTAGCCAACGGATCCGTGCAAAGAAAAATCATTCGAAATTACGAGTACGAGTTTACCTAGATCTACACTTAGATCTACATGGAGAAAATCTTATACCTTCGATGCGTGCCCTTCGCGAGTCCCGCTTGTCCAAGGAGATGCCGGATCTCTAGTTGTCAAAGTAGACAACTCTCTAGAAGTATCCACACGAACAAGATGTGTTCTCTAACACACAAGGATGGAGAAGAGAACACCACAAGTGTGCTAGCACTTCTTGATGCTCTCAGAGGGGATTGGAAGAAGAAGAAAGGAAAAGAAGAGAACACACTCCTCTAAAATCTCTATGTGACTTTCACTAACCTTTCTTCTTGGATTAGATTCACTCTCCTTTCTTCTCCCTTGCTTGAAACCCACGACCAAGAGAAGAGAAGGAGCAAAAAAAGAGCTTGAGGAAGAAGATGATGTGAATGTAAGTGAATGAAAAATTCATTCTCATTCAAAACCAAAAAGGTAACCCCCATTCTCATTAAATGTGGCCATTAAAGAGAATAGATTTGTAACCCCCATGAGGTGGCACACTTTGATGATGTGGCACATCATCATTAGTCCTCCTAATGCCAAATCACTAATGATGTGGCAAATAGTCAAGTCAAACTTGACTCTTCCTCTTCCTCTCAAGTCAAGTCAAACTTGACTTAATCTCTCTCATGGTTGATCTAATCCAACCATTTAATTCAAGCCAATTTAATATAATGAATCTAATTCATTTAATTAAATTGATTCAATGAGTCATAATCTAAAGTAGACTCATTGAACACATGAATCAACTTGAGTCCAACTCAATTAGCCCAATTAGGATTACTTTTAATCCAATTTGATTCATCACATGAATCTAATCCTCTTGGTTCATCATATGAACTTAATCTCCATCCACTTGTTCTTTGTGTGTGACCCAATAGGTTCTTGTAATGTTGGCAATACCCCTAAACCCATTTAGGACCATAAGTAATGAGCGATATCTAGCAATACATCATTACTACCCAAGTTACAAGAATGTTGAGATCCAACATCACCTTGTGACTACTAATTGTGACTCCTCACAAAATATGACAAGTGTCCTTCTATCCTAGACATCTAGATTGATCAATGTGAGGCATAGACCGTGTCATCCTCTGATCAATCTAAATCTTGAACTCCAAGTAGACTCACTAAATGTAATGAGCTCAATATCTCATATTGACTCATTTGAGCATGGCCATGCACTTCGTGGTCTCACTCTATCAAGAATACCGATGTCTCTCCCGTCATATAGGAGGGATAGATCCCATCTACATCAGTCACATCCCTCCGCATAATTTGTTACATACCCAGTAATCGCCTTTATAGTCCACCCAGTTACGGGTGACGTTTGACGAAACCAAAGTACATAACTCCTTATGTAGGGAACCATGGTGACTTCAGGTCTAAGGACTAGTAGTCATACTAATAGCCACATAAGAAATTATATGACACTCATATAACGATCTATGATACTTTCTCATGGCGGGTCATTCAGTGTACATTCTCTAATGCATACCCTTGTGTCAACTTGATATCTCTATATCCATGACTTGTGAGATCAAGTCATCGAGTAGACCTACATGCTAGTCTTATTGCATTAACATTGTCCCTGAATGTTAATACTCGACTATGAATGATTAAGAGTAGTGTTCCCTATATCATCTCACTATCGGTTCAGCTAACCGATTGATATAGGTAAGAACCTTCTACTCAAGGACGTTATTATACTTAGTTTATTTGGCACTAATACAAGTAAGTATAATAACCAAAAATCAAATGCCTTTATTTATATAGAATATGATACAGCAAGTCCAAAATATAATTATCAAATGATTGGCTCTAGGGCTCTAGCTAACAATGACCCCAGATCTGAGACATCTTGATCTGAAACATGGTGGCATGTCGAGGTGAGGCCTGCCCTGCTCCGACTGGTCGGGTTTCCATAGCTCGGTTATATCCAGGTCTGGTCTGTTGGTGCGGGAAGCATTTGACGGAGGACCTAAGTTTTGATAATGACAAAGGGATTCAAAGTTAAGATTCTTTATTGTCTAACGTGTGTGAATAAGTTTGCAGGAAAGTCCTAACTGCGGTTAGGCAGGTGAAAAATCCTAGGGGGTGGTAACCTTAGGTGGAGGAAAAACCTAAGGGGCGACAACCTTAGGTCCAAGGGGGTGGTAACCCTTGGTGGAGGAAAACCCTAAGGGTCGGCATCCTTAAGTCCTAGGGGGTGGTAACGCTAGGTGGAGGAAATCCTAGGGGGAGGTAACCCTAGGTGGCAGAAAAATCCTAGGGGGTGGTAACCCTAAGTCCTAGGGGGTGGTAACCCTAGGCAGAAAGTTCAGTCGGTCTGGAGGACCGAACTGGCATCAGGTATGCTCTCCCAAGTGGAGTAGGTGAGGATGTGTTCCTCACGGAGGGAACAGTAGACGTCGGTTCGACCTAGGATTTTCGGTCAGAAATCCGAAGTCAAAATCGGACAGTCCGGAGACTATCAAAATATTTCTGTTGCTATATTTATTATGTGCTTACTTTGTTTTGCAGGATATATTGTTGTCTTGTGGACTAACTTATCTTGCAGGGACAAAATCGCACTTTATGCCTCGGATGAACATTACCCGAGGCACCCTCATGGAGCTTGGAGGTGCCTCGGGTGCAAAGCTGGAGTGTGCGCGCTGCGGAGCTGGAGGTGCCTTCATGGAGGCTTGAGGCGCCTTGGACAACCTTGAAGGCGCCCTCAAGGATCATTGAGGTGCCTTCAAGTGGATGAGCGACGATGGGGTCTGGGCTTATCCACGCGGCTGACTTGGCTGTGATGGAGGCACCCTCATGAGGCTTTGAGGTGCCTTCAACAGCCCTTTTATAGAGGCTTCGACTTGCATCTTGGAACATCGATTCTAAGTGATTCATCCTTCATGTGCTACTCAAGAAACAACTAAGCTAAGCTACGACAAGTCCCCGACTATTGGGTGCTACTTGGAATTTCGTTATGTTTCCCTTATTCAAAAATTTGTACAAGAACAGAACATTTCCTAGCAGCCCATGTGCTCTACAGAAGTTAAACTTGGATTGCAAACGAAACTTAATATTATTAATCCAAGTTGTTCTTCAGAAGTTAAACTTGGATTGGAAATGAAACTTAACATTTTTACTCCAAGTTCAACCCATGTGTTCTTCAGAAGTTAAACCATATTACAGAAGTTGATTAAATATCTATTTCAAAGATTGACTTCCAGGTTAAACAAGGGGAGGCACTCGGCCTTCTTGGGTATGGGATCATCCACCACTTACTAGGCAAAGTCTTTCAAAGAAATTGAATATTTAAACATCTTACAGTAATCTTAGATTTAACAATAGAGACCACAATAGAAACACAAAATCGTTAGCCTCTTGTGTTGGTATTTCAGGATCCATACAAAGAAAAACTAAACTAGTACACCGCGGAAACAATTAACTAGTTATACCTTTCTTTGTATTTTAAAGACCTCTTGATCTTCTGTTGTATTCCTCTCCTCCTCTTGGACGTCGTGTGGGAGATGATCTACCAATACGAAGACACTCGACCTTCTCCTTCTTTTCTAAGCTTTCGGCCACCAAAGAATACAAAGTGAAGAGGCATCCTTCTTCTTCTTCTTCTTCTCCTCCTCCAAGCAACCGCCCACAAGGTGAAGGTCCTTCTCCAAGTGCCGCCGGCCCTTATGAAGAGGAAAGGGAAAAGAGGGAAGAGTCGACCACAAGAAATTAGAAGAGGAGCCTTGGTTGTGTTATTAGAGAGCATCCCCTCCTCCTCTTTTATAATCTTTGCTAGCGGCTAATAAGGAAATTTTTTAATAAAATTTCCATTTATTTGCTATTGTAGATGGTTACAAAAAGGAAAGATTAAAATCTCTTTTTTAAACCATTATAAATAGCTATAAAAGAAAAGATTATAACAAAATTTTATTTTAAACAAAATGTTCCTTTTATTCGTATAATGGTTGGTTAGAAAAAAAAGAAAAGATTTTAACAAAATTAAAATATCTCTTTTAACCATTGTAGATAACTACAAAAAAGGAAAAATTTTAACAAAATTAAAATATATCTTTTAATCCATTGTAGAAAGCTATAAAAGGAAAGATTTTAACAAAATTTTATTTTCCACAAAACTTCCTTTTCTTTTCTTGTATGACAGACCCCATGCTTGGGCACCAAGCATGGCTTGGCCGGCCCACATCTTGGGCACCAAGAGGGCTTGGCCGGGCCCTTGCTTGGGCACCAAGCAAGGATGTGGCCGGTCCCTCATTTAGGTAAGAAGGAAAATCAAAATGGGTTAACGTGAGGCTTTATAGAAGTTACAGCAGGGACCGAGAAGAGGAATTGATTTTGACCTCCTGATGAACTTGAGCTTCCTGTGTTCGGCCCGAACACCCAACTCAAGTTCATCAGTAATAACTCATACTACTAAAGAGTTATTATTGAATTATCGCATCAATCCCATATTACATTTTGGGTCTCCTTCTTATCATGAGTGCATTAATCTCCCTATGCTTAAGATATCGAATGCCCATTAATTAAATGAGTTATTGACAACTCACTTAATTAACATCTAGCTCCAAGAGTAGTACCACTCAACTTCATTGTCTTGTCGGACTAAGTCCACCTGTAGGGTTTACATGACAATCCTTATGAGCTCCTCATGGGGACATCATCAACCTAGATAACTAGTACACAGTTTCCTTCTATAATCAATAACACACCATATAAATAATATTATTTCCCAACTTATTGGGCCTATTGATTTAACGAATAAATCTCACCCATTGATAAATTAAAGAAATAAATACTAAGTATATGTGCTTGTTATTATATCGGGATTAAGAGTACGCACATCAATAATAATAGAGGTTATGTTCTTTTATGCAGTTAGTATAAATGGAACAACTTCAAATGGTCCTGCTCAATACACACATAGTGTACTAGTGTAATTTTAGAAATAAAATAAACTAATACCAAATTACACTACAACCATTCCAATGGTTTGTCCCAATCCATCTTGGTTGTGAGCTACTATTTATAATTTATAAGGAACTGATAACATGATCTTCTGTGTGACACCACACACAATGTTGTCTACAATATAAATTAAATGGACAACTGCATTTAACTAAATGCAGACATTTGACCAATGTGATTCTCATTTTAAAATAAATGTTCATACAAAAAGCTAAGCTTTTAGTATACATCTTAACAATCTCCCACTTATACTAAAAGACTATGCTGCATACATCTGATTCATATCCCCTCAACATGTCCATCAAAAGCTCTCGCCTAAAGGGCCCAAGTGAAAGGATCCCGATTATCCACTGATGTAATATTGGCGACAACAACTTCTCCTCGCTTTACGATGTCTCGTATAAGGTTGTACTTGTGCTCTATGTGTTTACTTGCCTTATGAGCTCGTGGTTCCTTCGAGTTTGCTACTGTACCACTATAATCACAATAAATTGTGATAATTTTGGACAAACCAGGAATCACATCTAAGTCCATCAAGAAGTTTCTGAGCCATACAACTTCTTTGGCTGCCCCAGAGGCTGCCACATACTCAGCTTCCATTGTGGAGTCCGTAACATATTTTTGCTTAAACACTCCTCCATGCTATGGCTCCACCTCCCAAAGTAAACACATACCCTGAGCTCGACTTACTATTGTCCCTATCTGATTGGAAGTCTGAATCTGTGTAACCCACAGGGAGCAAATCATCTGCCTGGTAAACTAGCATATAATCTTTAGTCCTTTTCAAGTAATTCAATATATACTTTACTGTAATCCAATGTCCTTGTCCTAGGTTACTTTGATATCTGCTAACCATGCCCACGGCAGAACAGATATCCGGTCTTGTATATAGTATTGCATACATTACGCTTCCTACAACCCACTACAAGAAAATTGGGATTCTACAACACTTAAACGACAACGGTTTTTTTAAAAAGTGTTGTCTAGTGAAAAGCGTTGTCTATTTCATTATTTTCTTATTAATAGACAACGCTTTTCTAAAAATCGTTGTCTATTAGTGAATTTTATGGGTCAAAGACAATGCTTCGTAAAAAGCATTGTCTATTAGCCTTTTTTTTAGTGTCTACGACAACGATTTTTAAAAAACATTGTCTACTGTCAAGTTATCATCTCAATCTTAAGTGATCTAGACATCTTATCTCAAGATCTGACGGCTAGATCTTCATCCATCTTCATCACAATATGGACAACCCAGATTAAAGGAGGAGAAAACTTCGTTTCCTTTTACCCATGAGACGACACAGTGCTGGTGATTCCTTTCTGTTCGCGACATCTCCTCTCGCGCGGCTAGGGCACGCGACCTCCCACCGCTGGCCATCTCTTCTTCCTCACCACCGGCCGGCAGCTCTTTCTTCTCTTCACTGCCGCACAGACGCCTCTCAGGAATCGGGAAGTGCGGTGGTGGATTTCGTCGGCGATGACGACGCTCAACAACCTTCCCAACGGCGGCCACCACCAGCGCCCACACCCTCTGCCCGACCCTCGGAGGCAGCGCCACTACCTCGGCATGCCCATCGCCACCCCTTCCTCCTCCTCTTCCTCCGCCGCCTCCTTCAAGGGTTGTTGCTGCTACCTCTTCCTACTCACCTTCCTTGCCCTCCTCGCCGTCACCGTCGCTCTCGTCATCATCCTCGTCCTCACGCCCAAGAAGCCCCAGTTCGACCTCCAGCAGGTGGTCGTGCAGTACCTCCTCGTCGCCCCAGTTTCAGTTGAATCAGGATGAAAGCTGAATAGATAATGGTTGAGATGGAAAATGACAGCGGCATGATCGGTAGCTCGCTACCTCCAAATCCAAGCTCAAGAAATCTATTGTCAAGCTCTTCGACTAAAGATTTTGGCTCTAGATCGTTACCAGCTTTCTTGGTAGAGAATGGAAATTTGGGGCTTTCATGGAACCTTGGAAACCAAACGGTGGGTGTGAGCTCAAAAACAGAAGGTGAGGTTGGAGCCAATTCCATTAATTGCCTCTCGCCTCAATCGAAGTTGTTTGGTGACTCTAAATCAAGCTCAATTGGAGGGCTTGCACAGAGGATGACAACAAGAAAAGGTTTCAATGTTCCAAAGCTTGATACAGCCAACATTCCATCCACTAGCACAATTTCATCCTTGGAAATTCCTTTGCCTTATCTGACAATTCCACCGGGTCTCAGTCCTACCGCATTGTTCGAGTCTCCAGCTTTATTTTCAGATATATCGGTGAGATGCTATCCCCGCCATTACCTTGTATTTAGCAGTGAATTCAAGATGCATGTATAAATTCTAATGGATCTAGTTTTAAAAAAAATGTGGAGCTTTTGTTTCAATCTTATCCAACAATCATAAAGTTGTTGATGCTAAATAGTCTTTGATACTTCTTTCTTCAAACTTGTAGATATGACATAGTTTTCTTTAAAAAAGAGTTCAAGAAAATGGATTTCACCCAATTATCATACTGGCTTTTCCTATGATTAATGGCATGAAGCCATTGAACTGGTAGTGATATCTATATCTTGTTATCATCACTATAGAGATTGGTGAATGCGTACTTTTATGAATTAGAAAGAGTAAATCATGCCTCTTGAAATTGATACATAAGTGTCATATTTCTAGGATTAACCACCTCCAGCCACAGGCAAACTTGAATTTTTGGAGTATTTTTCTTCAAACACAACGCCTACCTCATGTTCAGCAGCGTTTGCAAAAAGTGAATACAATATATTTGAAGACATCTCTAAAGCACTTACTTTCAAGACTCCTTTAGAATCTGATTCACATCACTCTAGATTGGTGAGGAAGGTAATATGATGTAACTTGTTATGAATTCATACTTTTCTCTTGAATCATTTCTATATTTTGAATGCCCTATGGAAATTGGTATTCCAGGATGAGTTTGTAGCTGGATGCAGGAATAGCTAATGTATTGGATTTCATAAAGAATGAAATAGATTTTTGTGTGAACCAAGCATAACTAGACCTTTCCTTTCTAACAAATGCCCATATTAATGTAGTTACTTTTTTCATTATTGATTCAGCTTGATCTACCAAACATTGAAGGGGATGTTCATTATTTTTAAATAATATAGTCTGTAGATGTATCTTACTGTTGCTTTTTCAATATACGAGGACTACTTATTATCTTGTCAAACATTTGACAATGAGAAGGAATATCAGTAATGCGAGAAGAATATATCTATGTGATTTATGGCATTAATATGCCTGTTAAAGAAATGTAGCCAGTAAAATATAAAACCAATCCAAGATATCATTCCTTGGATAGAATCATGTGTGGCTTTGGTTGCCTTTTTTCTTGTGAACTAATTTACCTGCCAAAGATCCATTTCTTTGTTTTGTCTTTCTCAATCCAAATTTTCTCATTGCTGTATGGTGCGAACTGTGACCTTTGTTTTCAAATTTAAAAGTGAAAATTTCTTTTGCATATTACTGATGGTATTGTTTGCTGTGGCAGAAACACAGTGGTAGGTGTTTTGTCCTAGTCTCAAGTCGACAATCCTTTTTGATCAGTATATCTAGTAGAAGTAAGCATGCAGATCGTTGTCTTCGAGGTCGACTAGCTATTTTGTGCTTTTTTTGTTTTAAATTCGAATGTCACTATTTACTTTGAAATAGAACTATTTAGTCTTTGTGTATAGTTGAACTCTCCTATAAATATTAATACTTTGTAATTGAATTCTATTGTTTTGGTACGAGTTTGAAATCATTAGTTGAGCTAATTAATGTTATTTTATATGTAAAATTCAAATCTAGACATGGTAAAGGAAAATTAATAGTTTTGTAAATATAAAAAAAATGATTTTGTAAATAGATTTTTTTTTTATTTTAAAAAGACAACGCTTTTAAAGCGTTGCACAAGTGTTGTCTTTGCCAAAAACAACAACGCTTTTAAAGCATTGCAAAGATGATGTTTTTGCAAAAAATACACAACGCTTTTAAAGCGTTGTCTTCACTACAAACGACAACGCTTTAAAAGTGTTGTTGTTGAGCAGACTTTTAACAACAGTGTCTTTAACAACGCTTTTTTAGGCACAAAGATAACACTTTAAAAGCATTGTCTATTAGCTTTTTTCTTGTAGTGGCCGAAGCATAAGAAACTGCCTTCATGTCCTCTATCTCCTTTGATGTTTTAGGACACATCTCTTTAGATAATGGTACTCCATGCTGAAAAGGTAGAAAACCTTTCTTGGAGTCTTGCATGCTAAAACGAGCTAGGATAGTATCGATGTATGAAGCTTGGGATAAGCACAACATTCTTTTCTTGCGATCCCTTATTACTTTGATCCCAAGAATATGTCCACATTCTCTCAAGTCCTTCATATCAAACTGTTAGGACAACCATACCCTTATGTATGAGAACACTTTGACATTGTTGCCAATGATCAAAATGTCATCTACTTATAGTACAAGAAATACCACCACGTTTTTGTCACTCTTCTTATATACACAAGACTCATCCGGGCACTGAATGAATCCATAAGACCGGATCACTTCATTAAACCGGATGTTCCAAGATCTCGAAGCTTACTTCAGTCCATAAATAGACTGATTGAGCTTATATACAAGATGCTCTTTGCCCTTCGCAATGAATCCCTCTAGTTGCCTCATATGGATGTTTTCTTCAAGACTTCCATTAAGAAAAGCTGTCTTGACATCCATTTTCAAAATCTCATAATCCATATGAGTGACAATAGATAAAAGAATCCGGAGAGACTTAAGCATGGCTACCGGCGAAAAAGTTTCCTCATAATCGATTCTGTCTTTCTGAGTAAACCCTTTTGCAACAAGCCTTACTTTGAAAGTTTCCACCTTCCCGTCTATGCCTCTTTTTCTTTTGTAGACCCATTTACACCCAATGACTTTTACACCATTTGGTGGTTCTACAAGCTCCCAGACCTGATTAGAATACATAGATTCTATTTCAGAGTTCATTGCACTTTGTCAAGATGCTGCATCTTTATCTTGGAGTGCTTCATCATATGTGCAGGGATCAAGTCTAAAGACTCTTCCAAAAACATGAATCTATCAGGTTGCCGAACAACCCTCCCACTACTACGTGGCATTGCTTGTAATTGTGCATCATTTGTGACACGTGTTGTAATTTCTTGTGGTATCTCATCGTGTACCGTTGGTACTAAAGTAGACGTGTCTTCTCTTATTTCTTCAAGAATAATTTTACCCATGGGCTTGTGGTTCATTACATAGTCCTCTTCTAAAAATCGGGCATTGGTGCTAACAATGACCTTCTAATCTTTAGGACTATAAAATAAACTACCTTTCTGTTGGTTGGTCCTAGGAAGATCGTACCGGTTCCACTGTACAAAAATTTTGTACAAGTGTCGAATCTTTCCTAAACAACCTATTGTGTTCTTTAGAAATTAAATTAGGAATCGCAAATGGAACTTAACATTATTGATTCCAAATTTAACTTATCTATTCTTAATGGTTTAGATTTGGATCGCAAGCGAAATTTAACACTATTGATCCAAATCAACCTATGTTATAAAGTTAATTAAATATTTATTTCTAAAATCAGCTCCCAGGTCAAACATGGCGAGGCACTAGGCCTTCTTGGGTATGAGATCATCCATCACTGCCTCGACAAAGCCTTTAATAGAAATTAAATATTTAATTTCCTAAAATAACATTAGGTTTAACTGAAAAGAACAATCGAATCACAAATTTGAAAAATAAAAAAAACACAACTCGAATTACAAATTCGAAAAACTAGAATCAATGCCTCTTGTGTTTGGAATTCTTACAAAGAAAAATAACTAGCATGATGCGAAAAATAATTACAAGTTATTCCTTTTCTTTGTATGCTAATAACCTCGAGATCTTCTGCCATATTCCTCGCCTCCTCTTGAACGTCGTGTGGGCGACGATCCTCCAGGATGAACACCACCCAAAAGCTTCTCTAGTAATTGGCCACCACCACCACCAAGAAACCAAAGAGAGCAAGGGGAAAGGAAAGGGGAGAGTTCCGGCCACACAAGCAATAGAATAAGAATAGATGCAATCCCTACTTCTCTTCTTCTTCTCCTTCTCTTTGTATCCGGCCACAAAAAGTATCCACAAGAGGTGGCCGGTCCTAGCCTGAAGAGAAGCAAGGGCCGACCCTTAGGAGAAGACTAAAGAGAAGAGAGAAAAATATTAGAATTAATTCATGAGGTCTCTCCTCCCCTTCTTTTATATTATTTGCCCAAGGCAAATAAGGAAAGACTTTTTACAAAAATTAAAATCTTTCTCTTGTTTTTCCTTTTCCACTTTTATTTTTTCCTTTTCTTTCCTCTTGATTGATTCAATCATCAATCTTTGATTGATTAATTGATTGGCCGACCCCTTTCTTGGGCACCAAGCAAGGGTGTCCGACCACTTAAAGAGGAATAAAAACTTTGTAAAAATTTTATAAGCAAAGAAGGAAAACTCGTATAAAATTTTACAAGCTCTATTTTAATTTCTTAACGTGGATGTTAAAAAAGGAAAGTTTTAAAAATTAAAATCAAGTTTTAAAATTTAAAACTCCTCTTCTAAAATTTCCTTTTTTTAACATGGTTACAAAAATAGAAAGTTTCAAATTTAAAACTCCCTTCCTTTTTTCCAAAAACCATGAGGATGATTAAAAAAGGAAAGTTTTAAAACTTTTAAACTTTCTTTTAAACCATGTGACCTAATTCAAATAAGGAAAGTTTTGTAAATTTAAAATCCTTCTTTTAAACTTGTAGTTATCTACAAAGAGAAGATTTTAAAAATTCAAAACACCCCTCCTAATTTGAAATATTGTGGCTGGCCCCTCCTTTGCTTGGGCACCAAACATAGGGCCGGCCCTCTTGAGGAGATGGTGGTTGGCCCTTGGCTTGGTCACCAAGCCTTGGGCCGGCCCCTTTCTTGGACACGAAGATGGGCTTTTATATGGATGGACTTGAGGCTTTAATGAGGCTAAACAGGGACCTAGAGGAGAAATTGGTTTTGACCTTCTAACGAGCTTAAGTATCCCGTGTTCGCCCCGAACACACAACTCAAGTTCATCAATAATAACTCATTCCACTAGAGAGTTATTATTGCACTACCGCACCAATCTCAAATTACATTATGGGCTCCTTCTTATCATGAGTGTGCTAGTCTCCCTGTGTTTAAGCTATCGAATGTCCACTAATTAATTGAGTTACTGACAACTCATTTTAATTAATGTCTTAATCCAAGAGTAGTACCACTCAACTTCATTGTCATGTTAGACTAAGTCCACCTGCAGGGTTTAACATGACAATCCTTATGAGCTACTCATGGGGACATTCTCAACCTAGATGACTAGGACATAATTGTTAGCTAGAGCCCTAGAGCCAATCATTTGATGATTGTATTATGGACTTGTTGTATCATATTCTATATAAATAAAGGCATTTGGTTTTTGGTTATTATACTTACTTGTATTGGTGCCAAATAAACTAAGTATAATAACGTCCTTGAGTAGAAGGTTCTTACCTATATCAATCGATTGGTTGAATCGATAGTGAGATGATATAGGGAACACTACTCTTAATCATTCCTAGTCGAGTATTAACATTCAGGGACAATGTTAATGCAATAAGACTAGCATGTCGGTCAACTCGATGACTCGATCTCACAAGTCATGGATATGGAGATATCAAGTTGACACATGGATATGCATTGGAGAATGTATACTGAATGACCCGTCATGAGAAAGTATCATGGATCGTTATATGAGTGTCATATACTTTCTCATGTGGCTATTAGTATGACTACTAGTCCTTAGACCTGAAGTCACCATGGATCCTTACATAAGGAGTTATGTACTTTAGTTTCGTCAAACGTCACCCGTAACTGGGTGGACTATAAAGGCGATTACTGTGTATGTAACAAATTATGCGGAGGGATGTGACTGATGTAGATGGGATATATCCCTCCTATATGACGGGAGAGACATCGGTATTCTTGATAGAGTGAGACCACGAAGTGCATGGCCATGCCCAAATGAGTCAATATAAGATATTGAGCTCATTTGATTTAGTGAGTGTACTTGGAGTTCAGGATTTAGATTGATCAGAGAATGACCCGGTCTATGCCTCACATTGATCAATCTAGATGTCTAGGATAGAAGGACACTTGTCATATATTGTGAGGAGTCACAATTAGTAGTCACAAGGTGATGTTGGATCTCAACATTCTTGTAACTTGGGTAGTAATGATGTGTTGCTAGATACCGCTCATTACTTATGCTCCTAAATGGGTTTAGGAAACCAAAACCAATATGTTTAAGTTTTTCCTCATGATATGTTATGAATATGACCTTGATATTTCATGCTTGTATAAGGCTTGGAGTTAGGTAATACTCTACCTTAGGGTTCGGCCATGAAGAGGCTTAAAACCTAGGGAAGCTCAATTTAAAAACTAACATGCCTATGATTACTTCTATGATGTTATATGAATATTTTCCTTGATGTTTTTACTTGTATGTTTCTTAGAACTAGTAGGACCCTACCTTAAGGTTTCGGCCATGAAGGGATTTAATATCTTAAGGAGGCTCAACCTCAAATTTAGCTTGCTATGTTTTACCTTATGAAAAGATATGAAAAAAATAACATAAAGCCCTTGAGATTCATGTTGCTTAGAGTTAGGTTTTCACATGTTGAACATTCGGCCACCATGAAATGTAGGGCTTAGGCAAGTCTAAATTCAACCCTAACATATTTATGTTCCTCCCTATGATATGCTATGAAATTCATAAGGTACTCACATGCTTGTAAATTCTAGAAGAGGTATCAAGTATGAAGTTTTTCCATAACATGTTATGAATGTGCTATTGATGTTTTATACTTGTATGTTGCTTAGAATTAGTAGTATATTACCTCAAGGTTTCGGCCATTATGGGATTTAATACCTTAAGGAAGCTCAACCTCAAATCTAGCTTGCTTATGTTTTACCCTATGAAAAGATATGAAGATAACATAATGCACTTGAGATTTCATGTTGCTTAGGGTTATGTTTACACATGATGAACATTCGGCCACCATGAAAAGTAGGGCTTAGGCAAGCCTAAATTCAACCCTAATATGTTATGTTTTTCTCTATGATATGCTATGAAATTTATATAGGGTACTCATATGCTTAGAATCTATGCTTTTGTAGCATTCAGCCACTTACACTTGGTGGACTTAGGGAGTTTGAACTTTAACCTAATATGCTCATGTGAATGCCTATGATAAATTCATGGAAATTGATTAAGATTCACATATTTACATGCTATTGTAACCAAGTTTTTGGACCATGAATGTTTCGGCCAAGATGGATTTAAAACCCTAGGAAGCATAGAACCTAAATCAAATATGCTTATGATGTTCCTTATGTTAAATGTTATAGAAATGAATGTGGGTTCATATGCTTGTATGATTTCATGAAACCTAAATGAGCCTATGCATGTTTCGGCCACCCCTAGTGGGTTGAGAATTTAGACTAAGTTATGACTTAATATGTACTTCCCTTGCCATGATATGAATTAGGAAAAGTTAACTTGTGATCCATGCATGATTATGTTTCTTTTCCTTCCATGATATATTATGTTGCTCGTTTACATATGTTTATGAACCATGCATGAAAATGATACCTAAAATGGTTATGTGCCCAAATATGGTGGCTATGTGCCCAAAGACAAGTATGATGGCTATGTGCCCAAGTATGCATGGCTATGTGCCCATTTATGCATACCTTATGAATGACATGAATGACATGAACATGATATGCTATGAATGACATGAATGTAATATGCTATGAATGTTATGAACATGATATGCTATGAATGACATGAACATGATATGCCATGAATGACATGAACATGATATGCTATGAATGACATGAATAAGATATGCTATGAATGACATGAATATGTTATGAAAAGATAGAAATATGATATGACATGTATTTTACTTTGAATGACTTGTACCAAAAGGGTAGGCTCCTTATGTGCCCCTAGGTCGAATTACGGGCCTAGTAAAGGGTGGGCTCCTTACGTGCCCCTAGGCCGAGCTACGGGCATAGTTTCCTAGTAGGTTCAAGACTAGCTACCTTGGGTCTACTTAGGATGCGCGCATTATGTATGTATGTGGTACTAAGCCGGGCCCCTTTCATGTTGTGATTATTTTCAAGTACTATATGATAATGTTTTAAGACATCTCACACATGGCATAAATCATGTTTTGAAAGGCATTATTACACATGACATTTCCCATGTTTTAAAGGACATCTTGCATCCATGCTCACGATATGATGAAAAATAATGCTTACAGATATGCTATGATATGATGCCTTGATGTTAAGAAAAGAAATGTCATGATGATTTCACTTATGCTCTGATGTATCTCCATGTTATGATATGATTACCATGATACGATGACTTCCTATGCTATGATATGATTTATACCATGATATGATGATTTCTTATGTTGAGATATGATTTCCATGATATGATGATTTCTTATGTTGAGATATGATTACCATGATATGATGATTTTCTTATGTTATGATATGAATTATGCCATGATAAGATGTATGCCATAATATGTTGTTTACCTTACGTTATGTTATTATTAAGATTCGTGCCATGATATGATATGTTTTAATTACCTGATGATATGAGCGCCATTTATTCTGTAATGTACAATATGATGATGTTACATGATATGTTGGTTTTTGTGAGTAGGAAAGGATCTCACTAAGCCTTGAGTGCTTACAGATAATTTTCCTTGTACCACAGATAAAGGTAAAGAATGGATAAACTAGAGGAGCAGCAGGAAGGGGCAAGAGATGTGTGATGGTGACTTGGCTAAAGAAATAAATGACCTGCTTAAGTGAACTTAAGAATAAAATGTTATGTTATGTTGATGTCTTTCATGATTTCGTATGCATATGTTAGAAATGAATACTATGACTATTTAAGTTGAACCATGTTATTTCATACTTATATGTTTAATATGTTACTCTATGCTTACAAACATAGATATGCTTCCGCTGTATGTATGTATGAATGTCTAAGTTTACTAAGTCTAAGGGTAAGAAAGTAACCCCGCCCTTACTAGGCAGGAGTGGTAGTAAAGGGGCGGGCGTTATAGGTGGATAGCAAGCCTAGCATTTTTATCAAAGGAAGACGAAATTTGGACATACCAAGGAGCAATCGTTTCTTCAGTCATAGACAGAAGTAAAGGTTAGTGGAACAGCAAGTTACTTACTGGAAGCAAGAAAGGCGCCGGAAAGCGGTGAGCGCGAGGTTAGATCAAAAACTGCAGCAAGAGAAGAACGCTAAGGCAAGAAAGAAAGGGACAAAGTTGACAAGAAGACGAAGGGTTTAGGGTTTAGAAAACACACACCGTCGTTAGATCAAAGCACTTTTTCTTTCAATAGACGTCGAGGATTATAGAAAAGGGGCAAATGCTTGTGTGACATAGCAGAGAGAGAGAAGATATGTGTTACATAATCATAAATGGGCATTTATGTTGGACGCGACAAATCGAATCATGCTAGGATTGGTAACACCTTGTCATGCGCCTCCAACATTCTCTTACAGTTGAAAAGCCAATCACAATCAAGGAAATTCTGAGGAGAAGACGCGGTTTACTAGGTGTAATAAAGGAAGAGGGATTGAGTTTAACCCGGGCCAAGGACAAAAAAATAATGAAAGTTATTTAGGCGTAAAGCATGGTCTGAATTAATGTTATTATAAAGCACAAATTAATACCGATCGAGGTAATTTTGTTTATAATATCGGTCAGAATAACTTTATCTATAATGGATAGCATAGTATCGGCCGGGATAACCTTGTTTGCAATAAACAAGCTAATATCGGTCGGAATAACTTTATCTATAATGGATAGCATAGTATCGGCCGGTATAACCTTGTTTGCAATAAACAAGCTAATATCGGTCAGAATAACTTTATCTATAATAGATAGCATAATATCGCCCGAGATAACCTTGTTTGCAATAAACAAGCTAGTGTCGGTCGGAATAACTTTATCTATAATAGATAGCATAGTATCGGCCGGGATAACCTTGTTAGCAATAAACAAGCTAATATCGGTCGGAATGACAACGTTCATGATATATAAGTCAATATTGGTTGAGGCATTACGTCTATCCCTGTGAACTAGAGGGATTCAAGAGAGTCACTCAATTCAATACAAAAGATTGTTCGATTTTACATTTAGAACCTGATCAAATACATAACATTACATTTTCCTCTCAAAACATTAAACCTCAAAAGGTCAACAAAAGTTACAAACATAAGCTCTCAGAATACTTAGGAGATTTCAATCCCACCGGAGCCAAACTTGCCAGGGAGCAGAAGTGGAAATATTTTACCTGGCACGAAGGAAGCTTGCTCGGGCAACAGAAATGGCAATATTTTGCCCGGGTGAAGGAAACTATCAAGCAGAGTGGTCTCATGAACAAGAGAGGGCAGATTGATTCATGCCCTGGTGGAAAGGTGACTGAAGAGTCCCTTTCCTGCTTGAGCCCTAGAGCTCTGTTTCCAGAGTGACCATCCTAGCCCGCGGGTAACATGGGCTACGCCTTCGTAGCGACATCCATGGGCTATTCAGTTGGCCCTCCATAAGTAGTAGGAACTCCTCTTAAACCCGTCGGGTTTGCAGAACAGTCGTGCCTTTGGCTGGAGATTCTAGATCTCAAGAAACTTCGTTCCTCGAGATAGTTTCTAGGACTAAAAGGATAACTAAAGCCAAAGCATGGGCAAACTCATGTATAGATCTCGCCTTGTCCAACAAGAACCGCCCCCAGAAAGGGGGATCTGGGGCCATACTCTTAGTAAGAAGAAATGAACAAGGAAGATAAAGAAATGAGGCGAATGAAGAATGAAGAGAGGGTAATAGCCCTATTTAAGGAATCAAAAGACTCACGGGATCACTGTACTTGAGTTTACGGGATGACTATATCAGAGGATCACGAGGCCACTACAGTACCTATGGCAGAGTCACGGATAAAGATAGGTAAAGAGACAAAAATAGACTTGTGTCTAGTCAGTCGGCTACACCTCCTTCGAGTAGACTTGAAGGGAAACTAGTGGTATGGGTTAGGTTTAATGGGTCCTTGGTGAAAAAGGGAAAGGAGATAGCAGAGTTAAGAAGATAGATCAATATCACCCGGGATATACCTTAAGAGAGGAAGGCCGATCCCGGCCAAATAATACCTTGATGAAGGAAGACCAATATCGATCGAGATATACCTTAGGGGAGGCCGGTCAATATTGATCGATATATACCTTAATGAAAGTAAGCTAATATCGACCGAGATATACCTTAGGGGAGGCTGGTCAATATTAACCGACATATATCTTAATGAAAGTAAGCTAATATCGACCGAGATATACCTTAGGGGAGGCTGGTCAATATTGACCGATATATACCTTAATGAAAGTAAGCTAATATCGATCGAGATATACCTTAGGGGAGGCTGGTCAATATTGACCGATATATACCTTAATGAAAGTAAGCTAATATCGACCGAGATATACCTGAGAAGGAAAGGTCAATATCGGCCAGGCTTAAGCGGGCGGGATAGATAAGGCAAGATGATCTGGAGCAGTACGATCAGGCATGGACTAGTATTAGTTAAGTATATATGATCGCCCGGGAATGAAAAGATATAAGGCTTTATAGAATTGGTAATATATTATTGAACTGTTAGTTGAATGATAATAATAAACCGACCGAACAAGGTCTGGGTTTAATATTTGGTCAATGTAAAACATAGTATAATATCAAGCTGTCTACAACATAATTAAGACAGGATGAATAGGCAGACTCATAATTAATTTAATAAAGATATCTGTGTGTGATTGTATAACAGCTTTACCTATTTGGCGAGAAGTGTGCTTCTAGACTTTTCTGCAGGTACTAGACGATAAAGAAGGAACATCTGGGGTACAAAAAAGATTCCTTAAAATCCATTTAGCACAAGTATGTAGCTTACGTCATCTCATAAACAAACTCTAACAAACTGGGGTCTACTTCATGACTACGGAGGTTATATGAAGTGATATAAAAGGGGGAATCCTTTCTGTTGGCCAAGTAAGTTCACATTACCGCTCACATTCACAACCCTAGTTTTCAACTACTATTCACTTTCTTCTTTCTTTTAGCCACACGAAGAGAGATCACTGACTTGAGCGTCGGAGGGCCTAGCCAGGGATTTCCACCCCGGTCTTAGGTCACTGACGATAGTGTCAGTTGGTCTCTTGTGCGCAGGAAACTTTGGAGGCTTCAGATCTCGGTTTTCATCAGTCAAATTTCTCTCTCATCATTGGATCTTCGCACAAAGAGGGCATTCTGTGACTCTATTCTCCCCGATCCACTTTGAGTTTCTCGGATTGGTATTCAGTCAGTCAGGTACTATTCTTCATCAGCAGTAGGTTTTTCTCCCCGCTTTCCATTTTGTTAAGCTTCTTAGACAGGATCAATCCCTATGAAATCCTGTTACGGTTAACCCTTGTCACTAGGGCACCTTGATAGATCACAAGAACATTACTCTAATTGATGTCACTAAGGATGGAGATAAGGAGCTTAGTTTGGTCTCTTACGTCATGTGGAGGAGTTGTCTCTCCTTTCAAGAAAGTACCCTAGATGTCCATGAACGGGTTACCCCTGTCACTAGGGCCCCTCAGGTGTACGATCTAGGATATTCTCTCTACGAGATAGGCAATTTCTACATAATCAATTAACATAATATAGAGATCGAGTAGTCGAAACAAAGCAAGCGAAATCATCCAATGAAATAGAGGCAAAAGTATGAGTCTTACATCAAACGAATACACAACTACTCCCTCATCCTAGAACAAGGAATCTACTCCATAGACGCCGGAGTAGATGTGGTGAAGAAGGACCACTGGACGAAGGTCCTGGACGGCGTGGAATGACACCAAGTCGATTCTCTCCCTGACAACTCGCTTCCCAGCTCCCTCCTTTTAGGAAAAGGGTTAAAATCCTTTTATAGGCTAGGGTGCGGCTGCAGCAGCACGGCCATGTAAGGATGGCACGGTCATACCCTTTCTTGTCTCTGGCCAAACTGTACGGTCGTGCCAATTGGCACGGTCGTGTGAGGTTTGCGCTCGGTTCCTGGGGCACGGCCGTGCAGGGTTGCATGGTCGTTTCTTGCTTGGCTTCGGTCGTTGGGGGGGGGGGGGCACGACCGTGCAAGTATGCACGACCTTGCTCTGATCTACCTCTGGGTTGGCTTCACGACCATGCAAGAGTTGCACGGTCGTGCACTTCTCCTCTCCTGTATGGCCACACGGTCATGCGGTTGCACGACCGTGTTCTCTGCTCGTTCCGGTGCGTCGACAATCGCTGTTTTTGCTCTGAAAGTTGTCCCTGTCAATACAAAATTAAACAAAGAGTAGATATTCGAACAAAAGAGTATATATGATGAGTACATGATAAAAGAGCCGATAATTCAAAGAATATATATGTATAAACCAAGTGAATGTGCGTTAAAACATGCATAAACGATCATAATATTTATGCACATCACACCACCAGACTTGAACCTTTGCTTGTCCTGAAGCAAAACGCTGCAAACTATGTTCATGAGCGTCTGGCAGTGTTTCATAATCCTTAGAACATTCGCCTAACTCTATCAACTAGTTTCATTTATAAGCACGATTGTGGAGTAACCTAAGTATGGCCTAATCATAAGTTCTTTGTGCTCGGTGCAATAAGCAACCCAAACACTTCAAGTTTCAATTTTTTATCCTAGTTAAGTCATCATACAATTGAGTTCCTAATGTTTCCAGTGATAGGCACTTACCTGCCACATACTTGGTTCATTTTCCTTAAATTACACAAGGTCTCAAAGGATACTACTTGGAATCAAGAGAAACCTAATATTTATTTCTCCAGTAACCTAACTCGGTCTCAAAGGGGTGAATTGTTAGTTTCCACTCACGACAACTATTTTTTATCCCTTATTCAAATTTTTTTTTTTGGTGCTAAAGAGGTGTAGCACTAAACACAAATGCATATGTTGGGATTTAGATTTTTCCAAATGAGCTTCCATGATCCGAGGTCATCCAGTAACCAAATAAATAAGAAATCACCATGGGGACAAAAGTACTAAACAATTTGGATGAATCATAACTATTTCAAAAATATTTCTACTATTCAAGCTTAAGTACTTAAGTGTAGTGAAAATAAGATCCTTAAGGTTAGGCCAAAACTTATACCAAACTCCATACAATACTTAGCTTATTTCATGCTACTAAAGATAGAGAAAGGGGATACACCAAGCATACTAACACTATCTTGACAACACATGAACTAAGAAAATGCTAGTCATTTTGCTATCAGACAAGTAGCAGAAAAAGTAGAAGGTTTGATGTTCTCAAATATGCCGAAACATGAAACGAATAAACAAAACAAACTAATAAAATATGCAGAATAGAAAATGCATAACAGAAAAAAAAAATGCAGGAAGAAAAGAAAACTCGACTCGACTCAGGTTGTGCAGACACAACATCCCCCAGTCTTAAACTTTTTCATCGTCCCGATGAAATCAATACGGTGGCAGGGGTGGGGGATAAGGGGGTCCTCGATGTGTGTCAGCGGGAAGTCTAGGCATACCAGGAAGATGGTCAAGCTGTTGATGATATTGATAAAGGGTGTTTACTTGTTGTCTAGTGATATTCATATCATCCATAAAATTTCTCATTCTTTCCTGGTCTACCTCATAGTCCTGAATGAAGCCTGTCACCTGACTATAAAAGTCCCTAGTAAACTGAAAATGATCCTGTACCTCCCTAAACTGGTCGTCAGATAGCTTGAAGTGACCCTCCAACAATCGTTGTTGGGTATTTTGTTTCTCATGAAGGGAGTCTAAGGAGGCACGGAAGTCAGAAAAATCAAATCTATAGGGTCCCGTGCCATAGGCAAAAGAGTGCTTATGAGGTTCCGGAAATGCGGAAGGCTGCGGGAATCCTGATGACGAGGGCTCTTGGTGGTACTCAATTTCTTCTATAATGGAGGGGACAATTTCGGGGATAAAGTCAGTAATCACCCAGTTCGTAGGGTTGCGAACCGAAGTGTGCTCGGGGCAAGGAAGGGGTAATGGAAAACCATTGTTCCTAGGGAAGGCAAACTCATTCTCATCCCAACAAATCATCTTCATAGCAAGACAAGAATCGATGTCAATCTTGTCATTACCATGAATAACCTCTAATCCATCAAGCTCACAACCCAGATTGACTTCTATTTGGGTGATCAATCCACCAAACACTATCATCCCCAAAGATGCTTTAGCCGCTCTCAACAAATTTTGTAGGAAATGAAATCCGGAATCAAAATCCACTTTATTCAACATCACCCAAAGAGAATAGAGCTCTACCTTTCTAACCACCCCATCACTCTCTCCTCGAACAAAAATCATTTTACTCATCACTTGGTGGAGGTATCTAAAGGTCGGGTTTTCCATGCAGGATGCCTTAGCAATAGAAGGTTCGTAAGGGTCCTTTGATCCGGTTATTGACGTCCAAAACTCATTCCATCTAATCTCATCATCAAATCCACGGGGACCACCAATAGGTAAACCAAAATAATTATTAAAATACTAAAAGTCCACCGAATTTCTTTATTCATCATCCTAAAAGTTATAACCCCTACGTAGTCATCCTCAGAAGAAAATTTAACATCAATCGAACCCAAAAATTCAAGGACTAGGCGAGGGTAAGTCAGTGAATGGGCGTACATGATATCATTCCAATCTAAAGAACTAATCATCCAATCTACGTCATCCCTGATTCCTAGCATATCCAAAGTAGTGGGATCCATATATCTAGTGCATATAATTTTTCTAGTGACAAAGATATCATATTTAGCTTTATGTTCATGATTTCTAAAAATAATATTGAACTCATTTTCGTTACCTTCGTCGCGTGCCATCCTTTTTCCTTTGCCTTTTGAAGAAGAAGCCTTCCCTTTGCCTTTGTCGCCTCCCGGTGCATCTCCTTCGCCAGATCCACTACTTCTTCGACAAAGTCTCTTCAAGATTTGCGACATGGTGTGCAAGGTTTGAGGAATTTCTTGTGGAGATGGGTCTTGAGGAAGGGAGAGGAGGAGAAGGAAAATAGGAGAGTTGCTTCTCTCTTTCCGGACTTGTGGCTTGAAGAAGTGTTAGATCTAGATGCAGATCTAAGCAAAAATGAACTCTAGAGGTGGGAATTTGGGGTTTGATGAGGTGTAGTGGGGAGGAGAAGGCTTTTGGGAGAGAAGGCGATGGAAATTAGGGCTTTTGGAGGAATAGGTGACGCACATGGGTAGGGGCATGGTCGTGTCTTATAGACACGACTGGGTTAGGTGGGGTTCTGCATGGCCATGCTGATTGGCACGGCCTCCTCTTTTCTCCCCTCGGCCAAAGTCGCACGGCCGTGCCAATTGGCACGACCCGTTCCTCCTTCTTCTCTGCATAGGTCGCACGGTCAAGCCAATTGGCACGGCCTGAGTCTTCTTCCTCTCTGGCTGTCTTGCACGACCGTGCCAATTAGCATGACCCATGTTCTCCTCTTCTCTGCATAGGCCACACCGCCGTGCAAGGTTGCACTACTTGTGGCCTTGGTCCCTCTATTGGCTTTGCACGACCGTGTGGTATCACATGGCCGACTCCTTTAAGCGCACGGAGACTCACCTTTCGCCATTTTGGTTCCTCTGACACCTCCACGCCCATGAAACGCTCACGGACAACTCATGGAGGCTTTGCACATACTAAAAATGAATACCCAAAAACAAAGAAATAATCAAAGTACTCGACTTGAACTTACTAGAGAAATAAAACGATGAATGGAATGATGAACAAAAAAAATGAAAAACCCTTGGGTACCTCCCAAGAAGCGCTTGTTTTAGGTCTTTAGCTCGACCCCATTTCAGTTAATGTGGACTAAACTCGTGGAAGCACAGCTCTCCTCCTAGGATTAATGCTCCAGTCTGCGCCTTTAGTTTCACTCGTGAAGGACAAATGTATTTCTTATTGCTCGCCGGAGGGGAACTCTCATGGAAATTGCACTCCTCGACTTTGTGTATGTTGATCTTGTTAGAATTTCCCTAAGAAGAGGGGGCGCATATAGAGGAATCAGATAAATCAAATTCAATCATTTCTTTGCCGATCTCCAAGGATAACTTGTGACTTTTCACATCAATGAGGGCTCCAGCTATGGCAAGAAATGGTCTTCCAAGGATGATCGGTATCTTGGGATCCTCCTCCATATCCAGGATAATGAAATCTATGGGAATGATACATCCACCCACTTCTACTGGCACGTCTTCTACTATTCCCATGGGGTATCTTCATGAATGGTCAGCTAATTATAGTGTCATAGTAGTCAGTTTAATGTTCTGGAGTCCCAGTGATACAACTCCGGATCAGCTCCAAGCCAATGAGACAGGACTGCAAGTCGAGATGTACTTCCCGAACCACGAGGAACAAGAAGAGGACTTGCACGTGCCAGCTGAGCTGATAATGAAAGCAGAGGTTAAGCAAGTTCAACATGCTGTACAAGCATTGACATCTCGTATCTTGGAAGGGCAGGCTATGGAGTTACAGTCGATGTCATGCCGAATGATCAACTTCATACAAGTCGACCCTAAAATGGGCCAATTAGCTGCGAAAGAATGGAATATCATGATGCAACATGTTCCTAGCCAAATACCATACTAGAATGGTGGAAAAACTCACCATTCTGGTTGGAACTGGTGTGCCATTTAATGCCACCTACATTTTGGACGAATTCCCAAGTTGGAGGACAGCTAGAGGGAGTGTGCATAAAGACTTGCATTCATCATCTTCTCTTTCCATGCATTGGAAACTACCATTTGTTGGAAAGGGAGTGTGCATGAAGACTTGCATTACTTGCATTCATTATCTTCTCTTTCCATGCCTTGGAAACTACCATTTTCAGTTCTATATAATGTCTTGAGTAGATATCAAAGGGGGTAGCAAACAATATATTTTGAGAGAGTTTTCCTCCTTGTTGTTTTTCAGCAACTCTGCAGGGATTACGGGCGAGCACTTCTAATTCTCAGCACTTTTATAATATCAGTTCTTGGTTTTGTTATAATCATTGGGTCGATATTCTCCATTGTTCTTATAATATTGGTTCTTGATTCTCTATAATCAACGGGTCAATATTCCATCCCTCCGAAACCTCCTTTGGACGATCCTGGAACTGAGTTCCAATCTTATTGTTGCTGGGTCTCGCGGCATTGTTCGTCGAGGTTCGCATCATCTTTGGTATCAGAGCCAAGTTCCAAATCAGGTTTATCTATCTTTCCTAGTGTTTATTTTATTTTTATCATCACAATCTTGTTATCTTCATCTACTTTCTAGTATTGTTGCAAAAAAAAAAAAAGGAAGAAAAAAAAAAGAACAGAAAAGAAAGACAAAAAAAAAGAAAGAAAAGAGCAGAAAAGAAATGGAAGAACAAAGATCATTTGATTTGTTTTGATTGCATCTCGTGACGTGATTCCGTTTCCATTTGCACGTTTCTTTTCAACTTCGTTTACCATCTCCATTGTGCTGCTTTGATTTGATTTTCTCTATCATATCATCATTCTGTTTGCTTCATATCTTCTTTCCATCATTCCTTGATTGATATCGTAACCTCGATCCAACTGAGCCTAGAATCGGTATTCTGAGTTTGTTGGGTTGAATAAGTGTTTGCTTGTTTTGACTTGCTTAGTTTCTCTAGAACTTTTTGGAAGAAAACAAATGAGCAGAGAGAACTCAATTTTCTGAGTGAAACACGAGTGTTTTTGTGACATCCAACCAAGTGCAAATACGTGAGGGAGTGAGTGAGGATCCTCCTTTGTTCATAATATTTCAGTTGCAGCTCACTATGTCTCGAGAGCACGGTGGCAAGGTTGATCCAAGTGATGGAGGAGGGGCTGATCAGACTACAATCATGCGGGCTATGCAGCAACAATTTGAGCGCATGAATGTCATGTTCAATGAGATTCGAGATCGGTTGGATAGGCATGAGGATCGGCTCGAACAACTTCAGCAAGAGCCATTACCTAGGCATCGGAGACCCGACCAGCGGCCACATTTTGCTCCAAATGTCCCAGATGATGACTATGATGATGGGGCGAGCAATGAACTGGTCTCCAATGCTACTTGGAGGAGGGCTAGGGCTATCAGACCCGAAAGGCCAAGGCATGTTCAAAGGCAACACCGAGAAAGGGAAGTCGTAGATCGTAACATGGGCACCATCAAGCTGTCCATTCCTCCATTTCAAGGTAAAAATGACCCTGATGTTTATATTGAATGGGAGAGGAAAGTTGAGCTGGTATTCGATTGTCACAATTACTCGGAGGAGAAGAAAGTGAAGCTTGCTCCGGTGGCTTTTACCGATTATGCCATTATATGGTGGGATCAGCTGACCCTGAGTAGACGTCGAAACCGTGAGCTTCCCATCGACAATTGGGAGGATATGAAAGCTGTTATTAGAAGAAGGTTTGTTCCATCTCACTATTATCGGGACTTACATTTGAAATTGCAAAGTCTGAAGCAGGGGTCCATGACTGTGGAAGACTACCACAAGGAGATGGAGATAGCCTTGATTCGGGCTAACATTGAGGAGGACCGAGAGGCGACCATAGCTCGGTTCATTTGTGGCCTGAACCGTGAGATTACCAATATTGTTGAGCTGCATCACTACGTGGAGCTTGACGATGTGGTACACATGGCAATGAAAGTTGAAAGACAACTCAAGAAAGGAGTGCGATCATCTTCCAAGTATGAGGCTATGAGTTCATCCCCTTGGAAGCAGAAGTGGGGATCATCAAAACCAACTGAGAAAGAAGTTTCAAAATCAAAGGGAGAGACGAATGTGGCCAAGACACAACCTAGCAACAAAGATAGGGGTAACTCATCTTCCCAACCTCAAAGAAATCGTGACATCAAATGTTTTCGTTGTTTAGGATCAGGACATATTGCTTCTCAATGCCCAAACAAGCGATCAATGATCATATTGGATAATGGGGAGATCAAAACTGAAGAGGAAGATGAAGGAAATGAGTCCACTCCATCAGTTGAAGATACTAGTGATGTTGAGCTTGCTGTTGATGGCCAAGCTCTTGTTGTGCTGAGAGTTCTCCATATGCAAGCCAAAGAAGACGATGACGGGCTGCAAAGGGAGAACATCTTCTACACCAGCTGCCATGTGAAAGATCAGGTATGCGGTTTGATTATTGATGGTGGCAGCTGTGTTAATGTGGGAAGCAAGTTAATGGTGGACAAGCTTGGTCTACCTACCTTGAAGCATCCAAAGCCATATAAACTCCAATGGCTCAATGACAGTGGAGAAATGAAGGTAACCAAGCAGGTCCTTATTTCATTTACGATTGGAAGGTACACGGATGAGGTTCTGTTTGATGTTGTACCCATGCAAGCTAGCCATTTGCTTCTTGGAAGACCGTGGCAATTTGATAGACGGACCACACATGATGGGTATAAGAACCGCTACAGCTTCAGCAAGGTTGGTAGGAACATTATACTTGCACCTTTGACACCTCGTCAAGTATTTGAGGAACAACTCTAGATTAAAAAGTCCGTTGCAGCAAGAGGAAAAGGTGTGGCTGAGATAGAAAAAGAAAATGAGAGTGAAAATGAAAAAAAAGATGGTGGACTAAGAATGAAAAAAGAGAGTGGAAAAAAAAGAAAAGATTGAGAGTTCGACCTTGAAAAAGAAAGAAGAAAGAAAAATGAGCTTCTATGCAAAAGAAAGAGAGATCAAAAGTGCTTTGAACTCCGATAGACCGATGATCTTGTTTCTATACAAGGAGGCCTATCTTTCTTTGGCTGACCATAATGTTTCTTTGCCTAGTGCTGTGATGTCTCTTTTGCAGGATTTTAAGGATGTCTTTTTCGAGGATACGCCACCTTGGTTACCACCCAAAAGAGGAATCGAGCATCAAATTGATCTCATTCCAGGAGCTTCCATTCCAAATCGACCAGCATATCGAAGTAGTCCAGAAGAGACCAAAGAGCTTCAAAGGCAAGTCGAAGAACTTATGACCAAAGGACATGTTCGTGAAAGCATGAGTCCCTGTGCTGTGCCTGTGCTGCTGGTTCCAAAGAAAGACGGGACTTGGAGGATGTGAGTGGATTGACGAGCTGTAAACAAGATAACGGTAAAGTATCGTCACCCTATTCCTCGCTTAGATGGCATGCTTGATGAATTACAAGGATCCACTATATTTTCTAAGATTGATTTGAAGAGTGGGTATCATCAAATTCGAATTAAGGAAGGAGATGAGTGGAAAACATCTTTTAAGACAAAACAGGGGCTATATGAATGGTTAGTGATGCCATTTGGATTGACGAATGCTCCTAGCACATTTATGCGTCTCATGAACCATATGCTACGTGCATTTATTGGAAAATTTGTTGTTGTTTATTTTGATGACATTCTGATCTATAGCAAGAGTTTACATGACCATATTGATAATTTGAAATGTGTACTTGAAGCTTTGAGGCATGAAAAATTATTTGCTAACCTTAAGAAATGCAACTTTTGCATAGATAGGGTTGTTTTCCTTGGATTTGTTGTTAGTTCCAGAGGCGTGGAAGTTGATGAGAAGAAGGTGAAAGCTATTAGGGAATGGCCTACCCCTAGCACCATCACTGAAGTAAGGAGTTTTCATGATTTAGCCGGGTTCTATAGGAGGTTTGTGCCAAATTTCAGCACCATCGTTGCCCCTTTAACGGAAATCATCAAGAAGAATATTGGATTTAAGTGGGGAGAGGCACAAGAGAAAGCCTTCAATGCATTAAAAGAAAAGCTAAGTACTGCTCCTTTACTACTTCTACCAGATTTTTCTAAGGTTTTTGAAATCGAATGTGATGCTTCTGGTATTGGTATAGGTGTTGTTCTTATGCAAGAAAAGAGGTCAATTGCCTACTTCAGTGAGAAGCTCAATGGTGCAGCGTTGAACTACTCAACATATGACAAGGAGCTCTATGCATTGGTGCGAGCTTTAGAGACATGGCAACATTACTTGTGGTCCAAGGAGTTCATTATTCACACGGACCATGAGTCACTGAAGCATTTGAAAGGTCAAGGTAAATTGAATCGTAGACATGCTCGTTGGATTGAATTCATTGAAATGTTTCCTTATGTGATCCAATACAAGCAAGGAAAAGAGAATTTGGTAGCAGATGCTTTGTCACGCAGGTACACCCTTATCTCGACCTTAGGATCAAAGTTTCTTGGATTTGAGCACCTGAAGGAATTGTATGTGAATGATGCTGACTTTGCTGATATCTTTAAAGCATGTGAAAAGGGTGCATTTGATAAGTTCTATATGCATGATGGTTACTTGTTTCGAGAAAATAGACTTTGCATTCCCCAAAGTTCTTTGCGTGAGTTAATTGTTAGGGAGTCACATGGGGGTGGATTAATGGGGCATTTTGGAGCTGTGAAAACCTTGGACATTTTGAAAGAACATTTCTTCTGGCCTCATATGAAAAGAGATGTTGAAAGGATTTGCATTAGGTGCCTTGCATGTAAGAAAGCTAAGTCTAAGGTGCAACCACATGGACTTTATATGCCTTTGCCTATGCCTAGCCACCCTTGGACTGATGTGTCAATGAATTTTGTGTTTGGTTTTCCTAGGACTAGGAATGGCCAAGATAGTATTTTTGTGGTTGTGGACCGATTTTCAAAGATTACACACTTTATCCCTTGCCATAAAACTGATGATGCTACACATGTGGCAAATTTATTCTTTAGGGAGGTGGTCCGTTTGCATGGGGTCCCTCGAACAATTGTTGGTGATCGAGATGTGAAGTTCCTCAGCCATTTTTGGCGAGTCTTGTGGGGAAAACTTGGGACAAAGTTGTTATTCTCTACCACTTGTCACCCACATACTAATGGGCAAACCAAGGTCGTTAATCGAACCTTGGAAAATTTGTTGTGTTCTGCCATTGGGAAGAATTTGAAAGCATGGGAAGATTGCATACCATTTATTGAATTTGCATACAATAGGGTTACACATTCTTCTACTAAGTATTCACCTTTTGAGATTGTCTATGGTTTTAATCCATTAACTCCATTAGATTTAATTCCATTACCTGTGGATGAGATTGCTAGCCTTGAAGGTCAAGCGAAGGCTGATTTGGTGAAAAGGATCCATGACAATGCAAAGCAGCACATGCTGAGGAGGAATGAGCAGATTGCAACCCGTGCCAACAAGGGACGAAAGACGATTACTTTTCAACCTGGAGACTAGGTCTGGGTTCATTTTCGAAAGGAACGATTTCCGAAACGAAGGCAATCCAAGTTGAACCCACGTGGTGATGGACCATTTCAAGTACTGGAAAAAATCAATGATAATGCATACAAGTTGGATCTTCCAGGTGAGTACCAAGTGAGTTCAACCTTTAATGTTTCTGATCTTTCCCATTTTGTTGTTTTAGATTCGAGGACGAATCCTTTTGAGGAAGGAGGGGATGATACAACTCTGAATCAGCTCCAAGCCAATGAGACAGGACTGCAAGTCGAGATGTACGTCCCGAACCACGAGGAGCATGAAGAGGACTTGCACGTGCCAGCTGAGCTGATAATGAAAACAGAGGTCAAGCAAGTTCAACATGCTGTACAAGCATTGACATCTCGTATCTTGGAAGGGCAGGCTATGGAGTTACAGTCGATGTCATGCCGAATGATCAACTTCATACAAGTCGACCCTAAAATGGGCCAATTAGCTGCGGAAGAATGGAATATCATGATGCAACATGTTCCTAGCCAAATACCATACTAGAATGGTGGAAAAACTCACCATTTTGGTTGGAATTGGTGTGTCATTTAATGCCACCTACATTTTGGACGAATTCCCAAGTTGGAGGACAGCTAGAGGGAGTGTGCATAAAGACTTGCATTCATCATCTTCTCTTTCCATGCATTGGAAACTACCATTTGTTGGAAAGGGAGTGTGCATAAAGACTTGCATTACTTGCATTCATTATCTTCTCTTTCCATGCCTTGGAAACTACCATTTTAGTTCTATATAATGTCTTGATTAGATATCAAAGAGGGTAGCAAACATTATATTTTGAGAGAGTTTTCCTCCTTGTTGTTCTTCAGCAACTTTGCACTTGTAATTCTCAGCACTTTTATAATATCGGTTCTTGGTTTTGTTATAATTATTGGGTCGATATTCTCCATTGTTCTCATAATATTGGTTCTTGATTCTCTATAATCAACGGGTCAATATTCCATCCCTCCGAAACCTCCTTTGGACGATCCCGGAACTGAGTTCCAATCTTATTATTGTTGGGTCTCGCGGCATTGTTCGTCGAGGTTCGCATCAGCTGTGCATTAGTCTTCTCATGTAATTCAAACTCAGAGAATAACTCATCTAATTTTATAGAAGATAAATCCTTGGAGACTTTGTAGGCATCTACAATTGATGCCCACAATGTACTCCTTGGAAATGCGTTGAGAGTGTACCTTATTATATCTTTGTTCTCGACTTTTTGCCCGATCGCGTGGAGGGAGTTGAGAATGTCTTGTATACGTGCATGGAGTTAACTTGCTGTCTCTCTTTCCTACATTTTGAGATTATATAATTTATTAAACAATAAATCTCTCTTACTTACCTTGGTGTCGGAGGTGCCCTCTGGAGTTCGATCAGCTTCTCCCATTGCTCTTTTGTGGTTGAAAATGGACCAACTCTGTTGAGCTCCTCCTTGGTCAGTCCACTCTGGAGGGTGCAGGTCGCTCTGGCATTGGTTTCCACCTTCTTGATTAGGGCTGGTTCTCAGTTCTCGCAGGGTGTAGGCTTGTTGTCTTCTGCGGTTGGTAGTTGGAATCCAGTCTTGATGATTATCCATATCTCGAACTGGATTTTTAGGAAGATTTCCATTCGTCCCTTCCAGTACCCAAAGTCTTCTCCGGTGAATAGCGGAGGACGAACGGTTTTGTATCCTTCTTACTGGGCCATTTAGTTAATATACAAGCACAAAATAGAACGAAATGTCCCAAGACTAAGAGGGTGTTTGGCTAAGCTTATAAGCTCTCTAAAACAGCTTATAAGCTGTTTTGGAGCATATAAGCTCTTCAAATTTGTTTGGTACATTTTTTTTCAAACAGCTTATAAGCTGTCAAAATAAGTTGTTTTGGAGCTTATAAGCTATTTTAAAAAAAGTATGGAAGACCCTACTTTTTAAAAAATAATCTTATTTTAATATTTTATTTCTCTAAAATATCCTTATATAATTTCATAAATCCTCATCTTATCCTCCATAAATTTTTATAAGCCTAATATCTTTTTATCTCCGCCGACTTCTCTTTCAACGCCGTGTCATCTTCTCCGCTAATGCCTCTTTCCAATTTTCTCTCCCCCGATGCAGAAATTCGCCCAAACCCCTCTATTAATAAAAATCTCAAAACCCTCTATTAATAGTATTATACCCTTTTTGATAATTTTATTAATAAAAAGATCTTATAATACCAAACACATCAATATCTTTATGTTGATTGTAATAAGTTCACCCAAACACTTTAATAACTTATTTTTAAAATAAGACCTAACAATTTATAAGCTCCTAAAACAACTTATAAGTTGTACAAGCTTATAAGCTATTTTTAATAAGTTTAGCCAAACACCTTCTAAGTCTTTGATTAGTAGTACGAGAATAAAGTTAAAATAACGAGCTTGAGTGGTGTTGCACCAATTTCGAGCAAAAATGATTCGTAAAAAGAATTAGAATGTAGCTATTAAGCTAATTCTAATTGACTCCCTAAAACTGGAAATAATCACAAAAAAATGTGCTTGATTGGTGGTTGCATCAAATCGAAACGACCCCGCTCTGATACCAATTGTTGGATCGAGAAGCGCTAGAGGGGGGTGAATAGCGCTCGTGGCTATTTTGTACGATTTAAAACTTATCGAGTAGATAAATACAGCGGAAAAGAAAAGAACGGATGCTAACACAAGGTGGTTACTTGGTTCGGAGCCTGTGGCGACTCCTACTCCAAGGCCCGAGATCGTTGATCGCTTCTGGTGGGCAATAACTATAATATCGAAAGTTTGGTACAATAAAGAGTTTATATTTAAGTGTACTAAAAATAAACTATACCGACAACAAGACTAGCAAAATTAAAGCTCTGGGTCGTCGGGGTGTTGCTACAGCACTTCTGGGCGTCTCTTGAGCAGTAGGATGTAGAAAGGTTGCTTTGAAATCGAATAATTGAAGGTGCTACTCGAAACCCCCTTATATAGCCTGTTGGAGGCGCCTCCAACACCATCCAGGGCACCTCCAACACGCCGAGTCAGCCACGTGGATCAGGGCTGAACTTTTCTCCTCTGATCCACTTGAAGGTGCCTCCATGTCCACTCCAAGGCACCTCCATGCCCAAGGCGCCTCCAAGCCCTAGTTCGAGGCACCTCCAACTCCTCTTCGCAGCCAGCTGACACTTTGCACCCGAGGCACCTCCAAGCTCCATGGAGGCGCCTCGACACTGTTCATCCGAGGTGTGACTTGCTCCTTTGTTACTGCAAAATGTGTTAGTCTCAAACACATACCCTGCAAAACAAAGTTAGCACATAATAGTCATAAATAAAATATTAACAGTCTCTGGACTGTCCGGGTCTGACTTTGGATTTCCTACTGGAAACCCTAGGTCGACCCGACGCCTATTGTTCCCTCTACGGGGAACACGCCCTCACCTACTCCACCCGGGAGATTTACCTAATGCCAGCACGATCCTCCAGATCGACTAGACTTTTGCTTGGTGCTCGATGCTTCCGGACTTTCTGCTGGACGCCCGCTCCTTGACCCGTCTAGTCTTCCACCTAGTTCGCGACACCAGGACTTTTCACATAGGGTTACCACCCCCTAGGACTTTTGCCTGAAGCCCTCTACCCGCCAAGACTTTCCGCATAGGGTTACCACCTCGTATGACCTAGGGTTACCACCCCCTAGGGTTTTCCACCTGCCTCACCGTAGTTAGGACTTTTGCCTAAGTACACTTAGGACTTTCTTGCAATCTCATTCAAACTGTTAGATCACAAAACAACTTAACTTTGAACCATTTTTCATTATCAAAACACGGGTTCGATTGTCGGATGCTTCCCGCACCAAGTGTTGTCTTTAGCTTCTGGGATTAGGGTTGTATTTATAGTCTTGATAGGGGCACCTGGAAGGGTTCCAGACGCCTGGATATGGATAGAATTTTATCCTTGTTGCAATGGATCGTGCCACATACGAGTTGATAAAAATTCTGGTTCGGGCGCCCTGACCCAAAAGTCAACATTCTATTGACTTTCTGGTCCAGGTCTTCCACTCTTGTTCCACTCGCTTGGGTGATTTCGGCCATCCGAAATAGGGCTCATCCGAACCCATTTTTTGGCCTTCTCGAGCAACCTTCCACTAAGACTTCTCATCCCTCAAAAATGCCACACGCCTTCTTCTCGTCTGCCAGTATACTCTTCCACAACACCTCGTCTCTCGGATGCACCGAGCTCGTCGACTCTCTCCCATGCCGCCCTTCTCACTAGCTATATCTTTCGCTCAACATCCTGTGCTCCTAAGTTCCTGCACACTTAGACATAAGGGTTAAAACACAACAAGACCTAACTTGACTTGGTTGATCACATCAAAACCGCCACAGGGTACTTATAGTTCTAGTCTATCATGCACATTCCTAGTTGTCTTCGTAGATTACTAAATTCAAATTTTGGTAATGGTTTGGTAAAAATGTCAACTAAATTTAACTTGGACTCAACATAGTTGAGTTCAATGTCTCCTTTATCAATGTGATCTCTAATAAAGTAATGTTTGATTGCAATATGTTTATTTCTTGAATGATGTACCAAGTTTTTAGTTACGTTAATTGAATTGATGTTATCAATATGGATTCTTACATTTTTATATTCTAAGTTAAAGTATTTTAATGTGTGGATCATCTATAACAACTGTGTTATACACTCACCCATTGCTATATACTCGGTTTTAGTAGTAGATAAAGCAACATAGTGTTACTTTCTATTAAACTAGCTGACAAGTGATGGTCCCAATAATTGACATCCACCACTTGTACTTTTATAATCTAGTTTACAGCTGACATAGTATGAGTCAGAGTAACTTATTAGATCAAAATTAGGTGTTCTAAGGTACCAAATCCATACATTTGGTGTGCCTTTCAAATATCTAACCACTACAACAAAAACTGCATACGACAACAGATAATATCCGTTGTCATAGGGTCAAAAAAACCATTGTAACTGAGGGCGTTGTAGAATGTATTACTCTACGACAACGATTTTGAATCCGTTGTCTTTGTAGATATTTGACAACGGTTTTATCTGTTGTTGTTTATATGCTCAAAATTTGTTTACGAAGGATACGACAACGTTTTAAAACCGTTGTGGTAGATAATTTCAACAACAAAAATAAACCGTTGTGGTAGACTCTTTTTACAACATATATAAACCGTTGTGGTAGATAATATTTACTTGTTTTGCTTTTTTTTACAATAGTTATAAACTGTTGTGGTATATAATTTTAATATATTTTACAACGGATAAAATCGTTGTCTTTTATCACTTTTTACAAAAAAATTCTGTTGTGGTTTACATAGTTTTTACAATATTGTTAACTATTATCTTTAATGTTCATTAATACCAAACAACCAATCTTATTTTAATATAAGCAAACCACCAATACAAAACTAAATATTTACTACATTAAATCCAAAATAAACATCCATATATAATTCATCTTGTAGCCACACATATACAAAAATATACAAAATGAGTTGTTACTCATCAAAATACACATGTTTTCCATTGTTGTTCTCCATATACCTTAAATCACATGTTTTCCATTTGTTGTTCTCCATATAGCTTTTAATTTACAAATTAGCAAGGCAAGCTAATCCTAACAAAGCTCACTTCTTGCATCAAAAAAACTCAAGCCTCACGAATTGCCCGACCTGTAAGAGAAAAATTTTACAAAACTTATCAAATTCCAGAATTCCAGATTATAGTCTGCATGACAACACAAATTCTTGGAAAACAAGCAATACAAGATAGAACAGATATTAGGTGTTGTTTCATGCTACACAAGTCAAACAAAACAATACAAATCAGTGTGTATCAAGAAACAGTCGGCAACATCCATTCACGCAGGACAAAATTCCATTATACTCAACACAAAAGAAGGAATGATCTTTTCTTCCTTGAGAATTATACCTCCTTGTCACTCGTTTGACCAAACTAACATGTAGTATATAGAGCGAACTATTAAGAAATCAAACTGCAGTATATAGATGTTTTCTATATCAATATACTATGGATCATACACGAAATGCCTTTACAAGCTCTTCATTTCATTCTCAAGCAATCACTAACATGCATATTGATTAACATAGTTGAGCTTGATGAAGCATCATAATTGTCATTCGTGATGATACTTGCAAGGTCCAACAAGATGGAAGTATGAAATAAAAATTTGTCATCAACAATGAATTTCTAATGTACTTCTGCCACAGTAGTATTATGCTCAATGAGTCATCAACAAAGTATGTAGTTCAACATAGTAAAAATTTAAATGCAATTGTAAAAAAAATAATAATAAATTATAGGATTAGACAAGGAAATTAAACTAGCAAATGAAACAAACACAAGTACAAAATTTAGGGCATCCCAAAAGATATCAGATATTCCTTGGGCGGTAGAAAAATGCTAGGTAAAACGTTAAAGATGTATACATGGAGACTGTGAGATAGGAGGAAAAACAAGATTGAGTCATGGCATATAGATGAAAACCATAAGGAGAGAGCAAACAAGAAATTTGTAGAGCAACTCATAAGATACAAAAGGTCATCATCTAACAATTCACAAAGAGATAACTTCCACATTGTCAGTCCTTGCATAATTCGGAAACAACTAAATAAGCTACTCACACAACCCAACCATTATTAATTTTGGACCACAAAGAAACATACCAAGAAACACTGTTCGACGCATGTTTGGCAACCATTTTTTAGGAAAAGGAAGTAAAAGTCCTGACCATAGATAACACATGGTTGCCAAACAAAATTATAAGGACACCACGACTTTACCTATAACTAAATTCACAAAATGTTTAATCAACAAGATAACACATGGATGTATATTAGGTATTGACATATCAAAGCAAACGATGAGAACAAAGAGAGGCAATAAATAAAAGAAATGTCAGCTAATTCTGCTCATGGTAGAAATGCAAGAATGAAGTATTGAGCAAAGGAGATAGCTAGCTGTGAATGAACAAATTATTGGCACTAAGGAATCAAAATCAATAAGTCATGGAATCACAAACAAAGTGTTCAACCATCTTTTGAAGTCTAGTAATTTATACCTAGTAATGAATATAGTCTAGTATGCAATCCGCCCATTCGGATCACACTTCGTCAATTTCTTCGTTGGAGTAAATTGTTTTCATGAACTGTTAACAAACCCAGATTATATTAGTAAAAAAAAATCAGTAATGAAGAAGCAAAGTCAAATAAAAGAAATTATTTGAGAAAATTGAGAATATGTCAAATATTACCATTGAGCTAAGTGAATCCTTCTCGCCGATAGCATTTCCTTCATTAATTTCTCTCATAAATTTCATCACATAAAACCCATATTGTTTAGCATCAGGTTGTCAGGACCCTATGTTAACAAAAAATTATCAACGAATAATGCACAGTTAAATATTTTTAAATTAATCACAAGTAAACATATGTGTATATATATAATACACAAACCTTTACGACTTCCCACATAGGCTTCTTTTTCCCTTTCCTTTGCTTGTTCGAATTGAACAATTACAAGCTCCTTTGAACAACAAGAGTTGACATATGAGTAATAAATTAAATTAAATGCTCAATTAAAAAACAAATATGTACTCACATATCCACTACATATTTCCAGTCCTCATAACGATTGCAATGATTAAATGAATCGAACAAATAAACCATCTCCACATAAGGGTCGATGGGAGTCAAAATCCAATGACAACTATGCTCAAAATAGATAGTCAATGCATAAATTCAACAGAATTGTTGAAATAAATCTATTAAAAATGAAATTGTAATATTTATTTACTCAACATTGTGAGGTGCCAAAACTAGTTGATTTTTTGTTGCACCACTCAGCTTATCAGCCAAAACACTTGCCGAGCTATTCAAGTATTTAGTCTTTTCATTTTTGTCAAGTTTGGATACATATGACATTACTAGAAAGGTTTGTGGATCCACAAATCTGAACTTATCGACCTTATTTTCTTTTTTCATCTTTTTGAAGAGAAACCTTCCATTCAAGCAAAATAATGTTACTACTTAATGCAGACAAACTTGAAGGATGTCATAAAAGCAGAGAAATTTGTAAACATCCATGGAAATGAGTTCAGTAGACTATTGAGAAAAAAACATCTTTTTTTTTAATCGAATACTAGATGTCTAGATCTCAGCATACATAGATAGTGAAATATATTACAATAGATTTAGGCATACATTCTCGAAAGTAAAACATCGAACCAATTCAGTCTATTTAGAAAAATAAGTATGAACTGCAAATACTTATTTAGAAAAATAAGTATGAACTGCTTACCCCAAATTGTTCTCTAGTGGATCAATTCTTCTAGGCGTAGACAAGTAGGGAGAAGCCCTGCACTCGCCGTAGCTCCACTTCCTCTGGGCTCGCCCATTCCATCAGCGACCAAGTGCTAGCTGACGAGGCCGACGAAGCCGAAGAGGAGTAGCTGGATTTCTGCGTGCTTCTCTTCCTCCCTCGCCTTCTATGCTCTCCGACAACTCCACTACCACTCCAGCTCCAATTAATGCGCCCCATTTTTCTATCGTATCTCTCGATCACCCAATTTCTGAAGATTGAACTTCTAGTAAAATTATCCTCTCGCTGAGGACTTGACTTCTGCGGGCCCTCGAACCAAAGCAGAAACACGGTGTGCCCTAGCTCTTTCGGGGCGGAGTCGCGGGTGCCAGCGACTGACGGTATCGGTTTGCGTTCCTTAGATTGGAAGAACCAGTTGTGGAGATCCCAAGAGAAATGAATCCAGCCTCCATCGAGCTCTGATCTTTCGTTCCCCCGGAACTTCCACCGGAGACACCTCACGAACAAGAGCTGCTTGCCGTCGATCTCCACCGACATCCACATTTCTTTCCCCTTCACCTTAGCCTAGAGTTTGATTGAGATCTTGCGGTACCAGTCGCCGATCCAAGCGCGGGTCCGGTACGACCTCCTGCCGCCGCAATGCTCACCCATCACCGTGTGCTCCCACCTCGATACCAGTGCCCTGCACGTGGGACTCTGTTGAACCTTGGCCTTCTTGTACACTTCGTCGATCACACCGTCGTGGAGGAAGATCCAACGGAGGTGTGGAGAGATTGTATGAGGAGAGGGAAAGAAAAATGGCTTAGGTTCGGGAACACGAAGGGGAAAACATGGCGTCGAAAAGAAAACAATGAGGGAAAGCAAAACAGCGAGGGGGAAAATGACCAAAATTGATTACAATGGTTTTTTCAAAACTGTTGTCGTAGCCGTTAAAAAAGCGCTTAAAGACAATGAATTTAGAAAACCGTTGTAACAAGTGTTGTTGATTTCAAAAAGAAATTGCTCAATGACAACAGTTTTCCCAAAACCGTTGTCTTTTATATTTAATGGGAGTTCAAAGACAACAGTTTTGGCAAAAACCATTGTCTTTGAGCAAATACGTAACGCTTTTTCTTAAAACCGTTGTCGTAGGGGTGTTGTCTTGTAACATTTTTGTTGTAGTGAAAAATTCTTTTTACATTAGTTAGGTGAGATTTTTTAGCACAGATTTGGTATCCAGCACACATACTAACTACAAATAAAATATCAACTTGACTTGTAGTTAAGTATAAAAGACTACCTATTACACTTCTATAATATTTTAAATATATGAATTTTCCATTTAGATCACTATGTAAGGTTGTGTTAGTTGCCATTGGTATTTTTATTTCTTTGGTATTTTCCATTCTAAATTTTATAAGTAATTTATTTATATATTTGAATTGGCAAACATAATTTTCTTTATTAGTTTGTTTAATTTGTAATCCTAAAAAATAGGTTAGTTTATCTACTAAGGTCATTTCAAATTCTTATTCCATTAAGGTTATAAATTCTTATAAAAATTTTGAGTTGGTTGAACCAAAGATCATGTCATCTACATATACTTCTACTATGAAGATATCTTATTTGAGTGATTTTACATATAGAGTTGGGTCAATTTGACCTTGATTGAACCCTTTGGAAATTAGATAGGAGGTTAACCTTTCATACCAAGCTCAAGGTACTTGTTTAAGATCATACAAGCCCTTTTTTACTTTGAACACGTGGTCAGGATGATCTAGATTCTCAAATCTAGGTGGTTAACTTACGTACACTTCCTCTTTAATTAGCCCATTTAGGAAGCTGGACTTAACATACATTTGATAAAGTTTAAATCCTTTATGGGTTGCATAGCTTAGTAGCATTCTAATAGACTCAAGTCTCGCTACTGGAGCATATGTTTCATCGTAGTCAAGTCTCTCTACTTGAATAAACCCTTTGGCAACTAATCTGGCTTTATTTCTCACTATTTTCCTATTTTCACTTAGTTTATTTCTAAACACCCACTTAGTTTCTATTACTTTTTTATTTTCAAGTAGTGGTTCTAAGTCCCAGACTTAATTTCTTTTAAATTGAGTCAATTCTTCCTACATGTCTATAATCTAGTTTGGGTCAAGTAGGGATTCTTATATTATTTTGGATTTAATTTTAGAGATTAAGGATATTTAACTTAGGTTTCTAAAGGATGATCTAGTCAGAACTCTTAGGTCTGGGTCATCTATAATTTGTTCAACTGGGTGGTCTAAGCTGATTCTTATTGTTTTAGGTTCAGCTTGTGTTTGTTCATTTTCTTGTGATTGATTTTGTTCATCTTCGTATTCTTTTGTTGGAATTTCACTTACTCCCCCTAGGTTAGTGCTAGCTCTAACAAAATTAATTGGTTGGTATTGAGGTTGAGTTCAGTTAGATTATTTAGAGTTTGTACAATAACAACAACAATAACCAAGCTTTTTCCCACTAGGTGGGATCGGCTGTGTGAATCCTTTTACATCATTGAGCTCTATCTCCTACTATATCATCATCTATATTTAAATAAATTTTATCTTATTTTATTGTTGTTAACCAAGCATTTTTTTTTATCTTCCTCTTCTTCATTTTGATATGCATGTTTATCATAGTTTCACGTCACCTAACCGGAGCATTTATTGGTAGTCTAAGTATATGTTCGTACCAACTTAAATATGTCTCTCAGAGTTTTCTCTCAATTAATGCAACTTTAACTTTCTCTTTAATGCTCTCATTTCTTATTTTGTCTATCCTCGTATGTCCACATAGCCACCTTAACATCCTCATCTCTGCAGCTCTCAGCTTCTGCTCATGTGCTCAAGTCATAGCCCAACATTCAGCACCATATAACATAGCTGGTCTAACTGCAGTTTTATATAACTTACCTTTAAGTTTAAGAGGTACTTTACGGTCACATAAAATACTTGACGCTCCCCTCTATTTCAACCATCCTTCTTGTATTCTATGTAAGACATCTCTCTCAATCCCTCCATTATTTTATAAAAATAATCCTAAATATTTAAATCTCTCAGTTTCGGGCAACTCGTCCTCTCCTATCTTAATAATTGTCTCATTACTTCTAATATTGCTAAACTTAAATTCCATATATTCTGACTTTAATATACTAAGCTTAAAATCTTTCTCTTCTAATGTTTCCCACCAAGATTTTAGTTTAGCATTTACTCCTTTACATGTTTCATCTACCAAAATAATATCATCTGCAAATAACATGCACCATGGTATTGTGTTTTGAATGTACGCAGTGAGTTTGCCCATAAATAGTGCAAAAAGATAAGGACTTAGAGTTGATCCTTGATGTAATCCTATTTTTATTAGAAATGGTTCAGTTACTCCACCTGAAGTCTTTACTCTGGTTGTTACATCCTCATACATATCCCTAATTAGTTCAATATATGTTACGCTAACACCTCTCATTTCAAAAATTCTCCATATAATTTCTCTTGGGACTCTATCATGAGCTTTTTCTAAGTCAATGAATACCATGTGTAGATCTTATTTTTACTCCCGATATTTTTCAATTAATTTTCTAAGAAGACGTATAGCTTCTATTGTCGACCTTCCAGGCATGAACCCAAATTGATTTTCGATCACTATGGTCTTCTTCCTTAATCTTTTTTCTATTACTTTTTCCCAAAGTTTCATAGTATGACTCATTAGTTTAATATCCCTATAGTTTGCACAATTTTGTACGTCTTCCTTGTTTTTATATAAGAGAACAAGAGTTCTTATCCTCTATTGATTAGGCATTTTTTTCGTTTTCAATATTATGTTAAATAATTTTGTAAGTCATTCAATACCTTGTTTCCCTAAACACTTCCATACCTCTATCAGAATAACTTTTCCATTGTGCATCTTATTTAAAGTTTATTTTACTTCTAAAGTTTGAATTCTATGATAAAAATTAAAATTTCTATGCTCATTTGACCTACTTAAATTACCTAAGTTAAGTTGGTCACCTAAACCTTTATTAAAAAGTTGATGAAAATGCATCTTCCACCACTCTTTTATTTCTTCATCATTTACTAATACCATATTACATTCATCTTTAATACATTTTATTTAGCTAAGATCTCTTGTTTTCCTTTATCTTACTTTAGCTATTCTATAAATGTTTCTTTCCCCTTCTTTTGTATCTAATTTTTGATATAATCATTCAAAAGTTTCATTCTTTACTTCACTCACTACTTTCTTAGCTTCTTTCCTGGCTATTGTATATTTTTTAAATTTTCCTCATTCTTACAAATATATAATTCTTTATAAGGTATTCATTTTTCCTTCACTTTCTCTTGTAATTTCTTATTCCACTACCAAGATTCCTTCGTGGTGCATGTCCCTTTGACTCACCAACTACACTCTTAGCTACTATTTTTAACTTTATACCATCTTATTGTTAGTTAGAGCCCTAGAGCCAATCATTTGATGATTTTTGTATGGACTCATTGTATCATATTATTATATATAAATAAAGGCATTTGTTTATGGTTATTATACTTACTTGTATTGGTGCCAAATAACTAAGTATAATAGCGTCTTTGAGTAGAAGGTTCTTACCTATATCAATCCATTGGTTGAATCGATAGTGAGATGATATAGGGAACACTACTCTTAATCATTCCTAGTCGAGTATTAACATTCAGGGACAATGTTAATGCGACGAGACTAGCATGTAGGTCAACTCGATGACTTGATCTCACAAGTCATGGATATGAAGATATCAAGCTGACACATGGGTATGCATTGGAGAATGTATACTGAATGACCCGCCATGAGAAAGTATCATGGATCGTTATATGAGTGTCATATACTTTCTCATGTAGCTATTAGTATGACTACTAGTCCTTGGACCTGAAGTCACCATGTTTCCCTATATAAGGAGTTATGTACTTTGGCTTCGTCAAACGTCACCCGTAACTGGGTGGACTATAAAGGCGATTACTGGGTATGTAACAAATTATGCGGAGGGATGTGAGTGATGTAGATGAGATCTATCCTTCCTATATGACGGGAAAGACATCGATATTCTTGATAGAGTGAGACCACTAAGTGCATGGTCATGCCCAAATGAGTCAATATGAGATGTTGAGCTCATTTGATGAGTGAGTCTACTTGGAGTTCAAGATTTAGATTGATTAGAGGATGACACGGTCTATGCCTCACATTGATCAATCTAGATGTCAAGGATAGAAGGACACTTGTCATATATTGTGAAGAGTCACAATTAGTAGTCACAAGGTGATGTTGGATCTCAACATTCTTATAACTTGGGTAGTAATGATGTACCGCTCATTACTTATGCTTCTAAATGGGTTTAGGAGCATTGCCAACGTTACAAGAACCTATAGGGTCACACACAAAGGGCAATTAGATGGAGATTGGGTTCATTTGATGAACCTAAAGGATTAGGTTCATGTGATGAACCAAATTGGATTAAGAGTAATCCAAAGTAGGCTAATTGAGTTGGACTCAATTTGGTTCATGTATTATATGAGTCTAATTTGGACTTAGACTCATTGAATTAATTTAATTTAATGAATAGAGATTCATTAAATTAAATTTGACTTGAACCAATGGTTAGATTTGATCAACCAAGTAAGAGAAGTGGTCAAGTTTGACTTGACTTGAGAGGAAGATGAAGGGTCAATTTTGACTTGACCATTTGCCACCTCATTGGTGAGTTGGCATGAAATGGGGCAATGATGATGCTCCACATCATCATGGTTACTTAAGTGGGATGCCACCTCATGGGAGTTACCAAGAGTTGTGACTCTTGGCATTCCATGGAGGTTACATTCCCTCTTAAAGTGGCCGGCCACTTTTGATGAGAGAGTTAGTGCAATTATGTGCTTTGAGTTGTAACTCTCATCTTCTTCCTCTCAAGGTTTCTTCTCTCCCTCTCCTCCTCCTTGTCGTGACCATCAAAGGTGCTAGCACAGCTTTTGTGTGGTTTTTCTCCATCTCTTGCTTGTGTGGATACACATAGAGGAGTATCTACTTTGATACTCTCGAGATCCGGCGAACCTAGGACGAGAGGGATTACGCGAAGGGCTTCGCATCAAGGGTAACCTCTTTATCTTGTAGATCTAAAGTAGATGTAGGCTTAGAAAACATGTATATGAAATTTTATTTCTTCGCACGGATCCCTGACATGGGGATTTTGGGGTTTCCGCAACGCAAAAAGCGGTTTTTGCGGCCCGAAAAACCCAACACCTATCCTATAATGTATTAGAGTGATAGTATATTTCACCTAATGCTTATACTTCTACCTTCTCCTTAAATATATTTTACTTCCCATCCTTTAACTTCCACCACTTAATTCTAGCAATCGTATATATTTTCTTTCTATTGATACTAAGTTTGAGGTGTATATCTAATACTACTAACCTATGTTGGGTAGTTAAGCTTTCTCTAGGGATGTCTTTGCAATCTTTACAAATCTTTCTATCCTTCTTCCTAATCATAAGAAAGTCAATTTATAATTTATTATTCTCACTTTTGAATGTGAGTAAGTGTTCTTCTCTTTTTTTGAAAAAATATATTAACTAATATAAGGTCATATGTTATCGTAAAATCTAATATAGCTTTTCCTTCCTCATTTCTCGTTTCAAACCCATAACTCTAACGTACCCTCTCGTATTCCTCATTTTTCGCTCCAACATGCTCATTTAGATCACCTCCTATTAAAATCATTTTATTTGGTAGAATATTTTATAATATTTCATCTAAATCATCCCAAAACCATGATTTGATAGCTTCCTCTAATCATAGTTGTGGTGCATATACGCTCATTATGTTCATAGTTTATTTCACCACTATTATCTTAAGGGCTATTGATACAGGTTATGATAGATGGGCCTGGTGAATGGAGGAGGGGTTTAGGTCCAAAGAGATAGGAAAGGTAAATAGCCGATTGAATAAAGGCTGAGCAAGCACCCGTGCACTCATATATGCTCGGCCGAGCAAAGCCCGCATGAGCATAAAGACATTTAGTCTTTTATAAGACTCTCAGTCCATTACCGGTCAATCTAGGCCGAGTGAGTTGTTAGAGTGTATACTAAAAGCCTAGTTTTTGTAAACATTTATTTTGAAATAAAAGAATCATATTTGGTCAATATCTACATTTATTTGTTAAATGTAATTATTCAATTAATTTATATAGTAGATTGTTGGGAATTTCGGGCCACAAAAACTGTTTTTTCGCGTTGCGAAAACCCCGATTCCCATGCCACCGGATCCGTGTGAAGTAAAATAAAACAAAAATTCGAGTACGAGTTTACTAAAGCCTAGATCTACACTAGAGAAGGAAGTTACCCTCGATGCGATGCCCTTCGCAATCTCGCTCGTCCAACGGTTCATCGGATCTCGAGATCGTCAAGTGTACGATCCTCTAGAAGTATCCACACGAACAAACTAGGTGGAGAGGCCAAACAAAAAGGTGTGCTAGAACCTATGAAGTGTTCGGCCAAGAGAGGAGAGGGAGAAGAAAATTGAGAGCAAGAATGAGAGAGGAAGAAGATGAGTTGAATGCCTTAAATTGCATTCACTTGCAATTCAAATGTGGCCAGCCACAACTGTAACTTCCATTCATTTAATGTGGCCGACCATTAAAGAGAGGACTTGTAACCTCCATGAGGTGGCACACACATGTGATAACTATGATGATGTGGCACATCATCATTAGTCCTCCTAATGACAACTCACAAATGAGGTGGCAAATGGTCAAGTCAAACTTGACCTTTCATCTTCCTTCTCAAGTCAAGTCAAACTTGACCAAATCTCTCTCATGGTTGATCTAATCTAACCATTTGATTCAAACCAATTTAATATAATGAATCTAATTCATTTAATTAAATTGATTCAATGAGTCATAATCTAAATTAGACTCATTGAACACATGAATCAACATGAGTCCAACTCAATTAGCCCAATTAGGATTACTCTTAATCCAATTTGATTCATCACATGAATCTAATCCTCTTGGTTCATCATATGAACCTAATCTCCATCAAATTGTCCTTTGTGTGTGACCCTATAGGTTCTTATAACGTTGGCAATGCTTCTAAACTCATTTAGAAGCATTAGTAATGAGCGGTATCTAGCAACACATCATTACTACCCAAGTAATAAGAATGTTGAGATCCAACATCACCTTGTGACTACTAATTGTGACTCCTCACAAAATATGACAAGTTTCCTTCTATCCTAGACATCTAGATTGATCAATGTAAGGCATAGACCGTGCCATCCTCTGACCAATCTAAATCTTGAACTCCAAGTAGACTCACTAAATCAAATGAGCTCAATATCTCATATTGACTCATTTGGGCATGGTCATGCACTTCGTGGTCTCACTCTATCAAGAATATCGATGTCACTCCCGTCATATAGGAGGGATAGATCTCATCTACATCACTACATCCCTCCACATAATTTGTTACATACCCAGTAATCGCCTTTATAGTCCACCCAGTTACGGGTGACGTTTGACGAAACCAAAGTACATAACTCCTTATGTAGGGATCCATGGTGACTTCAGGTCTAAGGACTAGTAGTCATACTAATAGCCACATGAGAAAGTATATGACACTCATAAAACGATCCATGATACTTTCTCATGGCGGTTCATTCAGTATACATTCTCCAATGCATACCCATGTGTCAACTTGATATCTCTATATCCATGACTTGTGAGATCAAGTCATCGAGTTGACCTACATGCTAGTCTTATTGCATTAACATTGTCCCTGAATGTTAATACTCGACTATAAATGATTAAGAGTAGTGTTCCCTATATCATCTCACTATCGATTCAACCAATCGATTGATATAGGTAAGAACCTTCTACTCAAGGATGCTATTATACTTAGTTTATTTGGCACCAATACAAGTAAGTATAATAACCAAAACAAATGCCTTTATTTATATAAGAATATGATACAACAAGTCCATAATACAATCATCAAATGATTGGCTCTAGGGCTCTAACTAACATAGATAACATGGAGTGTGGTGTCACACTCAGAAGATCATGTTATCAGTTCTTTATAAATTATAAACAGTTGCTCACGACTAAGATGGAAAGGAACAAACCATCGGAATAGTCGTAGTGTAATTAAGGATTAGTTTATCTTGATTAATGAATTACACTGGTACACTCTAAGTATATTGAGTAGGACCATTTATGTAAGTTCTTTTTGTACTGACTTAATAAAAGAACTAGACCTTAGTTATTATGGAAGTGTGAGCTCTTAATCCTAATATAATAGCAAGCACATATATTTAATATTTATTTCTTTGACTTATCAAAGGGTGAGGTTTAACTCGATAAATCAATATGCCCGATAAGTTGGAAAATGATATTACTTATAGTGTATGTTATTGATTATAGAAGGAATCTGTGTCCTAGTTATCTAGGTTGAGAATGTCCCCAAGAGGAGCTCGTAAAGATTGTCATGTTAAACCCTGCAGGTGGATTTAGTCCGACATGATAATGAGGTTGAGTGGTACTACTATTGGAGCTAGATATTAATTAAGTGAGTTGTCAGTAACTTACTTAATTAGTAGACATTTGTTATCTTAAACACAGGAAGACTAACACACTCATGATAAGAAGGAGCCCATAATGTAATTTGGGATTGGTGCGGTAGTGCGATAATAACTCTCTAGTGGAATGAGTTATTATCGATGAACTTGAGTTGTGTGTTCGGGGCGAACATGGGATACTCAAGCTCATCGGAAGGCCAAAACCAATTTCTCGTCTAGGTCCCTGTCATAGCCTCATTATAGCCTCAAGTCCATCCAAATATAAGCCCATCTTGGTGTCTAAGAAGGGGGCCGGTCCAATGCTTGGTGACCAAGCAAGGGTCGGCCACATCCTCATCTATAGGGGCTGACCCTATTGCTTGGTGTCCAAGCATGTAGGGGCCGACCACAATATTCAAACAAGGAGGGTTGTTTTTGAATTTTTAAAATCTTCTCTTTGTAGAAAACTATAAGTTTTAAAATAGAGATTTTAATTTTAAAAATTTTCCTTATTTGAATTAGGCCACATGTTTTAATAGAGAGTTTTAAAAGTTTTAAAACTTTCCTTTTTTAACCATCCTCATGGTTTAAGGAAAAAAAAAGGAAGATAGGTTTTAAAATTTAAATTTTCTATCATCATGTTAAAAAAGGAAATTTTATAAGAGAAGTTTTAAATTTTAAAACATGATTTTAATTTTTAGAACTTTCCTTTTTTAACTCCTACTTTAGGAAAGAGAGCTTGTAAATTTTATAAGAGGATTTCTTCTTGTAAAATTTTAAAAATATATATATTTCCTTATTCTTGATGTAGTGGCCGGCCACCTTGCTTGGAGCCCAAGCAAGGGGCTGGCCAATTATAAACATATATCATCATCTAATTAATTTGGTGATTGATTCAATCAAGAGGAAAGAAAAGGAAAATTAAAAGGGAAAAGGAAAAGCTAGAGGAAGATTTTAATTTTTGTAAAAATTCTTCCCTTATTTGCCTTGGGCAACTAATATAAAAGAAGGGGTGAGGAGGCTTCATGAGACAATTCTTATTCTCTTTCTTGGAGAACCTCAAGTGGCCGACCCTCTCCCTCTCCCTTCTCTTTTCCCTTTTGCTCTCTTCTCCTTGGTGGTGGTGGTGGTGGCCGGATTTTAGAAGAAGAGGAAGAAGTTTTTGGGTGGTGTTCATCTTGGAGAATCGTCGCCCACATGACGTCCAAGGCGAGGCGAGGAATACGGCAGAAGATCTTGAGGTCATTAGCTTACAAAGAGAAGGTATAACTAGTAGTTTTCTTCCGCATCATACTAGTTATTTTTTTTGTAAGAATTCTAAATACAAGAGACAATTAGATCTAGTTTATCGAATTTATTTTTCGAGTTTGTGTTTTATTATTTTTCAAATTTGAGATTCGATTGTTCTTTTTGGTTAACCTAGAGTTATTTAAGGAAATTAAATATTAGCTTTCCTTAAAAGGCTTTGACTAGGCGGTGGTGGTTGCTCCCATATCCTAGAAGGCCATGTGCCTCGCCATGCAGTCCTGGAAGCCAATTTTGGAAATTAATATTTAATAGAATTAATAACATAGGTGGATTTGAATCAATAGTGTTAAGTTCCGCTTGCGATTCAAATCTAAACCATTAAGAATAGATAAGTTAAATTTGGAATCAATGATGTTAAGTTCCGTTTGCGATTCCTAATTTAACTTCTAAAGAACACAATAGGTTATTTAAGGAAAGGTTCGACACTTGTACAAAAAATTTTATACAGTGGAACCGGTACGTTTTCCTAGAACTAACCAACATGAGTATCCCGTGCTCATATATGCTTAATCAGGGCAAATCCCGCCCGAGCATAAAGGCATTTAGCCTTATATAAGATTCTCAGCACATTCCTGGCTGACTGTAGGTCGAGCAAGCGCCCCCGCGCTCAAATATGCTCGGTCGAGCAAAGCTCGCCCGAGCATAAAGATATTTTGCATTATATAAGATTCTCAGTATATTGTCGGCCGATCGTATTTTGAGCGAGTACCCACGTGCTCATATATGCTCGGGTGGGCTTTGCTCATATATGCTCGGTCGGGCAAAGCCCACCCGAGCATTTAGCCTTATATAAGATTCTAACACATTACTGGCTGATCGCAGGCCGAGCGAGTGCCCCCGCGCTCATATATGCTCGTTCGGGTAAAGCTCACCCGAGCATAAAAGGATTTATCCTTATATAAGACTCTCAGCATATAACCGGCCGACCGCAGGCCGAGCAAGCACCCACGTGCTCATATATGCTCGGTCGGACAAAGCTCACCCGAGCATAAAAGACAGTTTCAATAGAAAGAATTTATAATAGTATATACGATCGGCTAGAACGACCGGATGAGACATATTCAACAGAAGGTAGTCTAAACAGTATATACGACCAACTTGAATGATCGACCGAGACATATTCAACAGAAAGCATTCGTAACAATATATACGGCCGGCTAGAATGATCGGCTGAGACATATTCAACAGAAGGTAGTCTGAACAATATATACGGTCGGCTTGAACGATCGGCCAAGACATATTCAACAGAAAGCATTGTAATAGTATATACGACCAGATTTAATGACCGACCGAGACATATTCAAAAAGAGGTATTCTCAACAGTATATACGACCGGCTTGAATAGCAGGCCGAGACATGCTTAACAGAATATTTGATGGGAAATATCTTCTAGAAGCTTCTTCAATTATGATGACGTATCCCCATTATAAATACAAGTCATAAATGACAAAATGGGTACATCTGGGGTACAAAACAAATTCCTTAAAGGATTATTGCACGAAGTATAGAAGATGACTTCATCTCTTAACAAACTCTAATGAACCGGGGACCACCTCACGATTATAGAGGTCACATGAGGTAGTATAAAAAAGGGGATCCTCTCCGTTGGCAAGGTAAACAAGTTCTAGCATCTAAACTCTGTTTCACTTCAGTTACTGTTCTTCTTCTTCTTATATCTGTGAGAGGAACTGACTTGAATGTCGGAGGACCCGGTCTTAGGTCACTAAAGCTTTGTTGGCTCGTCTCACTATGTGTAGGAGTGTTGAGGAGTTTCTTTAGATCTTCATAATTCATCTTCATCAGAGGTCATCGTCACTCATCAGAACCAATGCTTATCGTCACAGATTTCAGACAGGGTCAAATTTGACGTCATTTGTGGGAACTATTCACCTGAATCTGAGACTACGAAGATGGAGGAAGCTAGTAAACCCAACAATATTACTATTTCACAAGATGATATGGAGTTGCTCATCAATGCTAGAGTACAGAAGATATTACAGCAGCAACAACAATAAGTGAATACTAGTGGCACGCTACCTGTGGTGCCACCTCCGTCGATGTCGGTAACTTCCCACCACTGAGAAAGGGAAATCAAAGGAGGAGATCCGGCTTATCTGTTCTCTTCTCCTCTCTCTCCCACTCGACGCCCTGAAGCTTATTTTTGAACACCTCTGGAACAAGGAGGATGAAGAGCAGCCCTTCAGGAAACCTCTGGAGAAACCCCTGTAAGGGAAAAGGGGAAGGGGAAGGTGGTAGCTAGTGATATTTCTCCTGAAAGGATTATCACTCCATTTTCTCAACGGGTGTTGGATGATCCGTTGCCGAAACATTATCAGAATTTAAATGCTGGAGAATATTCGAGAACAACTGATCCCGAAGATCATCTTCTCAAGTTTGAGCATGCAGCGCTTCTCCAACAATTCACTGATGGAGTTAAATGTCGGATGTTTCTTACTACTTTTGGAGGAGCCCTCAAAGATGGTTTAAGCGAATGCCGGAGAATTCTATTCGTCGCTTTAAGGATTTTCGCAAGGTAATCTTTCATCATTTTTCCAACAATCGAAGGTATCATAAAACTCCATGGAGTATCTTTTCTATTAAGCAAGGACCTAAACAATCCATTAGAGCTTATATTAATAGATTCAATCAAGTGGCTATTGATGTTCCATTGGCAACTATAGAGATCCTGGTAAGCGTCTTCTCTTAGAGACTTAATGATAATGATTTTTTCAATGATTTGGTTAGCAATCCTCCGACCAATTTTGATATATTAATTGAACGAGTTTCAGAATTTATCAATGTAGAAGAGGCTCAAGCTGCCCGCAGGAAAGAGGTTAATACTTCTGGACCAGTGCCAATTCCCGTAGTACAGGCGCGGACACCCAATCAAGTACAAGTAGAGCTATCATCAACTCGACAAGAAGAAAATTGCAGTAATGCCGCTTGGGGCAACATTAACATGATAGCAGGAGGGCCCACTGATGGCAATTCTAACCGAGCAAGGAAGTCGCACACTTGGCGATTAATAATTCATGCCATCGGATGTAGCGGTGAGAAGGCAGTAGAGCCAGAGATTAATTTCCTCCCTTCGTCTCTTTTGAATCTCTTCTAATTAAATAAAAAAAATATTCTATAATTGAAATTTTAGTTTCATCAATATATAAACTTACAATAAAAGTTACCTAATTATCGATATTTTTTTCTTATTGTCAATATTCTATTGGCAACTATGGAGATCCTGGTAAGCGCCTTCTCTTAGGGACTTAATGATAATGATTTTTTTCAATGATTTGGTTAGCAATCCTCCGACCAACTTTGATATATTAATTGAATGAGCTTCAGAGTTTATCAATGTAGAAGAGGCTCAAGCTGCCCGCAGGAAAGAGGTTAATATTTCTGCACCAGTGCCAATTCCCGTAGTACAGGCGCGGACACCCAATCAAGTACAAGTAGAGCTATCATCAACTCGACAGGAAGAAAATTGTAGTAATGCCGCTTGGGGCAACATTAACATGATAGCAGGAGGGCCCACTGATGGCAATTCTAACCGAGCAAGGAAGTTGCACACTTGGCGATTAATAATTCATGCCATCGGATGTAGCGGTGAGAAGGCAGTAGGGCCAGAGATTAATTTCCTCCCTTCATCTCTTTTGAATCTCTTCTAATTAAATAAAAAAAATATTCTCTAATTGAAATTTTAGTTTCATCAATATATAAACTTACAATGAAAGTTACCTACTTATCTATATTTTTTTCTTATTGTCAATATTCCATTGGCAACTATAGAGATCCTGGTAAGCGCCTTCTCTTAGGGACTTAATGATAATAATTTTTTCAATGATTTGGTTAGCAATCCTCCGACCAATTTTGATATATTAATTTAATGAGCTTCAGAGTTTATCAATGTAGAAGAGACTCAAGCTGCCGCAGGAAAGAGGTTAATATTTCTGCACCAGTGCCAATTCCCGTAGTACAGGCGCGAACATCCAATCAAGTACAAGTAGAGCTATCATCAACTCGACAGGAAGAAAATTGTAGTAATGCCGTTTGGGGCAACATTAACATGATAGCAGGAGGGCCCACTGATGGCAATTCTAACCGAGCAAGGAAGTCGCACACTTGGCAATTAATAATTCATGCCATCGGATGTAGCGGTGAGAAGGCAGTAGGGCCAGAGATTAATTTCCTCCCTTCGTCTCTTTTGAATCTCTTCTAATTAAATAAAAAAAAAATATTCTCTAATTGAAATTTTAGTTTCATCAATATATAAACTTACAATGAAAGTTACCTACTTATCTATATTTTTTTCTTATTGTCAATATTCCATTGGCAACTATAGAGATCCTGGTGTTGGGTTCTTCGGGCCGCGAAAACCACTTTTTCGCGTCGCGGAAACCCCGAGTCACCCAAAGCCATGGATCTCGTGCAAAGATTCGTAAACAAAATTTTCGAAAAACCTTTTTCTTGTACGAATTTGTAAAAACTTTAGATCTACACTAAAGTTAAGATCATTACCCTTGTAGCGAAGCCCTTCGCGTTCCTGCTTGTCCAAGATGTCGCCGGATCTCTAGTTGTCAAAGTAGACAACCTCTATATGTATCCACACGGACACAAGTAGAAGGAGATGACCAAAACACAAGGTGTGCTAGCACCAATGGAGTGTTCGGCCAAGGAATGGGAGAAGGAGAAGAGAGAGCACCCAAGGGAGAAGAAGTGTCAAAATAAATCAATGAGGGGAAATTCAAAAAACCCCTTAGCCATCAAGTGCCCGGCCACTCTAGGAGGTGTAACCCCCCCCCCCCCCCCACATTAATTCCAATTAATGTGGAGACCATTAAGAGTTGTAACCCCCATGAGGTGGCACTCTAGGATGATGTGGATCAACACTATTGGTCCACATCTTGCCACCTCACTAAATGACATGGCAACAAGTGTAACCTCCTCATTTAATGTGGGCCGGCCACATTAAATGCTATGGAGGCTTGTAACCTCCATGAGGGACACATTGATGATGTGGAGCAATCCTATTGGTCCACATCTTGCCAACTCACTAGTGATCTGGCAAAAAGTCAAGTCAAACATGACTTTTTCTCTTCCTCTCAAATCAAGTCAAACTTGATCAAATCTCTCTCATGGTTGATCTAATCCAACCATATGATTCAAGCCAACTTAATATAATGAATCTAATTCATTAAATTAAGTTGATTTAATGAGTCATAATCTAAATTAGACTCATTGAATACATGAATCAACTTGAGTCCAACTCAATTAGCCCAATTTGGATTACTCTTAATCCAATATGATTCATCAAATGAATCTAATCCTCTTGGTTCATCATATGAACCAAATCTCCATCTAATTGTCCTTAGTGTGTGACCCTATAGGTTCTTGTAACGTTGGCAATGTTTTTAAACTCTTTTAGAAACATAAGCAATGAGCGGCATCTAGCAATACATCATTGCTACCCAAGTTACAAGAAATGTTGAGATCCAACATCACCTTGTGACTACTAATTGTGACACCTCACAATATGTGACAAATGTCCTTCTATCCTTGACATCTAGATTGATCAATGTGAGGCATAGACCGTGTCATCCTCTAATCAATCTAAATCTTGAACTCCAAGTAGACTCGATCAAATGAGCTCAACATCTAATGTTGACTCATTTGGGCATGGTCATGCACTTAGTGGTCTCACTCTATCAAGAATAACGATGTCGCTCCCGTCATATGGGAGGGATAGATCTCATCTACATCACTCACATCCCTCTGCATAATTCGTTACATACCCAGTAATCGCCTTTATAGTCCACCCAGTTACGGGTCACGTTTGACGAAACTAAAGTACATAACTCCTTATGTAGGGATCCATGGTGACTTCAGATCCAAGGACTAATAGTCATACTAATAGCCACATGAGAAAGTATATGACACTCATATAACGATCCATGATACTTTCTCATGGCGGGTCATTCAGTATACATTCTCTAATGTATACCCATGTGTCAACTTAATATCTCCATATCCATGACTTGTGAGATCAAGTCATCGAGCTGACCTACATGCTAGTCTTATTGCATTAACATTGTCCCTGAATGTTAAGCTCGACTAGGAATGATTTAGAGTAGTGTTTCCTATATCATCTCACTATCGATTCAACTAATCGATTGATATAGGTATGAACCTTCTACTCAAGGACGCTATTATACTTAGTCTATTTGACACTAATACAATTAAGTATAATAACCAAAATCAAATGTCTTTATTAATATACAAGAATATGATATACATGAGTCCATACAATCATCAAATGATTGGCTCTAGGGCTCTAACTAACACCTGGTAAGCGCCTTCTCTTAGGGACTTAATGATAATAATTTTTTCAATGATTTGGTTAGCAATCCTCCGACCAATTTTGATATATTAATTGAACGAGCTTCAGAGTTTATAAATGTAGAAGAGGCTCAAGCTGCCCGCAGGAAAGAGGTTAATACTTCTGCACCAGTGCCAATTCCCGTAGTACAGGCGCGGACACCCAATCAAGTACAAGTAGAGCTATCATCAACTCGACAGGAAGAAAATTGCAGTAATGCCGCTTGGGGCAACATTAACATGATAGCAGGAGGGCCCACTGATGGCAATTCTAACCGAGCAAGGAAGTCGCACACTTGGCGATTAATAATTCATGCCATCGGATGTAGCGGTGAGAAGGCAGTAGGGCCAGAGATTAATTTCCTCCCTTCGTCTCTTTTGAATCTCTTCTAATTAAATAAAAAAAATATTCTCTAATTGAAATTTTAGTTTCATCAATATATAAACTTACAATGAAAGTTACCTACTTATCTATATTTTTTTCTTATTGTCAATATTCCATTGGCAACTATAGAGATCCTGGTAAGCGCCTTCTCTTAGGGACTTAATGATAATGATTTTTTCAATGATTTGGTTAGCAATCCTCCGACCAATTTTGATATATTAATTGAACGAGCTTCAGAGTTTATCAATGTAGAAGAGGCTCAAGCTGCCCGCAGCAAAGAGGTTAATACTTCTACACCAGTGCCAATTCCCGTAGTACAGGCGCGGACACCCAATCAAGTACAAGTAGAGCTATCATCAACTCGACAGGAAGAAAATTGTAGTAATGCCGCTTGGGGCAACATTAACATGATAGCAGGAGGACCCACTGATGGCAATTCTAACCGAGCAAGGAAGTCACACAATTGGCGATTAATAATTCATGCCATCGGATGTAGCGGTGAGAAGGCAGTAGGGCCAGAGATTAATTTCCTCCCTTCGTCTCTTTTGAATCTCCTCTAATTAAATAAAAAAAATATTCTCTAATTGAAATTTTAGTTTCATCAATATATAAACTTATAATGAAAGTTACCTACTTATCTATATTTTTTTCTTATTGTCAATATTCAATATTAATTTTTAATATTGTATTCGAGTCCAATATTTTATGATTTTTCTTACATATTTGAAAGAGTTAAAATATATCATCCCAATTTTAATCATTATAGACTAGATTATATCGATTGCTTCAAGCACAAACCAAGCTTTATTGCTCTTTCACTATTATTTTCATTGTTTATGTTTGTTTCATTGCTAGCTTCGTTACTAGTTTTATGTGTTTTATTTTTACATTTGAAATTTGTAGTACAAATGTGTTTCCAAAAGAAATATCAATCAAGGAATCAGAAAAAAAAAAAGAGTGGAACATATTATTAAAACTCACAAAGATGTTTTTCATAAGTTTTTTAAAGCTGACTCTTCAATTGAAGATTCAATTAATGAATTATAAGAAGAAAGTCAAGAAGAACTAAATGATCATGCAACAAATGAACAACAATCAAGTAATTAAGAAGAACTAAAAGATCATGCAATCAATGAGTGAAAAGAATTGAAAGAAAACGATAATCATAATCATGCAATGAATGAGCACAAAAAATTGAGATAAAATTATGATAATGATTTGAATGTAAATGACTTGACAATTTTATGCATCGAAAATTAGGTATTAAAAAAACTTGATTTTGAAGATCTTATTGTTGATTTTGCTTCTCAAAATGTTAAAGATCTAGATTTTTTTAATGATTATTTTATACTTATTTTTTTTTTGTATTTGTAGGTATAAACCTGTAAATATATATTGTATGGTGTTGCACTTTTTAATGAATCTTAAGAAATATATTTTATATGAAGTTTATGATATTTTAAATGAAATATGTTGATTTTCAAATTTTCTATTAAATTCTATTCAAATTGTACGTTAGTAAATTTTTTATTTTACTATAGAGATCCTTTTTCTCTTTTAGCCAAGGGCTCTTAAAAATCAAGGTCGACCGTGACTCTACTTTACTATAAACATAAAGCCTCCAATAGAAATTTGAGAAGATGATCTGATTGCGATCATTAGTACTTTATTTCAAAAAAAAAATGCATGTGATGATTATAAGATGAAATACCTCATTCATTCATACATTCCTTCATTTTGTAATATAAGCATTCAACACTTATCATTCGTTCATACATTCCTTCATTTTGTAATATAAGCATTCAACACTTATCATTCGAATAATTTTAGAGGGGATTGATCGGCGCTATAAGAAATTTTACACTGTCAAGTTTTTCACACTTTCAAGAATAATATATTGAGTGAGATTTAATTTCTTATTTCCTAAAAAAGTCTGTCCACCTCTTACCAAAATCGTCCACCTCTTACCAAAATCGCATGCCCAAGCAGAAATAGATCATCTACAGATCTACTCTACTCTACTCGATGACATTAATTATTAAATAACTTAGAATAAAACATCTGTTCTATAGGTTTATCTTCTCGGATAATAATATTCTAGTGCTGACAGAAAATTTTGATGCGTTATGGAGTTGCTACGCACGGCAGATCATGTGCCTGCATGATACGCGCGTATCAAAGATGATATGCGAAGAAGAATACGAGTAAACGCTAGGAAAGAACTTGATTCCAGTGTACAATTAACGAGATTGTACGCCCGAAATTAAATCAACCAATGGTACCCCGGCCCTCGATACCAAAACCATACCTCCCCTTAGATCCTTCCCACTCCTCTGGCCGCCTCTCGGTCGAACTTGTGGTCCTGCATGTCAACACTTGGGAGGTACCGGTGTCGCCGGCATGATCCTTTGAGGTTCAAGTAAAAACAAAACAAAATGAGAAAGCTTGCGTGTGAGAGAAGAAAAAGTTACCTTGGTTAACCCTTACCTATCCAATTATATTGGTGGGAATGGAGCCGACATGGGCTACCACGTAGGCCGAGAACCGACTGAGTCGATAGATAAGAGCTGTCTACCATGGTAGAATTGTACGCCTAGCATGGTCTAGCCATTCGCTAGGCATTTCAATTAGTACAGAATGCTCCGTCAGGGGTGGTTATGGACTGAAGAGTATTGTGGCTACGGCTATCCAAAGTAGTCGAAGGTTGGGATCAAAGAAAGGAGAGCAGATCTTCTGGTCCGCAAATTGCGGACCAGGGGATGGTCCACTACATGTGGACCTTTGATTTGAATAAACCCCACTTATTTAAAGATGGGGTCCATTCAAATCAAAGGTCCAGATCAGTGGACCATCCCCTGGTCCGCAATTTGCGGACCAGGAGATCCCTGCTGCAAAGAAAGTACCTCCGTAAAGGCTCTTCCATTTGGAGTAATATTGTCCGATGAAATTCGGATAGCATCTCACTTATAACAGTGATAATTAAAATTTATATATATAGATCATTCGATAATACAAAAGTAATATTTACAGCTAGCTCACACGGTTGGAATCAAAACACAATCATGTAAGATAATATACAACTAACACGGCTAGACCAAATATGCAGTAGAAGATATAAATAAAATATATAAATAACATGACTGTCTGTGAGCCGGCCCTGCTTGACACAACAAATACATAACTAAATAAAAGAACATCACAAGTCAAAAAATTTGCACGGAGGATACATATTACAAGTATAAGTACAAAACCAATAATGCGAGAGGAAGTAATAACAAAAGGAATTGCTCGTTGTGACGTGGGACTGACACACAGGATCTCTAAACGACTCCATAAATCCTCTACCTATTTTCTAGGGAAAGAAAAATCAGTTCAAAGGGTAGTGAGTGTGTGTAACTCAGCGGGTAATAAATAGATAATTCATTAACATAATATATATCTATAGATTCAAAGATATACAATCTTGTATAGGGAAAAGTAATATAAACTACAGTGATATCATAATAAATGTTCATACTCGAACTCAAATACGAAGGTAGTAATAGAAAGTCAGGAATAGTGAAGATCTGTAATAATATTACTTATAACTATAAGGTTAACATGTGAGGTATATACATACTACCAACAAGTAAGTCATTGTCGAAGCACATGCAACAGGAATATAACTCAACATGTGTAAGCATATCACAATTATATAGATATAATAAAAACAACAGCATAAACATGCATAATATCATATGCATATGCACAGTATGATCACTCCCGCCCACCCCCTATGCACCACGACTCCTGTATGGTCGAGAGAACGAGACAATGACAACTGTACAACACTTCATCTACCACTACTTTCAAGTGACCGAGTGAACAATTTGCATAGTAGCTGACTAGCTACATAGTAATGGGGTCCCTGCTGCTCGCAACTCCTGCTACCACTACCTATGAGTGACCGAGTGGGAGCGTGACAGGACAAGAGACACATACTACAGCTACCACTACCCATAAGTGGCCAAGTGTGCAGTTCTGGCCAACAACTCTCTTAACCACAAGGGAGAATTTATTGACGATATATATGCAATGATATGATCGTAAGATGCAACAATCATCACATATATATAAATAGAAATTAGTTATGCTACAATAAAACCATCATACTCAATAAGATATATGAATAAATAGCAATCAAAGCAAGTAAACATGGTATATAGTATCTGCTAAATATCATGGATGACAACGAGAGATTGTATAAATATGGATTTGATCATCTCAAAGATCAAGCAGGTAAGTATCACTTAGGAAAAATATGAGTAGAGTCAAGGTAAATATAACAACTATCCGAATATCTAGTTCATGCACTAAGATTAAAGTAGTAAAGAAGCAAGGTAAGAAGTACACACCTTTATCTGTCATTCGTGCAAAACAATCTCATGTCGAGATGCTCGTCCAAAAATCAGAGTCCTACAAATAGCATAAGGTACAATTTAACTAATCACATATGTAACAACTAGCTAACACTATAAGAAAATAGGACTTCAGAAATAGAATTAAAATCTGTATCAGATTTAGGTCAATTAGAGACAGATTTGCTACAAAATTACTAATCCATTTCAATTTAATAAAATATAATATTTGGAAAATAAATTGAGATAGAAATTGGAATGAATTTGAGATGGAACTACAAATAAATTTTTATAATAAAAATAAATATGGATTACAAATAAAATTTAAAACAGTATAATTTCTGTCAAAACATTTATTAAAAATTTAATGAAAAATGGAGACAAACAAAAATATATTTTAAATTTATATAAATTAAAAATAATATTTTTGATAAAATAAATCTATTTCAGACTTATGTAAATCAAAGATGAATTTAATATGGAATTAGTAGTCTGTTTATATAATATAATATTTAAAAAAATTAAGACAAAACTTAAAATGAATGACTTTGTTACAAAACTATAAATAAATTTTAATAAACCAAAATAAATATAGATTACAAGTAGAATTCGTATAATTTTTTTTCAAAAATTTGTTTAATTAAAAATTGAGATGAAGAAATCCATTTTAAATTTATACGAGTGATAGATTTGTTAGAAAATATAAATATATTTCATTTTAAAAAATATAATATCTAAACAGAATTTAAGATGAAATATAAAACAAATTTAAAATAATATTTCATATAAATTTATAAAAAAATAAATATTAAATACATATAAATATAAATATTTTATTTTTCCATTAACTTATTAACTCTAATTAATTTATTTTCCCTTTCCCCTCAAATCTCACTCCTAACCTAATTCCTTTTCGTAATTGAGCCTCCTCACTCGAACACAAGGTTGCACACATCACGTGGCGATGAAGACCCCTAGGCTACAACGGCAAGGACGCCCACGGCTATAAGGTCGCCCGCGGCCAATTCAAAGTCGCCATTGGTAAGCCTCCAATGCTCAACATTATCATCTTCATCAAGATTGAAAGCGACCAAATTAAGGTTTTTTCTTTCCCCAAATCCCATTACAAAATCTAAGTTTTAAATCTTCCGGTGATCCACAACCTCCTCTAGAACCATGGCCTCCCCAGCGGGCTGATCCCCGAGTCCGTCGAGTGCTTCTCCTATGACGATACCTCATGTCTCCTCGAGGTTCGACTCTGTGGCCCCTGCTACGCGCACTACGAAGATGGGCTTGCCCACTTCGATAGTGAGGTGCGGGGGAACCTCAGCTATACTGTCAAGAGTTGTTCCTTTGGCTTCCTGTCAAGAGGATCATGGTCATCGATCCCGCCTCTGGTGTGATACTCTTGGACAACGAGCTCACATTTAAGCACCTTGCCACCTCCGCCTTTGACGTGCCATCGGAAAATATGTTGAACAATAGTATGACACACCGTTGCTTCAAAATAACCTAAAATGGCATCTCACATGTTTCTTGCATTTTGTTTTGTCAACAAAATGGTTGCATTCTGCACTATAGTTGATTTCACTTGGATTAAAAATTAGAATGTGCCGCTCCCGCTAACCGTCTGTAGACTCCGTTTCGGCCTGCAACACAAATTACGTTAGTGCCGAGCCAGGGAAGGGGTCCCCTACGTTGGCCCTCCGACACTCAAGTTAGTCACCAGCGATGATGTAGAAGACGGAGCAACAAGAATGAACAGTAGCATGGTAGTGTCTGTTGCATACCTCCGCTGATGCTTGGACCCCCCTCCCCGCGCCTTTATATAGAGCTACTGTAGTGCACATACACTCTCCCCAAGGTGAGCACACTTCCCAAAGTTTTTCCTAAAAAGACTTGTCAGTAAAGTGTCCCTGACACAGTACCTTAACAGGCCGAGCATATCTCTAAAGTGATAGTGGAAGCTTCCTCCATACGATCTTCTGGTTGACCATGCCCGATGTCTGCGGCAATAACTCCCAAAAGGAGGGGGTCTGCTACTCGGCTGGGACTTCGTTATTCTTGTGTACCACCTGCTCGGCCAGGACTTCGTTGCGTGTGTCATGTCCGCTCGATCGGAACTCCCCTGTGCTTGTGTCACATTCGCTCGACCGGAACTCCCATGTTCTTATGTCACGTCCATTCGGTCGAAGTTCCAGTCTACCAATGTCGAGTCCTGTTGCCTAGCTGAGAGGCGTAGCTGCTCGACCTGGCTTCTGCACATCATCTCCTCCTCCGTCCGACGTCCAATACTCCATTGAGCGTTTGTCATTTGACACCTCCCCGTGTCGAAGGCGGGATCGGACCAGGACCTTCTTCCCCCGGTCGGGGCATGATCACCCGACCGGACGATGATATATGAGCGTTGACCTGAACGCCCGACCAACCGATGATATCTGAGCGTTGACCTGATCGCCTGACCGACCGATGATATTTGAGCGTTGACATGATCGCCTTGACTTTGACCTCCACCGTGGCAACTATCCTCGGCGGGGTGGGCCTCTCCTTACCACCGCATCACATGTCTCCCCCTCCAGTTTAGTTAAAGAAGGCTCCAAGTCTGACTGACTGGACAAAATTGTTTGTGAAGCTTTCCACCTGATCGGCTTCGTCACTCCTTAGTTTCTGATCGGACTAACGTGGCGCAATGGTTGGCTCCGGTCTTTGTCGGTCGGCCTATCGAAGATTGTCATTTGGCCATAGGTCTGCTCCCTTAAGTCGATCGACACAACGAACATTCATACTTAGAAATCTTTTGGGCTTCTTTGGGTGAGCGTGATTCGGGCTTACGTTACCCATATTTCTAGGAAATCATGCAAATCCCTGCGCATTATGGCTGAGCGCGCCCCCATTCCTTTTAATTGCCCTCATTAAATGTCGGCCCGTGGTGAAGCACCACGTGTCCCGCCCGCTACCGCCACACGTCTGACGTGACAGGAGGATATCTTCTAGCGATGTGACCTTTGGCGTTTTGAACTCAACAGCCCGATTTCTGCCTAGGTTTCTGCGACCTAGATCTGACGGCTCTAGTCGGCCAGCCCCAAGGCTTATAAGCTCGTGTGTGTCGCCTTCTCCTCCTTTGCATTTCCATCTTCGAGCTCTTCGGTGATACTTCGTCTTTGTGCTCCAGTGATATTCTTCCTTTCCTACTCCTCTGGCGACCTTCCTGTAAGCTTCCTTCCAATCGCATATCGCCTTCTTCCTCTACACTTCCCCGTCTTCGAGTTTTTTAGCGTTTCTTCGTCTGTGTTTCGGCAATATTCTTCCAGTAGGCTTCCTTCTCTTCGCATCCTTTCGCTGCCTTTGTTTTTTGCGATGGCAAGTATCTCACAGCCGCCTGTCGATGTCCCTGGTCTTTGGTACACCTTTACTAAGTCCAGGTTTGACGCCGATGATGTTAAGAGTCTGGCAGCCACCTTTGTGTTTACTTTTGGATAGAAAGTTGTTCTTCCTTCTCCTTCCAATCGGCCAAACTCTCTGCCGCCCAGCTGTCTTTGCTTCTTTAGGGATCAGTTTACGCGCGGTCTGTGGTTTCCTATTCACCCCTTCTTTCCCGTCATTTGCAAATACTTTCGCATCTCCCTTCATCAATTAGTGTCGAACTTCTTTCAGCTGATGTGCGGGGTAGTTGTTTTGTTCTGTCGATACGACATTCCTCTCACTCCTCAAATTTTTCACTATTTTTATTATCCGAAATTGTCCGAGCCGAGGACTTTTCCTTTCCAAGCCCGAGTGAGCTTAGTTTTCTTTGACAAAATGCTTACCTCCAACAAGTATTGGAGGGAATACTTATTTTTTGTACGCCTTCATGAGCAGCCAGACTTCCCGACCCACTGGCAGCTCGAAGTGGTGAGTCAACCTCCCTTGAAAAAGTACTAGAGCCGATCGGACTACCTCAATGTAGCTTCAATGTTGGTCGATCAGAAATATGGCATCCACAAGTTGCTGCTGGAGGGTGTCCTCTACATTTTCGGCTTGAGTCCGATCCACACCCAGCTTCCCTCCAACCTAGGTATGCAACTTCTTCACTCCTTCCTTTGATTCTAACTGATTTTTCTTCCTCTTTTGCAGCTGAAGTCATGCTACGTGTGAGTCTGGTTGGCAAAGCTAAGCTTGCGGATATCGTGATCAATGCGGCGACTGTGGAGGAGTTGGAGAGTGGCGGTCTGTAGCTAGTGCCGTCTCAAGAAGACCCACAAGACGAGAGTGAAGCGGCTCCAGTCTTGGTGAGCGGAGGGGCAACTAGCCAGTTGCCTAGTGGTGGAGCGGCTAGTAGATCACAACCTCCCTCCGAATGGCTTTTGGTCATTCAAGTTGAGCGGGTGTCGGGCTCAACCTCCTTAGGAGAGTCGTTGATCAGACATAAGAGGCACCGGGAAGAGCCTTCTTCATGATCCGTATCCTCGATTGTGCGGTCCACTGAATGGGTTGAAACTTTGACCCCCGCTCTAGTTTAAGAAACTAGGACCCCCACGTCATCTGATTGGACGCCTTCGTTATCCAATCTGCCCCAAGGGACTCTCTGCACCGCCAGTGGCCTTCATGCCACCACCATCGAACATCAAAAAATCTGGCATCCATCCGACGTCCTCAACTTGGTCGTCCGGATGAGCGACCTCGGCCTAGTCAGCCCTGAACGACCAACGCCATATAACGGCGGTTCTCCACCTCCCGACTAAAGACTGGCGTGAGCTAGCTAACACTGAATCCTGAGCCCCCTGTTAGGGTCGAAATTTGCTAAAGGGGGTGAATAGCTCATCGCGCTTGTTGATGTGCTTCTTCGATGATGTGCAGCGGAATAAACAACAAGAAACACCTCAAGAAGAGGTGACTAATCCAAGAATCCACATATGACTCGCTCTCCACTAATGAAATACTCCTTCTCGATTGCAGCCGGAGGTGGAGAAGCCTCGTACAAACCCACACAACAAAAATATAACACACACAAGAAGAAAATACAAAGATACAAAGAAAAATACTTTCTTCTTGCTTACTTGTTGCTTGTTGTTGCCTCTTGAACCTTAGAAGTGTAACTGCACTTATCTCCAAGAGCCTTAAAGAATTGGCTGTAGAAGTGTGGAGAAGCTCGTGAGAATCGGCGTTGAGATCGTCTGCTTATTGCTGGAGAGGAATGCTGAAGAAGACGTTCGCCAACGGCTAAAACCTACACAACGGTCGGATCCCAATCGATTGAATGGATCTCAATCGATTGGAGAGACTTTGAATCGATCGACTGAAAGATTCAGAGCGCCTCTGTGCTCTCTGGAAAATGGCTGAATCGATTGCCTGATCGATTCAGCGTCTATCACATGATTTCCAGCTTCCCAATCAATCGGTTGATCGATTTGAGGTTTCAATCGATCAACTGATCTATTCAGAAGCTCATTGTTCCGTTAGAAACTCTCCCAACCGATTGACCAATCAATTGGAGAAGTTTTGATCGATTACCCAATCGATCAAGACAGTTTCTGCACAAAATCACGTCAACTAATCGATTGGCTAATCGATTGAACCCCTCAATCGATTATCCAATCGATTGGCAAGCAGAAAACTATGTAGAGCTTGAAACAATCTTTGTTTTGAATCTGAGATCACCTCAATCCAATATCCAAGTCAAAAGTTATGGCCTTAAGAACTTTACTACGTCCGAACTTCCTAGTTCCATGCCAACTCCCTATTGGACTTACAACCGCTAAGTGTTCGGTTAACTTTTGACCCATCAGGACTTTCTCTTTGCCAACTTCTCATTGGACTTCTGATCACCAAGTGTGGTCCTCCTTGACCCACTTAGATTTACCGTCTCGAGCCAAGTGGCCGGTCCTCCATGACCCCACTTGGACTTCCTTCCACCAGATGTCCGGTCACCCTTGACCCATCTGGATTTCCTTGTGCCAAGTATCTGGGCAATCCTTTGACCTACTTGGACTTCTCAATACCAGGTGTCCAGTCAACCTTGACCCACCTGGATTTCCATGTGCCTGGCTTCACTCACCAGTCTTTCCATCTGCCTAGCTTTACTCACTAGGACTTCCCATCTGCCTGGCTTTACTCACCAGAACTTTCACCTAGCTTCACTCACTAGGGTTTTCACCTGGCTTCACTCACTGGAACTTTCACCTCCTGGCTTCACTCACCAAGCCTTTCCACTGCCCAGCTTCACTCACCGGGACTTTCACCTGCCTAGCTTCACTCACTAGGACTTTCACCTAACTTCACCACTAGGATTTTCTAACTGCCTAGCTTCACTCACTAGGTCTTTCACCTGACTTCACTCACCGGAATTTTTCATCTACCTAACCTCTAGTTAGGACTTTCCCAGTCAAGTATTTAGTCAACCCTTTAACCTACTTGACTCTTCTTCATATCTAACTGGCCAACCTTGACCAGAGAGAATTGTATTAGCAATCTCCCCAAATAGATGATTACATCTGCAATCTCCATGTATTGTCAAATATCGAAACCTAAACATCAAGACTCAAGCTTGAGCCAACTTAAGCTTAGTCAACTAGGTCAACCTTGACCAAAAGGATATTGCACCAACAATCTCCCCTTTTTTTATATTTGACAATACCTTTAAGTTAGGCTAATCCTATAGCCTCAACTTCCTTTCATGCCAAAGTATGAATGAGGGGTCCCTTCAGTCTCTCCCTTTCCTAGAGAGCAAACTCCCTCTTTAGGTAATGAAGGCCTAACTTAAACCCTACATTCTCCCCTATTGGCACACATAAAAAAGAACTCTCCCCCTGAAGAGTTATTCACTGTTGTTCACAACTTCACTCGTTGTTCACAACACGACAATGAAGGCCACATACCCTTCATTATCTTCAATGTCCACCCTTGAGCATTAAATCTCTTCAAAAACACAATGAAGGTCTTATATCCTTCATTGTATCCAATGCTCATCCTTGAACATTTTTCAAGAGAAGGATATACCTTCCATGGTTTCGAAAAATAATTTACATGTTCTTAGTGAGTGATCCCCCTAAAGACATGCTCGTAACTTTTATTAATGCACCATCAATGACTTGGAATCCCTAAATCTTTAGGAAACCCAATTTAGAAGTTTTGAGGATTAAAACTGCAATATTGAAACCAAACCTCAACCTAAACTTCTACTTAGTCTCCCTTAACCAATTCATTCATGTTTTCATTATGAAAACTCCCCCTAAATGTATACAAATGTGTGTCAAGGGATTAGGAATTGTTACCTAGACTAAAAATGGTTTAAAATACTGAAATCAGGCTTTCCCACCCAAAATTAACATTTCAATCGATTGAAGTTGGGTCTCAATCGATTGAAATCATTTCAATCAATCCACTAATCGATTTCGTGAGCTTTTGTTCATGGAAATTGCCCTTGAATCGATCGGCTGATCAATCCAGTCTGGGTCAATTGATCGGTTGATTGATTCCGTGATATTCTGGCCGTGAAAAATACATTCTTAATTAATCAGCTGATCGATTGAGACCTTCCACTCGATCGGCTGATCGATTGGATTTCTGATTTCCTGAAATCCAATTTCAACAAAATTCAGAAATACCCTAGAAATTCTATTAAATTCAAAAAATTATGAAAATTTTTGTAAACATTACTTAGGGTATATTCTATCATGGAAAAATAGTTTTCTATGAAAATACTTCCTATTTTCAAAGATTGATATAAACTTGAAAACCTGTAAAAACTTTAATATTTTCTTCTAGTTTGTGTTTAACTTTTCAATGATGATACTATCAAAAGATAGTCTTCATCAAGGTTTTTCAAAGTATATTTAAAATCATTTTCAAAACCAATATTCAACCATGTTCTTTTGGGCTCAATGCACATGCCTTGTACATTAGCTATCCCAAGGATTGGAAAATACATAACTATGTATTTTGATGAACCTAAAACTCAAAAAGAATACACTAAATCAACATCTTGAGTTTTGTTCATCATCCTAACATCTCACTTGTATCTAATGTATACTAAAATACATATAAGTCACCTTATAATTCTTTGTGAGATGTAAAATTTGGTTTTGCCCTAAACTAAGGATCATGCATATCCACCTAGGTATTTTGGATTATGAACATCCACCTAGGATGTTACTTGTTAGTAAATGTCATTATCCTTAATTGCAAGGAATTAAAAATAATGCATGATGAGTTATGGCAAACATCAAAATGAATAGTTTTCAAAAGAAAATTTGCTATAACTACATGATGTATGTATGACATGACATGATATTTTTATATTTTTATAATAAAGCATGAATGCAAAATATGATGTCATGGCATATGATGGGCAAACAAAGCATGATAATTTAGCTTAAATAAAGTACCTAGATTATTTATCTAAGTATCCTTAATCCTTAACTAACTTAAAATTAAATCCTAGATTGCCCACCCTTTTTCTTCAAAAAAATGTCAAAACCCAACTTGGCATTTCTTTACCTCTTGATTAATTGTGCCAATTTAAAATAAGCATAATTCCTCAAGTTTTGGCACACTTTACTCTTTCAAGGAGTAATCATTCTAAATTAAGGCCTAACTTGTCCTTAACTTCCTAAGAAAATACCAAAATCTCAACTTGGCATTTCTTATCCTTTTCTCAAATGTGTCAATTTAAATTAAGTCCAATTCCTCAAATTTTGACACATTTTACTCTTCCAAAGAGTAAATGATAATCCACTTCATTTTCAAAGGTTAACAATAACCTTGAAAATGTTCTCCGAGTGTCAACTTCATCAAGGTTGGGTTAACTACCCTTCCAATTAGAGTTGACACTCTCTAACCCATCTAAGGGGTAGAGAAAATGTTCTTAGGAACCCAAAATCTATTGATGTTCCTTGGATGCTCTAGGTACTCACTAGGGATAACTTCCCTAGTTACCTTCCTAATGACCTTCCTAAGTTTCTTAGAAGCCTTGGTCATCTCCTCTAGGTCAACTCTAGGGATTGCTTTCCTTGTGACATTCTTAGTGACTTTCTTAGATTTTTTAGAAGTCTTAGTCACATTTGTAGTTGCAAAGATACTCCTAGGGATAACTCCCTTGTATCCTTGACTTGATACCTAGACCTAGAGTTGGTTCCATAGCTATATAGAACCCTATGGTAAGAAGTTACATCCTTCTTAGCCTTAGGTTTGTATCCCAAACCTCTATAGCCATTGGATGACTTTTGCACTCCAAGACCTAGGTTATATTCATTTTACCCTTTTAGTATATTTTTCATCCTCTTTAGGGGATTTTCCATTTTATCAAGCATTGACCTCAAAACTTGATTTTCTTTCCATAAATCCCTAGATTTTGATTTTTCATTTTGTCCTTGAGCATTTTTATTTTTAGACCTATAACTAAAATCCTTAGAGTTATTACCTAAATTTTTATCTACCTTCCTAATCCTAGGTGTGGTAGTCTAAGCATGAAGAGCCACATGATTTTCATTAATTTTATCATGCCTCCTATGTTTATGGTAAATAGCATTAAAATGATATAGGTTAGAACTAGCATGCTTTTTACCATGATTTAATGGTGTGGGATCAATAAATGATACCTTAGGTTTTATCTTAGAAGCTCCCCTTGACTTGTGCCTCCTCCCTTAAGCTTGACCGGCTTCTTCCCCTTTGGACATTGGCTCCGATAATGTTCTTTTTGATTACACAAGAAGCACACAATGTGCTCTTTGCTCTTCTTTGTTGTGGGGTTGGTCGCCTTAGGGTTCTCCTTGCCCTTTAGTGCCAGTTGACTCTTTTTCTTGGTCAACTTTGGGCATTTGCTCTTATAGTGCCCTTTTTCCCTACACTCAAAATACATTATATGATTTTTATTATTAATAATTGAAACCTTTATACCTTCACATGTAGGGGAGGCACTTGATTCTTTTGATCCGGATGTAGAGGCTTCTTCTTGATCCGACAATGATGGTCCACGCTCCACCTCAATCCTAGAGGTGGAGGCTTCTTGCTCTTCATCCTTGGATGTTGAGCATCTCTCAACTTCCGAATCCTAATGCACATGAAATAAGGAGTACACTCTTTTGCTTTTATCTTCGTGCCCTCTTGAGGATGGACTTTCCTCTTCTTCTTCCGATGTTGAGCACCTCTCAACGTCGGAGACATCTTTTTCTTGGTCTTGCTCCAATGAGTTGCCCTCTTTGGATTTGTCTTGATTTGGTATAGTGGAGGGTTCTTCATGAAGCTTGGTCAATGTGCTCCATAGCTCTTTGGCATCTTTAAATTCTCCAATTTGAGCCGAAATATTGTCTGGCAATAAATTGACCAATTGCTTGGTCACCTTGTCATTTGTCTCGCTCCTTTGAATTTGCTCTTGGCTCTATTTACTCTTCTTGAGAATTTTTCCCTTTGAATTTGTTGGAGCTTAAAAACCTTCCATTAGAGAAAGTCATTGCTCTATCTCCATCATAAAGAAATTTTCAATTCTTGATTTCCAAGAGTCAAAGCTTGTCATTGTGAATGGTAGAGGCACCCTTGTGCCAAATCCGAGTCCATCTCGAAATTCCATCTTGAAGTTGAGCTTTTTAAATTCTTTGACTTGATGAATTTTGCTCCAACTTTTTCACCCACTAGCCTTTTTGCCCCTTCCAGCGATGATTCTAGTAAAGAGCGGCATCGCTCTGATACCACTTGTTTGGGTCGAAATGTGCTAGAGGGGGGTGAATAGCTTGTCGCGCTTGTTGATGTGCTTCTTCGATGATGTGCAGCCGAATAAACAACAAGAAACACACTCACAACTCTAACACTAAGGATGTACTTGGTATCCACCTCAAGAAGAGGTGACTAATCCAAGAATCCACACACAACTCACTCTCCACTAATGAAATACTCCTTCTCAGTCGTAGCCGGAGGCGGAGAAGCCTCGTACACACCCACACAACAAAAATACAACACACGCAAGACGAAAATTCAAAGATACAAAGAAAAACTCTTTCTTCTTACTTACTTGTTGCTTGTTATTGCCTCTTGAACCTTGAAAGTGTAACTCCACTTATCTCCAAGAGCCTTCAAGAACTGGCTGTAGAAGTGTGGAGAAGCTCGTGAGAATCGACGCTGAGATCGTCTGCTTGTCGCTGGAGAGGAATGTCGAAGAAGACGCTCGCTAATGACTATAACCTGTGCAACGGTCGGATCCCAATCGATTGAATGACTCTCAATCGATAGGTGAGGCTTTGAATCAATCAACTAATTGATTCAGAGTGCCTTTGTGCTCTCTAGAAAATGTCTGAATCGATTGCCCGATCGATTCAGCCTCTATTGTGCAATTTCTAGTTTCTCAATCGATCGGCTAATTGATTGGAGGTTTCAATTGATCAACTGATCGATTCAGAAGCTCACTGTTCGCTCAGAAACTCTCTCAATCAATTGACCAATTGATTGGGGAAGTTTTGATCGATAAAATCATGTCAACCAATCGATTGGCCAATCGATTGGAAAGTAGAAAACTGTGTAGATCTTGAAACGAGCTTCATTTCTCATCCAAGATCACCTTATTCCGATATCCGAGTCAAAAGTTATGGCCTTCGGAAGTTTACTACGTCCAAACTTCCTACTTCCATGCCAACTCCCTATTGGACTTACAACCGCTAAGTGTTCGGTCAACTTTTGACCCATTAAGACTTTCTCTTTACCAACTTCTCGTTGGACTTCTGATCACCAAGTGCGGTCCTCCTTGACCCACTTAGATTTACCATCTCGTGTCAAGTGTCCGGTCCTCTATGACCCACTTGGACTTCCTTCCACCAGATTTCCGGTCACCCTTGACCCATTTGGATTTCCTTGTGCCAAGTATCTGGTCAATCCTTTGATCTACTTGAACTTCTCAATGCCAGGTGTTTGGCCAACCTTGACCCACCTGGATTTCCACATGCTTGGCTACACTCACCAGGTCTTTCATGTTGGGGCAATTTCCCTAGGTCAAGGTTGACCAGTTTGACTAAACTTGAGTTGAGTCAAGCTTGAGTTAGGATTTGAGTTTTGATGTTTGACAATATAAGGAGATTGCTGGAGCAATCGTCCGGTTATGGAGATGGTCAAAGGATTGACCAAGTTGATGAGAATACAAGTCAAGTAGGTCAGGGTTGACAGGAGACTTGACTGGGTAAGTCCTAACTGGAGGTTAGGCGTCCGGAAGTCCTAACTGGAGTTTAGGCAGGGGTGAAGCCCTAACTGGAGGTTAGACAATTTGGAAAGTCCAAGTGTGATCTTGGCAAAGGAGAAAGTCCTGGTGAGGAGTCAGGCAATTGGAAAGTCCAAGTGTGATCTTGATAAAGGAGAAAGTCCTGGTGAGGAGTCAGGCAATTGGAAAGTCCAAGTGTGATCTTGACAAAGGAGAAAGTCCTGGTGAGGAGGGAATTGGAAAGTCCAAGTGTGATCTTGACAAAGGAGAAAGTCCTGGTGAGGAGGCAATTGGAAAGTCCAAGTGTGATCTTGATAAAGGAGAAAGTCTTGGTGAGGAGGCAATTGGAAAGTCCAAGTGTGATCTTGGCAAAGGAGAAAGTCCTGGTGAGGAGCCAGGCAACTGAAAGGTCCAAGTGTGATCTTGGCATGGGTTGTAAGTCCAAGCATGTGGTCTTGGCAAGATAAATCCTAGTGCGACTTGGCAAGAGAACCCGACAACTAGGATGAGGCCGAAGGAAGCTCCTGAAGGCAAGGCGTGAAGGATGGGGAGATATCCAAGGGACGCAAGGCTGATGGAGGAGGCTAGAAGGCTAGTTCGAGGATGGTCGGCCGTGGCCAAATACTAGGAATGGAGACCCAACAGGTCATGGTTGACCGGGAGTTGGGTTGGAGACTTTGGACTTGAGTTTGAGTCAAGTCCAGGCTGGTCAATCGATCGGGCGATCGATTGAACCAGAGGCCAATCGATCGGTCGATCGATTAGACTGTGCTGTGATTGTGGGAAGTCCCAATCGATCAGCCGATCGATTGGGATGTGAAATCACGAGCACAGTGACTTTCCCAATCAATCGGGCTATCGATTGGGAGCTACCAATCAATCGATTGATCGATTGGGCAGCGAGAGTTCTCGCATAGACGCGAGAACACAGAATGGGTCTGAATTGATCGTCCGATCGATTCAGATGTTCTCAATCAATCGGTTGATCGATTGGGAAGTGATCATTGGGCAGGAAACGAGAGATTGACGGCTGCGATGAAGTGGTGTTGACGTGGCAATCGATTGGGGTTGGTTTGGATTGATTGGGAGCACTGTTGAAAGCCTGGTCGGAGCGTTTTCTTCTGCAGAACTTTGCATTCTTCTCCTGCGGTTTTCTACGATTTTCACCAGTGATCTCCTCCGAGATTCTTGTCAGTTTTTGAGGGTTCTTGGAGTGCATCTCCAAGATTCAAGAGGCAACAACAACAAACAACAAGTAAGCAAGAAGAAGGGTGTATTCCAGTTGTATTGATACAACTCCGGATCAGCTCCAAGCCAATGAGATAAAACTGCAAGTCGAGATGTACGTCCTGAACCACGAGGAGCATGAAGAGGACTTGAACATGCCAGCTGAGCTGATAATGAAAACAGAGGTCAAGCAAGTTCAACATGCTGTACAAGCATTGACATCTCGTATCTTGGAAGGGAAGGCTATGGAGTTACAGTTGATGCCATGCCGAATGATCAACTTCATACAAGTCAACCTTAAAATGGGCCAATTAGCTGTGGAAGAATGGAATATCATGATGCAACATGTTCCTAGCCAAATACCATACTAGAATGGTGGGAAAACACACCATTCTGGTTGGAATTGGTGTGCCATTTAATGCCACCGACATTTTGGACGAATTCCCAAGTTGGAGGACAGCTAGAGGGAGTGTGCATAAAGACTTGCATTCATCATCTTCTCTTCCATGCATTGGAAACTACCATTTGTTGGAAAGGGAGTGTGCATGAAGACTTGCATTCATTAACTTCTCTTTCCATGCTTTGAAAACTACCATTTTCAGTTCTATATAATGTCTTGAGTAGATATCAAAGAGGGTAGCAAACATTATATTTTGAGAGAGTTTTTCTCCTTGTTGTTCTTCAGCAACTCTGCAGGGATTACGGGTGAGCACTTGTAATTCTCAGCACTTTTATAATATCGGTTCTTGGTTTTGTTATAATCATTGGGTCGCTATTCTCCATTGTTCTCATAATATTGGTTCTTGATTCTCTATAATCAACGGGTCAATATTCCATCCCTCCGAAACCTCCTTTCGACGATCCCGGAACTGAGTTCCAATCTTATTGTTGCTTGGTCTCGCGACATTGTTCGTCGAGGTTCGCATCATCTTTGGTATCAGAGCCAAGTTCCAAATCAGGTTTATCATCACAATCTTGTTCCTTGTGTTTATTTTGTTTTTATCATCACAATCTTGTTATCTTCATCTACTTTTTAGTATTGTTGCAAAAAAGAAAAGAAAAAAAAGAAAAGAAAAGAAAAGAAAAAAAGAAAAGAAAAAAAAAAAAAAGGAAGAACAAAAAAAAGAATAGAAAAGAAAAACAAAACAAAAAGAGAGAGTAGAAAAGAAAAGGAAGAACAAAGATCGTTTGATTTGTTTTGATTGCATCTCGTGATATACATATAGTGCCATCTGTGGCTGCCATGATTCCGTTTCCATTTGCACGTTTCTTTTCAATTCCGTTTACCATCTCCATTGTGCTGCTTTGATTTGATTTTCTCTATCTTATCATCAATTCTATTTTGCTTCATCATATCATCATTTCTGTTTGCTTCATATCTTCTTTCCATCGTTCCTTGATTGACATCGTAACCTCGATCCAACTGAGCCTAGAATCGGTATTCTGAGTTTGTTGGGTTGAATAAGTGTTTGTTTATTTTGACTTGCTTAGTTTCTCTAGAACTTTTTGGAGGAAAACAAGTGAGCAGAGAGAACTCAAATTTCTGAGTGAAACACGAGTGTTTTTGTGACATCCAACTGAGTGCAAATACATGAGGGAGTGAGTGAGGATCCTCCTTTGTTCATAATATTTCAGTTGCAGCTCACTATGTCTCAAGAGCACAGTGGCAGGGTTGATCCAAGTGATGGAGGTGGGGCTGATTAGACTACAATCATGCGGGCTATGCAGCAACAATTTGAGCGCATGAATGTCGTGTTCAATGAGATTCGAGATCGGTTGGAGAGGCATGAGGATCGACTCGAACAACTTCAGCAAGAGCCATTACCTAGGCATCGGAGACTCGACCAGCGGCCACATTTTGCTCCAAATGTCCCAGATGATGACTATGATGATGGGGCGAGCAATGAAGTGGTCTCCAATGCTACTTGGAGGAGGGCTAGGGCTATCAGACCCGAAAGGCCAAGGCATGTTCAAAGGCAACACCGAGAAAGGGAAGCTGTAGATCGTAACATGGGCACCATCAAGCTGTCCATTCCTCCATTTCAAGGTAAAAATGACCCTGATGTTTATATTGAATGGGAGAGGAAAGTTGAGTTGGTATTCGATTGTCACAATTACTCGGAGAAGAAGAAAGTGAAGCTTGCTGCGGTAGCTTTTACCAACTATGCCATTATATGGTGGGATCAGCTGACCCTGAGTAGACGTCGAAACCGTGAGCTTCCCATCGATAATTGGGAGGATATGAAAGCCGTTATGAGAAGAAGGTTTGTTCCATCTCACTATTATCAGGACTTACATTTGAAATTGTAAAGTCTGAAGCAGGGGTCCATGACTGTGGAAGACTACCACAAGAAGATGGAGATAGCCTTGATTCGGGCTAACATTGAGGAGGACCGAGAGGCGACCATGGCACGGTTCATTTGTGGCCTGAACCGTGAGATTGCCAATATTGTTGAGCTGCATCACTATGTGGAGCTTGATGATGTGGTACACATGGCAATGAAAGTTGAAAGACAACTCAAGAAAGGAGTGCGATCATCTTCCAAGTATGAGGCTGCGAGTTCATCCCCTTGGAAGCAGAAGTGGGGATCATCAAAACCAACTGAGAAAGTAGTTTCAAAATCAAAGGGAGAGACGAATGTGGCCAAGACACAACCTAGCAACAAAGATAGGGGTAACTCATCTTCCCAACCTCAAAGAAATCGTGACATCAAATGTTTTCGTTGTTTAGGATCAGGTCACATTTCTTCTCAATGCCCAAACAAGTGATCAATGATCATATTGGATAATGGGGAGATCGAAACTGAAGAGGAAGATGAAGGAAATGAGTCCACTCCATCAGTTGAAGATACTAGTGATGTTGAGCTTGCTGTTGGTGGCCAAGCTCTTGTTGTGCTAAGAGCTCTCCATATGCAAGCCAAAGAAGACGATGACGGGCTACAAAGGGAGAACATCTTCTACACCCGCTGCCATGTGAAAGATCGGGTATGTGGTTTGATTATTGATGGTGGCAGCTGTGTTAATGTGGCAAGCAAGTTAATGGTGGACAAGCTTGGTCTACCTACCTTGAAGCATCCAAAGCCATATAAACTCCAATGGCTCAATGACAGTGGAGAAATGAAGGTAACCAAGTAGGTCCTTATTTCATTTACGATTGGAAGGTACACGGATGAGGTTCTGTGTAATGTTGTACCCATGCAAGCTAGCCATTTGCTTCTTGGAAGACCGTGGTAATTTGACATACGGACCACACATGATGGGTATAAGAACCGCTACAGCTTCAGCAAGGATGGTAGGAACATTACACTTGCACCTTTGACACCTCGTCAAGTATTTGAGAAACAACTCCAGATTAAAAAGTCCGTTGCAATAAGAGGAAAAGGTGTGGCTGAGATAGAAAAAGAAAATGAGATTGAAAATGAAAAAAAAAAAAGATGGTGGACTAAGAATAAAAAAAGAGAGTGGAAAAAAAAGAAAAGATTGAGAGTTCAGCCTTGAAAAAGAAAGATGAAAGAAAAATGAGCTTCTATGCAAAAGAAAGAGAGATCAAAAGTGCTTTTAACTCCGATAGACCGATGATCTTGTTTCTATACAAGGAGACCTATCTTTCTTTGGCTGACCATAATGTGTCTTTGCCTAGTGCGGTGATGTCTCTTTTGCAGGATTTTAAGGATTTCTTTTATGAGGATACGCCACCTGTGTTACCACCCAAAAGAGGAATCGAGCATCAGATTGATCTCATTCCAAGAGCTTCCATTCCAAACCGACCAGCTTATCAAAGTATCTCAGAAGAGACCAACGAGCTTCAAAGGCAAGTCGAAGAACTTATGACCAAAGGACATGTTCGTGAAAGCATGAGTCCCTGTGTTGTGCCTGTGCTGCTGGTTCCAAAGAAAGACGGGACTTGGAGGATGTGCGTGGATTGTCTAGCTGTAAACAAGATAACGATAAAGTATCGTCACCCTATTCCTCGCTTAGATGACATGCTAGATGAATTACATGGATTCACTATATTTTCTAAGATTGATTTGAAGAGTGGGTATCATCAAATTCGAATTAAGGAAGGAGATGAGTGGAAAACAGCTTTTAAGACAAAATAGGGGCTACATGAATGGTTAGTGATGCCATTTGGATTGACGAATGCTCCTAGCACATTTATGAGTCTCATGAACCATGTGCTACGTGCATTTATTGGAAAATTTGTTGTTGTTTATTTTGATGACATTCTGATTTATAGCAAGAGTTTGCATGACCATATTGATAATTTGAAATGTGTGCTTGAAGCTTTGAGGCGTGAAAAATTATTTGCTAACCTTAAGAAATGCAACTTTTGCGTAGATAGGGTTGCTTTCCTTGGATTTGTTGTTAGTTCCAGAGGCGTGGAAGTTGATGAGTAGAAGGTGAAAGTTATCAGGGAATGGCCTACCCCTAGCACCATCACTGAAGTAAGGAGTTTTCATGGTTTAGCCGGGTTCTATAGACTTATTCACCTGAAGTTGATGAGAAGAGACTTATTCACCTGATATGGTTTAGGCTGATATTTGTGAGGATAAAAAAAAATGAGGGTGTTTTGTTGTTCTTGAATTCTGACTTTTATCTTTTGGGTCGTACACATTTATACATATGATATTATGTGGGTTGATATTTTCTAGTTTGAGTTGATGTAATTAGTGTTGAATTGACCCATGAACTGATTTAGTTATTTGACAATGTTGTATACCATTTTATCTTAGTTAATTTTCGTCAGTAAATATTGATTTACTCTTGTTAAATCGGTCAGTAGAAGACAGATTTATGATTGTCGAGTTGGGTAGTTGTGGTTTGATATACCTTAGTTGCTTGTGGAGGATTAAGGTATTCTTGATTAGTTAGTAGATGAATGATTTAGTTTTGTTGGTTGATCAGTAGAGGATTGCCATACTCTATTTTTAGAGGTTCGAACCTTTAGGATATTTGTGCTTAGTTATGTATCTAAAGCACATTTGAGTACATGTTTTGTACTGACGTGGAAAGGACTGATTTTGCCATATATCACTGACGGCTTGGATAGGTTATAGAGGATCGATGTATCATATTCCATGAAGACTTTGACCGTGGACTGTATATACCTGGTGGGATAACTTAGAGGGTGCATTGGGATATGTGACCCTGCTGATGTAAGGAAGTGTAGAGCTAATTGCTTAACACTTATGGGATACAATTGTTACTAGTGTATACTGGGAGAGTACATTTGGATTTATGATGATAAAATTTTCCCCATTAGATATGGTCTTGGTAGTGTATGGCATTGACTTGCAATGTTATACCATGGTGTGTATATCTTTCTTGTCCGATATTAGTTCCTTTGAACCTGGAGCAGGGTTGTTACTGGATGATTTGACTGCTTTATTTTGGGTTGCTTTTGATTGATGTATTCATGCTTGATACATATGCATGAATTTTGTTTAGATATACCTGTAAACCATGAGTGTTGGTAGCATAAGGTTGGTCTCTTTGATTGAGCTGGTATGCTAATTTTGCATGTATATCATGATTGTTTTGGGTTGTAGGAGTCCTGTGGTAGACTGTCCATTTGCAAGTAGTATATGTATCCATGTTCTGATATGGTTTGAAGGTTCCTTGTGGATCATAGATATGTAGTTGGGTGTATGTATCTGGAGGTATTATTGAAGATATCTTGTTGATTAAATCCGAGATGTAGTATAAGTACATCGGTGGTGTTTTGATGGAGGCATTTTGTCGATTTAATCTGAGTTATGATATGTACATATGTGTTTGGTGTGGTATCTGAGGTATCTTTTTTTTATTATGTTTGATATGTGAGTGCACCTGGGTTTAGTATGCTTTATTGGAAGTATATGTTGGTTATACTCTTGGTATAGGTGTATATATGCCATGTGAGGTTGTTTGAGGTGTATTGTCGATTATACCTATGTTGATATATGCACACGGGTTCGGTATGCATTGTTGGAGGTAGCACGATGATTTATGCCTATGTTGTGAGTATGTTTGGTGTGTACTAATTGGAGAATTATGTCGATCATACATATGTTGTGTGTGCATGTGTGCCAGGTGTATGGTGGGTAGCATCATAATGATTCTACCTATGTTGAATGTAGAATGCTGAGTATCTACATTATGTTATTGGTTGTATAACCCTGTCAACTAATTCTCCTATTAGTGGGTGACCAACCCACTAGGATGATGATAGAGTTGACTATGGATTTGATTTATTTACTAGGTTGTTTATACCTTTGGTTGCCCATAGTGATATGTGGTCGAGTGATCTCGTGCAGTCTTTAGTTGGATAGTTAGGTGCCTTGGACACTTATGGATCGTTTGTGGTGGAGCGGAGCTCCCACATATACATATTTCGGATTGCTTGTAGCGGAGCATTGCTCCCATATCTATTGCATATACATGTTATGGATTATTTGTAGTGGAGTGTTACTCCTACATATTGAGGATTTCTTGTGGTAGAGCGTTGCTCCCCCATATGTGGTATTTTCTGTGATGGAGCGTTACTCTCACACTGGAGGATCTATGCTTAGGTGATTTTTATCGTTGGTGATCATATTTCAGACTTATTGTCAGAGATCTTATGGTTAGAAATGTCTGTGATATGGACATTATGTGTCATGATTTTACCATTAGGGTTTAGGAAGCCTTAGATGTTTTCAGAGACTGGATGATTTTGATATTCCCAGGATGTTTGGATCGGTTTCCATTGTCTTTGTTGACGATGTTGTGATTTATTTTAGATCCACAGTGAGTCACGTACACTACCTTTGCATAGATCTAGAGATGATTCGACGAGAACATCTATATGTGATTATCAGTAGTGCTTGTTTGGATTGTCTTTTGTTATGATGTTTGGGACACACGGTCACTTGTAGGAGTGTACCGTGGTTCCACAGGAGATAGAGGTTGTTACCGTTGGGAGCAGCCGAAATCAGTGTAGGAGATCCGCAGTCTTTTGTGACTCGCAGGATATTACAGACCTTTCGTTGAGGGTTTCTTCCGCATAGCTATGCTACTTTCACGCGTGACCATGAAAGGCGTGAAGTTTACTTGGACTGAGGATTACAAGACCAGCTTCTAGGAGCTGAAGCGGAGACTAGTGTCGGCTTTGATTTTGGTTTTTACCTTCGGAAGAGGACGAATTTGTCCTCTACACCGACGCGTCTCTATAGGGTATGGGTACTGTTCTGAGGTAGCACGGTAGAGCGTTCTTATATGCTTCTCGATAGTTGAGGGAGCCTGAGAAGAAAATACTCAGTTCATAATTTGGAGTTGGCCGCTATTATTTTTGCCCTGAAGATTTGGTGGCAGTACCTGTATGATATTACATTGAGATTCTCACTGACCATCGGAGTCTCAAATATCTGTTCACTCAGAAGGAACTTAATCTTCGACCGAGGACATAGATGGAGTTCCTGAAGGATTATGATTATACCATTAGCTATCACCGGGGAAAAGCTAATGTGGTTGCCGATGCACTTAGCTAGAGGTCCAGAGGGACTTTAGCTTGCCACCGAGTTGTGGTCAAAGATTTGATTCAGGATTTCTATGAGTTAGACATTGAGGAGTAGGGACAGACAGAGCAGGGTATTCTTGTTACGATGGTTGCTCAGTCGTCGATCAGGAAGAGAATCTGAGAGACCCAGTTGTTGAGACCTCATGGAGCTCAACGTGAGGCAAAGTGGTCCATATTATCAGCAGAGGATGTCAGAGGCATAAGACTGCCAGAAGTGTTATGCTGACCGGAGTCGGAGACCCTTAGAGTTCTCCATTTGCGACCAGGTATTTCTGCGAGTTTCACCCACGAAAGGGGTGAAGAGATTGGCCTCAGAGGTAAGCTAGCTCCGCGATACATTGGACCTTTCCAGATCTCGGAAAGGATTAGAGCGGTAGCTTACCGGTTGGCACTATCGCCGTCTTTGGCAGGCGTCCACGATGTATTCCACGTATCTATGCTGAGGAGATACGTATCTGACCGACACATGTGCTGACAGATATCTCAGTTCCCGTTCAGCCTAACATAACTTATGAGGTGATTCCGGTATGGATTATAGACCGGAAAGAGCGTTAATTGCGGAACAAGACTATTCGGCTGGTTAAAGTCGGATGACAGCATCATTCGGATGAGGAGGCTACTTGGGAGCTCGAGGATACTATCCGAGCTCGATATCCCCATCTTTTCACTTGAGGTATGTGATTTATTTACCGTTCAGCATTTATACTATATATCTGTTGTTAGTACTTGCTGATGGTAGATAACGAAATTTGGGGACCAAATTTTTATTAGTGGGGGAGAATGTAAAATACTGGAAAATAGGCGAATATTAATAAGGGAATTTTCCAGAATTTTTGGAAATTTTTCGGGAATTTTTCGGAGCTCGTATGGACGAGTTAACGGGGATGAAAACGAGGTCCGGGGAAAAGCCTATTTAGGCGACCCATTTAAGCGAGGAAATGTTTATTTTATATTTCCTTTTTCTTTTTCCTTTATTTTCCCTTTTCCTCTCCATTTCTTTTCCTCTCCCCGCGCGTGCCGTGCCCTAAGCCCTTCGACGCCGTCTCCTCCTCCTAACCGGCGCCGACGGCTTGCCCTAACCGCCACCACTCGGCGGTTCTCTCCTCTCCTCTCCCACGCGTGCATAAGCCCCGGACCAAGGGAGAAGCCGACGCCTTCTCTTCTCTGTGCTTGTGCCCGCGCGACACCGCCGGTCCCTTGCCGCTGCCCTAGCGCCGAGCCCTAGCTAGCCATCGGCGCCCCTCGCTGTGGAGTTTCCAGCGCCGGCCACCAGATCCGGGCCCTAGCGCCACTGTCACCACCACTGACCGAGCCGTCGCCGATGCCCTAAATCATCGGCCAACTTCCTCCTCTGCCTTAGGTTCTGCCGAGCCTCCTCTTTGTTTCTGGCTTCATCGCGCAGACGCACAGAATCTCTTTGCGGTGCCCTAGCACTGCCGCCGACCTTCTCTTCCTCTGATTTCCGACGATCAAGAAGGTAAGGATTACTTAGTTGAAGTTTGGGATCTAACTATGTACTATGGTCGTATTCCTGATCTTCTTCCGTTCTGTTCAGTAGGGTTCAGCGAGTGAGGAGGGTTGCCAGCATTTACTTCTTCCGGCAGCGGTCAGCTTTGGCTGTGGGTTGAGGTAAGTGTTAACCCTAGCTGCTGAAATGGGTGTTGGGTGATGGATTGCTAATTTTTGGGCATTTAACCATGATTGGACATCGGTATTACAACGTATACCTCCGACATTGATCAACTGAGGAATCCCTATTTCTTGGTGAGTTTTTGTGTTCATTTTGATGGTAGAATGCTTAGGGGGATATTGAATTCAATGTAGGAGTCATTGCTAAGAGTGTGTTGATCATTTAGTAGTAATTTATAGGTATGGATTATATTTAGTTTGAGATTTGATTTAGCTAATTAATTTATAGGTAATTAGCTAAATCTGTATATGTATTACAGGACCTTGACGCGAGACGAGTATCTCGGTATCAGATTGGATCTTTATTCTCGGAGGCGGGTACTTTGACTTATGTCTTTTGAAATGCATGATAAAGTGTTTAACATATAGCAAGAATTGTGTTTCCATTTGATTCGGTTGGTCACTACATGATCTGTTACATGTTGTTTGTTTATTTATTATGCACTGCATGTTATTATTTATCTGACCATACATGCTTCCGGTAGTGACCCAACCATGTGATACATCTTGTTTAGGACCTAGGGTTTATATGATACCCTATCTGTTTGTGTACCTTCCATCCGATACATTGACTTGTGGTACACCTTTTATTTATGTATGGATCTTGCTATGCTATTCATGAGATTGTCATGCTTAGTATCATGCATCATGTTTGCATGCTGCATTGTCGGCTCCACTATGGTTGAGCCCATCGCCAGTTGTATTGCACACACCACCACCACCCATGGATTCTCGGTATATCGTGTGTGTGGCGGTTCATTGCTTGGCTGGTCGTGTGACTTAGCGTAGCCGGCAATCGCCTGCTTGGCTCCGTGGCATTTAGTGTAGCAGCGTAGTAGCCGGCGGATGGTGGACTCTGTTATCGTGGTAGCCGGCAGAGATTTTTCCTCCCCGTCATTGTGTACCGGGATGAGAGCATTGACTCTCCCATTTATGATTTGGGGCCAGAGGACAGGAGTACTCCGACAGCCACTCATCAGGAGCAGTGATGTCCGAGTGCACGGTCACCATATGCATTTATTGCATTTTATTGTTTGTGATTGCTGCACTTATATGCTGCATTTGTATGGATGCATTTGATTGACATGCATATAGGATTATGATTTCTTCGGTCTGACGACCTGTTACCTTTGTACAGTTATCTCCTGATTTCGTTTCAGTTGCATTTATTCCTTCTCGTATTCAGGAGACTGTACGCATGATTAGTGTTGTCTGTTATTTGTTTTATTATGCATATCAGTTGTACCTGCTGAGTGTTGGACTCACCCCGCCTCCATTGTTGATATTTTCAGGTTGAGGCTGTCCGGAGTAGTTCCAGTCGCTGACCCCCCATCTGCATGTAGAGCTAGTTCTCTACAAGTTCGTTATTTGTTTTATTTTGGTTTCTTTTTTCTATATCAGACTTTGTTTTAGTATTGTCTTTGGATTTTTCCTATGGATATTGTATGGAGTGATACCTTTTGATGGATTTTTGATATGATATTGGATTTCATTCTACTACGTGCCTGCCTGAACGGCAGAAGAGGTGAGTTCGTTGGATTTGAGCTTTACGAGTGTAGTGGAGTAGGGTGGATTTCGAGTCAGAGTCCTATTGTTATTGATTACTATTATTAACTGCGTGGTTGTAACAGCCAGAGGCTGAATATCTTTATAAACTGCGTGGTGTTTGTTTTTATTTTTGTTATCATTCCATCCGCCTGTGGCTGATGTATATATGATATGTAGAAAGTTTCATATTGTCCGCCGTACAAGGGAGATGCTGCCGAAATTTCTTCGGACAGAGACTCCTCTGGGGCGTGACAACACATGCTGAGGAGGAATGAGCAGATTGTAACCCGTGCCAACAAGGGACGAAAGTCGATTACTTTTCAACCTGGAGACTGGGTCTGGGTTCATTTTCGAAAGGAGTGATCTCCGAAACGAAGGCAATCCAAGCTGATCCCACGTGGTGATGGACCATTTCAAGTACTGGAGAAAATCAACGACAATGCATACAAGTTGGATCTTCCAGGTGAGTACCAAGTGAGTTCAACCTTTAATGTTTCTGATCTTTCCCCTTTTGTTGTTTCAGATTCGAGGACGAATCCTTTTGAGGAAGGAGGGGATGATACAACTCTGGATCAGCTCCAAGACAATGAGACAAAACTGCAAGTCGAGATGTACGTCCTGAACCACGAGGAGCATGAAGAGGACTTGCACATGCCAACTGAGCTGATAATGAAAACAGAGGTTAAGCAAGTTCAACATGCTGTACAAGCATTGACATCTCGTATCTTGGAAGGGAAGACTATGGAGTTACAGTCGATGTCATGCCGAATGATCAACTTCATACAAGTCGACTCTAAAATGGGCCAATTAGCTGCGGAAGAATCGAATATCATGATGCAACATATTCCTTGCCAAATACCATACTAGAATGTTGGGAAAATACACCATTCTGGTTGGAATTGGTGTGCCATTTAATGCCACCTACATTTTGGATGAATTCCCAAGTTGGAGGACAGCTAGAGGGAGTGTGCATAAAGACTTGCATTCATCATCTTCTCTTTCCATGCATTGGAAACTACCATTTGTTGGAAAGGGAGTGTGCATGAAGACTTGCATTCATTATCTTCTCTTTCCATGCCTTGGAAACTACCATTTTCAGTTCTATATAATGTCTTGAGTAGATATCAAAGAGGGTAGCAAACATTATATTTTGAGAGAGTTTTCCTCCTTGTTGTTCTTCAGCAACTCTGCAGGGATTACGGGTGAGCACTTATAATTCTAAGCACTTTTATAATATCGGTTCTTGGTTTTGTTATAATCTTTGGGTCGATATTCTCCATTGTTCTCATAATATTGGTTCTTGATTCTCTATAATCAACGGGTCAATATTCCATTCCTCCGAAACCTCCTTTGGACGATCCCAGAACTGAGTTCCAATCTTATTGTTGTTGGGTCTCGCGACATTGTTCGTTGAGGTTCGCATCATGTATTCTTGTATTTTTTTTTTCTTGTGTGTGTTGTAGTGTTGTGTGTGTTTGTACGAGGCTTCTCCGCCTCCGGCTACGACTGAGAAGGAGTATTTCATAGTGGAGGAGCGAGTCAGTGTGTGGATCCTCTCTTCTTGAAGTGGATACCAAGTAAATCTACCTGTTAGCGTTGTGTGAGTTTTGTCTTTGTATTCCGCTACATATCATCAAGATGAAGCAAGTACAAGCGCGCGACGAACCGCTATTCACCTCCCCTCTAGTGGGCACAAAGATCCCAACAATTGGTATCAGAGTGAGGCCGCTCTTCTATGGACTAACCGCCAAGAGAGCAAGAAGCTAGAGGAAGAAGAAGATGGATTTGGAAGGACCACTCAGATGGGACATCCGGATTCCACCTCTGTACGACAAAGAAGATTTTAGTTCATGGAGGAATCGGTTGGAGACTTGGTTCCAAATGGATTGAAACCAATGGGTGGTCTTGGAGGACCCATTTGAAGTTCCAATGGATAAAAAAGGTAAACGCCTCCGACCTCGACATTGGACCGAGGAACAAAAGGAGCAAGCGGTGGCGGATAAGGAGGTAAAAAAAGTTTTGTTAAATTTATTACCTTCTAATATCATTGTGAGTGTAGGTGAATGCACAAGTGCATGTGATCTTTGGAAAAAGATCATTGCTTATCATGAAGACCCTTCACAATTCCAAGGAGTAGAAGAGCCTAAGGAGAAGGGCTCATTGGTCCAAGAAGAGAAGGATCAATTGGATGTTGACACGAGTGCAACATTAGAGAAAGAAAAAGAAGAGGAGGAGAAGGAAGATGAGGAGAGATCTTCTACATCCTCAAGAGAGGAAGAGATGGAAGCATCCATATCCTCAAGAGAAGAAGAAGAAGAAGAAGATGCCACCTCCACAACACAAGATAAATCAAATGGAGGATTGAGTGCTACCCCTACAAGCAAAGGTATAGAAATTTGCATTGTAAATAATAAAAATCATATCATTTGTTTTGAGTGTAGGGAGCATGGGCACTACAAGAGTAAGTGTCCCAAATTGGCCAAGAAGAAGGGCCAAGAAGTATCCAAGGGCAAGGAGAAGCCAAAGGAGACAATCCCCACAACAAAGAAGAGCAAGGAACACATTGTGTGTTTCTTGTGCAACCAAAATGAACATTATCGAAGTCAATGTCCAAAGGGAAAGAAGTCGGTCAAGGTCAAAGGAGGAAGCACAAGTCTAGGGGGAGCTTCCAAGGTAAAAACCAGGGTATTATTTAATGAACCTATTCTTTTGACACATGATAAGAAGCATACTAGAAATAATTATTATCATTTTAATGCTAATTATCATGAAAGTAGGAAGCATGATGACACTAAGGGTAAATATATTCCTCCTCATGCTAGATTTATCACACCTAAGGCTATGAAGGTAGATAATTACTTAGGCAATAACTTTAAGGATTATAGATATATGCCTAAAAATAGAAATGCTCAAGGACTCAATGAAAAACCAAAATCTAGGGATTTATGGAGTGAAAAGCAAGTCTTGAGGACAAGACTTGATAATTTAGAAAGGACCCTAGCAAGAATGGAAAACATGCTTAGGGGTCAAAATGAGAAAATCTAGGGAGAACTAGGCAAGAGCCATTCAATGGCCATAGAGGTTTGAGATACAAACCTAAGGCTAAGAAGGATGTGACTACCTTTCATAGGGTTCCATATAGCTATGGGACCAACCCTAGGCGTAGAGGTCAAGTCAAAGATACTAAGAAAGGAATCCCTAAAAGTACTTTTGGCAAGACCAATGTGACCAAGACTTCTAAGAAGTCTAACAAAGTCACAAAGAAGGTCACAAGGGAGGTCATCCCTAAAGTTGATCTAGTAAAGGTGACTAAGGCTCCAAAAAGGCCAAACAAAGCCACAAAGAAAGTTATAAGGGAAGTTATTTCTAGAAGTGACCAAGGCTTTTAAGAAGCCTAGAAAAGTCCTTAGGAAGGTATCTAGGGAAGTCATCCCTAGTGAGTACCTAGAGCACCAATAGGTTTTGGGTTTCTAGGAGCATATTCTCTACACCCTAGATGAGTTTAGAGAGTGTCAACTCAAATTGGAAGGGTAGTTAATCCAACCTTGTTAAAGTTGACACTTGAGAGCATTTTCAAGGTTATTGTTAACCTTTGAAAATGAAAATGATTATGGGGTTACTCTTTGAAAGAGTAATATATGTGCCAAAATTTGAAGAGTTGAAATTAATCTAAATTGGCACACTTAAGAAAATTATAAGAAAAATCAAGTTAGAATTTTGATACTTTCTTAAGGAATTAAGAGAAAACTCATGCTTTAATCAAATGTGATTAAGCCTTGAAGAGCAAAAAGGTGCCAAGTTTTGAGGATTTGAAATTAGGTTAACATTGGCACACTTAAAGGAAAATCATAAGAGATACTAAGTTGAGATTTGGTGTTCTCTTAATGGGCTAAGGGACAATTTAAACCTTAATAAAATTAATTACTCCTTGGAAGACTAAGTTGTGCCAAACTTTGAGGAATCACACTTAATGTAAGTTGGTACACTTGGAAAAAGGATACAAAATGGCTAGTTGAGATCTTAGTATGTTCTTAAGGAACTAAGAGCAAATCTAAATCTTAAGTCTCAACGTTTAATCCTTAAGAGGAGTAATTTGTGTCAAACAAAAAATTGAGGATTGAATTCTTAATCTCAATTGGCACAAATGGAAAAGGGTAAAAGAAATGTCATGTTGGGTTTTGGCATTTCTTCAAGAAATGGACAATTTAGGATTAAATTTTAAGGTTTAGCATAGGATTAAGGATGCTTAGATAGCCTATCTAGGCATATTTTATTTATGCTAAAATGTCATTGATCCTGTCTGAGAAGCTGGACAAAACGGAGAGCTGGGAGAAACAACCCATTGTTGATGGAGAATAATACCTGTAGAACAACGATCCGAGAAACCCAAAGCGGATCGGAAAAAATAGAGTCACCAAATGCCCTCCTTGCCCGAAGACCCAATGACGAGAGAGTGATCCAATCACAAAGAAAACTAAATCCGGAGATTCCGAGACCTCCTGCGCACAAGAGACCAGCCAACACTATTGTCAGTGACCTAAGACCGGGGTGGGAATCCCTGGCTAGGCCCTCCGACGCTCAAGTTAGTGATCTCTCGTAATGTGGAAGGAGGAAGAAGATGAACAGTAGTTGAAAATTAGGGTTGCGGATGTGCGTGATGATGTGAACTTACCTAGCCAACAGAGAGGATTCCCCTTTTTATACCACTTCATATAACCTCCGTAGTCATGAAGTGGACCCCGGTTTGTTAAAGTTTGTTGTGAGATGACGTAAGCTGTGTACTTGTGGTGAATGACTTTTTAAGGAATCTTTCTTGTACCCTAGATGTACCTTTTTTGTCGTTTAGCACCTGCAAAACAATCTAAAAACACATTTCCCGCCAAAATATATAATACCTATCATATAGTCACACATTGCAGATATCTTCATTAATTATCTTATTTGAAATATTTACCTATCTTATGAGTCCCTTTAAAGTGTTTCTATCGTTTCTTCCCGCCCCTCCTGCTTCTATTATATCATGGATAGCTCAATGTACCAATGTTCCTTGTATCGGTCGAAGTTAATCATGACTAGGTTTAGTTAAATGATTATTATTCCTCATGAGGCTTCTATCGGCAACCTTCTATGTTATTTATCTTAACTAGCTCTAGGCTATATTTTATCAAGTATTTTTCCAAGGTATTGGTCAACCGACCGGTCTTGGCTTTCCTCCTGGGAAACATATTTCGGTCGATTCAAACCAACCTCCTTTGGAGGTATATCCCAGCCGATATTAGCCTACCTCCTTTGAGGTATATGACAATGGATATGGGTCTCCCTCATGGGAAGCATATTTCGGTCGATACAAACCTACCTCCTTTGGAGGTGTATCCCGGCCAATATTAGCCTACCTCCTTTGAGGTATATGCCAATGGATGTGGGTCTCCCTCCTGGGAAGCATATTTCGTCGATACAAACCTACCTCCTTTGGAGGTATATCCCGGCCGATATTAGCTTACCTCCTTTGAGGTATATGCAGATGGATGTGGGTCTCCCTCCTGGGAAGCATATTTCGGTCGATACAAACCAACCTCCTTTGGAGGTATATCCCGGCCGATATTAGCCTACCACCTTTGAGGTATATGACAATGGATATGGGTCTCCCTTCTGGGAAGCATATTTCGCTCGATACAAACCTACCTCCTTTGGAGGTATATCCCGGTCGATATTAGCCTACCTCCTTTGAGGTATATGACAATGGATACGGGTCTCCCTCCTGGGAAGCATATTTCGGTCGATACAAACCTACCTCCTTTGGAGGTATATCCCGGCCGATATTAGCCTACCTCCTTTGAGGTATATGACAATGGATATGGGTCTCCCTCCTGGGAAGCATATTTCGGTCGATACAAACCTACCTCCTTTGGAGGTATATCCCGGCCGATATTAGCCTACCTCCTTTGAGGTATATGACAATGGATATGGGTCTCCCTCCTAAGAAGCATATTTCGGTCGATACAAACCTACCTCCTTTGGAGGTATATCCCGGCCGATATTAGCCTACCTCCTTTGATTATCTCTTTTCCCTTCCTTATCGGGGACCCATGAAACCTAACCCATATCACTAGCCTTCCCTTCAAGTCTAGTCGAAGGAGGTGTAGACGACTGACTAGACACAAGTTTGGTCTTGTCTTTTCCTACCCGTGGCTCTGCCCTAGATATTGAAATGACCTCACAGATTTTGCGTACAACTATCTGACAAAACCAAGTATAGTGATCCTGTGAGCCTCAGTACAGTGATTCCTTGAGTCTTTTGATCCTTTAAATAGGGTTACAACCTTCTCTTCGTCTACCACCCATCTTAGTTCTTTTCCTTCCTTGCTAACTTTCATCGCTAAGGTTATGGTCTTGGATCCTCCCCTTTGGAGGCGACTTTTGTCGGACAAGACGAGATCTATATATGAGTTTATTCAAATCTTTGCTTCGGCTAACTCTAGGGTTCAAGGGATTATCTTAAGTGATGAAGCTTCACAGTCCAGACTTTTCATCCAAAGATGTCAATGCTCTGAAGGACTCAAGAAACTTCAGAGAGATTTTCACTACTCATGGGGCAACCCAATAGCCCAGGGATGTTGCGAGAAGGGCACAACACATCTAGCCGATGGGCTAAGCGGGGTGGCTCTAGTTGCAGAACTCCAGGGCTTGAGGGGGGAAGTGGCTTTTTCATTTACTTTTCCATTATGGTCTGAATAGATCCTTCCTCTTCCCCTTGCCCTTGAGTCTTTCTGCTCTGTTACTTTCTTTGTCCCAAGCAAAATATTGCCACTTATGTGCCTTGACAAGCCTGGGCGAAGTAAAATGTTTCCATCTCTGCTCCATGGTAAGTTTGAATCCAGTGGGACTGAAATTTTTCAAGAGCTTATGTTTGTAATTTTTATTATCTATCTGAGGTTTACTGTTCTGAGGGGAAATGTAATGTTATGTACTTGATCAGATTCTAAGTGTAAAAATAAACTTTTGTATTGAATTAAGTAATTCTATTGAACCCTTCTTTAATTTATAAGAATAAATGTGATGTTGTATTCATTACCCCTTCGTATATTCTATGTGTCATTTATCATGGCTGAGGCTATCTTAACTGTTGGAATACTTCTATATTATAGCTAATGTTGTACCAACCAATATTGTTTCGTTGATTATAAACAATGTTATTTAAATCAATATTATACTTATCTAGCATAACCAAAGTTATACCGGCCAATATAAAATTATTTTGATCAATACCAGTTTGCATCTTATAAGGATGTTAATTTAAAATCTATTATTCGCTTAAATCTCCATCCTTAAATGTTTTTGTCCTTAGCCTGGTCTTAGTTAAAATTCAGTCCTTTTTACTTTATTATGTCCAGTTAATTACGTCTCCTTTCGAAACTTCCTGTTTGGTGATTGGCTTTTCTTCGGGTAAGAGAATGTTATAAGCGTACAACGAGGCGTTACCAACCCCAGCGTGATCCGATCTGTCACATCCAGTATAAATGTTTTTTATGATGATAGGACACATATTTTCTCTGGCCGCCACGTCACGTAAGCCTTTGCCTTTTTCCTGTGATCCTCAGCGTTTGTTGAGATAAATATGTTTTGATCTGACGACGGTTGTGTGTTTTTCAAACCCTAAACCCTTCATCTCCTTTTCAACTTTATCCCTTGTTTTCTCTTCCTTAGAGTTCTTTTCTTGCTGCAGTCTTCGACCAAATCCCATGCTCACCGTTTCTTGACGATCTTCCTTCTAGTTTTCAGTAAGTAATCTATTGTTTTGCTAGCCGATATTCTTGTCCATGGCTGAGGAAGCAATTTCCCCTTGGTACGTCCACATGTCTTCTTCTTTTGATAAAAATGATAGGCTAACCATCCGTCGTCAGTATGAAATTCCCCGAGAGTATGGCATCATAATCCCAAAATCGAATGATCGTCCTCACCATCCCCCTGCTAACTGCGTGACCTTTTTCAAGGATCAGTTAATAGGAGGTTTAAGGTTTCCCATTCCTCCTTTCTTGATCGAAATAAGCCAGTATTTCGATATTCCTTTGCAACAATTTGCCCCCAATGCATTTCGTTATCTGTGTGGTACTTACATGTTATTTCGTTTGCAAGATATTCCTCCTACTCCTCAAAATTTCTTCATATTTTCTTATCCGAAGTGCTCAGAACCTAGTGTTTTCTTATTTCAGTCGCGAACTAAAATGGTTCTTTTTGAGGATATGCCCTCGTCTCTCAAAGCTTGGAAATCCCGTTTTTTCTTCATAAAGTTTCCAGGACCCATTCCTTGCTCTCATGCCTAGAAATCCTTCTTGCCCCCTTTGCCTGACGTCAAAGAGTTTCATCTTCATCCTTCTTTTCCTGTTTATTGTGAGAAGTTGTTAAGTCATCGACTTTCTATCCCCAAGTGGCTGAGAGTGGATCTTCTATACCTATTTGGTTTAAGCCCCGTCAAACCTGATACTCAAGTCCCTTTAGGTAATGCCTTGCTTCTTTCTTCTTGCTTTTAACTAACTGAACTATTTTTCTTTTCTATGTAGTGGAGAGCTTTTATGACGCTTTGATTGACGAAGAACTACATCTGGAAGAGGACGCAATTCCTGCCAAAGAAGCCAAACTTCTGGCTGCTATAATTTCTCCCCCTTCAATCGAAGAGCCGACTCCTTTAGTTGAAGCATCCAGCTCTTTGGGGGTTCTTGAAGCTCTTGAGGCTCCTGAAGGTCCTTCTGCAGAGATCATTGCCATTTCTTTACCCGTTGTTACCTCACCAGTGGCTACTGCTGCTTCCTCATCTGCCCCTCTTCCCATCATTAAACTTACGTCCTCTGGCAGCCCCAATAAATCAATAGCTGAACTTGTTACCGGCAAACGCCCGGGGTGCAAACTTACCAGAATTCCTCCGCCAAAAAGGAGGCTTGTCCTTCCAGCTAATGAACAGGTTTCAGAAGGTTTCGTTCCTACTGACCCTCCTTCTGATGAGCCCACGTTGGCCGAACTCTACCCTTCTATTAGTTTTCCTGCCTCACCCTTCTCTAATGCCAGTACTTCTGGTGATGTCTCTTTCACTTTTCCCCTATCTATTCCAACTTCTGGATCTTTACCCTCCTCACCTTCTTCTTATTTGGTCTTTGCTCCTCCCTCTGTCCCTACTTCCTCTTTTTCTGCTGGTTCTTCCATTATTCCTATCCTCCCCATATTGCTAGGAGGTTCCTTCGCTGGTGATTGGGATGAAGTTCGTCCCATTTTTGAAGAACTCAATACTTCTGAAGCAATTGACCATTTCTCCCATAAGGAGAATCAGGTATGTTTACTAATGTCTACTCTCTACCTCTTAGTGGTTATCTCCTGACCTTTTATTATATTTCTAGCGATGGATAGAAAATATGGGTTTATCTCGACTGATGTACAATTTATACAATGAGAACAAGAAGCTAAGGTCCGAGAATGATAAGCTGAGACAACATGTTACTGAGTTGTCTTCTGCCGCGTTTTCTGCCACTGCCCAGAAACAACTTGAAGCTTAAATTGAAAGTCTTCAAGCACAATTCAAATCGGCTACGAATCTCAACCAAGAATTGACTTCCAAAATTGGCGAACTAAAGGCTGATTATGAAGCAGAATTGGCCGAAAAACTCAAAGCCTTGCAGCTAAAGGAAGATGAAATAACTTCCTTGAACACCTCCCTTAATTCAGTTAAAATCGAGGTTTCTGTCAAAGAGAATGAACTGAAGACTTCCCAATGGCTTTGGTGGTCTACAAGGAGAATGAAGATACTCGTTACAAAGAAAGGGCCACCGCCATAATTGAATCTCCCGAATTCAATAGGCCGATCGTGAAGTCCATCTTATCAGCCTTTACTACGGGAGCTAAAGGGGCAATTGAACAATTACGGGAGGAGAGCTACTTATCTCGTGACCCTCCTCCTAATTTCCTAAATCGTCGCAGACTCATTGAGAACAAACCCCCTGATCTATACCCTCATCTGACTTTAGTTTGACTTAAATTCAAATTCTTGTAAAAAAGGGGCATCAAAACTCTGTGATGACAATCTAAAAAACTTATGTAACGCTGATTAAACCCTTTTCATTATAAATTTCACTCTTTCTCACGACAGTCATATGTCAAATGTTGCTTGGCGGGTCATCATACAACCTCATCTAACAGATTATTATGTTCTAGATTGTTCCCTCATAACCGGACGGTATATATCAAGGTTAATAAGTACCGCCCGATATTTCATAGATTAGTTATGTCTTGCCCGACTTAGCACAATTCTATCATGATATTCCCAATATTGGTCGATTTATTTTACTTGATTGATTTACACATATATCTTCATATGTTATTTTACGTATTAGTCACGTCTCATATGGTTTTGTCATAGTGTATATTATTTAACTTATTGTGATAAGCTTTTGGTCGACATATTTGGGTGGTCTTTGTCTCGGCCGATCTATCAGAACCGCCCGATTCATATCTATGGACCTCATCCGGTAGTCTATAACCAAGTTCTGTCTGCTAACTGATATCTAGCGCTCAACTTTTGCCTTACTTTATTACACCAATAACCTAAACTTATAATTACTGGATTAATTTTTCTCTATATCCGTCAAGCTTTCTTAGGAATTGTTTCTAGGGGAAACTTCACACATTTTTCGAGGAAGATTACTTAACTTTACCTCTTTCTCTTGATTTTATCCTTTAACATTATCACTCATTTATGACGATTGGAATTCTAAGTACCTTTTATTTCCTTCTTTCCTTCTGCTATTTCTGTTTGGGGGTTTTAGCATAGGGCCAAAAGAAAAACAAGGGTTTTACGAAGTTTTCTTCTGCTTTCCCCCATTTCTCTTCATCTTCCTTGATTCCTCTTCATTTTATTGTCTCTCTATGGCAACTTCCCCTCCTGCATGGTTTCTCTCATACGCTTCCGACCTTATAGATACATAAGAAGTGGATTTAAAGGCGACCTATGGTTTTCCTTCCTATATAACTCATCCCGCTCCTCATGAGGGCCCACATCTTCCTCCTTTAGGGTGTATTTCTATCTTCCGAGATCAAGTCCTACAAGGTTTTCGATTTCCTCTTCACCCTTATTTCTGTAATGTTAGCCTCTATTTTAATATTCCACTCAACCAGTTTATCCCTCAATCCTTTTATATTCTTATGGGTTTTATTGGGGTATCCAAACTGTTAGATTTTCCCTTGTCTCCTCGTCTTTTTCATCACTTCTTCATTCCTCGTCGAGTAGATGTTGGTGTTTTCAAAGTCCAATCTCGTCCTAAGGCTATTCTATTCAACTGAATTCCTCCTCAAGGGGAATGGTATCACAAATTTTTCTATATGCGTCTCCCTTCTCCTCCTCCGTTTCCCATCCAATGGATACATGATTTACCTCCACTTCCTAGCACCCAGGATCTTCTTAACGATCCCCTTGTTGCTTCTGCCCTACCTAAACTGAGAGGAGCGAAATTCAGCTTGCCGCATCTAATTGTGGAGGGTTTAATGTTTCCTTTCGAGATAAGCAATATTGACACCCCTTTGGAGGGATCTTTTGGTATGTATAAACATTTCGGTCCGTATTGATTAATATATCTCTTTTATAACGGTGTTTAATTCCTGTGTTTTAGCTGATGTTCTTCTTCCAGCCTTTATGTACAAGAATCCTGCTATGACTAAGTCCTTTGTCAATAATCTTAGAGAAGAATGGTTGCGCACTCGCCGGGCTAATCCTAATTTCTCCACCTTGGGTTTGCTATCTGAAGAGGAACAACGGGCAGAGGCTGTCGCAGCCATGGAGGAGGAAGAAGAAGAACCTTTTGTTTCCTTAGTTAAAAAGCCAAAGCTTACTGAGGCTTCTCCCTTTAGTTATTTCTTTGGTACTTTTGTGCAAGCTCCTCTTGTTCCGGCGCCCATTTCTCTCGAGAGAGGTAAGGCACCGATAACTCCTACCCATATTATCTCTAATCCTTCTCTTAGGATGATGAGACCCGGTCTACTTATCCCATCTTCTTCTATTATTTCAGCTCTTTCTGCTTCTGCTTCTGAGATGACCATTATCCCTTCTGTGTCTTCTGCACCTCTCGCATTGGCCTTGCCTCGTTTGGCTTCTGGGCCTCGAGCAAAACGAACACCTTGCCGAAGATCTTCTCCAAGTGCTAGTCCTTCAACTATTAGTGTTTCCATAACTGAATCAACCTTTCCTGCATTGTCACCCTCTATTCCATCTAGTTCTTCTTCTACTTCTCTTGTTTCTACTGTTTCTTTTCCTTCCATTGCATCTTCCTCATCTCTACCTCCTTCTTCATCCATTCCCCGCCCTTTATTTAAACAGGCTATGGGTTTACCCTCTCAACTGGGACAACCCTCTTATCCACCTAGCTATGGTTCTTTACAACTACAAGGCCTATTGACCGAATCTTGGCTACAAGGCCAAGAACAGCTAAGAGGCCTTAGTCTTCCACATCGGGTCGACCATCATAGTCGTCAGGCAGTAGCTGTAAGTATTTCTAGTTATATGTTGTCAACTTTGTATCCTCATCTTTAACTATATCATCCTTTTGTTTAGTTCCTTGCCTCAAGTTTGTATATCGACCAGCTACTTACGGCTAAGGACCGGGAGAACAACAAATTAAAAGTTCAACTGGAGACATTGAAGGCTACTTTGCCTTCTTCTAATAGCGATCTGGCTCAATTGCAAGAGAAAGTGGCCTTACAAAGTCAACAATTAGGGACCTTGAAACAGGAATTGGAGGAGTCCCAGCAATTATTGAAAGATAAAGAGCTTGCAAGAACTTTGGAATTACAGGTGGATCGACTACATTCTAGTCTTCGACTGGAGATTGCTTTAAAGGAGAAAGCTCTATTAGATGTTTCTCAAAAAAGTCTTATTTTAGATAAAGTAGAGAAACTTCATAATGCCTGTCTTTCTGACCAAGCTCAAGACCTAGCCTCTCATGATTTCATTATCCTACAAGAACAAGAGCAAAGGAAAGCTCAAGATGTTGAATTGTCACTGCTCCAGAAGGAATTGGAACAGCTTAAATCAGAAAAGGATGCTTTAAAAGATCAAAATACAAAACTGCAAGTTGATTTTCAAAGTTATAAGGAGCAAGAGAAGAGTCGATGGGAAGAGTGGCGTCTGGCTTATTTAAAGTCTTCAGCGTTTGCCCAAGAATTTGTCCGTAGGATAGTGGGTGCTTTAAATCATTCTGTATCGGGAGTTCTTCGACAATTAAGAGAGGGTGGTTATCTACCCAAGGAACCTCCCCCTTCTTTCATAAGTCGTTGCAGGCTTAATGAAGAACTACCCGCTGATTTAAAAGGTCCTTTTCTAGATGTCTAAAAAGATTGTTCATAAAAGACTTGTAATGGAAAAAACTGGTAATGAAAAGAAGTGTAATCAAAGCTTGGTAATTAAGTGCTTGCGATGTATAGGAAATTTTTTATACTTACCTGTTTCTCTATTGTGCTGATTTGAGAATGCCCCTTTTGAAATGCTTCTGAGCATTAAGTATAAACTTTTTTAGAGAATTCCTTGCTCATCTTTTAAAGTTAAGCCTTGTCTTGATGAATCCTTCTGCATATAACATCTGGTGTGCTTCATATTTCAAAAGAATGAATAATCCCGAGTGATTTTAGATAAGGAACTATATAAAACTACTGAGTTCCGAGCTAAGTATGATACTCCAGACGATTTTTAGATAAAGATTTTCACATGAATGGGCTTCCAGATGGAAACTGTGCCATATGTATAGAATCTCTAATCTAATATAAAATGTCAACCGATTTTGTGAATAAATCCATATAGCTCTGTATTCAACATGCCAATATAATCCCAGTTAATTATGCTCTGAAGTCTCTGGTTCTTCCCATGAAGACCCGTCCGAGTTATTTCATGAGATTTCCTGATCGACTATGTTTTGTGATGGTTTAAAGTCTCCAGTTCTTCCCATGAAGACCCGTCCGAGTTACTTCATGAGATTCCCCTATCGACTATGTTTTGTGATGGTTTAAAGTCTGCGATTCCTCCCATGAAGACCCGTCCGAGTTACTTCATGAGATTCCCCGATCGACAATGTTTTGAGATAGTTTAAAGTCTCCGGTTCCTCCCATGAAGACTCGTCCGAGTTACTTCATGAGATTTCCCGATCGACTATGTTATGTGATGGTTTAAAGTCTCCGGTTCCCCCCATGAAGACCCATCCGAGAAACCACACATAGGTGCTAGCACACCTCTTTGTGTGTTTTTCTCCACCTACGAGTCCGTGTGGATACTTCTAGAGGAGTATCTATCTTGATACTCTTGAGATCCGGCATTTTGAACGAGCGGGATATGCTAAGGGCACGCACCGAAGGTATAACTCTTTTCATGTAGATCTAGGAGTAGATCTAAGTAGAAACTCGTACTCATAATTTTGTTTTGAAATCTTTTCTTCGCACGAGATCCGTTGGCTAGGGTGATTCGGGGTTTCCGCGACGCGAAAGCGCAGTTTTCGCGACCCGAAAAACCCAACAGTGGTATCAGAGCTACGTGCGAAGAGAGTACGAGTTTAGATTCATATTTTTATAAAAAATATAGATCTGTAAACTTTCTGTAAATTCATGTTTTTATAGTTTTAATGGGTAATTTTCTCGTAGAAGCGAAGCACAAGTGTTTCGGCACTTGTAGGCTTCCGCTACCGGGAAGATTTTTTCAAAACGGCTTGGTTTCGCCCCAAATATTTTTGGGACAGTGGACTAAGGCGCCATTAGATCGCAAAGGAACCCTCGCGATGGTTAGATCGCGGGTAGGGGCGCTGCCCCTGGCCCCGCAAGGGGATTCGTTCCATGATTGCGCCCGAAATTGCTAATTGGGGCCGCCGGGAAAAATTTACTCATAAAATCTGTAAAATTATAAAAAAATTTTAGAAAATTATGAAAAATATATAATTTTGAATTACATATTAATTTTGTAATAGTCATGGCCCAAAGACCCAATTTGATTGGATAATCTGTGTTGTAATTCATAATACGGCCTGCGCGCCGTGATGTGATGTGCGTGTTGTACTTTTTTTTTTTTCTCGTGACCTGCGCGTCGTGCCTTTCTTTTATTCTGGTTGTAAATTAGATTTAGACTTGAATGTAACTCGAGTTTCAAAATTGTAATGTAAATTTTGAAGCGGTGGAAGGTCCACACGAGACGGAGTTACGAGGAGGGCGCGAGCAACACAAGGTGGTCAAAGGAAGAAGCTTGAGAAGTTGTTGACCTTAGGTTGACCATCCAATCTTCTCATTGGCTTGAGAAGATCGTAGTAGGGCCATGACACAATCACAAAATAATTTAATTAATTGCTTATATGTATGTGATGCATGTTTAATTAAGTAGTTAATTAGTGCCTAGCGATTAGATAAGATCTAAATCGTGCACATGATGCACCCCACGATTAGATTAGATCTAAATCAAAGTATTTGATATGCATCATCATTTAGATTAGATCTAAATCACGTCAACTCGTAATGCCTACCATGCCGTGATACCTACCACTACATCGATCGCATGCTGTTGTTGAATCTGCCAAAGCAGAGCAACACATACTATCTTGGTAGGGTACGGAGGGACAATCTTGGTCCCGCCTATCAACGCATGGGTGAGTACAACTCAATTAGATTGAGTATTCCTAGTTAACTCGGTTGGATCGAGTATAACTATAGGCATTCTTCCAACGGTTGGAAAGTTAGGTCAAAATCACATATATATTAACTCTCGGGCGTATTAGCCAAAGCTAACTCGAGTTTTAATATAAATGCGGATTTTGATTCTATAAACAAGAGTTGCATAGATATGTAATTGGTAATCGTTACCTACCGATCATACTAAGTCTTGGGCGTATTAGCCAAAGCTAACTCAAGGGTTAGTATGATGTGAATCTTGTCCCACATGAATTATAGAATTCAGTGGTAGCATCATTTAGTTAAAGGCCTAATTAAATGATTAAGAATATGATATTTATTTCTGCTTTTATTTCTGTTGTAGATTACCATGACGTCGAATACGAACACCTTCTCCCTGTGATCTGTCCTCGAGAAGGACAAGCTCAACGGAGAAAACTTCCTGGACTGGTACAGGAACCTGAGAATAGTTCTCACCCAAGAACGTAAACTATACGTTCTGGAGCAGCCCATTCCGGAGGCTCCTCCTGCCAATGCCCCGCGAGCTAACAAAGATGCTTACAAGAAGCATCAAGACGATGCATTAGATGTGTCCTGTCTAATGCTCGCGACCATGAACTCTGAGCTTCAGAAGCAACACGAGTTAATGGGTGCTTATGATATGGTTGAACATCTTCGTCAACTATATCAAGGACAAGCGAGGCATGAGAGATTAGAGATCTCAAGGGCACTGTTTCAGTGCAAGATGTCAGACGGGGCTCCAGTAGGCCCATATGTACTCAAAATGATTGGGTACATAGAGAACCTACAAAAATTGGGGCTCCAGTAGGCCCAGGTGTCTTTTATGAGGATTTGGGGTTGTGAGGCTTACGTACGACGTCAAGTCTCAGACAAATTAGGACCCAAATCCGACAAGTACTACTTTATTGGATATCCCAAGGAAACTAAGGGATATTACTTCTACATTCCCAGTCAGCACAAGGTAGTTGTGGCAAAGACTGGGGTCTTTCTAGAAAGGGACTTTGTTTCTAGAAAGACTAGTGGGAGCGCGTTCGATTTTAAAGAAGTTCAAGATGCGAACAATAGCACTGATGCCTCGATGGAAATTGAACTGGAACCACAAAGTGTTGTGGATGATGTTGTTCCACAAGGAGTTGAGGAACAACAACCAGTTCAAGTAGACATACCTCTTCGCAGGTCTGATAGGGTACGTCGTCAGCCTGAGAGATACTCATTTCTCTTGTCTGACCATGATGACATTGTGCTCATAGAGGATGAGCCTACCACCTATCAAGAAGCTGTGATGAGACTAGATTCCGAGAAATGGCTAGAAGCCATGAGATCCGAGATGGAATCCATGTACACCAACCAAGTATGGACTTGGGTTGATCCACCTGAAGGGGTAAAACCCATTGGGTGTAAGTGGGTCTTTAAGAGAAAGACCGACATGGATGGACTTATCTATAAGGGTTGCTTGGTAGCTAAAGGTTTCAAGCAGATTCATGGTATTGACTATGATGAAACCTTTTCTCCAGTAGCGTTGTTTAAGTCCATTCGGATCATGCTTGCTATTGCAGCCTACCATGACTATGAGATATGGCAGATGGATGTCAAAACCGTGTTTCTGAATGGAAACCTACTCGAGGATGTGTACATGACACAACCTGAGGGTTTTGTAGATCCACAGCATACTAGCAGAGTATGCAAGCTGCATAGGTCCATTTATGGACTAAAGCAAGCTTCTCGGAGCTGGAATCTTCGATTCGATGATGCAATCAAACATTTTGGTTTCATCAAGAACGAAGATGAACCTTGTGTCTACAAGAAGGTTGTAGGGGATATAGTTGTCTTCCTCATATTGTATGTGGATGACATACTACTCATTGAGAAGGACATCCCTATGCTTCAGTCTGTCAAGACATGGCTAGGGAGTTGCTTCTCAATGACGGACTTAGGTGAGGCATCCCACATTCTAGGGATACAGATCTATAGAGATAGATCTAAGAGAATGCTTGGCCTAAGTCAGAGTACATATATTGACAAGGTACTCCTTCGGTTTGCCATGCAGAATTCCAAGAAGGGATTTCTGCCGATGTCACATGCCGTGAGTCTTTCGAAGACTCAAGGTCCCTCTTCTAGAGAGGAGAGAGACCGCATGGATCAGATCCCTTATGCCTCAGCCATAGGATCGATCATGTACGCCATGCTATGTACTCGACCTGATGTCTCGTATGCTTTGAGCATGACGAGCAGATACCAGTCAGATCTAGGTGAAAGTCACTGGATAGCGGTCAAGAATATTCTTAAGTACTTAAGAAGGACTAAAGAATATTTCTTGATATATGGAGGCGATGATGAGCTAGCTGTAAAGGGTTACAGTGATGCTAGCTTCCAGACCGACCAGGATGACTATAGATCGCAGTCGGGGTTCGTATTTTGCATTAATGGTGGTGCTGTCAGCTGGAAGAGTTCGAAGTAGGATACAGTAGCTGATTCTACAACAGAAGCCAAGTACATTGCTGCATAAGAGGCAGCAAAGGAGGCAGTTTGGATCCGCAAGTTCATCACTGAACTTGGGGTAGTTCCTAGCATTGCTGACCCCATTAAGCTCTATTGTGACAACAATGGAGCTATAGCACAGGCGAAGGAACCTCGCTCACACCAGCGGACCAAACACATACTACGGCGCTTCCATCTCATTCGAGAGATCATCGAGAGAGGAGATGTGAAGATTTGCAGAGTACATACAGAGGCTAACATCGTAGATCCCTTGACCAAGGCTTTGGCACAGAGGAAGCATGATGGTCACATTAGGTCATTGGGGCTTAGAGCCTACACTGATTGGCACTAGTGCTAGTGGGAGATTGTTAGCTAGAGCCCTAGAGCCAATCATTTGATAATTGTATTTTTGGACTTATTGTATCATATTCTATATAAATAAAGGCATTTGGTTTTTGGTTATTATACTTACTTGTATTGGTGCCAAATAAACTAAGTGTAATAACGTCCTTGAGTAGAAGGTCCTTACCTATATCAATCGATTGGTTGAATCGATAGTGAGATGATATAAGGAACACTACTCTTAATCATTCCTAGTCAAGTATTAACATTCAGGGACAATGTTAATGCAATAAGACTAGCATGTAGGTCAACTCGATGACTTGATCTCACAAGTCATGGATATAGAGATATCAAGTTGATACATGGGTATGCATTAGAGAATGTATACTGAATAACCCGCCATGAGAAAGTATCATGGATCGTTATATGAGTGTCATATAATTTCTCATGTGGCTATTAGTATGACTACTAGTCCTTAGACCTGAAGTCACCATGGTTCCCTACATAAGGAGTTATCTACTTTAGTTTCGTCAAACGTCACCCGTAACTGGGTGGACTATAAAGGCGATTACTGTGTATGTAACAAATTATGCGGAGGGATGTGAGTGATGTAGATGGGATCTATCCCTCCTATATGACGGGAGTGACATCGGTATTCTTGATAGAGTGAGACCACGAAGTGCATGGCCATGCCCAAATGAGTCAATATAGGATATTGAGCTCATTTGATTTAGTGTGTCTACTTGGAGTTCAAGATTTAGATTGATTAGAGGATCACACGGTCTATGCCTCATATTGATCAATCTAGATGTCTAGGATAGAAGGACACTTGTCATATATTGTGAGGAGTCACAATTAGTAGTCACAAGGTGATGTTGGATCTCAACATTCTTGTAACTTGGGTAGTAATGATGTGTTGCTAGATACCGCTCATTCCTTATGCTCCTAAATGGGTTTAGGGCATTGCCAACATTACAAGAACCTATAGGGTCACACACTAAGCACAATTAGATGGAGATTAGGTTCATATGATGAACCAAGAGGATTAAATTCATTTGATGAATCAAATTGGATTAAGAGTAATCCTAATTGGGCTAACTTGAGTTGGACTCAAGTGGATTCATGTATTCAATGAGTCTAATTTAGATTATGACTCATTAAATCAACTTAATTTAATAAATTAGATTCATTATATTAAGTTGACTTGAATTAAATGGTTAGATTAGATCAACCATGAAAGAGATTTGGTCAAGTTTGACTTGACTTGAGAGGAAGATAAAATGTCAAGTTTGACTTGACTTTATGCCACCTCATTGGTGAGTTGGCATTGATGTGGACCAATGATGTTACTCCACATCATCATGGGTGCCACCTCATGGAAGTTACAAAGCCATTTTCTTTAATAGCTTCACATTAATTGCACTTAATGCAATTTTTGGGAGTTACACTTTGAAAGTGGCCGGCCACTTTTGAATGGGAATGGAATTGATTTTCCTCATTCAAGTGCATTATTCCTTCTTCTTCCTCTTGGAGCTCTCTCCCTCTCCCTCTCCTCCTCAACTTGGCCGAACCACACATAGGTGCTAGCACACCTCTTTGTGTGTTTTTCTCCACCTACGAGTCTGTGTCGATACTTCTAGAGAAGTATCTATCTTGATACTCTTGAGATCCGGCATTTTGAACGAGCGGGATACGCTAAGGGCACGCACCGAAGGTATAACTCTTTTCATGTAGATCTAGGAGTAGATCTAAGTAGAAACTCGTACTCGTAATTTTGTTTTGAAATCTTTTCTTCGCACGAGATCCGTTGGCTAGGGTGATTCGGGGTTTCCGCGACGCGAAACGCGGTTTTCGCGGCCCGAAAAACCCAACACTGAATGTACATTTCTGTTTCCAGAGCATATCCCCAAAACGAATTTGGTAATTCTGAATAACTCATCATCGATCTAACCATTTCCATATGAGTCCTATTCCTTCGTTCTGCCACACCATTTTACTGGGGTGTACCAGGTACATACAATTGGGATTGAATCCCGACTTCTAATAAGTAATTCCTAAACTCTCCAAAGACGTATTCGCCACCATGGTCAGACTGTAGTGTCTTGATACTTTTACCAAGACGTTTCTCCACATCAGCCCTATATTCTTTAAACTTGTCAAAGCAGACTTGCGGTGCATCAGATAAATGTATCTATATCTTGAATAATCGTCTATAAAGGAGACGAAATATTCATAACCACCTCTTGCCTGGATAGACATAGGACCACACAAATCAGAATGAACCAGTTCTAACGCATCTTTGGCTCTATACCCCTTGGCCTTAAAAGGTCTCTTGGTCATTTTACCTTCCAAGCAGGATTCACATGTTGGAAAGTTTTTCAACTCTAATGAACCTAAGAGTCCATCGGCTACAAGCCTTTGAATCCTACTTAAGTTAATATGACCAAGCCTTAGATGCCAAAGATACGTTTGGTTCATTTCCGAAAGTTTTTTTCTCTTATTAGAGTTAGAAGATGTGTTATTAATTTCCATATTTTGCTTTGTGGGAGAAATTGGATTTAAAGTATATAAATTGCCAACTAATGCACCAGAATAGATAATCACCTTATTTCTCTTTATAACCACATTGTTACTAAAGGAAACTGAATATCCATCCAAATACAGTTTAGAAACTGAAATTAAATTCTTTCTAAAACTGGGTACATAAAGACAATTTCTTAAAATCAAATTTCTATTCCTATCAAAAGATAAGTAGACGTCTCCCACTGCAACAGCCGCCACCTTAGTAGCATTGACCATGTAGACGGTTATCTCTCCTTCAAATAGTCGCTGGGTTTACTGGAACCCCTACAAAGAATCGCAGACATGATCGGTGGCTCCCGTATCTACATACCAGGTGCTGGTAGATAACACCGCTAAACATGTTTCAACTACTAGAGCATGAGATATACCTTTATTGTTCTGATTCCTATGAGGACAGTCTGCCTTCCAATGTCCTAACTGCTTGCAAATGAAGCACTTGCCCTTCGGCTTCTTCATTACAGCCTTTTGTCCCGTACCCTGAGGTTTATTCACTTTCTTTGCTGAAAAGACCTGTTTCTTCTTCTTCTTGCCTTTCGACTTAGAAGTAGAACCATTTTCAGCATAGTGAATCTGAGAGTTGTGATGAAATATACCTTATACTGCTTGTAGTTCTGTCAGAAGTTCCGCCAACGTATACTCTCTTTTGTTCATGTTATAGTTCAAGCAGAACTGCTCAAAACTTCTGGGTAGCATTTGGAGAATTATATCGACCTGGGTTTCCCCATCAATTTCTCCTCCAAGGACTTGTATTTTATTCAGATAAGTCATCATTTTGAGGATATGATCCCTTACGGGTGTCCCCTCAGACATGGTGGCTGTCATTAGCTTTCTCATTGCCTCTTGCCTAGCAGTCCGACTCTGGTGCCCAAAGAGTTTTTTGAGATTGTTCATTATATCATAAGCTGTTGGTAAATCTTGATGTTGATGTTACAATACATTTGACATTGATGCCAAAATGTAACTGTAGGACCGTTAGATTCGATAGAGGGGGGGTGAATATCGATTCGAAAACTTAGAGTATAAACGCAGTGGAAAAGTAAAATAGATACAAATGTTTTTTACTTCGTTCGGAGCCTGTGACGACTCCTACTCGAAGGCCCGTGGTCCTTGACCACTTTCGTTGGGCAATCACTAACAATTCGAATATAGTTACAAAATTGAACACAGGAACTGCTAGTGAAAATAAAGCAATACCGACAAGGAAATTAAAAAACCGATGGAGCACTTTGTCGGAGCTTTGTTGGCGTCGCACTGAACGTCGAGCAGCAAGACCAGCAGTAGAAGAGTTCTCAGATTGATTGATTGTCTGAAGCTCCTGCCTGGGGCTTCTTTTATATGCTGTTCCGGGCGCCTGGATTCCTTCCGGGCGCCTGGAATGTGACGTCGCTGCTCAAACCGAGATGCTCCACGTGGTGACGGCTTGGTTTGGATATATTTCTCCAGTGGCGCCGACTTGGCTGGATCTTGCTTCCGGCGCCCTGACCACCTTGTTTCAGAAAACTCATTTTTCCTGCAAAACAAAGTTAGTCCGAGCCAATATATATCCTGCAACACAGATTGTTAGCACATTTTATCATAGTAAGAATTAGCACAAATAGTATGACTTAGATTCCGTCTTTCTGAGACCGGAATCTAGTCACGATCTCGACTTAGACATCCGAAATGGATCTAAGCCGGATCGACGCCTAATGTTCCCTTCCCGAGAGCGCGTCCTCGCAGTCACTCCCCTCCAGTGACTTACCTCACTTACCTGCCAGACGTCCGGTCAGCCTGTCGACCCATCTAGACTTCTCGCCAAGCGTCCGGTCAGCCCGTCGACCCGCTTGGACTTCTCGCCAAGCGTCCGGTCAGCCCGTCGACCCGCTTGGACTTCTCGCCAGCTATCCGGTCAGCCCGTCGACCTTGCTGGACTTCGTGCCAGACATCCGGTCAGCCCGTCGACCTGTCTGGACTTCTCCTGCACACTTGATCAAAGTGTCAGACAACAACAAAACTAACTTAACCTATTTGTCATTCATCAAAACCTGGGTTAGACCGTTAGTGCTACCCGCACCAACAATCTCCCCCTTTTTGATGGAATGACAACTTGGTTAAGTTAGTGAAAGAACGCAAAAACCAGGTACATTGGTTTTAAAGTTAGTTTCAGTGTTTTCAATTTGGTTAACTAACTTAACCACCTAACCCTCCCCCTTTAGCATTCATCAAAAAACAAGGGTAAACAATCATAGTGTAGAATTACTGTAAAAAAGAATAATCACAGCTAATCTTGAAAAAAAAATCTGAGTTTGGTTTAAGAAAATAAAATCCAAGGAAAAAAATCAAGTTGACTTGGGGGAGACAAGTTGAATTTTGAAAAGTATAAATTTAAAGTTTTAACTTTTCAAGCGTGAAAAAAAATTTTAAATTAGGTTTTTCAACTTTTCAAAACAAAGCAAAAGTTAAACGAGTAAGATTAAATTTTCCAAAATAATTTTTAAGGCTAATTTGATAAAGGCTAAATTTGGAAATAGTCAACTTTTTAAATCAGGTTTGAAAATTAGGTGGGATTAAACTTTCACGTTTTTCAAATACTTAGTTAAATTTAACTTTTTTGTAAATTAATGTTCAAACATAAGTTAGTTTTTAAAAAGCATTTGTCAAACACATTTTGATTAATTTCTCCCCCTGAACTTGACACTTAAAATTAAACAGCTGTCTAACCAATTAGGTACTAACTAACTATCAGAAGATAGTAGCTTTCACTTGGTTAGTCAGATTAAGTTGATTATAAGCAGTCAGTGTTTGACTTGACTAATGAACTTAATCTGATTAATGTCTGAGTTGTATTTAACATCCAGACTTATGCTGATGCACTGGAATAAGCATCTTAAGTCCAGACAGTTGGCCTATGCATCTCACCCCTTTCTATGTTTGTCAAACACAAGCAAGGTAAACCTAAGGTGTTGGTGAGATGCTCAAAAACTAGTCCTATGGGTACATACTTTCTAGGGATTCAAAACTAGTCTAAGGCCAAAACTGTTATTGAAAATCTAAAAATGGTAAGTTTTGAAAACAAACAAGTTTAACTTATAATTTGATAAAGCCATTTTTGAAAGTATTTTTTTTAAAAAAAAAATCCTAGTCTATCAAGATAGAACATAATCGATGTAAGTCTGAAATATCACTAGATAGATCCAAAATATTTTACAAGTAGTGTAGCTACAGAAGTGAGTCATAACTAGATCTACTGAGATGATGAAGGGGGTGGTCCAGATCCCAAGGATCGGAGAAGCGCCATCAGCTCAGTGTGTCGGGTATCCCCGGCAGCTCGTAACTCGGCTATCTCTCGCCGAATGTCCCGATGAAAATCAGAGTTCTCCTGCTGGAGACTCACCATAGCTCTCTCTAGTCCGGTCATACGGTCGGCTAGAGTGCGGGGAGTGTGACATGGTGCTCGAGCTCGGGGCGGTGGTGGAGCCGGTGCGGCTTCCTCTGGAAATAGTGCGAGCATGAACTCGTCCATCTGTGCGTCTAGATCGGGCTGGTGCTGTGCCCCCCTCCGCCAAGACATAGTCCCGTCATCTCTATCTATCTGGATACCGGCTAGGGAGAAGTTCCGAGCTGCTATAACATCGAACTCGGTCATATGGGCAATGTCTCCTCTAGTGACATCAATGTGCAACGAGGACATATAGGCTGTCAGAATGTGACCAAATGGCATATGGACTCGTCTATCAGTCACGAATCCAGCTGAGTAGATAATGGTGGAGAAGATATGTAGGCTGATGTCAATGTCTAACCTATGAATCAGGGCATAGAGTAAGAACGAATGGAATGGACGCATCACAGCGATGTCCCGAGTAGTCAGTGGTAAAATGCAAAGGACTACAACCCTATAAAGAGCGTAGTCCTGGACCCGAAGTTCTACTGACCTAAACTGTGTCACAGTGGGATCTCTCTCTCCCCCAAAAAAATACGAATAAATCGTATCGAGAGTAATATGTGTGTAGGAATCTCCAAATGGTAGATCCCTCGGAGGATAGCACAAAAAAGAACAAGTAGATGGACGCAACTCTAAAAACTCTCGGATAGTCTTAGGGGAAAATGTGATATCAGTGCTTGCTGCCCTAGTGGTATAGGTGAGATCGTCTACTTTCACTAGGTTATTGCAAAATTCGGCACACAGACTTATGTTTATTGGACTGGTACATTCGACAAGGTTCCTTAAGTTATAGTGGCATATAACCTCTAAAGCGGAGGGACATGACCTTAGAAAGAACGATCTATCTATGCAGGTAGTCCTAATGGCTTTATAAATGGTTGATTCAAACTTAATCCTTAGTTCTTCTGTGGGAAACCTAGGGTCAGTGCTAGCATTAGAGGGTCCAGCACCAGTATTTGTTCGTTTCCTACTGTTTAAAAAAAATATTCTAAGATAGTTTGCAAAGATAACTTCAAATAAAATTTCAAATAGGGGAAGAAGATTTACCGAGGAGCCATAGATGAGATATACATCTGACGACCTCGGTTGAATCGCAACAGCGTCTTCACCGCAAGAAAATTTGATTTAAAATACTCTCGCACTTAGATTCGGAGTGAACCTTGGCAAAAGTAAGATTGTTGTGGGGCAAGGATTGGGGGCGCCTGCTGCCCCTTATTTATAGGGGACTCCGGGCGCCCGGATCCTTTCCGGGCGCCAGGGGTTGAATTAGGGCGGGGCGCCCGGGTGCCCTTCCGGGCGCCCTGGAGGGGAATACCTTTTAAGTTTGAAATTGATTTTAAGAATTTTGAAATTCACATTAAAATTTTGAAATTAATTTTTAGGTTTAAAATTAAAATTTTGAAATTAATTTTAAGTTTAACATTAAAATTTTGAAATTGATTTTTTAGGTTTAAAATTAAAATTTTGAAATTAATTTTTTAAGTTTAAAATTTTGAAATTAATTTTAAGTTTAAAATTAAAATTTTGAAATTAATTTTAAGTTTAAAATTAAAATTTTGAAATTAATTTTTTAGATTTAAAATTAAAATTTTGAAATTAATTTTTTAAGTTTAAAATTTTGAAATTAATTTTAAGTTTAAAATTAAAATTTTGAAATTAATTTTTTTTAGGTTTAAAATTAAAATTTTGAAATTAATTTTTAAGTTTAAAATTAAAATTTTGAAATTAATTTTTAAGTTTAAAAATAAATTTTGAAATTAATTTTTTAAGTTTAAAATTAAAATTTTGAAATTAATTTTTTAAGTTTAAAATTAAAATTTTGAAATTAAATTTTTTTAAGTTTAAAAATAAAATTTTGAAATTAATTTTTTAAGTTTAAAATTAAAATTTTGAAATTAATTTTTAAGCTTAAAATTAAAATTTTGAAATTAATTTTTTAAGTTTAAAATTAAAATTTTGAAATTAAATTTTTTAAGTTTAAAAATAAAATTTTGAAATTAATTTTTTAAGTTTAAAATTAAAATTGAAGCCTTATTCATCTCACCCGATCTATATTTTCAATCAGGGAATCCTATGATTTCGTGAGATGAAATTGGATGGAGTTTTGGTTTAACGTGTGTTAGATTCAGATTTAGCTTTGGTTTCCACAAATAGGCATTTTTCGGATAAACTTCTAAGCTTGGTGAGTCACATGGACATCATTAGAAGTAACCAACCTTTCGAGGTTTTCCGAATAGTCCTATCCACGGAACTTAGTACTAAATCTTGGTCTAACTGGTTAGGATTCATTTAAGGGTAACTTCGGTCAGTTCCACTTGGCCAAATGCACCAGATCGAAGCCATATCTTTCTAGACATGCGATGCCCAAGCTTCCCTAACGTACTATCATCCAAAAACTTCTCCAGTTCCATGATTCAAGTTAAACTTGGTCTCTAATTCTAATTACCCTGCCGGGTTAGTTAGTTTTGGGTTACCCTGTCGGGTAAGTTAGTTTTGGAGGTGCCAGCTATTCTGGAGCCTCCCCCTGAATTATTGGCCATTAATTTAAATTTTGATTTTAGGCTTGTGTCGATTCTTTTTATAGTTATGGTTAACTTGGTGATAATTTTGTTGATTTTTAAACTGTTTAGATTTTGAATTTGATTTAGGTTTGTATTTTGGATTTTGGTTTGGTTTATTCAATTTTATATAATGTATTTTTTCTTTAGGTATATAATATTGATTAAGTCCTACTTACGTGGTCAGACACGCTTTCGGAACCCAAGCTAGATTGGTTGACTTGTATTGGGTTATTAATATTTTGAAGGTTTTATTTGAATTCGACTTATATCCTAGTCCGGTTTTATTATAACATGCTTTTTGATTATTTAGGATTAAGTCTAAATTTTTTGATCTTGTTGTAAATTTTTCTAGCATTTCTTTTAAATTTTTAATATCATTTTTTAATGATAGATTCTCTTCCTCAAGTGTTAGATCTTGAGTTGGATTTGAATTTTTGATTTGTTCCTTGAGGTTTTGATTTTCCTCAAGAAGTGATTTATTTTCATTTTCTACTTTAGTTAATTTACTATTTAAACAGGAGATGATTCTAAAAATTTTTTTGTTTAAATTAAAATATACCTCATTCGAGTCTTCGGAAACGAGTACGGACTCATGGCTTGTTTCGGGTTCAGACCCGTCTTCATCTTCCGACTCGTTTTCTGTTTCGGCTTCGCGGGCCATCAGTGCGAGGTGGCTCTGATGTTTCTGCTCTTCTTCCTCCGATTCGTCCGAGGAGTCGTCCCACGTTGCTTTGAGTGCCTTCTTTTTGGTTGGCTTTGGTTTGTCAAACTTTGGTTTTGGGCATTCGTTCTTGTAGTGTCCCTTTTTATTGCAGCCATAGCAGGTCACGTTCTTTTGTTCTGAGGGAGAACTGATCTTTTGAAGGTCCTTTTTGCTGAAGCTCCTCTTTCTCCTGGTGAACATTTTTCTTACCAAGTTCACCAGGTGTTCTTCGTCTTCGGAGTCTTGGTCAGATTCTTCTTCAAATTCAGGCTTACTTTTCTTTTCTTTGGAGGAACCTGCAAATAAAGTTATACCTTTCTCGGCTCCAGCATTAGTTTGTTCGTGTAATTCTAATTCACAGAAAAGCTTATCTAATTTTAAGTTAGAAAGATTCTTAGAAATTTTGTAGGCATCCACTATTGATGCCCACAAACTATTACGTGGAAAGGCGTTTAATGCGTACCTTATTAAGTCTATGTTCTCCATCTGGTGGCCAATCGCATGAAGCCCGTTGAGGATGTCCTTGATCCTCGCGTGGAGTTGATTCGTTGTTTCTCCTTCCTGCATTTTTATATTAAAAATTTTATTTAAAAGCAGGTCTCGTTTTGTTACCTTAGCGTCGCTCGTTCCCCCGTGCAGTTCGATCAACTTGTCCCATAGCTCTTTAGCGTTTTTGTGTGGACCGACTCTGTTCAGTTCTTCTCTTGTCAATCCGCACTATAGAGTGTTGATCGCTTTATTTTCTGTTGATGCTTTTTTCTTCAGATCTGCTGTCCAGTCTTCAGGATCCACTAGATTCCCGGAGTTGTCCACTGGAATTTTGTAGGGTCTCGTAATGCTCATCCACTGGTCGAAGTCTGTTTTGAGGTAGACCTCCATGCGCTTCTTCCAGTACGGAAAGTCGTCCCCGTTGAAGAGTGGAGGTCGCACTGTGCTGAATCCTTCTTGTTGGGACATTCTGTGCACAGGTAAATAACCAAAAAAAATATCCCAAGACTTGGTCTTGGATTAGTAGTGCGGGAAGAGAAAAATAGTAGAAAAATCTAGATTGGTGTTGCACCAATTTAGCTCAAAAATAATAATAAAAAGAATGATAAACCAGTTTGGAGTTTGAGTGTAAAACTGAAGACCGAAAAAAGAAAGAATTTCACCCCCAGTCTGATTGGTGGTTGCACCAAATCAGAGCGGTACCTGCTCTGATACCACTTGTAGGACCGTTAGATTCGATAGAGGGGGGGGGTGAATATCGATTCGAAAACTTAGAGTATAAACGCAGCGGAAAAGTAAAATAGACACAAATGTTTTTTACTTCGTTCGGAGCCTGTGAAGACTCCTACTCGAAGGCCCGTGGTCCTTGACCACTTTCATTGGGTAATCACTAACAATTCGAATATAGTTACAAAATTGAACACAGGAACTGCTAGTGAAAATAAAGCAATACCGACAAGGAAATTAAAAAACCGAAGGAGCACTTTGTCGGAGCTTTGTTGGCGTCGCACTGAACGTCGAGCAGCAAGACCAGCAGTAGAAGAGTTCTCAGATTGATTGATTGTCTGAAGCTCCTGCCTGGGGCTTCTTTTATATGCTGTTCCGGGCGCCTGGAATGTGACGTCACTGCTCAAACCGAGATGCTCCACGTGGTGACGGCTTGGTTTGGATATAATTTGACTTCCGGGCGCCCGGATCCCCTCCGGGCGCCCGGACCACCTTGTTCCAGAAAACTCCTTTTTCCTGCAAAACAAAGTTAGTCCGAGGCAATATATATCCTGCAACACAGATTGTTAGCACATTTTATCATAGTAAGAATTAGCACAAATAGTATGACTTAGATTCCGTCTTTCCGAGACCGGAATCTAGTCACGATCTCGACTTAGACATCCGAAATGGATCTAAGCCGGATCGACACCTAATGTTCCCTTCCCGGGAACGCATCCTCGCAGTCACTCACCTCCAGTGACTTACCTCACTTACCTGCCAGACGTCCGGTCAGCCCGTCAACCCGTTTGGACTTCTCGCCAAGCGTCCGGTCAGCCCGTCGACCCGCTTGGACTTCTCGCCAAGCGTCCGGTCAGCCCGTCGACCAGCTTGGACTTCTCGCCAGCTATCCGGTCAGCTCGTCGACCTAGCTGGACTTCGTGCCAGACATCCGGTCAGCCCGTCGACCTTTCTGGACTTCTCCTCAACACTTGATCAAAGTGTCAGACAACAACAAAACTAACTTAACCTATTTGTCATTCATCAAAACCTGAGTTAGACCGTTAGTGCTACCCGCACCAACAGTAACATCGCGCCATCTCATCAGCTTTTACCCATTTCTTATGATACTCAATCTCCTCTAGGGTAGAGTCACCGTCAGGTGCATCAGGGCAAGCCTCAGTCAGTACAAACTTATAGCTTTCAGCAGTAAGAACAATGTCTAGGTTTCTTTTCCAATCAATATAGTTGGGACCAGTAAGTTTGTTCTTTTTCAGTATAATGGCCAGTGGGTTGAAAGTCATCTTAAGAATCACAAAAATAAACTTTGGTCAAGACTCTAAATTTAGAATAATATTGATTCCTCAAACAATACTATTTTAAATTAACCAACATCTCAAATCACTGTGAATATTGCATGCCACGTTAGTGTGGACGTATACAAATTCAACATTTGTAAGAGGAGGGTGTGACCTCTTAATTTTATTATCTTGTCATCCTAACTTTATGACAAATAAAATTAATAGTTGGTTTAACTTTGGTCACACAAAACAATAGCAGTGACTCCGTTGGGGAGGATACTATTGAATTCGTCTAAGTGTATACCATTACTTGATACTAAGTCCATTAAATAGGATTGTGCCCCTTCAGTTGGAGAAGATCACATGCTTCTAAATAATTTCCTATAACCATCCATAAAGGAAGTTTGATCTAGTGATCCGCAACAAACCCATCCGTTGTGGAGGGAGGCACTCAGAGCCAACACGCAAGCTTGTTGCATCACTTACAAACCAGTAATGGAGACCATGCGATTTATTAAAATCCCTCTCCCACTTAGTTATTTAAAAATGAGGATTTTAACATATGCTAGCATACATCACATGCACATAAACATCATAGTAAATAAAAGCAATAAATTTGGAAATTAATTTTCCAACTATTATAACTTTTTCCTTCACTGTCTTCAGTATGCTCCAACCCTAACTACTGTCATCTTTAGCCACTGCCATCAAGTCGAGTTGTCGCATCTATCTTGCTTCTTATTCCGCTGCGCCTCTGGTCCTCCAATAGCACCATGCCTCGCAAAGATACGATCTGCGACAAATATAGAATTTTACAATTATCGATCCTATATTCCATAAAGGAATGTACATGTATTCTAGATCGAACAAAAATAAAATTCTAAAAATAATACAGCTCCTGCTGTATTTGATATATACAATCATGCACACAAAATAATGCCTTTGACATGTCCAAGGGTCCAATCACACACAATATCTAAATGTCATAATAGTTGGAGCCTGCAACCAAAGAGTTAGCACATCCTACTATTATCCTGCCTAAATTATGTATGACATGTGCATAACCTATTTGAATTCTAAACACATAGAGGCAATCCCTAGCTCTGATATCAATTGTTGATTAGTCTTAATAAAATCGTACCGGTTCCACTGTACAAAAATTTTGTACAAGTGTCAAATTTTTCCTTAAATAACCTATTGTGTTCTTTAGAAATTAAATTAGGAATCGCAGACGGAACTTAACATCATTGATTCCAAATTGAACTTATCTGTTCTTAATGGTTTAGATTTGAATCGCAAGCGGAACTTAATACTATTGATTCAAATCTACCTAAGTTATTAATTCCATTAAATATTAATTTTCAAAATTGGCTTCCAGGACTGCATGGCGAGGCACATGGCCTTCTTGGATATGGGAGCAACCACCACCGCCTAGGCAAAGCCTTTTAAGGAAAACTAATATTTAATTTCCCTAAATAACTCTAGGTTAACCAAAAAGAACAATCGAATCACAAATTCGAAAAAGAAGAAAACACAAACTCGAAAAATAAATTCGAAAAACTAGATCTAATTGCCTCTTGTATTTAGAATTCTTACAAAGAAAATAACTAGTATGATGCGGAAGAAAACTACTAGTTATACCTTCTCTTTATAAGCTAATGACCTCAAGATCTTCTGTCATATTCCTCGCCTCGCCTTGGACGTCGTGTGAGCGACGATCCTCCAAAATGAACACCACCCAAAAGCTTCTTCCTCTTCTTATAAAATCCGGCCACCACCACCACCAAGGAGAAGAGAGCAAAAGGGAAAAGAGAAGGGAGAGAGGGTTGGCCACTTGAGGTTCTCCAAGCAAGAGAATAAGAATTGTTTCTCATGAAGCCTCCTCACCCCTTCTTTTATATTAGTTGCCCAAGGCAAATAAGGGAAGAATTTTTACAAAAATTAAAATCTTCCTCTAGCTTTTCCTTTTCCCTTTTAATTTTCCTTTTCTTTCCTCTTGATTGAATCAATCACCAAAAAAAAATTTGATGATTTTATTATTTTTAATATGGTCGGCCACCTTGCTTGGGCACCAAGCAAGGGTGGCCGGGCCCTATAAGAGGAAAGGAATAATTTTTTTTATAAAATTTTACAAGAAGAAAAACTCTTATAAAATTTGACAAGCTCTCTTTCCTAAAGTAGGAGTTAAAAAAAAAGAAAGATCTAAAAAATTAAAATCATGTTTTAAAATTTAAAACTTCTCTTTTAAAATTTTCTTTTTTAACATGGTGATAGAAAATTTAAATTTTAAAACTTATCCTCCTTTTTTCTTAAACCATGAGGATGGTTAAAAAAGGAAAGTTTTAAAAACTTTTAAACTTTCTTTTAAAACATGTGGCTTAATTCAAATAAGGAAAGTTTTAAAAAATTAAAATCTCTTTTTTAAAACTTATAGTTTTCTACTAAGAGAAGATTTTAAAAATTCAAAACAACCCTCCTAGTTTGATTAATATGGCCGGCCCCTACTAGCTTGGTCACCAAGCAATAGGGTCGGCCCCTATAAAGAGGATGTGGCCGACCCTTGCTTGGTCACCAAGCATTGGACCGACCCCCTTCTTGGACACCAAGAAGAGCCTTACATTTGGATGGACTTGAGACTATAATGAGGCTACGATAGGGACCTAGAGGAGAAATTGGTTTTGGCCTTCCGATGAGTTTGAGTATCCCGTGCTCGCCCCGAATACACAACTCAAGTTCATCGATAATAACTCATTCCACTAGAGAGTTATTATCGCAATACCGCACCAATCCCAAATTACATTATGGGCTTCTTCTTATTATGAGTGTGTTAGTCTCCCTGTGTTTAAGATAACGAATGTCCGCTAATTAAGTTACTGACAACTCACTTAATTAATATCTAGCTCCAAGAGTAGTACCACTCAACTTCATTGTCATATCGGACTAAGTCCACCTACATGATTTAATATGGCAATCCTTATGAGCTCTTCTTGGGGACATTTTCAACCTAGATAATTAGGACATAGATTCCTTCTATAATCAATAACACACACTATAAGTAATATCATTTTCAAACTTATCGGGCATATTGATTTATCGAGCTAAACCTCACCCTTTGATAAGTCAAAAAAATAAATATTAAATATATGTGATTGTTATTATATTAGGATTAAGAGCACACACTACCAATAACTAAGGTTTAGTTCTTTTATTAAGTCAGTACAAAAATAACTTACCTAAATGGTACTACTCAATACACTTAGAGTGTACCAATGTAATTTATTAATCAAAATAAACTAATACTTAATTACACTACGACTATTCCGATGGTTTGTTCCTTTCCATCTTTGTCGTGAGCAACTTTTTATAATTTATAAAGAACCGTCAACATGATCTTCTGTGTGTGACACCATACACCATGTTGTCTACTATATAAATTAATCGAACAATTACATTTAACAAATAAATGTAGATATTGACCAATGTGATTCTTTTATTTCAAAAATAAATATTTACAAAATCTAGGCTTTTAGTATACACTCCAACATTTAATACTGTCTGCTTTAAATCTGAAAAATTGTGATCTAAAAAATGATAAAGATTAAAATAGAAATTTAGATATGTGACAGTAACTTGAGAATGAATTCTGCTTATATATATATATATATAAGTCAAAAGTTATTTTCTGCCTTAAATTCTTTTTCAAAAATAATTTTTACAAAAATCTAGAAATTTCTCAAATTTTTTGTGAAAAATTATTTAACTTAGAAATTTTCTTTGATATTTTTAGATTGCTTTTGTGAAAATTATTGTAAAATTTTCAAAGTTCTCAAAATTTTCTAAAAGTTCTTAATGGCTTAGAAATTTTTCTTGACTTAAAAATATTTTCCAGAAAATCATCTTGACTTTGAAATATTTTCCAAAAAATCATGTTGACTTAGAAAGTGTCAACCCTTAGATTTTTCTTGCAACCCCAATTTTTTATGTGATCAAAGGGTGAGAAGAAAAAGTATAAGTCTAGGAGAGATAGAAAATTGGAAATTAAAATTTTGAAAATTTTGAAATTTAATTTTTTCTATCATGTTGCATGTTATTGTAATAAATTATTTTATTCTATGTCTATTTTTGACCCTAGCTTAACTTGGGTTGATCACATCAAAAAGGGGGAGATTGTTGGAACCCAAAGGTTGTTTTGTTGTGATTAACAAGTTGTAACGACCACCCTTCTTACTACTACTACTCTCTAAGGATGACCGTTACTTAACTATTAAATCTACTTAACCGGTATGATTATAAATCACATGGGAACCCTACCGAAAAATTTCGGCAGAGTCTCCCTTGTACCGGTGACCATATTCAACAATACATGCAATATATACTCAGCCACAAGCGGCTGGAACACATATCAATCAACCACGCAAGATAATAAATCCAAAATAAAGAAAACAACACACAAGTATCTACTTACTAAACTGAACTCAACCTACATGAAATCTAAACAGAATAATCTCAAATGACATGAACTTAAAATACAACTCGAATGTTTATCAATTACTAAAATGCGGAAACTAAAATTAAAACTTCTTTCCTAGTCCCAAGGCTTCCATAGTCCTGGCATCACACATCTTTCGAACACCTCCTTGTCGCCTTCCTTTCTATATCTTTCCTTTCCTGTATCTGCAGTAAGAGGAAGTGTAGTCTATAAGCAAAATTTGCTTAGTAAGCGCTATCTAACTCACAAAAACTCGATATGTATGTGAATATACTGAAAACTAAAACTGAATGCTCAAAGGAAAAGCTACTCATGCTCATCTACTAGTAACTAAACAAACATACTGAAGTGCTAAACATGTAAAACTACTCATGCTCTTCTAATAGCAAAGAACAGTAAGCTAATCGAAACAACATGCTAGCATAAAAGGGAACTAAACTTGCTGATTCTAAAACAAAGTGAAACTTGATTCATTTGTTCTAACTTAATCTTTAATACTTTATGTTTATGTAAAACTCGTTTTACTTGTTCAAAAACTTATACTTATAATACTTCAAAATAATAATCAACTTCTTCTTGGGCCCGGCATAGTACTGTGCTTTTACTTGGTTGTAGCGAGCCACCAATTCGGCGACCAGGGCCAAGACCTCGGAAATGGTCACCTGGATTTGTTTAACGACAAGCTCTTGGATGTCGGGTACTAGCCTCTTCTTAAAAGTAAGATACTTATAATCTTAATTACTTCTTCTTTAAATGCCTCGGCATTTTCTTTAAGCACCTTGTGTGCCAAAATCCCTAAAGTCTCGACTTTGGGATCTACTTAAGGCCTCGGCCTTTTCTTTCTTTTCTTTATCTTTCTTATACTTATCTTTATCTTTCTTATACTTTTCTTAAATCCAAAATACTGTTAGGGGTATCTTTCGTATGCATCTATGAATGAAACAAACTATGTAACACATAATCATGCATAGAATACAAAAGAAATCTGCACATACAATACTTATCAAAATCTGCAAGTATTACTTATGAAAATCTGCTTATTAAAAATCTGCATACCTGTTAAATTCATTACATCAATTCAAATCATCTTTAGTCTCAATTCAAAGGATTCAGTGCATAATTAGCATCTAGAACTTGTTATATATACAAACCCGTATGCTTACAAGTTGAGGAATCAATTCACATAGCAGATGGGAACTACTCAACAAGACTTAAGCCGAATGCCAAATCTTTAAATCTAAAAACTAGGGTAAATTCTTTCTTGGCAAATGAAAACTGCACTAAAGAGAAATGCATTGTTCTAAGAACTAAAACTAAAAACCATACTAAGCTTCATGGTTGTTCCTGTTCAGGTTTAACAGAAAACTCTATAGCAGAAATGCTATAATCCACAAAAACACTAACCTACATGCTTAATCTAAACCGATCATCTTCTTTCTTTCTTTAGGGTTCATGGCAGCAAGCATAAACATGTTCCTAAAGAAAATTCTAGTAATACTAAGTTGTGCTCATAACTCTAATCTAATACATCTGTACAGGAATGCAAAATTCAAACCTCCTTCCACCAGCTAACATCTCTGTAAGATTTTCAAACAAGCAGTTGGTATGCAGAAAACCCGGCAACTAAATCCTCACAGAAGAAACTCAAATCCAAGTCCATACATAGATGAATCGATCAACACAATACCACAGGGAAGCTTCTGAAGAACATCAGACCTTTCTAAACCAAAACACTTAGCTAAATTCCGAAACTTGCAGGACCCATGTGTAAACGAGCATGCCAATTAGGGTAACAAACAGGAAGCCCAAATCAAAAGCTGAATTGCTAACATCAAAGCTTGAAGAAAACTAAATCCGAAACCTAAATTCACAGCAACAAATCACCTACAATTTATCCCAAAACTTTCGGAAAAAGAACACGGAATAAACCTCGGAGCTATCCTACTGCAGGTGAGTAAGCGACTTACCTTCGTTTCCTTGACTCACAGCCAAAGGAGAAACCTCCTAGTGCTTCTAGGGTTCGGGTGAGCTCCCAATCCCGGCTCTTCTTCGTGCTCCCGACTTCCTTCTTGACGAGAGGAGCCCGATGGTACGAAGACTCCACGGAGAGGGGTGCTCGTCGGAGAAGCCCTAGCTTCCTCGGCTTCGTTTTCGCTCACAAAGATCGCCGACGCCGTCGCCCGAACAGCGCTGTCGCGCGCGCGAGAGAGGAAAGGGCGAAGGAATTAGGTTACGGGAGAGAAAAGAAAATAACTTAACCCCCTCTTAACTTGTCCTTTTATAACTTAACAATATTACATGTTCTTATCTATTCACGAAATAACCGCGGAACAGTTGGTCAGCCATGTTTGGACCAAATCAAAGGTTTGGGTTTCGAATCCCCAGCTGCAACTTATTTCCTTCTCTATTACTAACTTCTACCTTATATATATTTTATTCCACATATAATTAACAAAACTTTCACAGACCAGCTGGTTGGCTGAGTTCGGTTAACATCTGGTTCGGGTCCGAGGTCTTGGGTTCAAAACCCAGCTTTAACACTTTTATTTCTTATTTTTTTTAAACTTCTTCCTATTGGTAAAAACACCAAACGAACTCCAAAAATTACATAAAAATACTCTATAAATTCCTAAAAATCTCTAGAATTTTTCTAAAATATTTCTAGATTTTAATAAGGACTTTTAGGACTCCAAATCGTGAAATTTGGGGTGTTACACAAGTTAAGTTAGGTCCTGTGTTGTTTTAACCTTGTGTCTAAGTGTGCAGGAGCTTAGGATCACAGGTACTCGAGCTGAAGACGCAGCTAGCGAGAAGGACGGCACGCGGTGTGTCTGAAGGACGAGGTGCTGCGGAAGAATACCCCGGTGGACGAGAAGGAAGCGTGCGGTGGTTCCAAGGGACAAAAGCCGGAGCGGAAGATTGCTCGAGGAGCAAGAGACGCAGCTAGCGAGAATGTCGGCATAGGGTGCGACCGAGGGACGAAGATTGCGGATGAGTACGCTCGTGGATGAGGAGGAAACACGCGGCGATTCCGAGGGACGAGAAGCCGGAGCGAAATGCTGCTCGAGAAGAACGGAAGTTGGGTTCGAGTGAGCCCTTTTTCGGATGGCAGAGATTACCCAAGCGAACGGATCCAGAGTAGAAGACCCAGACCGATGCGAACTGAACAAGAGCAGTGGTCCCCGGATGAAAAAGTCAACATCTGTTGACTTGAGGCTCCGGGGCGCCCGGAGCAATACGGGGCGCCCGGAGCAACCCGGGGCGCCCGGAACCCTTCCGAGCGCCCGGACCTGATTTGTTGACCAGATCCCCTTCCAGGCGCCCCGACCAAGGCTATAAATATAGCCTTGGTCCAGAAGCTTTTCAACGAACTCCTGTAATTCATTTCCAATGCTTGTGCGCTTTAGTTTAGAGTTAAGCTTCTGTTTTCTGCGCTTCATTGCTGTACGAGGCTTCTCCGCCTGAAGGAAATTGATAGTGGGCTTTATCTTCCTTGAATTAACAACCACATCGGTTGTAACCAAGTAAACACTGGTGCCTCGTCTTTTTAATGTTTGATTTACTTTCTGCTTATTCTTTATGCAAGTGTTAGTTTAAAGAGTTCGAGGGAGGGTTGTTTGTTTTTATTTCTACAGGGCTATCCAACAACCCCCTCCTAGTCGGTTGCAACGGTCCTACATAACTATCTAGGATTGGAAACTCTCCTTGCTTGAGTTTCCAGAATAATCAGTCGATCCGTCCAATATGTCCTTCGACTCTATATTTTGGGTTATATTCTATCTCCTCAATTGCCTCCCTTAGCTCATTCCATCACACATCATGATAAGTCATTGTGTATTTCATCCTCGGTATTTAGAATTGAAAATAATAATGTCAATATAAATTGACAAACAAGCACTACAATAATTTTGACTTTCCACAGTGCGTCATCAACAGCGCACGTTTAGGGTGAGCTGTTAATAATAGTTTGTATGGTGCACCCAATCAAATATATTATGGATAGTATTTTGTTTATACAAATGATATTGTAAGAAAAAGTATATATAATAATAAAATTTTACGACGTATATAATCGTTGTTAAAATTTAATATTAATAACTTGCAACGCACATTATTAATATTATTGTACTTTTGTAATTAATCGGCGTATAAAAAATATAGGCTATTAATAAATATTATTTACAATATGTAAAAAATAGGTGTTGTTAATAGTCTGTAAAAAAATAATTTTTAAATCCATTAAGATATGAAACTTTCCATTTAAATTGGGATGCTTTAGACTGTGGGATGCCACCGAGGAGGAGAATAAACCCTAGTTTCTCTCATTCACAGCCTCACGAGCGCCAACCTGCCCCTCTCCTTTCCCCATCACAAACCACGGGAGCAAGCGATCTTTATCGTCTCCTTCGGCCGCCAGATCTCGCGCATGCCTCCCGGATTCGGGAGTCATCTCTTTCATTCCACAACCTCTCCTGATCGGGAGGAGAGGCATCTACCGGAGCTCTTGTCCGATTGGAAGAGCTCTCCACCCGCGAGTCATCCCCTTCAGCTATCTTTGCCACTACACTATCGGATCTCATCTTCATCATTATCGCTGGCCATCGCTAGTGGGAGCACTTGGATGCGAGGCTCTCCACTAGCCCCTCTCACAAAGTTGAGCGCTGGCCATCGCTAGTGGGAGCACTTGGATCCGAGGCTCTCCACTAGCCCCTCTCACAAAGTTGAGCGTTACAAATCATTTGTTTGTAGCTATATATATATATATATATATAGGCAATTCTTTAATACCCTGAGACATTATTTAGATGAACTAATCTCCGAAATTCTTTTTACACAATTTGGATTCTATAGTTTGTTAGACCTTAAGAATGATCTATTTTATTTCAGGTAATTGCTACAATCTGGGAAGTGTTGTCTTTAGATGAAATTTTGCTAATTTATATTCCAGCTTTAGGTTTCTTCTTCATTCATCTGGTAATTATAGTTCATTGATAGTCCATCTCATTGTCCAACTCAAGTGAAATTTTCAGGAAAAACTGATTCTAATGTTACCCTTCAAAACAATGGTTTTTGAAGGTCATTGAATTCGTCAAAAGTAAATCACACGCCACATGCTCATTGGAAGAGGAAAACTCAGTTATATCCACCATTGGATTATGATAATGTAAATTCAACTACAAATTTAGGAACTTGTTTATGCCTATAGGTTCTCAAGGAAATAGAAGTATTTTTGGATTTTGTTCACACTCTATATTCTTCTTTGTGTTATTGGGATATGAACATTCTTCTTTGTATCTTCTATGTTTTTAAATCTCAGGTTCAAATAATCTTTATCCTAAAAATTTGGTTCCATTTACACGGAAACCACTCTTCCTTATACTCGACAGTGACAATAGCCAATCATTCATTTCTAGTCTATAATTTATCAACATGATTATGAAATAATCCCATATTAATGGCTTTTCAAGTTCATGAGGGGCATTTCAATTAGAAATCACAAATGATTAACATTCTGGAAGTTTATGTATTCCCATGCTAAGTGTATCCCACTATTGTTGCACTAAAGCATAAACTTGTCAAATCTTAGTAATTGAAATGTTAATGAAATCAATCTAAGTTCCAGTCATGTAGTTTGTGGGCTCATCTTTTCCTTTATGCTGCTTGTCTACTGGTAAACAAGCAGACTATTCATGGTGCATAAAAAGGAGAAGCATCTGCCTTACTTCTTTCTCATGAGAAACCGGTTTAGTATATGATCCTGTCTGATAGTCGAGGCGAAGAAAATTGGGAATGTGGCACTCTGGTTGACCGTGTGTTGACTCCTCGCGACCTTGCAACCACAACTACATCAGTGCCGAGCCAGGGAAGGGGTCCCCGACGATGATGTTGGGACTTTCGAGCTACAAAAATCGTTTTTTACGTTGCGGAAACCTTGAAGTCTTGCCACGGATCCGTGCGAAGATATATAAAAATAAATCATGTACAAGTTTCTAATCTAGATCTACCTTAGATCTACATGATAAAGAGTATACCTTTGAAGCGAAGCCCTTCGCAAATCCCGCTCGTCCAAGGTTCTTTGGATCTCAAGTGTGTTCAAGCGTACACACCGCTAGAAGTATCCACACGAACAAGAGATGGAGAGAGACCACTAGAGTGTGCTAGCACTCTTGATGTCTCGGCAATGGAGGAGAGGGAGAGATGAGTAGAGAGGAAGAAGAAGAGAGAATTAAGTTAGCCTTCAATTTTCACACAAATGCTCTAATTCTCCCTTTAAGTGGCCGGTTACTCATGGAATACCAAGAGTCATGTCTCTTGGTTTTCCTCATGAGGTGGCTCTTGATGATGTGGAACACCATCATTGGTCGGCCCATGCCAAGTCACAAATGATGTGGCATTTGGTCAAGTCTAACTTGACCCTTCATCTTCCCTCTCAAGTCAAGTCAAACTTGACTTAAATTCTCCCATGGTTGGTCAAATCTAACCATTGATTTAAGTCAATTTGATTTAATGATTCTCTATTCATTAAATTAAATTGATTCAATGAGTCATAATCTAAATTAAACTTATTCAATACATGAATCAAATTGAATCCAACTCAATTAGTGTAATTTGGATTACTCTTAATCTAATTTGGTTCATCATATGAACCTAATCCTCTTGGTTCATCATATGAACCTATTCTCCATCTAATTGTCCTTTGTGTGTGATCCTATAGGTTTTTGTAACGTTGACAATGCTCCTAAATCCATTTAGAAGCATAAATAATGAGCGATATCTAGCAACACATCATTACTACCCAAGTTACAAGAATGTTGAGATCCAACATCACCTTGTGACTACTAATTGTGACTCTCACAATATATGACAATATCCTTTTATCGTTGACATCTAGATTGATCAAATGAGACATAGAACGTGTCATCCTCTAATCAATCTATATCTTCAACTTCAAGTAGACTCACTCTAAACAAATGAGCTCAATATCTCATATTGACTCATTTGAGCATGACCATGCACTTAGTGGTCTCACTCTATCAAGAATGATGATGTCACTCCCGTTATATAGGAGGGATAAATTCCATCTATATCACTCACATCCCTTCACATAATTTGTTACATACCCAGTAATCGCCTTTATAGTCCACCCAGTTACGGGTGACGTTTGACGAAGCCAAAATATGCAACTCTTTATGTAGAGAACCATGGTGACTTCGGGTCCAAGAACTCAAAGTCATACTAATAGTCACATGAGAAAGTATATGACACTCATATAACGATCCATGATACTTTCTCATGGTGGGTCATTCAGTATACATTCTCCAATGTATACCCATGTGTCAACTTGATATCTCTATATCCATGACTTGTGAGATCAAGTCATCGAATTGACCTACATGCTAGTCTCATCGCATTAACATTGTCCCTGAATGTTAATACTTGACTAGGAATGATTAAGAGTAATGTTCTCTATATCATCTCACTATCGATTCAACCAATCGATTGATATAAATAAGAACCTTCTACTCAAGGACGCTATTATACTTAGTTATTTGACACAAATACAAGTAAGTATAATAACCATAAAGAAATGCCTTTATTAATATATAGGAATATGATACATCGAGTCCATACAACAATCATCATATGATTGACTCTAGGACTCTAACTAACAATCTCCCACTAGCACTAGTGACAATCAATGTAGGCTCTAAGGCATAATGACCTAGTGTGACCATCATGCTTTCTTTGTGCCAAAGCCTTGGTCAAGGGATCAACGACGTTAGCCACTGTGAGTACTCTGCAAATCTTCACATCTCCTCTATCGATAATCTCTCGAATGAGATGGAAGCACCGTAGTATATGTTTGGTCCGTTGGTGTGAGCGAGGTTCCTTAGCCTGCGAATTGCTCCATTGTTGTCACAATAGAGCTCTATAGGATCTGCTATGCTAGGAACCACCCCAAGTTCAGTAATGAACTTGCAGATCCAAACTGCCTCATTTGTCGCTTCTGATGCAGTAATATACTTGGTCTCTGTTGTAGAATCAGCAACTGTGTCCTACTTCGAACTCTTCCAGCTCACAGCACTACCATTCAAGCAAAACACGAACTCAGACTGCGATCTATAATCATCCTGATCAGTTTGGAAGCTGGGATCACTATAACTCTTTACAGCTAGCTCGCAATCGCCTCCAAATATCAAGAAATAGTCTTTAGTCCTTCTCAGGTACTTAAGAATATTTTTGACCACTATCCAGTGACGCTCACCTGGATCTGACTGGTATCTGCTCATCATGCTCAAAGCATACGAAACATCAGGACGAGTACATAACATGACGTACATGATAGATCCTATGACTGAGGTATAAGGGATCTTATCCATGCGATCTCTCTTCTCCCTAGAAGAGGGGCTTTGAGTCTTCGAAAGACTCACACCATGTGACATCGGCAGAAATCCTTTCTTGGAATTCTGTATGGCAAACCGTAGTAATACCGTGTCAATAAATGTACTTTGACTTAGGCCAAGCAATCTCTTAGATCTATCTCTATAGATCTTTATGCCTAGAATACAGGTTGCTTCACCTAAGTCTTTCATTGAGAAACAATTCCCTAGCCAAGTCTTGACAGACTGTAGTAAAGGGATGTCTTTCCCAATGAGTAGTATGTCATCCATATACAATATGAGGAAGATAACTATGTTCCCTACAATCTTCTTGTAGACACAAGGTTCATCTTCATTCTTGATTAAACCAAACTGTTTGATTGCATCATCGAATCGAAGAATCCAGCTCTGAGAAGCTTGCTTTAGTCCATAAATGGACTTATGCAGCTTGTATACTCTGCCAGTATGCTGTGGATCTACAAAATCCTCAGGTTGTGTCATGTATACATCCTCGACCAAGTTTCCATTCAAAAACGCGGGTTTGACATCCATCTGCCAGACCTCATAATCGTGGTATGCTGCAATAGCAAGCATGATCCGAATGGACTTAAACATCGCTACCGGAGAAAATGTTTCATCATAGTCAATACCATGAATTTGCTTGAAACCTTTAGCTACCAAGCGACCCGTATAGGTAATAAGTCCAACCATGTCAGTCTTTCTCTTAAAGACCCACTTACACCCAATGGGTTGACGACTTCAGGTTGATCAACCAAAGTCTTCATACTTGGTTGGTGTATATGGATTCCATCTCGAATCTCATGGCCTCTAGCCATGACTCAGAATCTGGTCTCATCACAGCTTCTTGATAGGAGGTAGGCTCATTTTCAACGAGCACACCGTCTGCATGGTCAGACAAGAGAAATGAGTATCTCTCAGGCTGATGACGTACCCTATCAGACCTGCGAAGAGGTAGGTCTACTTGAACTGGTTTTTGTTCCTCAACTCTTTGTGAAACAATGTCAGCATCCACAACACTTTGTGGTTCCAGTTCAACTTCCATCAATGCCTCAGTGCTATGGTCCATATCTTGAACTTCTTGAAGATCGAACATACTCCCACTAGTTTTTCTAGAAACAAAATCCCTTTCTGGAAATACCCCAGTCTTAGCCACAAACACTTTGTGTTGACTTGGAATGTAGAAATAATATCCATTCGTTTCCTTGGGATATCCAACAATATAGCATTTATCGGATTTGGGTCCCAGTTTATCCGAGACTTGACGTCGAACATAAGCCTCACAATCCCAAATCCTCATAAAAGACACCTGAGCATCTCTCCCAGTCCATATCCTATATGGTGTCTTTATCACAGCCTTGGATGGAACACGGTTAAGTGTGAAGGCTCCCCCAAAAGGATATAGGAAGATCTGTGTGACTCATCATAGACCGTACCATATCTAATATGGTACAATTCTTCCTTTCGGATACACCATTCCACTGTGGTGTTCATGAGGATTGAGTTGGGATAGAATCTCACACTCAGTTAGATATTCATGAAACTCATAGCTAAGGTATTCACCACCTCGATCTGATCGAAGTATCTTAATACTCTTGCCTAGCTGGTTTTGTATTTCATTCTTGAATTTTTTGAACTTTTCAAAGGATTGTGATTTATGTGTCATCAGATACATATAACCATATCTACTAAAGTCATCAGTAAATGTAATGAAGTACCTATAACCACCTCTGGCAGCGATATTGAAAGGGCCACATACATCACTATGTATAAGTCCTAACAAGTCAGCCACTCTTTCGCTGTGTCCACTAAAGGGAGTCTTGGTCATTTTGCCCAGTAGGCATGACTCGCATGTCTCATATGATTCAAAATCAAATGAGTCCAGCAAACCATCTTTATAGAGCTGGGATAAGCGATTCTCATTTATATGACCTAAGCGACAATGCCAGAGATAGGTTTGGTTCGTATCATTTCACTTGAATCTTTTGGTATTTATGTTATAGATAGGGCTTTCTAAGTCTAGAATATAGAGTCCGTTTATCAGAGGTGCACTACAATAGAACATATCATTTAAGTAACAGAACAACATTTGTTCTTTATTACAAAAGAAAAACCTTTCTTATCCAAACAAGAGACTGAAATGATGTTCTTAGTAAGAGCAAACACATAACAACATTCATCTAATTCTAGTACAAGCCCAGAGGGCAGAGATAGTAAGTAAGTTCAATCTCAGAGAGCAAACACATAACAACATTCATCGAATCTCTCGTGCCTCGCTTGTCCTTGATATAGTTGACGAAGATGTTCAATCATATCATAAGAAGACATCAACTCGTGTTGCTTCTGAAGCTCAGAGTTCATGGTCGCGAGCATGAGGGATGACACATCTAATGCGTCATCTTGATGCTTCTTATAAGCATCTTGGTCAGCTCGTGTGGCAGTGGCAGGAGGTGCCTCGGGAATGGGCTGCTCCAGGACGTATAGTTTTCTTTCTTGAGTGAGAACAATTCTCAGATTCCTGTACCAGTCCAGGAAATTAGCTCCATTGAGCTTGTCCTTGTCAAGGACAGAACGTAGAGAGAATGTGTTTGTATTTGTCGACATGACAATCTACAACAGAAATAATGCAGAAAGTAATATCATATTCCATTTATCATTTAATTAGACCTTTAACTAAATGATACTCTCACTTAATTATAGAGTTTTTGTAGAATCAAGTCATATATGTGGTCAAACCACACTACAAGATTCTTACCAATTAGCTATAATTTTCGTGGGACAAGATCCACATCATACTATGACTTGAGTTAGCTTTGGCTAAATCGCCCAAGACTTAGTATGATCGGTAGATAACGAATTATCAATTACATCTCTATGCAACTCTTGTTTATAAGATCAAAAAATCTCATTTATATTAAAACTTGAGTTAGCTTTGACTAAATCGCCCAAGATTTAGTATAAATGTGATTTTTATCCTATCGTCCAACCGTTGGAAAATGTCTATAGTTATACCCGATCCAATTGAGTTAACTAGTTATACTCAATATAATTGAGTTTGTACTCACCCAAGCTTTGATAGGCGGGACCAAGATTGTCCCTCCGTATCCTACCAAGATAATATGTGTTGCTCTGCTTTGGCAGATTCAACAACAACAAATGATCGAGGTAGTGATGGGTATCAAAACTTGGTAGGCATATCGAGTTGACTTGATTAAGATCTAATCTAATCGTGGATTCGTATCTTATACGCATCAATGCACTAATTACCTTACATTATTATGCATCACATACATAAGCAATGAAAGATAATTAATTATTTTGTGATGAGATCATGACCCTACTACAATATTTTCAAACCAATGAAAAGATCGGACGGTCAACCTAGGTCAATGACTTCTTCAAGCGTTTCCCTTTGACCGCCATGTGTTGAAATCGCCCTCCTCGTAACTTCTTCTTGAGTGGACCTTCCACCGCTTCATTTTGTACATTACAAATGTGAAACTCGAGTCACATTCGAATCTAAAATTTATCTACAACAAGAATATAAAAGAGAGGTACGACTCGCAGGTCGCATATAACATATACAGCACGCACAACACACAAAAATGGCGCGCATGTCATATTATGAATTACAACACATTTTAACCAATCATATTATGATTTTTGGGCCATGACCATCACAAAATCACACATAATTCTAAATTATGTATTTTACATAAATTTCTATAATTTTACTAATGATTTTATCGATTTTATGAGTCATAACTTTCCGATGGTCCCGTTTAGCGATTTTTCAAGCACGATCGTGGGACAATGCCTCTTGTGGGGTTAGGGGCAGCGCCCCTTCTCACGAAATGAATGTCGCAAGTGTCCCATCTTGATCTAACAACGCCTTAAGTCGTTGTCCCAAAACAATTTGGCCGAAAACTTGCTGTTTCGGAAAGTTTTTCTCGGTAATCGAAGCCTACAAGTGTCCAAGCACTTGTTGCTTCGCTTCTACGAGAAAAATACTCACAAAATCTATAAAATTAGTAAACTTACAGATCTGAAACAATTTCATAAAATTAAAATACAAACTTGTACATGCTTCGCACGTAGCTCTTATACCACTGTTGGAACATTCGAGCTGCAAAAATCGCTTTTGCGTTGCGGAAACCTCGAAGTCTTGCCACGGATCCGTGCGAAGATATATAAAAATAAATCATGTACAAGTTTCTAACCTAGATCTACCTTAGATCTACATGATAAAGAGTATACCTTTGAAGCGAAGCCCTTCGCAAATCTCGCTCGTCCAAGGTTCTTTGGATCTCAAGTGTGTTTAAGCGTACACACCTCTAGAAGTATCCACACAAACAAGAGATGAAGAGAGACCACTAGAGTGTGCTAGAACTCTTGATGTCTCAGCAATGGAGGAGAGGGAGAGATGAGTAGAGAGGAAGAAGAAGAGAGAATTAAGTTAGCCTTCAATTTTCACACAAATGCTCTAATTCTCCCTTTAAGTGGTCGGTCACTCATGGAATACCAAGAGTCATGTTTCTTGGTTTTCCTCATGAGGTGGCAAACAATGAGGTGACTCTTGATGATGTGGAACACCATCATTGGCTGGCCCATGCCAAGTCACAAATGATGTGGTATTTGGTCAAGTCAAACTTGCCCCTTCATCTTCCCTCTCAAGTAAAGTTAAACTTGACTTAAATTCTCCCATGGTTGATCAAATCTAACCATTGATTCAAGTCAATTTGATTTAATGATTTTCTATTCATTAAATTAAATTGATTCAATGAGTCATAATCTAAATTAGATTCATTCAATACATGAATCAAATTGAGTCCAACTCAATTAGTCTAATTTAGATTACTCTTAATCCAATTTGGTTCATCATATGAACCTAATCCTCTTGGTTCATCATATGAACCTATTCTCCATCTAATTGCCCTTTGTGTGTGATCCTATAGGTTCTTGTAGCGTTGACAATGCTTCTAAACCCATTTAGAAGCATAAGTAATGAGCGGTATCTAGTAACACATCATTACTACCCAAGTTACAAGAATGTTGAGATCCAACATCACCTTGTGACTACTAATTGTGACTCTCACAATATGTGACAATGTCTTTCTATCCTTGACATCTAGATTGATCAAATGAGGCATAGAACGTGTCATCCTCTAATCAATCTATATCTTGAACTCCAAGTAGACTCACTCTAAACTAATGAGCTCAATATCTCATATTGACTTATTTGGACATGGTCATGCACTTAGTGGTCTCACTCTATCAAGAATGATGATATCACTCCCGTCATATAGAAGGGATAGATCCCATCTACATCACTCACATCCCTCCGCATAATTTGTTACATATCCAGTAATCGCCTTTATAGTCCACCCTATTACGGGTGACATTTGACGATGCCAAAGTATGCAACTCCTTATGTAGGGAACCATGGTGACTTCAGGTCCAAGGACTCATAGTCATAATAATAGTCACATGAGAAAGTATATGACACTCATATAACGATCCATGATACTTTCTCATGGCGGGTCATTCAGTATATATTCTCCAATGTATACCCATGTGTCAATTTGATATCTCTATATCCATGACTTGTGAGATCAAGTCATCAAGTTGACCTACATGCTAGTCTCATCGTATTAACATTATCCCTGAATGTTAATACTTGACTTGGAATGATTAAGAGTAGTGTTCTTTATATCATCCCATTATCGATTCAACCAATCGATTGATATAGATAAAAACTTTCTACTCAAGGACACTATTATACTTAGTTATTTGGCACCAATACAAGTAAGTATAATAATCATAAAGAAATACCTTTATTAATATATAGGAATATGATATATCGAGTCCATACAACAATCATCATATGATTGACTCTAGGGCTTTAACTAACAGATGACCCTCCGACGCTCAAGTTAGTCACCGACGATGTGTGGAAGCAAAGCAAAGTAGTGAGCAGTAGACTATCGCATAACCCCCTGAAGCTTGGACCCCTCCCCCCTTTTATATAGGGCTCCTATAATGTGTGTGCATGCTTCCCGAGGCATGCATGTTTCTCAAAACATTCCCTGAAAAGATATATCAGTAAAGTGTCCCTAACACAATACTTTAACGAGCCGAGCATATCTCTGAAGTGATAGTGGAAGTTTCTGTTGTACGATCTTCTATCTGAACCAGCCGCCGACCATGCCGCCTGTCAGTGGCGCATGCTTTCAGAAAGATAATATCCAGCTAGTTGTGTTTTTTACTGGGCTGAGCGAGATAGCCGCTCGAACGATAACTGCTCGGCTCAGGTTCTTACTCTTTGCTCGGATGAGTGTATTATCTGGTCGAGCGGGAAGGCCGCTCGATCTGCGCTCTCGCTGTCCTGATCCATGAGCCATTATCTTGGACGAGCGGGAAAGTCACTCGGCGTGGCCTTGCAGATACCTATGTAGGCTTTCTGAGCGTCGGAAGCTCAGAACCCCGCCGAGCTATTATGTTGTCGGATCGGGCCTTCATTACCTTGATCGGGCGAGTGTGCTCCCCGATCGGCCAGTAGTACAGGGGCGTTTGATCACCTTGACTCTAACCTTCACCGTGGCACTGACCTCCACAATGGCAGCGGGGTGGGGCGTCCTCCCCTTATCATCGCATCACAAGTCTCCCCTTTAAGTCTAGTCGAAGGAGGTTATAGTCCAATTGACTGGACCAGTGTGCGCTGATTTCCTTCCGATCGACCCTCATCATTGTATGGACTTGTTAGGATGTACCTGATCCTCGCCGATCGACCTTCTGCAAGTAGTCGCTCGGTCAAGCATGCTCCTTTGATCCGGTCGGGAGAGCAAAGACTTACACTTAGAAGACTTCCCCCTCCGCCTATTCTGGGCGAACGCAGATGGGACTGATGTCATCCCGATTTCTTAGGAAGTGTGCAAATCCTTTTTTATTAAGGCGGAGCGGGTTCCCATACCGACTTTAATTGTCGACCAGTGACAACACACCACGTGTCATGCCTGCAGTCGTCGCACGGTTGACGTGACTGTAGGACCGTTGGGCCGGCTAGAAGGGGGGTTGAATAGCCTGAAAAAAATAAACAGAAAAGACCCTTCTCGAACTTTTAACAGAACACTTGCATAAAGTAAATTAGCAGTAAATAAAAAGCAGAAAGAAGAGGCTCACAATTTGACTTGGTTACAACCAAGGAGGTTATTAATCCAAGGAATGAACGTGCACTAAAATATCTCCTTCAGGCGGAGAAGCCTCTTACAGCAGTGAAAGCACAAAAGACAGAAGATAAACTAGAACAGAAGCGCACAAGTGTTTAGAATGTAAATTTCTGAGTTGATTCAAATCTTCTGGACCAAGGCTATATTTATAGCCTTGGTCGGGGCGCTTGGAAGGGTTCCGGGCGCCCTGGGGGGGGGATAAATTTTATCCCCCAACGTTCAGATCGAGTTTTGACTCGATCTGGTCAAAATACTGGTCCTGGCGCTCGGAAGGGTTCCGGGCGCCCCAGGCTGCTCCGGGCGCCCCGGAGCCCAAAGTCAACCAACGTTGACTTTTTCATCCGGGGACCACTGCTCCGGTTTGGTTCGGCTCGATCCGGGTCTTCTACTCCGGATCCGCTTGCTTGGGTGATCTCTGCCATCCGGAAAAGGTCTCACCCAAACCCAACTTCCGGTCTTCTCGAGCGAGCTTCCCTTCGGCTTCTCGTCCCTCGGAATCGCTGCGTGTTTCCTTCTCGTCCGCCGGGGTACTCATCCGCAGTCTTCGTCCCTCGGACGCACCGCGTGCCGTCCTTCTCGCTAGCTGCGTCTCTTGCTTCCCGAGCAATCTTCCGCTCCGGCTTTCGTCCCTCGGAATCACCGCACGCTTCCTTCTCGTCCGCTAGTGTACTCTTCCGCAGCACCTCGTCCCTTGGATTGCCGTCCTTCTCGCTAGCTGCGTCTTCCGCTCGACTACCTGTGTTCCTAAGCTCCTGCACACTTAGACACAAGGTTAAATACACACAGGACCTAACTTAACTTGTTGATCACACCAAAACAACCTTGGGGTTCCAACAATCTCCCCCTTTTTGGTGTGATCAACCTAAGTTAAGCTAGGGTTAAAATAGATATAAAATAAAGTTAAGTAAATTAACTTAATTTGCAATTTAAGTGCAAAAAGATAGAAAAAGATTAAAATCTAAAAGATTAAAATCTATCTACCTCCCCCTAGACTTATACTTTCCTTTCTCCCCCTTTGATAAAAAAAAAATGGGGTTCCAAGAAAAAAACAATCTAAGGGTTTAAAAACATAGAAAAAATATTTAAAAAAATTTCTAGGTTTTTAAGAAATTTTTAAAAAAATTTTAAGTTATTTAAGCTGAGATTTCTAGTTTCAGGAAAAGGTTTTTAACTTAGAAAGAAATGATTTTTGAGAATTTTTCTAAGTAAGAAAAAAATTCAAAAAAAATCCTAACTTAAATTTTTGAGAATTTTTAAGCACAAAAAAAACTTAGGGAAAAAAAAATTCTAAGTAAGTAAATTTCTGAAATAAAATGTTTTGAATAACCTTTTTAAAGCACTAATTAATTCTTGTATTAATGCTTTATTCGTAAGTTAATTAAACATTTATTTCAATATTTTGGCTTCCAGGTCGTGGCGAGGCACTAGGCCTTCTTGGTTATTGGAGCAACAACCACTTCCTTGACAAAGCCTCATAAGGAAATTCTTTGTTTAATTTTCTCACTTAAAGCGCTAATTTTACAATTTAGTTTAGGCATGATTTAGGAACCCAATATAGGTTCCACCCTACTTGATTAATTAAGAAGCTTTTAGGGACATATTTTCTTGAAATGTTCCTAATTTGTCCCGGGTGATATTTAAAGTACCAATTTAAATTATTAAATCTTTTAAAATTGGTTCTAGATGAACATGCATAGTTTTTCAAGCTATCTACTTGAATTTTCAAATCATCATTTTCAAATTTCAACTTTTCATTTGTTATTTTTAATTTATCTAATTCTTCTAAGGGACAAGACTTAGCTAGAATTACTTTTAAATTTTTATTTTCACTTTCTAATTTGCAGCAATCTTTTGTTAAAAGTTTAACGAACTTAAACATTTTATCGGGAGGAAGAGATCGTACCTGACTTACCTTGTCGATCTTGTTGTCCGTTTCTCCCCCTGAGCTGCTGCTTTCTTCCGACGTGTCTCCCCCTTCATCGATGCTCTCGATGCTCATTTCGGAAGAGCTTGAATCGCAGTCGTCGTCTTGATGACTCACCATCAGTGCGAGTCCGGAAAATGCTTCGACTTCTGATTCGGACGAGGTATCGTCCCACGTCGCCTTCAGGGCCTTTCGTTTTTGGATAGGCTTCTTACCCTTTTCCTTATCTTTGTTCTTCAGCTTGGGGCAGTTGTCCTTGACATGCCCTTCTTCGTCGTAATGGTAGCAGCGGATAGTTCTTTTCTTTCTACCCTGTGGATGGTTAGTTTTTCTAGAATTGTATAACTTCTTAAATCGTCTTACCATCATTACCATTTCCTCGTCGTCGAGAGAAGATTCCGATTCAGGTTCGTCTCTCGAAACTTTGAGGGCGACGTTGTTCTTTGGCTCCCTCATTCCTGCACATCTTGACTCATGCACTTCAAATGTTGAAAAAAAATCTTCTAATGAAATTTTTTCTAAGTCCTTCGAAATGTAAAAAGCATCTACTAGTGATGCCCATTTTGAATTTCTAGGGAAGGAATTTAAAGCGTACCTGAGCGAATCTCGGTTACTTACCTCTTCTCCGAGATTCGAAAGTCCGGTGATGAACTCTTGTATCCTCGAGTGTAGATGTGCAATTGTTTCACCTTCTTCAAGACGGAGGTTGGTGAGCTGGTTGCGAAGTAAGTCCCGTCTCGCAAGCTTGGCTTCGGATGTTCCTTCGTGTAATTCAAGGAACTTCTCCCAAAGAGTTGTAGGTGTCGACACGGTTGACTTCTTGTGGCGGAAGTACGGTTAGCAGATGGAATTCTGCTTTCTTGTTTGCCACGTACTCGGCCTGCTCTTTCTTTGTCCATTGATTTTTCGCTTTGCCCTCGGGAGCTTCAAAACCGTGTTCCATTGTTAGTAATAAATCAAAATCGGTACCGAAAAATACCTCCATGTGCTTCTTCCAGCTTGCAAAGTCCCCCTCGAATTTTGGTGGGTGGATGTTAGATCCGGCCATCTCGTTGCTTCGTTCGGCGGTTAGTCCTCCTGAAGCGTCTCGGCTCTGATACCACTTGTAGGACCGTTGGGCCGGCTAGAAGGGAGGTTGAATAGCTTGAAAAAAATAAACAGAAAAGACCTTTCTCGAACTTTAAACAGAACACTTGCATAAAGTAAATTAGCAGTAAATAAAAAGCAGAAAGAAGAGGCTCACAATTTGACTTGGTTACAACCAAGGAGGTTGTTAATCCAAGGAATGAACGTGCACTAAAATATCTCCTTCAGGCGGAGAAGCCTCTTACAGCAGTGAAAGCACAAAAGACAGAAGATAAACTAGAACAGAAGCGCACAAGTGTTTAGAATGTAAATTTCTGAGTTGATTCAAAGCTTCTGGACCAAGGCTATATTTATAGCCTTGGTCGGGGCGCCTGGAAGGGTTCCGGGCGCCCTGGGGGGATAAATTTTTCCCATGATCGAGTTTTGACTCGATCCGGTCAAAATCTTGGTCGGGCGCAGGAAGGGTTCCGGCGCCTGCTCGGGCGCCCGGATTCGGCGCCGAACCCAAAGTCAATCAACGTTGACTTTTCATCCGGGACCACCGCTTGGTTTGGTTCGACTCGATCCGGGTCTTCTACTCCGGATCCGCTTGGGTGATCTCTGCCATCCGGAAAAGGGCTCACCGAACCCAACTTCCGGTCTTCTCGAGCAGGCTTCTCGTCCCTCGGAATCGCTGCGTGTTTCCTTCTCGTCCGCCGGGGTACTCATCCGCAGTCTTCGTCCCTCGGACGCACCGCGTGCCGTCCTTCTCGCTAGCTGCGTCTCTTGCTCCCCGAGCAATCTTCCGCTCCGGCTTTCGTCCCTCGGAATCACCGCACGCTTCATTCTCGTCCGCCAGTGTACTCTTCCGCAGCACCTCGTCCCTCGGACTGCCGTCCTTCTCGCTAGCTGCGGAAGTCCGCTCGACTACCTATGTTCCTAAGCTCCTGCACACTTAGACACAAGGTTAAATACACACAGGACCTAACTTAACTTGTTGATCACACCAAAATAACCTTGGGGTTCCAACAGTGACAAGCATTGACGACGACGTTTGGCAGTTTGAATTCAACGGTCGGATCATCGCCTATGTTTTCACGACCTAGATCGGATGACTCTGGTCGGTCGAGCCCAGGGTATATGAGCTCGTCGCCTCACCATCTTCTTCACCTTCGTGCTTTTGCGCTTGTGCTCTCCAGCGATTCTGTATGTGTTCTCCGGCGACCTTCAGCGCGTTGTCGGCCACTTCTCCTTTCCTACTCTAATGATCCTAGTCCTGTAAGCTTCCTTCTCTTATGCGCTTTCGGTTTCCGGCCTCTCCTTGTTCCTGGTGTCTTTCCTGTGATCTTTTTGCTTCTTTGTTTGCGTTTCCTCAGCTGTTTTTGCTTTCTATCGCAAAGGAGAGCTCTTCTCAGTCGTCAGGCCCCCTCTTGGACTCTGGTACACCACCATGGAGACCAGGTTTGATTTGGGCGATGTTAAGAGCCTCAAGAATGTTTTTGAGATTCCACCTGATCATGAGATCATTTTGTCTTCCGCATACGATCGGTCAAATGAACCGTCGACAAACACCATCTGTCTGATCAGGGACCAATTTGTGGTCGGTCTCCTCTTCCCTATCCATCCCTTCATCATTGAATTATGTAATTATTTTCGTGTTCCCCGTCCGCAACTTGTATCGAATTTCTTTCGCCTTCTGTGCGACATCTTCGTGTTGTTCCGGCTGCACGACATCCCTCTGACTCCTCAAGCTTTCCGCTACTTCTATTACCCCAAACAGTCCAAACTGGATACCTTTCTGTTTCAATCTCGGATCAGGCTGATGTTCACCTTAGGTAAGCGGTTTCATGTACGTTTTTCCTTTGATTCTAACTGATTTTTCTGCTTCTTTTGCAGCCGAAGTCATGCTGCATGCTCAGATGTCCAGCCTTACGAGGCTTCAGAATGGTGAGATCGAGGCGGTTGCTATTGAGGAATTGGCGAACCGCGACCTACAGCCGGTCGGCTCTTAAGATGAGAGTGCAATGACTCTCGTCTTAGCGAGTGGAGGGGTAGTTAGCCGAGCCCCTAGTCTTGAGATTGCTGGCGGCTCGAAGCAACCACCCAAGCAAGCGCCTATTGCTTGATCGGAGAGTTCAAGCTCGGCTGGCGAGCCATTGTTAAGGCGCAAGAGGCATCGAATAGAGTCTTCGCGCTCTGCTGCTTTAGCGGTGGGATCCGTCGAAAGGGTTGAGGTCGGCACCTAGAATCCCTCCTCAATCCCTGAGACCATGCCCGAGATATCCTCCGATCGGACTCCTTCGGTGATCGAGCTGTCACAAGAGCCTATTGCCGCACAGCCCTTGGCCTCCATGCCGTCATCACAGCCATCGAGGGTTTAGCAATCGGCCATCCTCCCGGCATCTGCGTCCCGGCCGGCCGGCCTAGCAACCTTGGCCCACTGGGCTCCGGGCGGTTGAAGATTCGTCACGGCGATCCTTCACTTGCCAACGGAGGAGTACAGCGAGCCGAACGCCTAGTCGCGCACTCCTGAGCATCAAGTCATCATACGGGGCCAGCTCGCCTAGGTCTGGGAAGAAGCCCGAGCGGCGGTGATGCCCCCGGGCGAGCTCGCCAATAGCCATACCCAAATAACAACTGGGGTAAGCTCTCATTGTGATTATCTTTTCTCCGATCGGTTATAATCCTTTTTCCTGTTTGTAGTATTCGGTGGAGAGCCTGGCTATGTGCCACAGGCTGGCTCAGTTGGAGGATGAGTTCAGGAAGCTCCAAGTCTGAAGCAGCCAACCTGCCGATGACTCGAAGGAGATGGAAAAGATGAAGGCCGACCTGGAGGAGACCAAGCTCCTGGATGCCAAACGGGTTAAAACCTCCGGCCAGGAGGAGATGCTGGGCTGACTCAAGAAGCAGGTCAGCACTTTTGACAAGAAGATCAAGTCAGCCACCGCTAGGAAGAATCGGGCCATCGAGGACCTGGAACTGAAGAATAAGGAGACTCGAGATCTCGCCAGCAAGCTCAAAGAGGCTGAAGATTTTATGGTGATCGAGCGAGCGAGCTAGTCGATGCGGGAAACTGAGCTCCAGGGCCAACTCTCCACTAAGGACGCAGCACTGAAGCTGACACAGGATGAGCTAGAGAAGGTGAAGACTGAGCTGGAGGGCTCTCAAGCGGCGATGAAGATTTATCAGGACGCTGAGCCCAGTCAATTTGCAACAATGAGACAGAACTACATTTGCTCGTACGCGTTCAATGATAAAGTCGTCGCTCGTTATCTTCGGCTCTGTAACCTTGCAATCAACGAGACGATCAACCAGCTCAAGGCGAGCGGCCACCTTCCCGAGACCTTGAAGGATAGCGTTATCAGTCGGGACAAGATGACCGAGTCACTACCCGATAACGCTCTGGATTACCTTGAGTGAGGTTGAGCGCTGTAAATTTTTGAAGTCTTAATGTAAACTCACCCGTTCGGCGAAGCTCTTATCTTTATCCTGCAACTGTAATCTTGAAATGTAATCTTGAAAATTTAGTTTTAACATATGCGCCCGTTCGATAAAGCATTTTCTTTCACAGCATTTCTTGTCTTTGACTGTAAATGCACATGATCTTGTATCTGCGAATACCCGCTTGACCATAAGAGCAAGTTCGGATTTAATGTCGTCGCTCGCCCGTTAGTGAGTATACGCGTTTAATGTCGCCGCTCGAGGATTCACCATTCGACCATTGGTGGAGACATTCGTTTAACGTCGCCGCTCGACAGTTCAGTGAAGACTTGGGTTTAAGGTCGTCGCTCGACCGTTGGTGGAGACACACGTTTAACGTCGTCGCTCGATGATTTGGTGAAGACTCGGATTTAAGGTCGCCGCTTGACCATTGGTGGATACTAGGGTTTAACATCGCCGTTCGACGATTTGGTGAAGACACGCGTTTAACGTCGCCGCTCGACGATTTAGTGAAGACACGCGTTTAATGTCGCTGCTCGACGCATTGGTGAAGACTTGGGTTTAAGGTTGTCGCTCGACCATTAGTGGAGACTAGGGTTTAACGTCGCCGCTCGACGATTTGGTGAAGACACGTGTTTAACATCGCCACTCGACGATTTAGTGAAGACACGCGTTTAACGTCGTCGCTCGACGATTTGGTGTGTCATTCGACATATAGCTTAGAAATCTTTTATTTTGACCCTACGTTCAGAGAGGACGTACAAAAATGTATAAATACACTTGCGCACCTCTCATTCGGCCCGATAGCGCTGGAGATGATTTGTGCTCCATGGTCATTCGACCCGCCTTCCCGTTTCGTCCTCTAGATAATAAGCACCCTAGCGGAGATTTTCCATGACCTTGAAAGGCCTTGCCCATGGAGTTTCGAGCTTGGTGACGTCCTCGACTGGCTTGACTTTCTTCCAAACGAGGTCACCGACCTCGAAGGACATCGGGATCACCCTCCGATTGTAGGTTTGCTTCACCCATTACCGATACGCCATCAGTCGAATGACTGCTTTGGCGCGAACTTCGTCTACCAAGTCTAGCTCCAAAAGCCTTCGCTCGTCTATCATAATGTTGCACCCGATCAGACTCTATCCCGACCTCGACGGGGGCAACTGCTTCACCGCTATACACCAGGTGGAAGGGGGTCAGACCGGTCCCTTCTTTGGGTGTCGTGCGGAGGGCCCACAGCACGCTTGGGAGCTCATCGACCCAGTTGCCTCTCATGTGGTTGAGCCGAGCGCGCAAGACTCGGAGGATTTCCTGATTGGTGACTTTTTCTTGCTCGTTCTCTGCGGATAGGCCACGGAAGTGAAGGCTTGTTGAATGTCATATCCCTCGCATTATTCTTTGAGCCTTTGCCCTGCGAACTGCCTCCCATTGTCATATACGAGCCGTCATGGTATGCCAAACTGGCATATGATTTGTTGCCAAATGAACCTTATGACCATCTATTCGGTTATCCTTGCAAGCGGCTCAGCCTCCACTCACTTTGAGAAGTAATCTACGGCCACGAGCAGAAACTTCTGTTGGTCGGTCGCTATGGGGAAAGTCCCGACAATGCCCATGCCCCATTGGTCGAACGGACAAAAGACCGTGGACACCTTCATCTCCTTGGTGGGTCGGTGCGAGATGTTATGATACTTTTGACAGGACAGACACGTGACCACCGTCCAAGCAGCGTCTTGCTGGAGGGTTGGCCAAAAATATCCGGCCAGTAGTATCTTCCTTGCCAATGATCGACCCCTCGGATGTCTTCCACAAGATCCCTGATGTACTTCTTGCAATATGTAATCGGCGTCTTTCGATCCGACGCACTTGAGAAAAGGCCGGGAGAAGACTTTCCTATACAGCTGGTCTCCGATCAGAGTGAATCGCCCGAACCTTTTTCTCAACAACCGAGCCTCTTCCCGATCAGACGGTGTTGTTCCTGACCGAAAGAATTCTATCAACGTTGTCCTCCAGTCGTTCGGGAGCGTGAGTCCTTCCATTCGATCGATGTGTGTCACCAAAGAGACTTGCTCGATAGGCTGCTCTATGATAATAGGCGACAATGAACTGGCTAACTTGGCTAATTCATCGACAACCTGATTCTCTGCTCGGGAGATCTTATGTATGACCTCTTGAAAGCGGGACCTCAATTTTTCAAAGGCCTCTGCGTAGAGCTTGAATTGGATATTGCTTATCTCAAACACTCAGGACAACTGCTGAGCGACCAACTGAGAATCCGAGTGGATCAAGATTTTGACTGGTCCGACATGCTGAGTGGCCTGTAAGCTGACTATTAGCGCCTCGTACTCGGCTTCGTTGTTGGTAGCCCTGTAGTCTAGTCGAATGACCAATTGCATCCGATCTTCTTGTGGGGAGATGAGTAGTATGCCGATGTCGCTCCCCTGTCGAGTGGACGAACCATTCACATATATCCTCCACACGACCTCTTGCTCCGGGCTCTGTACCTCGGTGACAAAATCCACCAAGGATTGTGCTTTGATGGTGGTTCGGGGTTGATATTGGATGTCGAACTCGCTGAGCTCTATTGCCTATTTGATCAGCCGTCCGGATGCCTCGAGATTGAGAAGTACTCTCCCCAAGGGACTGTTGGTCATCACGATTATAGAGTGAACGAGAAAGTATGGGCGAAGCCTCCGAGCAACGAGCACTAAAGCATAAGCCAACTTCTCAAGATCGGGACTCAACATCTTTTAATATGTGGCTTAAAAAGTACAGTGGTTGTTCCTCGCCACTCTACGTAACTAATGCCGAACCGACCGCATGCTCTTTAGATGACAAGTAGATCCGGAGCGGCTCGCCAACACATGGCTTGGCTAAGACAGGCAAGGAGTTGAGGTATTCTTTGAGTTCTTCGAATGCCTTGTCGCACTCCTCATCCAGTGAAATTTTGTCGCCCGGCACAGTATTTTGAAGAATGACAAGCTTCGATCGGATGCCTTGGAGATGAATCTAGATAGTGCTGTGATCCAACCGGTCAATCGCTGAGCTTCCTTCAGGTTGTGGGATGGGGGCATATCTTGCAACACTTTTACTTTGACTGGGTTCGCCTTGATGCCCCGCTCAGTTACGATGTAGCCAGGATGCACCCACTCTTTGCGCCGAACAAACACTTACTTGGGTTTAGGTTTATCCCATAAGCCCTGAGTGTCTAGCAGGTCTCCTCAATATCTGCACATAGGTCAATCACTCAGAGAGATTTTATCAATATATCATCTACGTATACCTCCATGTTACGGCCGATTTGACGTCGAAACACTTTATTCATTAATTTTTGATAAGTGACTCCTGCATTCTTGAGTACGCCGTCGACGTAATGAAGCTGACCTTTTCTTGATTTTCGTGGACGAGCGACACCTGATGATAACCCTGGTAGGCATCCAACATGCAGATCAGCTCGCATCCTATAGTGGAGTACACCATCTGATTGATCCGAGGTAACAGGTAGAAGTCCTTCTGGCATGCGTTGTTCAGGTCACAGAAGTCGATGCAGACTCGTCACTTGTTGCCCGTTTTAGAGACGAGGACAACGTTGGCGAGCCAGTTCGGAAATTGAACTTCCCTCATGTGTCCTGCTTGCAACAACTTTTCTACCTCCGCGCGGATAATCAGGTTCTGCTCGGCGCTGGAATCCCTTTTACGCTGCTTTACCGGACGAGCGTCCGGTCGGACATGTAGCTCATGCTGAGCTATGCTTGGAGAGATGTCGGATAGCTCATGTGTTGACCATGCAAACACATCATAGTTTCGTTAGAGACAGGCGATCAACTCCGCCTTCTGTTCGACTCCCAGATCCGCAGCTATGAAAGTAGTTGCCTCCGCTCGGCAAGGATGGATCTGGAGTTCCTCTTTCTCCTTATAGACTAGGGCAGGAGGTTTTTCAGTAATAGTATTTACCTCTAGCCGTGGAGTCTTCGAGGCGGACCTAGCTTCGGTTTTGACCATCTCGACGTAGCAGCGTCGAGCGGTTAGTTGATCACCCTTGACCTCCCCTACCCGGTCGTCTACCGGGAACTTGATCTTTTGGTAGTAGGAGAGACTACTGCTCGGAACTCATTAAGGGTTGGTCGACCCAGGATGACATTATAGGCTGAGGGGGCGTCTACCACGACAAAGTTTGTGGTTTGGGTCCTTCTGAGCGGTTCCTCTCCGAGTGAAATGGCCAATCTTTGTTTTGCCGATCGGCAATACATCATTGCCGGTGAACCCATATAGCGGAGTCATCATAGGTAATAGCTCAGCCGGTCGATCTGCAGCTGATCGAACGCCTTCTTAAAAATGATGTTCACCGAACTCCCTATGTCAACGAAGATACGGTGAATGATATAACCTTGCCCTTTGATGCTTTCGGCCGACCGGCCGCGACATTCTACACGACATGCATCCTTGTTTCACGTGGCCGCCCTCCTTCGGCTCTCGGCCCCTGGGCGGCTGGTGGTTGCTCATTGGTCCGTGCTCGGTCGGCGCCGAAGGCTCGGCTAGCGTCTCCTTCCTTCTGGCTGCTTGGGCTTCTTCCACATTAATGTACTCATTGGCCTTTTTGAGCATGTGATCATAATCTCTGGGCGGCTTCCTTATGAGCGATCGGAAGAAGTCTCCCTTGACGAGCCCTTGAGTGAATGCATTCATCATTGTCTCGGATGAGACCGACGGGATATTGATAGCCACCTAATTGAAGCTGTAACACCCATAAATTTTCTATTCCAAAAGAGCAAAAAGAAATAAAAATATATTCATAAATGACCCAGGTTAGGATTGAACCCTAGACCTCTTACTTGAGATTTGTTTAAGTAGTCATTAGGTGGTGGTAAAGCATCACATTGGCAATAGGAAACAATTCCTTATATGTAGGTTATGTGGGAAGAGATGCTTCAACTTCCACTTAGTATAAAAGGGAATGGAAAAGACCAAAACCTAAAATTTTTTCATTTCCTCTTCTCCTTTAGCCGAAATTTCTTCCTCCTCCCTTCAAATTTTGGCCAAGAACCTTTGGGTTCCATCCTTTGAAGCTTTTCAAGAGGAGAATCTAAGAGGAGGGTTTTCTTTCGGGGATTAGTACGTGGGTGAAGTGAAATCCGGAGGCCAAGGTATACAAGGGAGACTTATTTTCCCAAAATCCTAGTGGTATAATTGTAAGAAATAGTGAAAAGAAGTAAGTATCTCTCACCTGCAGTATAAGTTACTTCGATGTTACATATATTGATATGTTTTAAGCAAGTAAAGCAAGATGCATGTTATGAGATGTTTATTGCATGTTAAGAAAAGATAGACACTATGATATATAAGATGCCCTCCAAGTTTGGGATTAAGAGCAATGTTAGAGTATCTTGATTTGCTTCCCATTAAGTTTTGGGACTAAGAAGCATAATCAAGTGCCCTAAAGTGCTTCCCTATAAGTGTGAGGGATTAAGCGCACATAAGGTACTTGTTGAATGACAAGAAAGTGCAAGTATAAGAAAACAGTATTTAACGAAAGTATTTTACTTTAAAAAGACATGTACTGGACACAAACTCCATGGGTGGGCTCCTAGATCGCCCCTAGGCCCCTAGATCGCCTAGTAGTACTTTGATAGGTTCGGGATTAGCTACCTCAGATGTTATTAAAAAGGTAGATCCGCTACCTTAGCGGCCCCCCTAGTGCCGGCCCCACGGATATGGAGGGAGGTTCATGCAGGTACACAGGCCATAGGTGCATAGCGAGGTAAACCCCAGGTCGTCAGTTCCTGAGAATCGACCCACCTCAGATGTTATTAAGGATGCACACAAAGTGGTACAATATCAGGCCCAAAGCAAGTTGATTATTATTTTCACTAATTATGTAATATAAAGTTTTCAAACTTCATGGTTTTTCTTAGTGGAAGTTTCCCAAGTAGAGAATTTGAGTCATATTGGATAGCCTTGATGAACTCTATAATATGCCAAGATTTCTGTGTTCATTACATTACTAGAAAGGTTTTTAAGTTGATGGTTTGCATGATAAACTGGTTTAAAAATACATGTCATGTACATATTTTCGAAGTATGGTTTTTGCGTGAATTACAGTCAGGTGCATGTTTTACGTTTTCCCAAGCAGTTCTAAAAAGCATGTCCTCTTTTAATGTATCATTTTGTGAGTAGATGGTACTTACTAAGCATTTGCTTATAGATTTGCATTTCCTTATACTGCAGATAAAGGTAAAGGAAAGCACGAATAAGAGGGCGCAGCAGGAGCAGTGCTTGGTGGGTGTGTGTGGGACGGAACCGTGGAAAGGATCCTGGAACTTATTAATGTAGGGAATGTGTTAAAATTGTGTGTAGTGTAATTTTCTACTTTTTGGTTATACATGAAATACCGTTAAGAGTTGCTTATGATGAATTTACAGTTTGCTATCAATTAGTGTGTCAAAGATTCTTCTTCAAGTAAAGGGATAGAAGGGTAGTCCAAGGAGGAGTACAAAGGGGAGAACAACTCCTTTTGTAGGGCTGGGTGTGACCCCCACACGGCCCGTGACACGGCCGTGTGGATTCACACGGCCACAATCCTCTCCCTTTCAGCCAAGGTGACACGGCCGTATGAATTCACACGGTCGTGCACCTCCTGCTCTCGGCCAAGGTGACACGGCCATGTGATTTCACATTGTCGTGCACCTCTTCCTGTCGGCCAGAGTGACATGGCCGTGTGGATTCACACAGCCATTCACCCTTTTGGTCTCGACCGAGATAACACGGTCGTGCACCTCTTCTTCTCGAGTAAGATGACACGGTCGTGTGGCTTCACACGGTCGTGCCCTGCTTCAGTAGTGAAGGCCTTACACGGCCGTGTGACACACACGGCCATGCCCATACTTGGGCCCGGTAAGGTCACACTGTCGGTTATCACCACACGTCCACGACTAACTCCTTCTCTGGTGAGGCTACACGGTCGGTCAGGGTAACACGGTCCAGACCCTCTAGCAGCTCTAGACTTCATCTCAGCTCTGCATCGCTCCAAATCACGACTCAACAGTCGAAACAAGTTCAGAGTAGATCTTTGAACCGAGTAGTGTGCATATAACGAAGTCTTTAGAAAGTATGAAAAGTGTAACATCCATGACTTAGGTTTGAGTAAAGAAGAAGGTCAGGCATTACAGTTTGGTATCAGAGCGAGGTTCCACCCTTCCACCACACACACATCCAGCATTACTCCTGTAGTTTCCAAGTAAAAAGGTATCTTTTTTCAAAACTTTTATGCATCTAGTTTCAGTTATGACTAGTAAGAAATGCTTGTTAAGATTTATCATGCTTATATATGAAAGTAGTGATGATAGCAAGTAGGAATGAGGATGGGCTGAGGTATGTCTCACTGGTTTGGTTTATGATATGTAGAATGGCTAGAGGATGACCGGCTAGACAGCCGAGAGTTAATGAACCTCAACCAGTGAAAAATGAGTCTGCACCACAGCCCAACCTTTTAGAAATAGTAGCTCAGCTGCAGAGGCAATTGGCGAAGCAGCAGCAGGTTATTGCCGCCCTGACTGCTAACCAGCAAGCACCTCCTGTAGTCCCACCAGATGCCAATATGGTGGCACCTATTACAGCAGAAGTTCCATCAGTTACACTTGTAGCCCCAGCAAAGGTAGTGAGGCAAGAAGCATACATCATCTAGTGGCAGAAACTGAAACCAGAGAATTTCTCTGGCACCAATAAACCATGGGATGCTCAGGCATGGTTCAAAACCCTAGAGAGCATAATGGAGCTACTGGACTGGCCAGAGGTAGAAAAGATTAAGTGCGCTTCCTTCTGCTTTACTGGTGATGCAAGAATGTGGTGGGAACGGGTCAAGGTAAAATGAAAAGTGGATCAAATGACCTGGTCTGACTTCGAGACTGAGTTCTTTGAAGAGTTCTTCCATATGCGAGTCACGAATAAACATTATGATGAGTTCACGAAATTTCGACAAGGAGATTTATCAGTGGACGAAACTGTGAAGAAATTTAATAGACTAGCTCGCCTATGTCCCGAGCTGGTCAGCACGGAATGAGAAAGGGTGAGGCCAATGCTCAAAATGTTGAGGCTAGAGATAACCCTAAATGTAGTTGGCGAAATTAATAGACCGCAGACTGAAGAAGAGCTGATTAGTAGTGCCCTGATCACGGAGCATTACCTGAATAGTATTAAGCAGCAAAAGCCAGTACTGATTGAGAATAAAGGTCAAGGGAGTTCTGACACTCAGAAACCTCAGAGCCATGGCTCAACTTGGAAGGGGAGCTCCAAAAAAAAAGCAGTGGGGTAATAAAAAGGGAGGATCCGTAAGCAAGCAGCCTAAGTATGGTACGTGTTCCATATACGGAAAGAAGCATCCTGGAATCCATCGCAAGGACACGAGTGGTTGTTATACGTGTGGTCAAGAAGGGCATATGGCCAAGAATTGCCCGACCAGGATCAACCTATCTCCCACACAACCTGTACAATATGGAGGCAAGCAAGCACAGCTACACCAAATGCAGGTCGTGTTGGAGGGTCCTCATATTAGCCAAGGCAGACTGGAGGCTCTACCAAGTTCTACAAATGCTCGAGTTTTCTCTCTTACCAGAGAGGAGGTAGCAAACGCCTCTACTGTTGTCACAGGCCAGATATGCATTTTTAGTCAATATGCAACTGTGTTATTTGAGACTGGGGCAACCCATTCATTTGTCTCTATAGCATTTGCTGAAAGAATAGGCATACCCCTAGAGGTCCTACGTGGACAATTCTTGACAACACTGCCCTCGGGAGAGATAATGACATCTACGCACTGGCTACATGCGGTACCAGTCAAAATTTCAGACAGAGAACTGTACAGTGATCTAATAATGCTGAACATGTCTAATTATGATGTTATTTTTGGATGGACTTTCTGAGCAAGTATGGTGCTTCCATCGAGTGTCGTAAGCGACGAGTCTTGTTCCAACCCAAGGCAGAGCCTAAGTTTAAGTTTATCAGAGAATCAAAGAAGAGAACCCAGAAGTTCTTATCGGCCATAAAAGCTCGGAAAATCTTAGCCGATGGATGTGTTGGGTTTCTAGCTCATGTGGTTAACAGCCAGCAAGAAAGAGCCCAAAAGCTAGAGGAAGTTAGAGTCGTATATGACTACTCAGAAGTGTTTCCGGATGAGTTTCCAGGTTTAGCTCCGGATAGAGAAATTGAATTTGAGATTGAACTCATTCCTAGTACCCATCCAATCTCAAAAGCACCTTACTGCATGGCTCCAACAGAATTGAAAGAACTTCAAGGACAGCTACAGGAGCTACTTGACAAGGGTTTTATTCGCCCTAGTCACTCACCATGGGGAGCTCCGGTGTAGTTCGTAAAGAAGAAAGACGGGTCCATGCGAATGTGTGTGGACTACTGAGCGCTGAACAAGGTAACAATTAAGAATATGTATCCCCTGCCTAGAATTGATGATCTATTTGATCAGTTAAAGGGAGCCATAATCTTTTCCAAGATAGACTTGCGGGCCGTATATCATCAAGTGAAAGTGAAAGAGGATGGTGTACCGAAGACGGCATTCCGAACAAGGTATGGGCATTACGAGTTTGTAGTTATGCCTTTTGGAATGACGAACGCTCTTACTACATTTATGGATCTAATGAAGAGAGTGTTCAAAGCATACTTAGACAAGTTTGTAATTGTTTTCATAGATGATATCCTTATATACTCCAGCACCCAGGAAGAACATGCTGAACATCTGAGGATAGTATTACAGATATTTCAACAGAGTCAGTTGTACGCAAAGTTCTCCAAGTGAGAGTTCTGGCTCGATCAAGTGTCCTTCTTAGGTCACATTATTTCCAAAGATGGGGTTATGGTGGACCCAACAAAAATAAAAGCTGTGAATAACTGGAATAGACCTAAGAATGACACTGAAATCAGGAGTTCCCTTGGGTTAGCAGGCTACTACAGGAAATTTGTAGAGAACTTCTGAAGGATCACTTCCCCATTGACAGTACTTACCAGAAAGAACAGAAAATTTGAGTGGACAGAGGATTGTGAAAAGAGTTTCACTGAACTGAAAAGGAGACTGACCAGTGCTCTAATCCTGACTCTTCTAGAGAATAACGAGAGCTTCGATATTTATAGCGATGCTTCTAAATTGGGGCTCGAGATTGTACTGATGCATAATGGAAAAGTCATAACCTATGCCTCGAGACAACTCAAGGATTATGAGAAGAACTATCCTACTTATGACCTTGAGTTAGCAGCGGTAGTCTTCGCTCTCAAGATTTGGAGGCATTACCTATTCGGAGCTCAGTGCAAGATTTACACAGATTACCAGAGTCTTAGGTATTTCTTCACTCAAAAAGACCTGAACATGAGACAACGGAGATGGCTGGAGCTGGTCAAAGACTATGACTGTGAAATCCTCTACCATCCAGGGAAAGCGAACAATGTGGCAGATGCACCAAGTAGAAATCTTGTGCAACGTTATTGTCTATATCTGCTATGTCCCATCCCCTACAGAAAGGAATAGTAAATTTTGGGCTTGAAATTATTACTGGGTAGCTCTCCACTTTGACACTAGTGTCAACCCTGCTTGATGATATACAGAAAGGGCAAGATGAAGATCTCAATTTTTAGAAGATCAAGCAAGGAATACAGGAAGGAGAAAATGGGGAGTTCCGAGTATCAAACTGTGGGATACTATATTACGGTAATCGCCTCTGTGTCCCTAATCAAGAAGAACTGCGAAAGAAAATTCTAAATGAAACCCATGGAACACCCAATGCAATGCATCCGGGTTCCATCAAGATGTACCAAGATATAAAGGAACGCTTCTGGTGGTTTGGAATGAAAAGAGATGTCGCTAGATATGTCAGTACCTATAACTTGTCAACGGATTAAAGCAGAACATCAGAAACCAGGCAGAGTTCTGCAGCCTACCCAAATCTCAGAGTGGAAGTGGAAGGATATATCTATGAATTTTATAGTAAGGTTACCCAGAACCACGAATGGTTACGATGCTATCTGGGTAATAGTGGACAGATTGACTAAGTCTGCTCATTTTCTAGCTATCAGAATATCCTACTCTATTGAATAGCTAGCGCATTTGTACGTTAAAGAGGTCATCAGATTGCATGGAGTTTCCAAAACCATAATTTTAGATAGAGATGATCGTTTTACTTCACACTTTTGGGAGTGTGTTCAGAGAGCTCTTGGCACTAAGATGCAGTTTGGCACTGCATTTCATCCTCAAACTGATGGGTAAACAGGACGAGTGAACCAAGTTTTGGAGGATATGCTATAGGCTTGTCCCTTAGATTTCAAAGGGAGCTGGTGTCGATACCTATGTTTAGCAGAATTCGCATACAACAATAGTTATCAAGCTATTATTGGAATGACACCCTATGAGGCTTTATATGGGAGGAGATGTAGATCTCCTATCTGTTGGTATGAAGGTGGTGAAAAGAAAGAAATGGGACTCCAGACAGACCTTATCGAGGACACCACCAAAGCCATTCAGAACATTCGCCAGAGAATAGAAACTGCTCACAGCCGACAGAAGAGTTATGCGGATGTGTGCCGAAGATCGCTGGAATTTGAAGTTGGGAACTCAGTGTTCCTTAAAGTAGCTCCTATGAAAGGAGTAATGCGGTTTGGAAAGAAAGAAAAGTTGAGTCCATGTTATGTGGGACCATACTTGATCACTAGAAGGGTAGGCAAGATAGCTTATGAGTTGGAACTACCTCAGGAAATGTCAGCCATCCATAATGTATTCCATGTCTCATTGCTGAAGAAGCATGTTTCCGAAGTAAACCAAGGGATTGACCTATAGACGGTACAAGTTCAAGAGGATCTCAGTTATGAAAATCGACCTATTCAGATGATAGATCGAGAAGTTAAGAAGCTGAGGAACAAGAAGATACCGTTAGTAAAAGTGTCGTGGCAAAGTCAACGGTATGAAGAGGTAACATGGGAATGCGAGGACAATATGAGACAGAAGTATCTACACTTGTTTTAAGTTCGAAGATGAACTTTTTATAAGGTATGAGGATTGTAATACCTATAAATTTTCTATTCCAAAAGAGCAAAAAGAAATAGAAGAAGAGAAAATAAATAAAAATATATTCATAAATGGCCCGGGCTAGGATTGAACCCTAGACCTCTTACTTGAGATTTGTTTAAGTAGTCATTAGGTGGTGGTAAAGCATCACATTGGCAAAAGGAAACAATTCCTTATATGTAGGTTATGTGGTTAGAGATGCTTCAACTTCCACTTAGTATAAAAGGGAATGGAAGAGACCAAAACCTAAAATCTTTTCATTTCCTCTTCTCCTTTAGTCGAAATTTCTTCGTCCTCCCTTCAAATTTCGGCAAAGAACCTTAGGGTTCCATCCTTTGAAGCTTTTCAAGAGGAGAATCTAAGAGGAAAGTTTTCTTCCGGGGATTAGTATGCGGGTGAAGAGAAATCCAGAGGCCAAGGCATACAAGGGAATTTGAGTCATATTGGGTAGCCTTGATGGTTTGTCTTAGTGGAGGTTTCCCAAGTAGAGAATTTGAGTCATATTGGGTAGCCTTGATGAACTCTATAATATGCCAAGATTTCTGTGTTCCTTACATTACTAGCAAGGTTTTTAAGTTGATGGTTTGCATGATAAACTGGTTTAAAAATACATGTCATGTACATATTTTCGAAGTATGGTTTTTGCGTGAATTATAGTCAAGTGCATGTTTTGCGTTTTCCCAAGTAGTTCTAAAAAGCATGTCCTCTTTTAATGTATCATTTTGTGAGTAGATGGTACTTACTAAACATTTGCTTATAGTTTTGCATTTCCTTATACTGCAAATAAAGGTAAAGGAAAGCACGAGTAAGAGGGGGCAGCAGGAGCAATGCTTGGTGGGTGTGTGTGGGACGGAACCGTGGAAAGAATCCTAGAACTTACTAGTGCAGGGAATGTGTTAAAACTGGGTGTAGTGTAATTTCCTACTTTTTGGTTATGCATGAAATACCGTTAAGAGTTGCTTATGATGAATTTACAGTTTACTAGCAATTAGTGTGTCAAAGACTCTTCCTCAAGTAAAGGGATAGAAGGGTAGTCCAAGAAGGAGTATAAAGGGGAGAACAACTCCTTTTGTAGGGTTGGGTGTGACCCCCACTTGGCCCGTGACACGACCATGTGGATTCACACGGCCACGGTCCTCTACCTTTCGGCCAAGGTGACACGACCGTGAGAATTCACACAATCGTGCACCTCCTACTCTCGGCCAAGGTGACACGACCATATGGTTTCACACGGTTGTGCACCTCTTCTTGTCGGCCAGAGTGATAAGGCTGTGTGGATTCACACGGCTGTGCACCCTTTTGGTCTTGGCCGAGATAACACGGCCGTGTGAAGTCACACGGTTGTGCACCTCTTCTTCTCGGGTAAGATGACACAATCGTGTGGCTTCACATGGTCGTGCCCTGCTCTAGCAGTGAAGGCCTTACACGACCATGTGGCACACATGACCGTGCCCAGACTCGGGCTCGGTAAGTCACACGGTCGGTTATCACCACACGGCCACGACTAGCTCCTTCTCGGGTGAGGCTACACGGTCGATCAAGGTCACACGACCCAGACCCTCTAGCAGCTCTAGACTTCATCTTAGCTCTGCATCGCTCCAAACCATGACTCAATAGTCGAAACAAGTTTAAAGTAGATCTTTGAACCGAGTAGTGTGCATATAACGAAGTCTTTAGAAGGTATGAAAAGTGTAACGTCCGTAACTTAGGTTTGAGTAAAGAAGAAGGTCGGGCGTTACAGAAGTGATGAATATAGGCTCGTAGAGCTTTTCTCGTTCCTTGCTTTAAGGAAAATAGGCTGACGTTTGTCTTTTGGTAACGTCTGCTGCTCGCGAAATGGTGTAAAAAGGTGATTCGGAAGTCTTTGAAGCTTCGTATTGATCCGTCCAGCAGCCTTCTGAACCAGTGTTATGCCAAGCCAGAAAGTGTGGTGAGGAAGACTCGGCATTTCACTCCATCCGTGTACTGGTGGAGTGTGGCTTCATTATCGAACCTATCCATATGACCATCCGGATCGGTCGAACCATTGTAGGACCAGATCGCCAGCAGGGTGTAGTGCTTAGGGAGAGGATCTTATAATATATCTTCGAAGAACTAGCGATTGATCCTCTCAGGAGATGTGTTGCCCCGAGATGCCTTGCCCTTTCGTGCGTTTCGAACGGGCGCTTCGTCCGAAGAGGATCCTTGCTCTTGGTTGGCTTGGGCTATCTCCGAGGGTGTTTGGAACAATGCCCGATGAAAAGGTATGGGCGCGGGTGGCGCCTCTCCATGCATGCCAGTTGGTACTCAGTTTTGCCCCAGATAGAAAGTTGCTCCGGGCGGTCCTCCTGTGCTGCTCGACCTCTTGCTGCGGATGTTGCTTGCTGCGCTTGCCGATCGGCTAGCACCTTCTGTTGTTGCCACTCGACTATTTTTTGCGCTCAGGCTTGCACGAGCAGGTCGTGCTCTTCTTGGGTGAGCGTCACTGTGTGAAGTCGTCCAGCATCTTCCATCTTCTCGGATCATATGCAGGTTGTGTTCCCACAGACGGCGTCAAATTTGATCCTGTCTGATAGTCGAGGCGACGAAAGGTGGGGATGTGGTGCTCTGATTGACTGTGCGTTGAATCCTCGCGACCCTGCAACCACAACTGTGTCAGTGCCGAGCCAGGGAAGAAGTCCCTGGCGATGGCCTTCCGACGCTCAAGTCAGTCACCGGCGATATGTGGAAGCAAAGCAAAGTAGCGAACAGTAGCAGCAATAGTAGATTATCGCATACCTCCCTGAAGCTTGGACCCCCTCTTTATATAGAGCTCTTGTAGCGCACGTGCACACTTCCCAAGGCGTACACGCTTCTTGAAACTTCCCCTAAAAAGATGTATCGGTAAAATGTCCCTGACACAATATCTTAACGAGTCGAGCATATCTCTGAAGTGACAGTGGAAGCTTCTAACGTACGATCTTCTGTCTGAACCAGCCGTCGACCATGCCACCTGTCAGTGGCGCATGCTCCCAAAAAGATAATATCCAGCTAGCGGTATCTTTTACTGGGCCGAGCGGGATAGCTGTTCGAAGGATAATCGCTCAGCTCGGGTTCTTACTCTGCTTGGATGAGTGTATTTGTTGGTGCAACCTTAGGTCAAGGTTGACCTGGTTGACCAGACTCGAGTAGACTTAACTCGAGTTGTGTTTTGATGTTTGACGAGTTATGTTTGACAATGTTTGACGTGAACAGAAAAGTTGTATCTTGATGTTTTACAAGGATACAAGCTTGGGAGATTGTGGGTGCAACCCGTGGTCAAGGTTGACCTGGTTGACCCGAGGTGAGTTGACCTGACTCGGAAAAGTCCAAGCAGGGAGCTTGGCACGGGAAAAGTCCAAGCAGGGAGCTTGGCAAGGGAAAAGTCCAAGCAGGGAGTTTGGCATGGTGAAAAGTCCAAGCAGGGAGCTTGGCACGGGAAAAGTCCAAGTATGGAGACTTGGCACGGAGAAGTCCAAGTATGGAAGCTTGGCACATGGGAAGTCGGAGAGGGCTCGGTAGCTTGTTCTCCAGACTATGGTCAGAGAGGGCTCGGGAGCTCGTTCTCTGGACCGGATGGAAGTCGGAGAGGGCTCGGTAGCTCATTCTCCGAACTGTGGTCAGAGAGGGCTTGGTAGCTCGTTCTCTGGACCGGATGTGGAAAGTCCTGGTGAGTGAAGCCAGGCAGACGGATAAGTCCTGGTGAGTGAAGCCAGGCAGTGGGAAAGTCCTGGTGAGTGAAGCCAGAAAACCCTAGTGAGTGAAGCTAGGTGAAAGTCCTGGTGAGTGAAGCCAGGCAGTGGGAAAGTCCTGGTGAGTGAAGCCAGGCAGTTGGAAAGTCCTGGTGAGTGAAGCCGGGCAGATTGGAAATCCTGGTGAGTGAAGCCAGGTAAAAACCCTAGTGAGTGAAGCTAGGTGAAAATCCTAGTGAGTGAAGCCGGGCAAGAGAAAATCCAGATGGATCAAGGGTGATCGGACATCTGGTGTTGAGAAGGTCAAGTAGGTCAAGGGAGTGACCGGATACTTGACACGAAGAGAAAAGTCCAAGTGGGTCAAAGGGATTGACCGGACACTTGGTGGGGAGTCTTAGCAGGTCAAGGGAGTGACCGGATGCTAAGCATGATGTACCAACAGGTCAAGGTTGACCGGATGTTGGTTTGGAAGGTTTGGGACTTGGTTTGGGCAAAAACCAAGCTCTGGATCGATCAGTGGATCGATCCAGTGATACACTGGGTATCTGGATCGGTCTGGTGACCGATCAGTAACCAAACAGTAGCCTACTGAGTGTTATCTGATCGGTCTGCAGACCGATCAGGAAACAACGATCAGAAGGCAAGAAGTTCGGGAGAAAAGGAAGGGACATGCATGCTGATCGGTCCCTGGACCGATCAGAGGAAGCTCTGATAGGTCCCCAGGACCGATCAGAGGTGCCCTGGACCGATTAGGCTTCAGCCTGATCGGTCTAGAACTATCCGTTGGCTCACAATGGTCTTCTGTCTTCTGCAGTCTTCTGGCTTCTTCTTCGCAGGTGGATGCTGGTATAAAAGAGGCTGAGGGCTTCTACATAAAAAAGTTACTTCTTCCTTCTTTTTCCTCCTCTGAACTGAGCTGCTGTTCTTCTGAAAAGCTGTGCTCTTGAGCTTTGCTGAGCTCCGAAGCTTCGTGTGAGCTTCTTTGACTGAGTTGCTTGTTGGCATTCATCCGTGAAGTTGGTGCTTCATCCGGGACTTCAGTCGACGAGAAGGCAAGCAAGTATTTGTACATTCATTGTGTATTTTGTTCTTGCTCTTCTTTGTATTTCCATATTGCTGTTGCAAGCTATTGTGGCGAGGTTTCTCCACCCACAAGGAGTATTTATTAGCCGATTTTCCGGGGACTCATCCACCGACGGATTGATAGGCTTCGTCCACCTTACGGACACGCCGAGGAGTAGGAGTTTCATATTTGAACCTCGTTACATCGTCGAGTTCGAGTTTGAGGTTTGATCTTTCCTTTTTGCATTTCTATTTAGTTATTTCCGCTGCGCTAACCTTAATCGTAGGAAGAAACGAAGATTTGGGGTCGGCTATTCACACCCCCCCCTCTCTAGCCGCGACCATCGATCCTAACAAGTGGTATCAGAGCTAGGTCGCTCTTCGCCGGATTAACACCCGAGGGAGCACAAGCTAGAGATGGATCAACTCGGAGAAGACATCACCATTCCACCCTTCTACGATCGCGACGACTTCGCGTATTGGAAGGTAAGAATGAGGTATTTTCTTATGACTAACTTTGAAAATTGGAGTTGTGTTCAATTAGGTTTCAAGCCTCCAATGGATAAGGAAGGAAAACCACTCGAGAAGAAGAAGTGGACAAGGGAACAAATTCACCATTCCACAATCAACGATGAGGTAATGAAAGTATTTGAATTCTCATTACCTAATGACATTCTATGTAAGATAGGTGGATACAACAATGCCAAGGAGTTGTGGAACAACTTGGCTAAGTTCCGTGAGGGGAACTCCACTTCAAGCCATGAAGAGGAGTCAAGTGAGCCAAGTAGCTCATATCATGGAGGAGAGGAATTAGAAGTTGAGGGCTACTCAACATCTAAGGAAGAAGAGGAGGAGAGTTCTTCTTCAAGAATGGAGCAAGAGGAAGAAGCTTCTACCTCCGGAAGGGATGAAGAAGAAAGTCTTCATCCATCCTCAACCCTAGGTAACTCAAGCATTTCAATTTCAAATAAATTACACATAATGTGCTTTGAGTGTAGGGAGTATGTACATTACAAGAGTAAGTATCCAAAGAGGGTTAGAAAGACTCCACCGGCGCCAAAGGTCAAGGAAGCCGGAGTCCCAACACGCAAGGGCAAGGAGCACGTGGTGTGCTTCCAATGCAAGCGAAGGGGACACTATAGGAGTCAATGTCCGAGGGGGAGGCAACCTCACAAGGACAAGAGACCGAGCACGTCAATAGGGGGAGCGAAGGCAAACCCTAAGGTAACATTTAAGTCTCACTCTTGCAATAAGACACATGCTAGTAGTTTTGTTGCAATTGTTAATAATGATAAGCATGTTAACTTTAGGAACCAATATATGTGCTTAGGTGCTAAACATGTTAGCCTAGGTAAGGACAATACTAGAAATGCCAACCCTAGGACTAACTCATCTAAGGCTAAGGAGAACCTAGGTAGAAATCCCAAAACAACTAGACATATGCCTAGGAATACCTCAAAGACAAATGACAAGTTAAAACTTGAGACCTTAGAAAAGGAAAATCAAGTCTTGAGGTCAAGACTTGACTCTTTAGAAAAGACCCTTAAAAATTTGGAAAAGTCAAATATAGGGTCTAAGGGGAAAAAACCAAAGCCCAAGGACATGAAAGGTTTGGGTCACAAACCTAAGTCCCAAGTGGTCAAGCCCACTTATCACAATGTTCCATTAGATTATGGAACAAAATCTAGGGTAAGGAAGACCATCACCAAGGTCACAAGGGGAGTCACCCCTAGAGTTGATCTTGATGAGTCCCAAATGACCAAGGCTTTAAAGCCTAGGAGGGTCATTAGGAGGGTTGCTAGGGAAGTCATCCCTAGTGAATATTTAGTGAACCCAATGAGCTCAAATAGGTATTGGGTTCCTAGGAGCGTGATTCCATCACGCTAGATGGTTTAGGGTGTGCCAACCTTACTTGAATAGGTAGTTAACCTAATCATGGCAAAAGGTGGCACTTTAGGAATTTTCAAGGTGTAATCAAGCCTTGAAAATGAAATGGAAAGTTATTCCTAAGGTGATTAGGATGTGCCAATCAAATTTGAGGAGTTTTCTAGAGTCAATCTAGTTGGCACATAGTGATCTAAAAGTCTTGAGGATATGATTTTAGGTCTATTACACTTAGGAATATAGAATTTATGGCAAAATGATCAAAATTATCAAAAATGGCAACTAAGGGTAGAATTAGGTATTTTCTATACTTTTATGTGCTATTTGCCATATATTGTTTGTCATATGCCATGTCATGACATCATATTTATTTTATGATCATTTAAAATGTCATGATAATGCTTAGGTTAATTAAATGTCATGCTTTATTTGAGTTTCATACTTTATGCCATGACATCATGACATTGGCACATGTTTCCATTTATGACACAATTATATGCCATGTCATCATCTTGTGCATTAATAATCAATTAATTTGATTTAAGGACAAAAACACAATTTGATATGGAGATCAAATTGTTGTTTAGAAAATGCATGAGAACTTAGCCTAAAATGACCTAAACCCATATCTCACATCAAAATTGACTTGGATGTGTTTGATACACCTTAGATGTGTGTGAGATATTAGGATCATGAGTTAGGATCAAGGTGCATAGTTCTTGTACCTAGATGAGCCTAATTCAAAATTGGGGATCATAGGGAAAGCTTATGTACAAGTCATGTACATTTAGCCCAAAGATTGTGGTCCTAAATTAAATGGTTTAAAATCATTTCAAAATTGATTTGAAAAACCTTGATGAAGCTTTTCTAGTGATAGCATTCATCATTGAGCAAAGTGATACAAAGATGAGTTAACTTTGAGCTATTTCAAAGACTTTTGAACTTTGTATCAAGATTTGAAAATAGAACTTATTTTCATAGAAAACTATTTTTCCATGATAGTACATGTTATGAGGAGTGTATCCTCAAAATTTTACAATTTTTAGAATTTTCTGTGATTTTCTAGAGGTTTCTGAATTTCGGGAGAAGAAATCAGAAATCAGAAATCAGAGGTCGTGGACCGATCAGGAGGTTCCCTGATCGGTCCATGTCTCTGTGGATCGGTCACTGGACCGATCCAGAGGGAGCCTGATCGGTCTGGTGACCGATCAGGGCGTGCCAAATTGCTGAAATTCGACTGGTTGTCTGAAATTTCAGCTCGGGAGTTGGTATTCTAAAGGTTTGAAACTCTCCAAGACATTGTTGGTGCAATGGTCAAGGGGGAGTTGATCTTTAGGGGGAGTTTTACCTATTAGTCAAGGGGGAGTTGACTTTTAGGGGGAGTTTTTACTCCTAAAGACTTGAGTGATATGGGATTATCACTAAGTTAATTGTTGACCTTAGTATCAAGGGGGAAATTAAGGGTTTCAATGAAAGGTATGGGACCTTCATTAGAAAGAAACTCTTGACCTTGATTCACTCTTTTTGATGTGTGTCAAAAAGGGGGAGAGTGTAAGTTTGAGGAGAATAGAGAATGTTCAGGGAAGAACATTGGAAAACCTAAGTTAGGTTATCGGGTTAACCTAACTTGATTATGGGTTTGATTATGGGTTTTGTCAAACATCAAAAAGGGGGAGATTGTTGGTGCAACCTTAGGTCAAGGTTGACCTGGTTGACCAGACTCGAGTTGACTTAACTCGAGTTGTGTTTTGATGTTTGACGAGTTATGTTTAACAATGTTTGACGTGAACAGAAAAGTTGTATCTTGATGTTTTACAAGGATACAAGCTTGGGAGATTGTGGGTGCAACCCGTGGTCAAGGTTGACCTGGTTGACCCCCAGGTGAGTTGACCTGACTCGGAAAAGTCCAAGCAGGGAGCTTGGCACGGGAAAAGTCCAAGCAGGGAGCTTGGCATGGGAAAAGTCCAAGTAGGGAGTTTGGCATGGTGAAAAGTCCAAGCAGGGAGCTTGGCACGGGAAAAGTTCAAGTATGGAGACTTGGCACGGAGAAGTCCAAGTATGGAAGCTTGGCACATGGGAAGTCGGAGAGGGCTCGGTAGCTCGTTCTCCGGACTGTGGTCAGAGAGGGCTCGGGAGCTCGTTCTCTGGACCGGATGGAAGTCGGAGAGGGCTCAGTAGCTCGTTCTCCGAACTGTGGTCAGAGAGGGCTCGGTAGCTCGTTCTCTGGACCGGATGTGGAAAGTCCTGGTGAGTGAAGCCAGGCAGACGGATAAGTCCTGGTGAGTGAAGCCAGGCAGTGGGAAAGTCCTGGTGAGTGAAGCCAGGCAGTGGGAAAGTCCTGGTGAGTGAAGCCAGGCAGTTGTGAAAACCCTAGTGAGTGAAGCTAGGTGAAAGTCCTGGTGAGTGAAGCCAGGCAGTGGGAAAGTCCTGGTGAGTGAAGCCAGGCAGTTGGAAAGTCCTGGTGAGTGAAGCCGGGCAGATTGGAAATCCTGGTGAGTGAAGCCAGGTGAAAACCGTAGTGAGTGAAGCTAGGTGAAAGTCCTGGTGAGTGAAGCCGGGCAAGTGAAAATCCAGATGGATCAAGGGTGATCGGACATCTGGTGTTAAGAAGGTCAAGTAGGTCAAGGGAGTGACCGGATACTTGACACGAAGAGAAAAGTCCAAGTGGGTCAAAGGGATTGACCGGACACTTGGTGGGGAGTCTTAGCAGGTCAAGGGAGTGACCGGATGCTAAGCATGATGTACCAACAGGTCAAGGTTGACCGGATGTTGGTTTGGAAGGTTTGGGACTTGGTTTGGGCAAAATCCAAGCCGGATCGATCGATGGATCGATCCGGATACATCAGGTATCCGGATCGGCCCGTGACCGATCGGTAACAACAAAGAGCCTCATCGAGTGTTATCGATCGGTGCGGACCGATCGAACCAACGATCGAAGGCAAGAAGTTCGGGAGAAAAGGATGGGACATGCATGCTGATCGGTCCTCGAGTGATCGAGAAGCTCGATCGGTCCCCGGACCGATCAGGGACCGATCAGGCTTCAGCCTGATCGGTCTAGAACTATCCGTTGGCTCACAACGGTCTTCTGTCTTCTGCTGTCTTCTGGCTTCTTCTTCGCAGGTGGATGCAGGTATAAAAGAGGCTGAGGGCTTCTACAGAAAAAAGTTGCTTCTTCCTTCTTCTTCCTCCTCTGAACTGAGCTTCTGTTCTTTTGAAAAGCTGTGCTCTTGAGCTTTGCTGAGCTCCGAAGCTTCGTGTGAGATTCTTTGACTGAGTTGCTTGTTGGCATTCGTCCGTGAAGTTGGTGCTTCATCCGGGACTTCAGTCGACGAGAAGGCAAGCGAGTATTCGTACATTCATTGTGTATTTTGTTCTTGCTCTTCTTTGTATTTCCATATTGCTGTTGCAAGCTATTGTGGCGAGGTTTCTCCACCCACAAGGAGTATTTATTAGCCGGTTTTCCGGGGACTCATCCACCGACGGATTGATAGGCTTCGTCCACCTTACGGACACGCCGAGGAGTAGGAGTTTCATCTCCGAACCTCGTTACATCGTCGAGTTCGAGTTTGAGGTTTGATCTTTCCTTTTTGCATTTCTATTTAGTTATTTCTGCTGCGCTAACCCTAATCGTAGGAAGAAACGAAGATTTGGGGTCGGCTATTCACACCCTCCCTCTCTAGCCACGACCATCGATCCTAACAGTATTATCTAGCCGAGCGGGAAGGCCGCTCGATCTGCGCTCTTGTTGTACTGATCCATGAGCCATTATCTTGGATGAGCGGAAAAGCCACTCGGCATGTCCTTGCAAATACCTATGCAGTCTTTCTGAACGTCGGAAGTTCGAAACCCCGCCGGGCTATTTTGATATCGAATCGGGTCATCATTACCCCGATCGGGCGAGCGTGCTCCCCGATCGGCCAGTAGTACAGGGTCGTTTGACCACCTTGACTTTGACTTTCATCGTGGCACTGACCTCCATCATGACAATGGGATGGGGCCTCCCCCCCTTATCACCGCATCTGTATCTAGTATCTGATACCAATATATCATTTGGTGGAAGCTAGTTTACACACTTCCTAATTTCCCCATTACAGGTGAGTAGGCCTTTCCTCTGGTACTGCTTCTGTAAGTTGTCTTGATGATTTTGTTTGGTATCTCGTAAGTCACAAACATCGCAATGGAGTTAAAGTTCAATGTCCCTTGTGTTTGTTCATTTTCAGGATTTGTACAATGATGATGAGAGCTTTCTTTCATCGGGTTTAGCTAAATGGGAAGTAGCACTATGCACATCGAATTCCCAAAATCAGGTCTGGGCTCACGTGTTAATTGATCCATTTCTCCAACGGTTGATCGTAAGGTAATTTCCTCTCTTCCTAACTGAAATTTAATAGTGTCATCAACATTCAAAGTTTTGATAGGTTCATTTTCTGTCGAGCTGTGCTTTCTCTTTTTCGTTCTTCTTTGGGTAGCGACCTCCCCACTCGTCTGCCTGAATGCCTACCAACTCTTCCTGATTGTGTGGATACAAGTTCCACCCTGGTGGAAATCTGTATCCAACTTCTTGTAGCAAGAATTGGTGTCTTGAGCCATTTCGATTTTCTTAACTCCATGAAATATCCTATTTAGAGCAGGTGATGATTCTTCAACAGATCACAAATAGCATCCAACCATTGATTGATTGCTTTGCTATGATCTCAGATGATTTCTTCATGTTCTTAAAAGTTCTTTTATGGTGCTGCATCTTGTGAGTTGTTTATGTTAGTCCATTTGTAATCTATTTCATTAATTCTATGTTCGTACTTTAGTTTGATTTATGAAAACTTGTTTGGCTACTTTCAACTTTTTGGAGTGTTCTTAGTCCCACGAAATGATTTGGTTACTTTTGGATTCTATAAGCATACAATTGTTTCTATTAGTAGTTATGTTGTGTTGCTGGTTGTAGGTTCCTCTTGGTACAATACCAACATCGAAGAAGTGCGCTCTTTATACAATCCCAACATCTAAGAAGTGATTTCTTGGTGTATTCATAGTACATATATTCTATATGATGAATCACAACAAAGGGAGGGTAGAAAATCATATGCACCAGCAAACTTTTTTAGTTAACAGCAAGAGTAGGTTTCTTTTCATTTATTTCTAATATTGTATTAGGTTTGGATGTAAAAGATTTATCATTACTATTTCATTTGTAAAATTGACTAAAATATTTATTAGATAAATAAAAATTATGTGTTCATATTTTGATTGTATTTTAAAAAAATTTATTTCTATTTTAAGTAATAAATGAATTGTGATGATATCTAACTTTTAATTTAGATTATATATTTAAAATAAAAATTAATGATAATTGTAAGATGTTTATAATTACATATAATTACAGCACATAATGCATGTTGCAAATGCTCTTAATCGCAGCGCGCATCGTGTGTTGCAATATCTCTTAATTGCAGCATGCGGTGCATGTTACAAATGCTTTTAATGAACTTGAGAACAACTTTTATAAGGTTCAGAATTTTATAATTTATGAATGTTTGGAGTATTTAATGATCCGGGCAAGCCCGGGGGCTTACCTGTTGGATTCTTCGAGCCGCGAAAACCGCTTTTTCGCGTCGCGGAAACCCCGAAGGACCCAAAGCCGTAGATCCGTGCAAAGATTCGTATACAAAATTCGAAAAACTATTTCTTGTACGAGTTCAAAAACTGATCTACTACTTAGATCTACGAGGAGAAAGTGTTTACCCTTGATGCGCGCCCTACGCGAATCCCGCTCTTCCAAGGTGTTGCCGGATCTCAAGACCGTCAAGCGCCGGTCCTCTAGAAGTATCCACACGGACAACTTAGATGGAGAAAACCTCACACAAAGGTGTGCTAGCACCTTTGTAAGGTTCGGCCAAGGGAGGAGGAGAGGGAGAGGGAGAGCTAGAGAGGAAGAACACAAGGAAGAAGAAGTTACACCACTTGAACGAAAAAATCAAATTCACACCCAAAAACCAAGTGGCCGGCCACTTTCAAAATCTCACCAATTAATTGCATTAATTGCAATTAATATGAAACCATTACCAATTAATTGCATTAATTGCAATTAATATGAAACCATTAAGAGAGTGGCTTTGTAACTTCCATGAGGTGGCACCCATGATGATGTGGAACATCATTATTGGTCCACCTAATGTCAACTCACCAATGAGGTGGCAAAAGGTCAAGTCAAAATTGACCTTTGGTCTTCCTTCTCAAGTCAAGTCAAACTTGACTCAATCTCTACCATGGTGGATCTAATCCAACCATTTGATTCGAGCCAACTTAATATAATGAATCTAATTCATTAAATTGAATTGATTCAATGAGTCAAAATCTAAATTAGACTCATTTAACACATGAATCAACTTGAGTCGAACTCAAGTTAGCCCAATTAGGATTACTCTTAATCCAATTTGATTCATCAAATGAATCTAATCCTCTTGGTTCATCAAATGAACCTAATCTCCACCTAATTGTCCTAAGTGTGTGACCCTATAGGTTCTTGTAACGTTGGCAATGCCCTAAACCCATTTAGGAGCATAAGTAATGAGCGGTATCTAGCAACACATCATTACTACCCAAGTTACAAGAATGTCGAGATCCGACATCACCTTGTGACTACCAATTGTGACTACTCACAAAATAATGACAAGTGTCCTTCTATCCTAGACATCTAGATTGATCAATGTGAGGCATAGACCGTGTCTTCCTCTAATCAATCTAAATCTTGAACTCCAAGTAGACTCACTCGATCAAATGAGCTCAACATCTAATGTTGACTCATTTGGGCATGGCCATGCACTTAGTGGTCTCACTCTATCAAGAATACCGATGTCGCTCCCATCATATGGGAGGGATAGATCCCATCTACATCACTCACATCCCTCTACATAATTCGTTATATACCCAGTAATCGCCTTTATAGTCCACCCAGTTACGGGTGACGTTTGATGAAACTAAAGTACATAACTCCTTATGTAGGGATCCATGGTGACTTCAGGTCTAAGAACTAATAGTCATACTAATAGCCACATGAGAAAGTATATGACACTCATATAACGATCCATGATACTTTCTCATGGCGGGTCATTCAGTATACATTCTCTAATGCATACCCATGTGTCAGCTTGATATCTCTATATCCATGACTTGTGAGATCAAGTCATCGAGCTGACCTACATGCTAGTCTTATTGTATTAACATTGTCCCTGAATGCTAATACTCGACTAGGAATGATTTAGAGTAGTGTTCCCTATATCATCTCACTATCGATTCAACTAATCGATTGATATAGGTATGAACCTTCTACTCAAGGACGCTATTATACTTAGTCTATTTGGCACTAATATAAATAAGTATAATAACCAAACAAAAGCCTTTATTAATATACAAGAATATGATATACATGAGTCCATACAATCATCAAATGATTGGCTCTAGGGCTCTAACTAACATTACCAAGTTATGATCTGGGCAAGCCTGGGGAGTTTCACAAGTTATGATCCGAGCAAGCTCAGAGAGCTTCACATGTTATGATCCGGGTGAGTTTGGGAAGTTTATCAAGTAATGATTCAGGAAAACCCAAGGAACTTATCAAGTTATGATCTGGGCAAGTCTGAGGATCTTATCAAGTTATGTTTTGGGGCATACACCCGAGGAGCTTACCAAGCCGTGATCTGGGTGCCCTTGCCCGGGGAGCTTACAAGGCTCGATTCGAGGACTCACGCTTAAGGAGTTTACATTATGGGCAAGACACGTCCCAGGGACCTATGCTCAGGAAGCTTGCCAAAAATATTGGTTATAGTTTGTATGGGTAGGAGATTTCACTCAAAGGTTCGGATCTCTACCAACAATGTTAGGGAACAATAATATGAAACTAAGCCCTATAGTACTATGTTCATGTTCATGTTCTGCAACTAGTATGTTCATAGTTATGCTTTGCACATAGTATGTCCATGATTCTGCTCTAGTTATGCAGATGTTTATACTTTAGTTATGCTTATGTTAATGCATTAGTTATGCTTGTGTTTATTCCCTTGTTAGGTTTAGGAATCATGCTTTAGTTATGCTTATGTTTGTACTCTAGCATGCTCATGTTTATGCATTAATTATGCAATTATTTATGCTATGCAAAAAGTATGTTTACGTTCATACTCTAATTATGTGTATGCAATGTAAGTAACTAAGGGTCAAAATTAGTTAGTATAGGTTTCCCGTTAGAACATCTGGTTATAAGAATTAATTAATACATATTATAGTTTGAATATGCTAAATCTTTAGACTCATAGTCCTGATTGTTGCAGGAGATGAGGTGCATGAGATAGGAGGCTTTGACCATTGAACAGGCTCAGGACAGAGACAGTACAAGTTGAAGACCTTTTAGCTCATGTTCCGCATTTTTTCACTACAACAAAAACATTAAAAGACAACAATTAAAAACCATTGTCGTAGGCCCTTTAAAACCATTGTAATTGGCAGTGTTGTTAAAAGTGAGGACTATGACAACGGTTTTAAACCATTGTCTTTGAATGAAAAGACAACAGTTTTGCAATGGTTTTAAACCGTTGTCTTTGAATGAAAAGACAACAGTTTAAAACCGTTTAGTGCATTTTTCTACCAGTTACAACTGTTTTTTGGGCTACGAGAACGGTTTTTAACCATTGTCTTTGAGGGTGATAGACAACAATAACGGTTTTAAACCGTCACTATAAGAAAAACCCTCATAGACATCAGTGGAACAACAATGGTTTTAAGCAAATTCTGATGTCTTTGAGTATTTTACACCGATTTTTTCCAAAAACTAGTGTCTATGAGCACAGATTTTCGCTCATAGACATCGACTTTTTAGGCGATGTCTATGAGCACCTTTTTTCGTTAATAAACACCGATTTTAACAGCGGTTTTTAAAATCCGGTGTTAATGAACCAAAATAAAATATTTTAATTTTCCCACCAGCCAAAATTTACAACACTTCACAAAGTTCCTCCAAACCTAAACCTATATCGCGCCCCTTCCTCCGACCATCTCTCTCAGCCTAAACCTAAACCTAAACCTCCGACCATCTCTCTCAACCTCATCTCCCTCTTCCCCTTCCTAGCTCGACGCCCCTTCCTCTCTCGATTAGGATCAAGACACGACGCCCTTGCTTCTCCGTCCAACCACACCGCATCTCCTCCAACTCCTCCCTTTGGGTGAGAAGAGGAGGCCTTCTTCGCATTCTGGTAGTTTTTCCTTCATCCATCTTCGGTCCAGCATTCACTGCCACCGCTGAAGTCCTTCTTCACATTTCGATAATTTTTCCTTTATCCATCGTCGCTACTGAAGTTCTTCCTCATCTTTGACAGTTTCATCTTCTTGATCCCTTGTTTGCAAGTATTAATTGATTGATGCATGTAATGTGTTTGATGAATTTCGTCAAACACTACCTTGAGTTGATTTTATCATTTTTGTTTGATAGATTGAGGAGTTGTTAGTTCCTATTGCTAAGTTGGTTTTATGTAATCCTTGAACTATCAAGTTTCTTTTATGTCTATGCTAATTCTTTTCACTGATATGTCATGGTTTCTGGTTTAGAAATTTACCTCTTTTTGTTGTTGTTGTTTCTACAAGATTTGTGTGTTGGGCTTATTAGATGTGCTACATATACAACTTAAAGGCTTTGATCATTAAGTGAGTATTTTCTTTTGACCTTCTTGTTAAATCGATTCATGAACAAGTTAATTATGATTTTGTGAATTTCTGAATCCATCTGAATAGTTCCTAATATGGTTTAGGGTTTAGGTGATGATTCATGAATGATTCATAGTTTATTTATTGGTATAATGATGAAGTACAAATTTTGTTTGTCATACTAAGTTAATTGTTGATTCTGAAAATATGAAATAGTATGTAATACGACTCATTGTTGTAATTGTCTTGATATTTTTGATTGATTTTAGATTCATTAGTACAACAAAATGGACAAGGCATGGATGGCAAAGGATAGATTATCACATGAGTTTGAACTTGGACTAGAATCTTTCTTGCAATTTGCACTGCAACATGCTACTAATCCTACTAGTATACCTTGTCCTTGTAAGAAATGTGGCAATCTATCGAACAATAATATTAATAGCATAAGGGCACATGTGTACGGTAATGGTATAGACTTAACATACAAAAAATGGATATGACATGGGGAAGAATCTGTATTAGGAGATTTAAAGAAAGAGAATGATGCAGTTGGAGAAAGTGAAAACTATTTTGCTGATAAACCTGTAGATATGGTACACGCTGCATATGAAAGTTTAGAGAATCCAAATTAATTTATAAAATTACTTGAGGATGCTGAGAAACCTTTGTATACTGGGTGTACTAAATCTACAAAGTTATCTGCAATTGTGCAATTATATAACTTGAAAGCGAAATACAGCTGGAGTGATAATAGTTTTACTGAACTACTTGTCTTGTTTGGAGAAATGCTTCCCGTTGACAATGAATTGCCTTTATCTTTATATGATACAAAGAAAAGCTTATGTGCAATGGGGATGACTTATAAGAAAATACATGCTTACCCTAATGATTGTGTCTTATACTGGAAGGAGTATGAGGATTTTACCGATTGTCCTACTTGTGGGTTGTCAAGGTGGAAGTTTGCCAAGAATTCTAGGATAATTGAAGGAGTCCTTGCAAAAATTTTATGGTACTTTCCTCCTAATCCTAGATTTCAAAGAATGTTTCCGAGCAAGGAAATATCTAAGGAGTTAACTTGCCATGCTAATAAAAGAATATGTGATGCCTATATGCGACATCCAGCTGATGCACCTTGTTGGAGACTTGTGGATCATAATTGGTCAGATTTTGCTTCTGAGACAAGAAATCTAAGGTTGGCCATAGCAGCTGATGGAATCAATCCTTATAGTTTGATGAGTTCTACATATAGTTGTTGGCCAGTTATAATGATCACCTATAACCTTCCTCCATGGTTGTGTATGAAGAGAAAATATATGAAGCTCACGTTGTTGATTCCTAAACATCTGGGAAATGACATTGATGTGTACTTGGCAACTTTGATTGACGATTTAAAAGAATTATGGGATGTTGGTATTGAAACATATGATGCACACCGAGAAGAAAGATTCTTACTTAGAGTTGTCCTATTGTGGACAATTAATGATTTTCCGGCATATGGAAACCTTACACGATCCACTGTAAAAGGATATCAAGCATGCCCTATCTATGGTGAGAAAACTTGTGCAAAAAGGTTGAAGCATAGTAAAAATCTAAAAAAAAATTATTAGGGAACATATGACACACTTGAAGCAAAAATTTCCTATTAAAGGTGCAAAGTGGTTACAAGATAAGCACCACAGAAGTTTTATTTCTTGGTTCCATGAACATGTAAGTACCATAAATATTAGCATGTTTATTATTTAACATAAGAATTTTAATAATTAAACCCCCTTATGATGAATTGTAGGTTACAAATACAACATCATCTTCCTCCAATCAATTATCAGAAAAAGTGAAGTTGTTGGCGAATGGACCTAGCAAGCAAGTGCTAAAATACTCTAATTATATGATCGATGGGGTCACTTATTACAGGAAAGAATGTGATAATACACGAGTTGTTCAAAACTCGAGTATAAGCTTTCTCGCACAAAAAATGCAAGTTGCAAGTTCAAAGGATAAGAATCCAATTATAACACACATGATGTATTATGGTGTGATACAAGAAATATGGGAGCTCAATTACCATGATTTTCGAGTTCCAATGTTTAAGTGTGATTGGGTAGAGAATAACACTGGTATTAGAGTAGATGATAATGGTTTCACCTTGGTAAATCTTAAGAGAATGGGATTCAAATCGACCCATTTATCTTGGGCACTCAAGCGAAGCAAGTGTTGGTTGGTCCTAGGAAGATCGTACCGGTTCCACAGTACAAAAATTTTGTACAAGTGTCGAACCCTTTCTAAACAACTTATTGTGTTCTTTAGAAGTTAAATTAGGAATCGCAAACAGAACTTAACATTATTGATTCCAAATTTAACTTATCTGTTCTTAATGGTTTAGATTTGGATCGCAAGCGGAACTTAACACTATTGATCCAAATCAACCTATGTTATAAATCCAATTAAATATTAATTTTCAAAATTGGCTTCCAGGACTGCATGGTGAGGCACATGACCTTCTTGGGTATGAGAGCATCCACCACCACCTAGACAAACCCTTTTAAGTAAAGTTAATATTTAATTTCCTTATATAACTCTAGGTTTAACCAAAAGGAATAATCGAATCACAAATTCGAAAAACAAACAAAAAAAAACACAACTTCGAAACAAATCCGAAAAACTAGAATCTAATGCCTCTTGTGTTTGGAATTCATACAAAGAAAAATAACTAGCATGATGCGGAAGAAAATTACTAGTTATACTTTCTCTTTGTATGCTAATGACCTCAAGATCTTTTACCGTATTCCTCGCCTCGCCTTGGACGTCGTGTGGGCGACAAACCTCCAAGATGAACACCACCCAAAGAGCTTCTCCTTCTTCTCTATGTTTCGGCCACCACCACCACCACCACCAAGGAAAAGAGAGCAAGGGAAAAGGAAGAGGGGAGAGGTCGGCCACAAGAGGAGCACCAACAAGAGAATAAGAATTGTTATCTCATGAGGCCTCCTCTCCCCTTCTTTTATATTACTTGCCCAAGGCAAATAAGGAAAGACTTTTTACAAAAATTAAAATCTTTCTCTTGTTTTTCCTTTTTCCTTTTTATTTTTCCTTTTCTTTCCTCTTGATTGATTTAATCAACAAACATGGATTGATTAACTTGATTGGCTTGCCCCTTGCTTGGGCACCAAGCAAGGGTAGCCGACCATAATAAAAGGAAAGAAATATTCTTTGTAAAAAATTTTATAAGGAAAGAAAAACTCTTAAAAATTTTTTACAAGCTCTCTTTCAACTTCCTAAAGTGAATGTTAAAAAAGGAAAGTTTTTAAAAATTAAAACCATGTTTTAAAAATTTAAAACTTCTTTTCTAAAATTTCCTTTTTTAACATGGTTAGAAAATTTCAAATTTAAAACTTCGTTTCCTTTTTTCTTAAAACCATGAGGATGGTTAAAAAAAAGAAAGTTTTAAAACTTTTAAATTTTCTTTTAAACCATGTGGCCTAATTCAAATAAGGAAAGTTTTATATTTTAAAACCTCTCTTTTAAAACTTGTAGTTTTCTACAAAGAGAAGATTTTAAAAATTCAAAACACCCCTCCTATTTGAATTTATTATGGCCAGCCCTTCTTTGCTTGGACCCAAAGCAAAGGGTCTGCCCCTTTGTGAAGAAGATTGGCCAGCCCCTTTGGCTTGGTCACCAAGCCATGGGTCGGCCTCTTCTTGGACACCATGAAGGGCTTTATATGGGTGGACTTGAGGCTTTAATGAGGCTACGACAGGGACCTAGAGGAGAAATTGGTTTTGTCCTTCCGATGAGCTTGAGTATCCCATGTTCGCCCCGAACACACAACTCAAGTTCATCAATAATAACTCATTCCACTAGAGAGTTATTATTGCATTACCGCACCAATCCCAAATTACATTATGGGCTCCTTCATATATGAGTATGTTAGTCTCCCTGTGTTTAAGATAACGAATGTCCACTAATTAAGTAAGTTACTGACAACTCACTTAATTAATATCTAGCTCCAAGAGTAGTACCACTCAACTTCATTGTCATGTTGGACTACGTACACCTGCAGGGTTTAACATGACAATTCTTTTGAGCTCCTCTTGGGGACATTCTCAACCTAGATAACTAGGACACAAATTCCTTCTATAATCAACAACACACACTATAAGTAATACCATTTCCCAACTTATCGGGCCTATTGATTTATCGAACTAAATCTCACCCTTTGATAAGTTAAAGAAATAAATACTAAATATATGTGCTTGTTATTATATTAGGATTAAGAGCACACACTTCCATAATAACTAAGGTCTAGTTCTTTTATTAAGTCAGTATAAAAAGAACTTACCTAAAAATGGTCCTACTCAATACACTTAGAGTGTACTAGTATAATTTATTAGTCAAGATAAACTAATACCTAATTACACTACGACTATTCCAATGGTTTGTTCCTTTCCATCTTAGTCGTGAGCAACTGTTTATAATTTATAAAGAACTGATAACATGATCTTCTGTGTGTTACACCACACACCATGTTATCTACAATATAAATTAATTAAACAACTACACTTAACAAATAAAATGTAGACATTTGACCAATGTGATTCTTTTATTTCAAAAGTAAATGTTTACAAAAACTAGGCTTTTAGTATACACTATAACAATCTCCCACTTATACTAAAAGAATAAACTGCCATATCTGCTGCAATACATCTGATTCCCATCCCCTCCACATGCCGATCAAAAGCTTTCGCCGGAAGGGCCTTAGTGAAAGGATCTGCCAGGTTATCTGCTGATGCAATCTTGGCGACGACAACTTCTCGCTTGACGATGTCTCGTATCAGGTGGTACTTACACTCTATATGTTTACTCGTCTTATGGGCTCGTGGTTCCTTCGAGTTTGTAACTGTACCACTATTATCACAATAAATTGTGATGATTTTGGGCAAATCAGGAATCACATCTAAGTCCATTAGGAAGTTCCTGAGCCATACAGCTTCTTTGGCTGCCTCAGAGGCTGCACATACTCAGCTTCCATGGTTGAGTCTTAAACGCATTTCTGCTTAACACTCCTCCATGCAATGGCTCCACCTCCTAAAGTAAACACATAGCCTGATGTAGACTTACTATTGTCCCTATCTGATTGGAAATCTGAATCTGTGTAACCCACAGGGAGCAAATCGTTTGCTTGGTAAACTAGCATATAATCTCTAGTCCTTCTCAGGTACTTTAATATATGCTTTACAGTAGTCCAATGTCCTTGTCCAGGGTTACTCTGATATCTGCTAACCATGCCCACGGCAAAACAGATATCCGGTCTCGTACACAGCATTGCATACATTAGGCTTCCCGCAGCCGAAGCATAAGGAACTGCCTTCATGTCCTCTATCTCCTTTGATGTCTTTGGAAACATCTCTTTGGATAAAGCTACTCCATGCCTAAAAGGTAAGAAACCCTTTTGGAGTTCTGTATGTGAAAACGAGCAAGGATTGTATCTATATATGAAGCTTGAGATAAGCACAACATCCTTTTCTTACGATCCCTTATGACTTTGATCCCAAGAATGTGTGTACATTCTCCTAAGTCCTTCATATCAAATTATTTGGATAACCATACCCTTACGTCTGATAACACTTTGACATTGTTGCCAATTAACAAAATATCATCTACGTATAGTACAAGAAATACGACCACGTTTCCGTTACACTTCTTGTATACAAAAGACTCATCCGGACACTGAATAAATCCATATGACTAGATCACTTCATTAAAACGGATGTTCCAAGATCTTGAAGCTTGCTTCACTCCATAAAAGACCGATTCAGCTTGCACACTAGATGCTCTTTGACCTTTTCAATGAACCCCTCTGGTTGCTTCATATGGATGTTTTCTTCAAGACTTCCATTAAGAAAAGATGTCTTGACATCCATTTGCCAAATCTCATAATACATATGAGCAGTAATGGATAAGAGTATCCGGATAGACTTTAGCATAGCTACCGGTGAAAAAGTCTCCTCATAATCGATTCCCTCTTTCTGAGTATACCCTTTCACAACAAGCCTTGCCTTGAAGGTTTCTACCTTCCCGTCTGTCCCTCTTTTCCTTTTGTAGATCCACTTGCATCCAACGGCTTTTACACCATCTGATGGTTCTACAAGCTCTCAGATCTTATTAGAATACATAGACTCTATTTCAGAATTCATTGCCTTTTGCCAAGATACTGCATCTATATCTTGGAGTGCTTCGTCATATGTCCGAGGATCAGGTTCATATTTACCCAGAATCAGCAGTCTCTTGTGGTACTTCATCTTGTACTGTTGGTACTGAAGTAGACGTGTCCTCTCTCATTTGTTCTAGAATAATTTTACTTTTGGGCTTGTGGTCCATTATATAGTCTTATTCTAAAAATTGAGCATTGGTGCTAACAATGACCTTCTGGTCTTTAGGACTATAAAATAAACCACCTTTAGTTCCTCTAGGATAACCCATAAACACGCGAACTTCTGTACGAGATTCTAACTTATCAGCATCTGCTTTCAGCACATGTGCTGGACTACCCCAAATACGAATATGTCTTAGACTAGACTTTCGCCCATTCCACAATTCTGTGGAGTAGAAGTTACTAATTTAGAAGGTACTAAGATCAGAATGTGCGCTGTTGTTTCCAGAGTGTTTCCCCAAATTGAATTTGGTAATTCTGAATAACTCATCATCGATCTAACCATCTCTATAAGAGTCCTATTCCTTCGTTCTGCCACACCATTCTGTTGGGGGTGTTCCAGGTGCAGACAACTGGGATTGAATCCCGGCCTCTGATAAGTAATTCCTAAACTCTTCTAAGAGGTATTCACCACCACGATCAGACCGTAGTGTTTTGATACTTTTACCATGACGTTTCTCCACATCAGCCTTGTACTCTTTGAATCTATCAAAGCACTTAGACTTGCGGCGCATCAAGTAAATGTATCCGTATCTCGAATAATCGTCTATAAAAGAGACAAAGTATTCAAAACCACCTCTTGCCTGGATAGACATAGGACCACACAAATCAGAATGAACCAGTTCTAATACATCTTTGGCTCTATACCCCTTGGCCTTAAAAGGTCTCTTGATCATTTTTCCTTCCAAGCGAGATTCATAGGTTGAAAAGTTTTCCAACTCTAATGTACCCAAGAGTCCATCAGCTATAAGCCTTTGAATCCTACTTAAGTTAATATGATCAAGCCTTAGATGACAAAGATATGTTTGGTTCATTTCCGAATGTTCTTTTCTCTTATTAGAGTTAGAAGATGTGTTATTAATTTTCATTTGTTGCTTTATGGGAGAAATTGGATTTAATGTATATAAATCGCTAACCAATGCACCAGGACAGATAATAACTCTATTTCTCTTTATAACTACATTGTTACTGAATGAAACAGAATATCCATCCAAATACAGTTTAGAAACTGAAATTAAATTCTTTTTAAAACTGGGTACATAAAGACAATTTCTTAAAACCAAACTTCTATTCCTATCAAAAGATAAGTACACGTCTCCCACTACAACAGCCGCCACCTTAGTAGCATTACCCATGTAGACGGTTATCTCTCCTTCAAATAGTCGTCGGGTTTCCTGGAACCCCTACAAAGAGTTGCAAACATGATCAGTGGCTCCCGTATCTACACACCAGGTGCTGGTAGATAACACCACTAAACATGTTTCAACTACTAGAGAATGAGATATACCTTTATTGTTCTGATTCCTATGAGGGCAGTCCGCCTTCCAATGTCCTGACTGTTTACAGGTGAAGCACTTGCCGTTCGGCTTCTTCATTCTAGCTTTTTGTCCTGTACCCTGAGGTTTATTCACCTTTTATGCTGAAAAGACCTGTTCTTCTTCTTCTTGCCTTTCGACATAGAAGTAGAACCATTTTCAGCATAGTGAATATGAGAACTGTGATGAAATATACCTTCTGCTGCCTGTAGTTCTGTCAGAAGTTCCACCAACGTATACTCCCTTTTATTCATGTTATAGTTCAGGCGGAATTGCTCAAAACTTCTGGGTAGCGTTTGGAGAATTATATCGACCTGGGTTTCCCCATCGATTTTACCTCCAAGGACTTGTATTTCATTCAAATAAGCCATCATTTTGAGGATATGATCCCTTACGGGTATCCCCTCCGACATTGTGGCTGTCATTAACTTTCTAATTGCCTCTTGTCTAGCAGTCCGACTCTGGTGCCCAAAGAGTTCTTTGAGATTGTTCATTATATCATAAACTGTTGGTAAATCTTGATGCTAATGTTGCAATACATTTGACATTGAAACCAAAATTTAACACCGCGTCATCTCATCTGCTTTTACCCATTTCTAATGATACTCAATATCCTCTGGGTTAGAATCACCATTAGGTGTATCTGGGCATACCTCTGACAGTACAAACTTACCTCTGACAGTACAAACTTATAGCTTTCAGCAGTTAAGACAATATTCAGGTTTCTTTTCCAATCTATATAATTGGGACCAGTAAGTCTATTCTCTTTTAGAATAATGGCCAGTGGGTTGAAAGTCATCCTAAGAATCACAAAAATAAACTTTGGTCAATACTCTAAATTTAGAATAATATTGATTCCTCAAACAATATTATTTTAAATTAACCAATACCTCAAATCACTGTGAATTTTGCATGCCACGATAGTGTGGATGTACACAAAATCAAACATTTGTAAGAGGAGGTTTTACCTATTAATTTTATTCTTGTCAATCTAACTTTATGACAAATAAAATTAATAGTTTGTTTTCCTTCGGTCACACAAATAATAGCAGTGACTTCGATGGGGAGGATACTATTAGACGTGCCTAAGTGTATACCATTACTTGACACTTAGTCCATTAATAAGATTGTGCCCCTTCCGATGGGGAAGATCACACACTCTTAATTAATTTCCTATAGTCATCCAAAATTGAAGTTTGATCTAGTGATCCACAAACAAGCTCATCCGATATGGAGGAAGGCACTCAGAGCTAACGCGCAAGTTTGTTTGCATCACTTACAAACCAGTAATGGAGACCATGGAATTTATTAAAATTCCTCTCCCACTTAGTTATTTAAAATTGAGGATTTTAACCTATGTTAGCATATCATGCACACATACATCACAGTAAATAAAAGCAATAAATTTGAAAATTGATTTTCCAACTATTATGGCATTTTCCATCACTGTCTTCAGTATGCTTCAACCCTAGCTGCTGCCATCTTTAGCCACCGCCATCGGGTCCAGTCATCGCATCTATCTTGCTTCTTATTCTGCTGCGTCTCTAGTCCTCCAATAGCACCACACCTTGCAAGATTACGATCTGCTACAAATATAGAATTTTATATATATCGATCCTATATTCCACAAAGGAATGTACATGTAATCTAGATCGAAAAATAAAATTCTAAAAACCTAGGGCTAATATAACTCCTTCTATATTAGTTAAATACAATCATGCACACAAAAAATAATTCCTTTGACATGTCCAAGGGTCCAATCACACATAATATCTATATGCCATAATAGTTGGAGCCTGCAACCACAAAGTTAGCACATCCTACTATTATCCTACCTAAATTATGTATGACATGTGCATAATTAATTTGAAAACCAAAACACACAGAGGCAAACCCTAGCTCTGATACCAATTGTTAGTTGATCCTAGAAAGATTGTACCGGTTCCACTGTACAAAAATTTTGTACAAGTATCAAACCTTTCCTAAACAACCTATTGTGTTCTTTAGAAGTTAAATTAGGAATCGCAAACGGAACTTAACATTATTGATTCCAAATTTAACTTATCTGTTCTTAATGGTTTAGATTTGGATCGCAAGTGGAACTTAACACTATTGATCCAAATCAACCTATGTTATAAATCCAATTAAATATTAATTTCCAAAATTGGCTTCCAGGACTGCATGTGAGGCACATGACCTTCTTGGGTATGAGAGCATCCACCACCGCCTAGACAAACCCTTTTAAGTAAAGTTAATATTTAATTTCCTTATATAACTCTAGGTTTAACCAAAAGGAATAATCGAATCACAAATTCGAAAAACAAACAAAAAAAACACAACTTCGAAACAAATCCGAAAAACTAGAATCTAATGTCTCTTGTGTTTGGAATTCATACAAAGAAAAATAACTAGCATGATGCGGAAGAAAATTACTAGTTATACTTTCTCTTTGTATGCTAATGACCTCAAGATCTTTTACCGTATTCCTCGCCTCACCTTGGACGTCGTGTGGGCGACAAACCTCCAAGATGAACACCACCCAAAGAGCTTCTCCTTCTTCTCTATGTTTCGGCCACCACCACCACCAAGGAAAAGAGAACAAGGGAAAAGGAAGAGGGGAGAGGTCGGCCACAAGAGGAGCACCAACAAGAGAATAAGAATTGTTATCTCATGAGGCCTCCTCTCCCCTTCTTTTATATTACTTGCCCAAGGCAAATAAGGAAAGACTTTTTACAAAAATTAAAATCTTTCTCTTGTTTTTCCTTTTTCCTTTTTATTTTTCCTTTTCTTTCCTCTTGATTGATTTAATCAACAAACATGGATTGATTAACTTGATTGGCCGACCCCTTGCTTGGGCACCAAGCAAGGGTGGCTGGCCACAATAAAAGGAAAGAAATATTCTTTGTAAAAAAATTTATAAGCAAAGAAAAACTCTTATAAAATATTTACAAGCTCTCTTTCAACTTCCTAAAGTGAATGTTAAAAAAGAAAGTTTTTAAAAATTAAAATCATGTTTTAAAAATTTAAAACTTCTCTTCTAAAATTTATTTTTTTAACATGGTTAGAAAATTTCAAATTTAAAACTTCTTTTCCTTTTTTCTTAAAACCATGAGGATGGTTAAAAAAAAAAAATTTAACACTTTTAAATTTTCTTTTAAACCATGTGGCCTAATTCAAATAAGGAAAGTTTTATATTTTAAAAACTCTCTTTTAAAACCTGTAGTTTTCTACAAAGAGAAGATTTTAAAAATTCAAAACACCCCTCCTATTTGAATTTATTATGGTCGGCCCTTCTTTGCTTGGACACCAAGCAAAGGGCCGACCCCTTTGTGAAGAAGATTGGTCGGCCCCTTTAGCTTGGTCACCAAGTCATGGGTCGACCTCTTCTTGGACACCAAGAAGGGCTTTATATGGGTGGACTTGAGGCTTTAATGAGGCTACGATAGGGATCTAGAGAAGAAATTGGTTTTGGCCTTCCGATGAGCATGAGTATCCCATGTTCGCCCCGAACACACAACTCAAGTTTATCAATAATAACTCATTCCACTAGAGAGTTATTATTGTACTACCGCACCAATCCCAAATTATATTATGGGTTCCTTCATATATGAGTGTGTTAGTCTCCCTGTGTTTAAGATAACGAATGTCCACTAATTAAGTAAGTTACTGACAACTCACTTAATTAATATCTAGCTCCAAGAGTAGTATCACTCAACTTCATTGTCATGTTGGACTAAGTCCACCTGCAGGGTTTAACATGACAATCCTTATGAGCTCCTCTTGGGGACATTCTCAACCTAGATAACTAGGACACAGATTTCTTCTATAATCAACAATACACACTATAAGTAATATCATTTCCCAACTTATCGGGCCTATTGATTTATCGAACTAAATCTCACCCTTTGATAAGTTAAAGAAATAAATACTAAATATATGTGTTTGTTATTATATTAGGATTAAGAGCACACACTTCCATAATAACTAAGGTCTAGTTCTTTTATTAAGTCAGTATAAAAAGAACTTACCTAAAAATGGTCCTACTCAATACACTTAGAGTGTACTAGTATAATTTATTAGTCAAGATAAACTAATACCTAATTACACTACGACTATTCCAATGGTTTGTTCCTTTCCATCTTAGTCGTGAGTAAGTGTTTATAATTTATAAAGAACTGATAACATGATCTTCTGTGTGTGACCCCACACACCATGTTATCTACAATATAAATTAATTGAATAACTACACTTAACAAATAAAATGTAGACATTTGACTAAGTGATTCTTTTATTTCAAAAATAAATGTTTACAAAAGCTAGACTTTTAATATACACTCTAATAGCAAGTGTTTTATGTAGAAGACCCTCAAGATCCCACATGGTCTATTATACTTTCAACTACAAATAGAGAGTATTTTGAATACATCACTGATGATAAGTTGGGAGATACTTCAATCCACTACCAATGCTTCACAAAAGGGATGCCATCAATGGATATTGACGAAACTGATGACAATGAACCACCCTGTATTCGTGGAGATTGTGATGAGATTTGGGTTGACAATGAGAATTTTTAGTTTAGTAACTTTATTTATGGTTTATATATGTGACTATTTAATTTATTTTGGTAACTTTGGTTCATTGTTTGGTAGTAGTTTTTTTTTTAAATATACGAATGTTTACTTTGTTGTGATTTTGAATGATATGCTCTGCTCTATTTCAAATTCCCACTGTTATGACTAGGTTTTGGACACTATGAACACTAGAAAAAAGGTCAAATCAGCATGTGATGATGAGATAGTTGAACAAGATAAGAATTCACAAACAAATACTGAGGATAGCCAGGACATAGGATCAGACAGGACGACCCAAACAACAAGATCAAAAAGAGGTCGTACACAAATGAATAAGCTTGTTGTTCAAAGGGTTCAGGGAGTCAAACAAAGTGTAAAATTTAATGAGTATGGACAGCCAGTTGGCCAAAAGGCTTCTGAATTGCAGAGTTTTATTGGTGTGCTTGCTCGGGAAAAAGTTAATATTAATTACCACTCTTGGAAGCAAGTGCCGAATGAAGTTAAGAACATGATATGGGAATCCGTCAATGTAAGTAACATGATACTTTCTTATGTGATGCATTTTTTTCTTTTCTTTTATTTATTTACTTAAGATATTTGTTTGTGTAGTTGGCATACCAACTGGACCCAAAATGAAGGAATGGGTGTTTGAGCTCTACAAACACCAAGTGGCGTCAGTATAAAACTCACCTCACTAGGGCATTCATCCAACCAAATAGAAATAATCCGAAGCTTCTCAACAAGGTACCTCAAGGGAATTGCATTTCACGTGAAGATTAGAGTAGTTTTGTGATTAATCGGATATCTGAAGACTTTATAGTAAGTTGTTTAAGGTGGCCTTTTTAAACTCTAGTTGATATATGTGGTTATAATTCATTTATCACTTTGTAGAGGAAAAGTGAACTATAAAGTCAGAGAAGCAAGGCAAACTTAAACCCTCATCGTCTTTCTCGAAAAGGATATGCGGGTTTGTCTTAAGAAATAGTAAGTATTTAGTTAGCATTAAATTCCTACTTATGGTTGTCGTAGTTGGTGTTGAGTATGTTGACTTCATGTGGTTTCTTTCTTACAGTCCAGTGTTTTATGTGATGACGATGAGATAAACAGAGCCATCCTCTGGAAGAGAGGGTGGCTCAACAAAGCAGGGGAATTTGTTGGCGATGAGTTGAAGCAAACAGTGAATAAGATTGTAAGCAAAAGTATACATAAATTGCTTATTTTGTACATATATAATATATATATATATATATATATATATATATATATATATATATATATATATATATATATATATATATATATATATATATATATATATATATTTAAAGTTATTGTATTTGGATGCATGATAGGATGATTATATTGTCCAAAAGAAGATGGTAAGTTGTCCTTTACCAAACCATTTGAAGATATTCTCATGAAGGCCTTGAATTCTAACGAACATGGTGGACGTGTGAGAGGCATAGGAGCAAATTTCACTCCATCATCCTTCTTCAAGGTTGCTAGAGGGAATGTGCAAATTGATAAGGATGCCTATGATAGGAAACAAAAAGAGTTTAAGGAGGCAAAAGCTATGCTTTCTGACCAAGGTGAAAGAATAGAAAAATTGGAAGCAATGATGTTGAAACTATCTGGTCGAGAATTTGAGAGTCGGGAGAAGGGTAGCTGCTCAGTTAAACCACAATGCCTCCTCGATATAAAACCTAAAGTTGAACGTCATCGGCGCCTCTCAAATGAAGGCCTAGAAGAACATGATGATGATGATGTGAAATTTATTGAGAAGGATTCGGCTTTACAGGTTAAATATATATTTCACGTTGATATTATTATCCCATTGTTAGTATCTAAAAAGGCTTGTAAAGCAGTATATGTTGATGATTCATGAATTGTTTGTCTTATAGGGAAAAACAGTGATGTTGTTATTGCAGCCTAACGACAAGACTGTTGCATATGGGACAATTGTCTCTATTAATGGACCTGGCAACTTTATTGATGATGTTCCATTACCCGTGAATTGCATGAGGATCGCCATTGATAAAGCAATTGATCAATCAGCACCACTTCCTATTGCAATCCCGTCTACGTGTCAGAGTATTGGGGATGCTGTAGGTGGCCATGTGGCTTGGCCTGTACACTTGATCAGCATGCGGATGAGGTAAATGTGATAAAGTGTTGTCTAAATTTTGTGTACATTTAAAGTATGTCACATATCTAATATATATATGGTTGCATCTACATATGTAGAAGACCAGGAAGAAAAAAGTTGACAACAGAAAAGAGAAGTCTAAGTTACAATCGTCCAATGTGCCAAGACCCTTACACATCTTATATAGTTATTTTTAGCGTCTTGATGAAACAGAGAATGTGATTTTGGAATTAGTTCCTGATGTATTTGGCATGGAGCGCACAGTCCATGTTAATTGCGATGACATATTTCCCTTTTGTGAATTGAAGCCAATCACAGACACTTGCATAGTTGTGTATATGTGGTAAGCTTTCGATCGAATTGGACTTTATTTATGTGTTTCATTAATTTAGATTTCATCATTTTTTGGGGATATTTTCCAATTGTAGGCATTTATATAGAAAGATGTAGGAAAAGATGTTGCTGTAGGATTTCAGATTGGTGGATCCAGTGCCTGTGGAGTATGTACCATCAAGAAATCAGAATAGAGATTTCATCCAAGAACAGTTGAATAAAATGGCTTGTTACTTAAGCAGTAGGCTAATTGGTACCTCAACTGGTCAATTGGTTGTTGTGCCATGCAATGTTGGGTGAGTAAGAATAACATTATATATCACTCTCACTTGCATATTTTGAGAACTTGCAAGATGCATATATACACTAATTATATTTCTTTGTGTAGTTTTTACTGGATTTTGACTATCATCAATGTTGAGAAGGAGATTATTTTTTTGTTGGATCCTCTTAGTCACCGCATTCATGATCAAGATTGGAAATATATTGTCAACATGTAAGTTTTTTGGCTTCTTTTCTTACCTTTGTTGAAACATGTATGTATTTTGATGTGGCAATACAATTCCCACGGGTTATATACATGAAGGGCCTTGAAAATGTATAATGCGGAGGCAGGAAGGAAAGGGAAAAAACAACCAACATGGGTAGTTGTCAAGGTATGTCCTTTTGATTAGCAACTGTTTCACTATCCTTGAAGGAGTTATTCCAATATTTCTTTTCTAATATAGGCTCCTCAACAACTGGATGCGAAGCAATGTGATTTTTATATCATGCGATATATGAAAGATATAATTGAAAATTTTGGAGTTGACCACAAGGATTCACTTCCAGAAATGGTAATAATACAAACTCATATTTGATTTGATTGATTATGAACTTCTCTTAGCTTTTCCCTCATTATATCAGATCTTGCTACTGCTGTGCTTCCCGTGGTGCTTGATGTGTTTCTATGTAGTATTATGTGAGATGAACAAGTAAATAGATCCCTTTTAGATGACTAGTTAGCATTTTATTCCATGAGACCATGGAGAGATGTCTTGGGACTAACTATGTGCAGCTATTATGCTTTAGAAAATGTCATTTTTTTATGGTGGAATGAGATGGTTATGCTGAGTACCCGTCATGGGAAATTCAAGATAACAAGCTGTATTTAATTATATTTTCTTATGTGATGCATTTTTTTCTTTTCTTTTATTATGTTTGTCTAGTGCTTGTATGGAGGTGCTCAGAAAGGACCCCAGTTAAGAGAGTTGGATCGTGGAGCTAATATCATTGTTGCTACACCAAGACGTTTGAATGATATTCTGAATATGAAAAGATTGAACCTCCATCAAGTACTGATTAATTAAATTGCAACTATGAGAAAACATTGTTACAATAATTTCTGGTTTGGAATATATTGTTAGTGCGGTTAGCACTAACGGTCTAACTCAGGTTTTGATAAATGATAAATTAGGTTAAGTTAGATTTGTCGTTGTCTAACACTCTAATCAAGTGTGCAGGCGAAGTCCAGACAGGTCGACGGGCTCACCGGATGTCTGGCACGAAGCCCAGCTAGATCAACAGGCCGACCGGATAGCTGGCACGAAATCCAAATGGGTCGAAGGGCTAACTGGACATTTAGCACGAAGTCCAGCTAGGTCGACAAGCTGACCGGATAGCTGGCGAGAAGTACAGACGGGTCGAAGGGCTGACCGAACGTCTGGCAGGTGAGTAAAGGTAAGTCACTAGAAGGGAATGACTGTGAGGACGCGTTCCCGGAAAGGGAACTTAGGCGCCGATCCGACTTAGAACCATTTTGGAACTCTAAGTCGAGATCTTGACTAGATTCTGGCCTCGGAGAGACGGAATCTAATTCATACTCTTTACGTTGAATTTATAAACTGTGCTAATACGTTGTTTTACAGGATATACATTATATATTTGCCTCGGACTAACCTTGTCTTGCAGGAGAAGGACTTTCTAGAGAAAGATGGTCCGGGTGCCCGGAAGGGATCCGGGCGCTCGGAGGCAAATTCTATCCAAGTCGCAGCATCGACACGTGGAGGTCGCTGGTTGGGACTGCTACGTCACACCAGGGCGCCCGGAAGGGATCCAGGCGCCCCGAGCATCCTATAAAAGGAGGGTTAAAGGCGGAGCTCAATACTACAACTCTGAATTGACGATCTGCTCTCATGCGCTCCTGCGACATTGCGATGCTACTCCGACAAAGCTCCATTCTTTTCTTATTGCTTTATATTTGTCGATATTTTATTTCTAGTTTTTATGTACTTAATTCTTATAATCAATTATTCGAATTGCTAGTGGATTGCCCAACGAAAGCACTCGACGGGTGTGGGCCTTGGAGTAGGAGTTGACACAGGCTCCGAACCAAGTAAAAAGAACATGTGTTAGCCTTGTTCCTTTTTACTTTACTTTTCCACTTCGTTTACTTTGTTCAAAAGTTTTATATCGATATTCACCCCCCCCTCTATCGATTCTTCACGATCCAACAAGTGGTATCAGAGCAGGTACCGCTCTGATTTGGTGCAACCACCAGTCAGACAAGGGGTGACATTTTTTTTCCTTCATTTCTTTTCGTTTTTTTTTGTTTTCAATTTTTCGTATAATTCCAAACTGGTATTATTACTTTTTTGGAAATTTTTTACGTTGCAATTAAATCTAAATTGGTGCAACACCAATTTAGTTCTTTTTATTATATCTCAATTCTTCCCGCATTACTAATCCAAGACCAAGTCTTGGGATATTTTGTCAGTTGTTTACTTGTGTGCAGAATGTCTCAAATTGAATGTTTCAGTACGGTGCATCCTCCCCTGTTCAACGGGGATGATTTCCCGTACTGGAAGAAGCGGAAGGAGGTGTATCTCAAGATGGATTTCGACCAGTGGCTTAGCGTCACAAAAGCCTACAAACCGCCAGTTGACAACTCCGGAAATCTGCTTGATCCAGAACAATGGACGGCAGACATAAAGAAGAAAGCGTTGACAGAAAATAAGGCGATCAACACATTACAATGCGGATTAACAAGAGAAGAGATGAATCGGGTCGGACCGCATCAGAACGCTAAAGAGCTATGGGATAAATTAATCGAGCTGCACGAAGGAACTAGCGATGCTAAGGTAACAAAAAGGGATTTATTATTAAATAAAATATTTAATATAAAAATGCAGGAAGGAGAAACAGCGAGTCACCTACACGCGAGGATCAAGGATATTCTCAACGGGCTCCACGCGATAGGCCACCAGATGGATAACAGAGACCTAATCAGGTATGCATTAAACTCGTTTCCACGCAATAGTTTGTAGGCATCCATCGTGGATGCCTACAAAATTTCTAAGAATTTAACTAAACTTAAATTAGATGAATTGTTTTGTGAATTGGAGTTACATGAGCAAACTAACGCTGGAGCCAAGAAAGGTGTTGCTTTATATGCAGGTTCCTCCAAGAAGAACAAGCCTGAACCTGAAGAAGACTCTGACCAGAGCTCTGAAGATGAAGAACACCTGGTGAACCTGGTAAGGAAGATGTTCACCAGGAGGAAGATAAGCTTCAGCAAAAAGGATCTACAAAAGATCAGTTCTCCAGCCGAATCAAGGAACATAACATGCTTCGGATGCAACAAAAAGGGGCACTACAAGAACGAGTGTCCGAGACTGAAGATCGACAAAATGAAGCCGACTAAAAAGAAGGTCCTCAAAGCGACGTGGGACGACTCCTCCCTGGACGAATCGGAGGCTGAAGATCAGAAGCACCAGAGCCACCTCGCGCTGATGGTCTGTGAAGCAGAGTCGGAAGACGAATCGGAAGACGGGTCCGAACCTGAATCGAGCCACGAGTCCGTACTCATTTCCGAAGATTCCGAAGAGGTACTCCTAACCTTAAATCAAAAGTTTTTTAAAATTATTTCTTGTTTAAATAATAAATTAGTCAAATTAGAAAGTGAAAACAAAGTACTCCTTGAGGAAAATCAAATCCTCAAGAAACAAATTGTAAATAATAATCCAACTTAAGATTTAACACTTGAGGAGGAAATGTATCACTAAAATCAGAAATTAATAACTTAAAAGAAATGTTAGAAAAATTTACAACAAGATCTAAAAACTTAGATCTAATTTTAAATAATCAAAAAGTATGTTATAACTAAACCGGACTTGGATATAAGTCAAATTCAAATAAAACTTTTAAATCATTAATAACCCAACACAAACCAACGAGTAAAGCCTGAGTTCCGAAAGCGTGTTTAATCACGCAAGTAGGACTTAACCAATACTACATACCTAAAGAAAAATTATATTATATAAAATCAAATAAACCAAATCAAAAATCAGAATACAAACCTAAACCAAAAAATTCAAAATCTAAATATTTTAAAACTCACCAAAACTTAGACTATCACCAAGTAAAATATAACTATAAAAGAAATAGACATAAACCAAGAACTAAAAATTAAATTAATGGCCAATAATTCAGGGGGAGGCTCCAGAATAGCTGACACCTCCAAAACTAACTTACCCGACAGGGTAACCCTAACCAACCTACCCGATAGGGTAATTAGGACTAGTTAAAAAAGGTTCAAGTTTAACTTGAAAAATGGTACTTGTGAAGTTTTGGATGATAGTACGTTAGGGAAGCTTAGTCTATGCATGTCTAGGAAGATATGGCTTCGACCTAGTGCATTTGGCTAAGTGGAACTGACCGAAGCTACCCTCTACGGATCCTAACTAGTTAGACCAAGGTTTTGTACTAAGTCTAGTGGATAAGACTATTTGGAAAACCTCGAAGGCATGGTTACTCTAATGATGTCCAAGTGACTCACCATAGCCCAGAAGTTTATCCAGAGAATGTCTATTTGTTGAACTCAAAGCTAAAACTGAATCTAACACAAGTTGAAACCAAACCTTAAAATTAAACCTAATCCATCTCACAAAATAATAGGATTCCCTGATTGAAAACATAGATTGGGTGAGATGACTAAGGACTAGAATTAAAATTAAATTAAATTAAATTACAATTAAATTAAATTAAATTAAATTAAAATTAAATTAAATTAAATTAAATTAAATTAAATTAAAATTAAATTAAAATTAAATTAAATTATATTAATTTAAAATTAAATCAAAATTAAATTAATTTAAATTTTTTTAACTTAAAAATTTATTTTGAAAACTTAAATTTTTCTCAACTTAAAAATTTATTTTAAAAAATTAAACTTAAATTTTTTAACTTAAAAATTTATTAACTTAAAAATTTATTTTAAAAATTAAACTTAAATTTGTCTTAACTTAAAAATTTATTTTAAAAATTAAACTTAAATTTTTCTTAAACTTAAAAATTTATTTTAAAAATTAAACTTAAATTTTTCTTAACTTAAAAATTTAAACTTAAATTTTTCTTAACTTAAAAATTTGTTTTAAAAATTAAACTTAAATTTTTTTTTAACTTAAAATTTTATGTTAAAAATTAAACTTAAAATTTTACTTTAAAATTAAAGTTAAAAGTTTACTCAAAATAAAAAATCCTATTCAACTTACATTTCTCAAATAAAAAAAAAATGACTATGAGTCCAAAATTTAGACTAACCCCAATTCCTACCTATTGTAGGAAACTAAGTGGATTTTGGACAGTGGTTGTTCCAAACATATGACTGGAAATCACACCAAATTCACTCAACTCACTTACAAAAGCCTAGGAACAGTTGCCTTTGGAAACAACGGCAAACTCAAGGTAATTGGTATAGGTAATATTAAACTAAAAATTGACTTTATTATTACAAATGTTTTACTTGTTGAAAACTTCAAGTATAATCTCCTAAGTATTAGTCAATTGTGTGATACTAGATATAAGATTAGGTTTTTATTTACAGAATGCTTAATCAAACACTTAGATAACCCTAATATAAGCCTAAAAGGGTTTAGAAATGACAACATCTATGCAATCAACTTAACCACTTCTTCAATTAAGTGTTACTTAACACAAAAAGAAGAAACCTGGTTATGCCATAGAAGAATGCCATACACGAATTTTAAAAATATAAGCAGACTAAATGGATTAGTTAGAGGTCTACCAAGATTACCTAACTTAGATTCAACCATATGTAATGCCTGTCAACAAGGTAAAAAAATAAAATCTACCCATAAACCAACTAATCAATCACAAACCAGCTCAATATTAGAACTTTTACACTTAGACCTATTTGACTCCCATGGAGTCAAATCAATAAATAGAAGCTTATACTGTCTAGTAATAATAGATGACTATTCTAGGTTCACTTGGGTAAAATTCTTAAAAAATAAAGATGAAACCTTTGAAATATTTATAAATTTCTGTAAACAAATTGAGAATGAAAAAGATATCAAAATTAAAAGAATTAGAAGCGACAATGGGGGAGAATTTAAAACGGATATCATCATGAATTTTCGTGTCCAAAAACCCCCCAACAAAATGGAATTGTAGAAAGAAAAAATAGAACCCTATTTGACGCTTCCAAGACTATGCTAAATGAATATAATCTACCTAAGTATTTTTGGGCAGAAGTTGTTAGTACAGCCTGCTATGTGCAAAATAGAACAACACTAAATAAAACACACAATAAAACCCCTTTTGAAATGTACTATAACAAACAACTCAATATAAAATATTTTAGAGTATTTGGGTTCCCAGTCTTCATCCTAAACATAAGAGAACATTTAGGAAAATTCACTTCAAAAGTAGAAAATGGAATCTTTGTAGGCTACTCCTTAAATAGTAGGGGCTACAGAGTTTATAATAAGGTTACCTTAAGAATTGAAGAGACTACCAATGTGAAATTTGAAGAATCCAACCAAAACTTAGAACAAACTCAACTACAACCAATTGAATTTATTCAAGAAAACAATTCTGAAAGAACCAACCAACCCCTAAGTCATGAAGAAGAAGATCAACCTCAAGAGAATCAACATCCTAGAACTATAAGAGTCAACCCTAATCATCCAACTGATCAAATAATTGGTGACCCTGACCTAAGGGTTCAAACTAGGTCATCCTTTAGAAATCTAAGTCAAATATCTTTAATCTCAAAAATTGAACCCAAAACCATAGCTGACTCCCTACTTGACCCAGACTGGGTCATAGCTATGCAAGAAGAACTAGCTCAATTTGAGTGTAATGAAGTTTGTGACTTAGTACGACTACCCCAAAACAAGAAAGTAATAGAAACAAAATGGGTATTTAGAAACAAATTAAGTGAAACTGGGGAAATTACTAGAAATAAAGCCAGGCTAGTTGCTAAAGGGTTTAGTCAAGTAGAAGGACTTGACTATGATGAGACTTATGCCCCGGTAGCCAGATTAGAATCCATTAGAATGTTACTTAGCTATGCAACCCACAAAGGATTCAGATTATATCAAATGGATGTTAAATCTGCATTCCTAAATGGACTAATAAAAGAAGAAGTCTACGTAGGACAACCACCTGGATTTGAAAGTCAAGAACACTCTGACAATGTCTACAAACTTAAAAAAGTTTTATATGGACTTAAGCAAGCACCTAGGGCATGGTATGAAAGACTAACTTCTTACCTAATCTCTAAACGGTTCAACCAAGGTCAAATTGACCCAACATTATTCGTTAAGTTAATAAAAGAAGATATTTTTATAGCCCAAATCTATGTAGATGACATAATCTTTGGTTCAATAAATTTAGAATTTTTAGATGAATTTACAAGTCTAATGGAACACGAGTTTGAAATGAGTCTAGTAGGTAAATTAACCTATTCTTTATGATTACAAATCAAACAAACGAATGAGGGAAATTACATTTATCAACAAAAATATACTAAGGAGTTACTCAAGAGATTTGGAATGGGAAATACTAAAGAGATAAAAACACCCATGGCAGTGAACACAATCTTAGATAATGACCCCAATGGAAAACCAGTTGATTTAACGGTCTAACTCAGGTTTTGATGAATGACAAATTAGGTTAAGTTAGGTTTGTCGTTGTCTAATACTCTGATCGAGTGTGCAAGAGAAGTCCAGACAGGTCGACGGGCTGACCGGATGTCTGGCACGAAGCCCAGCTAGGTCAAGGGGTCGACCGGATAGCTGGCACGAAGTCCAAATGGGTCGAAGGGCTAACCGGGCATTTGGTACGAAATCCAGCTAGGTCGACGGGCTGACCGGATAGCTGGTGAGAAGTCCAGACGGGTCAAAGGGCTGACTGGACGTTTGGCAGGTGAGTAAAGATAAGTCACTAGAAGGGAGTGACTGTGAGGACGCGTTCCTGGGAAGAGAACTTAGGCACTGATCCGACTTAGAACCATTTCGGAACTCTAAGTCGAGATCTTGACTAGATTCCGGTCTCGAAGAGACGGAATCTAATTCATACTCTTTACGTTGAATTTATAAATTGTGCTAATACGTTGTTTTACAAGATATACATTATATATTTGCCTCGGACTAACCTTATCTTGCAGGAGAAGGACTTTCTGGAGAAAGATGGTCCGGGCGCCCGGAGGAAAATTATATCCAAGTCGCGGCGTGACATGTGGAGCTCACTAGTTGGGACTGCTACATCACACCAGGGCACCCGGACGGGATCCAGGTGCCCCGAGCATCCTATATACGGAGGGGCAAAGGAGGAGCCCAATACTACAACTCTAAATTGACGATCTGCTCTCCTGCGCTCCTACGACGTTGCGACGCTACTCCGACAAAGCTCCATTCTTTTCTTATTGCTTTATATTTGTCGGTATTTTATTTCTAGCTTTTCTGTACTTAATTCTTGTAATTAATTATTCAAATTGCTAGTGGATTGTCCAACGAAAGCACTCGACGAGTGCGGGCCTTGGAGTAGGAGTCGACGCAGGCTCCGAACCAAGTAAAAAAGAACCTGTGTTAGCCTTGTTCCTTTTTACTTTACTTTTCTGCTGCGTTTACTTTGTTCGAAAGTTTTATATTGATATTCACCCTCCCCTCTATCGATTCTTCATGATCCAACATATATTATGTTCCCAGGAATGATACATATATCACTATATGATGTGGTTGAGATAAATGATGAATGTGTCTCTTTTTAAGCATTTAAATTAGTCATCTTGTTACCTGGTGCTCGTACTAGTTTTTCAACTATGATTTTTGGTCTTGGTTTACTAATATATTATTTATGTATTTTTACAGTTTACAAATCTCAAGTACTCCAGAGTTGAAATTGTTGAAGTGCGGTTCGAGTGGGCTGAATGCATGCTAGATTACATTTGAGTAGGAAAGGTATTTGATTTTTGAAAACTTTGGATGATGCATGCATTTGCATGGAATGTAAATTGCATATATTGTCCCATGTCAATTTATTTCTGATGGTGATATTCTAAGATTTCTGTAGCATGTATAATTCTTCTGTTTTTGTTCTTTGTTGTAGTTAAGTAGACCAAAATAATACTTTTGTTTGACATATTAGAACAGTGGATGTTTTAACTCAGAAAACTAGGAATTTGAAGCTGAAAAGTGGTGAGATTAGGGAAATGAAAGGCGCAAGAAGAATGGAGCAGTATAGCAAGTTGAACAGATTCTGATTCTCATAATTTAATGTAGCCTCAGCTTGATTTTTGACTCATGATGGTCTACCTTGATGTGTACAATATCTATTAGCTTTTGATGTAAAAAGAATATTTGTGTATTTTGTGTAAGAACAATATTTCTGTAGCTTTTTATGTAAGAATAATATTTATGTAATTTGTGAATATTTGTATATTTTATGGATACTATTGGAAGAAGAATATTTGTGTAATTTGTGAATATTTGTGTATTTTCTTGGATGCTGTCGATTTTTCATTGTTTCAGAAATCAAATTTGTGTTGTTAAACAACATTGATATTACATTGGTTTTCCACCGCTGCAAAATCGGTGTCATTAACTAATATTACATCGGTCGTATACCGCTACCAAAACTAGTGTTACTAACATATAATATTACATCGGTTTTATACTGTTGATGAAACAGTGTCGTTAAGTGATACTACACCGGTTAATAACCGATTTGAAAATCGGTGTCGCTAAGTGATACTACACCGGTTTTAACCCGATGTCTAAAATGGTAGACCTTTTACATCGCCTTCATAGACATCGGTCAAAAATGTAATAGACAGAGGTGGAAAACCGATGTCTATGAGGGTTTTTCTTATAGTACGTTGTCTTTTAAATTATTATCTTTTAATACCAATATATCATATTTCAATATAAATATTTAATAAAGAATCATAATTACAAAAGAAAGAATATTCCCCACATCAATATAATTCAAAATGTTACTTATACAAGAATTACAATCACAAAAGAAGAAACATGTCTCATGTTCAAATAAAATTTATCCCAATACAAATAAACAAATACACTCTATTTACAACTAATGAACAATAGCCAAAAGACTAGAAACTTTTAATGATGGTTCATGTCATATAGGATTGCACTTAATTATTATCAACCCAAGTCCCATCACAATCTTCAACTTGTAGGATTTCATTGGACTCCTCTTTCTCACTTGTTTTTTTTTTCATACCAACCTTTTCCAATATGAAGTTGGTGGCGAAGACTTGATCAGGTGCTTGGATGAGAATGAGAAGGGAGACGAGGAGGCAAGCCAAGCCAACCTTGAGGGAAAAGGTCGCCCTGTCTGTGTCCTCTCTGGCAAACTCCCACACTTCCCTCATCAATTTCCTCATTGGTATCGTGGCTTTGCCATTATGATCCTTGGTAGATTTCTTCATGCTTTCTGATTGTGGTGTTGAGTTTGACGGCAAGCAAATGTCTATCTGAATAATGTTACCTTTCTTTCCGTTCATTGTAGTTCTACATGTAAGAAAACAATATCGATAGCACAGGTATACAAGAAAATTTAAAAAACAAAAGTCTATCTATATATCTTACCTGAAGAATAGGGTGATTGTTGATGTATATAAAACTAGCTCTTTGTTGGTGCTGAAATGAGTAAATGGAGAGATTGACATCGGAGAGCATTTAAAGAGAATTGGTAGATGAGATCATGTTAGTGCAAGTGAATAAAACAGTGGTGTAGTGGCAAAATTTTAGCTTAATATGGAGAATGATACATGTTAATAATAGAAAGAAAGATGCATTTAGTAAAATGCATAGACATAATTTGATGATGTGGTTATGGATGCTTGAGAACAAAATAATGTATTACAAATAGAGAATTAGAATCATGAATGCATGGTTTGCCATTGACGAAACATTAATTAATTAGTTGGCTACTTTTTGCTCAACATGGTTCCATCACCGTGCCTACTCAAAGCATGTGGAATAACAAGATAAATAGTATTTATATCTGGAACAAGTAAATTTCAAAACTTGAATATGATCCTACTGAAAAACACTGAAATTTTCAGCGTCCACCATTTATTTTACATGGAATAAGTGCATCTTGTGCCCAAGCTATTATATTATAGGTTTTCAAGAACCTTAAACAATTCATCCATAACACCTAATACAATATTTAAATGAACATGAGATTAAAAGTGTGTGCACAACATGATAATAAAAAAATTTTTGTATCCACATTGTGTAAAATAGCAAGATTCCTACTGAAAAGACTCATCTTCTATGGAGCAAAAGTGAAACAAGACTTCATATTTTTTCTTGCCCTCTTCCTAATCTCCACCTACAGATATATAGAGTTAAGGAGACTAATCATATAGATTTGATGGAAACAGCATGTGCAACCGCCTTATCACATACTAGCTGGTATCTATGTCTATACCAATAGATCCAATTTTAGGTTAACCATACTGATTTGCATTAATAATAATTAATGAAGAACATTGTAAGTCCTTAATTTACTAACATATGACAAATAGAAAATATTAAGAAAATAATAGAACTTCTTGTCATTTACTTGATTTAGTTTAGGGAGTTGAGAGTAATTGGACTCGGACTAAGGAAATTAACAATTTAAAGAAAACAACCCTAGCTGTTAATCTACTTATATTTTCTTATTCTCAATTTCAATGCCTACTAATGCTATATGAAGTTGGAAATGTAAATTTTTGATAATCAGCCTTCTTGGGAGTATATATAACTAATATACTATTTTTTCTTTTGATATAATCTTGTCCAGATTTCTATATATGACCACTGAACTCGAAACAGATTTCCCTTTTAATTCTCTCTTTCGCAGTGCAATGAGATTTAAGCGACATTTCAGCTCTTGTATTACGACATGCCATAATTGAGACCAACTCTCAGTTTCACTAAACCAGATTATCTGAAGATCATATCAAATTGGGTACGTACCAATTTTGGATGCGCACTAGGTTCAACAATATTTGATCTAAACATGTGACCTTAAACCCATGGACAGTGCATCAATCCGACTCCACTCCAACAAACAAGAAATACAAGAGAAGGAATTTGGAACATAAATACTAAGTCTCTTTATATGTTTGAAATTCAAACAAGTTAAATTATGATCACTCTCAAAGAAATTAGACTTTCACAAATGCCTAACTTCAAATTTCATTGAATTCTATATATTGCTTAATACTTCACATGTGTATCTGGAGATTCTATATATTGAAAAGTTGAGAATCTATTAGAGTAGAAGGTTGTAGGAGCAGATTGCAGAAGAAGACAAAAGAAAATATACTCCATTTGTACAGAATGGTAAAGAGATAGATCAACAGTGATAGGATCACTTTCTTCCAAGAGTCTAGTTTAGACATAGCCTATGCTCATTCAATTCTAATCCTAGAAAGTGACTGTGGACCTGTAGTAGTTTGGACTTTTAATATCACAAGTTTGTTAGTTAGTTTGCTTACAAAAAGTAGTCTAAAAGCATAAAATAATGTATGAACTTCACATCACTATTCCATAATCAATGTTACTGAACCTTGCTAGTGCCAAGGGAGAAACTAGAAACAAAAGAAACTTTATACAAGATAGTCAAATTCATCATATTATTTTTGTCTGACACAACTCTCTATATTGGTTTTAGAAATAGAATGAAATGTCAATCACCAATGCCCAACCTCTGAGGCAGGACTTTGCTAAATGATGACAGAAATTCAATAATCAATCACAATTAACACCTAACAAACCACAAGAGAGAGTAAGTTACTAGAATGGTGAAATGGTAAGTACTGGATCCACAGAATAGTCATAAAAGTGAAATAGAACAAACAATTCACTTACCCACACATAAGTCGACCTATGAGAAGAATCGTCAAGGAGTTGAGATCATAGGCCAATGCATAGAGAACGTTGCCCAAAAAGAGTACGATGCTGCTAAATACCAGAGGTCTGAAGTATAACTTGTTAGACCATGCACTAAAATAAACTGAAGAGAAAACTTGTGCTACAGCCATAGAGCCAATAATGATCCCACAAACTGTTGCAGCAGCTCCAAGGCTCATCGAGTAGTCATCAGCAGTTGGCACAATGATATAAGTGTTGACCATATAAAGTAAAGTATTAACCAAGTTCAAAAGAAGTGACACAAAGTGATATCTTCTCTCATCAACATGTTCCTCAGCTTCTTGGATAAGTGCATGTTGTCCCAAGAATTTCAAGAAATTTGTAGAGCGAGTCAATTTTTCCACTAATGCTTGTATTAAGCAAATGACAGGGTCTTGCACCTGATGCCAGAAAAATTAAAAAATATATAAAGGTCTAAAAATATCAAATATTGATAAGATAATTTATTACAAAAATATATAGACACACACATATGTATGGCTGAAACAAAATTGGTATTGCATTGACACTCAATTAACAAAAATATATCAAACCACCATAGCTGTCGAGGGCTGATCATAAAGACAGAGATAACTTCCTTGGTGTTCTTGAAGCTCAACAAGATTGCGAGACAAGGCTCCTACAACAGCTGTTATACCCTATTTATTCAAAATATGTAGCCTTTTAACATTAATTACCACGAGCAAAAGGAAGATACCAAGAATTAAAAAGGATGATTGGAAGGACAGTGTTGAAAAAAGGCAGACATATTACCACATGCTTAAATACTTGTTGTATATGAGAATAAGGATGATTTGATCTAGTACTTAGATAGTAATCAGTGAACTTGTAGCCAAATCGTTTATCAAATTTTTACGAATCCCAGTAGCATTCATATCTACAAATCTGAGAAGCTTTAAAAGATCATGTCCAACTTCAATATATGCTTCTCGCAAATTAGATAGCTTAGATATCTCTGGATGCTCAAGAATTATAGTACGCTCCTCTCCCAACTCTTTAATCCTGTGTGCAATAATTCCTTGTTGCTCCAGAAAGAAGAGTACAGTCTTCTCAATCTAGACAAAATAATGAAGGAATCTTAGACCAATCAGGATAGTAAACAAAATGTTCTCACAGAATAAACAGAAATAGGAAAAAAAATTGTAAAGAGAACCAGAGGATAGGTTCACAGCCATGGTTAATTAGAAAGAAATAAAATTCAACTTCCTCCAAATCAATGTGCCCATGGAGGGAAAATAGTTGATGAATATTGCCTTATAGTATGAAGTTAGGTTGACAGAATAACAACAACACCAACAACAACAATTGATAACCAAAATATAGAATAGGTTTCGAAGTTTCATATACTAGTTTGAAGCTGTCAGAAGTCCAAACTTGTAAAAGAAACCATAAGCCATTAAAAGAGTGAGATTGTTCATAATAGAGTAAAGTAATTGATCGAATCTAGCTTTATATTCCGAAGTTTGAAAGAGCTTACTGGATGCTTGATGACAGTAACTTTTAAACAATCTTAACCACAACTAACCTTACACAAGTGCCAATCCCCCCTCTTCTCTTTCATTCTGCTTGTTTCTCTTATCTTTCAAGTTGAAGTTTAACACTGTAATGATAGCTCAAGCACACATAAAGTCTCTTGGTTAATACAGGAGCTGAAATGTCGCTTAAATCTCATTGCACTGCGAAAGAGGGAATTAAAAAGGAAATCTGTTTCGAGTTCAGTGGCCATATATAAAATTCTGGACAAGATTATATCAAAAGCAAAAATAGTATCAGCCTTCTTGGGAGCGTCAGTCTTTGATTTCCCCCTCTTCATGGCGAGATCTGTACCAAAGATAATCAGATCTGTCTAGAAAAGTAAAAAAAACACACACACACAAACACACACACAAAAATCACATAAATCATGAGAAATCGTAAACTTTACCTTGAGATTAGGGTTCTACAACGTAGGAGAGGAGGAGCGATCGATCAATGGGATGCGGAGGCGAAAGCGAAGAGGATCAGAAGAGAAGGTGAGGAGGGGTTCGTAGATGAGGTTCGCCAGTGTGAAGAGACAAAGAAAGAAAAACATGGCGGCAAAAAATTTAGGGGAGAGGGAAAGAAAAAACGCGGCGGCAAAATATGGCGAAGGGGAAAAACAACGAAGGAAAAAAAAACAACGACATTCAACAACACTTAATAGACAATGGTTTTCAAAAATCGTTGTCGTAATCTCTAAAAAAGCACACATAGACAACAGTGTTCAAAAACCGTTGTCGTATCCTTAAAAAACCGTTGTCGTAGCTGTTAAAAGGTAAAAAAAAAATAACGATTTGGTATAAAACCGTTGTTGTTTGAGTGTTGTTGAATGAGAATTTTCTTGTAGTGTTTAAATGTTTTCTTTAGGCAGTATAAATTATGGAACTTGATGACAAGTACTTAATGTTTACTAGTGGATAATTATTTTGAAAATTATTTGGGTACTTTTGATAAGTTCAAAATTTATGTATAGATTCAAGTGCTTATATGTTCTAAATGTTCAAAAAAAAATTAAAAAAAGGGCATGACTCATTTAAGATAAGTTAGGGGATGTTTCACTTAAGTTCTGGACTCCAAGCCCCGAGTTTAGGGTTTGGATGTTGATCCCCTATAAATACTAAAGTTAGTAGTGGTATGGATTCGTTGATCCTAATCTTGACTTAATCTTACCTTTGTTACTAAATAATTGTTTAGCTTTCGTAGAACATCCAGACTTAATTAAACCACTGCTAGACCATTTCGATGCCCTGTGTTTTCGTATCTGCAAGTTCATTTTCATCTCTCACCAAGATACTTTGCTTAAGCATCCAAGAAAGATGTTAGAGAAATTAAAAATTAAACTTTTGTTGATTTAGTTTACCAAAGGGCTAGAGTATTTTTTTTTTTCAACTACTAATTAAATAGAGTCATCTCTTTTAATTATTCCAATTCCAATTCACGAAACAGGTCAAATTTCATTGTCGTAAGGGAAGGAGGTGGACTCGAGCCATTCATCCCCATAGATAAACTGCGACACAGAGAAGCTCGACGCCTCATCGTAGTCCATCACGTGGTAGCCCGGCCACGTGATCCGGGCGTCGGTGGCTGCCCCCGGCCCCTCGTTCATGTACTCGCCGTAGTACAACGTGTCCAAGCCCTGTCCTCCCGGCCACTCCTGCCACCCCTCCGGATCCACCAATCCGTCCATGTACGACTCTATGTACACCGTCGTCGAGTAGACCATCCACGGCCGCCCCAAGTACGTCCTCACCTGAAAAACGTACGGACCGATCGACCAATTAAAAGTAATTAATTATACTTAGCTTCTAACTAATTAAGGGACCAATTGATGACCTGGAAGTTCGCAGAGGCGAGCTCCGACGACGCGAGAACGGAGCAGTTTTGGATGGAGATGCCGGTGTTCTCGTTTGGGTCGTCCTTGGACTGGGCCGTGACGGCGTTGGACTGGCCGCGGAGAGGCAGCTTGGCGAACAGGTTGCAGCCCTGGAAGACGACGGCGGCGTTGCCGAAGATGAAGTCGATGGTGCCGGCGATGACGCACTCCCGGTAGAACTGCCGAAACGAATGAACGTACAGCGTGTCCTGGTACCCGTCGATCCCGCAGCGGTAGAGCGCCACCAGGTCGGCGTTCACGCGGAGGGCCACCGCCTGATTTTTCTCCGGCCCAGCAGTGTTCTGGAACGTGATGTCACGGGCCAGGAATCCGTCGCCCGACACGGCTGCAAGCATGTATAGTCATCACTAGATAGATAGATCAATTACCAGATGAGCATCTTTTTGTTTACAGAATTAACATTGACTATATCAATTAAAATTGACTAAATTTAACGTGCGATTTTGACAGGTGACCAAGAAGCTGATACAATCCTCCATGAATTAACACAGAAATCAATTCAGTGCATGTTAGTGCATGCAAAACATCAAAATTGGGGACCATTTTCGCGACCATTTCTTACTTTTAGTGCTGCCGGCCATTGCCAAAAATATCTTTTCCAATGAAACGCACAAATTAATTGTAGACAATGGACCTTGTGTTGGAAAAATACGAATGAAAAAAAAAGTAACAGAAGGAATAAACTCTACTATGAATGGGATACTAGACCCACATTAAGAGTTGAGTGGTTTGAAAGTTGGTTTATAAAAAATCATAATAATTAAAGTTGTGAATATATATGAGTCGGGACTCTCTTTCACATATAGATCAGTAGGAGATTCAAATCTAAGATTTGGATTACATTGAACCTAGATGATTCATATGTGAGCACAATTTATACACGTCGAATGTTTGACCAATCAGAGAAAATTTTACTAAAGTGGATTAATCTACATTTTATCATTTGAATTCATTTTGCTACTTACTCAAGTGTGTAACAAACACATTAATTTTTGATCTAAAATAGTTGAATGATAACTGCCCAGACAAAATGGCCAACCATTGACGGATGTCAGTTGGCGTTACTACCCGAGTAGGTGGAGACATTGAATGATTATTACTCAGTCATTCAAATGCAACCAAGGATCAAAGCCTCTATACAAGTAGTGAAAATTCTATTCATTCCCCCACATTCTCTTCTTCCCTGATAGATGACTCACTCTGTAGGTCTTCTATGATAATGCTTGGATACAGGCTTGGTTCGCCACAAGTAATTATTGATTGATTGTGTGCGTAGTCATATCATTGTATCTTTGAAAATAGACATTAAGCGTGACCTCGAAATACCACCAGAGGGAATGAATCTGTATTAAGGAAACTATATCTAACACATGCCTCGGTAGTGCTTTTCTCTTCTATTGCTTGACAGTCTTACCTCCCATGCTGATAGCCTTGCTTTTTTGCTTGGTTGCCCAACCTACTCAATGATCTTGCCTACCCGCTTGACACCTCTCTCTGCCTAGCCTTCAAGCTCAGTAGTTTGTGTTGGTATCTCGTAGTAATTTTGATATGATCAACCAAGTCAGGTTAGGTCATGTTAGGTGTTGTGTCTAAGTGTTCAGGAGTTTAGGAGCACAAGAAGTCAAGCGAAAGACGCGGCTAGCGAGAAGGACAGCACGGGAGAGAGCCGACAGGCTTGGTGTGTCTGAGGGATGAGGTGCTGCGGAAGAGTACACCAGTGGACGAGAAGAACACGCGTAGCGGTCCAAGGGACGAGAAGCCGCAGCGGAAGCTTGCTCGAGGAGAAGACCGGGAAATGGGTTCAGGTGAGCCCTATCCCGGATGGCGGCGATCACCCAGGTGATCGGAGCAGCAGAAGAGCAAAAGGAAAGCTGGAAATACTACTGGAGGCGCCTTCACGCTCCTTCGAGGCGCTTTCTATAAATAGTACGAAGGCGACTTACATCCCTATGGAAGGCGCCTTCAACCAGGCAAATTTTGTCGTTGGCAGTGGATAAACTTTTATCCACTAGCGCCTTACTGGAGATGCCTTCCAACCCTATGGAAGGCGTCTTCCAGCCCAGGATAAGATTTTCTAAGGGCTATAAAATGACCCCTGCACCTAGGAAATATAACACAACACTTGTAATTGAATCTTCTTGTAGAGCCCAAAAATTCTCAAAATAAATTTTAGAAATATTCTATTATTTTTCTGGAATTTTAGAATATTTTTATGGAATTTTTGGAGTAGCTGAAGTAGCAAAATCAAATAAAAACGTAAAATAGCCTAAGCGGGAATTGAACCCGAGACCTATTAGACCCTACGATTTATACAGGACTTTAGTAACCAGGTGGCCCCAGCAGGGGTGTGCTGAAAGAAGAGGAGAGGAATTATATTTATGATCAAGTTGGGTTGTATTGATCTCTTAATATAAATAAGGAATTTAAGCGGGAGTTTATTATTCTTGAACGACAACTCTCCCTCAAACCTCACCGCCGACCCTCCCTCTTCCTCACCCTCTCGGCACACCAAGCCCAAGAAAACCTAGGGTTCGATCCCTAGGGTCATAGGAGTACCTTCCGGCGACATCTCCGATACGAGGACGCTTCTCTCCGCGAGAAGAACGCGTAGACGTAAGAGGATCGCTGAAGAGATCTACTTCTCCGAAAACCTGGCGATCGGATTGTAAGAAAACTTAGCGCAAGATGTAAGTAACCCCTCACCTGCAGTATAAGTAGCTAATCGTATGCTTTTATGTTCTTAGTTCGCTTTTATGTTCTTAGTACAGCCATACGCAGAGTTAGAGCACACCAGGTACTCGATAAAATGACTAGTACAGTTATATGCTACAGTAGACATTTTAATAGCTCAGTTAAATGCCATAGTTGCATTTTAAATAGCATACATAGTCTTTCTTCAATTTATATGGGACTACGGACCAATGGGTAGGCTCCCATAGTCGCCTCTAGGTTCAGATGACCTAGCTCTAGGTTCAGATAACCTAGTATAAGCAAGATAAGATAAATTAGTTTATGAACAGTATTTTACTTTTATCAGTGGCACTGTACTGGACTCTCAGTTGTCCTTGGGTTGGGCTCCCATAGTCGTCCCTAGGTTTAGATAATCTAGTAAACCCTACTGGATTCGGGACTAGCTACCTCGGGTCTAGTTAGGGATGCGCGCATAGCAAGTACCGTTGTCAGGCCCATCAGCAACATGATTATTATTTTTATCTATTATGAAAGTAGTTTTCAAAGCTTCACAACTCAGTTAGGTGAATACAGTTCAGCTTCAGCATTAACCTAACATAGGTTTTAGCTTAGCTTATGTATCGGTTAGTTTCCTTGATCATACAACAATTAGTATTATGTTCAGTATTTGATTGCCATGACTTACATGCCCAGATGCCATGTTTTTTTGCATTTCCAGTATGATCATGTATTTCAAATAACATCTTTTAAAAGCATGATTTCATCGAATGCATGTTTTGTGAGGTAGATGGTTCTTACTAAGCTCCCAAGCTTATAGTTTTCTTTTCCTTATACTGCAGATAAAGGTAAAGGGAAGATGGATTAGCGGAGGCTGAAGGGCAATGCGATAAGATGTGTGTGAGAAGGAACCTGGAATAAAGATTTTTGGGAACTAGCAAATTTAAAAACTTAGTATTTCCTTATGTTGTTACTTTTCTGCACTTTTAGGATGTTAAGTATATGAATTGTGAAACTGTGTATTATGCCATGCTTAGACTGCTAATTGTCTTGATATTAGATAGCAAGGTATGAGTAATAACATACCTAGAAGTATTGTTTCATGTTTTAGTTGAATTCTGAAAGTTCTGTATGAGTTCGTGTGGGATTTCAGTGAAATCAGAAACCCAATCGATCAGCCGATCGATTGAGGAGTCCTCAATCGACCAGCCGATCGATTGGGAAGTAATTCCCTACGAATAGAGAGCAGCTGAATTGATCAGCTGATCGATTGAGAAGTCCTCGATTGATCAGCCGATTGATTGAAACGCGACTTCCGCGTACAGTGAGCTGTTGAATCGATCAGCTGATCGATTGAGGTTCCTCAATCGATCAGCCGATCGATTAGGAGAACTCCTCGCGTACAGAGCGTTACTGAACCGATCATTGGATCGATTGACTAGACTGGATCGATCAGCCGATCGATCCAGAAGGTTCTTCCGTGCACAGAAGTACGTTGAATCGATCAGTGGATCGATTGAATATTTTTCAATCGATTGAGTCCCAACTCAATCGATTGGGGAAGTCTGATTTCAGTTGGAAACAACTAATTTCAGCTCCTAAACTATATGAGAAGTTTAGATTCTAGATTTTACGGCAAATAGTAGAGATTTTAATTAGTACAGCTTTCCGCATTTTATAGTTTAGTTTAGCATAATGTAACCCCCGGCCTTACACCTTAGCCAGTAGAAGGCGGGGCGTTACCCTTCTTGAGTTATGTTCTTTAATTGATTGTGCAAATTGCTGTAAAGAGGCTTCTCCACCTGAAGGAGAGTTTTAGTATCCTTTTAATTTCCTTGGATTAACAACCTCCCCATGTAACCAAGTAAGTCGATTGTGTCTCTTTTTTTTATTTAATTTCTTAATTCCGTTTATGCAAGTATTAGATTTAATTATGCTATAAAAGTTCGAGGAAGGTTTGTTTTTGATTGCACGGCATTCTCCCCCCTCTAGCCGGCCACTAACGGGACCAACAAGTGGTATCATAGCCAGGTTCACTTCAGGAGGACTAACTGCCGAACGAAGCACACGAGATGGCCAGATCAAGCATCTACCCACCGAAGTTCGAGGGAGATTTCACCAACTAGAAGAAGAAGATGAAGGTATTTTTCAAAATTGATTTTGATTTACTTTTAATAATGGAATTTAGTTTTGTAGTACCAGAAGGCAAAGAAAAATACCACTAGATCAAAAAGGAGCAGGCCGATTTTGTGGCAAATGACAAAGTATAGTTCCATCTACTAAGCGTCTTACCACCACAAGAAGTCAACCGGATCAGAGCCTACGAGCTGTGAAGGAGCTCTGGGAGAAATTTGTGGAACTACATGAAAGAATCTCGGAGGCGAAACTCGCGAGACGGGATCTGCTCAGAAACCATATCAACAGCATCAAACTGGAAGAAGGTGAAACCGTTGCACACCTTCACTCAAGGATCAAGGAGCTCATCACTAGACTCACGAATCTCGAAGAAAATGTAAGTAACAGAGATTCACTAAGGTACGCTCTTAATGCATTCCCTAGAAATACTTAATGTGCATCATTAGTAGATGCTTATTATATATCTAAAGATCTAGATTCAACTACTTTAAAATAATTATTTTTAACTTTTGAAGTCCATGAAACGAGATGTACAGGTCTGAAGAAGGAGCATAATATTGCCTTAAAGGTAAAGGCGAATAAACAAAATTCAGAATCTTCTCTCAATGATAATGAAATAGCACTGATGGTATGTAAATTTAAAAAGTTATTTAAAACTAAAAGATTTAATCAAGTGTAGGGTAGAAAAAAAAGGATAAGATGCTACCACTGCAATGAAGAAGGACATATGAAATATAACTGTCCTAAATTAAAAGACAAGGACAAGAGCAAGAACAAGAAGCTGACCCAAGCGAACAAGTGTTGGGACCTTGACGCCTGCTAGAGGGGGGTGAATAGCGTCTCACCCAAATCGATCGCTTCCTATAATGTTAGTGCATAGCGGAAATATAAAAATAAATACTAACAAGAGAAAGCAAACCGAACACGTTGATTTAACGTGGTTCGGAGATAAAGCTCCTACTCCACGGTTGTCCGTAAGGTGGACGATCCCGATCCGTCGGTGGATGACTCCTCGGAAAAACTCCGGCTAGCTCAAGCTCCTTGTCGGTGGAGAAACCTCGCCACAAACACTTTAATACAAGCACACCGATCACACGAGGGCTTGGGAGACTCTAATAGGCTTTAACCAAGTCTATTTCGTCAACCATGCCAAAGCACCTCGAGCTCTATTAAATAGAGCTCGAGAGGAAAACACTAAGCTATTTTCCCGCTACCAGTCGACTGGTGTATGCACCAGTCGACTGGTCCTTTAAGTGAAGTCGACCGTTACCCAACGTTCGGCTACCAGTCGACTGCTACAGTGTACCAGTCGACTGCTACAGTGTCGCTATAGTAGTGCTATAGTACTGCTGTAGTAAATCCTAAAACACATAGAATTTTGCCCTGAGTACAATCACTCAGCACTCATCCTCGCCCGACCAACCTAGACCTAGCTTTCTAGCCTCCTCCGTCAGCCTCGTGTCCCTCGGATGTCTCCCCATCCTTCACGTCTTGCCTTCTGGAGCTTCCTTCGGCCTTGTCCATATTGTCGGATCTTCCTTTGCCAAGAGGCTCCTCACCTCCGGGACTTCATCCATTTCCAAGTCACACTTAGACTTACGTTGCCAAGACTACATGCTTGGACTTATATCGCCAAGACTCATTCTTGGACTTTCCTCCTTTGCCAAGATCACACTTGGACTTTCCTTGTTGTACCTGTATCCTGCACACTCACAATGCATATCAAATACAACAATAAACCTAACTTAAACCTTTCCCCAAACATCAAAACCTAGGGCACCTAGATTGCTCCAACAGCAAGTACAAGAATATAAAGGTGATGTGGGATGAAACATCATTCGAATCAGAAATTGAAGTCATCGTAGGACTTGCGCTAGTGGCAAGTCACCAAGAAGAAGGAGACGAAACAAGCTCATCTGAAATAAGCATCGAAAGCATCGATGAAGGGGGAGCGACATCGGAAGAAAGCAGTAGTACTTCAAGAGAAACTTTGGATCACGGGATCGACAAGATAAGCAAGGTACGATCTCTTTCTCCAGACAAGTTATTTCAATTTATAAAACTATTAACAAAAAATTACTGTAAATTAGAAAAAGAAATTAAAGAATTGAAATCAACTTTAGCTAAATCTTGTCGATTAGAAGAATTTGATAAAATAAAAAATAAAAATGAAAGCTTGAAAAATAAAATAGAAAATTTGAAAAATCATGCATGCTCAAATATTCAATATATTAGAAAATATAGTAGATTGAATTGGTACCTTAAATACCATAAGGGCCAAATTAGGAAAATTTCAAAAAATACATACTTAAGAAATTTTTAATTAACCCAGTAGGAAGGAACCTATATTGGATTCCAAAATCATATTTGGATTGAATGTTTTTAAATTAAGGTTTTCAGAGTAAATTAAATATTAAATTTTTTTAAGAGGTTTTGTTTAGAAAGTGGATGTTGTTCCAATATCCAAGAAGACCTAGTGCCTCGGCACAGCATGGAGGTCAATTATTGAAATAAATATTTAATTGACTAACTGTTAAGCATTTAGAAGTTATAAAAATACCTTAATTTTTTGTTAAAAATTAATTCGATATTTTTTAATTAATTCTTATCTTTTAAAATAGTTAGAAATTTTTTTCACTGGTTTTATTATTTTTACTCTTAAACTTTTAAATGAACCCCATTTTTAATGTAATCAAAAGAGGAGTAGGGAAGAACAAGTCTAGATGGTACTTGTAAATTTTTTTTCTTGTAAAAAGGTTAAAAAAATTTACTTGAAAATTTTTCTTTTTAGTAATTTTTTTTTTTGTAAAATTTTTCTAGCAAATTTTACATAGAAAAATTTTCTTACTTGCAAAATTTTTTTACCCTACCTTAACTTAGGTTTGATCACATCAAGAAGGGGGAGATTGTTGGTACCCCATAGTAATTTTGATGTGATCAATCAAGTCAGGTTAGGTGTTTAACCATGTGTCTAAGTGTGCAGGAGCTTAGGAGTATAGAAAGCTGAGCGAAATACGCAACTAGCAAGAAGAACGGTACGGGAGAGAGCCGACAAGCTCGATGCGTCTGAGGGACAAGGTGTTGCGGACGAGTATACAGGTGAATGAGAAGAATGTGCACGGCGGTCCGAGGGACGAGAAGACGGAGCAGAAGCTTGCTCAAGGAGAAGACCGGGAAATGGGTTCAGGTGAGCCCTATCCCAGATGGCCGTGATTGTTAGTTAGAGCCCTAGAGCCAATCATTTGATAATTGTATTATAGACTTATTGTATCATATTCTTATATAAATAAAGGCATTTGTTTTGGTTATTATACTTACTTGTATTGGTGCCAAATAAACTAAGTATAATAGCGTCCTTGAGTAGAAGGTTCTCACCTATATCAATCGGTTAGTTGAACCGATAGTGAGATGATATAGGGAACACTACTCTTAATCATTTCTAGTCGAGTATTAACATTCAGGGACAATGTTAATGCAATAAGACTAGCATGTAGGTCAACTCGATGACTTGATCTCACAAGTCATGGATATAGAGATATCAAGTTGACACATGGGTATGCATTGGAGAATGTATACTGAATGACCCGCCATGAGAAAGTATCATGGATCGTTATATGAGTGTCATATACTTTCTCATGTGGCTATTAGTATGACTACTAGTCCTTGGACCTGAAGTCACCATGGATCCCTACATAAGGAGTTATGTACTTTGGTTTCGTCAAACGTCACCCGTAACTAGGTGGACTATAAAGGCGATTACTGGGTATGTAACGAATTATGCATAGGGATGTGAGTGATGTAGATGAGATCTATCCCTCTTATATGACGGGAGCGACATCGATATTCTTGATAGAGTGAGACCACGAAGTGCATGGCCATGCCCAAATGAGTCAATATGAGATATTGAGCTCATTTGATTTGGTGAGTCTACTTGGAGTTCAAGATTTAGATTGATCAGAGGATGACACGGTCTATGCCTCACATTGATCAATCTAGATGTCTAAGATAGAAGGACACTTGTCATATATTGTGAGGAGTCACAATTAGTAGTCACAAGGTGATGTTGGATCTCAACATTCTTGTAACTTGGGTAGTAATGATGTGTTGCTAGATACCGCTCATTACTTATGCTCCTAAATGGGTTTAGGGGCATTGCCAACGTTACAAGAACCTATAGGGTCACACACTAAGGACAATTAGATGGAGATTAGGTTCATATGATGAACCAAGAGAATTAGATTCATTTGATGAATCAAATTGGATTAAGAGTAATCCTAATTGGGCTATTTGAGTTGGACTCAAGTTGATTCATGTGTTCAATGTGTCTAATTTAGATTATGACTCATTGAATCAATTTAATTAAATGAATTAGATTCATTATATTAAATTGACTTGAATTAAATGGTTGGATTAGATCAACCATGAGAGAGATTAAGTCAAGTTTGACTTGACTTGAGAGGAAGATGAAGAGTCAAGTTTGACTTGACTTTTTGCCACCTCATTGGTGAGTTGGCATTAAGTGGCCAATGATGAGGTGCCACATCATCATGTTTAGCACATGTGTGTACCACCTCATGGAGGTTACAAATCTCTTTAATGGCCACACTTAATGCAAAAATGGGGGTTACACTTTGAGAAAGTGGCCGGCCACTTTTGTTGTGAATGAGAATTCATTTTCTCATTCAAGGCAATTCACTTCTTCTTCCTCCTTGAGCTCTCTCTTCTTGCTCTCCTTCTCCTACCTTGGTCGAACACCCTAGGTGCTAGCACACCTTGTTTGGTCCTTCTCCATCTAGTGTGTTCGTGTGGATACGTGTAGAGGATTGTCTACGTTGACAATCTTGAGATCCGGCAAGTCGTTGGACGAGCGGGATACGAAAAGGGCACGCATCGAAGGTATAAAAGGTTTTCCCTTTGTAGATCTACTGTAGATCGAAGTTTTGAAACTCGTACTTGTATTTTTCGAAAGATTTTTCTTTGCACGGATCCGGTGGCTGGGGCTTTCGGGATTTCCGTGACGCGAAAACGTGGTTTTCGCGGCTCAAAAAATCCAACAGTGATCACCCAGGTGATCGGAGCAGCAGAAGAGCAAAAGGAAGGTTGGAAATACTGCTGGAGGCGCCTTCAATGGGAGTTGAAGGCGCCTCCGAGGCCGCTCTGCGGCCTCCATGCCTTTTGTGGAAGGCGCCCCTCTATGGCTGGAAGGCACCTTCTATGAACAGTATGAAGGCGCCTTCCAGCCCTATGGAAGGTGCATTCAACCATGCAGATTTTGCCATTGGCAGTGGTTAAACTTGTATCCACTGACGCCTTGCTGGAGGTGCCTTCCAACCCTATAGAAGACGTCGTCCAACCCAGGATAAGATTTTCCAAGAGCTATAAAATGACTCCTAGATTTAGTAAATAGAACACAACACTTGTAATTGAATCTTCTTGATTTCTGTTCAATAATTGAGTGTGCAAATTACTGCAAAGAGGCTTCTCCACATGAAGGAGAGTTTTAGTACACTTTTAACTTCCTTAGATTAACAACCTCCCCAGTTGTAACCAAGTAATTCGATTGTGTCTCTTTTTTTATTTAATTTTTTAATTCCATTTATGCAAGTGTTAGATTTAATTATGCTATAAAAGTTCAAGGAAGGTTCATTTTTTATTGCAGGGCTATTCTCCCCCTCTAGCAAGCTGCTAATGGGACCAACAATTTAACACAGCTTCGCTCAACCTATGATTCATAAGCTCTCTACTTATCTTTCTAGTTCAACCCATTCAAGTCACTTTGGAGTTAGACCCGCTCAGGCAACTCGACAGCTCGGCCCACTCAGGTCACTTGGGAGCTAGATCTGCTCAAGGCATTTAATGACCAGCTTGACTCGCTAGGGTCATTCAGCAACTTCCTGGTAATTTTGCCTTCCTAGCAGCTCGGTCTTCCAAGCAATTTAACCTTCCCTAGCATCTTGGATAATCTAATAACTCAACCTAACTAGCCTAACTTAACAACTTGAGTTCAACATCTCAAGTCATCTTGATAGATAAGTTTGAGTTATTTTTTCTGTAATTTCAATTCAGACTATTCTTTTGTAATTTTGGCAACAATCTTCGTAGCAAGATTGCCTGACAGCCTTAAAACATATTTTGATCAATTGAGATGGCCACAAAAACTGTTGAGAAGCAGGATGATCAACATATGATGATCCCCTCCGTACCGATTAAAAATATTCCAATCAACCATGAGGAGAAGCTAGAGAAGTTCATTAGGTTGAACTTTAAATGGTGGCAACAGGAGATGTTCTTCTATCTGACCATACTAAATCTAGCCCAATTTTGACAGAGAAACCTCCTAAATTGGCTAAGAATTCTATTGATATAATGGAATGAAAAAACCATTCAAAGTTCCTATATGTAAACTATATCCTTAACTGTCTTGTCAACTCATTGTACATTATGTATAACATGAACAGAATGATGAATAAACTATGGGAGTCCCTGAATCAAATATACAAGATGGAGAATGTAGGAAATAAAAGGTTTATTGTGGAATGATTTCTATATTACAAGATAGTGATCAGTTAAGTCCAAGAACTTCTAGTGATTCTACATGAAATTTACTCAAAAGATATGGTGATGAGTGAGACCCTTTTAGGTGCTCAACATCATTGAGAAGCTATCACTTGGATAGAAGGATTTCAAGAACTATCTTAAAAACAAGAGGAATGAGATTAATATCAAAGAACTCATCGTCAGACTCCGAATCGAGGAAGACTACCAAAGCTCCGATGTAAAGATGTTCACTCTAGTGACTGTTAAAGCCAATATGATCGAGCATGGTCAAAGATTGAAATGGAAGAATCTCAAATCTCCAAAGTGGAACCTACAGGTGGTGTAAGCAAGAAGAAATTCTTTGGAAAATGGTTCAACTGTGATTGAGTCGGTTAGAAATCTTCAAAATTCACGAAACTTAAGAAGAATCAAAAAGACAACCTAAGGACCATACATGGACCTTTGCACTGTGGTCTTTGAAGTAAATTTGGTAGGCTCAAATCCATAGCAATGGTAGATTAGTATGGGTGTCACCAAACATGTGTGTTGCAACAAAAAGTTTCTCCATAACTTTGAAGAAGTTAAATATGGAAATAAGTTGTTCATGGAAAATTTAGCAACCTCAAACATTAGGGGCTAAGGGAAAGTGGTACTAAAGACAACCTTAAAAAAGATATGACTCTGAACAATATGTTGTATATTCTGGTGATTTAAAAGAATTTAATATATGAATCACTTTTGAGCAAATATAACTTTCATATTATTTTTGAATTAGACAGAGTTATTATATTCAAAAATAGAATGTTTGTAGGGAAAAAATTATGTATCTGATAGTCTATTTAAGCTCAGTATAATGGTCATTAGGCCAAAGAATAATAAAAATGAAAGTTGTTCCATTTATATGCTTGAGTCTTACTATTTATGGTATGGTAGATTAGGATATGTTAATTATGATGTGTTGCATAGATTAATTAATATGCAAAATATACTAACATTCCATCTTGATCCTAAATACAAGTATGAGACTTGTGTTGAAGGAAAATTTGATAAGGTTGTCCTTTGAACATGTTGAAAAAAGTAGCGAATCACTCGATCAAATCCTCATTAATATGTTTGATCTAAAAGGGATACTGACATATGGTGGGAATACGTGCTTCATTATCTTTATTGATGATAACATAAAATATTTTATATGTATCTTTTTAAAAGTAAGGATGAAGCTATAGAAAAATTTATTCTCTATATATAAGAATGATATTGAAAAATATCTTAATAAAAAAAATTAAGGTGGTGTGAAGTGACCAAGAAGGTGAATATATATTATGGTTCGCTGAGTTATGTGTTAAACATGGGATCATACACTATATAATAGCTCCCTATACTCAGCAAAATGATGTTGTTAAGCAAAAAGAATCATACTTTGAAGGAGATAATGAATGCTCTTCTATTAAGTTCTAGATTACTTGAGTATATGTGGGGGAGTTGTATTAACAACTAATTACCTTTTAAATAAGGTGCTCTAGAAGAAAATAGATAAGAACCCTTATGAGTTGTGAAATAGAATAAAGTTATCTTATACATACTTATGAGTATGGGGGTGTCTTGTAAAGGTTTTGATGCATAATCCAAAAAGGATTAAGATATGACCACCCAAAACTATTGATTACATATTGATTAGATATGTACATAGCAATAGTGCTTACTAGTTTCTTGTATATAAGTCTCAAATACCAAAGATATACAAGAACTCATTTATTAAATTGAGAAATATTTCTTTCTTTGAATATGTGTTTCCATATAAGATCCAAGAGGAAACAAGTTCCTTAAAATGGGGATTTTATCCACAAGAAGAAGAAGAAGTAGATGAACCATTTGAGATTGAGTTTAGATGAAGTAAAAGAACTCAGGTAGAAAAATCATTGAGAACATATTTTATCACTTTCATATTTTGGAAGATCCTTAAAGTTTCTCAAAAGCCATAAACACTTTTGAAGGAAATCACTAGAAAGAGTTAGTTGCATCTGAGATTGATTCAATCTTGTGAAAACATACTAAAAAATTTATGGATCTTCCTCCAAGAAATAACCACTGAGTTTCAAATAGATTTTTAAAAAGAAAATAAAATCAGATGACATGATTTTAATAAGCCCAAGACTAAATTGGTATTTAAAGGTTACTAACAATGTGAAGTCCTTAATTACTTTGATATATATTTTTCAATATCGAGAATAACATTCATTAGAGTATCATTGTCTATTATCGCTCTATGGAATCTGAAAATAAATCAAATGGATATAAAGATAACTTTTCTAAATGAAGATTTAAAAGAGATAATCTACATATTGCAATACAAAGGGTTTTCTAAGTTAAGGCAAGAAAATAAGGTTTGTCGATTGATAAATTTATTATACGACTTGAAATAAGCTCTAAAATAGTGACATAAAAATTTTGATAATGACATGAAGGAAAGTGGATTTAAAATCAATGAATGTGACAAATGTTGTGCAAAAAGATGTCCACATATCTCCACAATGACATGATATTGTCCACTTTGGGCCTAGACCCTCATGACTTTACTCTTGGCCTCTCCCCAAAAGGCCTCATGGCAATGAAAATATCCTACATCCTTTTAAACCCATGATCTTTTACCAAATCTTTCCAATGTGGGACTTTGATCGAACCCCAACAATTCTCCCCTCAAATGAAGGACCACAATTACTCTCATGTTCTGGACCCCTCGTGAGCATTCAGTCATCCTGACCTGTTCCGGGCCTCCCCGCAAGCAGCTGGATCCGATCAATCTTGACCTGCTTCGGGCCTATTCGCGAGCATCTGGTCACCCTGACCTACTTCGGGCCTCTCTACGAGCATCCGGTCACCCTGACTTACTTCAGACCTCCCTACAAGCATCTGGTCACCCTGACCTACTTGCCTCCCTATAAGTATCCGATAACCTTGACCTGCTCCAGGCATCCCCGCAAACATTTGATCACCTTGACCTACTCCGGGCTCCCCGCGAACATCCGGTCACCCTAACCTACTTCGAGCCTCCCCGCAAGCATTCAGTCACTCTGACCTGCTCCGGGTCTCCTCACAAGCATCTGGTCATCCTAACCTACTTCGGACCCACCGTTAACTTTGTTCAAGGCCGCCCCACATGACATCTAATATGGGCCATGCCTCTGATATCATTTGTTGTGCCCAAAAGGATGCCCACATATCTCCACAATGACATGATATTATTATCCACTTTGGGTCTAGGCACTCATGGCTTTGCTCTTGGACTCTCCTCAAAAGGTCTCATGCCAATGGAAATATCCTACATCCTTTTAAACCCATGATCTTTACCAAATCTTTCCTATGTGAGACTTTGATTGAACCCCAACAACAAATATGTCTATATTAAAAACACTTAGTATGACTGTCATTTTATGCCTTTATATAGATGACATACTTATCATTGAGTGCTTAGGAAATAAAATTTATAGGATATTTGAAGGACTTGTTCTAAGTTAGTTCTTATTATGCGGACAAGATTTTTGAAAAATTCATCAATTGTGATATTGCATTGGCATGAATTTTGATAGATACGAATCAACATCTATAAAAAAAATCGAGGAGAAATTATTTCTCAGATAGAGTACTCTAGAGTAATTAGAAGTCTAATTACTTGATGAGTTGTATATAACCACTTAGCCTACGCAGTGAGTAAACTAAGTAGATATACTAGTAATCTCGATGTTGAGCATTAGAAAGGGATAATGAGAGTATTGAAATACTTAAGATACACTCATGATTATAGACTGCACTATATAAGATACTATGTTATGATTGAATGATACAACGATGCAATTGAATATCTAATGTGAAAGACTCAAAATCTACTAGCGGATATTTGTGTTCACATTAAGAGGTGTAGTCATTTTGTGGAATCTTCTAAGAAAATCGTAATAACCAACCAAATCTACTATACAATTTGAGTTCGTAGCCTTTGATAAATAAGGCGAAGAAGCTAAAATTCTAAGAAGATATTCCTAGATGTTCAAAATCTGTGCTAATAATTTTTATACATTATGACATACAATCAATTATTAGACAGGCATAGAGTTAGTTATATATATAATGGTAAGTCTAGACATATACATCATAAATATAATACCAATAAATAACTAATCTCAATAGGAATTATCATTGTTTACTATGTAAAGTCAAAGGATAACCTAACGGATCTACTAACCCAAGTTTTAAATAAAAAGTTAGTTGCAAGCTCATCATGAGGAATGAGATTGATGCACGTGAAGTATGTTTTCCTAAATGAACCCCAACCTATGTTAACTAGAAATTCCAAGAACTAGGTTTAATGGGACAATCTAATTGTATTGACTAAGTAGATAACAGTGGAAAAACTACCTAATGAGCCAGTGATACTAATAAAGGATGAACGTTAAATATATGACTTTTAATGATCCAATGAAGTAATATATATTCCTCTTGAAAGATCACGTATGTAAGAAATAAGTGAGATATCTTTGAAGAGAATTGAAAGCCACAATTTTTAGAAATTTTCACAAAACTAGACATTTTCCTGGCTAAAAACGAACACACCTATGAGAAGTGAGTTGTATGAGGGAGTGTCTTGGGTGAACTATGTAAATACTTACCCAAATGACAGAACATGACATCACGTCTACTAGTTAGACAGTAAGTAAATATGTCTTACAAGGAAAGATTCAAAGGGTAAAACTTATTTATCATATACATGACTCAACTACTAAATGTTATTATATATTTTATTTCTATTCATGTGGAGGATTGTCGAAAAAATATGAATGAAAAAGTGGTGGATGAAAGAAACTCTATTATGAATGGGATATTAGTCTCAAGTTGAGAATTGAGTTGCTTGAAGGTTGGTTTATAATGAGCAATAACAATTGAAGTTGTGAACATGGAGAGGAGCTCTTTCTCATGCTCAATCCTGCATAGGAGGCATAAATCTAGGATCCCGATTGCATTCAACCCAAGTGAATCGTGTGCGAGCACGATATACGCGCATTGAATATCAAACCAATAGGAGCAAAATTTCTCTAAGCATAACAACTTACATTTATCCATTTTACTACTTGCTCAAGTGCATAACAGACCCATTAATTTTTGAAACGGTTGACTCTTCTCCCACTTGATAGTCTTGCCTTCCATCTATAACAATACTTCTTTCTTGGCTGCAACCTAGCTTGCTCGATGATCTTACCTACTCTCTCGGCGTCTCTCCGCCTGGCCTTTGGGTTATGTACGTAGTTCGGCTCAACTTCGCTTGGCCTTTGCCTTTGGTTCAAAAGCTCTTTGTCTAACCATCAAGTTCAATTCACTCAGGTCACTCGGGAGTTGTACCCTCTTGGCCTACTCGAAGTCTCGGCCCATTCAAGAAATTGGGAGACACTCGACGAGACGACGTAGTTCGGATCCTCTGTCTCGAACTGTCTCTGTCCCCATGTCCCACTGCCGATCGGACGGTCCAGATTGCATCTCAAGATGCATTGCATATCACAAGAATATTGCACACATCTTAAAGATGTCATGATACCTTGAGATGCAATCTGGACCGTCCGATCGACAGTGGGACATAGGGACAGAGGCAGTTCGGGACAGAGGATCCGAACTACGAGACGACGACCACTACTTGGTAGCTTAACCCGCACGGATCAATCAGCAGCTTCTTGGCAACTCTGCCTAATTAGACCAACTTGATAGCTTGAGTTCAACCTTTCAAGCCTGATAGATAAATCTGAATTATTATTTTTATAATTTCAATTTAGATTATTTCGTTGTAACCATAACAATCTTAGCAGCTAGATTTCCTTCCAAATTGTTGACCCATATTGCATGGTCTCCAGCAGGGACGTGTGGTTCTCCGCGGCTATAAAGATTGTTTCGTTTTAGTATATTTTATTAATGCATGGAATAAACCTGATTAATATAATACATTAAGCTCGTTTTAGTCCTTGGTCATGCACGAGGAATATTAGTTTAATTATAAATTATTATATATATATATATATATATATATATATATATAGAACTGCTATGCTATGGACAAAGCCCGTGCGGATCGTTGTGGACATGCTTCCTGATCAGTCTGGTGACCGATCAGGAGGTCCCCTGATCGGTCACGGTCTACAGACCGATCAGGACGTTCCCTGATCGGTCCAGAGACCGATCAGGAGGTCCCCTGATCGGACTGGTGATCGATCAGGAAGCATGTCCGCAGCGGTCCGCACTGACTTTGTTCGCAGTATAGCAGTTCTGATATATATATATATATATATATATATATATATATATATATATATATATATATATATATATATATATATAAAAGAAGATTGGGAATATACGACTCACCAACCGTGGCTGATCGGAAAGTGGACCAGCCGTCGGCGACGCTGTGGTTGGATCTGATAACAGTGACGTCCTTGCCGTCGCCGATGAGGACGATGTTGGTCTTATTGCTGGTGATGAAGACGTTCTCTTCGTACACGCCGGCTCGAACTAGGATGATAATGCGATCGTCGTTGTTGGTGGGTGCCCACTCCACCGCCTCCCCCACCGATGAGAAATTTCCCGTCCCGTCCGCCGCTACCACCACCACAGAGTCAGGGTCGTACTCACCATAGTCCCAGCCCTGCAGCAACCGCCTTCCTTTCCTCCCGACCCATGCCGGGAACGGCGACGAGGAGGCCGTACGGATCCCTTTGTGCTGGCCGCCGGACGAGCGGGCAACGAGGGAAAGCGAGTTGCTGACGTGGGCGTAAGCCGCGTTCCAAGCGTCGAGGAGCGGAGCCTTGCGCGGGCCTTTCGCACCGGATAAGCCTTCCAGGCAGGTGGCGCGGTTGGTGAGAGCGGCGGAGAGGAACCCCTTGGCGTCGGCGAGCTTGCTGGGCTCCGTCCCGATGAGGCCGACCGACCTCTGTATAGCGGCGAGGGTGATATCGTTAAGTTCGCGGCAGTCCTGTAGGGAGCCTCGCTGTGACTCGGTGAGGCCGCCGGCTTCTGGGGAGAGGAGTGGGGATAGCTTACTGGCTTCGTCGTGGGCCACTCGAAGGGACTGGAGGGCGAGGAAGAGGACGGTGGGGTTGATGTTTACGGAGATGGAAAGCTTCACGACGGAGAGGCAGGCGGTGGGGTAGGGCGTGGATTGGCACAGAGCGTGACCAGCCGAGCTATTTCGGGCGGCGGCAGCGGAGGGATCGGTAGAGGCATTAATGGAGGTGATTGTCGGTGGCGGCAAAGCAGAAAGGAGGAGGATGAGGAAAAAGGTCTGCAGCGGCGGGGAAGTGGGAGCCATTGAATTTGGTCTGGTCCGTGCCAGAATAAAGACGCTTATATTGCCAAAAAATTAAGTAATCTTCTTGGAACTTAGAATTTGTTTGGTAGCTTGCAGTGGCGGTGCTAGGCTAAATAATTTTCGATTTTGATCGCAAAGTGTTACGCAACTCAATTATGTGAATTTCTCGATTGCGTGTCAGCGCCGACACAAGCATGCAGCAGCTGGCTCACGACGTACGTGAAGACAAGGCACCACGATGTGAAGGATTTTGTTGCTTTGCTTTGCCCATACTCAGTTGCGATGACTTGCTGCCCGTGAGGGCTGATCTCTTAGGGGTTCAGACCACCGAAAGCGAGCGCTTGGTTAATGGACACAACCCACAGACTTAAAAAAGACAAAGACAACATGTGTTACATAATCACTGCATGCGCTTATGCATAGGGCTGTAAAGATTGTAGCAGTTTACTAGTGATACGACGATTGAGATTAAAGTAAAAAAAGGTCGGTTGATATAGTGGTCAAAGTTAAAGAAGAGTCAACCTTAACAATCTGTACAGTTGGTTCCTTCGAATGAGAGATAGTAGATAAAATCGTCATGCCAATCAAACTGAGGGGCCGGTCGGACTGAGCCGAGTCTTATTCTTGGTTCAAGAATAACATAGTTAACTAGTTCAGCAGAGTGATCTAGCCGATCGGACCATACGTCCGGTCGAACCAATTAGATACTCAGTCTTTTCGAACTTCCTGACTCAATGAAGAGGTTGAACGAAGGCCGAGTCTTTGGCTAGTTCTTTAATCCGATTGGGCGGTACCTCCGAGGGGCACCCAGTCAGGACACTTGGGAGGGTCGGTTAGATTATCAGCTTCACACATAGTAGGCCCTTCAATCCAACGACCTCATATGACCTTTTTGGCATTTTGTGTTACAGAGGACAAAGTGTCATGCCCCGAGAGTAAGGTTGTATGATGAAAATCAAACAGCATCTCCCCTATAACAATAACAATTGAAACCTGGATATATAGCCACACAACTGAACAAGAATAATAATATCAACCCACATGGCTGGAAACAACCACAATGAAAGAGTTAGGGTAAATTACATGAACAAAACAATAGACTGTGAGGCAACAAAAGAAAAAAAAACTGCACTCAAGTTAAGTATTACATGAACATGTTCGGAAAACCAAAATATGAGTAAAAGTAACAGAAGAAACTAGACTCTCGATGCAACGTGAGACTGGCAGGCAGGATACTCCGAGCAACTTCAGACAAATATCATCTACCTATTACCTGAAAGAAGAATAAAAGTATAACAGGTAGTGAGTCCAAATGAACTCCGCGGATAATAGAAGATAGTGCATGATAATAACATAAGGAGGGCAAAAGTATAATCTCAAGAAAATACTTACTACAAAAGTAAGTGTGCCACTAGAATCGTCTGCTAACTAAAGCATAACCAATAATAATAATCCTTTACTAACCTGCTCAACCAGAGGTGATCGATAAATCGGGAGTACATACGGTACATCCCAACCTGCACGAACAAATACATGACCAATATATAATAAGTATATAACAAGCACTAACTGCAGGAGAACACTCTACCACGGATAGTCCCATGGACAGTCGGGGTAAACAAATAGTCACTATCTACAAGTGAACTCGCTACCACAAATGGTCTTGTGGGTAGATAGGGTAAGCAGACAATCACTATCTACGGGCGAACTCACTACCACGAATTGTCTCGTGGGCAGACAGTGTATATACGTAGCTGTCTAGCTACGGACTGCACGTGAACTCGCTACCACGAATGGTCTCGTGGGCAGTCGTATATATATTATAATCGCTAACGACTCTCTAACCAAGAGTGGGAGACAATAGTCGATAGAATATAACAATGATTGCTGACAACTCTCTCAACCATGAATGAGAGACAATGGGCAATAGGGTATAACAAATGTAACAATACATAAAAGGGTCTAACCTCACTAGTGTTTAGGCATGAGCCTAAATAACATACAAGGTCACGTAGGATGCTCGATATCCTACACTACGGTATGATCTTACAAATACACAAACATGAATAAATCTCAAGACAACAACTTAGTTCAATATTCTACAGCTATAGTATAGTATAGTATTGCTAGCATAATAGTACGAGCATAAATGGTTATAAATAGCATTGATAACAGTGAGATTGTATGAATATCAAAATAGACCAACATACAAGATCAAGAAATAAAAGGTCAAAGCTCAAAAGTAAGAATGAATAGAGTCAAGATAAATATAACAACTATCTAGACATAGATCATGCACTAAGGTTAAAAGGTTAAAGTACTAAAGGAATAAGGCAGGAATTACCCGCCTTTGTAAGTAGATCGTTCCAACCATCTTCAAGTTCGTGAGATCACAACAAGTTTGAATCCCACTGCTTCTTATCTAGTAACAACCCACGATGGTTGGCTGGAGGTGGTAGCAATGACCAGGTAGGTTGTGGTAGAGGTGGCTGGAGCTCCGACATGGCTAGGCTGAGATTAGTACTAACGAAGAGAGTCAACAAGGGAGATCACAGTCGCTTGCTTGTGGTCGGAGAGGGGTTGGCCACATCAACTGTAACTTCTCGTGGGAAGAGAAAAGAGCTTGGTGGCTATGATTCAAATCTGGCAAAGGGAAATGGTGAGGCAGTGAACTGATTGCTAGGGTTCTGTAGCCGATAAGCCTTCAACTGCGCCTTTGATTTGGTCCTCAAATCGGAGGTGAGTAGCTCTACTCCTTCGTGCATCGATCCCTCTCCCATCAGCAATAGTAGTGTCCGACAATAGGGTGGCATTAATGGAAATTGGGTTCCTCTCTTTGTCGAAGACCCGCCTGCGTAGAGGAAGCGATCCGGGAAGGACAGTGGATGGACGATTTTGAGTGGACGAGTTGGTGAGACGATGTCACCTCGACGAGCAGAGACCAATGATGATGGTCAACAGACAATAGTAGATCGGGTGGAGAGGAGGAGATGTCGACACTCGGGTCGGGGGGGGGGGGGGCTCTTGGGCCCCGATGATGGTGGATCGGGGCAACGACAAGTTGAGGTGAGGAAGAGAGTCGACGATGAGAGTATTGGGAGAGAAGTATGTTAGAGTGTATACTAAAAGTCTAGCTTTTGGTATAAACATTTATCTAGAAATAAGAATCACATTGGTCAAATGTCTACATTTATGATAAATGAAGTTGTTCAATTAATTTATATTGTAGATAACATGGTGTGTGGTGTCACACACAGAGGATCATGTTATCAGTACCTTATAAATTATAAACAGTAGCTCACGACCATAATGGAAAGGAACAAACCATTGGAAGGTCGTAGTGTAATTAGGTATTAGTTTATCTTAACTATATAATTACACTAGTACACTTAGAGTGTATTGAGTAGGACCATTAGAGGTCGTTTCTTTTATACTGACTTTATAAAGAAACAAAGACCTTAGTTATTATGGAAGTGTGTGCTCTTAATCCTAATATAATAACAAGCACATATATTTGATATTTATTTCGTTAATTTATCAATGGGTGAGATTTAGTTCGATGAATCAATAAGCCCGATAAGTTGGGAAATGATATCACTTAAAGTGTGTGTTGTTGATTATAGAAGGAAACTGTGTCCTAGTGATCTAGGTTGAGAATGTCTCCAAGAGGAGCTCATAAGGATTGTCATGTTAAACCCTGCAGGTGGACTTAGTCTGACATGACGATGAAGTTGAGTGGTACTACTCTTGGAGCTAGATATTAATTAAGTGAGTTGTCAGTAACTTACTTAATTAGTGGACATTTGTTATCTTAAACACAGGGAGACTAACACACTCATAATAAGAAGGAGCCCAAAATGTAATTTGGGATTGGTGCGGTAGTTCAATAATAGTTCTTTAGTGAAATGAATTATTATTGATGAAATTCAGTTGTGTGTTCGGGGCGAACACGGGATGCTTAATTTCATCGGGAGACCAAACTAGCCTCTAGTATATAGAGATTTATACCCACCGCATATCCACCTTCTTACCCATCCAATGGGGTCGGCCAAGCTAGCTTGGAACCCAAGCTAGGGCCGGCCAAGACCAAGTGGATGAGTCATGTAGGTGGCCGGCTAAAGCTTGGGTCCCAAGCTTAGGTGGCCGGCCACTAGAATATTAAAAAGGATTTTTATTAAAATTATTTCTTATGTGGATATCATGATTTTAAAAGAGAGTTTAAAAAATTAAAAATTTCCTTTTATAACTTTCTACAAAAGATTAAGAGAAGATATTAATCTCTTTCCTTATTTGTAGTTTAAAAGGATGGTTTTAATTTTTGGTAAAAACTTTCCTTATTTGTAAATCATCTACATGTTTAAAAGAGAGTTTAAAATTTGAAATCTTTCCTTATTTATTGATTAAAGGAGGATTTTAAATTTTAAGAAAAATTTCAATTTTAATCATGTTCATGATTTAAAAGAGAGTTTAAAATTAAATATTCTCTTTTATAAGTTTCTACAAAAGATTAAGAAAAGATTTGATATCTTTCCTTATTTGTAGATTAAAAGAGATTTTAATTTTTTAGAGATAACTTTCTTTTTATCCACATGTTTAAAAGAAATATTTTAATTTATAAAATTTCCTTTTTATTAACCACCATGAAGGGAAAAATTATTTGAGAATTTTTTTATTAATTTCCGGAAGCAAATTAGGAAGTTTTAATTCTTGTGTGAATTAAAATTTCCTTGATTAAAGGGATTAAGGTGGCCGGCCATTAACATGATGAAAAGAAAATTATTTTTAATTAAATAAATTTTCCTTTTCAATGGCAAAAGAATTAAGGAAATTTTTATTAAATTTTCCTTATTTGCCCAGACCAAGGATTATAAAAGAGGGGATAGAGGAGGCTTCATTATGTATGTCTCTATTATTTTTCTCCCTCTCTTCTTCTTTGGGTATGGCCGGCCCTTTTCTTTTCTCTCCTCTCCTTTGTGTGGCCGAAACTCTCTCATGGTGGAGATAGCTTTGGTGGCCGGATCTAAGAAGGAGAAGGAGAGAAAAGAAGCCTCTTTTCTAGCATCCCTTGGAGCATGGTGGTGGCGGCCGAACCTCTTCATCCTAGAAGAAGTTTTGATGGCCGAAACTTACAAGGAAGAAGAAGGTGCTTGGTGGTTCTCATCTCGGAAGATCGTTGCCCACACAACGTCCGAGGTTAGAAGAGGAATACGGTAGAAGATCAAGAGGTTTTTCTAAAAGGTATAACTAGTATTTTTCTTTCCGCATCATACTAGTTGTTTTTGGAAATAATATTAAATACAAGAGGCATACGATTCTAGTATTTCGAATTTGTTTTCGATATAGTGTTCTTTTGTTTTTCTTTTCCTTGTGATTTGATTGTTCTTTTCAGTTAACCTAAAGTTATTTTAGGAAATTAAATATTAGCTTTCCATAAAAGGTTTTGTCTAGTCGGTGGTGGTTGCTCCCATATCCAAGAAGGCCATGTGCCTCGCCACGTCAGTATTGGGAACCAATTATGGAAATTAATATTTAATGGAATTAATAACTTAAGGTGGTTTGGGTCGAACGTGTTAAGTTTCGCAGGAGATCCAAGTCTAAACCTAAAAGAACAAATAGATTAAGTTTTGGATCAAACGTGTTAAGTTCCGCAGGTGATCCAAAATTTAATTTAAAAGAACACATGGTAGCTAGGAAAAGATTCAGACCTTTGTACAAAATTTTTGTACAGTGGAACCTCTAGGTTTTCCGAGTAGCAACCAACAATTGGTATCAGAGCTAGGGTATTGCCTCTGTGTATTTGGTATTAGTTTAATTATGCACATGTCATACATAATTTAGGCAAGTTAATAGTAGGATATGCTAACTTTGTGGATGCAGGATCCAACTATTATGACTTATAGTTATTATGTGTGTGATTGGACCCTTGGACAAGTCAAGGGCATTTTATTGTGTGTGTATGATTGTATTATAAAATACAGCAGGAGCTGTATTTAGTTTTATTTGGATTTTATTTTTTGATTTAGATACATGTACATTCCTTCGAGGAATATAGGATCTAAAAATGTAAAATTCTATTTATGTCGCGGATCGAGTCTTGCAAGGCGTGGAACCTTTTGAGGACCAGAGGCGCAGCGGAACAAGGAGCAAGATGGATGCGACAAATAGACCCGGTGGCGGTGGCCAAAGATGGCAGCAGCTAGGGTTGGCAACACACGGAGGACAACTAGAGATAAAAGCCATAATAGTTGAAAATTAGATTTTCTATTTATTGCTTTTATATTGTGCTGTGTGTGCATGTTGGTTTACATATTTAGTAGGCTAGCATAGTTAAAATTCCTCATTTATAAATAACTAAGTGGGAGAGGGATTTTTAAGTAAATCCCATGGTCTCCATTACTGGTTTGTAAGTGATGCAAACAAGCTTGCGCGTTGGCTCTGAGTGCCTTCCTCCATAACGGATGAGCTTGTTTGTGGATCACTAGAACAAACTTCCATTTTTGGATGACTATAGGAAGTTAATTAAGAGTGTGTGATCTTCCCCAACGGAAGGGGCATAATCTTATTAATGGACTTAGTGTCAAGTAATGGTATACACTTAGACACATTTAATAGTATCCTCCCCAACGGAGTCACTACTATCACTTGTGTGACCAAAGGGAAACCAACTATTGATTTGTCATAAAACTAGATTGACAACATAATAAAATTAATAAAACCCTCTTACAAATGTTTGAATTTGTATACGTCCACACTAACGTGGCATACAAGATTCATGATGTTTGAGGTAATTTTATTTGTCAAAAAGTTATATTGACAAGATAGTCAATGGGTAAAACCCTCCTCTTACAAATGATGAATTTGTATACGTCCACACTAACATGGCATGCAAAATTCACGGTGTTTGAGGTGTTGGTGAATTTAAATAATATTGTTTGAGGAATCAATGTTATTTTAAATTCAAAGAGTTTTGACCAAATATTTGATCAAAGACAGATCAACTATTAATTTTATTCGTCATAAAGTAAAGTTGACGAGATAATAAAATTAATGAATAAAATCTCCTCTTCGATTTTGTATACACAAAATTGATGGAGATTTTAAGGAGTTGATCTTGACCAAATATTTTTGTGATTCTTAGGATGTTTGTCAATCCCTAGTAGTCATACTATAGAAAAAGACTTAGTAGTCCCAATTGTAATGATTGGAAATAGGACTTGGACATTAAGGTACACTGTCTTCTTAGAACTAAGAACAATTTAGGTGTATTTAATTCATTAGTTGAAACATGTCTAGTGGTGTTATCTACCAGAACCTGGAGTGTAGATACAAGATGCCATTAATCATGTCTGCAATTCATTGCAGGGTTCCAGGAAACCCGACAACTAAATGAAAGGTAAATCACCATCCACATGGGCACTACTGTAAAAGTGGTAGCTGTTGCAGTGGGAGATGTTTATCCTTTGATAAGAATAAAATATGGATTTTAAGTAATTGTCTTTACGTACCAAGTTTAGAAAGAACCTGATTTCAGTTTCTAAACTATTATAGATATTGTGTCTATTTTGATAACAAAGTTGTTATCAAGAAAAATAGGGAAGTTATCTATTCTGGTATGATGGTTGACAATTTATAATCCAATAACTCCCACGATGCAACAAATGGAAATTAGTAACACATCTTCTAATTTTAAGAGAAAGCAACCTTCGGAAATGAACCAATTATATCTTTGGCATCTAAAGCTAGGTTATACTTGAGTAGGATTTATTGGTAGTGATGAACTTTTGGGTTCATTGGTAGTGGAAATCTTTCCAACTGCGAGTCTTACTTGGAAGGAAAATAACCAAGAAGCTTTTAAGTCCAAGGGTATGGAGTCAAAGATATGTTGAAATCGGTTCATTCGATTTGTGTGATCCTATGACTATCCGGACAAGAGGTAGTATTGAATATTTTATCTATTTTATAGACAACTATTCAAGATACAAATAAATTTATTTAATATACCGCAACTAAGTACGTTGATTAGTTCAAAGAGTACAAGGTGATGGAGAAATGTTAAAGTAAAAGTCACTATGGTAAGATCGTGTGACAAGTACCTCTTGGGAGAATTTAGGAGTCACTTATCAAAGTAGGATTCAATCCCAACTAACTGCACTCCTACAGAATGGTGTAGAAAAAGGAAGTTATAGGACTCTTATGGAAATAAGTAGATTGATGAGTTATTTAGAATATTACCAAAATCATTTTAAGGATATACTCTGGAAACGGAAGTGAATATAGTACCTTCCAAAGACAGAACTCTCTACTCATATAAAATTGTTGAATATGCGTAAGCCTATTTCGAAGCATATTCGGATTCGGGTAGTTCAGCACATATGCAGAAGAGAGACAATGATAAGTTGGACAGGAATTCACTTGTTTGTGGGTTATCCTAGAGAAATGAAAGTAGGTTTATAGTCTTAAAAATTAGAAGGTCATTGTTAGCATCAATGACCGTTTTTTTAGAAAATGACTATGTAATAAACTATGTGCCCATAAGAAAATTTGTTCTTAAGGAAATAATAAAAGATGTGTCTAATCTAGTACCAACTGTACAAGATGAGATACCACAAGGAAACTGCAACACGTATCACAAATGATACACAATTACAGAAAGTGCCTTGTTGTAGTGGGAGGGTTGTTAGGCAACCTAAATAGGTTCATGTTTTGAGAGAGTTTTTGGACTCGATCCCTGGAGGACATGAACCTGATCTCCGGTCATATAATGAAGCACTCCAAGATAAAGATGCAGCATCTTGGCAAAGAGTAATGAATAACAGAATTAGAATATATGTATTCTAATAAAATCTGGAAGCTTGTAGAATCACCAAATGGTGTAAAAGCCGTTGGGTGTAAAAAGGTCTATAATAGGGAAAGAGGGATAGACAGGAAGGTAGTAACTTTCAAAGCAAGACTTGATGAAAAAGGAAACTTTTTCACTGGTACCCATGCTTAAGTTTATCCGGATTCTTTTATCTATTTGGCAAGTGGATGTTAAGACAGCATTCCTTAATGGAAGTCTTGAAGAAAGCATCCATATAAAGCAACCAGAAGGGTTCATTGCAAAGGGCTAAGAGCATCTTGTGTGCAAGCTCAATCAGTCTATGGACTGAGGCAAAGCTAGCTTCAAGGTCTTAGAACATCCGGTTTATCAAAGTCTATGGATTTAGTAACCGGATAAGTCTTGTGTATACAAAAGGTGTGATGGAAGCGTGGTGGTATTTCTTGTACTATACGTAGATAACATTTTTGGTAGTTGGAAACAATATCAAAATGTTGTCAGAAGTAAGGGTATGGTTGTCCAAATAATTCGATATAAAGGACTTGGGAGAATGTATATATTCTTGAGATCAAAGTAATATGTGATCACAAGAAAAGAATATTTTACTTATCCCAAGCTTCATATATCAGAAAAATCCTTGCTTGTTTTAAGCATGCAAAATTCCAAGAAAGGTTTCTTAACTTTTCATGATGGAGTAACTTTATCTAAAGATATGTCTCTGTAGACATCAAAGGAGATAAAGGAAATAAAGGCAGTTCTTTATGCTTCGGCTATCGGAAGCCTAATGTATGTTATGCACGAGATCAGAAATCTGTTTTGCCAAGGGCATAGTTAGCAAATATCAAAGTAACCCTGGACAAGGACAGTGGATTGCAGTAAAGCATATATTGAAGTACCTTAGAGGCACTAGAGAATATATGCTAGCTTACAAGGCAGTTAATTTGGTCCTTGTGGGTTGCATGGATTTTGACTTCCAATCGGATAGGGACAATAATAAGTCAACCTCGGGGTTTTGTGTTTACTTTAGGAGGTAAAGTCATAACTATGGAAGAGTGATAAGCATAGGTGTTTTTCTGGACTCCACCATAGAAGTTTAGTATATGGCAAGCCTCTGAGGTAGCCATAAAAGCTGAATGACTCAATAACCTCAAGATAGACTTAGATATGATTTCTGGTTTGTCCAAAGATTATTACAATTTATTGTAATAATATTGGTGCAGTAGCAAACTCGAAGAAACCATAAGTCTATAAAGGCAAGTAAACACAATAGAGCGCAAGTACCACCCAATACGAGAAATCGTATAAACGAGGAGAAGTTGTTGCTGCCTAGAATGCATCAGATGATGACCTATAGATCTTTTCACTAAGGTCCTTAAGGAGAGAGCTTTTGATGGACATGTTGAAGGGTTGGGAATCAGATGTATGGCAGCAGATATGGCAGCTTAGTCTTTTAGTATAAGTGGGAGATTGTTAGAGTGTATACTAAAAGCCTAGCTTTTGGTATAAACATTTATCTAGAAATAAGAATCACATTGGTCAAATGTCTACATTTATGATAAATGAAGTTGTTCAATTAATTTATATTGTAGATAACATGGTGTGTGGTGTCACACAGGAGGATCATGTTATCAGTCTTATAAATTATAAACAGGAGCTCACGACCATAATGGAAAGGAACAAACCATTGGAAGGTCGTAGTGTAATTAGGTATTAGTTTATCTTAACTATATAATTACACTAGTACACTTAGAGTGTATTGAGTAGGACCATTAGAGGTCGTTTCTTTTATACTGACTTTATAAAGAAACAAAGACCTTAGTTATTATGGAAGTGTGTGCTCTTAATCCTAATATAATAACAAGCACATATATTTGATATTTATTTCTTTAATTTATCAATGGGTGAGATTTAGTTCGATGAATCAATAAGCCCGATAAGTTGGGAAATGATATCACTTATAGTGTGTGTTGTTGATTATAGAAGGAAACTGTGTCCTAGTGATCTAGGTTGAGAATGTCTCCAAGAGGAGCTCATAAGGATTGTCATGTTAAACCCTGCAGGTGGACTTAGTCCGACATGACGATGAAGTTGAGTGGTACTACTCTTGGAGCTAGATATTAATTAAGTGAGTTGTCAGTAACTTACTTAATTAGTGGACATTTGTTATCTTAAACACAGGGAGACTAACACACTCATAATAAGAAGGAGCCCAAAATGTAATTTGGGATTGGTGCGGTAGTTCAATAAAAGTTCTTTAGTGAAATGAATTATTATTGATGAAATTAAGTTGTGTGTTCAGGGCGAACACGAGATGCTTAATTTCATCGGGAGACCAAAACCAATTCCTCCTCTCGGTCCCTATCGTAGCCTCTAGTATATAGAGATTTATACCCACCGCATATCCACCTTCTTACCCATCCAATGGGGTCGGCCAAGCTAGCTTGGAACCCAAGCTAGGGCCGGCCAAGACCAAGTGGATGAGTCATGTAGGTGGTCGGCTAAAGCTTGGGTCCCAAGCTTAGGTGGCCGACCACTAGAATATTAAAAAGGATTTTTATTAAAATTATTTCTTATGTGGATATCATGATTTTAAAAGAGAGTTTAAAAAATTAAAAATTTCCTTTTATAACTTTCTACAAAAGATTAAGAGAAGATATTAATCTCTTTCCTTATTTGTAGTTTAAAAGGATGGTTTTAATTTTTGGTAAAAACTTTCCTTATTTGTAAATCATCTACATGTTTAAAAGAGAGTTTAAAATTTGAAATCTTTCCTTATTTATTGATTAAAGGAGGATTTTAAATTTTAAGAAAAATTTCAATTTTAATCATGTTCATTATTTAAAAGAGAGTTTAAAATTAAATATTCTCTTTTATAAGTTTCTACAAAAGATTAAGAAAAGATTTGATATCTTTCCTTATTTGTAGATTAAAAGAGATTTTAATTTTTTCGAGATAACTTTCTTTTTATCCACATGTTTAAAAGAAATATTTTAATTTATAAAATTTCCTTTTTATTAACCACCATGAAGGGAAAAATTATTTGAGAATTTTTTATTAATTTCCGGAAGCAAATTAGGAAGTTTTAATTCTTGTGTGAATTAAAATTTCCTTGATTAAAGGGATTAAGGTGGCCGGCCATTAACATGATGAAAAGAAAATTATTTTTAATTAAATAAATTTTCCTTTTCAATGGCAAAAGAATTAAGGAAATTTTTATTAAATTTTCCTTATTTGCCCAGACCAAGGATTATAAAAGAGGGGATAGAGGAGGCTTCATTATGTATGTCTCTATTATTTTTCTCCCTCTCTTCTTCTTTGGGTATGGCCGGCCCTTTTCTTTTCTCTCCTCTCCTTTGTGTGGCCGAAACTCTCTCATGGTGGAGATAGCTTTGGTGGCAGGATCTAAGAAGGAGAAGGAGAGAAAAGAAGCCTCTTTTCTAGCATCCCTTGGAGCATGGTGGTGGCGGCCGAACCTCTTCATCCTAGAAGAAGTTTTGATGGCCGAAACTTACAAGGAAGAAGAAGGTGCTTGGTGGTTCTCATCTCGGAAGATCGTTGCCCACACAACGTCCGAGGTTAGAAGAGGAATACGGTAGAAGATCAAGAGGTTTTTCTAAAAGGTATAACTAGTATTTTTCTTTCCGCATCATACTAGTTATTTTTGGAAATAATATTAAATACAAGAGGCATACGATTCTAGTATTTCGAATTTATTTTCGATATAGTGTTCTTTTGTTTTTCTTTTCCTTGTGATTTGATTGTTCTTTTCAGTTAACCTAAAGTTATTTTAGGAAATTAAATATTAGCTTTCCATAAAAGGTTTTGTCTAGTCGGTGGTGGTTGCTCCCATATCCAAGAAGGCCATGTGCCTCGCCACGTCAGTACTGGGAACCAATTATGGAAATTAATATTTAATGGAATTAATAACTTAAGGTGATTTGGGTCGAACGTGTTAAGTTTCGCAGGAGATCCAAGTCTAAACCTAAAAGAACAAATAGATTAAGTTTTGGATCAAACGTGTTAAGTTCCGCAGGCGATCCAAAATTTAATTTAAAAGAACACATGGTAGCTAGGAAAATGTTCAGACCTTTGTACAAAATTTTTGTACAGTGGAACCTCTAGGTTTTCCGAGTAGCAACCAACAAAGTAGGCCCCGACGACGGTGGATCGGGGCGACGACAAGTTCAGGTGAGGAAGAGAGTCAACGATGAGAATATTGGGAGAGAAGTATATTCGGGTGATTATATATACCTAGGTTTTAATAATTAAACCCTAGGTTAATTTTCTCAATCAACTCCCTCTAAATGGATATACTAAATAGATTTTTCGCTAAGCCTAATTGATTCATCCCCTTAAAATGTGTTATACGAGTTTTTTCTCAATCAACTCCATTTAAATCATGAAAAATCTCTAAACATTCTAAAAAAATCTAATAAGGTTATTTCTCCAATAAAACTTATTATTTAATTATTATTTATTACCATATCTCACATAGAGAATATTTTGTAGGTAGGCTGTACACTAGAAGCTTCCTCCCTACCATGCATAGAATTGCGGGTCAATTTTGAGAAAGGTATCAGAGCATCTTTATTGTCTGTCTTTTTTTGGAAATACTTTGAGATTTGTACATAAACAGTGATACTATAAAAAAAAAGAGTCTTCATTTACAAGTACAGATATGCTCACAAGACCTGATACTACCAATTATTATTCACTAATCATTCATTTTTACTCTACTCGATCATTGATTTGAGCGTCGGAGGGCTAATGCGGAGACCCCTTCTTTAGCTAGGCAACTAATGCTCTTTTTGAAATATAGGACCATTTTGGAGGCATCTTGGGATGGTGTGGAATCTTCATTTGGTCAACATTAGAGCCACCATTCCCAGCCAACCATCTTCTCCATTTTTGCATAGGATCATATTTGGTGCTATTTATGGAAACTTCACCTGCATTCGAAATGTTAAGATGGATGAGACTGGATGACTCACCACCGTGACCTTATCGGAAGAGGATTTAGAGATGTTGATAGCTGCTCGAGTGGCAAGAATGTTATAACAACAAGCAACAGTTGAGAGCCACTTGCCGAACATCCTGCTATATCTGCGACTGGCCAGTATGCTAAGCGTAGGACTCGAGTGGAAGGCCCGACTAGGTTCCAATCAATCCACCCTCCCTTGGTCGCCTTCCCGTAAGTACCTTCACAGCCGACTAGCTTGCCGCCTGTGCCCTCGTCGCCAATTGCATATCACCGGGTGCTATTCCGCATGCCCCTTGATGACATCGACCCAACAGATAGACCTCAAGGCTCATCTTCAGAAAATGTGCCTGCCCGTGATCATCATAAAGGCAAAGCCCCGATGGTCAGTAATTCCCCCGAGTGGACGAGCATGCCATTCTCCCAAGAAATCTTGGAATATAAACTGTTGGCCAATTTTTGACCACTGTCGATAGGAGAATATGGAGGGGCAACCGATCCCGAAGACTCCTAACTCAAATTTGAAAATACGACTATCCTCCACTAGTACACGGATGAGATTAAGTGCCGAGTGTTTCTCACTACTCTCTCTAGCTTGGTGCAGAGATGGTTTAACCAATTCTCAATCGAGTCCATATGCTATTTCAAGGACTTTCACAAAGCTTTTTTTGCATCACTTCGCCAGCAGTCATCGTTACCATAAGATGACATTGAGTTTGTTCTCTCTCAAGCAGGGGCCCAAGGAGACGTTGAGGGCTTATATTAAAAAGTTTAATCAAGTGGCCATGGACGTTCCCTTGGCCACCTCAAAAATTTTGATAAGTGTCTTCTCACAAGATGTAAAATACCGAAAAAGGGCGAATTACCATAAGGGAATTTTTCGAAATTTTTCTAAAATTTTTCAGAGATCGTATAATGAGTTAACGGGGATAAATATTGGACCCCAGAAAAGCCTGTTTAGGCTACCCCGTTTTAAGCGAGGAAATGTTTATTTTTTTAATTCCTTTTCTTTTTCTTTTTCTTTTATTCTTTCCTTTGTTTCTTCCCTTCCCTCGCGTGTCGAGCCTCACCCGACGCCACTCCTCGCGCCGATTTGCCCTAACTGACGACGGTTTACCTTGCGACTTAAAGCCATCCCATTCCTCTTCTCGATTATCTTCCTCCGATCACAACCGACGCTGATGCCCTAGCCTCTCCACCGCCGCACACCTCCCTTTCCTCTGCCACTTCGCTGAGCAACGACGCCGATTGCCACCCTCCACGTCCATCCTCCCTCACCTCTCGCGACGCCGGCCAAGCTTCTATTTCCCCATCTCTTCATCTCTTCCGGCAGAGCATCGCCGACCTTCCCTTTTGCCCTAGCACCGGCGGTCGTCGTCCATGTGCCCTAGCCGCCGCTGCTAGGACCGAGCGACGCCATCTTGCTTTTCTTTTCTCTGATTTCTGACGATCTTGAAGGTAAGGTACATAAATAGTTTTCGGAATTAGGTATTTTTGATTTGTGATCTCCTCATCTTGAACCGACAGTGAGAAAGAATTCCAACAGGACTTGCTCTAGTGTTGGAAGTGTGATCGTAATGTGAAGTAAGACTTGCTGTGGGGTTGTTCTTGGATCCGACAGTCACTCCTTCCAGCAACTCTTTGATTCTAGCAGCAAGAATGACTGTGAACTTGAGGTAAGGGTAGGGATTTGATATATGAGTTGAATTGGGTAGGTTATGGATTACGTAATTAGTTGTTTATGTGTAAAAGGTATTAGGTTTTTATTAATGGTTGATTGGGGATTAGCTAACTAACCCTAATTGATCGTAAATTTTGTATAGGCAGGATGATGGTCATGTGATTAGGGTTTTACCCTAATTTAGGGTTAGAGATTTTATTTAGCTATTTATAAGAATTGTAGTTGGTAACATAGGACTTTGACGCGAGACGAGCATCTCGACGTCGGATTTGGATTGGATTGGACCTTTCTATTAGAGGCGGGTACCTTGACTTATCTTTTAGATTTTTCATTTGATGTGCATAGTAATTTCTTAACCAATAGTAATGATTATGTTTTATATCTGCATCGGTATGCCATTGTCTATTTCCTGTGCATGCTTTGATTGTTTCCTGTTTGCATTCATGTTTATACTTTCAGATTACTTATGATCATTGTTAGTTAGAGCCCTAGAGCCAATCATATGATGATCGTTGTATGGACTTATTGTATCATATTCTTATGTATACAAAGACATTTGTTTTTGGTTATTATACTTACTTGTATTGGTACCAAATAACTAAGTATAATAGCGTCCTTGAGTAGAAGGTTCTTATCTATACCAATCGATTGGTTGAATTGATAGTGAGATGGTATAGAGAACACTACTCTTAATTATTCCTAGTCAAGTATTAACATTCAGGGACAATGTTAATGCGACGAGACTAGCATATAGGTCAACTCGATGACTTGATCTCACAAGTCATGAATATGCAGATATCAAGTTGACACATGGGTATGCATTGGAGAATGTATACTGAATGACCCGCCATGAGAAAGTATCATGGATTGTTATATGAGTGTCATATACTTTCTCATGTGGCTATTAGTATGACTATTAGTTCTTGGATCTGAAGTCACCATGGTTCCCTACATAAGGAGTTACATACTTTGGCTTCGTCAAACGTCACCCGTAACTGGGTAGACTATAAAGGCGATTACTGGGTATGTAACAAATTATGCGGAGGGATGTGAGTGATGTAGATGAGATCTATCCCTCCTATATGACGGGAGTGATATCTTGGTTCTTGATAGAGTGATACCACTAAGTGCATGGCCATGCCCAAATGAGTCGATATGAGATATTGAGCTCATTTGATTAGAGTGAGTCCACTTAGAGTTCAAGACATAGATTGATTCGAGGATGACACGGTCTATGCCTCATTTGATCAATCTAGATATCGTGGATAGAAGGACATTGTCACATATTGTGAGAGTCACAATTAGTAGTCACGAAGGTAATGTTGGATTTCAACATTCTTACAACTTGGGTAGCAATGATGTATTGCTAGATGCCGCTCATTGCTTATGTTTCTAAATAAGATTTAGAAACATTGCCAACGTTGTATGAACCTATTGGGTCACACACAAAGAACAAGTGAATGGAGATTAGGTTCATATGATGAACCAATTGGATTAGGTTCATGTGATGAATAAAAAATTAGATTAAGAGTAATCTAATTTAGGCTTTTTGAGTTTGACTCAATTAGGTTGGATTTAACTCACCAAGGAAGATGAGTGATCAAGTTTGACTTGACCATATGGAAGTGGAAATATCAAGTTTGACTTGATGCCACCTCATGAAGGATAACTTATCCTACATGGCATGGCTAGCCAACACATCCTTGCTAAATCATCAAGGGAGAGCAAGATTCCTAGTGTGGCCGGCCATATGAATGGAAGATTCATTGGCCGCCCAAATGAATGCATTAAGATTCATTGAATGCAATTAATTGCATTCCTAGTGTGGCTAGCCACATGAATGAAAGTTTCATTGGACGCCCAAATGAATGCATTAAGATTCATTGAATGCAATTAATTGCATTCCTTGTGTGGCCAGCCATATGAATGGAAGATTCATAGGCATTGAATTAATTCATTCATTTTGTATCATCTTACTTACTTCTTCCTGGATCCTTCTCCTCTCTTTGCCGAGAGCTCCAAGCAAGACAAGAAAGTTAGTGAGTTTATCCAAGAAGAAAGGTAGAGTGATAGTCACATAGAAAAATAAGAGGAGCGTTTGTGATTATATCTTTCTCTTTTCTCCTACCATTCTTCCAATTCCACCCAAGAGCCCTAGGGAGTGCTAGCACACTTGTTGTGCTCTCTTCTCCATCCTTGAGTGTTAGAGAACACTTTTTGTTCGTGTGGATACTACTAGAGGTGTGTACGCTTGAACACACTCGAGATCCGAAGGACCTTGGACGAGCGGGATTGCGAAGGGCTTCGCTTCAAAGGTGTAACACTCACCATGTAGATCTAAAGTAGATCAATCTAGAGTAGGAAATAAGTACAAGAATTTTATTAATTTTCGCATGGATCCGTGGCTAGCATTCGGTGTTTCCACAACGCAAAAAGTATTTTTTGCGGCCCGAATCGCTATCAGTGGTATCAGAGCCACGTGCGAACTTGTACTTGCTTTTGTTTTTGTTTTATGAAAAAGTTTCATTTCTGTAAGTCTCTGTGATTTTACTAATTTTATGGGTTTTTTTGAGTATTTTTCTCGTAGAAGCGAAGCAACAAGTGTTTGGTCACTTGTAGGCTTCGACGACCGAGAAAAACCTTCCGAAACGGCAAGGTCTCGCCTAAACAAATTTATTTTGTTTGGGACAACGACTTAAGGCGCTGTAGGATCGCTTAGGAACACTCGCGATGGTTATATCGCGAGTAGGGGTGCTGCCCCTAACCCCGCAAGGGGCTTTGTTCCGCGATTGCGCCCGAAAATTGCTAATCGGAACCGCCGGGAAGTTGTAACTCGTAAAATAGATAAAATAGTAGTAAAATTATAGAAATTTATATAAAATACATAATTTAGAATTATGTGTGATGTTGTGATGATCATGGCCCAAAAGACCCAATACGATTGGTTAATAATGTGTTGTAATTCATAATATGACCTACGCACCATCTTTGTGTTGTGCGTGTTGTATTTGTTACGCGACCTGCGTGTCGTGCCCTCTCTTTTATATTCTAGTTGTAAAATAGTTTTAGACTCGAATGTAACTCGAGTTTCACATTTGTAATGTACAAAATTGAAGCCGTGGAAGGTCCACTCAAGGAGGAGTTACGAGGAGGCTGAAGTCAACACATGGTGGTCAAAGAAGGCGCTTGATGAAGCGACTAACCCTAGGTTGACCATCCGATCTTCTCATTGGCTTGAGAAGATCGTAGTAGGGCCATGATCTCATCACAATTTAATATATATATATATATATATATATATATATATATATATATATATATATATATATATATATATATATATATATATATATATATATATATATGCATGCTAATTTATTGAAATTAGTGCCTTTATACGTATTTGATACACATCATCGATTAGATTAGAACATAATTGAATCAACTCGAAAAATGCCTACCATGCCGTGATACCCATCACTACCTCGATCACATATTGTTGTTTAATCTGCCAAAGCATAGCAACACATATTATCTTGGTAGGGTGCGGAGGGACAATCTTGGTCCCGCCTATCAACGCATAGGTGACGACAAACTCAATTAGATTGAGTATAACTAGTTAAATCGGATTTAACTGTAGGCATTATCTAATAGTTGGAAGATAGGAAAAAATCACATTTATATTAAATCTTGGGCGATTTAGCCAAAGCTAACTCAAGTTTTAATATACATGCGGATCTTGATCCTATAAACAAGAGTTGCATGTAGATGTAATTGGTAATTAGTTACCTATCGATCATACTAAGTCTTGGGAGATTTAGCTAAAGCTAACTCAAGGCGTAGTATGATGTGGATCTTGTCCCACAAAAATTATAGCTAGTTGGTTAGAATCTAGTAAGTGTGGTTTGACCACATCCTTGACTTGATTCTATAAAAGTTCTATAATTCAGTGGGAGCATCGTTTAATTAAAGGCCTAATTAAATGATAATTGGAATATGATATTTATTTTCTACATTTTTCTGTTGTATATTGCCATGTCGTCAAACACAAACTCCTTCTCCCTGCGTTCTGTCCTCGATAAGGACAAACTCAATGGAGCTAACTTCCTTGACTGGTACAGGAATATGAGAATAGTTCTCACACAGGAACGAAAACTGTACGTCCTGGAGCAGCCCATTCCCGAGGCACCTCCTGCCACTGCCACACAAACTGACTGAGATGCTTACAAGAAACATCAAGATGACGCATTAGATGTGTCATGCCTCATGCTCGCAACCATGAACTTTGAGCTTCAGAAGCAACATGAGTTGATGACTGCTTATGATATGGTTGAACATCTTCGTCAACTATATCAAGGACAAGCAGGGCACTGGAAGGGGAATTGCAAAGGATACCTGGAAGATCTTAAGTAGAAGAGAAATAAGATTTCTACTTCAGGTATACATGTTATAGAAGTCAATCTCTCTATTTCTTCATTGTGGGTATTAGATACCGGATGTGCTTCTCACATTTGTACTAATGTACACGCGCTGAGAAATAGCAGGGCTTTGACGAAGGGCGAGGTAGACCTACGAGTAGGCAATGGAGCACAGGTTGCTACTGTTGCTGTAGGGACTTACTATCTATCTCTGCCCTCTGGGCTTGTACTAGAACTAGATGATTGTTGTTTTGTGCCTGCTCTTACTAAGAACATAATTTCAGTTTCTTGTTTGGATAAGAAAGGTTTTTCATTTATAATAAAGAACAAATGTTGTTTAGTTTATTTAAATGATATGTTCTATTGTAGTGCACCTCAGATGAACGGACTCTATATTCTAGACTTAGAGAACCCCATCTATAACATAAATATCAAAAGGTTCAAATCAAATGAAATGAACCAAATCTATCTCTTGCACTGTCGCTTAGGTCATATAAATGACAAACGCTTATCCCAACTCCATAAAGATGGTTTGCTGGACTCATTTGATTTTGAATCATATGAGACATGCGAGTCATGCCTACTAGGCAAGATGACCAAGACTCCCTTTAGTGGACACAGCGAGAGAGCGACTGACTTGTTAGGACTCATACATAGTGATGTATGTGGCCCTTTCAATGTCGCTGCCAGAGGTGGTTATAGGTACTTCATTATATTTACTGATGACCTCAGTATATATGATTATGTGTATCTGATGACACATAAATTAGAATCCTTTGAAAAGTTCAAGGAATTCAAGAATGAAGTACAAAACTAGCTTGGCAAGAGTATCAAAATACTTTGATCAGATCGAGGTGGTGAATACCTTAGCCATGAGTTTCGTGACTATCTAGCTGAGTGTGAGATTCTTGTTGGGAGATTGTTGGTGCAATATTCCCCAGGTCAAGGTTGACCTAGTTTGACTGAGCTTGAATTGGGTCAAGCTCGAGTCTTAATGTTTATGTTTTGATGGTTTGACAATACATGTTGACAATACATGTTTGATAATACATGTAGTCAACAGATGGAGATTGCAAGTGCAATTGTTCATGTGTGGAGATTGTGATGGAGAGTCAAGTAGGTCAAGGTTGACCGGATACTTGACTGGAAAATCCTGGTGAGTGAAGCCAGGTGAAAGACCTAGTGAGTGAAGCTAGGCAGTGAGGAAATCCTAGTGAGTGAAGCTAGGTGAAAATCCTGGTGAGTGAAGCCAGGCAGAGGAAAATCCTGGTGAGTGAAGCTAGGTGAAAATCCTAGTGAGTGAAGCTAGGTGAAAGACCTGGTGAGTGAAGCTATGCAGAAGAGAAGTCCTAGTGAGTGAAGCTAGGCAGAAGGGAAGTCCTGGTGAGTGAAGCCAGGCACGGGGAAATCCAGATGGGTCAAGGTTGACCAGACATCTGGTGAAAGTCCAAGTAGGTCAAACGAATTGATCGGATACTTGGCACGAGGAAGAAAAGTCCAAGTAGGTCAAAGGGATTGACTAGACACTTGGTGAGAGAGTCCTAGCTGGTCAAGGGTGACCGGATGCTAGGTTTTATGTACCAACAAGTCATGGTTGACTGGATGTTGGGTTAGGGGGCTTTGGACTTGGTTTTGGGCAAAAACCATGATCTGGATCGATCAGCCGATCGATTGGATCATGCCCAATCGATCGGCCGATCGATTGGGTGAGTCCCCGCGACAGGCATTATCCCAATTGATCAGTGGATCGATTGGGGAGAAGTGTTGCGCGAACAGAGCCCCTTTGGATCAATCGGGCGATCGATCCAGAGCTCCCAATCGATCAGTCGATCGATTGGGAGGCGTGATTTCACGCAATAAGCCCTGGATTGATCGGCCGATCGATCCAGGCTATTCCAGAGAGCACAGAGGCACTCTGGATCGATCGGTGGATCGATCCAAAGCCTCCCCGATCGATTGGGAGCGTTCCAATCGATCGGGATCTGATCGTTGGCATCGTATTTAGCTGCAGGTGTTTGATTCCTTCGGTAGAACTTGATGCATACAGCTCCGATCTTCACATGCGACTCCACAGCTTCTCCACAGAGCTCTCTACGCCAAATCTTGAAGATTCTTGGAAGATTTTGTCTAAGTCAAGAGGCGAAGAAGAGAAGTTAGGGTTAGGGCTTTTATTGCACTTCTTGTAAGCTTTTGCATGTTCTTTACTGCCCTTTTCTTTCTTCTTGTATTGAGAGTCTTGTAGGGCTTCTCCGCCTTCTGTAGTTACCGTAAAGGAGTGTTTTACTAGTGGAGGGTTCGTGCGTGTGTGGATCCTTGGATTAGTCACCTCTTGTGAGGTGGATACCAAGTAAATCCTTAAGTGTTAGCGTTGAATGTTTTTGTTTCTTGTATTTCCTCTGCACACCATCAAAGAAACAAGCAACGAAGAACACGAATCGTGCGACGAGCTATTCAACCCCCTCTAGCTACATTTCGGTCCCAACAAGTGGTATCAGAGCGAGGCCGCTCTTCACCGGAATCATCGCCAGAAGGGGCAAAGCTAGAGGGTGAAGAAGTTGGAGCAATTCTACAAGTCGAAGACTTCATCACAAGAAGCTCAACTTCAAATGGAATTCCGAGATGGACTCGGATTCGACACGAGGGTGCCTCCACCATTCACCATGATAAGCTTCGATCTTTGGAGATCAAGGATCGAGAATTTCTTGATAGTGGAGATAGAGCAATGGTTTGCTCTCATGGAAGGTTTCGAGGCACCAACAAATTCAAAGGGCAAAGTCCTCAAGAAAAGAAAATGGAGCCAAGTACAAATCCAAAGATGTGAGGCTAATGATAAAGTGATCAAGCTTTTGGTCAATCTATTGCCTAGCCACATTCTTGGAAAAATTGGAGAGTTCAAGGATGCCAAGGAGCTTTGGAGCAAATTGACATCAATTCATGAGATCCCCTCCACTGTACCAGACTAAGAAAAATCCAAAGAGGGCGACTCATTGGATCAAAATAAAGAGCAAGAGGACTCCGAAGTTGAGAGATGCTCAACTTCCGAAGAAGAGGAAGTCCAAGAAGCTTCATCTTCAAAGGAATGCAATGAAGAAGGCAAGGAGGGAGCATACTCCTTGTTCCATGTACAAGATGAGGATGAGGAAGCCTCCACCTCTAGGATTGAGGGGGAGCAATTTTCATTGACACCGGATCAAGAGCAAGAAGAAGCTTCCACATCCGGGTCAAAAGAGAAGAGGATGAAGAAGCTTCCACCTCCACAAGTCAAGACAAATCTATTGGAGGAGTATCAAGTTAGGATCAAGAGGAAGCTTCTACCTCCGGATCAAAAGGAGAAGATGCCACCCCTACAAGAAAAGGTATAACAATTTCAATAGAAAATAACAAAAATCATATCATTTGCTTTGAGTGTAGGGAAAAGGGTATTACAAAAGTAAATGCCCTAAATTGGCCAAGAAGAAGGGCCAAGTGGCACAAAAGGGCAAGGAGAAGCTCAAGGAGACTGCTCCCGGAACAAAAAGGAGCAAGGAGCACATTGTGTGCTTTTTGTGCAATCAAAAGGGACATTACCGGAGTCAATGTCCCAAGGGGAAGAAGGCGGTCAAGGCTCAAGGAGGAAGCACACCTCAAAGGGGAGTCTCCAAGGTAAAAAGAAAGGTATCATTTATTGAGCCTACTCCCTTGAACAATGGTAAAAAGCATGCTAAGTCAAGTCTTTATCATTTTAATGCTATTTACCATAAGAATAGAGAGCATGATAGCATTAAGGAAAAACACAAGGCTCTCCATGCTAAAACTACCACACCTAGGGTTAGGAAGGTAGATGGAATTTTAGGCAAGAACTCTAAGGATTTTAGCTACAAGCCTAGAAACAAAAATGCTCATGGACTTAATGGAAAACCAAAAACTAAGGACTTAGCGATGGAAAATCAAGTCTTGAGGTCAAGACTTGACAAACTAGAAAATACCCTAAAAAGGATGGAAAATATCCTTAAAGGGCAAAATGAGCAAAATCTAGGTTTAGGACAACAAGGGTCATCCAAGGGCCATAGAGGTTTGGGATACAAACCTAAAATCAAAAAAGATGTACCTACTTATCATAGAGTTCCATATAGTTATGGAACAAACCCTATGTCTAGTGGTCAAGTCAAGAATACTAGGGAGATTATTCCTAAGAGTATTTTTGCAACAAATGTGACTAAGACTTCTAAGAAGTCCAAGAAAGTCACAAAGAAGGTCACAAGGGAAGCAATCCCTAGGGTTGACCTAGAAAATGTGACCAAGGCTTCTAAGAAGCCAAACAAGGTCACTAGGAAGGTATTTAGGGAAGTTATCCCTAGTGAGTACCTAGAGCATCCAAGGAGCACCAATAGGTTTTGGGTTCCTAGGAGCATCTTCTCTACCCCATAAATGGGTTAGAGAGTGTCAACTCTAGGTGGAAGGGTAGTTAATCCAATCATGATGAAGTTGACACTCAAGGAGCATTTTCAAGTTTATTATTAACCTTTGAAAATGAAAAGGATAAAGGGTTTACTCTTGGAAAGAGTAAAATGTGTCATATTTTGAGAAATTGGATGAAATTTTAAAATGACACAATTTGAGAAAATCATAAGAACTACCAAGTTGGGATTTTGGTATGTTCTTAGGAAGTTAAAGGCAAATTTAAGCCTTAACTCAATTGATTACTCTTTAAAAGAGTAAATTGTGCCAAAATTTGAGGAATATGATAAATTTAAATTGGCACAAATTAGGAAAAGCAAAAGAAATGTCAAATTTGGTTTTTGACATTTTCTTGGGAAATAGTGGGCAATCTAGGGTTTAAAATTTTAAGTTAGCTAAGGGTTAAGGATACTTAGGTAGGTAATCTAGGTATATTATCTATGCTAACTTGCCATGCTTTGCTTGCCCATCAAATGTCATGACATCATATTTATTTATTTGTGTTTGCACTCATGCCTTATTATGAAAAACACAAACATACCATGTCATGTCATCCATATATCATATAGTTATAGGAAATTTTCTTTTGAAAATTATTTCTTTTTGATGTATGCCATAACATCATCATGCATCATTTTAATTCCTTGTTTATTAAGGACTAATGGCATTAATTAATAAGTAACATCCTTGGTGGATGTCTATAATTCAAAAATTCCTAGATAGATATGCATGATCCCTAGATTAGGGCAAAACCAAACTTTACATCTCACAAAGACCCATATGGTGACTTATATGTGTTTTAGTGCACATTAGATACAAGTGAGATGTTAGGATGATGAACAAAACTCAAGATGTTGATTTAGTGCATTCTTTTGAGTTTTAAGTTCATCAAAACACATAGTTATGTGTTTTCCCATCATTGGGAAAGCTAATGTACAAGTCATTTGCATTAAGCCCAAGGAACATGGTGGGATATTGGGTTTTGAAAATTGTTTTAAAATTCTTTTGGAAAACCATTGGTGAAGGCTATCGTTTGATAGTAATCACCATTGAATAGTTAGGCACAAACTAGAAGAAAACACTAAAATTTTTGTAAGTTTTCTAGTTTGTGTAAATCTTTGAAAATATGAAGTATTTTCTTATAAAACTATTTTTCCATGATAATATATACCCTAAATAGTGTCTACACAAATTTTCATGATTTTTAGAATTTTAGGGAATTTTTGGGGAGTTTCTGAAATTCACCGCAAGTGAATTTCAGAATTATCAGGCATTCAATCAATCACCCGATTGATTGAAGGGTCTCAATCGATCGGGCGATCGATTGAGAGCAAGCTTCTCGCAAACAGAAGCTTCCTAGATCGATCCACCGATCGATCCAGCCCTCCTGAATCAATCAGTGGATCGATTCAAGCTGGTTCAATCGATTGGGACCCAACTCCAATCGATTGAGGAAGCTGATTTTGGCTGGGAAAGCTTGATTTCAGCATTCCAAACCAAGTTTAGTCTAGGAAACCATTCCTAACCCCTCAAAATACATTTGTATACATAAAAAGGGTGTTTTCATGTTGAAAACAAGGATGGATTGGTTGAGGAAGACTAAATTGAAGTTTAGGATGAGGTTTGGTTTCAATATTGAATTTTTGAACCTCAAACTTCTAAATTTGGGTTTCCTAAAGGTTTAGGGATTCCAAGTCATTGTTGGTGCAATGATAGAAGTTCACGACTATGTCTTTAGGGGGTGTTACTCTTTAAGGACATGAAATTATTTTTCATACACCTTGGAAGGTGATTAACCTTCTTTAGTAAAAATGCTTAAGGTTGAGCATTTGTTTACAATGGAGAGTGGATATCTTCATTGTTTAAGTTAAAAAAGCTCAAGGATGGGCATTTGTCTACATTGGGGAAGAATGTAGGGTTAAAGGAAAATGAAAGGTATGAGACTTTCATTATCGGGTTGATCACAACGAGTGAAGTTGTGAACAACGTTGAGTAACTCTTCAGGGGGAGAGTTTGTTTTGATGTGTGCTAATAGGGGGAGAAATGTAGGGTTTAAGTTAGGACTTCATTATCTAAGAGGGAGTTTGCCCTCTTAGGAGGAGAATGAAGGGTTTAACTTATGCCTTCATTACCTAGTGGCATGAAGGAGGTTTAGGCTATGAGATTAGCCTAACTTAAAGAAGGTATTGTCAAACATCAAAAAGGGGGAGATTGTTGGGAGATTGTTGGTGCAATATTCCCTAGGTCAAGGTTGACCTAGTTTGACTGAGCTTGAATTAGGTCAAGCTCGAGTCTTAATGTTTATGTTTTGATGGTTTGACAATACATGTTGACAATACATGTTTGACAATACATGTAGACAACACATGGAGATTGCAGGTGCAATTGTTTATGTGTGGAGATTGTGATGGAGAGTCAAGTAGGTCAAGGTTGTCCGGATACTTGACTGAAAAATCCTGGTGAGTGAAGCCAGGTGAAAGTCCTAACTTGGAGGTTAGGCAAAGGAAGTCCTGGTGAGTGAAGCCAGGCAGAAGAAAATCCTGGTGAGTGAAGCCAGGTGAAAGACCTAGTGAGTGAAGCTAAGTAGTGAGGAAATCCTAGTGAGTGAAGCTAGGTGAAAGTCTTGATGAGTGAAGCCAGGCAGAGGAAAATCCTGGTGAGTGAAGCTAGGTGAAAATCCTAGTGAGTGAAGCTAGGTGAAAGACCTAGTGAGTGAAGCCAGGCAGAAGAGAAGTCCTAGTGAGTGAAGCTAGGCAGAAGGGAAGTCCTGGTGAGTGAAGCCAGGCACGGGGAAATCCAGATGGGTTAAGGTTGACCAGACATCTGGTGAAAGTCCAAGTAGGTCAAAGGGATTGACCGAATACTTGGCACGAGAAAGAAAAGTCCAAGTAGGTCAAAGGGATTGACCGGATGTTAGAGTGTATACTAAAAGCCTAACTTTTGGTATGAACATTTATCTAGAAATAAGAATCACATTGGTCAAATGTCTACATTTATGATAAATGTAGTTGCTCAATTAATTTATATTGTAGATAACATGGTGTGTGATGTCACACACAGAAGATCATGTTATCGGTTCCTTATAAATTATAAACAGTGGCTCACGACCATGATGGAAAGGAACAAACCATTGGAAGGTCGTAGTGTAATTAGGTGTTAGTTTATCTTAACTATATAATTACACTAGTACACTTAGAGTGTATTGAGTAGGACCATTTGAGGTTGTTTCTTTTATACTGACTTTATAAAGAAACAAAGACCTCGGTTATTATGGAAGTGTGTGCTCTTAATCCTAATATAATAACAAGCACATATATTTGATATTTATTTCTTTAATTTATCAATGGGTGAGATTTAGTTCGATGAATCAATAAGCTCGATAAGTTGAGAAATGATATCACTTATAGTGTGTGTTGTTGATTATAGAAGGAAACTGTGTCCTAGTAATCTAGGTTGAGAATGTCCCCAAGAGGAGCTCATAAGGATTGTCATGTTAAACCCTGCAGGTGGACTTAGTCCGACATGACGATGAAGTTGAGTGGTACTACTCTTGGAGCTAGATATTAATTAAGTGAGTTGTCAGTAACTTACTTAATTAGTGGACATTTGTTATCTTAAACACAGGGAGACTAACACACTCATAATAAGAAGGAGCCCAAAATGTAATTTGGGATTGGTGCGGTAGTTCAATAATAGTTCTCTAGTGGAATGAATTATTATTGATAAAATTAAGTTGTGTGTTCGGGGCTAGCACGGGATGCTTAATTTTATCGGGAGACCAAAACCAATTCCTCCTCTCGGTCCCTATCGTAGCCTCTTAATTATAGAGTATTATACCCACCTATACCCACCTTCTTACCCATCCTATAGGGGCCGGCCAAGCTAGCTTGGAGACCAAGCTAGGGCCGGCCATGGGTATGTTCATGGGTGAATTCATGTGGCCGTCCCTATTAAAATAAAAAGGAATTTTAATTTTAAAATTTTCTTATGTGGATAATATAATTTAAAAGAGAGTTTAAAAATTTAAATCCTTCCTTTATAAGATCCTACAAAAGATTAAGAGAATAGTTAAAATCTCTTTCCTTATTTGTAGATTAAAAGGTTGATTTTAATTTTGGTAAAAACTTTCCTTTTAATTATATTCATGATTTAAAAGAAAGTTTAAAAATTAAAAATTCTCTTTTATTAGTTTCTACAAAAGATTAAGAAAAGATTTAATATCTTTCCTTATTTGTAGATTGAAAGGAGATTTTAATTTTTAGAGATAACTTTCCTTTTTGGAAATTATCCACATGTTTAAAAGAAAGATTTTAATTTATAAAATTTCTTTTTATTAACCAATCATGAAGGGATTAAAATTATTGGAGAAATTTTTATAAATTTCTAGAAACAAATTAGGAAGTTTTAATTTTTGTTTTAATTAAAACTCTCCTTGTTTTGTGGAGAAGAGTGGCCGGCCATTATAATTTGAAAAGAGAAAATTATTTTAATTAAATAAATTTTCCTTTTCAATGGCAAAAGAATTAAGGAAGTTTTTATTAAATTTTCCTTATTTGCCAAGACCAAGGATTATAAAAGAGGGGGTAGAGGAGGCTTCAAGGCTAACGACTCTATTCTATTTTTCCTCTCTTTTCTCCTTGGGTGTGGCCGGCCCTTTCTTTCCTCTCCTCTCCTTTGTGTGGCCGAAACCTTCTCATGGTGGAGATAGCTTTGGTGGCCGGATCTAAGAAGGAGAAAAAGGAGAGAAAAGAAGCCTCTTTTCTAGCATCCCTTGGAGCATGGTGGTGGTGGCCGAACCTCTTCATCCTAGGAGAAGTTTTGATGGCCGAAACTTGTAAGGAAGAAGAAGGTGCTTGGTGGTTCTCATCTCGGAAGATCGTTGCCCACACAACGTCCGAGGTTAGAAGAGGAATACGGTAGAAGATCAAGAGGTCTTTCTAAAAGGTATAACTAGTAATTTTTGTTTCCGCATCATACTAGTTATTTTTGGAAATAATACTAAATACAAGAGGCATACAATTCTAGAGTTTCGAATTTGTTTTCGATATAGTGTTCTTTTGTTTTTCTTTCCCTTGTGATTTGATTGTTTTTTTCGGTTAACCTAAAGTTATTTTAGGAAATTAAATATTAGCTTTCCATAAAAGGTTTTGTCTAGTTGGTGGTGGTTGCTCCCATATCCAAGAAGGCCATGTGCCTCGCCATGTCAGTACTGGAAACCAATTATGGAAATTAATATTTAATGAAATTAATAACTTAAGGTGATTTGGGTTGAACGTGTTAAGTTCCGCAGGAGACCCAAGTCAAAACCTAAAAGAACGAATAGATTAAGTTTTGGATCAAACGTGTTAAGTTCCGCAGGCGATCCAAAATTTAATTTAAAAGAACACATGGTAGCTAGGAAAAGGTTTAGACCTTTGTACAAAATTTTTGTACAGTGGAACCTCTAGGTTTTCCGAGTAGCAACTAACAATTGGTATTAGAGCTAGGGTTTTGCCTCTGTGTATTTGGTATTAGTTTAATTATGCACATGTCATACATAATTTAGGCAGGTTAATAGTAGGATGTGCTAACTTTGTGGATGCAGGATCCAACTATTATGGCTTATAGTTATTATGTGTGTGATTGGACCCTTGGACATGTCAAGGGCATTTTATTGTGTGTGCATGATTGTATTATAAGAGCTGGATTTAGTTTTATTAGGATTTTATTTTGATCTAGTCACATGTACATTCCTTTTATGGAATATAGGATCGATGGATGTAAATTTTATTTTATGTTCGATCTAGTTTACATGTACATTCCTTCGAGGAATATAGGATCGAAAAATGTAAAATTCTATTTATGTCGCGGATCGAATCTTGCAAGGCGTGGAACCTTTTGAGGACCAGAGGCGCAGCAGAACAAGGAGCAAGATGGATGCGACACACGTAAAGATGGCAGCAGCTTGGGATGACAACACACGGAGGACAACAAGAGATAAAAGCCATAATAGTTGAAAATTAGATTTTCTATTTATTGCTTTTATATTGTGCTGTGTGTGCATGTTAGTTTACATATTTAGTAGGCTAGCATAGTTAAAATTCCTCATTTATAAATAACTAAGTGGGAGAGGGATTTTTAAGTAAATCCCATGGTCTCCATTACTGGTTTGTAAGTGATGCAAACAAGCTTGCGCGTTGTCTCTGAGTGCCTTCCTCCATAACGGATGAGCTTGTTTGTGGATCACTAGAACAGACTTCCATTTTTGGATGACTATAGGAAGTTAATTAGGAGCGTGTGATCTTCCCCAATGGAAGGGGCATAATTTTATTAATGGACTTAGTGTCAAGTAATGGTATACACTTAGACACATCTAATAGTATCCTTCCCATCGGAGTCACTGCTATTATTTGTGTGACCAAATGATACCAACTATTAATTTTATTTGTCAAAAAGTTAGGTTGACAAGATAATAAAATTAATGGGTTAAAACCCTCCTTTTACAAATGTTGAATTTGTATACGTCCACACTAACGTGGCATGCAAAATTCACGGTGTTTGAGGTGTTGGTGAATTTAAATAATATTGTTTGAGGAATCAATATTTTTTTTAAAATTCAAAAGTTTTTGACTAAATATTTGATCAAAGACAGATCAACTATTAATTTTATTCGTCATAAAGTAAAGTTGACGAGATAATAAAATTAATGAATAAAATCTCCTCTTCGATTTTGTATACGTCCACACTATCGTGGCATACAAAATTCATGGGGATTTTTAAGGAGTTGATCTTGACCAAGTATTTTTGTGATTCTTAGGATTTAAAATGTTTATCAATCCCCTAGTAGTCATACTATAAGAAAGACTTAGTAATCCCAATTGTAATGATTGGAAATAGGATTTGGACATTAAGGTAGACTGTCTTCTTAGAACTAAGAACAATATAGGTGTATTTAATTCATTAGTTGAAACATGTTTAGTGGTGTTATCTACCAGAACCTGGAGTGTAGATACAGATGCCATTAATCATGTCCGCAATTCATTGCAGGGTTCCAGGAAACCCAACAACTAAAATTAAAACACCGTCCACATGGGCACTATTGTAAAAATGGTAGCTGTTGCAGTGGGAGATGTTTATCTTTTGATAAGAACAAAACATGGATTTTTGAGTAATTGTCTTTACGCACCAAGTTTAGAAAGAACTAGTTTTCAGTTTCTAAACTATTCAAAGAACTTGATATTCTGCCTCTTTTAATAACAAAGTTGTTATTAAGAAAAAGAGGGAAGTTATCTGTTCTGGTACGTTGGTTGGCAATTTAAAAATCCAATAACTCTCACTATGCAACAAATGGAAATTAGTAACACATCTTCTAACTTTAAGAGAAAGTAACCTTCGAAAATGAACCAATTATATCTTTAGCTTCTAAGGCTAGGTTATATTAACTTGAGTAGGATTCATTGGTAGCTGATGAACTTTTGGGTTCATTAGTAGTGGAAATCTTTCCAACCTACGAGTCTTACTTGGAAGGAAAAATAACCAAGAAGCTTTTAAGTCTAAGGGGTATGGAGTCAAAGATATATTGGAATTAGTTCATTCTGATTTGTGTGATCCTATGAGCATCCAGGCAAGAGGTTGTTTCAAATATTTCATCTATTTTATAGACAACTATTTGAGATACGGATATATTTACTTGATGTGCCGCAAGTCTAAGTGCTTTGATTAGTTCAAAGAGTACGAGGCTGATGTGGAGAAACGACAAAGTAAAAGTCACTATGGTAAGAACATAGTGGCAAGTACCTCTTGGGAGAATTTAGGAGTCACTTATCAGAAGTAGGGATTCAATCCCAACTAACTGCACCTGGTACACCCCAACAGAATGGTGAAGAAAAAGGAAGGTATAGGACTCTTATGGAAATAAGTAGATTGATGAGTTATTTAGAATATTACCAAAATCATTTTTAGGATATACTCTGGAAACGGAAGTGAATATAGTACCTTCCAAAGTCAGAACTCTCTACTCATAGAGAATTGCTGAATAGGCGTAAGCCTATTTCGAAGCATATTCGGATTCGGGTAATCCAGCACATATGCAGAAGAGAGATAATGATAAGTTGGACAGGAATTCACTTGTTTGTGGGTTATCCTAGTGAAATGAAAGTAGGTTTATAGTCTTAAAAATCAGAAGGTCATTGTTAGCATCAATGACCGGTTTTTTAGAAAAGGACTATGTAATAAACCATGTGCCCATAAGAAAATTTGTTCTTAAGGAAATATTAAAAGACATGTCTAATCTAGTACCAACTGTACAAGATGAGATATCACAAGGAAACTGCAACACGTATCACAAATGATACACAATTGCAGAAAGTGCCTTGTCGTAGTGGGAGGGTTGTTAAGCAACCTAAAAAGATTCATGTTTTGGGAGAGTTTTTGGACTCGATCCCTGGAGGACATGAACCTGATCTCCGGACATATGACGAAACACTCTAAGATAAAGATGCAATATCTTGGCAAAGAGTAATGAAACAGAATTAGAATATATGTATTCTAATAAAATCTGGAAGCTTGTAGAACCACCAAATGGTGTAAAAGCCTTTGGGTATAAAAAGGTCTATAATAGGAAAAGAGGGATAGACAGGAAGGTAGAAACTTTCAAAGCAAGGCTAGATGAAAAAGGAAAATTTTTCACTGGTAGCCATGCTTAAGTCTATCCGGATTCTTTTATCTATTTGGTAAGTGGATGTCAAGATAGCATTCCTTAATGGAAGTCTTGAAGAAAGCATCCATATAAAGCAACCAGAAGGGTTCATTGCAAAGGGCTAAGAGCATCTTGTGTGCAAGCTCAATTAGTCTATGGACTGATACAAAGCTTCAAGGTCTTAGAACATCCAGTTTATCAAAGTAATCCAGACCTTTGGATTCATTTAGTAACTGGATAAGTCTTGTGTATACAAAAGGTGTGATGGAAGCGTGGTGGTATTTCTTGTACTATACGTAGATAACATTTTTGGTAGTTGGAAACAATATCAAAATGTTGTCAGAAGTAAGGGTATGGTTGTCCAAACTATTCGATATAAAGGACTTGGAAGAATGTATATATTCTTGAGATCAAAGTAATAAGGGATCGCAAGAAAAGAATATTTTACTTATTCCAAGCTTCATACATCAGAAAAATCCTTGCTCGTTTTAAGCATGCAAAACTCCAAGAAAGGTTTCTTACTTTTTAGGATGGAGTAACTTTATCTAAAGATATGTCTCTGTAGACATCAAAGGAGATAAAGGAAATAAAGGCAGTTCTTTATGCTTCGGCTATCGGAAGCCTAATGTATGCTATGCACGAGATCAGAAATCTGTTTTAGCAAGGGCATAGTTAGCAGATATCAAAGTAACCCTAGACAAGGACATTGGACTGCAGTAAAGAATATATTAAAGTACCTTAGAGGCGCTAGAGATTATATGCTAGCTTACAAGGCAGTTAATTTGGTCCCTGTGGGTTACACGGATTTTGACTTCCAATCGGATAGGGACAATAATAAGTCGACCTCGGGGTTTTGTGTTTACTTTAGGAGGAAAAGTCATAACTATGGAAGAGTGATAAGCATAGGTGTTTTTTCTGGACTCCACCATAGAAGCTGAGTATATGGCAAGCCTCTGAGGTAGCCATAAAAGCTGAATGACTTAATTACCTCAAGATAGACTTAGATATGATTTCTAGTTTGTCCAAAGATTATTACAATTTATTGTAATAATAATGGTGCAGTAACAAACTCGAAGAAACCATGAGTCTATAAGGCAAGAAAACACAATAGAGCGCAAGTACTACCCAATACAAGAAATTGTATAACGAGGAGAAGTTGTTGCCGCCTAGATTGCATCAGATGATAACCTAAGGTCCTTAAGGCAAGAGTTTTTTGAAAGGCTTGGGAATCAAATGTATGGCAGCAGATATGACAGCTTAGTCTTTTAGTATAAGTGGGAGATTGTTAGAGTGTATACTAAAAGCCTAGCTTTTGGTATGAACATTTATCTAGAAATAAGAATCACATTGGTCAAATGTCTACATTTATGATAAATGTAGTTGCTCAATTAATTTATATTGTAGATAACATGGTGTGTGGTGTCACACACAGAAGATCATGTTATCGGTTCCTTATAAATTATAAACAGTGGCTCACGACCATGATGGAAAGGAACAAACCATTAGAAGGTCGTAGTGTAATTAGGTGTTAGTTTATCTTAACTATATAATTACACTAGTACACTTAGAGTGTATTGAGTAGGACCATTTGAGGTCGTTTCTTTTATACTGACTTTATAAAGAAACAAAGACCTCGGTTATTATGGAAGTGTGTGCTCTTAATCCTAATATAATAACAAGCACATATATTTGATATTTATTTCTTTAATTTATCAATGGGTGAGATTTAGTTCGATGAATCAATAAGCTCGATAAGTTGGGAAATGATATCACTTATAGTGTGTGTTGTTGATTATAGAAGGAAACTGTGTCCTAGTAATCTAGGTTGAGAATGTCCCCAAGAGGAGCTCATAAGGATTGTCATGTTAAACCCTGCAGGTGGACTTAGTCCGACATGACGATGAAGTTGAGTGGTACTACTACTCTTGGAGCTAGATATTAATTAAGTGAGTTGTCAGTAACTTACTTAATTAGTGGACATTTGTTATCTTAAATACAGGGAGACAACACACTCATAATAAGAAGGAGCCCAAAATGTAATTTGGGATTGGTGCGGTAGTTCAATAATAGTTCTCTAGTGGAATGAATTATTATTGATAAAATTAAGTTGTGTGTTCGGGGCGAGCACGGGATGCTTAATTTTATCGGGAGACCAAAACCAATTCCTCCTCTCGGTCCCTATCGTAGCCTCTTAATTATAGAGTATTATACCCACCTATACCCACCTTCTTACCCATTCTATAGGGGCCGGACAAGCTAGCTTGGAGACCAAGCTAGGGCTGGCCATGGGTATGTTCATGGGTGAATTCATGTGGCCGTCCCTATTAAAATAAAAAGGAATTTTAATTTAAAAATTTTTCTTATGTGGATAATATAATTTAAAAGAGAGTTTAAAAATTTAAATCCTTCCTTTTATAAGATTCTACAAAAGATTAAGAGAAGAGTTAAAATCTCTTTCCTTATTTGTAGATTAAAAGGTTGATTTTAATTTTGGTAAAAACTTTCCTTTTAATTATATTCATGATTTAAAAGAAAGTTTAAAAATTAAAAATTCTCTTTTATTAGTTTCTACAAAAGATTAAGAAAAGATTTAATATCTTTCCTTATTTGTAGATTGAAAGGAGATTTTAATTTTTAGAGATAACTTTCCTTTTTGGAAATTATCCACATGTTTAAAAGAAAGATTTTAATTTATAAAATTTCTTTTTATTAACCAATCATGAATGGATTAAAATTATTGGAGAAATTTTTATAAATTTCTAGAAACAAATTAGGAAGTTTTAATATTTGTTAAAACTCTCCTTGTTTTAGGGAGAAGAGTGGCCAGCCATTATAATTTGAAAAGAGAAAATTATTTTAATTAAATAAATTTTCCTTTTCAATGGCAAAAGAATTAAGGAAGTTTTTATTAAATTTTCCTTATTTGCCAAGACCAAGGATTATAAAAGAGGGGGTAGAGGAGGCTTCAAGGCTAACGACTCTATTCTATTTTTCCTCTCTTTTCTCCTTGGGTGTGGCCGGCCCTTTCTTTCCTCTCCTCTCCTTTGTGTGGCCGAAACCTTCTCATGGTGGAGATAGCTTTGGTGGCCGGATCTAAGAAGGAGAAGAAGGAGAGAAAAGAAGCCTCTTTTCTAGCATCCCTTGGAGCATGGTGGTGGTGGCCGAACCTCTTCATCCTAGGAGAAGTTTTGATGGCCGAAACTTGTAAGGAAGAAGAAGGTGCTTGGTGGTTCTCATCTCGGAAGATCGTTGCCCACACAATGTCCGAGGTTAGAATAGGAATACGGTAGAAGATCAAGAGGTCTTTCTAAAAGGTATAACTAGTAATTTTTGTTTCCGCATCATACTAGTTATTTTTGGAAATAATACTAAATACAAGAGGCATACGATTCTAGAGTTTCGAATTTGTTTTCGATATAGTGTTCTTTTGTTTTTCTTTCCCTTGTGATTTGATTGTTCTTTTCGGTTAACCTAAAGTTATTTTAGGAAATTAAATATTAGCTTTCCATAAAAGGTTTTGTCTAGTCGGTGGTGGTTGCTCCCATATCCAAGAAGGCCATGTGCCTCGCCACGTCAGTACTGGGAACCAACTATGGAAATTAATATTTAATGAAATTAATAACTTAAGGTGATTTGGGTTGAACGTGTTAAGTTCCGCAGGAGACCCAAGTCAAAACCTAAAAGAACGAATAGATTAAGTTTTGGATCAAACGTGTTAAGTTCCGTAGGCGATCCAAAATTTAATTTAAAAGAACACATGGTAGCTAGGAAAAGGTTCAGACCTTTGTACAAAATTTTTGTACAGTGGAACCTCTAGGTTTTCCGAGTAGCAACCAACACCGGATACTTGGCAAGAGGAGAAAAATTCCAAGTGGGTCAAAGGGATTGACCAGACACTTGGTGAGAGAGTCCTAGCTGGTCAAGGGTGACCGGATGCTAGGTTTTATGTACCAACAAGTCATGGTTGACTAGATGTTGGGTTAGGGGGCTTTGGACTTGGTTTTGGGCTAAAACCAAGATCTGGATCGATCAGCCGATCGATAGGATCATGCCCTATCTATCGACCGATTGATCGGGTGAGTCCCCACGACAGAGATTATCCCAATCGATCAGTGGATCGATTGGGGAGAAGTGTCGCGCGAACAGAGCCCCTTTGGATTGATCGGGCGATCGATCCAGAGCTCCCAATCGATCAGTCGATCGATTGGGAGGCGCAATTTTGCGCAATAAGCCTTGGATCGATCGGCCGATCGATCCAGGCTATTCCAAAGAGCACAGAGGCGTTCTGGATCGATCGGTCGATCGATCCAAAGCCTCCCTGATCGATTGGGAGCGTTCCAATCAATCGGGATCCGACCGTTGGCGTCGTGTTTTGCTGTAGGCGTTCGATTCATTCGGTAGAACTTGACGCATACAACTCCGATCTTCATAGGCGACTCCACAGCTTCTCCACAGAGCTCTCCACGCCAGATCTTGAAGATTCTTGGAAGATTTTGTCCAAGTCAAGAGGCGAAGAAGAGAAGTTAGGGTTAGGGCTTTTATTGCACTTCTTGTTAGCTTTTGCTTGTTCTTTACTGCCCTTTTCTTTCTTCTTGTATTGATAGTCTTGTAGGGCTTCTCCGCCTTCGGTAGTTACCGTAAAGGAGTGTTTTATTAGTGGAGGGTGCGTGCGTGTGTGGATCCTTGGATTAGTCACCTCTTGTGAGGTGGATACCAAGTAAATCCTTAAGTGTTAGCGTTGTATGTTTTTGTTTCTTGTATTTCTGCTGCACAGCATCAAAGAAACAAGCACTGAAGAACACGAAGCACACGACGAGCTATTCACCCCCCTCTAGCTACATTTAGGTCCCAACAATTCTATCCCAACTCACTCCTCCTGGAACACCACAGTGGAAAGGTGTATCCGAAAGGAGGAATCGTACCCTATTAGATATGGTTTGATCAATGATGAGTCACACAGATCTTCCTATATCATTTTGGGGATATGCTCTAGACACAGCAGCCTTTGCACTTAACCGTCTTCCATCTAAACCTGTGATAAAGACACCATATACGATATGGACTGGGAGATATCCTAAGATGTCTTTTATGAGGATTTGGGGTTGTGAGGCTTACGTTCGACGTCAAGTCTCGGACAAACTGGGACCCAAATCCGATAAGTGCTATTTTGTAGGATATCCCAAGGAAACGAAGGGATATTACTTCTATATTCCCAGTCAGCACAAAGTGTTTGTGGCTAAGACTGGGGTTTTCTAGAAAGAGATTTTGTTTTTTGAAAAACTAGTGGGAGTACGTTCAATCTTGAAGAAGTTCAAGATATGGACCATAGCACTGAGACCTTGATGGAAGTTGAACTGGAATCACAAAGAGTTGTGGATGATGAGATTGTTGCACAAGGAGTTGAGCAACAACCAGTTCAAGTAGACATACCTCTTCACAGATTTGATAGAGTACGTCGTCAGCCTGAGAGATATTCATTTCTCTTGTCTGACCCTGATGACGCTATGCTCATTGAGAATGAGCCTACCACCTATCAGGAAGCTGTGATGAGACCAGATTCTGAGAAATGGCTAGAGGCCATGAGATCCGAGATGGAATCCATGTACACCAACCAAGTATGGACTTTGGTTGATCCACCTGAGGGCGTCAAACCCATAGGGTGTAAGTGGGTCTTTAAGAGAAAGACTGACATGGATGGACTTTCTATAAGGGTCACTTGGTAGCTAAAGGTTTCAAGCAAATTCATGGTATTGACTATGATGAAACCTTTTCTCCAGTAGCGATGTTTAAGTCCATTCGGATATTGCTTGCTATTGCAACATACCACGATTATGAGATCTGGCAGATGGATGTCAAAACCGTGTTTCTGAATAGAAACCTTCTCGAGGACGTGTACATGACACAACCTGAGGGTTTTGTAGATCCACAACATACTGGCAGAGTATGCAAGCTGCATAAGTCCATTTATGGACTAAAGCAAGCTTCTCGGAGCTGGAATCTTCAATTCGATGATGCGATCAAACAGTTTGGTTTCATCAAGAATGAAGATGAACCTTATGTCTACAAGAAGGTTGTTGGGAGCACAGTTGTCTTCCTTGTATTATATGTGGATGACATACTACTCATTGGGAACGACATCCCTTTGCTGCAGTCTGTAAAGACTTGGCTAGGGAATTATTTCTCAATGAAAGACTTAGGTGAAGCAACCCGTATTCTAGGCATACAGATCTATAGAGATAGATCTAAGAGAGTGCTTGGCCTAAGTCAGAGTATATATATTGACAAGGTACTACTACGGTTTGCCATGCAGAACTCCAAGAAGAGATTTCTGCCGATGTCACATGGTGTGAGTCTTTTGAAGACTCAAAGTTCCTCTTCTAGAGAGGAGAGAGACCGCATGGATCATATCCCTTATGCTTCAGCCATAGGATCAATCATGTACGACATGCTATGTACTCGTCCTGATGTCTCGTATGCTTTGAGCATGACGAGCAGATACCAGTCAGATCCAGGTGAAAGTCACTGGATAACGGTCAAGAATATTCTTAAGTACTTGAGAAGGACTAAAGAATATTTCTTGATATATGGAGGCGATGATGAGCTAGCTGTAAAGGGTTACAGTGATGCTAGCTTCCAAACTAACCAGGATGATTATCGATTGCAGTCTGGGTTCGTGTTTTCCATAAATGGTGGTGCTGTGAGCTGGAAGAGTTCGAAGCAGGACACAGTCGCTGATTCTATAACAGAGGCCGAGTATATTGCTGCATCAGAAGCAGCAAAGGAGGCAGTTTGGATCCGCAAGTTCATTACTGAGCTTGGGGTGGTTCCTAGCATAGAAGATCCTATTGAGATCTATTGTGACAACAATGGAGCAATTGCGCAGGCTAAGGAACCTCGCTCACACCAGCGGACCAAACACATACTACGACGCTTCCATCTCATTCGAGAGATCATCGATAGAGGAGATGTGAAGATTTACAGAGTACCCACAGAAGCTAACGTCGTAGATCCCTTGACCAAGGCTTTGGCACAGAGAAAGCATGATGGTCACACTAGGTCATTGGGCCTTAGAGCTTACACTGATTGACACTAGTTCTAGTGGGAGATTGTTAGTTAGAGCCCTAGAGCCAATCATATGATGATTGTTGTATGGACTCATTGTATCATATTCTTATGTATATAAAGGCATTTGTTTTTGGTTATTATACTTACTTGTATTGGTGCCAAATAACTAAGTATAATAGCATCCTTGAGTAGAAGATTCTTATCTATATCAATCAATTGGTTGAATCGATAGTGAGATTGTATAGAGAACACTACTCTTAATCATTCCTAGTCAATTATTAACATTCAGGGACAATGTTAATGCGACGAGACTAGCATGTAGGTCAACTCGATGACTTGATCTCACAAGTCATGGATATGGAGATATCAAGTTGACACATGGGTATGCATTGGAGAATGTATACTGAATGACCCGCCATAAGAAAAGTATCATGGATTGTTATGAGTGTCATATACTTTCTCATGTGGCTATTAGTATGACTATTAGTCCTTGGACCTGAAGTCACCATGGTTCTCTACATAAGGAGTTACATACTTTGGCTTCGTCAAACGTCACCCGTAACTGGGTGGACTATAAAGTCGATTACTGGGTATGTAACAAATTATGCGGAGGGATGTGAGTGATGTAGATGGGATCTATCCCTCCTATATGACGGGAGTGATATCTTGGTTCTTGATAGAGTGAGACCACTAAGTGCATGACCATGCCCAAATGAGTCGATATAAGATATTGAGCTTATTTGATTAGAGTGAGTCCACTTGGAGTTCAAGACATAGATTGATTCGAGGATGACACGGTCTATGCCTCATTTGATCAATCTAGATATCGTGGATAGAAGGACATTGTCACATATTGTGAGCCACAATTAGTAGTCACGAAGGTAATGTTGGATCTCAACATTCTTGCAACTTAGGTAGCAATGATATATTGCTAGATGCCGCTCATTGCTTATGTTTCTAAATAAGATTTAGAAACATTGCCAACGTTGCAAGAACCTATTGGGTCACACACAAAGAACAAGTGAATGGAGATTAGGTTCATATGATGAACCAATTGGATTACGTTCATGTGATGAATCAAAAATTAGATTAAGAGTAATCTAATTTAGGCTTTTTGAGTTAGACTCAATTAGGTTGGATTTAACTCACCAAGGAAGATGAGTGATCAAGTTTGACTTGACCATATGGAAGTGAAAATATCAAGTTTGACTTGATGCCACCTCATGAAGGATAACTTATCCTACATGGCATGGCTAGCCAACACATCCTTGCCAAATCATCAAGGGAGAGCAAGATTCCTAGTGTGGCCGGCCATATGAATGGAAGATTCATTGTCCGCCCAAATGAATGCATTAAGATTCATTGAATGCAATTAATTGCGTTCCTAGTGTGGCTAGCCACATGAATGGAAGTTTCATTGGCTGCCCAAATGAATGCATTAAGATTCATTGAATGCAATTAATTGCATTCCTTGTGTGGCCGGCCATATGAATGGAAGATTCATAAGCATTGAATTAATTCATTCATTTTATATCATCTTACTTACTTCTTCCTTGCTCCTTCTCCTCTCTTTGCCCAGAGCTCCAAGCAAGACAAGAAAGTTAGTGAGTTTATCCAAGAAGAAAGGTAGAGTGATAGTCACATAGAAAAATAAGAGGAGCGTTTGAGATTATATCTTTCTCTTTTCTCCTACCTTTCTTCCAATCTCACCTTAGAGCCCTAAGGAGTGCTAGCACACTTGTGGTGCTCTCTTCTCCACCCTTGAGTGTTAGAGACCACTTCTTGTTCGAGTGGATACTACTAGAGGTGTGTACGCTTGAACACACTCGTGATCAGAAGGACCTTGGACGAGCGGGATTTGCGAAGGGCTTCGCTTCAAAGCTATAACGCTCACCATGTATATCTAAAGTATATCAATCTAGAGTAGGAAATAAGTACAAGAATTTTATTAATTTTTCACACGGATCCGTGGCTAGCATTCGGGGGTTCCGTAACGCAAAAATAATTTTTGCAGCCCGAATCACTAGCAATCACAAAGGTAATGACATACCATGCCATAGGATATACCAGACTTATTTGATACCATATCTGACCTGTGTACCTAGATCTTCTGATTTAATCCATGTACATTTTTGGTACATATTTTATGGAGGTAGATATGGTCAAGATCTTTATGCTTAGTGTCATGCATCATCTGCATGTTGCATGCTATACGATTGGTAGCCCCATTATTGTTGAGCTCATCACCAGTTTCATGGATTTGCACACACAACCACTCATGGGTTAGTGGTATATCTGTTAGAGTGTATACTAAAAGCCTAGCTTTTGTATATACATTTATTTAGAAATAAAGAATCACAATGGTCAAATACCAACATTTATTTGTTAAGTGTAGTTGTTCAATTAATTTATATTATAGATAACATGGTGTGTGGTGTCACACACAGAAGATCATGTTATCAGTTCTTTATAAATTATAAACAGTTGCTCACTACTAAAATGGAAAGGAACAAACCATTGGAATAGTCGTAGTGTAATTAGGTATTAGTTTATCTTGACTAATAAATTACACTAGTACACTCTAAGTGTATTGAGTAGGACTATTTTAGGTAAGTTCTTTTTATACTGACTTGATAAAAGAATTAGACCTTAGTTATTATGGAAGTGTGTGCTCTTAATCCTAATATAATAATAAATATATATATTTAGTATTTATTTCTTTGACTTATCAATGAGTGAGATTTAGCTCGATAAATCAATAAGCCCGATAAGTTGGGAAATGATATTACTTATAGTGTGTGTTGTTGATTATAGAAGGAAACTGTGTCCTAGTAATCTAGGTTGAGAATGCCCCCAAGAAGAGCTCATAAGGATTGTCATGTTAAACCCTGCAGGTGGACTTAGTCCGACATGACGATGAGGTTGAGTGGTACTACTCTTGGACTAAGATATTAATTAAGTGAGTTGTCAGTAACTCATTTAATTAGTGGACATTCGACATCTTAAACACAGGGAGACTAACACACTCATAATAAGAAGGAGCCTAAAATGTAATTTGGGATTGGTGCGGTAGTTCAATAATAATTCTTTAGTGGTATGAATTAATATTGATGTAGCTTGAACCCAAGCTTGGTGTGGCCGGCCACATCATATTAAAAGGGATTTTATTTTTAATCTTATCTTAATGTGGATATCATGGTTTTAAAAGAGAGTTTAAAATTTAAATATTTCCTTTTATACCTTTTTACAAAAGATTAAGAAAAAATTTGAAATCTTTCCTTATTTGTAGATTGAAAGGTGGATTTTAATTTTATTAAAACTTTCCTTTTTTAACCATGTTCATGATTTAAAAGAGAGTTTAAAATTAAAATATTTCTTTTATAAGTTTCTACAAAAGATTAAGAAAAGATTTGATATCTTTCCTTATTTGTAGATTGAAAGGTGATTTTAATTTTTAGAGATAACTTTCCTTTTTGAAAATTATCCACATGTTTAAAAGAAAAATTTTTGTAACGACCACCCTTCTTACTACTACTACTCTCTAAGAATGACAGTTACTTAACTACTAACTCTACTTAACCGGTATGATTAAAAATCACATGAAAACCCTACCGAAAAATTTCGGCAGAGTCTCCCCTGTACCGGTGACCTTAAACTGACATACATAACATAATATACACAGCCACAGGCGGCTGGAACACATATCAAACACACAAAAGGAATAACATCACCACGTAGTTTAATGACTCATTTAATACATTCTTAATAAATGACAATCTTAATAAATTCTTAAACTAAGTCCCAAGGCTTCCATAGTCCTGGCATCACACACCATCCGCGCCACCTTGTCGCCTTCCTTTCTATATCTTTTCCTTTCCTGTATCTGCAGTAAGAGGAAGTGTAGTCTATAAGCAAAATTTGCTTAGTAAGCACTATCTAACTCACAAAATCACGAATGTGCATGTATACGAAAAGAACTAAAAACTATATGCTCTAAAAGAAATAAAGCATAAACATAACTGCTAATGTAAAACTAATAGCAAAGAAAAGCTAAGAAATCTACTCATGTAATTCTAATCGCTAATCATGCTACTCATCTAATAGGTAAACATGAAAACTACTCATCCACTAGATAAACAAGGTAGAATAAAGAACTAAACTTACTGATTTTCAGAACTATATGAAACTTTATTTCATTTGTTCTAACTTAATCTTTAATACTTTATGTTTATATAAAACTCGTTTTACTTGTTCAAAAACTTATACTTATAATACTTCAAAATAATAATCAACTTCTTCTTGGGCCCGACAACTGTGCTTTTACTTTTGTAACGACCCGACCCATTTGGCGGCCCATTTGGTGACCCTCGGGTCGTCGACCGTCGACCATCGGCCGAGCCGTTACAACTAGGTTATCTAAACCTAGGGACGACTATGAGAGCCCAACCCAAGGACAACTGAGAGTCCAACACAGTGCCACTGATAAAAGTAAAATACTTGTTATCTTTTAATACTTCTTTATAATGCCTCGACATTTTCTTTAGCACCTTGTGTGCCAAAATCCCTAAAGTCTTGACTTTGGGATCTACTTAAGGCCTTGGCCTTTTCTTTCTTTTCTTTATCTTTCTTATATTTTTCTTAAACTCTTAAAAAGAATATAGGCATGATACAACATAATTAAATCAAAGGAAAGAAAATCTGACTTCTATAAACATGCTATATCAGAGACAAATCAAAAGAAAGCATATCTAACTTCTCCAAACATGCTACAACAGATTTAAAACAAAGGAAAACAATTCTGAAATCTTTAAGCATGCTAAAATGAAAGCTGTTCAGGTTTGTTATAATGCAAAGGAAACCCAAAACTGCAACGTGAACTGACATAGCTGTTCCTACTCATTGGAGCTACATAAACTTGAAATCTGCATGCATAAAACTAATAAGGAAGGATCTATATCAAACTAAGCAATGGAAATGCTAATAGCACAAAACCACTCTACTGCATGCTCGTGAAAAGGCCTATTCCTACACATGGTAGCAAAGAAGAAAATCAAATACTAGGACGTTACATGCTCTCATTCCCAAATCTAAACAACTAAATATGGTCTCAGGGCAGCAAGCTTCAAAATAAACCAACCCAAGTCTGTTCATGTTATTCTAATAGCAAGGAGAAACATTACAATTCAACACTACTCATGCTCTTCTAGTAATAAAGAAACTACACATGCTTAACTAATAACAAATAGGAAAGTCCAACAACATGCTAAATCATAAAACTAAAGAATCTAACTCACATGCCTTATATTCAAGAATGCAAATATACGACAGCAAAGGAATTAATAACCAAGCTAAAGCAGCAGAGGAAATCAACACAGAATTTGCTGGGAAATCAGAACCTAAACCACATGCTCAAAAATCTAAACCATCACAGGTTCATTGCCTGGCAGCAACGATATCCGAATTGCACAGCAAGCCCCAAAAGGAACTGCTCGTGCCCCCTTTCCTAGCACAACCGAACTCCACAGAACACTTCAAGAGAAGCTATTTTTATCCTTTTCATTGCACAATACTAAGTTATGCTTGCTGGTTTGTTTTTAAAATAAAACCTATGCACAAACTTATTCAATCTTTGAGCATGCTACCACAGAAGCACAAAGGAGGAATCAATTCTCAGAACTACACTTAACCCTCTAGCAAAAAAAAAAAAACCCAATTCTGCACATCACTCCGGAAGCAAAGAAAGAGATCAAAATCCCTAGAAAATATGAATTCGGCACAACAGAATCCGAAACAAAAGCACCAACCATCTACAATTTATCTCAAAGCTTTCGGAAAAAGAAAGAAACAATCGGAGCTATCCTACTGCAGGTGAGTAGCAACTTACCTAGCGTTTTTGGACTTACAGCCGAGAAGAAGGCTTCTAATGCTTCTAGGGCTCGCGGAAAACTCGACAATCCGGCTCCTCTTCGTGCCCACAAGCTCTCCTCGACGAAAGGATCGTGAGGAGGTGGAGAGCTCTCGGAGAACTCCCTCAATCGGCCGCCGGAGTGAAGCCCTAGCCTTCCTTGCCTTCCGCCCGAGAACGGCTGTCGCGCGCAGAAGAGAGACGCGAGGAGAGGAGAAGGGAAAGTTAGGTCACGGGGTAGGAAAATAATCTCTTCTTATAACTTAGGCATTTTCTAATTCCGTTATGACTTAAGACCAATTCCTTATAAATTTGTTTACGAAATACCTGCTGACGCGCTTGGTCCGTTGGAAAGATGAATTCCCGAAGGTCTCGGGTTCGAGCCGCCCTCAGCTCCTTTTTAAGCGGAGTTTTTATTTCGTTTCTTAAGACTGCTTAATCATATTTAATTCCCTTAAATTATAACAAAACAGCTGTGGACCAGCTGGTTGTCTGAGTTCGGTTAAGACTCGGGTCAAGCCCGAGGTCTTGGGTTTAAAACCCAGCTTCAACATTTTTTTTCTTCTTTTTTTTTTTTAAACTTCTTCCTCTTGGTAAAAATACCAAACAAACTCCAAAAATTGCATAAAAATACTCTATAAATTCCTAAAAATCTCTAGAATTTTTCTAAAATATTTCTAGATTTTAATAAGGTCTTTTAGAACTTTAAATCATGAAATTTGGGGTGTTACAATTCTCCCTCCCTTATAAAACCTATGCACAAACTTATTCAATCTTTGAGCATGCTACCACAGAAGCACAAAGGAGGAATCAATTCTCAGAACTACAGTTAACCCTCTAGCAAAAAAAAAAAACCCAATTCTACACATCACTCCGGAAGCAAAGAAAGACATCAAAATCCCTAGCAAATATGAATTCGGCACAACACAATCCGAAACAAAAGCACCAACCACCTACAATTTATCTCAAAGCTTTCGGAAAAAGAAAGAAACAATCGGAGCTATCCTACTGCAGGTGAGTAGCAACTTACCTAGCGTTCTTGGACTTACAGCCGAGAAGAAGGCTTCTAATGCTTCTAGGGCTCGCGGAAAACTCGACAATCCGGCTCCTCTTCGTGCCCACAAGCTCTCCTCGACGAAAGGATCGTGTGGAGGTGGAGAGCTCTCAGAGAACTCCCTCAATCGGCCGCCGGAGTGAAGCCCTAGCCTTCCTTGCCTTCCGCCCGAGCACGGCTGTCGCGCGCAGAAGAGAGACGCGAGGAGAGGAGAAGGGAAAGTTAGGTCACGGGGTAGGAAAATAATCTCTTCTTATAACTTAGGCATTTTCTAATTCCGTTATGACTTAAGACCAATTCCTTATAAATTTGTTTACGAAATACCAGCTGGCGCGCTTGGTCCGTTGGAAAGATGAATTCCCGAAGGTCTCGGGTTCGAGCCGCCCTCGGCTCCTTTTTAAGCGGAGTTTTTATTTCGTTTCTTAAGACTGCTTAATCATATTTAATTCCCTTAAATTATAACAAAACAGCTGTAGACCAGCTGGTTGTCTGAGTTCGGTTAAGACTCGGGTCAAGCCCGAGGTCTTGGGTTCAAAACCCAGCTTCAACATTTTTCTTTCTTCTTTTTTTTTTTAAACTTCTTCCTCTTGGTAAAACTACCAAACGAACTCCAAAAATTGCATAAAAATACTCTATAAATTCCTAAAAATCTCTAGAATTTTTCTAAAACATTTCTAGATTTTAATAAGGTCTTTTAGAACTCTAAATCATGAAATTTGGGGTGTTACAATTCTCCCTCCCTTATAAAAAGTTCGTCCTCGAACTTAGAATAATTCTACTTAGAATAATTCTGGACATTTCTATCTCATAATGTCCTCATGCTCCTAAGTAATTTCCTCATGCTTCTGGTTCTAAATGACTTCTACTAATGATACTCTTTTATTCCTTAGTCTCTTAACTTCTCGGTCTTATATTATTCATATCGCATCGTACCCATTAGTGGTCCTTGGAAGGCTTGATATCTTCTCTATACTTTCTAAGCATACTTACGTATATGAATATAAGAGAAACAAAACTAAAGTTGTCTCTATTCTTTCTAGGCATATGTATCAAAACATAGAAAATTAAAACATGAATTTTCTTCTTTCCTAAGCATATATAAACAAATACTCTATACTGCCAATAATAAAGAAAGCATAAAAGAAAATTAAATACTTTCTTACTTGAAGACGACAAGGATGGTGCTGATGTGTGATGCTGGAGAATGGGAAATGCTCTGATACCAACTGTAACGACCACCCTTCTTACTACTACTACTCTCTAAGGATGACCGTTACTTAACTGCTAACTCTACTTAACCGGTATGATTAAAAATCACATGGAAACCCTACCGAAAAATTTCGGCAGAGTCTCCCCTGTACCGGTGACCTTAAACTAACATACATAACATAATATACACAGCCACAGGCGGCTGGAACACATATCAAACACACAAAAGGAATAACATCACCACGCAGTTTAATGAAATCAAATCATGCAAGTAATGAATAGCGGAAACAAAATAAAAACATACAATTAACTAACAGCGGAAGACTAAATGACTCATTTAATACATTCTTAATAAATGACAATCTTAATAAATTCTTAAACTAAGTCCCAAGGCTTCCATAGTCCTGGCATCACACACCATCCGCGCCACCTTGTCGCCTTCCTTTCTATATCTTTTCCTTTCCTGTATCTGCAGTAAGAGGAAGTGTAGTCTATAAGTAAAATTTGCTTAGTAAGCGCTATCTAACTCACAAAATCATGAATGTGCATGTATACGAAAAGAACTAAAAACTATATGCTCTAAAAGAAATAAAGCATAAACATAACTGCTCATGTCAAACTAATAGCAAAGAAAAGCTAAGAAATCTACTCATGTAATTCTAATCGCTAATCATGCTACTCATCTAATAGGTAAACATGAAAACTACTCATCCACTAGATAAACATGGTAGAATAAAGAACTAAACTTACTGATTTTCAGAACTATATGAAACTTTATTTCATTTGTTCTAACTTAATCTTTAATACTTTATGTTTATGTAAAACTCATTTTACTTGTTCAAAAACTTATACTTATAATACTTCAAAATAATAATCAACTTCTTCTTGGGCCCAGACTTTGTACCTTCTTATGCGCGTTCCCTACCCATTTGGTGGCCCATTTGGCGACCCTCGGGTCGTCGACCGTCGGCCGAGCCGTTACTACTAGGTTATCTAAACCTAGGGACGACTATGGGAGCCCAACCCAAGGACAACTGAGAGTCCAACACAGTTCCACTGATAAAAGTAAAATACTTGTTATCTTTTAATACTTCTATATAATGCCTCGGCATTTTCTTTAGCACCTTGTGTGCCAAAATCCCTAAAGTCTTGAAATTGGGATCTACTTAAGGGCCTTTTCTTTCTTTTCTTTATCTTTCTTATATTTTTCTTAAACTCTTAAAAAGAATATAGGCATGCTACAACATAATTAAATCAAAGGAAAGAAAATCTGACTTCTATAAGCATGCTATATCAGAGACAAATCAAAAGAAAGCATATCTAACTTCTCCAAACATGCTACAACAGATTTAAAACAAAGGAAAACTATTCTAAAATCTTTAAGCATGCTAAAATGAAAGCTGTTCAGGTTTGTTATAATGCAAAGGAAACCCAAAACTGCAACGTGAACTGACATAGCTGTTCCTACTCATTGGAGCTACATAAACTTGAAATCTGCATGCATAAAACTAATAAGGAAGGATCTATATCAAACTAAGCAATGGAAATGCTAACAGCACAAAACCACTCTACTGCATGCTCGTGAAAAGGCCCATTCCTACACATGGCAGCAAAGAAGAAAATCAAATACTAGGACGTTACATGCTCTCATTCCCAAATCTAAACAACTAAATATGGTCTCAGGGCAGCAAGCTTCAAAATAAACCAACCCAAGTCTGTTCATGTTATCCTAATAGCAAGGATAAACATTACAATTCAACACTGCTCATGCTCTTCTAGTAATAAAGAAACTACACATGCTTAACTAATAACAAATAGGAAAGTCCAACAACATGCTAAATCATAAAACTAAAGAATCTAACTCACATGCCTTTTATTCAAGAATGCAAATATACGGCAGTAAAGGAATTAATAACCAAGCCAAAGCAGCAGAGGAAATCAACACAGAATTTGCTGGGAAATCAGAACCTAAACCACATGCTCAAAAATCTAAACAATCACAGGTTCATTGCCTGACAGCAACGATATCCGAATTGCACAGCAAGCCCCAAAAGGAACTGCCCCCTTTCCTAGCATAACCAAACTCCACAGAACACTTCAAGAGAAGCTGTTTTTATCCTTTTCATTGCACAATACTAAGTTATGCTTGCTGGTTTGTTTTTAAAATAAAACCTATGCACAAACTTATTCAATCTTTCAGCATGCTACCACAGAAGCACAAAGGAGGAATCAATTCTCAGAACTACACTTAACCCTCTAGCAAAAAAAAAAACCCAATTCTGCACATCACTCCGGAAGCAAAAAAAGAGATCAAAATCCCTAGCAAATATGAATTCGGCACAACACAATCCGAAACAAATGCACCAACCACCTACAATTGATCTCAAAGATTTCAGAAAAAGAAAGAAACAATCGGAGCTATTCTACTGCAGGTGAGTAGCAACTTACCTAGCATTCTTGGACTTACAGCCGAGAAGAAGGCTTCTAATGCTTCTAGGGCTCGCGGAAAACTCGACAATCCGGCTCCTCTTCGTGCCCACAAGCTCTCCTCGACGAAAGGATCGTGAGGAGGTGGAGAGCTCTCGGAGAACTCCCTCAATCGGCCGCCGGAGTGAAGCCCTAGCCTTCCTTGCCTTCCGCTCGAGCACGGCTGTCGCGCGTAGAAGAGAGACGCGAGGAGAGGATAAGGGAAAGTTAGGTCACGGGGTCGGAAAATAATCTCTTCTTATAACTTAGGCATTTTCTAATTCCGTTATGACTTAAGACCAATTCCTTATAAATTTGTTTACGAAATACCAGCTGGCGCGCTTGGTCCGTTGGAAAGATGAATTCCCGAAGGTCTCGGGTTCGAGCCGCCCTCGGCTCCTTTTTAAACGGAGTTTTTATTTCGTTTCTTAAGACTGCTTAATCATATTTAATTCCCTTAAATTATAACAAAACAGCCGTGGACCAGCTGGTTGTCTGAGTTCGGTTAAGACTCGGGTCAAGCCCGAGGTCTTGGGTTCAAAACCCAGCTTCAACATTTTTCTTTCTTCTTTTTTTTTTAAACTTCTTCCTCTTGGTAAAAATACCAAACGAACTCCAAAAATTGCATAAAAATACTCTATAAATTCTTAAAAATCTCTTGAATTTTTCTAAAACATTTCTAGATTTTAATAAGGTCTTTTAGAACTCTAAATCATGAAATTTGGGGTGTTACAATTTTAATTTATAAAAATTCCTTTTTATAATCCACCATGAAGGGAAAAATTATTGGAGAAATTTTTTTAAAAATTTTCGGAAACAAATTAGGAAGTTTTAATTCTTGTGTTAATTAAAACTTTCCTTGTTTTGAAGTTTAAAGTGGCCGGCCATTATAATTAAGAAAAGGATTTTAATTTTAATTAATTAAAATTTTCCTTTTCATGGAAAAAAAATTAAGGAAATTTTTATTTAAATTTTCTTATTTGCCAAGACCAAGGATTATAAAAGAGGGGGTAGAGGTGCCTTCATGACTAGAGAACTCTATTCTTTTTCTCCCTCTCTTCCTTGGTGTGGCCGGCCCTTCAAGTTCTTCCCTCTCCTTTTTCTTTCTTCTCCTTGGTGGCCAAATCTCTTCAACCTTTGAAGCTTGGAAGGTGGCCGGATCTTTCTTGGAGAAGAAGGAGGAAAAGGAGGCTTTGTTTCTAGCATCCCTTGGAGCTTGGTGGTGGTGGCCGGACGTCTACTTCTCTTGGAGAATTGATGGTGGCTGAATTTAGCTTGGAGAAGAAGGAGCTTGGTGGTTCTCATCTCGGAAGATCGTTACCCATATAACGTCCGAGATTAGAAGAGGAATACGGTAGAAGATCAAGAGGTTATTTGCTTATAAAGAAAGGTATAACTAGTAATTGTTTTCCTCATCACACTAATTTTCTTTGTATAGTTATTTTTGGAAATACCAAACACAAGAGGCATATGATTCTAGAGTTTTCAGATTTGTTTCAAATTTGTGTTTTTCTTTATTTTTTGAATTTATGATTCGATTGTTATTTTTGGTTAAACCTAGAGTTATATAAGGAAATTAAATATTAGCTTTCCTTAAAAGGCTTTGTCTAGGCGGTGGTGGATACTCTCATACCCAAGAAGGCCATGTACCTCGCCATGCAGTCCTGGAAGACAATTTTGAAAATTAATATTTAATGGAATTTATAACGTAGGTGGATTTGAATCAATAGTGTTAAGTTCCGCTTGCGATTCAAATCTAAACCATTAAGAATAGATAAGTTAAATTTGGAATCAATAATGTTAAGTTCCGTCTGTGATTCCTAATTTAACTTCTAAAGAACACAATAGGTTATTTAGGAAAGGTTCGACACTTGTACAAAATTTTTATACAATGGAACCAGTACGATCTTCCTAGGACTAACCAACAATTGGTATCAGAGCTAGGGTTTGCCTTTGTGTGTTTGGTTTTTTGTTTAATTATGCACATGTTATACATATTTTAGGCAGGATAATAGTGGGATATGCTAACTCTGTGGTTGCAGGCTCCAACTATTATGGCTTAATGTGATTGTATATGATTTGACCCTTGGGCATGTCAAGGGCGTTTTATGTGTGTGCATGATTGTATTTATTAAATACAGCAGGTGATGTGAGCCCAGAAGAGCCACTGAAGTGAATTGGGGGACTCATGAAGAGATCCAAGACTAAGAGAATGAAGCAAGCTTTGGAAAGCTTAATAATGGGGCTCAAGGAAAAGGAGGATCAATGCACAATGGAGGCAACTATTGGAGTGTATACTTAAAAGTTTAACTTTTGTACACATTTATTTTGAAATAAAGAATCACATTGGTCAAATGTTTACATTTATTTGTTAAATATAATTGTTCAATTAATTTATATAGTAGATAACATGGAGTGTGGAGTAACACTTAGAAGATCATGTTGTCGGTTCTCTATAAATTATAAACAGTTGCTCACGACTAAGATGGAAAGGAACAAACCATCATAATAGACGTAGCGTAATTAAGTATTAGTTTATCTTGACTAATAAATTACACTGATACACTTTAAGTGTATTGAGTAGGATCATTTAGGTAAGTTCTTTTTGTACTGACTTAGTAAAAGAACTAGACCTTAGTTATTATGGAAGTGTGTGCTCTTAATCCTAATATAATAACAAGCATGTATATTTAATATTGATTTCTTTGACTTATCAAAGGGTGAGGTTTAGCTCGATAAATCAATATGCCCGATAAGTTGGGAAATGATATTATTTATAATATGTGTTGTTGATTATAGAAGGAATCTGTGTCCTAGTTATCTAGGTTGAGAATGTCCCCAAGAGAAGCTCATAAGGATTTCCATGTTAAACTCTGCAGGTGGACCTAGTCCAACATGACAATAAAGATGAGTGGTACTACTCTTGGAGCTAGATATTAATTAAATGAGTTGTCAGTAACTCACTTAATTAGTGGACATTCGTAATCTTAAACACAGGGAGACTAACACACTCATGATAAGAAGGAGCCCATAATGTAATTTGGGATTGGTGCGGTAGTGCGGTAATAACTCTCTAGTGGAATGATTTATTATCGATGAACTTGAGTTGTGTGTTCGGGGCGAGCACCGGATACTCAAGCTCATCAGAAGGCCAAAACCAATTTCTCCTCTAGGTCCCTGTTGTAGCCTCAATAAAGCCTCAAGTACATCCAAAGAAAAGCCTATCTTGGTGTCCAAGAAGGGGTCGGTTCATTGCTTGGTGACCAAGCAATGGCCGACCACATATTCTCTAGAAATGGCTGGCCCTTGCCTTGGGAAAGGGGACCGACCGCAATATTTAAATTAGGAAGGTTGTTTTTGAATTTTTAAATTTCCTCAGATATTTACAATTTGTAAAAAGAGAGATTTTAAAAATTTATAAAATTTTCCTAATTTAAATTCGGCCACAAGGTTTTAAAAGAGAGTTGTAAAATTTATAAAACTTTCTTTTAAAAGGAAATATTATTAGAGATGTTTTAAATTTTAAAACTTGGTTTTAAGTTTTAAAACTTTCCTTTTAATATCCACATTAGAAAAAAAGAGAGAGTTTGTAAAATTTTATTAGAAGATTTCTTCTTTTAAAATTTTATAAAATTTTTTTTCTTTCTTTCTCTTTTAATAAGTGGCAGACCACCTTGCTTGGTGCCCAAGCAAGGGGCCGGTCAAATAATTAAACATCAACAAATAGTTGTTTAATTAATAAATCAATCTAGGATTGATTAATTAAAAGGAAAGAAAAAGAAAAAAAGGAAATAGGAATGAGTCTAATTTTTTATAAAACTCTTTCCATAATTTTCCGTTGGGAAACTAATAAAAAAAGGGGGCAAGGGGAGGCCTTGAATAACATAACAATTGATATTGTGTTGTTGGAGATCATCAAGTGTCCGTCCCCTCTCCCTCTCTTCCCTTTGCTCTCTTTTGGTCCTTTGTGGTTGTGGTGGCCGAATTCTAGAGAAGGAGGAGAAGCTTTCCAGGTGGTGTTCGTCTTGGAGGATCGTCGCCCACACGACGTCCATGAGGAGGCGAGGGATACGGCAGAAGATCTCGAGGTTTTTAACATACAAGGAAGAGGTATAACTAGTATTTAATTTCCGCATCATACTAGTTAATATTTCTTTGTATAAATACCAAATACAAGAGGCATTTGATTCTTGTTTTTCGAATTTAATTTCGATGCTGTGTTCTTTTTCTTTTTTCCTTGTGATTTGATTGTTCCTTTTGGTTAACCTAGAGTTATATAATGAAATTAAATATTAACTTTCCTTAAAAGGCTTTGTCTAGTCGGTGGTGGTTGCTCCCAAATCCAAGAAGGCCAAGTACCTCGCCATGCAGTACTGGAAGCCAATTTTGGAAACTAATGTTTAATTGAATTTATAACCTAGGTGATTTGGATCAAACGTGTTAAGTTTCGCAGGAGATCCAAATCTAAACCTAAAAGAACATATAAGTTAAACTTTGAATCAAATGTGTTAAGTTCCGCAGGAGATGCAAGTTTAACATAAAAGAACACGTGGTAGCTAGGAAATGTTCAGATCACGTACAAAATTTTTGTATAGTGGAGCCATTGGGTTTTCCGAGTAGCAACCAACAAGTGGTATCAGAGCGTGGTTTTGTCTCTGTGTATTTGGTATTAGTTTAATTATGCACATGTCATACATAATTTAGGCAGGTTAATAGTAGGATATCCTAACTTTGTAGATGCATGATCCAACTATTATGACTTATAGTTATTATGTGTGTGATTGGACCCTTGGACATGTCAAGGGCATTTATTATGTGTGCATGATTGTATTATAAAATATAGCAGGAGCTGTATTTAGTTTTATTAGGATTTTATTTTTTGATCTAGTTACATGTACATTCCGTTTATGGAATATAGGATCGATGGATGTAAATTTTTATTTTATGTTCGATCTAGTTCACATGTACATTCCTTCGAGGAATATAGGATCGAAAAATGTAAAGTTCTATTTATGTCGCGGATCGAATCTTGAAAGGCGTGGAACCTTTTTGATGACCAGAGACGCAGCGGAACAAGGGGCAAGATGGATGCGACAACTAGACCCGGTGGCAGTGGCCAAAGATGGCAGCAGCTAGGGTTGACGACACACGGAGGACAACAATAGATAAAAGCCATAATAGTTGAAAATTAGTTTTTCTATTTATTGTTTTTTATGCTGTGACTGTGTGTGCTTGTTAGTATGCATGTTTAGTAGGCTAACATAGTCAAAATTCCTCACTTTAAATAACTAAGTGGGAGAGGGATTTATTTTTAAATAAATTCCACGGTCTCCATTACTGGTTTATAAGTGATGCAACAAGCATGCGCGTTGGCTCTGAGTGCCTTCCTCCATATCGAATGAGCTTGTTTGTAGATCACTAGATTAAACTTCCATTTCTTAGGATGACTATAGGAAGTTAATTAAGAGCGTGTGATCTTCCCTATCGGTAGGGGCACAATCTTATTAATGGACTTAGTGTCATGAAATGGTACACACTTAGGCACGTATAATAGTATCCTCCCCATCGGAGTCACTGCTATTATTCGTGTGACCAAAGTAAACCAACTATTAATTTTATTTGTCAAAAAGTTATGTTGACAAGATAATAAAATTAATGGGTAAAACCCTCCTTTTACAAATGTTGAATTTGTATACGTCTACACTATCGTGGCATACAAAATTCACGGTGTTTTGAGGTGTTGGTTAATTTAAAATAGTATTGTTTGAGGAATCAATATTATTCTAAATTTAGAGTTCTGACCAAAAGTTATTTGTGATTCTTAGGATGACTTTCAACCCACTGGCCATCATACTAAAAGAGAACAGACTTACTGGTCCTAACTACATAGATTGGAAAAGGAACCTGGACATTGTTCTTACTACTGAGGGCTATAAGTTTGTACTGTCAGAGGAATGCCCAGAAACACCTAGCAATGATTCTAGCCCAAAGGAGATTCAGTATCATAGTAAATGGGTAAAAGCTGATGAGATGGCGCGGTGTTAAATTTTGGCTTCGATGTCAAATGTATTGCAACATCAGCATCAGGACTTACCAACAGCCTATGATATAATGAACAATCTCAAGGAACTCTTCGGACATCAGAATCGGGCTGCTAGGCAAGAGGCAATGAGAAAACTGATGACAGCCACCATGACTGAGGGGACTCACGTGATGGATCATCTTCTCAAGATGATGGCTTACTTAAACGAAATACAAGTTCTTGGAGGGGAAATTGATGGGGAAACCCAGGTCGATATCATCCTCCAAACGCTGCCCAGAAGTTTATATGAATAAAAGGATGTACTCATTGGCGGAACTTCTGACAGAACTTCAGGCAGCTGAAGGGTTGTTTCGTCAACATTCTCAAATTCACTATGCTGAAAATGGTTCTACTTCTAAGCCGAAAGGCAAGAAGAAGAAGAAACAAAATGGCTCAGCAAAGAAGGTGACTAAACCTCAAGGTGCAGGACAAAAAGCTGGAATAAAGAAGTCGAAGGGCAAGTGCTTTATTTGCAAGCAGACTGGACATTGGAAGGTGGACTGTCCTCGTAGGAATTAGAACAATAAAGGTATATCTCATACTCTAGTTGTTGAAACATGTTTAGCGGTGTTATCTACCAGCACCTGGTGTGTAGATACGGGAGCCACTGATCATGTCTGCAATTTCTTGCAGGGGTTCCAGGAAACCCGACGACTATCTGAAGGAGAGATTACCGTCTACATGGGCAATGCTACTAAGGTGGCGGCTATTGTAGTGGGAGATGTCTACTTATCTTTTAATAGGAATAGAAATTTGGTTTTAAGAAATTGTCTTTATGTACCCAGTTTTAGAAAGAATTTAATTTCAGTTTCTAAACTATTTTTGGATGGATATTCAGTTTCCTTTAGTAACGATGTAGTTATTAAGAGAAATAAAGTGATTATCTGTTCTGGTGCATTAGTTGGCAATTTGAATACTTTAAATCTAATTTCTCCCACAAAGCATAATATGAAAATTAATAACACATCTTCTAACTCAAATAAGAGAAAAGAACCTTCGGAAATGAACCAAGCATATCTTTGGCATCTAAGGCATGGTCATATTAACTTAAATCGGATTCAGAGGCTTATAGCCGATGGACTCTTGGGTTCATTAGAGTTGGAAAATTTTCCAACTTGTGAATCTTTCTTGGAAGGTAAAATGACCAAGAGGCCTTTTAAGGCCAAGGGGTATATAGCCAAAGAAGTGTTAGAATTGGTTCATTCTGATTTGTGTGGTCCTATGTCTGTCCAGGCAAGAGGTGGTTTTGAATATTTTGTCTCTTTTATAGATGATTATTCAAGATATGGATACATTTACCTAATGCGCCGCAAGTCTGAGTGCTTTGAAAAGTTCAAAGAGTACAAGGCTGATGTGGAGAAACGTCTAGGAAAAAGTATCAAGACACTACGGTCTGATCGTGGTGGCGAATACCTCTTAGGAGAGTTTAGGAATTACTTATCAGAGGCCGGGATTCAATCCCAATTATCCGCAGCTGGTACACCCCAATAGAATGGTGTGGCAGAACAAAGGAAAAGGACTCTTATGGAGATGGTTAGATCGATGATGAGTTATTCAGAATTACCAAATTCGTTTTGGGGATACGCTCTAGAAATGGCAGTCTACATTCTGAACTTAGTACCTTCTAAATCAGTTTCTTCTACTCCTACAGAATTGTGGAATGGGCGAAAGCCCAGTCTAAGACATTTTTGGATTTGGGGTAGTCCAGCACATGTGCTGAAACCAGATGCTGATAAGTTAGAATCTCGTACAGAAGTTCGCGTGTTTGTGGGGTATCCCAGAGGAACAAAAGATGGTTTATTTTATTGTCTTAAAGACCAGAAGGTCATTGTTAGCACCAATGCCCAGTTTTTAGAAGAAGACTATATAATGGATCACAAGCCCAGTAGTAAAATTGTTCTAGAAGAACTTAGAGAGGACACATCTACTTCAGTACCAACAGTACAAGATGAAGTACCACAAGAGACTACAACACGTGTCACACATGATACACAACCACAGAAAGTGCCTCGTCATAGTGGGAGGGTTGTAAGGCAGCCTGATAGATTCATGTTTTTGGGAGAGTCTTCGGACTTGATCCCGGGTAAACATGAACCTGATCCCCGAACATATGACGAAGCACTCCAAGATATAGATGCAACATCTTGGTAAAAGGAAATGAATTCTGAAATAGAGTCTATGTACTCTAATAAGGTCTGGGAGCTTGTAGAACCACCCGATGATGTAAAAGCCGTTGGATGCAAGTGGATCTACAAAAGGAAAAGAGGGACAGACGGGAAGGTAGAAACCTTCAAAGCTAGGCTTGTTGCGAAAGGGTACACTCAGAAAGAGGGAATCGATTATGAGGAGACCTTTTCACCGGTAGCCATGCTTAAGTCTATCCGGATACTCTTATCCATTGCTGCTCATATGGATTATGAGATTTGGCAAATGGATGTCAAGACATCTTTCCTTAATGGAAGTCTTGAAGAGAACATGCATATGAAGCAACCAGAAGGGTTCATTGAAAAAGGCAAAGAGCATCTAGTGTGCAAGCTCAATCGGTCCATTTATGAACTGAAGCAAGCTTCAAGGTCTTGGAACATCCAGTTTAATTAAGTAATCCAGTCATATGGATTTATTCAGTGTCCGGATGAGTTTTGTGTATACAAGAAGTGTAAAGGAAACGTGGTGGTATTTCTTGTACTATACGTAGATGATATTTTGTTAATTGGCAACAATGTCAAGGTATTATCGGACGTAAGGGTATGGTTGTCCAAACAATTTGATATGAAGGACTTAGGAGAATGTGCACACATCCTTGGGATCAAAGTTATAAGAGATCGCAAGAAAGGAATGTTGTGTCTGTCCCAAGCTTTATATATAGATACAATCCTTGCTCGTTTTAGCATGCAGGATTTCAAGAAAGGTTTCTTACCTTTTAGGCATGGAGTAGCTCTATCTAAAGAGATGTCTCCGAATATATCAAAGGAGATAGAGGACATGAAAGCAGTTCCTTATGCTTCGGCTGTAGGAAGTCTAATGTATGCAATGCTATGTACGAGACCTGATATCTGTTTTGCTGTGGGCATGGTTAGCAGATATCAGAGTAACTCTGGACAAGGACATTGGACTGCAGTAAAGCATATATTAAAGTACCTGAGAAGGACTAGAGATTATATGCTAGTTAACCAAGCAGACGATTTGCTCCCTGTGGGTTACACGGATTCAGATTTCCAATCAGATAGGGACAACAGTAAGTCTACATCAGGCTATGTGTTTACTTTAGGAGGTGGAGCCATTGCATGGAGGAGTGTTAAGCAGAAATGCATTTCGGACTCAACCATGGAAGCTGAGTATGTAGTAGCCTCTGAGGCGGCTAAAGAAGCAGTATGGCTCAGGAACTTTCTAATGGACTTAGATGTGATTCCTGGTTTGCCCAAAATCATCATAATTTATTGTGATAATAGCGGTGCAGTTGCAAACTCGAAGGAACCACGAGCCCATAAGGCAAGTAAACATATAGAGCGCAAGTACCACCTGATACGAGACATCGTCAAGCGAGGAGAAGTTGTCGTCGCCAAGATAGCATCAGCAGATAACCTGACAGATCCTTTCACTAAGGCCCTTCCGGCGAGAGCTTTTGATCGGTATGTGGAGGGGATGGGAATCAGATGTATGACAACAGATATGGCAGCTTAGACTTTTAGTATAAGTGGAAGATTGTTGGAGTGTATACTTAAAAGTTTAGCTTTTGTACACATTTATTTTGAAATAAAGAATCACATTGGTCAAATGTTTACAATTATTTGTTAAATGTAATTGTTCAATTAATTTATATAGTAGATAACATGGAGTGTGGAGTCACACTTAGAAGATCATGTTGTCAGTTCTCTATAAATAATAAACAGTTGCTCACGACTAAGATGGAAAGAAACAAACCATCAGAATAGACGTAGTGTAATTAAGTATTAGTTTATCTTGACTAATAAATTACACTGATACACTTTAAGTATATTGAGTAGGATTATTTAGGTAAGTTCTTTTTGTACTGACTTAGTAAAAGAACTAGACCTTAGTTATTATGGAAGTGTGTGCTCTTAATCCTAATATAATAACAAGCATGTATATTTAATATTGATTTCTTTGACTTATCAAAGGGTGAGGTTTAGCTCGATAAATCAATATGTCCGATAAGTTGGGAAATGATATTACTTATAGTATGTGTTGTTGATTATAGAAGGAATCTGTGTCCTAGTTATCTAGGTTGAGAATGTCCCCAAGAGGAGCTCATAAGGATTGCCATGTTAAACCCTGCAGGTGGACCTTGTCCAACATGACAATAAAGATGAGTGGTACTACTCTTGGAGCTAGATATTAATTAAATGAGTTGTCAATAACTCACTTAATTAATGGACATTTGTAATCTTAAACACAGGGAAACTAACACACTCATGATAAGAAGGAGTCCATAATGTAATTTGGGATTGGTGCGGTTGTGCGGTAATAACTCTCTAGTGGAATGAGTCATTATCGATGAACTTGAGTTGTGTGTTCGGGGCGAGGACGGGATACTCAAGCTCATCGGAAGGCCAAAACCAATTTCTCCTCTAGGTCCCTATTGTAGCCTCAATAAAACCTCAAGTCCATCCAAAGAAAAGCCTATCTTGGTGTCCAAGAAGATGCCGGTTCATTGCTTGGTGACCAAGCAATGGCCGGCCACATATTCTCTAGAAATGGCCGGCCCTTGCCTTGGGCAAGGTGGCCGGCCGCAATATTAAAATTAGGAAGGTTTTTTTTGAATTTTTAAATTTCCTCAGATATTTACAATTTGTAAAAAGAGAGATTTTAAAAATTTATAAAATTTTCCTAATTTAAATTCAGCCACAAGGTTTTAATAGAGAGTTGTAAAATTTATAAAACTTTCTTTTAAAAAGAAATATTATTAGAGATGTTTTAAATTTTAAAACTTGGTTTTAAGTTTTGAAACTTTTCTTTTAATATCCACATTAGAAAAAAAGAGAGAGTTTGTAAAATTTTATTAGAAGTTTTCTTCTTTTAAAATTCTATAAATTTTTTTTTCTTTCTTTCCCTTTTAATAAGTGGCCGACCACCTTGCTTGGTGCCCAAGCATGGGGTCGGTCAAATAATTAAACATCAACAAATAGTTGTTTAATTAATAAATCAATCTAGGATTGATTAATTAAAAGGAAAGAAAAAGAAAAAAAAGGAAATAGGAATGAGTCTAATTTTTTATAAAACTCTTTCCATAATTTTCCGTTGGGAAACTAATATAAAAAGGGGGGAAGGGGAGGCCTTGAATAACATAACAATTGATATTGTGTTGTTGGAGATCATCAAGTGGCCGACCCCTCTCCCTCTCTTCCCTTTGCTCTCTTTTGGTCCTTTGTGGTGGTGGTGGCCGAATTCTAGATAAGGAGGAGAAGCTTTCCAGGTGGTGTTCATCTTTGATGATCGTCGCCCACACGACGCCCAAGAGGAGGCGAGGGATACGGCAAAAGATCTCGAGGTTTTTTGCATACAAGGAAGAGGTATAACTAGTATTTAATTTCCGCATCATACTAGTTAATTTTTCGTTGTATAAATACCAAATACAAGAGGCATTCGATTCTTGTTTTTCGAATTTAATTTAGATGCTGTGTTCTTTTTATTTTTTCCTTGTGATTTGATTGTTCCTTTTGGTTAACCTAGAGTTATATAAGGAAATTAAATATTAATTACTTAAAAGGCTTTGTATAGTCGGTGGTGGTTGCTCCCATATCCAAGAAGGCCAAGTGCCTCGCCATGCAGTACTGGAAGCCAATTTTGGAAACTAATGTTTAATTGAATTTATAACCTAGGTGATTTGGATCAAACGTGTTAAGTTCCGCAGGAGATCCAAATCTAAACCTAAAAGAACATATAAGTTAAACTTGGAATCAAACGTGTTAAGTTCCGCAGGAGATACAAGTTTAACATAAAAGAACACATGGTAGCTAGGAAAGGTTCAGATCACGTACAAAATTTTTGTACAGTGGAGCCATTGGGTTTTTCGAGTAGCAACCAACAGCAACAACTAAATGGATCACATTCCTTCAATTTGAAAGTGAAATTTGACCAACATGAGGACCATTTTCGTATGTATTTATGGGGGGATTTTTCTAATGTGACTTTTGATGTCCTTTGTGGGTTTTTAATGCATTTTTGAGAGTTCCTAAGCTAGTATAATAAATACCATGCATGCATGGTTGCATTAAGCTAGTATTAGGGATTAGTGGTTGCATTAGTGGATAATAAATACCATGTATGTAAGCATGACATTTATTCCATAATTAGTGCATAGTGGATCTTAAGGGATGTTAAATAGGAGAACTCTTGTATGGAAAAGCAAGTATGTTTGGATGAAAATTTTAGTTTCTCTTTGGTGAGAGCTTCCTTCTAGTTCTTAGGCAAAGGACTAATTCCGATCTTATCAAGGCAACTTGTGGCGATCAAACCCCATGACTTATCACTCACCTTCTCATCTTGCTTGAGTGTGACGTCAATATCCTTCCCTAAGCTGAATTTCAAGGCGATCCATTTATAAGGTTCCTTATCAGTAGGGGCTGTATTAGCCCTAGGATTTTTCTTTTTTGTTCGATCTAGACTTTATGTACATTCCCTTGTGGAATATAGGATCGATGTATGTAAAATTTTTATGTTGCGGGCCGTATCCTTGTGAAGCGTGGTGCTATTGGAGGACCAGAGGTGCAGCGGAAAAGGAAGCTCAATGGACCCGACGGCATGAACCCTAGGGCTGACAGCACGCGAAGGACAGTGATGGAAAAGGCCATAATAGTTGGAAAATTAATTTCCATATTTATTGCTTTTATTTACTGTGATGTATGTGATGTGTGCTTGCTAGGTTAGAATTCCTCACCTTAAATAACTAAGTGTGAGAGGGATTTTTAAATAAATTCCATGGTCTCCATTACTGGTTTGTAAGTGATGCAAACAAACTTGCGCGTTGGCTCTGAGTTCCTTCCTCCATATCGGATGAGTTTATTTGTGGATCACTAGATCAAACTTCCATTTTGGATGACTATAGAAAATTAATTAGGAGTGTGTGATCTTCCCCATCGGAAGGGGCACAATCTTAATTAATGGACTAAGTGTCAAGTAATGGTATACACTTTTGCACATCTAATAGTATCCTTCCCATCGGAGTTACTGTTATTATTTGTGAGACCAAAGGAAAACCAACTATTAATTTGTCATAAAGATAGGTTGACAAGATAATAAAATTAAAACCCCCTCTTACAAATGTTGAGGATTTGTATACGTCCACACTATCGTGACAAATAAAATTCACGGTGTTTGAGGTAATTTTATTTGTCATAAAGATAGATTGACAAGGTTATTAATGGGTAAAACCCTCCTCTTACAAATGTTTGATTTTGTATACGACCACACTATCGTGGCATGCAAAATTCACGATATTTGAGGTGTTGGTGAATTTAAATAATATTGTTTTGAGGAATCAATATTATTTTAAATTCAAATTTTTGACCAAATATTTGATTAGAGATAGACCAACTATTAATTTTTTTTGTCATAAAGTTGGGTTGACAAGAAAATAAAATTAATGGATAAAATGTCCTCTTTGATTTTGTATACGTCCACACTATCGTGACATACAAAATTCACGGGGATTTTAAGGTGTTGGTCTTGACCAAATATTTTTGTGATTCTTAGGATTTCAAATGTTTGTCAATCCCCTAGCTGTTATACTAGAGAATAGACTTAGTTGTCCCAATTATAATGATTAGAAATAAGACTTGGACATTAAGATGGATTGTCCTCTTAAAAGTGAGAACAATATAGGTGTATTTTATTCATTAGTTGTTGAAACATATTTAGTGGTGTAATCTACCAGTACCTGGTGTGTAGATAAGAGGAGCCACTGATCATGTCTGCAATTCATTGCAGGGTTCCAGGAAACTCAACAACTACATGAAAGGGAAAACACCGTCTACATGGGCACTACTACAAAAGTAACAGATGTTGCAGTGGGAGATGTTTATCCTCTGATAGGAATAAAAAGTGGATTTTGCGAAAACCGTCTTTACATACCAAGTTTAGAAAGAACTTGATTTCGGTATTCAGTCTATTTTGAAAACAAACTTATTATCAAAAAAATAGGGAAGTTATCTGTTCTGGTATGTTGGCTGACAATTTATAATCCAATAACTCCTACGATGCAATAAATGAAAATTAATAACACATCTTCTAACTTTAATAAGAGAAAGCAACCTTCGGAAATGAACCAATCATATTTTTGGCATATAAGGCTAGGTTATATTAACTTGAGTAGGATAATAACCAATGAACTCTTGGGTTCATTGGTAGTGGAAATCTTTCCAACCTACGAGTCTTACTTAGAAGGAAAAATAACCAAGAAGCTTTTAAGTCTAAGGGGTATAGAGCCAAAGATGTATTGGAATTGGTTCATTCTGATTTGTGTGGATCTATGACTATCCAGGAAAGAGATGGTTTTGAATATTTTGTCTATTTTATAGACAACTATTCAAAATACGGGTGCAATTACTTGATGCACCAAAAGTCTAAGTGCTTTGATAAGTTCAAAGAGTATTAGACTGATGTGGAGTAACGTCAAGGTAAAAGTATCAAGACACTATGCTGAGATTATAGTGGCAAGTACCTCTTGGGAGAGTTTAGGAGTCACTTATCAGAAGTCGGGATTCAATCCCAACTAATTGCACCTGGTATACCCCAACAGAATGGTGTAGTAGAACAAAAGTATATGACTCTTATGGAAATAGTTAGATCAATGATGAGTTATTCAGAATTACCAAAATTCATTTTGAGGATATACACTGGAAACGGAAGTGAACATAGTACCTTCTAATTCAGAACTCTCTACTCCCATAGAATTACAGAATGGGCGTAAGCCTAGTCTGAAGCATATTCGGATTTGGGTGGTCTAGCACATGAGAGACATTGATAAGTTGGACAGGAGTTCACTTATTTGTAGGTTATCCTAGAGAAAAGAAAGGAGGTTTATAGTCCTAAAAATTAGAAAGTCATTATTAGCACTAATGCCCGATTTTTAGAAGAGGACTATGTAATAAACCATAAGCCCATAAGTAAATTTGTTCTTAAGGTAATAATAAAGGACACATCTAATCTAAGTAACAACTGTACAAGATAAATATCACAAGAAATTGCAACACGTATCACAGATGGTACACAATTACAGATAGTGCCTCATCGTAGTGGGAGGGTTGTTAGGCAACCTGAAAGATTCATGTTTTGGGAAAGTCTTTGGACTTGATCCCTAGCAAACATGAACCTGATCCCCAGACATATGACAAAGCGCTCCAAGATAAGGATGCAACATCTTGGCAAAGAGCAATGAATATAGAATTAGTATATATGTATTCTAATATAATCTGGGAGCTTGTAGAATCACCAGATAGTGTAAAAGCTATTGGGTGTTAAAAGGTCTACAATAGGAAAAGAGGGATAGACGGGAAGGTGGAAACTTTCAAAGCAAGGCTTGTTGAAAAAGGAAACTTTTTCACCGGTAGCCAAGCATAAGTTTATCCGGATTCTTTTATCAATTGCTGCTCATATTGACTTTGAGATTTGGCAAGTGGATGTCAAGACGACTTTCCTTAATAAAAGTCTTGAAGAAAACATCCATATAAAGAAACCAGAAGGGTTCAATGCAAAGGGCAAAGAGCATCTTGTGTGAAAGCTCAATCAGTCTATGGACTGAAGCAAAGCTTCAAGGTTTTGGACATCTGGTTTAATGAAGTAATCCAGACCTATGGATTTATTCAGTGACCAGATGAGTTTTGTGTATACAAGAAGTGTGATGGAAACATGGTGGTATTTCTTGTACTATACGTAGATGACATTTTTGGTAGTTGGAAACAATATCAAAGTGTTGTCGGAAGTAAGGGTATGGTTGTCCAAACAATTCAATATGAAAGACTTGGGAGAATGTACACATATTCTCGGGATCAAAGTGATCACAAGAAAAGAATGTTGTGCTTATCCCAAGCTTCATATAACGAGCTCGTTTTAGCATGCAAGACTCCAAGAAAGGTTTTCTACCTTTTAGGCATAGAGTAGCTTTATCTAAAGAAATGTCTCCGAAGACATCAAAGGAGATAAAGGGCATGAAGGCAGTTCCTTATACTTCGGCTATCGGAAGCCTAATGTATGTAATACTATGTACGAGACTGGATATCTGTTTTCCCCAGGGCATAGTTAGCAGATATCGAAGTAACCCAGGACCAGGACACTAGACTATTGTAAAGCATATACTAGAGTATAGATGCTAGTTTACAAGGCAGATAATTTGATCCCTGTGGGTTGCACAGATTTTGACTTCCAATGAGATAGAGACAATAATAAGTCAACCTCGGGGTTTTGCATTTACTTTAGGAGGTAAAGCCATAACAATGGAGGAGTGTTAAGCATAGATGTTTTTCAGTCTCCACCATAGAAGCTGAGTATGTGGCAGCCTCTAAGACAACCATAGAAGCTATATGGCTCAAAAACTTCATGATGGACTTAGATATGATTTCTGGTTTGTCCAAAAATTATTACAATTTATTGTAATAATAGTGGTGCAGTAGTAAACTTGAAGAAACATAAGTCCATAAGACAAGTAAACACAATAGAGCGCAAGTACTACCCAATACGGGACATCGTATAACGAGGAGAAGTTGTTGCCGCCTAGATTGCATCAGGTGATGACTTTTAGATCCTTTCACTAAGGTCCTTAAGGTAAGAGCTTTTGATGGGCATGTTGAAGGGTTGGGAATCAGATGTATGGCAGCATTTATGGCAGCATAGTCTTTTAGTATAAGTGGGAGATTGTTAGAGTGTATACTAAAAGCCTAGCTTTTGTATAAACATTTATTTAGAAATAAAGAATCTCAATGGTCAAATACCTACATTTATTTGTTAAGTGTAGTTGTTCAATTAATTTATATTGTAGATAACATGGTGCGTGGTGTCACACACAGAAGATCATGTTATCAGTTCTTTATAAATTATAAACAGTTGCTCACGACTAAGATAGAAAGGAACAAACCATTGGAATAGTTGTAGTGTAATTAGGTATTAGTTTATCTTGACTAATAAATTACACTAGTACACTCTAAGTGTATTGAGTAGGACCATTTTAGGTAAGTTCTTTTTATACTAACTTGATAAAAGAATTAGACCTTAGTTATTATGGAAGTGTGTGCTCTTAATCCTAATATAATAACAAACACATATATTTAGTATTTATTTCTTTGACTTATCAATGGGTGAGATTTAGCTTGATAAATCAATAAGCCCGATAAGTTGGGAAATGATATTACTTATAGTGTGTGTTATTGATTATAGAAGGAAACTGTGTCCTAGTAATATAGGTTAAGAATGTCCCCAAGAGGAGCTCATAAGGATTGTCATGTTAAACCCTGCTGGTGGACTTAGTCTGATATGATGATGAGGTTGAGTGGTATTACTCTTGGACTAAGATATTAATTAAGTGAATTGTCAGTAACTCATTTAATTAGTGGGCATTCGACATCTTAAGCACAGGGAGAATAACACACTCATAATAAGAAGGAGCCCAAAATATAATTTGAGATTAGTGTGGTAGTTCAATAATAATTCTTTAGTGGTGTGAATTATTATTATGAAGTTAAGTTGTGTGTTCGAGGCGAACACGGGAAGCTTAATTTCATTGGGAGACCAAAACAAATTCCTCCTCTCGGTCCCTATCGTAGCCTCTAGTATATAGAAATTTATACCCACCACACACCCACTTCTTACCCACCTTTATACCCATCCTATTGGGGCCGACCAAGTAAGCTTGGAACCCAAGCTTGGGCCGGCCAAGTAAATAGGATGAGTTGAGTTGGTGTGGCCGGCCCTAGCTTGAACCCAAGCTTGGTGTGGCCAGCCACATCATATTAAAAGGGATTTTATTTTTAATCTTTTCTTAATGTGGATATGATGGTTTTAAAAGAGAGTTTAAAATTTAAATATTTCTTTTTATAGCTTTCAACAAAAGATTAAGAAAAGATTCGAAATCTTTCCTTATTTGTAGATTGAAAGGTGGATTTTAATTTTACGAAAAATTTCCTTTTTTAACCATATTCATGATTTAAAAGAGAGTTTAAAATTAAAATATTTCTTTTATAAGTTTCTACAAAAGATTAAGAAAAGATTTGATATCTTTCCTTATTTGTAGATTGAAAGGAGATTTTAATTTTTAGAGATAACTTTCCTTTTTGAAAATTATCCACATGTTTAAAAGAAAGATTTTAATTTATAAGAATTTCTTTTTATAATCCACCATGAAGGGAAAAATTATTGGAGAAATTTTTTTATAAATTTTCAGAAACAAATTAGGAAGTTTTAATTCTTGTGTTAATTAAAACTCTCCTTGTTTTGGAGTTTTAAGTGGCCGACCATTATAATTAAGAAAAGGATTTTAATTTTAATTAATTAATTTTTTTCTTTTCATGGCAAAAGAATTAAGGAAGTTTTTATTTAAATTTCCTTATTTGCCAATACCAAGGATTATTAAAGAGGGGGTAGAGGTGCCTTCATGACTAGAGAACTCTATTCTTTTTCTCCCTCTCTTCCTGGGTGTGGCAGACCCTTCAAGTTCTTCCCTCTCCTTTTTCTTTCATCTCCTTGGAGGCCAAATCTCTTCAACCTTTGAAGCTTGGAAGGTGGCAGGATCTTGCTTGGAGAAGAAGGAGGAAAAGGAGGCTTTGTTTCTAGCATCCCTTGGAGCTTGGTGGTGGTGGCTGGACCTCTACTTCTCTTGGAGAATTTGTAACGCCCGCCCTCCCTGCTAACCCTAAGGGACGGGGCTACGATACTCTACGTACGTATTACAGCGGAAGACTTAAAAATTATTTTTCTTAACTTATTTCAAACCGAACTACACTAACATGGTTTCATAACATGATAACAAAATCAATAAAAACTTAACATCAAGTCACCAATAGTGTATTACATTTCACAAAACTAAAGCATAGTTCCTAAAGGTTATAAAGCAGGTTCTTAATTAGTTGCCTAGCCACTGCCACACACATCTTCGTTGCCCCTCCTGCTGCTCCTTTAGCTCATCCAGCTTTTTCCTTTATCTGTGGTACAAGGAAAGTAAGCTGTGAGCACTCATGGCTCAGTAAGTTCCTTTCCTACTCACTAAAGCCAAAAATCAACATATAATCAAAGAATGTATCAACAAGTCATAATCTCAACTAATCATGGCATAACCTAGCATTCTATTCAAGCATATCATGCATCATAATATAATCACCACTAGTCATGGCATATCAAACATCATCATGGCCGAAACATATACCTAGTGCATTGCATAAAACATAGCTAGACATGGCATAACAACCAAATATCATGGTATATCAAAGCATGGCCGAAACATGTATATCAAAGCATCATAACTATGGCCGAACATGTACATCAAGGCATCATCATATCCATGGCCGAAATCTATATATCAAGCATCAACATATCCATGGCCGAAACATGTCTATAAGGTATAACATGAACATAACATTATCATACCTTATCATGGCATATCATAATCAAGAGCATAGCATGAAACATAGCATAATCATAAGGTGTATGCAATATGATTTTGGAAAACATGTATCCGAAAAACATGTGTATGACTCATGATCTTTAAAACCATTTTATTTTACATATATATACTTGAAAGTAATCTCAACATAAGGGGGATCCCGGCTATGTACCACTTACATATTGCGCGCAACCTTGTAGGTCCAAGGTAGCAAGTCTTGAACCCTACGAGGCAAACATACTAGGCCCTTAGTCCTAGGGGCACTTAGGAGCCCATCCCTAACGAGGTCCTTAGTCCCCGGGGCGCTTATGGAGCCCACCCTTGGTACAAGCCACTCACACATAAAGTAAAGTACATGTCATACATATCATGTATCATAAAAGCATGCATCACTTAGGCACACATCATATCATAAAGGTATGCATCACTTAGGCATACATCATGTCATAAAAGTATGCATCACTTAGGCATACATCATATCATAAGGTATGCATCACTTAGGCATACATCATGTCATAAAGGTATGCATCACTTAGGCATACATCACATCATAAAGGCATGCATCACTTAGGCATACATCATGTCATAACAATATGCATCACTTAGGCATAGATCATAAAAACATGCATATCTTAAGCATAAAGCATATCATCAAGCATGCATGATTTAACCACATAGCATATCATGAAAGCATGCATATTTTAAGCACTAAACATAGCATTAAAGCATGCATAATTTAACCACATATCATTACATAAGCATGCATATCTTTATCACAAAGCATATCATATCATAAAAGCATGCATATCATATCATAAGTCATAAATCACAAGCATACATATTAAGCATAAGGGTGTATCTTGTGATTATCCTATCATAGGAAACATGGTATCATATTCATCTTGGTTCTAAGCTTCCTAAACCCTTGTGGCCGAAACCCTTTTAGAGCTTAATTTAGGTTAAACACAGCATCCAAGCATATGGCACCTAAATTATCATCATAACATTTTCATAGGAAGCATTATAAACATGATTAACTTAGTTTCTAAGTTCTCCAAGTCCCCAATTTCATGTGGCCGAAACCTTAAGGTGTGAAACAATGTTCCATATGACATAAAAGCATGGACAACTTTAAATCATATTTATAATATTTTTACCAAGGAACAAGGTAAACACATTTGACACATTTGAATTAGTTCCTAAGTTCTTTAAGCCCTTAACATATGTCATGGCCGAAATTTAACAAGTTCTCATTAGGGCTACAAACAAGCATACAAGCATGTGAACTTGGACTAACCTTATGTATAAATTCATACAAGGCATCATACAATAGTTATGACCGAAACATACCCTTGCATCATTTTAGGTCATAAAACAACATATAACAATTGAACCTTGGCTTTCTACTTATCATATTTCATGTAGAGTGACATGAGCATATTTAATTTAAGTCCTAGGGTCCCTAGGGCATTTAAACCTTCATGGCCAAAACTTACAATGGTCCATTTAGGTCATGGAAAAATTATACAAGCATGTGACACAAGCAATAGGTTATCATATTTTCATAAGAAGCATTTTAACACCTTTTGTTTAAATTCTAAGGCCTCTAGGTCATTTAAACCCTACTTGGCCGAAACTCATCAGTGTTTAAACTTGCTTCAAATAACATAAAAAAATATGAAGTCATACGAGTTTCATAGCATATGTAAAGACAAGCATAATGAGTATACATATGAATTGTGTCTTAGGCTTTCTAGGTTTCTTTTTCTCTTTTTCTTTTATTTTTTTCTCATGGCCGAAACCTACCATTCTTTAGCTAGGTTCTTAAGTGGCCTAAAGCATGAAAAACCTAAGTAAGTTTCATGGCAAAAGTTACTAAGAAACATATATACAAATTGGTTCATGAATAAGCTAGGACCCCTTGTAGTCATACATGTTATATGTCATGCAACTAATTTTTCTACACCCTAATTAAGCATGAGGGCATTGAACAACTTTCATATCTAAACAGCACAGAGGTCTTGAGCATATTAAAATTTTGTTTAAGCTTTTCTAAGCTATCCATCTCATCATGGCCGAAAAAACCCTAAGAAGGAGTTCATGAAATTCTAGCAATATTCAAGCATACAAATCCTTTAAGATCTTTGTATTCTATCACATGAGCATGGTTATTTAAATTTAAAGGTCTTCCTAACCCTAAACCCTTTCTTGACCGAATCATATGAGTGGGTTTTCTTTTAGTTTCAATATCTTCCAAGGAAGGAAAACTAATACATGATCCTTAATATTTCATAGGAAGAACCTTGTACTAGTTGGGTAAGACAATAAATTTCCCTAGCCTCTTAAGAATATTTTTGGCCGAAATTCTAGGGTTCAGTACTCCTCTGATCAAGCATCATATAGGTATAAAAACATGAAGAAGAACCCTTCTACATAGTATAGAAAAATCTATCATGTAGTGAAGACTAGTTTAAACATCATTAGATTTTTGAAAGCCCTTCTTGGCCGAATTTTCTCAAACTTGTTTCTAGGTTTTAAAATCTTTATAAAATCTAAAAAACACTTAAAATGCCTTGTACCACAGGTGAGGGGAAGCTTACATCCTTTTCTCTTGTGGATCTAAGGTATGGTGAAGAAGAAGTAGTCTCTTCTTCTAGTTCCTTTCCCTTGATTCCTTTGCTAAGTCCTCCTTGTATCTTAGGCTTTCTTAGGGAAAACCTTGGCTTGGGGCTGAAGATGGAGGAGAGGGGGAACTGAGGTTTCAGTGAGGGAGAGGAGAGAATGAGAAAAATGAGAGAAAATAGAATTTTCCCTTTACATATTCTCTTTTATGTTAAGGGGGAAGAGGTAGCAAACTTAGTTTTTGCTTTCCTTCTCCCCTAGCCTTTTTTTTTCTATTTTATTTTTATTTTTATTTATTTATTTATCCTCATCATTCATGGTGAAATAAGGGGGAATGAATCCCCTTAATTCCTCTTTAAACATTTCGGCAAAACCAAAGAGGAAGAAGGAGAGAAAGGGAGGAAGACAAGTTGCCTTTCTCTTGCTCCTTTCTTGTTTTCTTTTGGCTAGCTTTTACTCTTACCTTTATCATGAGTTTCCCTCCTTTGTTATCAACATATTATTCCTATCCCAACTGGTTATTACCCATTAATTCTATGAAATATAATATAAGAGGTTCAAGGTTCAATCCTTGACCTCTCCCTATTTTTATTTCATTTTATTTCTTTTTGCTTCAACTCACTTCCTATTATTTTTCTAAGGAAAAATCCCACATTCATATATTTATCTTACAAGCCTAGTGGGTATTACAGTACCCCGTACCTCATAAAAAGTTCATCCTTGAACTTTAAAATAGTTGCATCAGGTGGCACTGAACTTTCGGCTGAGTGCATCAGCCACTTTGTTCGCCTTCCCTGGGTGATAAAGAATCTCGCAGTCGTAATCTTTAACTAACTCGAGCCATCGGCGTTGCCTCATATTCAGGTCTTTTTGTGTGAAGAAATATTTCAGACTCTGATGGTCGGTATAAATCTTACACTGAGCTCCATATAAATAATGTCTCCATATTTTTAGAGCGAAGACCACGGCTGCTAGTTCTAAGTCGTGAATGGGATAATTCTTCTCATGTTCTTTAAGTTGTCTAGAAGCGTAAGCAATGACTTTGCCATCTTACATGAGTACAGCTCCAAGTCCTGTGATGGAAGCATCGCTGTACATATCGAAGCCTTTGTTGGTTTCCGGAAGAGTAAGAATCGGAGCACTGGTCAGTCTCCTTTTTAATTCCGCGAAACTCTTCTCGCAAGCTTCTGTCCATTCATACTTGGTATTTTTCTTGGTGAGGGTTGTCATAGGGGTTGCGATTTTGGAGAAATTCTCTACGAATTTCCTGTAATAACCTGCTAGTCCGAGAAAACTCCTGACTTCGCTGGCATTCTTTGGTCGGTTCCAGTTATTTACAGCTTCGATTTTACTTGGATCCACCATAACTCCATCTTTGGAGATGACATGACCTAGAAATATTACCCGGTCAAGCCAAAACTTGCATTTGGAGAATTTTGCATATAGTTGTTTCTCTTGAAGGATCTGTAGTATAGTATTCAGGTGTTCAGCATGTTCTTCTGGGGTTCTTGAGTAGAAAAGTATATCATCAATGAAGACAATTACAAATTTATCAAGATATGCCGTAAATACTCGATTCATCAGGTCCATAAATACTGCAGGAGCGTTGGTTACTCCGAAAGGCATAACTATGAACTCATAATGTCCATACCGAGTTCGAAATGCTGTTTTCGGTATATCATCTGGTTTCACCTTCACTTGATGATAACCGGATCATAGATCTATTTTTGAGAAAACGGTCGCACCCTTCAGTTGATCGAACAGATCATCGATCCGTGGAAGTGGGTACCGATTCTTGATCGTCACATTATTCAGCGCTCGGTAGTCTATACACATTCGCATAGACCCATCCTTCTTCTTTACGAATAGCACTGGAGCTCCCCATGGAGAGTGACTAGGACGAATAAGTCCCTTGTCGAGTAATTCGGATAACTGTTCCTGAAGTTCCTTTAATTCAGCCGGAGCCATACGATAAGGTGCTTTTGAAATTGGCTGAGTACCAGGAATCAATTCGATTCCGAATTCTATCTCTCTGTCAGGGGCCAACCCTGGTAGTTCATCTGGAAATACTTTTGGATAGTTGCATACTACTCTGACATCTTCTAACTTTGGATCTTTGATTTGATTGGTATCAACCACTTGTGCTAGAAACCCCATACATCCTTTATCTAACATCTTTTGTGCTTTAATAGATGACAATAACTTCTCCGTTCCTTTTGATTCTCCGTGAAATTCAAACTCTGGTTCATTTTCGGGTCGGAAAATCACTTTTCTTTTGCGGCACTCGATTGATGCGCCGTACTTACTAAGGAAATCCATGCCCAAAATTATGTCATAATCCTGCATATCAAGTACTATCAGATTGCAGTAGAGTTCTCTGTTTGCGATCCGAATAAGTACTGCTTGCAGCATATAGTCCGATGGCATAATCTCCTCGGATGGTAAGATTGTTAAGAATGTGTCCTCTAGAGTTCGAAGTGGTATATCTAGCTTCTTCATAAAAGGCGTTGAGACGAACGAGTGTGTTGCCCCGGTATCAAATAATACTACAGCATACTGATTGTAAATAAGTAGCTGACCTGTGACAACAGTAGAAGCATTCGCCACATCTTCCTTGGTAAGAGAGTAGACTCTGGCATTGGTCATAGTGGGAGGAGCCTCCAATCTTCCTTGGCTGATTGAAGTCCCTTCTATGGCAGCTTGCATCTGGTGAAGCTGTGCGGGGGCACTCCTGTTCTGGAAGTTCTGCGAAGGTAGTGTCTGAGGCTGAGTAGGGCAATCTCTTATCAAATGACCTTCCTTTCCGCAGTTGTAGCACTTTCTGGTGCTCAGACGACATACTCCAGAATGCATCTTCCCACATGTGGCACACTGAGGGTACTTGGTCTGCTTATTGGCTGGACCACCTTTTGTTTTATTCCACTGTTTCCTCTTTCCACTTGAGTTTCCTTTCCATTCAGTTATGGTATTGTGCAATTTTTGTGCTCCGGTCGGTGCTTGGTTCTTGCCCTTGTTCATTGCTTCCTGATAGTGCTCGGTAATCAGAGCACTGCTGACTAGCTCCTCTACAGTCTGCGGTCTATTAACTCTGCCGGCTACGTTCAGAGCTATCTCGGGTCGGAGCATCTTTAACATCAACCGGACCCTTTCTTTTTCAGTACGGACCAGTTCTGGGCACAATCGAGCTAAGCGGTTGAACCTCTTGACGACTTCATTGACTGACAGATCACCTTGCCGGAACTCAGTGAACTCGTCATAGTGCTTGTTGGTCACTTGCATATGGAAAAATTCCTCTAAGAACTCTGTCTCAAAATCTGTCCACTGCATTTGGTTTATTTGCCTTTTCGCCTTTACTCTGTCCCACCACATCCGGGCATCTCCGGTAAGACAGAACGACGCACATTTGACCTTCTCGTGTTCAGGCCAATCCAATAGTTCCATTATGTTCTCCACGGTTTTGAGCCAGGCTTGCGCATCCCATGGTTCACAGTTTCCCGAGAATGCTTCCGGCTTAAGCCTTTGCCACTGAATCAGATAGGCCTCTTGTCGGACCATCGGAGTAGGGGCTGCCGGGGGCACTGGCGTGGCTGTAGGTATAACAGGTAGTGGATTCACCGGTGGGGTAACTGGGTTGCCTTGCTGACCCATTAAGGTAGTGATCAACTGTTGTTGTTCTGCGATCTGATGCTAGAGGTCTGCGACTACCTGCGTCAGATCTGGTGGAGTCACTGTCCCTCCGGTTCGGGCATTGCGTGTCCTAACCATGTTTATCTAAAAGAAATAGACTAGTGTAAGTGGTTATCGTTTTTAGCCAATCTAACCTATTGTTTTGTTTCTATCTATTTGTTCTGGTATTATTCCTAACCTACCAATATGTAATCCTAATCTAAATTATAACTAAAAGCATAGAATAAAGCATCAAACATAAACAAGTAAAACATGAAACTAAAGCATAAACAACATAAGGAAAAATAAGGAATATAATGACAAACAATGTAACATAAATAAATAAAGCATAAGCAATGTAGTAAAGAAATGAAGCATAGGCAATATAACAAGAAAGAAAATAAAGCATAAGCATATGACATGCAACTAAGCATAAGCATATAACAAGAAAATTAAACATAAGCATATAACAAGTAAATTAAGCATAAACATTCTTACTTGGAGTGGCAGGTAGGAGGCTTGATGTGTGTAGTGAGCTGGCAATAAACTTTGGCTCTAATACCAACCTGTAATGCCCGCCCTCCCTGCTAACCCTAAGGGACGGGGCTACGATACTCTACGTACGTATTACAGCGGAAGACTTAAAAATTATTTTTCTTAACTTATTTCAAACCGAACTACACTAACATGGTTTCATAACATGATAACAAAATCAATAAAAACTTAACATCAAGTCACCAATAGTGTATTACATTTCACAAAACCAAAGCATAGTTCCTAAAGGTTTTAAAGCAGGTTCTTAATTAGTTGCCTAGCCACCGCCACACACATCTTCGTTGCCCCTCCTGCTGCTCCTTTAGCTCATCCAGCTTTTTCCTTTATCTGTGGTACAAGGAAAGTAAGCTGTGAGCACTCATGGCTCAGTAAGTTCCTTTCCTACTCACTAAAGCCAAAAATCAACATATAATCAAAGAATGTATCAACAAGTCATAATCTCAACTAATCATGGCATAACCTAGCATTCTATTCAAGCATATCATGCATCATAATATAAACACCACTAGTCATGGCATATCAAACATCATCATGGCCGAAACATATACCTAGTGCATTGCATAAAACATAGCTAGACATGGCATAACAACCAAATATCATGGTATATCAAAGCATGGCCGAAACATGTATATCAAAGCATCATAACTATGGCCGAACATGTACATCAAGGCATCATCATATCCATGGCCGAAATCTATATATCAAGCATCAACATATCCATGGCCGAAACATGTCTATAAGGTATAGCATGAACATAACATTATCATACCTTATCATGGCATATCATAATCAAGAGCATAGCATGAAACAAAGCATAATCATAAGGTGTATGCAATATGATTTTGGAAAACATGTATCCGAAAAACATTTGTATGTCTCATGATCTTTAAAACCATTTTCTTTTACATATATATACTTGAAAGTAATCTCAACATAAGGGGGATCCCGGCTATGTACCACTTACATATTGCGCGCAACCTTGTAGGTCCAAGGTAGCAAGTCTTGAACCCTACGAGGCAAACATACTAGGCCCTTAGTCCTAGGGGCACTTAGGAGCCCATCCCTAACGAGGTCCTTAGTCCCCGGGGCGCTTATGGAGCCCACCCTTGGTACAAGCCACTCACACATAAAGTAAAGTACATGTCATACATATCATGTATCATAAAAGCATGCATCACTTAGGCACACATCATATCATAAAGGTATGCATCACTTAGGCATACATCATGTCATAAAAGTATGCATCACTTAGGCATACATCATATCATAAGGTATGCATCACTTAGGCATACATCATGTCATAAAGGTATGCATCACTTAGGCATACATCACATCATAAAGGCATGCATCACTTAGGCATACATCATGTCATAACAATATTCATCACTTAGGCATAGATCATAAAACATGCATATCTTAAGCATAAAGCATATCATCAAGCATGCATGATTTAACCACATAGCATATCATGAAAGCATGCATATTTTAAGCACTAAACATAGCATTAAAGCATGCATAATTTAACCACATATCATAACATAAGCATGCATATTTTTAGCACAAAGCATATCATATCATAAAAGCATGCATATCATATCATAAGTCATAAATCACAAGCATACATATTAAGCATAAGGGTGTATCTTGTGATTATCCTATCATAGGAAACATGGTATCATATTCATCTTGGTTCTAAGCTTCCTAAACCCTTGTGGCCGAAACCCCTTTAGAGCTTAATTTAGGTTAAACACAACATCCAAGCATATGGCACCTAAATTATCATCATAACATTTTCATAGGAAGCATTATAAACATGATTAACTTAGTTTCTAAGTTCTTCAAGTTCCTAATTTCATGTGGCTGAAACCTTAAGGTGTGAAACAAGGTTTCATATGACATAAAAGCATGGACAACTTTAAATCATATTTATAACATTTTTACCTAGGAACAAGGTAAACACATTTGACACATTTGAATTAGTTCCTAAGTTCTTTAAGCCCTTAACATATGTCATGGCCGAAATTTAACAAGTTCTCATCAGGGCTACAAACAAGAATACAAGCATGTGAACTTGGACTAACCTTATGTATAAATTCATACAAGGCATCATACAATAGTTATGACCGAAACATACCCTAGCATCATTTTAGGTCATAAAACAACATATAGCAATTGAACCTTGGCTTTCTACTTATCATATTTCATGTAGAGTGACATGAGCATATTTAATTTAAGTCCTAGGGTCCCTAGGGCATCTAAACCTTCATGGCCGAAACTTACAATGGTCCATTTAGGTCATGGAAAAATTATACAAGCATGTGACACAAGCAATAGGTTATCATATTTTCATAAGAAGCATTTTAACACCTTTTGTTTAAATTCTAAGGCCTCTAGGTCATTTAAACCCTACTTGGCTGAAACTCATCAGTGTTTAAACTTGCTTCAAATAACATAAAAACATATGAAGTCATACGAGTTTCATAGCATATGTAAAGACAAGCATAATGAGTATACATATGAATTGTGTCTTAGGCTTTCTAGGTTTCATTTTCTCTTTTTCTTTTATTTTTTTCTCATGGCCGAAACCAACCATTCTTTAGCTAGGTTCTTAAGTGGCCTAAAGCATGAAAAACCTAAGTAAGTTTCATGGCAAAAGTTACTAAGAAACATATATACAAATTGGTTCATGAATAAGCTAGGACCCCTTGTAGTCATACATGTTATACGTCATGCAACTAATTTTTCTACACCCTAATTAAGCATGAGGGCATTGAACAACTTTCATATCTAAACATCACAGAGGTCTTGAGCATATTAAAATTTTGTTTAAGCTTTTCTAAGCTATCCATCTCATCATGGCCGAAAAAACCCTAAGAAGGAGTTCATGAAATTCTAGCAATATTCAAGCATACAAATCCTTTAAGATCTTTGTATTCTATCACATGAGCATGGTTATTTAAATTTAAAGGTCTTCCTAACCCTAAACCCTTTCTTGACCGAATCATATGAGTGGGTTTTCTTTTAGTTTCAATATCTTCCAAGGAAGGAAAACTAATACATGATCCTTAATATTTCATAGGAAGAACCTTGTACTAGTTGGGTAAAACAATAAATTTTCCTAGCCTCTTAAGAATATTTTTGGCTGAAATTCTAGGGTTCAGTACTCCTCTGATCAAGCATCATATAGGTATAAAAACATGAAGAAGAACCCTTCTACATAGTATAGAAAAATCTATCATGTAGTGAAGACTAGTTTAAACATCATTAGATTTTTGAAAGCCCTTCTTGGCCGAATTTTCTCAAACTTGTTTCTAGGTTTTAAAATCTTCATAAAATATGAAAAACACTTAAAATTCCTTGTACCACAGGTGATGGGAAGCTTACATCCTTTTCGCTTGTGGATCTAAGGTATGGTGAAGAAGAAGTAGTCTCTTCTTCTAGTTCCTTTCCCTTGATTCCTTTGCTAAGTCCTCCTTGTATCTTAGGCTTTCTTAGGGAAAACCTTGGCTTGGGGCTGAAGATGGAGGAGAGGGGGAACTGAGGTTTCAGTGAGGGAGAGGAGAGAATGAGAAAAATGAGAGAAAATAGAATTTTCCCTTTACATATTCTCTTTTATGTTAAGGGGGAAGAGGTAGCAAACTTAGTTTTTGCTTTCCTTATCCCTTAGCCTTTTTTTTTTCTATTTTATTTTTATTTTTATTTATTTATTTATCCTCATCATTCATGGTGAAATAAGGGGGAATGAATCCCCTTAATCCCTCTTTAGGTTTTCGGCAAAACCAAAGAGGAAGAAAGAGAGAAAGGGAGGAAGACAAGTTGCCTTTCTCTTGCTCCTTTCTTGTTTTCTTTTGGCTAGCTTTTACTCTTACCTTTATCATGAGTTTCCCTCCTTTGTTATCAACATATTATTCCTATCCCAACTGGTTATTACCCATTAATTCTATGAAGTATAATATAAGAGGTTCAAGGTTCAATCCTTGACCTCTCCCTATTTTTATTTCATTTTATTTCTTTTTGCTTCAACTCACTTCCTATTATTTTTCTAAGGAAAAATCCCACATTCATATATTTATCTTACAAGCTTAGTGGGTATTACAGAATTGATGGTGGCCGAATCTAGCTTGGAGAAGAAGGACCTTGGTGGTTCTCGTCTCGAAAGATCGTTGCCCACACAACGTCCGAGATTAGAAGAGGAATACGGTAGAAGATCAAGAGGTTATTTGCTTACAAAGAAAGGTATAACTAGTAATTGTTTTTCGCATCATACTAGTTTTCTTTGTATACTTATTTTTGGAAATACCAAACACAAGAGGCATATGATTCTAGAGTTTTCGGATTTGTTTCGAATTTGTGTTTTTCTTTATTTTTAGAATTTGTGATTCGATTGTTCTTTTTGGTTAAACCTAGAGTTATATAAGGAAATTAAATATTAGATTTCCTTAAAAGGTGTTGTCTAGGCGGTGGTGGATGCTCCCATACCCAAGAAGGCCATGTGCCTCGGCATGCAGTCCTGAAAGCCAATTTTGGAAATTTAATATTTAATGGAATTTATAGCGTAGGTGGATTTGAATCAATAGTGTTAAGTTCCGCTTGTGATTCAAATCTAAACCATTAAGAATAGATAAGTTAACTTTGGAATCAATGATGTTAAGTTCCGTCTGCGATTCCTAATTTAACTTTAAAAGACACAATAGGTTATTTAGGAAAGGTTCGACACTTGAACAAAATTTTTGTACAGTGGAACCGGTACGATTTTCCTAGGACTAACCAACAATATCAGGCAGGGTGTGTGGCAGTTTTCTCTATTAGTACTCCATTGGTCCACTCATGGGTAGCGTGACGCAGCGTGGTAGGGGATCCCTCATCTGGATTGTCTCATAGAGATGAGAGCATTGAGCTCCCCCATTTATGATTTGGGGTAAGAGGATAGGTTTACTCTGATAGCATTCCGTCCTCTCGGTCACTCATCAGGAGCAGTGATGGCAGAGTGTATGGTTGTCACAACCCTACCCACTCGGTCTCACCATCATGTGTGAGATGACTGACTGGTAGTAGGGGTGACCAGGACATGTCATTGACATCATACGCATTGATGCATTTTTTGCTTGTGTTTGTTGCATATTGGATGGATGCATTTGTTTGACATGCATATAGGATTTCTATACCTCTCGGTTTATTATCCATACACTAGGTCCTGGTTAGTACAGTTGTTCTCCTATTTATTTCAGTTTGAATTTATCCATCTTATATCAAGAGACAGTACGCATGATTAGTGCTATTTGTTATTTTCTTTATTATGCATATCAGTAGTTACCCGCTGAGGAGTTGACTCACCTCATGGTTATTATTATTTTCAGGTTGAGGCTGTCCGGAAGAGTTCCAGTCACTAGTCCCCTGCAGATTGCGAGGATGTGTGTTTTTATCTTTTGGTTTTCTTATTACTATCTAAACTTGTTCTGGTTTTGACACTTGGATATTGTATGGTTTTATTATCGATGGATTTTATTGGATATGTTTTGCTACATGCCTGCCTGGACGACAGAAGAGGTGAGTTGAGTTTATCGTTGTGATTTGTGTTTTATGGGTGTAGTGGAGTAGGATATAAGTTTTGAGTTTTATGAGTGTAGTTGAGTAGGATTTTTGACTTGGTTTTTCCTTATCGTTGTATTAGTTTAGTTTTATTATTAAACTACATGGATGTTGCTTATTATTTATATATATTGTTCCAACCGTGTTGGCCAAGGTATCTGGATTGATGTAGTCAAGTTTCATATTGTCACCCGTACAAGGGAGATGCTGTCGAAATTTCTTCTGGCAGGGACTACCTGGGGTGTGACAATATTTTTGGTATCAGAGCCCAGTTTGCGAGTCAAATTGGTATTTTCAGATTTGTATGGATTTTCGTTATGATTATGTTTTGGAATTCTGTTTTAGATTTGTACGGATTTCCGTCGATTTTCTTGTATGGGATTCCAAGGTTATATATGGGGGTTTGATAGTGACGGAACATCTTCTGACAGAAAATAGGTAAAATGGTAATTTTATGATTTTAGTTACTTGTAGTAATATCTGTGATATAACTTAATAGATATGAGGAGATCTACACGAGTAGCTGCGAGACGTGGTGCTGGATAGCCACGTAAGAGGACTTTAGAATCTCTGGCAACGAACTCGCCAGAGATCCCTACTGGGGTTGGCCTGTCGGTCAGGGACAGACTCAAGATACTACGGGTGCGTTGGGTTCTCAGACCTCGATGACTCCTTTAGAGGTACGTACCTCGGCTGCACCTGTTATACCCACCCCTATAGTATTTATGGTACCACCAGTGGTACCACCTGTAGTACCAGCTCCAGTGGTTCTGCCAGTTCCTCTTGCCATCCCTACTCATCACACTGATATAGTTACTATACAAGCTCGGATCCCAGCTTTGGCAGAGTCGATGAAAAGTCGATCCACCTTATTCCGCGGAGAGACCGGTCCGAGTGTGGCCCAGTCTTGGAGAGAGACTTTGGAGCGGACCTTCTTCTACATGGCTTGCTCCGAATGGGAGAAAGCAGAGTTGGCTGTTTTCCATCTAAGAGGCGAGGTTGATATCTGGTGGGATATGCAACGTTCCATTATAGGCAAGCAGAATATTACCTTGGCGAGTTTCAGAGAGGCTTTTGAGAGCCGGTATTGCCCACGAGCATATCAGATGCCTTGCCGACAAGATTTTCTGAGTCTGTGGTAGAACAACTGCACGGTGACAGAGTATAATGCTTAGTTTAATCGGTTGGCCAGGTTTTGTCCAGAATTAGTTGCTGAGGACAGATCCCGCATGCTTCAGTTTATCCAGGAACTGGATGGACATCTACAAGTAAGCTTGCCAGTTTTGAGAGTTCATCCTATTTAGAGACGTTGGATAGCCCTCATGATTGAGTCAGCTTAGCAAAGAGCATTTCTGGAAAGGAAAAGGAAGCAGACGGGTCAGACATTAGGACAGATCCAGCAGGTACAGGAGACCGGACAACAGCAGAGTGGTCGCAGTCGGCCAGTTTAGGGTACTTCTGGGGCTTCGGGGCAGCCTCAGAAACTAGGGCGATCTTCATCAGGATATTCCCGGTCTTCTCAGCAGAACCGGAAACAACTCGCCATCGACACTCACTGCACCAGATGTGGGTCCAGAGACCACCTCACCACAGCCTGCTCTCTGGGACAGTCGATTTTCTATTATTCCAAACTGCCCGGGCACCTGAGCCGAGATTGTTCGCTGAAGGCTCAGCATATGGCTTCCGGAGTGTCTGGTCATGGAAGACAACCCAGTCAGACAAGGATTTATCGAGGAGGGCGGAGAGCCCAATCTTCGCATAGCCAACAGAGGACAGCTCCCCCGGCAGCAGCTGCATATGACATGCATGGATAGGAGCACTCCAGTGCCCTTATGGTACCACAGGGTTCTGATGTTGGACCTCAGTATCAGCTGCAGCCCCAGCCACTGGTTCAGTACCAGTCACAACCTCAGTCCCTAGTCCAATGTCAGTCACAGCCTACATATCCGTCTCTGGTTCAGTACCTAACACTGTCACAGTGGAAGGCTCATACTCAGGTGCAGTAGCCTTTGGCAGCACTACCACCTCCACCATCGCCAGAAACTGGACGTATTCATGCGGTTACCAAAGAGGATGCACAGCGGGCCGACAGATCCATTTTTCCCGGTATAGTTTTACTTTATACATTATCTGCTGATATGCTGATAGATACTGGTAGCTCGCATTCTTTTATTTCCCGTCCCTTTTTGAGGGGCATAGGTAGACTTCCTACTCATAGACCGCAGCGACTGACCGTTTCCCTACCATCCGGTGATACATTGGACGTCACTCAGGAGGTCAGAGGTTGCCCGTTAGATTTTGGCAACATAATACTCATGGTTGATTTATTAGTGCTGGAAATGGTCGAGTTTGACATTATCCTTGGCATGGATTGGTTGTTTGCATATAATGCCACGGTTGATTGTCAAACGAGGGTGGTCACATTCCGACCTTCGAACCAACCCTCGTGGGATTTCACTGGCATTAGGAACGATGACATATCAATCATTTCAGCGATTCAGGCTCAGAAGTTGCTGTCACATGGCTGTCAAGGATTTCTTTTGTCTATGATTAATACTGACGACAACAGTAGTTCCCAGCTCTCAGACGTTCCGGTGGTCCGAGAGTATCCGGATGTGTTTCCAGATGAGCTACTAGGCTTGCCTCCCCGAAGGCAAGTGGAGTTTGCTATTGAGCTGATTCCGGGGACCGAGCCAGCATCGAAAGCTCTATATCGTATGACACCGAAAGAGTTGGATGAGCTAAAGGTCAAACTCCAGGAGTTAATTGGATAAGGGATTCATTCACCCTAGTGTTTCTCTGTGGGGTTCTCCGGTACTATTCGTCAAGAAAAAAGATGGTACTCTGAGGTTGTGTATCGATTACAAACAGTTGAATGCAGTGACCATAAGAAATAAGTACCCCTTACCGCAGATTGAGGATTTGTTTGATCAGCTTAGAGGTACCTCAGTGTATTCTAAGATTGATCTGCGGTCTAGATATCATCAGCTGAGAGTCAAAGAATCTGATATTCAAAAGACAACTTTCCGTACCAGATACAACCATTATGAGTTTTTGATAATGCCATTTGGGCTTACCAATGCTCCAGCGGTATTTATGGATTTGATGAACCGCATCTTTCTGGAGTATCTTGATCAGTTCGTTATCGTTTTCATCGATGACATTTTGATCTACTCGAGTTCCGAGGACGAGCATACACAGCATCTTCGCATAGTCTTTGAGACTCTTCAACGACATCAGCTATATGTGAAGTTCAACAAGTGTGCTTTCTGGCTATCCTCAGTCAATTTTCTGGGACATGTGGTCTCTAGCCGAGGTATTTCAGTAGATCCTGAGAAGATCGAGGCTGTCACCAGCTGGGAGCAGTAGAAATAAGTTTAGGAGATCCGCAATTTTCTGGGATTGGCAGGATATTACAAATGGTAATTCGAGGGTTTCTCACGTATCGCTATGCCGCTGACACGCCTGACCAGGAAAAGCATGAAGTTCACTTGGACAGAAGACTGCGAGACCAGCTTTCAGGAGTTGAAGCGGAGATTAGTGTCGGCACCAGTTTTGGTTTTGCTCATTGGAGAGGACGGATTCGTGCTCTACACCGACGCATCTCTACAGGGTTTGGGTGCTATTCTGATGCAGCACGACAGGGTAGGCTCCTATGCTTCTCGACAGTTGAAGGAGCATGAGAAGAACTACCCGGTACATGATTTGGAGTTGGCCACCATTATATTTGCTCAGAAGATTTGGCGGCATCACCTGTATGGTATTATCTTTGAGATTCTCACTGACCATAAGAGTCTCAAATATCTGTTCACCCAGAAGGAGCTTAATCTCCGACAGAGGAGATGGATGGAGTTCCTGAAGGATTATGATTGTACCATTAGCTACCACTAGAGGAAAGCTAATGTGGTTGCCGATGCACTCAGTAGGAAGTCTAGAGGGACTTTGGCTTGCTTCCAAGCTTCAGACACGGACTTAATTCAGAGATTCTTCGAGTTGGGCCTTCAGGAGCAGGGACGGATAGAGAAGGGTATGTTGGTTACCATGGTTGCTCAGTCGTCGATTAGGATGAGGATCCGAGAGGCCCAAGCTGGTGATCAACACTTACAGTTCATTGGCAGCCAGATAGCTTCCGGGTAGCAGATCGAGTTCACACGAGATGAGGAGGGTATTATATACTTTTGATGCAGATTATGCATAATTCAGTCTCACCCGGTCTTACAGGAACTACTTCAGGAGGCTCATCGCTCTTAATTTACGATCCACCTAGGAGGGACCCTCATGTATCGAGATTTGAGGTGTTCCTACTAGTGGAACGGTATGAAGAAAGACATCGCAGAATTCGTAGCAAGATGTCTTGTCTGTCAGTAGGTGAAGGCTGAGCACTAGAGACCTGCCGGATTACTTCAGCGGATTCCTATTCCTGAGTGGAAATGGGAACACATTACCATGAATTTTGTGGTGGGTTTGCCTAGGACATGACGAGGCCATGACGCGATTTGGGTAATCGTTGATCGATTAACCAAATCCGCGCACTTCTTAGCGATCCGGAAGACTGATTCCCTAGATCGATTGGCAGATTTGTATTACTAAGAGAACATCAGATTACATGGTGTTCCTTTGAGTATTATTTCGGATAGAGACCCCTGGTTCAAGTCTTGATTTTGGCACAGTCTACAGCAGGCCATGGGCACTGTTGGGATTTTCGAGCCGCAAAAACTGCTTTTTACGTTGTGGAAACCTCGAAATCCCATGCCACCGAATCCGTGCGAAGATTAAAAGAACAAAAAAATTTCGTGTACATGTTTTTCTATCGTAGATCTACATTAGATCTACATGGTTAAGAGATTACCCTTGTAGTGAAGCCCTTCGCGAATCCCGCTCGTCCAAAAGTTGCCGGATCTCGAGTGTGTTCAAGTGGACACACCTCTATACGTATCCACACGAACAATAGAGATGGAGAAAACACTTAGAGTGTGCTAGCACTCTAAAGGTGTTCGGCCAAGGAGGAGGAGAGGGAGAGAAGAAGAAGCAAGGAGGAATAATGACCGATAATGAAAATAAGAGTAAAAAATGACTTAAGTATTTTCATCTAATGAAAATACTTAATGCTCATTAACACCATTAATGAGCCTCATTAATGAGCCTTAATGAGCATTTAATATTCTTCATTAAATGGCCATTTTGAAACTCATTCGAAATTTGAATCTAAAATTCAAATTGAATTCCATTTATCATTGAATTCAAAATTCAATGATTATCATCATTAAGCCTCACTTGAGTCTAACTCAAGTCTAACCTCACTTTAGTCTAACTCAAGTCTAACTCAATTGAGTCTTACTCAATTAATCTAATTTGGATTACTCTTAATCCAATTTGGTTTATCACATGAACCTAATCCTCTAGGTACATCAAATGAACCTAATCTCCATCTAATTGCCCTTTGTGTGTGACCCTATAGGTTCTTGTAGTGTTGGCAATGCTCCTAAACCCATTTAGAAGCATAAGTAATGAGCGTTATCTAGCAACACATCATTACTACCCAAGTTACAAGAATGTTGAGATCCAACATCACCTTGTGACTACTAATTGTGACTCTTCACAATATATGACAAGTGTCCTTCTATCCTTGACATATAGATTGATCAATTAGAGGAATAGACGGTGTCATCCTTTGATCAATCTAAATCTTGAACTCCAAGTAGACTCACTCTAATCAAATGAGCTCAATATCTCATATTGACTCATTGGGCATGGCCATGCACTTAGTGGTCTCACTCTATCAAGAATAACGATGTCACTCCTGTTATATAGGAGGGATAGATCCCATCTACATCACTCACATCCCTCCGCATAATTTGTTACATACCCAGTAATCGCCTTTATAGTCCACCCAGTTACGGGTGACGTTTGACGAAGCGAAAGTATGTAACTCCTTATGTAGGGAACCATGGTGACTTCAGGTCCAAGGACTGATAATCATACTAATAGTCACATGAGAAAGTATTTGACACTTATATAATGATCCATGATACTTTCTCATGGCGGGTCATTCAGTATACATTCTCCAATGCATACCCATGTGTCAACTTGATATCTCTATATCCATGACTTGTGAGATCAAGTCATCAAGTTGACTTACATGCTAGTCTCGTCGCATTAACATTGTCCCTAAATGTTAATACTTGCTAGGAATGATTAAGAGTAGTGTTCTCTATACCATCTCACTATCGATTCAACCAATTGATAGATAAGAACCTTCTACTCAAGGACGCTATTATACTTAGTTATTTGGCACCAATACAAGTAAGTATAATAATCAAAACAAACCCCTTTATGTACATAAGAGTATGATACAATGAGTCCATACAACAATCATCATATGATTGGCTCTAGGGCTCTAACTAACAGGCACTCAGCTCCATTTCAGTACAACTTTCCATCCGCAGACAGATAGACAGTCAGAGCGGACCATTCAGACTCTAGAGGGCTTGTTGAGGTCTTGTGTATTGGATTTTGGAGGCAGTTGGGAGGACCATTTGGCATTGGTAGAGTTCACCTACAACAACAGCTTTCATTCCGCTATCCAGATGGCACCGTTTGAAGCATTGTATGGTAGACCTTGTCAGACACCCACCCTCTGGGATAAGGTTGGGGAGGCCCAACTGTTGGGACCTCATAGTGCTCAGCATGAGGTAGAGTTGGTCCATACTATCAGACGGAGGATGTCAGAGGCGCAGGACCGCCAGAAGAGTTATGCTGATCGGAGAAGCAGACCCCTAGAGTTCTCTACTGGTGACCATGTATTTCTGCGAGTCTCACCCATGAAAGGGGTGAAGAGATTTGGCCTCAGAGGTAAGCTAGCTCTGCGATACATTGGCCCTTTTCCAGATCCTAGAGAGGATTGGAGCGGTGGCTTACTGGTTAGCACTACCACCGTCCCTGACAGGCGTCCACAACGTATTCTATGTGTCTATGCTGAGGAGATACATACCTGACCCGACACATATGCTGATAGATATCTTAGTTCCCGTTCAGCCTATCGTTACCTATGAGGAGGTTCCGGTACAGATTCTGGACCGGAAAGAGCGTCAGCTGCGGAACAAGACTATCCGATTGGTTAAAGTCGGATGACAGCATCATTCGGACAAGAAGGCTACCTGGGAGCTCGAGGATACGATCCGAGCTCGATTCCCCCATCTTTTCATTTGAGGTATGTGGGTTATTTTCCATTCTGCATTTATACTTTCTATCTCTTGTTAGTATTTGCTGATGGTAAATAACGAAATTTGGGGGACAAAATTTTTATAAGTGGGGGAGAATGTAAAATATCAAAAAAGGGCGAATTGCTATAAGGGAATTTTCCAGAATTTTTAAAAAAAATTCTAGAATTTTTCGGAGAACGTATGACGAGTTTACGGGGATAAATATTGGACCCCGGAAGAGCCTGTTTAGGCTACCCCATTTTAAGCGAGGAAATTTTTATTTTTTTTAATTCATTTTCTTTTTTCTTTTTCTTTTATTCTTTGGAAATTTACCAAATGGCGCACCTAGAAGTCTTAATTGACCAAAAGGCGTATGTTACTTTGGCATTTACCAAAGAACACACTTTTTCAAGTGCACTTCCCTTTTTATCCTTCTGACAAATCTAATTTCTTTTGTCATTTTTATGTTCTCCCTCTTCTCTTTCCTATCTCTTCTCTCATCTCTCCTATGCAAGTTGCTTCTTTTATTTTCTCTTTCCTTTCTTTCCTCTTTTTTATTTGCATGCATGCATAGCATAGGCCTGATATACAAATCATATCAGCACAACGACATTTAAGATTTAGTTAATTATTTGATAACATTTTAATACATTTAAAGAAGGTAAAATAAACCATGAATAGAAAATTTGAACTCCTTGTAATCTCATAAATCCATAGAAATTGAAATAAGTGCAATCAAAGCTCTCTAGGTCCATAAGTGAGTTTCGGTCAAAACCCACTAATGGACCTACAGAGCTCCGATTGCACCCATTTCAGTTCCTGTAGATTCTTGATATTTCAAGGAGTTCAAATATGCTATCCATTATTTATTTTGACTTTTAAAAGGTGTTAAAATATAAGAATAAAGAATCAATAAAAAATCTCCACGTTAGGCCTGATATGAATCATATCAGGCCCACGTTGGGCTTGATATGGAATCATATCAGGCCTAACATGGGCCTGATATGATTCGTATCAGGCCTAACATGGAGGTTTTTTGTTGATTCTTTCTTCTTATATTTTAACACATTCTAAAAGTCAAAATAAACAATGGATAGCATATTTGAACTCCTTCAAAATTAGGAATCCACAGGAACTGAAATGGGTGCAATCGGAGATCTCTAGGTCCATTAGTGGATTTTGATCGAAACCCACTGATGGGCCTAGAGAGCTCCGATTGTACCCATTTCAATTCCTGTGGATTCCTGATGTTGCAAGGAGTTCATGTTGGTGCAGCTAGCATTAACGGTCTAACTCAGGTTTTGATAAATGACAAATCGGGTTAAGTTAGGTTTGTCGTGATCTAACACTCTGACCGAGTGTGCAGACGAAGTTCAGACAGGTCGACGGGCTGACCGGATGTCTAGCACGAAGTCCAGCTAGGTTGACGGGCTGACCGGATAGCTGGCGAGAAGTCCAGACGGGTCGAAGGGCTGACCGGACGTCTGGCAGGTAAGTAAGGTAAGTCACTGGAGGGGAGTGACTGTGAGGACGCGTTCCCGTAAAGGGGACATTAGGCGTCGATCTGACTTAGATCCATTTCGGATATCTAAGTCGAGATCGTGACTAGATTCCGGTCTCAGAAAGACGGAATCTAAGTCATACTTTTTATGTCAAACTTATAAGTTGTGCTAACACTTTGTTTTGCAGGATATGCAAAATTTATTTGCCTCTAACTAACCGTGTCTTGCAGGAAAGTTGGTTCCTGGAGCAAGGTGGTCCGGGCGCCCGGAGGTCCGGCGCCCGGGAGGCAAAACTCATCCTGATCGCGCGTCGCCACGTGGAGCTTGCTGGTTGGACCTGCCACGTCCCACCAGAGTGCCCGGAAGGGATCCAGGTGCCCCGAGCCTCCTATATAAGGAGGGTCAAAGGTAGAGCACAAATACAACTCAGAATTCTCAGACTGCTTGCTCTGCTGCTCTACGCTCTAGCGACGCTAACGAAGCTCCGACAACTCGCTCCTGTTTTTTTAATTTCCTCCTTTGTCGGTATAAGCTTTGTTTTATTTTCATTAGCACTTCTGTACTTAACTTTCTGTAATCATATATTCGAACTGCTAGTAGATTGCCCAATGAAAGCACTCGACGAGTGTGGGCCTTGGAGTAGGAGTCGACACAGGCTCCGAACCAAGTAAAACCAAACTGTGTGCGCTTAACTCTCTTTTCGAACGAACGTTTTTTGATATTCACCCCCCCTCTATCGAACGTCTACGATCCAACAGTTCAAATATGCTATTCATTGTTTATTTTGACTTTTATAAGGTGTTAAAATATAAGAAGAAAGAATTAGCAAAAAACCTCCACGTTAGGCCATATATGAAACATATCAGGCCTATGTTAGGCTTGATATGATTCCATATCAGGCCCAACGTGGGCCTACTATGATTCCATATCAGGCCTAACGTGAGCCTGATATGATTTATATCAGGTCTAACATGGGCCTGATATGATTCATATCAGGCATATGTTAGGCCTGATATGATTTTTTTGTAGTGCATTCTTATGTTTAGCTTGCAATAATTGTACAAGTGAAAGAATGTACTACTTACCCAAACATAAAAATCATAATAAATTATAGAGACAAAATACAGTATTTATGAAGAATTACAAAGACAAGAAGAATTGGACTTGTAAATTAAATACCTCTTGTTTTCTTACAATGATACAAGATGAAGTCCTCAGTAACACACCATAAGCTAGAAAGCATGCATGAGATAATATCTTGTTACTATTTCCATTTCTCATGAACTGAAGCAGCTACACCCTTGCTTTGGCATTTGCCCTGTGGCATGATATTTAGCCACACTTTCTTCTGACTTCAATAGCTCTTCACAGCACATAACCTCAGTCGTTGCTCTCTTCTCTTTGACTTCTTTATTAGTCATAACAATTTTTTTTTTCATTTTCTTAGCATATTCTGCTTCTTGTTCACTAATTTTTACTGTCCACACAATGTTAGAGTAATCATAGACATATCCATTATGAAATGAAGAGTTCCTAAAATAGTTTAGCACTCCTAATAGAGTGAGACCCACATTGGGCCTGATATGAATCATATTAGGCCTAATGTGGAGGTTTTTTACTGATTCTTTCTTCTTATATTTTAATACCTTATAAAAGTTAAAATAAACAATGGATAACATATTTAAACTCCTTGCAACATCAGGAATCCATAGGAATTGAAATGGGTGCAATCAGAGCTCTATAGGTCCATCATTGTGTTTCGGTCAAAACTCATTGATGGACCTAGAGAGCTCCGATTGCACCCATTTTAGTTCTTATGGATTCCTGATATTGCAAGGAGTTCAAATATGCTATCCGTTGTTTATTTTGACTTTTAGAAGATGTTAAAATATAAGAAGACAGAATTAGCAAAAAACCTCCACGTTAGGCCTGATACGAATCATATTAGGCCCATGTTAGGCCTGATATGATTCTATATTAGGCCCAACATGGGCCTGATATGATTCTATATCAAGCCCAATGTGGGCACGATATGATTCTATATCGGGCCCAACGTGGGCCTGATATGATTCATATTAGGCCAAACATAGAGGTTTTTTGCTGATTCTTTATTCTTATATTTTAACACCTTTTAAAAGTCAAAATAAATAATGGATAGCATATTTGAACTCCTTGCAATATCAGGAATCCACAAGAACTGAAAATGAGTGCAATCGGAGCTCTCTAAGTCCATCAATGGGTTTTGACCGAAACCCACTGATGGACCTAGAGAGCTTTGATTGCACTTATTTTAATTCCTATGGATTTATGAGATTACAAGGAGTTCAAATTTGCTATTCATGGTTTATTTTATCTTCTCTAAATGTATTAAAATGTTATCAAATAATTAATTAATTCTTAAATGTCGTTGTACTGATATTATTTGTATATCAGGCCTATGCTATGCATGCATGCAAATAAAAAAGAGGAAAGAAAGGAAAGGAAAAATAAAAGAAGCAGCTTGCATAGGAGACATGAGAGAAGAGATAGGGAAGAGAAGAGGGAGAAAATAAAAATGACAAAAGAAATTAGATTTGTCAAAAGGATAAAAAGGGAAGTGCACTTGAAAAAGTGTGTTCTTTGGTAAATACCAAAGTAATATACGCCTTTTGGTCAATTAAGATTTCTAGGTGTGCCATTTGGTAAATTGTTGTTTATTCTTTCCTTCGTTTCTTCCCTTCCCCCGCGTGTCGAGCCTCACCCGACGCCACTCCTCGCGCCGATTTACCCTAATCGACGACGGTTTCCGCCTCGCGATTTAAAGCCATCCCATTCCTCTTCTCGATCATCTTCCTCCGATCACAGCCGACGCTGATGCCCTAGCCTCTCCACCTCCGCACACCTCCCTTTCCTCTGCCACTTCGCCGAGCGACGGTGCCGATCGCCACCCTCCCGGTCCTTCCTCCCTCACCTCTCGTGATGCCGGCCAAGCTTCTGTTTCCCCATATCTTCCTCTCTTCCGGTAGAGCATCGCTGAACTTCCCTTCTGCCCTAGCACTGGCGGTCATCATCCATGCGCCCTAGCCGCCGTTGCTAGGACCGAGTGACCCCATCTTGCTTTTCTTTTCTCTGATTTTCGACGATCTTGAAGGTAAGGTACATAAATAGTTTTCAGAATTAGGTATTTTTGATTTGTGATCTCCTCATCTTGAACCGACAGTGAGGAAGAATTCCAATAGGACTTGCTGTGGTGTTGGAAGTGTGATCGTAACATGAAGTAAGACTTGCTGTAGGGTTGTTCTTGGATCCGACAGTCACTCCTTCCAGCAACTCTTTGATTCTAGCACCAAGAATGGCTGTGAACTTGAGGTAAGGGTAGGGATTTGATATATGAGTTGAATTGGGTAGGTTATGGATTACATAATTAGTTGTTTATGTGTAAAAGGAATTAGGTTTTTATTAATGGTTGATTGGGGATTAGGTAACTAACCCTAATTGATCATAAATTTTGTTTAGGCAGGATGATAGTCATGTGATTAGGGTTTTACCCTAATTTAGGGTTAGAGATTTTATTTAGTTATCTATAAGAATTGTAGCTAAATAAAATATATTTATATTGATAACACAGGACTTTGACGCGAGACGAGCATTTCCTGTGCATGCTTTGATTGTTTCCTGTTAGCATTCATGTATATACTTTCAGATTACTTATGATCATAAAGGTAATGACATACCATGCCATAGGATATACCGGACTTATTTGATATCATATCTGACCTGTGTACCTAGATCTTCTGATTTGATTCATGTATATATTTGGTACATATTTTATGGAGGTAGATATGGTCAGGATCTTCATGCTTAGTGTCATGTATCATCTGCATGATTGCATGCTGTGCGATTGGTAGCCCCATTATTTTTGAGCTCATCGCTAGTTTCATGGATCTGCACACACAACCACTCATGGGTTAGTGGTATATCAGGCAGGGTGTGTGGTAGTTTGCTCTGTCAGTGCTCCGCTGGTCCACTCATGGGTAGCATGACGCAACGTGATAGCACGTCAGGGATTCCTCTTCTGGATTTTCTCAGACAGATGAGAGCATTGGGCTCCCCCACTTATGATTTGGGGTAGGAGGATAGGTGTACTCCGATAGCATCACATCCACTCGGTCACTCATCAGGAGCAGTGATGGCAGAGTGCACGGTATTCACAGCCCTACCCACTCAGTCTCACCATCGTGTGTGAGATGGCTGACTACAGTAGGGGTGACCAGGACATGGCATTGGCATCATACGCATTGATGTATTTATTGCTTGTATTTGCTGCATTTATTTGCTGCATATTGGATGGATGCATTTGTTTGACATGCATACAGGATTTCTATACCTCTCGGTTTATTATCCATACACCAGGTCCTGGTTAGTACAGTAGTTCTCCTATTTATTTCAGTTTGTATTTATCCTTCTTATATCAGGAGACTGTACGCATGATTATTGCTATTTGTTATTTTCTTTATTATGCATATCAGTAGTTACCCGCTGAGGAGTTGACTCACCCCGTGGTTATTACTATTTTCAGATTGAGGCTGTCCGGAGGAGTTCCAGTCATTAGTCCCTTGCAGATCGTGAGGATGTGTGTTTTTATCTTTTGGTTTTCTTATTACTATCTAGACTTGTTCTAGTTTTTGACACTTGGATATTGTATGGTTTTATTGTCGATGGATTTTATTGGATATGTTTTGCTACATATCTGCCTGGACGGCAGAAGAGGTGAGTTGAGTTTATCGTTGTGATTTGTGTTTTATGGGTGTAGTGGAGTAGGATATAAGTTTTGAGTTTTATGGGTGTAGTTGAGTAGGATTTTTGACTTGGTTTTTCCTTATCATTGTATTAGTTTAGTTTTATTATTAAACTGCGTGGATGTTGCTTATTATTTATATATATTATTTTGGCCGTATTGGCCGAGGTATCTGTATGTTGTAGGAAGTTTTAGATTGTCACCCGTATAGGGGAGATGTTGTCAAAATTTCTTCTGGCAGGGACTACTTGGGGTGTGACACAAGGGTTCACAGATGATGAGTTCTTCCGATCCATCATCTGGAAGCCTCCAAGGGGATTTGATCATTTTCTCAAACATGCCACCAAATATATCAACGTGGAAGAAGCTTAGTTCGCTCGAAAAATGGAAGTTGCTCCTTCTACTCCTTCCACTCCCAAGAGTTGAGCGCCTACTCCCCCTTTGCCACCTAAATGGGCTCAATCGGGCCCCTTACCGCAGCATAGTGATGTTAGAGTGTGCCTAGTCTTTTGTAAACATTTATTTTTGAAATAAAAGAATCAGATTGGTTAAATGCCTACATTTATATGCTAAGTGTAGTTATTCAATTAATTTATATTGTAGATAACATGGTATGTGGTGTCACACACAGAAGATCATGTTATCAGTTCCTTATAAATTATAAATAGTAGCTCACGACTAAGATGGATAGGAACAAACCATTGGAGTAGTCGTAGTATAATTTGGTATTAGTTTATCTTAACTATGAAATTACACTAGTACACTATGAGTGTATTGAGTAAGACCATTTGAGGTAGCTTCTTTTTATACTAACTAAATAAAAGAACAAGACCTCTGTTATTATGGAAGTGTGTGCTCTTAATCCTAATATAATAACAAGCACATATACTTAATATTTATTTCTTTAATTTATCAAAGGGTGCGATTTAGTTCGATAAATCAATAGGCCCGATAAGTTGGGAAGTAATATTATTTATAGTGTGTGTTGTTGATTATAGAAGGAAATTGTGTCCTAGGAATTAGGGTTGATGATGCCCCTAAGAGGAGCTCATAAGGATTGTCATGTAAACCCTGCAAGTGGACTTTGTCCAACATGACAATGAAGTTGAGTAGTACTACTCTTGGAGCTAGATATTAATTAAGTGAGTTGTCAGTAACTCATTTAATTAGTGGACATTCTATATCTTAAACACAGGGAGATTAACACACTCATGATAAGAAGAAGCCCAAAATGTAATTTGGGATTGGTACGGTAGTTCAATAATAGCTCTTTAGTAGTATGAGTTATTATTGATGAACTTGAGTTGGGTGTTCGGGGCGAACATGGGAAGCTCAACTTCATCGGGATACCATAACCAATTCCTCCTCTCGGTCCCTATTGTAGCCTCTTATATATAGCCTTATATCCACCTAAAGCCTAGCCTCTTAGCCCATGCTAGGGGCCGACCCCTATCCTTGCTTGGAGCCCAAGCAAGGGGTCGGCCAAGCCAAGCTTGGTGCTTGAGCTAGGGCCGACCAAGCCTTGCTTGGTGCCCAAGCAAGGTGTAACACCCATAGGATCCCTAATGATTTCATATGAATTGTTGCATGAATTAGAATAGGCCTTATGTGGATTTTTCCAAAATAAAAGAAAAATAGAACCAAAAAAGAGGCATGACCAAGGTTTAATCCTTGGACCTCTTGTTAGATGCATGTATGTGATAACCAGTAGCCCCAGCAGGGGTGTGCTGTTAGGAAGGGAAGGAACATTGTAGTTAAAGGTAAGGAAATGCTCCCTTCACTTAGAAGGAAAAGTTTAAATTGTCTTCTTCCTTTCATTAGAATGAATAGGAATACAGAGCTAAGGGAAGAAAAGATCATTTTCTCTTCTTCTCCTCATTGAGAATATAGGAAAATGGGAAAGGAAAACTTCATTTTTGCTTCCCTCTTCCTCCTTCCTCCTCCTCTCCACCGAAATCAAGCCCTCCTTCCTCACCATTGCCGAACCAAGCTAAGGTCTCCTTCCTATGAAAGCTTCACGAGACAAGGGTATTCTCTTAGTAAATCAAGCGAGAGGATGTAAGTATTCCCCTCACCTGCAGTACAAGTAGCTTCTACATGTTTCTACGCTTAAAGAATTCTTGAAAACCTAGGATCTTACCTTATAGATTTCGGCCAAGATGAGAAAATAAGGTTAAGAGGCCATCTATGATTTCTAGAGGTCTTCATGATTTATGTTGGTTAAAAAAAAAAAAACTTGGAACCATGTACCTAATAGGTTTCGGCCAAGAAGAGATAAAGGGCTTAGAGAAAATTTAAAACCTAAATCATGCTTGCTTATGATTCCTCATGATATGACATCCATTATATGATGTTAGTTTAAAGTCTTTCATGCTATATATTGCTTAGAAATTGGATTCATGCTTTTAGGGTTTTCGGCCAAGAAGAGATAAAAAGGAATTAGAGGAAATTAGAAACCTAACTATGCTTGCTTATGATTCCTTATGATGTATAACTACTATAGGATGTTAGTGTGAAGTTTTCATATTTTATGTTGCTTAAAAATCTAGATCATGCTCCCTTAAAGTTTCGGCAATGAAAGAATAAAAATGATTAAGGGAAATTTAGAAACCTAACTATGCTTACTATGATTCCTTGTGATGTGTAACCCATTATATGTTGTTAGTCTAAAGTTTTTCATGCTTTATATTGTTTAGAAACTAGCACCATACTCTTAGGGTTTCGGCCAAGAAGAGATAAAAAGGAATTAGAGGAAATTAGAAACCTAACTATGCTTGCTTATGATTCCTTATAATGTATAACCACTATAGGATGTTAGTGTGAAGTTTTCATGTTTTATGTTGCTTAAAAATCTAGATCATTCTCCCTTAAAGTTTCGGCCATGAAAGAATAAAAAGGATTAAGGGAAATTTAGAAACCTAACTATGCTTACTATGATTCCTTGTGATGTGTAACCCATTATATGTTGTTAGTCTAAAGTTTTTCATGCTTTATATTGCTTAGAAACTAGCACCATACTCTTAGGGTTTCGGCCAAGAAGAGATAAAAGGGATTAAGGGAAATTTAAGACCTAAACTATGCTAGCTTGTGATTCCTCATGATGTGCAATCCATTATATGATGTTAGTTTAAGGTCTTCATGCTTAAATGTTGCTTGAATAACCCATAATCATGTTTGTATGCTTCGGCCAAGGTTTGGAAATTAGGGTTAGGAGCTCATTTATGCTTGCTAAGAGTCTCACTTGCTATGTTATATATGGTGTGATCTTAGTTAAAGTTTCATGCTTAGATGTTGCTTGAAAAACCTAGAACCATGGCTTGTAAGTTTCGGCCAAACTAAGAAAGCTAGGGTTTATGTTATGTGCACTTCATGCCATCATGTTATGACTTTCTATGATATGCTATGTGTTAGGTACACTTATGCCATCATGTTAGGATTCCTATGATATGCTATATGTTGTGTGCACTTCATGCCATCATGTTATGATTCCTATGATATGTTATATGTCATGTGCACTTCATGCCATCATGTTATGACTCTACATGCTATGCTATATGCTATGTGCACCTTATGACATCATGTTATGTTTATGCAAGGCTTATGTAAGATGAAAGGCCTAAGAGATGCTTCCCTTAAGTTGGGACTAAGAGCACTCTTCATGATATGACAAGAAACATAATATGCTATGATATGACAAGAAACATGATATGCTATGCTATGACAAGAAACATGTATGCTATTTTACTTTTGTATGGCTTGTACCAGGGATGAGCTCCTAAATTGCCCCTAGGTCGATGGTCTATGAAATGGGCCTAGTAAAAGGGATGGGCTCCTAAGTTACCCCTAGGTCGATGGTTAATGAAACAGGCACAGTTCCTAGTAGGTTCAAGATTAGCTACCTTGGATCTACTTAGGATGCACGTATTTATGTATGTATGTGGTACAAAGCCGGGCCCTCATGTTGAGATTATGTTTAAGTACTTATATGATATATGTTTTCAAAAGAACATCTCGCATATATTGATTTCATGCTACATGATACATGTTTTCAAAAGAACATCTTGCATCTACATATCTCATGCTATATGATTTCTTATGCTTTAGGTAGATGCTCTCTTGAGATGTTTCATGCTATATATGCTTATGCTTCCATATGCTATGATTTATGCTCTTTTGAGATAGGTTTATGATGCCTAGATGAACATGCTATTACCTTATGCTTACACATGTTATGTTATGATTGGATTAAGTGAGTATGCTACTACTTTATGCTAGCATGTAAATGTTCAAGTTATAGGTTAAATAAATGAACATGTCACTACTATATGTTTAATTTATGATTCATGGTTTTTGTGAGTAGGAAAGGATCTTACTAAGCCTATGTGCTTATAGTTTTACTTTTCCTTGTACTGCAGAGAAGGGAAAAGAATGGCTAAACTAAAGGGAGCAGCAAGAAGGGCAAAGATGTGTGTGGAAGTGGCATGGTGGAAAGAAGATCTATTTTATATTTCAACACTTATTCATCCTCTAAGCCTTGCTTATGAACTATTTTTCCTACTAGATACCTTTGGATGGTTTATACTTGATGTGAGCTTATGTTTCATGTTTTGTGCTTTAGTAAGTGTATCATGTTGCAAGTAGTAAATATTGAATCAAGTTATATGCACTAGCATGTTGACACGTTTATTATGTTACATGATTTTATAGCTCACATGCCATGTTTTATTAGTATGCTTTTATGATAGCATGATCAGTAGTTAGTTTTCTTTTATATATATACACTTCCGCTGCCATGATTTTATATATATTTATGCATGTATGTATGTTTTAAGTAACCCCGTCCTTCCTAAGGTAGTAGTGGATGGGCGGGTGTTACACAAGGGGTCGGCCAAGTGTGAAAAGGGAAGAGGGATTTTATTAAAAATACAATTTTGACAAAATATTTCCTTTTATGTTTTCATCCACATGGTTTTAAAAGAGAGTTTTAAATTTTAAAATATTTTCTTTTATAGATTTTCTACAAAGAATTAAAAGAGAGATTAGATATCTTTCCTTATTTGTAGTTATCTATAATGTGAAAGAAAGATTTTAATTTTTTTGACAAAACTTTCCTTTTTTTAACCATGATATAAAAGGAGTTTTATTTTTATCTCTTATCTTTTATAGATATCCATAAAAGGATTTAAAAGAGAGATATTTTAATTTATAAAATCTTCCTTTTATAGCCAACCACAAAAGGGATTTATAAAATAGAGATTTTAATTTTTGTTTAAAATCTTTCCTTGTTTGGTTTTGCAAGAGGTGGCCGACCAATATAAAGGAATAAAAGGAAGTTTTATTTTTGTTATAAAACTTTCCTTTTTTGGATTCACCAAGCAATATAAAAGAGGGGGAGAGGGTGCCTTCATGAGACACACAACCTATTCTATTGTTCCTCTCCTCCATCCTTGGTGGCCGGCCCTACCTCTTCTCCTTCTCTTCTTCATTGTGGCCGGCGACATCTTCCTTGGTGGAGCACTTGGTGGCTGGTAGCTTGGAGGTGAAGAAGTAGAGGAAGGAGACATTGTTTTCTAGCATCCCTTGGAGCATTGTGGTGGTGGCCGAAACTTAGAAGCAAAGAGGGCTTTGGTGGTTTTCTTCTTGGTAGATCGTCGCTCACACGACGTCCAAGAAAAGAAGAGGAATACAATAGAAAATCAAGTGGTTGTTGCTTACAAAGAAAAGTATAACTAATAGTTTTATTCCGCATCATACTAGTTTTCTTTGTATGAATTTTGAAATACCAAACACAAGAGGCTTACGATTCTAGGTTATCAGATTTATGTTTTCGATTTTGTGTTTCTTTCATTTTTCAAACTTGTGATTCGATTGTTCCTTTTGGTTAAACCTAGGGTTACTATAAGAAAATTAAATATTAAATTTCGTTGAAAGGCTTTGTCTAGGAAATGGTGGATTTGGATCAATAATGTTAAGCATCGTTTGCGATCCAAGTCTAAACCACTAAGAACAGATAAATAGAATTTGGAAACAATAATGTTAAGTTCAGTTTGCGATTCCAAATTTAATTTCTAAAGAACACAATAGGGTGTTAGGAAAGATTCAGAACTTGTACAAAATTTTTGTACAGGAGAACCAGTACGATATTCTGAGTAGCAACCAACAAGTGAGTCAAGGCTGCATATAGTACAACACATTGAAGCCGAGCATACACGTTTCCTCGAGCCCCTAGAATGGACTCCCATGTTTTGTACCTACCATCACTCAAGAACCCACAATACTGAAGATTGTTACCATTTTAATGAAGAGCATCACCGATAGGACAATCAAGGGTTTCGCCAGCGATCCCCATCTCCTAACCTCCAATGTTACCGTCGACCAAATGGACCCTTGGGTTGGAACCCTGATGGGGACGATCGGAATTAGCAAAGGCATCAACAAAGAAATAATTGAGCACCAGCTCAGGCTTTTGCAGAATAGGCTCCACGTCGACCCACTGATAAGGTTATTTTTGTTGTGAAATGATATCAAAAGAATTTAAGTGCTGAGCCCCTCTAATTATACTAATGTAGTATAGAAATGACTCAGGTTGTCTCCCAATGAATGCAATGATAGGATGGTAATCTAGGATTACTTGTTATTTATGTTTTTGGATTTTTGATATGAAATTGGGGGTTTGGGTTTTGATGTCTAAGACTAAGAAATGAAATAACAAAGTAAGTATGAAACTAAACCTAATGCAATAGAATGAAATCCTAACTAATTGTCAACAATAAATCCACACTGTATTGTCACCATATGATATAAAAATCATCATCAATAGAATAAATAAATATAATTAGAAATAGATTAATTACAATTAAACCTAAATGAAAATCTATGAAACAAACTAGCAAACTTAATTAGAAATTTGAACAACTATGCACAAGAGAAACTAAAATCATCAAATCAAGTTCTACAAGCTATCAATGAACTTTGAACAGAAATGGAAAGAAATTGAAATTAAAATTACAGAAATGAAACTATCCACACTCAACTTCAACCACTTCACAAATCACACACTCCTATCGTCACACAAGAGGCCTAAATTAAAACCCTTAACTTTAAAAATCAGGGAAGAAGAATAAGGGAAATCCTGAACTTGGATTCAATCTGAATCTGACAATCTACACAAAAGGAACCCTCTTTGATGTTGGAAAAAATAAAATTAAACAGAATTTGAATTTGCAAAATCTGAAATCTGTAACTTTGAACCAAATGCGGTGGATGGCTCTGATGATGATCAGAAAGATGTTGGAAACCACCAGAAAACCCCTCTAATGATGACTGATAAAAGGATGCAGACCATATTTGCTTTCTTCATCGTGCCCGACAAATCTAGAGGATAAAATGTAATGATGTTTAGAATTGAAACAAACTCACCAAGAAACCCTCTTTGGTGAGATTCCAGTAGTACAAATGTCACCTAGTAGCTGCCTTGAACTTCTAACAATGATCTTGTAGCTTGAGAAGGAGGAAGAAGATGAGAATGGGGGCTGCAGAGAAGAAAACATGGATGAACAGTAACCCGAGCCACTATTCATCTGCATGAAATCTGGGTTTTAAAGCTTAGGTTTGAATCGGGTTCATTTGTGGAATTGGGTTTGGTTCAAGTGAGGTTCTAGGAATTTGTTGAGGAGGATTTGATTTGGGTTAAACTCGAGAGGTAAACTCCTTGTGATGGGTTGAATTGATTTGGTTGAGCTTCTTCATCAAGTTGGTTAAACCAAACTTGTTTGTGCCATGTACCAATTTGGAACCATTTAAATGTCCTAGAAGACCAAATGCAAATAATGAGAAATAATATCATGAATTAAGAGAAGAAATATAATTTAGCTCAAAATAATTCTCAATTTGTAAACAATCTAAAATGTGTCAATTAACAAATATAATTATCTCAAAATTACCCAATATCAACAAAAAGGATGTGTCAAATAAATGAGTTATCAAATCCTCCACACTTATTCTTGCATGTCTCGTGCAAGTGAACAAAACTAATGAAACAACTAAAGATGGTACCCCCTAACAATTCTCCATTATGCTTAGAAGATAATAAAAGAAAGTTACCTAGGATTGTCAAGTTCTAATGACTTAAACATTCATGGTTTCAATTCTTACCTTGGTTAACAACTTAATGACTTGAATCAATCATGAATATACTGAGAATGATAACAACAACTAATTCTTGAAAAGTAATTTTGGTGGCTCTCATCCTATTTTCAAATTCATGCAATAGTGGAGGGTACTGAAGCTACTCATGATTCATGCACTACCATATGCTTGCTTATCTTCTACTCTTCACTATTATCATAGACATTCAGATTCACAATTATGAAGGCTTATTTGAATTGCAAGGAAGGCATGAATTGAATAAAATGAGAGTATATGCGTTTGAAAAGTAATGAAGAAGACCAAATTCAAAGTAATAGTGGAAGACATGGATACTTAGAATGCTACATAGATGACTTTTGGCCATGGTTTACTGATTAAGGTAATCTGAAACCTAAAATAGCTAGAAGAATTTAATGGAGTCCAATTTTGCATTTTCTAAGTCTCCACTTATGTTTTCAGAATTCAACTTCTCATCTTCAGCACAAATCTTATGACACAAAAATTCATTTCTCAACTGCTATTTTTAGCATCTAATACAAGATTTAGTTCAACAACTTATAGGGTTGAAATTGATCAGGAGCTTGTTCCACAATATGTTCTTCATGTTTTCTATGTATTAACTTAATATTATTCCAAAAATTTTGAAAAAAATATTCACCTTCAATGCTTCTCCATTTGTTCTAATTGAATTTCTGGTCTTAAAGGATTAGGGATCACTTTAGCTTCAATCTCAATAGCTGATAACCCTGTTAGAGTGTATACTAAAAGCCTAGCTTTTTGTAAACATTTATTTGTGAAATAAAGAATCACATTGGTCAAATGTCTACATTTATATGCTAAGTGTAGTTGTTCAATTAATTTATATTGTAGATAACATGGTGTGTGATGTCACATACAGAAGATCAACTTATCAGTTCCTTATAAATTATAAATAGTAGCTCACGACTAAAATGGATAGGAAAAAACCATTGGAATAGTCATAGTGTAATTTGGTATTAGTTATCTTGACTATAAAATTACACTAGTACACTCTGAGTGTATTGAGCAGGACCATTTGAGGTAGTTTCTTTTTATACTAACTATATAAAAGAACAATACCTCTGTTATTATGGAAGTGTGTACTCTTAATCATGATATAATAACAAGCACATATACTTAATATTTATTTCTTTAATTTATCAAAGGGTGCGATTTAGTTCGTTAAATCAATAGGCCCGATAAGTTGGGAAATGATATTATTTATATAGTGTGTTGTTGATTATAGAATAAAATTGTGTCCTAGTAATTTAGGTTGATGATGCCCCCTTGAGGAGCTCATAAGGATTGTCATATAAACCCTACAGGTGGACTTAGTCCGGCATGACAATGAAGTTGAGTGGTACTACTCTTGGAGCTAGATATTAATTAAGTGAGTTGTCAGTAACTCATTTAATTAGTGGACATTCTATATCTTAAGCACAGGGAGACTATTACACTCATGATAGGAAGGAGCCCATATAGTAATATGAGATTGGTGCGGTAGTTCAATAATAACTCTTTAGTGGTATGAGTTATTATTGATGAACTCGAGTTGGGTGTTCGGGGCGAACACGTGAAGCTCATGTTCATCGGGAGACCAAAACTAATTCCTCTCGGTCCCTATCGTAGCCTCTTATTTATAAAGTCTTATATCCACCCAAATCCAATTTCTTACCCACCTTAAGGTGGCCAGCCAAGCCTATCTTGGAGCCCAAGCTAGGGCCAGCCAAACCAAGGTTAGATGGAATCAAGTGGTGGTTGGCCCTAGCTTGGAACCGAAGCTAAGGTGGTCGGCCACAATTAAAATAAAAGGGATTTTAATTTTTTAAATTCTTTCCTTTTGTGGAAGCCATGATTTAAAAGAGAGTTTTAAAATTAAATATTTCCTTTTATAGTTTCTACAAAGGATTAAGAGAAAGGTTTGATATCTTTCCTTATTTCTAGTTAAAAGAAAGATTTTAATTTTGGAGAAAACTTTCCTTTTTGTAATCATCCACATGTTTTAATAGAGAGATTTTAATTTCTAAAAAATTTATTTTATAACCAACCATGAAGGGAATTTTTAAAAGAGAAATTTTTATTTTAAAAATTTCCAGAAACAAATTAGGAAGTTTTAATTTTGTGTTTAAAACTTTCCTAGTTTGGAGGACTTGTAGGGGCCGGACACAAGATGAATTAAGAGGAAATTTTAATTAAATTTTCCTTATTAGTCATTAGCAAGGAAAATAAGGAAGTTTTAATTATGTTTAAAATTTTCCTTATTGCCAAGACCAAGGAATATAAAAGAGAGGGTAGAGGTGCCTCACCTTATAACACATCTATTATTTCTCTCCTCTCTTCCTTGGTGGTGGTCGGCCCTTATCGTTCCTCTCCTCCTTTTCTTCTTCTTTGGTGGCCGGCAGCATCAATCTCTTAGAGTTTGGTCGGTGGCCGGATATATCTTGGAGAAGAAGTAGAGAAAGGAGGCTTTGTTTCTTAACATCCCTTGGAGCTTGGTTGGTGGCCAAAGTTCTTCATCTCAAGGAGATTGTTGGTGGCCGAAACTTGCAAGGAGAAGAAGGAGGCTTGGGTGGATTCTCGTCTCGGTAGATTTTCACCCACACGACGTTCGAGATAAGAAGAGGAATACGATAAAAGATCGTGAGGTCTATAAGCTACAAAAGGTATAACTAGTTATTAGTTTCCACATCATAACTAGTTTATTCTTTTGTTTAGATCTTGAAATACCAAACACAAGAGGCTAATGATTCTTGGCTATCGAATTTATGTTTTGATTTTGTGTTTCTTTTGTTTTTCGATCTTATGATTCAATTGTTCTTAATGGTTAGACCTAGGGTTACTATAAGGAGATTAAATATTGATTTTCGTTGAAAGGCTTTGTCTAGGAAGTGGTGGATGATCCCATACCCAAGAAGGCCTAGTGCCTCGCCATGTTTAACCTAGAAGCCGATCTCTGAAATAAATATTTAATCAATTTTGTAACATAGGTGGATTTGGATTAATAATGTTAAGCATCGTTTGCGATCCAAGTCTAAACCTCTAAGAACAGATAAGTTTAATTTGGAATCAATAATGTTAAGTTCTTTTTGTGATTCCAAATTTAATTTCTAAAGAACACAATAGATTCTTAGGCAAGGTTCAGGGCTTGTGCAAAATTTTTGTACAGGGGAACCAGCACGATATTCCGGGTAGCAACCAACAAACCCAACAGATTCTACAATCTTAGATTTTTATAATTCTCTACTCAGTTTCAAAATTCGATCTCCTTGGAATCTCAATTCAAGCTTGGAGCTTTAATCTTCATCAAGGATCTCATTTAGCATACAATTCATAGAAGCTTGAATTTCATTTGTTTCAGATCAGAAACTTAATTAAAAAGTTGGTACACTTTATAAGTTGGACTGTTTCCAACTTCTTAAACCTTGAAGGGAATCACCACAAATGTTTACACTTTATCTATCATTCCCTACCTTTCTTAACAACAATAACAACAAGAAGAGAACCATTTAACATTAATTTAACTCTTAACATCACTACTCTTGCTTTCAGTAGAACAGATTTAAACTTTGCAGATTTAGCTCCAGAATTTGGATTCCAAGGCCTGCAAGCTCCAAATTCTGGGTTGCTCACTATTACAATTCAAAACATAAAGAGCTTAGCTTCAATGAAGGTTCCAATTGGCACTCAAATGTTCAACATGTTTTGCATAAAGAATGTGGAATGCAGATCTTCTCACAATTCTAAAATTCTTCTTGGTTCTGAATTTTCACTTGCCTTCCAACAGTATGGTTATACTTCTTTTTAACTCTCCATTTGTTTTTAATATATGACTTGGTGTTGTCCCAATTAGAGAGACCTTTACAATTTAACTATTACTATGGAACTTCTCTAGTCCAAGGTGTAATGATCATTTGAGCTCATTCACATTTTGTAGCAACAAACTTTTTGAATTTCTCCATTTAAAGTGTTTTAGAAATTTTTACATTTACAGTGTTTTAGATTCAAGTTTAAAGAACAAAGATAAATCATATACCCCCTTATTAAATTAGCAATTTGAGTTGATTGTAGGCTCTTGATTCCATTTATTTATGGTCAAAAATAGCAAAAGGAATTGGCACAAATAACTCATTCCCTAACACATAATTTTCTACACAGAAATAGTTTGAGTTGGGATTTCAACTTTAGTCCCAGCTAATTCCTTCAACTCTAGCATCTTATGATTCACCTTACTATTTGTTCCAAAAATTGATAAGCCAATGGAATAAATTCGCAGCTGAATATAAATAAAAATCAGGCCTAATCAGAAGTTTTAAAATAGGAATGCAATTTTAATTTTGAATCTGTTATGTAGTCTCAAGATTTTGATATAAGGATATTTCAGCAAAATTCTTCGCAAGTTTAGCTTTGCAAGATAGCTCATTTTTTATTAAATCGAGAGGGCTTTGAATTCCATTCATTTCAGATCAGAAACATCAAGAAATGGCATAAAACTAAACTTTTTTGAAAATAGAATTCAGTTTCAGAGTAATAGTTTTCAGCTTCACTTCCAGTTGCATTTCTTGTTGTTTCCCTTTATTCCTGCAACTTAGTATTCATCTAACTACTTATTCGAGGTCTAGAATCCAATAAAGTGATTTTTCCAAGGTTTCCAGACATTTATAGCCTTTTGAATCCATAGAACTTGGAAACTTATCAAAACCCTAACTGAAATACCCTTTCCTCTTTTGCATCTTCAGTAACACTCTCATTATCAGCTAATGAACCTCTTAGAAATATTAATATTTGAAAAAGTGTATGAGTTGGCACTATAACAATTTGTACATTCTAGATTCCTCATATTATAGTTTCAAAATTGAAACAAGTTTAATTTTAACCTTCTTGTTCTTTATACTTGTTCGCTTCTGTTGTCTTATTATGCAATCAATCAATGAAACAACTTGGACTATACCTCCCCCACACATAAAACATTGGTCATTTTGAGCAATGAACCTGAACAAGATCACTCCAAGTTGATACAATAGTTCCAAATCTGTAGATTTTTATACTTTTAACAATTTTCTTCTCTTAATGACAATGAGGTTGTCATACATAATCTATCCTTCTTACTCCTTCTATTAAATACCTTTCTATTGAAGGATTAAATTCAACATAGCAATGTGTAGTTCAAATTTGGTAGCCTTCTATTTTTTATCATGAATAATTGCTGTGTAGAATTCACTCTTTCCAGTAGATTTCAACACTTGCAAACCATAATTGATATAACAGGGCTAAAAAAAAAAGCATTAATACCCCCCAAGAGAAGCTGCATAGCATTCCTTCAAGAGTTTATAGTAAAGAACAATCTAAATGAACAGGACTAGTAATGATAATTGTCCAATGTCTTGGTGATTCCATTTACTTCCTCAAATAGCATCAGCTATGTCATTCATGTAACGACCCGCCTCCTACTGTCTAGGCGGCGAGGCCGGGGGTTACATTATGCTAAACTGGACTATAAGGTGCGGAAAACTGAACTAATTAAAATCTCACTCTGCTAATGACCATTGAAACTGTAACTTATGTTTAAATCACCTTTTCATTGTTGTACAGCTACTAAGAAATAGAGTTTAAACTCTCCATATGGTCAAGGAAACTGAATCAGCTGTTTCCAGTTGAAATCAGACTTCTCCAATCGATTGAGTTGGGACTCAATCGATTGAAAAGTCTTCAATCGATCTACTGATCAATTCCACGTGCTTCTGTGCACGGAAGAACCGTCTGGATCGATCGACTGATCAATCCAGCCTGACCAATCGATCCAAGTATCGATTCAGTAACGTTCTGTACACGGGGAGTTCTCCCGATCGATCGGCTGATCGATTGACACTCGATTGAATAGTGTCAATCGATCAGCTGATCGACTCCGCAGCTCTCTGTACGTGGAAGTCATGTTCAATCGATCGACTGATCGATTGAGAGCTCCTCAATCGATCAGCTGATCGATTCAATAGCGTTCTGTACGCGGGGAATTACTTCCCGATCGATCGGCTTATCGATCCATGGCCGATCGATCAACTGATCGATTATTCAGCTTTCTGTACGCGGGAAATCACTCCCCAATCGATCGGCTGATCGATTGAGGACCCTCCAATCGATCTGCTGATCGATTGGAGCTCTGATTTCTAAGATTTCTGCTGCATTTCCCCACTAATCCAAATAAGATGTAAATGTATCAACTTAAAACTAATTACAAGAGTTCTAGGCATGCCACTACTGTCATTGTTCGTGGTTTATTACTAACGTCAAGGTAACTAGAAGTCTAAGCATGGCATGGTACATACTTTCATAATTAATGATACTTAACATCCTAAAAATGTAGAAAAGTAATAAGATCCGAAATACTAAGTCTTTAGATGGGCTAATCCTCAAGAATCTTTATTCCAAGTTCTCCCCACACACATCTGGTCGCATTGAACTCCAGCCTCCACTAATCTATCTTCCCTTTACCTTTATCTGCAGTATAAGGAAAAAGGAAACTATAAGCTTGAGAGCTTAGTAAGAACCATCTACCTCACAAAAACATGCATTCGAAGAAATCATGCTTTTAAAAGATGCTATTCAAAATACATGCTGATAATCATGCTGAAAATACTAAAACATGGCATATGGACATACAAGTCGTGCTAATCAAATACTGAACATAAAGCTATTCATTGTATCAACAAGCAAAGTAAACCGACATAAGCTAAGCTATATGTTATATCAATAAGAAAACTAAACTGAAGCTAAGCTGTATTCACATCTCTGGTTTGTGAAGTTTGAAAAGTATTTTCATAAATAGGTAAACATAATAATCATGCTTCTGTTGGACCCGACAACTGTACTTGCTATGCGCGCATCCCTAACTAGGCCCAAGGTAGCAAGTCCCGAATCTAGTAGGGGTACTAGGTTATCTAAACCTAGGGACGACTATGGGAGCCCAACCCAAGGACAACTGAGAGTCCAGTACAGTGCCACTGATAAAAGTAAAATACTGTTTATAAATTGATTTATCTTATCTTGCTTTTACTAGGTTATCTGAACCTAGAGGTAGGTTATCTGAACTAGAGGCGACTATGGGAGCCCACCCATTGGACCGTAGTCCCATATAAACTGAAGCAAGGTTATGTATACTATTTAAAATGCATCTATGACGTTTAACTGAACTATTAAAACACCTACTGTAACATATAACTGTACTAGGCATTTTATCGAGCACCTGGTGTGCTCTAACTCTGCATATGGCTGCACTAAGTACATAAGAGATAACTAAGGGCATAAAAACATACTATTAGCTACTTATACTGCAGGTGAGTGGTTACTTACATCCTGCGCTAAGTTTTCTTACAATCTGTTCGCTAGGCACTACAAGAAAAAAGCCTTACAACAACAGTTTTTCACTGTTGTCGTAGCCCCTTTCGGACTGTTGTTAAAGGCCGTTTTGTTAAAAGGGGTGCCCAAAGATAACAGTTTTTAACCGTTGTCTTTAAAGGCAAAGACAACAGTTTTACAACGGTGAAAAACCGTTGTCTTTTCCTTCAAAGACAACAATTTTTTACCGTTGTCTTTGAGCGTCTACCTTTAATAACAGGGTCTTCAACAACAGTTTTAAACTATCTACGACAACGGTGAAAAACCGTTGTCTTTTTTAGATAAAAAATAAAAAAAATTAATACACAATTTTCCAATATTATAAATCATTCAATTACTAAATTTCAAAATAAAATTTAATATATAATTTTCTAACATTCAAAAATAATATCTATAACATTCTGAAGAAATTTCATAAGCAACCAATAAAATTTCATAAGCAACCAACAAAATGATAACACTATTAAAACAAAGGTAGAACAATATAACACGAGATTTTCTAATCTGTTTTGACTGTTGAACTTGTGCTCCTAATCTGTTTCAAGGACCGCAGCGCTGTTACGGTGCTCTTCATGTATAAGCTCTGCATATATTTAATCTCCTCCAACTCCGGAACCCTCCCACCTGATTGTGCTGGCTGTGGCACTCCATTTTGTCCGTCGCATTCTGCTGAAATTGACAGGTTGTTGCTGGGGAAGAGGTGGTCGAGCATAGCCACACACTCCTTCACGAGTTTGTATAGGAGATCAGTTGTAAAGAATGGCTGCTGCAGCACCTTTTCGATGAAGGGCTGCCTGATAAGTGCTCCTGTTCTCTTGTCATACTTCTTCAGTATTTTCACTAGACCTGAATTCATCACAACAAGAATAATAAACCATCTAAATGAGTGCACAAATTTTAAAAAAAAAGAACCAGAAGAAAGGACAGAATAGTTAATCAATAACACTCAGATAATTGTAAACTATAATTAGGCTCTGATCATGACTATGCTAACATGAGTTTCCTTGTTAACAAATTGAGAAATAATGGTTTGGAGAAATTAACAAACAAGACATGTAATATCTAAAACAAATGGGAGAGTTTGATACCTAAATAAAATCAACCTTGTTCAGTCAATGTAAAATCAGTTAAACTGCATTGGTAGTAGGTAAATAACATAAAAAATTTTGTTGTGGAAGTTATAATGAGAGTTCAACAAATAAACGATTTATAGCATAATGAAAAAGCTAAAACGAGTTCAACAGTCAAAGTTCATGTTGTCAGCTGAATAAACAAAGATGTGCTGGAATGGTTAAAGATAAAACCATCCTCGTGCTCCTATTTTCATGGGTAATTTTTTAGTGGATCAGTCATTTTTCCAGATCTTGCATCAGACTAGGCTTTGGCAATCGTCCGCTTCATCTCATCATCGCCTTCTTCATACATGTTCTGAAAATATATTAAAATCACTATCCGAGTTTGAATACAACAACTCAGAGGGCAATAGAGAAGCATAGAGGATAGATAGATCACCTTCATCAAATCCATAATTCCTGCCATCGGATCTTTCTCTTGGCCAAGATTTGGCTTAAGCTGCAAATCAAAAAGCCTAATAGTTCTTGATGTTCTAAGAGAACTATTGGCGAGATGAACAATGCAAACAAGAAAGAGCAAGTATGTAAAAGCCTACAGGTGGAGGGCGACACACTTAAATTTGCAAGATATAACAGAATTAGAATGCAGTATCATTCCATTTATTATATGTTTGCTCAAGGCCAAATTCTACTACTCTTTTCCAAACATATTTATGCCAACTTCAATATTATGTTCTTCATATAAGGTTTACTTGGCAAGACTACAAATGATACTAGAATGTAGAAACTAAGTTTAGGAAGAATGTAAGAAGCAGTGTACAATATTAATACGCATGAATTTAAGAAAGCAGAATCTATAATTTATGACATTATAAGTACCTTGTCTTCCTTAAAGTGCAGGTCCAGCCAGTTTACCAATTTTCTATAATTTATGCTATAAATCAATTAAACTGCATTGGTAGTAGGCAAATAACATAAAATTTTCTGTTGTGAAAATTATAAAATTTTCTGCTGAATGCTAATTTATCATAACCTAGCAAAACAAATTTACCAAGCTACTCCAACACCCTTCTTAATCAATCTGATCAATTAGTAAACATGATTGTAGAATAAAACCCATAAATTGCCTCTGAAGCGAAAGTGCTAAGTTTATACTGGACTGAATGTAATTCATACACCATATGGATTGTTTGCAATGAAAATTACAAGCTCCAAAAAAAAAACAAAGGTTTGGAACATAAAGGGATATCAATCCATCACAACTTAGATTGTTTGGAGGATCCATAGAAGTGTATTAATTTACATGTTAGAATACTGAAAATAAGCTACAGTGAAATCTTTAATGTGTACCATGGACTACATAAGAATAGATCAAGAAAAAGTTGAATTCTTACGGAAACCTACCCGTGTAGTTAATTACGTGATCTTCTCCTTAGCCTTTACTTTCCTTTGAACATTCTTCCTTGATAGTGATCTTCAAAATTATATTAATTGTCAAGATGCATGCTATAAAACTGTTCAAACAATCACTTAGATAAAGCACAAACAATCACTTTGTTTGTGCTTCAAGATCCTACAAAGATTGAATTGCACATGGCAAAGATGTCGTCAGCCTGCAAACTTCTCGCTTAAATCAATTTCCAAACATGAAATACTAGTAGCGATATTGAACTATTTTTCTAGTTGTCAGTCTTTCTTGCAAAGGATGCAGTTTAATTTTCATTGACAGATAACATGTTGCATAAATACTTGACTAGCTGTAATATGAGTATGAAGTACTCGGGGATTAACTGTTGGAGTTATCTTTCAAATGTCGAATTAATGGAGAAGGACCTAACCTATCATAGTTTTCAAATAAAACATCTCAATAACCTGGGAAATGATGGGATAAAATGATTATCACGATAATTTATATTAAACAAAAAGAGATTCCTACTTACATAAGCCTATGAGTTTTTTGAATTAGATGATGATGCAGATTGACTGCCTTTTGTTTCCTTGACATTCTCTTTCATATTAGGACAATCTTCATTTTTTGGGTTCAAGGTACTTGAATCCATCTTCTGGACCTCCTCTTTTGGGTATATAAAAATCTGACGGACCATAGCACAAAATTTCCTGCAGAAAATTATACAACACCAGTTGTCAACATATCCACTTTATACATAGAAAATGGAAGATATATATGTAACACCCATAGGGTCCTTAGCAAAATTCTAGAATATTCTATCATGAATAAAGAAAAATATATATATGCTTTAGTTGAATTTTGCTCCTAGCCGAACACTTAAACAAATAAAATAGAAATAAAAATACATAAGGTCTAGGACTTGAACTCTAGATCTCTCATTAGATGCCTGAATAAGATAACCACTAGACCAAGAGAAATTATTGTTAGGAAAGAGAGGGAAACCATAATTAAATGTAAGAAGAAAAGACTCTTCTCTTAGATGGAGAAGTGAGAGTTGTCTTCTCCCTCTCTAATGAAGAGATGCTCTAGAATATTCCCTTCTTACTCACCAAGAAGGGATGTATCTAGACTTTTCTCTTAATTATGAAGAGAGTAAAAGAAAGGAGGAAGAAAAATATATTTTCCTTCCTCCTCTCATAATGAATAAAAGGAGGAAATTAAAGATGAGTTGTCATTTGCTCTCATTCTCCTCCTACTCTCCCTCACCGTGACCTCTCTCTCTCCCTCTCATCCTCTTGCCGAGACCAAGGAGCAAGGAAGCTCTCCTCTAGGAAGGATTCACAAGCAAGGTTCCCTCCTTAGAGAATTTAGCGAAGGATGTGAGTATTCCCCTCACTACAGTACAAGTTGTTGTCGAATTGATCGTTAAGTTTTTTTTTCAAGAGTTTTCAAAACCGTAAAATTTTCTTGTGGGTTTTGATGGATGATCTTTTAGGGTCAACAAGTTTCAAGTTATGTTTTATAAAAAAAAAAGAAATCTAAACCCTCACTATGAATATTTCGGCCAAGAGACAAAAGAGGGTTAAGGCTAGGTTCTTTTTCTTGTGAGAACATGCTTGATTTCATACTTATATGATATGTGAATTTTATGTGTTGATAGTTAAGTTCTCATTCTTCATGTTGTGACAAAAACAAGGAGATTTCTATACATATGTTTCGGCCAACATGACTTATAGGCCTTAGGTCAAGAATTTTGCATAGAAACCATAGTAGTTGTACTCTTTTATGATGTAGGAAATTTTATATGTGGATAACTTAATTTTTTATGCTTGATATGGAATGAAAAATCATGAAACCCTACTGATATGTTTCAGCCAAAATTTAGATAAATAATTTAGGGTTAGAATTTTGAATTCAAATAGTCTCATTCATGAAGTATGGTGACTTGTATGTGCTTGTACAATGCCTTGTATATACTTAGATTAAGTTTGCATGTTATATGGTTAAGTTTTATGCTTCATATGGAATAAAATGATATGAAACCCTACTGATATGTTTCGGCCAAGTTGAGATAAATAGGTTAGGGTTAAAGTTTTGAACTCAAATAGGCTTATTCATGAAGTATAATGCCTTGTATATGCTTGTATAGTGCCTTGTATATGCTTAGATCAAATTTGCATGTTATATGTTTAAGTTGTATGCTTCATATGGAATAAAATGATATGAAACCCTACTGATATGTTTCGGCCAAATTGAAATAAATAGGTTAAGGTTAAAGTTTTGAACTCAAATAGGCTTATTCATGAAGTATAGTGCCTTGTATATGCTTAGATCAAATTTGCATGTTATATGTTTAAGTTGTATGCTTCATATGGAATAAAATGATATGAAACCCTACTGATATATTTCGGCCAAATTGAGATAAATAGGTTAAGGTTAAAGTTTTGAACTCTAATAGGCTTATTCATGAAGTATAGTACCTTGTATATGCTTGTATAGTGCCTTGTATATACTTAGATCCAATTTGCATGCCATATGTTTAAGTTTTATGCTTCATATAGAATAAAATGATATGAAACCCTACTGATATGTTTCGTCCAAATTGAAATAAATGGGTTAGGGTTAGAGTTTTGAACTCAAACATGCTTATTCATGAAGTATAATGCCTTGTATGTGCTTAGGTCAAGTTTACATGTTATGTGGATAAGTTTTATGCTTCATATGGAACCAAATGATATAAGAACCCTACTGATATGTTTCGGCCAAATTGAGATAAATGGATTAAGGTTAGAGTTTTGAACTCAAACATGCTTATTCATGAAGTATAATGCCTTGTATGTGTTTAGATCAAGTTTACATGTTATGTGGGTAAGTTCTATGCTTAATATGGAATGAAATGAGGATGAAACCTACTGATGTGGTTCGTCCAAGATGGATTAATTGGGTTAGGAAAGAGTTTAAACCTAACTAAACATGTTATGTATTCTCATGATATGTAGCCTTTGATATATGAGTAGATTAAGCTTTCATGCTTCATGATATGATGAAAATATGCTTTATGATATGTTGCATTGCTATGTCTTATGATATGATATGCCATGTTCATGATATGATATGATAGACTTATGACATGATATGCCATGTTAATGATATGATATGCTAGACTCATGATATGATATGCCATGTTCATGATATGTATGCTAAGTTCATGAGATGATATGCCATGTTTGATGATATGAAAATGACATGTTATACTTTATGTTATGATAAGAACATGTTATGTTTCATAATGCATGTATGAATGGCTTATGTAAGAAGAAAAGCCTAAAGAGTTGCTTCCCTTAAGCTGGGACCAAGAGCACTCTTCATGTTATGGAAAAGAGTTGCTTCCCTTAAGTTAGGATCAAGAGCACTCTTCATGCTATGGTAAAGAGATGCTTCCCTTAAGTTGGAATCAAGAGCTCTCTTAATGATATGACAAGAATTATGACATGTATGATATGATGAGATATGATATGCATGATATTTTACTTTGTATGACTTGTACCAAGGGTGGGCTCCATAAGCGCCCCGGGGTCGACGGACTATGAACGGACCTCGTTAAGGGATGGGCTCCTCAGTACGCCCCTAGGTCGACGGACTATGAACGGACCTAGATCCCTAGTAGGTTCGGGGCTAGCTACCCTGTCCTAGGGATTGCGCGCATTTATGTTTACATGTGGTACAAGCCAGGGCCCTTCTCATGATGATGATATGATATTCAAGTATGTATACTATATGTTTTGAAAGAAGCATGATGCATATGTGCATTCCATGATACATGTTTTAAAAATATACATATTGCATCTACATGCACATATTTATGAAATTATGTTTATGCACCCTTATGAACAGGTATGAGTTATGATACATGTTTACATGATATGATAGGCTTCATGATATGTGCTTACAGAATGTGATATGAATCATGATATACACTCACATGATATACTTTGATATGTTATGCTCCTTATGTGATATGATATATTATGTTCTGCTTTTTCTACATGTTATGTTATGTTATGTTATGTTTTTCTTTAGGATTTATGGGTAGGCAAGGACCTCACTAAGCCTTTGGCTTATAGCTACACGTTTTCCTTGTACTGCAGATAAAGGCAAGGAATGGATCAATTAAGGGGAGTAGCAGGAAAGGTGATGGATGTGTGTGGAAGTGCTCGGTGGATAGATCTACTTAAGTTTTGGAACTTATAATTAGTTAAGCTGTGCATGTGAACTAAGTTGGACCCTATGCTTATGATGATGATTTCAACTAGTATTTCATACACTTATGATATTTTACTCATGTTAGAATGATGATGATATGATGAAATGTTCAGTATGCTTTGATTCACATGCCATGATAAGTAAACTAAATGCATATGATAAAAGAAATAAAAATTTAAATAAGTCTTCCGCTGCCATGAATCCATATGCATTAGAAATTGATGTCTATGTTTCAGTGACGTCCGTCCCTCCGGGGTGGCCTTAGTGCTACCTGGAAGGGCGGGCATTACAATATATACATAAGAGAAGAACATTAGGAATGTAGAAGCATGCTTACTGCCAAGGGTCATCTCCAACAAGCATCATATCATCCTCATTATCAGTAAATACAATCATCCAATTTTTATTTGGAGCCATCAATTCTCCTTTGAATTCAAATAGCTGATCTAACTCCTCGATCAATTGGTCATAACCATCAAACTTTGTCAAGTCAACAGATCTTCCAAGTGCAACACCTTGCTTATGAACCTGATATCAAATTGGAAACAGAATCATCTTCTCCAATAAAAAAGAGGTACATTCTATAGCATGATATTCTTGATCTACTAAGGGACTGAATGGAGATGGGCACTACACATTAAGTCAAATCTGAAAATGTGATTTAAAATCATTGGATCTTGCATATACACCAAAATTCAAAAAGCAAAGGAACTAGAAAGATATTAATCAGTCAGAAGCAAAGGACCATTAACGGAACTAAACTAAGGAATGAAAGAGAAAAGTATTAACTGAACCTACGTAGTAAATGAAAGACGATGGAAATAAGAAAACCTAGTCTAACTTAAACTATGATTGCAAGGAAATTAAAGACAACATAAAGTAAGCATGTAATGAAACTAAGCATGGAATGTAACTTAGAGCATTAAAGAAAGCTAATCTACCCTAGCCTAATTGCATTCAAATGAAGAACAAAACCTATAGCAATTGCAAAAGATAAGACAAGCAAACATTAAGTGAAATAAAGTGCACGAATTTAAACCTACTGTTGGAAGAAACATTTTGTCAAACACCTTATGAGCATAAATCGAAATGACATGAGTACGTGCAAATCTAAAACAAGGGAGAACAACTCAATACAAGCATCAAACAATCAACTAAAAGAAACATCACTATCAATTCGAATCAAGTGAAGAAACTGCAACAAACAAAAGTTGTCTAGATCTGTTGAAGAATTGCTGATCGAACTTGAAGACTGCTGTGGAAGAAAAGGTGGAGCTGTGACTAGCCAAATCTGGTCCGGATGAAGGAAGTAGTGTTGGAATTGAAGTCTGTTGTGCTGACCAAATCTGGAGAAGACGTTGCTGCTCGAACTCAGAACTCGGAGGAATGAAGTCGCCTGTTGAATCTGTCACGAACCCTAGCCCGCGCGAGGAAGAAATGCCGCGAACAGAGAGGACGTCGCGAAAAGAGAGAAGACTGAGCGGTAGAGGTAAAATTCCTTGGCTGCGGTGTGAATAGAAGAAGGAAGGAGATGGTGTCCGGCCAGCGGCGGTGGTTGAGTGGAGGTGGCCGCCGGCCGTCGGTGAAGGAGAAGAAACGGCAGTCGCGTGAGAAGGAGCCGAACGGGAGAAGATGCGATGCCCCCCATCAGAAATGCTTGCTTTGTGGATTTATTCCCCCAAATATGATCCGACGGTCCTGATCAACCCAGATCCGAAGGAGTGGCTGAGATCAAATTTGAGCTCGACCGAAACCCATTGAATGGTCCGGATGGCTAGATCAAGATGAGCGGCTCAGATCATGCCAGATCTACACAGATTGGCCAAAATCAACCAGATCTTGATGAATGGTTAGAATTAATCAGATCTGAATCTTTCATTTAATTTGCTTCAGATTTGATCCAATGGCTCAAATTTCTTCAGATTGGACTTCTCATTGACTCAAGTCTTTAGGTTCAATTTGGATCAACTTGAGCTCAATCCCTAGAAAATAAAAGTGCACAATTATAAGTAGAAATTCATAAAAATAGGAAGAATTATAACAAAACTCATAATATAAATCTAACTTAATAGACATGATAAAAATTTAATGGATCGAAAGCGCTAGAGGGGGGGGGGGGGGTGAATAGCGCTCGTGGCTATTTTAGCGATTTAAAACACAGAATAGAAACGCAGCGGAAAGTAAAATCAAACATAGAGACGCAGGTGTTTTACTTCGTTCAGAGCCTATGGCGACTCCTACTCGAAGGCCCGCGGTCCTTGACCGCTTTCGGTGGGCAATAACTATATATCGGAAAGATTACAATTTGAGTTACAATTAAAGCAATAAGTAAATTAATACCGACAACAAAAAGATCGAAGAGTCTGAGCTTCGGGTTGTCGATGTCGAGTAGTAGCACTTCAAGGTCGTCTCGTTGGCAGCACTTCACAAAAGAAAGCTTGGAATTCGATGTTCTTTGGCTACACCCTCGACCCTCTTTTTATATGACGTTCCGGGCGCCTGGATCCCTTCCGGGCACCTGGAGTGTGACGTGGCCAACCAACTAGGATGCTCCACGTGGCGAAGTCGCGGCAGGGATAAAAGTTGGTCCCGGGCGCCCGGACCTGTTCCGGGCGCCCGGACCTCCGGGCGCCCGGATCCATCCCGGGCGCCCGGACCACCTTTTTCCAGCAGGTTCCTCGCCTGCAAAACAAGGTTAGTCCGAGCAAAATCCCCTGCAAGACATTGTTAGAATCTGATAAAACACAGTAAGGAATAACTGACAATATTCGGACTGTCCGAGTCTGACATCGGATTCCCAACCGGAAACCCTAGGTCGACCCGACGCCTACTGTTCCCTCTACGGGGAACGCGTCCTCACCTACTCCCCTCAAGAGAGATTACCTGATGCCAGTCCGGTCCTCCAGAGCGACTGGACTTACTGCCTAGGGTTACCACCCCCTAGGACCTAGGGTTACCGCCCCCTAGTGTTTTTCTCCACCTATGGTTACCGCCCCTTAGGGTTTTCCTCCACCTAGGGTTACCGCCCCCTAGGACCTAAGGTTACCACCCCTTAGGGTTTACCCTCACCTAGGGTTACCGCCCCCTAGGACCTAAGGTTGCCGCCTCTTAGGGTTTTCCTCCACCTAAGGTTACCGCCCCCTAGGACCTAAGGTTACCACCTCTTAGGATTTTTCCTTTGCCTAACCGCAGCTAGGACTTTCCTGAAACACTTATTCAGCACGTTAGATCACCACAAACCTTAACTTTGAATCCTTTGCCAATATCAAAACTCAGGTTCGATCGTCGGATGCTCCCCGCACCAACAATCTCCCCCTTTTTGATTATGACAATTGAAATTCAAAGTTAAGTAATAATATGCAGTAAGATGTAAAGAAAGACATGGCATTACAAACTCCCCCTTAATATAACCTCCCCTTTGGATTTATTGTTCTCTTTTGAATTTCTCTACTCTCCCCCTTTGCCATATATCAAAAATAAGCTAGTTTTGAAAAAAGACTTAACTTTTCAAGACAAAACTTAGGTACGAGGCAAAAAAAGGGTTAAGAGAAAAGCAACATCTTAGAATTGGTTTTAACTCTTTTTAACTTAGTGAATTTTGAGGAGTTTCAAAAATAATTTCAATCAACTTCAGAAATTTTCCGATTTCAAAATTTTTCCAGCTTAAAAATTTTCAAGGAAATTTTCAACTTAAAGAAGTTAATTGCATCTTAAAGAGAATTTCAACTTAACGAATTTTCGAAAAAGTTTCAACTTAAATAATTTTCTAACAAAATTCTAAAAAGAATTTTCAAATAGAAGAGATTTGAAAGTTTTAAGTTTGAAAAAGTTTTAAGTTTGAAAAACTGCTTAAGAGAAATGAATTTCAAAGATACTTAAGGCAGAGGAGAAGCGTTAACTTTAGTGTTTAATAATTTACAAATTTTGTTTTAGTAAGGTATCAGAGCTCTAAGGTCCAAGAATGAGTCAAGATTTAGTTTTGGTCAGGTATCAGAGCCCTTAAGTACAAGAATGAGTCAAGATTAGGTTTTGGTCAGGTATCAGAGCCCTTAAGTACAAGCATGCTTAAATTTTAATATTGCCTCTAGAGAACATCTTGCCAAATAGCTAAGTCTAGAGTGTAATTTAATTGAGTTTAGTTAAAGAGGATTTGATTGGGTACTTAGCTTAAAGGGGTTTTACATAAGGGCTTAGTTTTAAAGGTCAGGTTATAAAGTAAAAAAAATAGCTTGAATTTTCAAAATATGTCAAAAATAGTTTTTAATTTTGAGGTCAGGTCAAAATTTTTTAAAGAAAAACTAATTTTAAAACTGACTCAAAATCACTCCCCCTTAATTAATGTCTTAATAAATTTTTGAGTTCAAGAGTTCAAGCATGAGAGGTTAAAAAATTATTTTCCTAATTTTCCATCTCACTCATTCTAGATTAACAAGCATGTTTAGCATATGAGTGAGTGTGAGATGGAGTTTACTTTAATTTACAACATTGAAAATATCAGTTAGAATTCCAAATAGGTGACCATTATTTTAAAAATTTTAAAATTAATTGAGTTTAGAATTTCAAAGAATTTAATAACTTCTGAAAAGGATTTTCAAATTAATTTTTCAGAGGATATTTCAAATAATTTTTCAAATAATTTTTGAAATAATTTTGAAATTAATTTTTCAAGGGATTTTTCAAATGATTTTTCAAAAGATTTTGAAATGATCATTTTTCAAATTAAGTTTTAAAATAATTTTGAAATGATTAAGTTTTGAAATTAAGTTTTAAAATAATTTTGAAATGATTTTTCAAAAAATTTTAAAAGAATTTTAAATAATTTTTAAAGATTTTGAACAGATTTTGAAAAGATTTTTCAAATAATAATTTTTTAAAAGAATTTTTAGAAGATTTTGGACTGATTTTGAAAAGATTTTTCAAATAATTTCGAAAAGAAGTTTTTTAAAAATTTTGAACTGATTTTGATGAGATTTTTCAAATAATTTTGAAAAGAAGTTTTAAAAGATTTTGAACTGATTTTGAAGAGATTTTTCAAATAATTTTGAAAAGAAGTTTTAAAAGATTTTGAACTGATTTTGAAGAGATTTTTCAATTAATTTTGAAAAGAAGTTTTAAAAGATTTTTGAACTGATTTTGAAGAGCTTTTTCAATTAATTTTGAAAAGAAGTTTTAAAAGATTTTTGAACTGATTTTGAAGAGATTTTTCAAATAATTTTGAAAGGAAGTTTTAAAAGATTTTGAACTGATTTTGAAGAGATTTTTCAAATAATTTTGAAAAGAAGTTTTAAAAGATTTTGAACTGATTTTGAAGAGATTTTTCAAATAATTTTGAAAAGAAGTTTTAAAAGATTTTGAACTGATTTTTAAATAGAGTTTAAAATATTTTTGAAATAATTTTGAAATAATTTTGAAATTGAGTTTAAAAGATTTTTGAAATAATTTTGAAATTGAGTTTAAAAGATTTTTGAAATAATTTTGAAATAATTTTGAAATTGAGTTTAAAAGATTTTTGAAATAATTTTAAAATAATTTTGAAATTGAGTTTAAAAGATTTTTAAAATAATTTTGAAATACTTTTGAAATAATTTAGTTGAATTAACTTGATTTAAGTCAATTTTAATTTTAATTTTAATTTCCTAGTCATCTCACCCGATCTAAATTTTCATTCAGGGAACCCTATAATTGTTGTGAGATGAGTCAGTTCAATTTTTAGGGTTTAGTTTAACTTTATGTTAGATTCAGGTTTAGCTTTGGGTTAAACAAGTAAGCATTTTTTGGATAAACTTCTGGGCTATGGTGAGTCACAAGGAGCTCATTAAAGTAACCAAGCCTTTGAGGTTTTCCAAATAGTCCTACCCATTGAACTTAATACTAAACCTTGGTCTAACTAGTTAGGATCCATTTAAGGGTAGCTTCGGTTAGTTCCACTTGGCCAAATGCACCAGGTCGAAGCCATATCTTCCTAGACATGCGATGCCCAAGTTTTCCCAACGTACTATCATCCAAAAATTTCACCAGTACTGTGCTTCAAGTTAAAATTTAACCCTTTTTAATCTATCTTTTTTTTTACCCATCTAGGTAATCTACTCTTGTTTACCCATTTCGGGTAGATTAAGTTCGGTTACCCTGTCGGGAAAATAGATTTCGGAATTGCCAGCTATTCTGGACCCTCCTACTATTTGATTAATAATTAATTTTGAATTTTTTAATTTTAATTTTAAATTTTAATTACGAATTTTGAGTTTGAATTTTAAATTTTAATTACGAATTTTGAATTTGAATTTTAAGTTTTAATAATTAATTTCGAATTTTAAATTTTGAATTTAATTTTTAATTTTTAATTTAATTTTGAATATTAATTTGAATTATGTTTTTAATATTGTTTTTCTATTAGCTCCCCCTGGATCATTGCCTCGATATGGTCTATCAAGGTAATAGACTTGATCCTTGGGGACCCAATAGAGATCATTTCCAACTTGATTAACCAAGTTGGATTTTGGCACCCATGCTTGGACAATTTTTCTATTATTTCTATTAACTAGCGATAAATATGATTTGTATTTTGTTTTAGTTTTAAATCCAAGTCCAGTTCTGTTGTAAACGGCTCGTTGTTTTCCAAGAATCAGATCCAGATTCTTGGAGCCCAAGGTGAACCGTTCCAACGTGTCCTTGAGTTCTTTAATTTGAGCTTTCAAATTGGAATTCTCTTCCTCAAGTTGTTGGACTTGAGTTGAACTTCCAGTTTGAACTGACTCAGTTAAAGAGCTCGAGTCAGTCGCTTCCTTAAGGGCTGTTACCTCCTTTTGAAGCGACTTAACCCGGACGTTGGATTTAGCCAACTTTTTTACTAAGTAAGGTAATAATTCATGCAAGTTATCTAATTGAAATTCTGCGAGTAGTGAACTTACAGTGGGTTTTGGTCCTTCGAAAACGAATGCGGATTCGTGGCTTTGATCAGACTCAGTCTCGGATTCGCTCTTGGTTTCTGACTCATATTCGGACTCAGTTTCCGCCACGGTTGCTTGTACTGGTAGAGTGAGGAAGCTCGTCGGTTCTTATTCGTCGGACCCGGATTCATCTGATGACTCGGACCATGTTGCCTTCAGTGCTTTCTTCATCTTGCTTGTTCCTGCAAATAACGCAACACCTTCCTCGGCCTGAATAGTATTAGTCTGCTCAAATAATTTATTTATTAAAACATGCTTACCTATTTTCGTATCAAGAATACCTTCGTGTAGCTCAATCAGATTCTCCCACAGCTCCTTAGCGCTTGAAAATGGGCCGGCGCGATTCAGCTCCTTATTCGTTAAACCACACTGAAGTGTATACGTTGCTTTTGCGTTTGCTTCTACCTTTTTGATAAGGTTTGCGTCCCAGTTCTCGTACGGTAGTGGCTTGCCGGCGCCGTTAGTTGGCAGTTGAAGCCCGGTTTTGACGATCATCCAGACTTCAAAGTGAGTCTGGAGATACGCCTCCATTCGACCCTTCCAATCTCCAAAATTATCTCCGGAGAAGAGCGGTGGGCGAGCAGTGTTGTAGCCTTCTTGATGGGTCATCTTAGAAAGACAATCTCGCAAAATAAACACAATAAAACTTGTTCCAAGACTTAGTCTTGGATTAGTAATACGAGAGAGAGATAAAAATAGTAATTCAGGAATTTTGAGAAAAAAATGATAAAATATTATTAAAAAAATATTACTACAAATTTTTGAAAATACAATATTTTGTTAATTCCAACCAATGGTGAAAAGATGAAAATTAATTTTTCAAAAACAGTTTTGGAGGGAAAAAATGAAAGGCGTAAGGTTATATTTTTAACCTATATAAACGACAAAGCCATGAAAAATGCTTGAATGGTGGTTGCACCAATTCAAAGCGACCATGTTCTGATACCAATTGATGAATCGAAAGCGCTAGAGGGGGGGGGGGGTGAATAGTGCTCATGGCTATTTTAGCGATTTAAAACATAGAATAGAAACGCAGCGGAAAGTAAAATCAAACACAGAGACGTAGGTGTTTTACTTCGTTCGGAGCCTATGGCGACTCCTACTCGAAGGCCCGCGGTCCTTGACCGCTTTCGGTGGGAAACAACTATATATCGGAAAGATTACAATTTGATTTACAATTAAAGCAATAAGTAAATTAATACAGACAACAAAAAGATCGAAGAGTCTGAGCTTCGGGTTGTCGATGTCGAGTAGTAGCACTTCAAGGTCGTCTCGTTGGCAGCACTTCACAAAAGAAAGCTTGGAATTCGATGTTCTTTGGCTGCACCCTCGACCCTCTTTTTATATGACGTTCCGGGCGCCTGGAGTGTGACGTGGCCAACCAACTAGGATGCTCCACGTGGCGAAGTCGCGGCAGGGATAAAAGTTGGTCCCGGGCGCCCGGACCACCTTTTTCCAGCAGGTTCCTCACCTGCAAAACAAGGTTAGTCCGAGCAAAATCCCCTGCAAGACAGTGTTAGAATATGATAAAACACAGTAAGGAATAACTGACAGTTTTCGGACTGTCCGAGTCTGACTTCGGATTCCCAACCGGAAACCCTAGGTCGACCCGACGCCTACTGTTCCCTCTACGGGGAACGCGTCCTCACCTACTCCCCTCAGGAGAGATTACCTGATGCCAGTCCGGTCCTCCAGACCGACTGGACTTACCGCCTAGGGTTACCACCCCCTAGGACCTAGGGTTACCGCCCCCTAGGGTTTTTCTCCACCTAGGGTTACCGCCCCCTAGGACCTAAGGTTACCGCCCCTTAGGGTTTTCCTCCACCTAGGGTTACCGCCCCCTAGGACCTAAGGTTACCACCCCTTAGGGTTTTCCCTCACCTAGTGTTACCGCCCCCTAGGACCTAAGGTTGCCGCCCCTTAGGGTTTTCCTCCACCTAGGGTTACCGCCCCCTAGGACCTAAGGTTACCACCCCTTAGGATTTTCCCTTTGCCTAACCGCAGCTAGGACTTTCCTGAAACACTTATTCAGCACGTTAGATGACCACAAACCTTAACTTTGAATCCTTTGCCATTATCAAAACTCAAGTTCGATCGTCGGATGCTCCCCGCACCAACAAAATCAATAATTAATCATATGAAAGGATTAAAACATGAAAATTAAGGGTAGAAATAATGTATCAAAATGCTAATTATCAAGGGCTCGGGAGGTTATTGTGGCGGTGAGCTGGGACAGAGGAATAGGGCAATGCCAACACTAGAGTTAAGATCGGTTAGAGCAAACCTGGTTCGATCGTCGAAGCTGCGATGTGTAGAAAGGCGCCGCAGGAGGTTACATCTAGGGTTCAAACCCCTCTTAACCGGAGATCCACCAATGCAGGGTCGGCGACTCTAGGAGAAGAGAAATCTTCGGATGGACTCCAGTGATCAGTGGAGAAGAGCCTTAGTCGGCGGTGGACGCTTGGTGCTAGCGCGATCGATTTCCTCGTGGCTTCGACATCGGGGAAGAGTTAGGGCTCGGCAACGGCAGCTATGGCGTTGATCGGAGCAAGGCACGACTCAATGAGGCTTCAGCCGACGTTGAGTAACTCTTGGCTGGTGGTTATGTATGCATGCGGGGAGAAGAAGTATCGCAGCGTCGATAGGCAGCGAGGATCAGCGTCGGGTTGGGAAGGAGGGGAAAGGGGAATCGGCAGTGGTGACCTAGCCTCACGCGAACAAAAAAACTCTTTGTTTGTGAGTTTTTTTTCGTGAAGTTAAAAAAAACTATTATTTTTTTGGGATCAACAACATTCAATAGACAACAGTTTAATAAAACTGTTGTATATTATCATGTAAGCAATGCTAAAAGATAACAGTTTTTTAAAACCGTTGTCTTTGACATACATTAGACAACAGTTTTTTAAAAATCGTTGTCTTTGACATACATTAGACAACAGTTTTTTAAAAACCGTTGTCATTTAAAAAAAATTATGGTGAACAACAACGGTTTTCAATAAAACCATTGTTAAATGGAAAAAAAACAATAGTTTCTCGAAAAACTGTTGTCTATTAGGTGTGGTTAAATCTAAAATTTCTTGTAGTGAGGTTTTCCGGAGAAGAGATCTCTTCGGCGATCTTCTTACGTCTACGCGTTCTTCTCGCGGAGAGGGGTGCCCTCGTATCGGAGACGTCGCCGGAAGGTGTTCCTATGACCCTAGGGATGAAACCCTAGGTTTCCTTGGCCTTGTGCGCTGAGAGGGTGCGGGAGAGAGAGAGATCGGCGGGTGAGGGTGAGGGATAATGGAAATTATTGATCAAAATAATAAATCCCCACTTAAATCCCCTATTTATATTAAGTGATTAATACACCCCAACTCCACCCACTATAACAAAAACTGCAAACGACAACGGATATTATCCGTTGTCGTAGGGTCAAAAAACCATTGTAACTGATGGCGTTGTAGAATGTATAGCCCTACGACAACGGTTTTGAATCCGTTGTCTTTATAGACATTTGACAACGGTTTTTATCCGTTGTTGTTTATATGCTCAAAATTTGTTTACGAAGGATACGACAACGTTTTAAAACCGTTGTGGTAGATAATTTCAACAACAGAAATAAACCGTTGTCATAGATAATATTTACTCGTTTTTCTTTTTTTACAACAGTTATAAACTATTGTGGTATATAATTTTAATATATTTTACAACGGATAAAACCATTGTCTTTTATCACTTTTTACAAAAAAAATTCCGTTGTGGTTTACATAGTTTTTACAACATTTTTGACTGTTGTCTTTAATGTTCATTAATACCAAACAACCAATTTTATTTTTATATAAGCAAACCACCAATACAAAACTAAATATTTACTACATTAAATCCAAAATAAACATCCATATATAATTCATCTTGTAGCCACACATATACAAGATGAGTAGTATCAAACCATGTATAAATCACATGTTTTCCAGTATTGTTCTCCATATGACTTTTACACATTAGCAAGGCAATTTACAACTTAACAAAGCTCACTCCTTGCATCAAAAGTCTCAAGCTACACAAATTGACTGAGTTACGTACTTGCAACAGAAAAAATTAAACAAAACTTATCAATTCCAGATTTAGATTTATTCATATAAATCTACATAAAAAACAAGCAATATAACCAACTTATGGTCTAAGAAATAAAACTTAAGCAATAAAAACTTATGCAATACAAGCAATTCCAGGATTTCACATAGCTCTAATATAAAACAATTCCATAACAACGGGCAATATCAGAATTCTGATTTAGATTTATTCATATAAATCTACATAAAATACAAGCAATATAACCAACTTATAATCTTAGAATTTAACTTATGCAATACAAACTTATGCAATACAAGCAATTCCAAGATTTCACATAGCTCTAATATAAAGCAATTCAATGACAACAGTCAATACCAGAATTCCAGAATTCTGATTTAGATTTATTCATATAAATCTACATAAAATATAAGCAATATAACCAACTTATAGTCTCAGAATTTAACTTATGAAATACAAACTTATGCAATACAAGCAATTCCATGATTTCACATAGGTCTAATATAAAGCAATTCCAGGACAACACTCATTTCCAAAATTCCAGAATTAGATTTATTCATATAAATCTACATAAAATACAAGCAATGTAACCAACTTATAGTCTCAGAATGTAACTTATGCAATACAAACTAATGCAATATAAACTAATACAATACAAGCAATTTAACCAACTTAGAGTTGTCTTGGTAACATCCATTGGAAAACTTATGCACATAGATTTAAATTCATAGAATAAGTTTACTCTGCCTATGCATGTCTATTAGATCAATGAATGTCATTGACCTTGCCATTGAGTTTCTAAATAATCAGTCAAAAATATTCTTAAAAGATACTCGTGGCAATAAGAAATTAACTAAACCTACGGAAAATGCATCTAAACATTGATTTAGGATGCGGACTTGTTGAGTTATAGGCAGGATTGACAAAATGACAAGAACTTGTCTAGGCAAATGTTGAAAACAGACAAAGAATTTGATATATGCTTTGTTCCTGGAAAAATGTCTTTATATACAAAACATGCTCATAATTCCAGTCAACATGCTATAAACTCCATCTACTAACTCAACCGAATTTAATCACTAAACGACGAGCTTATTTCCCGGAGGCAAAGTTTAATAGACAAACAAAAACAAAATTATAAGGACACCATGACAATACCTATAACTAAATTCACAAAATGTTCAATTAGCAAGATAACACATGGATGTATATTAGGTATTGATATATCAAAGCAAAAGATGATAACAAAGAGAGGCAATAATATTAAGTATCCACAATTAAATACATATATACCGATGGATATCCTTTATAGAACAGCCGATAAGGGTATACGTTCAAGCAATATAATGCGTAGATGCTCACCCGCTATTTCAATCTGCAATCTGAGTTATCGATGCTCACCAGCTATTTCAAGCAACAGAATGCGTAGATCTTCATGCCGAATAGAGCACGAATGGTACTACAAAGCATGTAAACAAAATCAGCTACTAATGCATTGTGTACAGTAAGAAGAGGCATTCACCATTTGTTGCAGTCTCGATAACTTGCATAGTGATGTTAGTATCTAAATTAACTTTCTACCTACTCCTGCATTGATGATTCTTCTAGGTGATACAACTAAAGGAATGGAATATATCAATTCCTAGAAACTTTTGCCAATAAAATATTGGAATTGGCTTGTACACTTTTCGTTAACTCTAGAATATTCCAACTCCTAGCCAAAGGTTAACCAAACTGCACACCAGACTAGCTCTAAGTTTAAGTATACCAAATAGCTTTCATGATTAGGAAGATGATAAGTCCTTCTATCTTGTTGCATATTGACTAATAAAACTCATGTTGGCTCACCTCCCACTCCTAGCACTAAAAAATGCCTTACAGCTTACTTTTGTTGTGAGTGGGGAGGCAGCCATTCCTGCATTGCTATTGTTAGTTAGAGCCCTAGAGCCAATCATTTGATGATTGTATGGACTCATGTATATCATATTCTTGTATATTAATAAAGGCTTTTGTTTGGTTATTATACTTATTTATATTAGTGCCAAATAGACTAAGTATAATAGCGTCCTTGAGTAGAAGGTTCATACCTATATCAATCGATTAGTTGAATCGATAGTGAGATGATATAGGGAACACTACTCAAAATCATTCCTAGTCGAGTATTAGCATTCAGGGACAATGTTAATACAATAAGACTAGCATGTAGGTCAGCTCGATGACTTGATCTCACAAGTCATGGATATAGAGATATCAAGCTGACACATGGGTATGCATTAGAGAATGTATACTGAATGACCCGCCATGAGAAAGTATCATGGATCGTTATATGAGTGTCATATACTTTCTCATGTGGCTATTAGTATGACTATTAGTCCTTAGACCTGAAGTCACCATGGATCCCTACATAAGGAGTTATGTACTTTAGTTTCGTCAAACGTCACCCGTAATTGGGTGGACTATAAAGGCGATTACTGGGTATATAACGAATTATGTAGAGGGATGTGAGTGATGTAGATGGGATCTATCCCTCCCATATGACGGGAGCGACATCGGTATTCTTGATAGAGTGAGACCACTAAGTGCATGGCCATGCCCAAATGAGTCAACATTAGATGTTGAGCTCATTTGATCGAGTGAGTCTACTTGGAGTTCAAGATTTAGATTGATTAGAGGATGACACGGTCTATGCCTCACATTGATCAATCTAGATGTCTAGGATAGAAGGACATTTGTCACATATTGTGAGGAGTCACAATTAGTAGTCACAAGGTGATGTTGGATCTCAACATTCTTGTAACTTGGGTAGTAATGATGTGTTGCTAGATACCGCTCATTACTTATGCTCCTAAATGAGTTTAGGGCATTGCCAATGTTACAAGAACCTATAGGGTCACACACTTAGGACAATTAGGTGGAGATTAGGTTCATTTGATGAACCAAGAGGATTAGATTCATTTGATGAATCAAATTGGATTAAGAGTAATCCTAATTGGGCTAACTTGAGTTCGACTCAAGTTGATTCATGTGTTAAATGAGTCTAATTTAGATTTTGACTCATTGAATCAATTCAATTTAATGAATTAGATTCATTATATTAAGTTGGCTCGAATCAAATGGTTGGATTAGATCCACCATGGTAGAGATTGAGTCAAGTTTGACTTGACTTGAGAAGGAAGACCAAAGGTCAATTTTGAATTGACCTTTTGCCACCTCATTGGTGAGTTGGCATTAGGTGGACCAATAATGATGTTCCACATCATCATGGGTGCCACCTCATGAAAGTTACAAAGCCACTCTCTTAATGGTTTCATATTAATTGCAATTAATGCAATTAATTTGTAATGGTTTCATATTAATTGCAATTAATGCAATTAATTAGAGAGATTTTGAAAGTGGCCGGCCACTTTGTTTTTGGGTGTGAATTTGATTTTTCCATTCAAGTGGTGTAACTTCTTCTTCTCCCTTGTGTTCTTCCTCTCAAGCTCTCCCTCTCCCTCTCCTCCTCCCTTGGCCGAACCACATAGGTGCTAGCACACCTTGGTTTTTGGTCATCTCCATCTAGTGTGTCCGTGTGGATACTTCTAGAGGACCGGCGCTTGACAGTCTTGAGATCCGGCATCATTTGGACGAGCGGGAACGCGAAGGGCATCGCTACAAGGGTAAACATTTTTCTCGTAGATCTAAGTAGTAGATCAGTTTTTGAACTCGTACAAGAAATAGTTTTTCGAATTTTGTATACGAATCTTTGCACGGATCTACGGCTTTGGGTCCTTCGGGGTTTCCGCGACGCGAAAAAGCGGTTTTCGTGGCCCGAAGAACCCAACAGTGGTATCAGAGCCACGTGCAAAGACTTGTACGAGTTAGTTTTTGGTTTTTGGAAAACAAAACTTCTGTGATTTTCTGTAAAAATTCAATTTTTATGTTTTATGGGTAATTTTTCCTTATAGGCGAAGCACAAGTGTCTCGGCACTTGTAGGCTTCGGCTATCGGGAAGAATTTTCCCAAACGGCTTCGTTTCGACCCAAAATCTTTTGGGACAGCGGACTCGGGTGCCTTTATATCGCAACGGAGCAACTCACGATGGTTAGATCGTGGGTAGGGGCGCTGCCCCTAACCCCGCAAGGGGATTTGCTCCGCGATCGCACCCGAAATCGCTAAAAACGAACCCGTCGGGAAGATTTTTCCGAAACGGTAATGTCTCGGCCCAAATCGTTTTGGGACAGCGGGTTTAGGCGCTGTTGGATCGCAAAGGAACCCTCGCGATGGTTAGATCGCGGGTAGGGGCGCTGCCCCTGGGCCCCGCAAGGGGATCCGTTCCGCGATTGCGCCCGAAACCGCTAAACGGGACCGCCGGGAAATTTTACTTGTAAAATTGTAAAAATTATTTTTAAAATTACAGAAAATAAGAAAATATATAATTTTGAATTATATATTAATTTTGTGATAGTCATGGCCCAAAACCCAATATGATTGGTTGTGTTGTAATTCATAATACGACCTGCGTGCCGTGATGTGTTTTCGCGTGTTGTATTTATTTTATTATTCGCGACCTGCGCGTCGTGCCTCGTCTTTTATTCTTGTTGTAAATTAGATTTAGACTCGAATGTAACTCGAGTTTCAAATTGTAATGTACAAATTGGAGCGGTGGAGGATCCACACGAGACGGAATTCCGAGGCGGGCACGAGCAACACAAGGTGGTCAAAGGGAGGAGCTTGGAGAAGCTGTTGACCCTAGGTTGACCATTCGATCTTCTCATTGGCTTGAGAAGATCATAGTAGGGTCATGACTAAATCACAAATAGATTAATTAATTAATTATTATGTATCTGATGCATGTTTAATAGTTAATTAATTAATTAGTGCCTTAACGATTAGATTAGATCTAAGTCGTGCACATGATGCACCCTTGCGATTAGATTAGATCTAAGTCGTGCACAAGATGCATCCTTCTCGATTAGATTAGATCTAGATCGAACCAACTCTAAATGCCTAACCGTGCCGTGATACCTATCACTACCTCGATCACATGTATTGTTGAATCTGCCAAAGCAGAGCAATACATATTATCTTGGTAGGGTACGGAGGGACAATCTTGGTCCCACCTATCAACGCATGGGTGAATAAAAACTCAATTAGATTGAGTATTCCTAGTTACTCGGTTGGATCGAGTCAACTATAGGCATTATTCCAACGGTTGGAAAAGATAGGTCAAAATCACATCTATATTAACTCTCGGGCGTATTAGCCAAAGCTAACTCGAGTTTTAATATAAATGCGGATATTGATTCTATAAACAAGAGTTGCATAGAGATGTAATTGGTAATCGTTACATACCGATCATACTAAGCCTTGGGCGTATTAGCCAAAGCTAACTCAAGGGTTAGTATGATGTGGATCTTGTCCCACAAGAATTATAGAATTCAGTGGGAGCATCGTTTAATTAAAGGCCTAATTAAATGATTTTAAAGAATATGATATTTATTTCTGCAAATTTTCTGTTGTAGATAACCATGACGTCGAACACGAATTCCTTCTCCCTGCGATCTGTCCTTGAGAAGGACAAGCTCAACGGAGCGAATTTCCTGGACTGGTACAGGAACTTGAGAATAGTTCTCACCCAGGAGCGTAAGCTGTACGTTCTGGAGCAGCCCATTCCGGAGGCTCCTCCTGCCAATGCCCCGCGAGCCGACAAAGATGCTAATAAGAAGCATCAAGACGACGCATTAGATGTGTCCTGTCTAATGCTCGCGACCATGAACTCAGAGCTTCAGAAGCAACATGAGTTGATGGGCGCTTACGATATGGTTGAGCATCTTCGCCAACTATATCAGGGACAAGCGAGGCATGAGAGATTTGAGATCTCGAAGGCATCATTGCAAGATGTCAGACGGGGCTCCTGTAGGTCCTTATGTACTCAAGATGATTGGGTACATAGAGAACCTACAAAGACTGGGGTTCCCACTTGGCCAAGAGTTGGCCACTGACTTGATCTTGCAGTCCTTGCCAGATAGCTATAGTCAATTCGTTCTGAACTATAACATGAACGAGATTGACAAGCCACTGCCCGAGCTACTTAGTATGTTACGAACTGCTGAGATTAACCTTAAGAAGGTTAAGCTCATTCTGATGGTTCAGAAGCACAAGGGCAAGGGCAAGCCCAAAGGTAAGGGAAAGTCCCAAACCAAGGGCAAAGGCAAGGCATTGAAGCCTGTAGGAGGGGTCACCAAGGATGCTACCTGCTTCCACTGCGGTCAGACCGGGCACTGGAAGAGGAACTACAAGGTATACTTGGAGGATCTAAAGAAGAAGCGAAGTGAGACTTCCACTTCAGGTATATATGTTATAGAAGTCAATCTATCTATTTCTACATCATGGGTATTAGATACTGGATGTGCTTCTCACATTTGTACTGATGTGCAGGCGCTGAGAAATAGCAGAGCATTGGCAAAGGGCGAGGTGGACCTACGAGTAGGCAATGGAGCATGGGTTGCTGCTGTTGCTGTAGGAACTTATCAGCTATCTCTGCCCTCTAGGCTTGTACTAGATTTAGATGATTGTTGTTATGTGCCTGCTCTTACTAAGAACATAGTTTCAGTTTCTTGTTTAGATAAGAAAGGATACTCTTTTATAATAAAAGACAAATGTTGTTCTGTTTATTTAAAAGATATGTTCTATTGTAGTGCACCACTAATAAACAGACTCTATATTCTAGACCTTGAGAGCCCTATCTATAACATTAGTACCAAGAGGTTCAAGTCAAATGACATGAACCAAACCTACCTCTGGCACTGTCGCTTAGGTCATATAAATGACAAGCGCTTATCCCAGCTCCATAAGGATGGTTTGCTGCACTCATTTGATTTAGAATCATATGAGATATGCGAGTCATGCCTACGAGGCAAGATGACCAAGACGCCCTTTAGTGGGCATAGTGAGAGAGCAACTGATTTGTTAGGACTCATACATAGTGATGTATGTGGCCCTTTCAATGTTGCTGCTAGAGGCGATTATAGGTACTTCATCACATTTACTGATGATTTCAGTAGATACGGTTATGTGTACTTGATGACACATAAGTCGGAATCCTTTGAAAAGTTCAAAGAATTCAAGAATGAAGTACAGAACCAGCTTGGCAAGAGTATTAAGATACTTCGATCCGATCGAGGTGGAGAATACTTAAGCCATGAGTTTCGTGACTATTTAGCTGAGTGTGGGATTCTATCCCAACTCACTCCTCCTGGAACACCACAGTGGAATGGTGTGTCCGAAAGGAGGAATCGTACCCTATTAGATATGGTACGATCTATGATGAGTCACACAGATCTTCCGACATCTCTATGGGGATATGCTCTAGACACGGCAGCTTTCATACTCAACCGAGTTCCATCAAAGGCCGTGATAAAGACACCATATAGGATATGGACTGGGAGAGATGCCCAGGTGTCTTTCATGGGGAGTTGGGGTGTGAGGCTTACGTACGACGTCAAGTCTCAGACAAGTTAGGACCCAAATCCGACAAGTGTTATTTCATTGGATATCCCAAGGAAACTAAGGGATATTACTTCTACATTCCCAGTCAGCACAAGGTAGTTGTGGCAAAGACTGGGGTCTTTCTAGAAAGGGACTTTGTTTCTAGAAAGACTAGTGGGAGTACCTTTGATCTTGAAGAAGTTCAAGATGCGAACGATAGCACTGGAGCCTCGATGGAAGTTGAACTAGAACCACAAAGTGTTGTGGATGATGTTGTTCCACAAGGAGTTGAGGAACAACAACCAGTTCAAGTAGACATACCTCTTCGCAGGTCTGATAGGGTACGTCGTCAGCCTGAGAGATATTCATTTCTCGTGTCTGACCATGATGACGTTGTGCTCATAGAGGATGAGCCTAACACCTATCAGGAAGCTGTGATGAGACCAGATTCCGAGATATGGCGGATGGATATCAAAAACCGCGTTTCTGAATGGAAACATACTCGAGGATGTGTACATAACACAACCTGAGGGTTTTTGTAGTTCCACAGCCATAGGATCTATCATGTATGTCATGTTATGTACTAGACCTGATGTCTCGTATGCTATGAGCATGACGAGCAGATACCAGTCGATCCGGTGAAAGTCACTGGATAGCGGTCAAGAATATTCTTAAGTACTTAAGAAGGACTAAAGAATATTTCTTGATATATGGAGGCGATGATGAGCTAGCTGTAAAGAGTTACAGTGATGCTAGCTTCCAGACTGACCAGGATGATTAAAAATCGCAGTCGAGGTTCGTGTTTTGCTTGAATGGTAGTGCTATGAGCTGGCAGAGTTCACAGCAGTTCTACAACGTTTCCATCTCATTCGAGAGATTATCGATAGAGGAGATGTGAAGATTTGCGGAGTACCTACAGAGGCTAACATTGCAGATCCCTTGACCAAGGCTTTGGCACAGAGAAAACATGATGGTCACACTAGGTCTTTAGGCTTTAGAGCTTATACTGATTGGCACTAGTGCTAGTGGGAGATTGTTAGTTAGAGCCCTAGAGCCAATCATTTGATGATTGTATGGACTCATGTATATCATATTCTTGTATATTAATAAAGGCTTTTGTTTGGTTATTATACTTATTTATATTAGTGCCAAATAGACTAAGTATAATAGCGTCCTTGAGTAGAAGGTTCATACCTATATCAATCGATTAGTTGAATCGATAGTGAGATGATATAGGGAACACTACTCAAAATCATTCCTAGTCGAGTATTAGCATTCAGGGACAATGTTAATACAATAAGACTAGCATGTAGGTCAGCTCGATGACTTGATCTCACAAGTCATGGATATAGAGATATCAAGCTGACACATGAGTATGCATTAGAGAATGTATATTGAATGACCCGTCATGAGAAAGTATCATGGATCGTTATATGAGTGTCATATACTTTCTCATGTGGCTATTAGTATGACTATTAGTCCTTAGACCTGAAGTCACCATGGATCCCTACATAAGGAGTTATGTACTTTAGTTTCGTCAAACGTCACCCGTAACTGGGTGGACTATAAAGGCGATTACTGGGTATATAACGAATTATGTAGAGGGATGTGAGTGATGTAGATGGGATCTATCCCTCCCATATGACGGGAGCGACATCGGTATTCTTGATAGAGTGAGACCACTAAGTGCATGGCCATGCCCAAATGAGTCAACATTAGATGTTGAGCTCATTTGATTGAGTGAGTCTACTTGGAGTTCAAGATTTAGATTGATTAGAGGATGACACGGTCTATGCCTCACATTGATCAATCTAGATGTCTAGGATAGAAGGACATTTGTCACATATTGTGAGGAGTCACAATTAGTAGTCACAAGGTGATGTTGGATCTCAACATTCTTGTAACTTGGGTAGTAATGATGTGTTGCTAGATACCGCTCATTACTTATGCTCCTAAATGGGTTTAGGGCATTGCCAACGTTACAAGAACCTATAGGGTCACACACTTAGGACAATTAGGTGGAGATTAGGTTCATTTGATGAACCAAGAGGATTAGATTCATTTGATGAATCAAATTGGATTAAGAGTAATCCTAATTGGGCTAACTTGAGTTCGACTCAAGTTGATTCATGTGTTAAATGAGTCTAATTTAGATTTTGACTCATTGAATCAATTTAATTTAATGAATTAGATTCATTATATTAAGTTGGCTCGAATCAAATGGTTGGATTAGATCCACCATGGTAGAGATTGAGTCAAGTTTGACTTGACTTGAGAAGGAAGACCAAAGGTCAATTTTGACTTGACCTTTTGTCACCTCATTGGTGAGTTGGCATTAGGTTGACCAATAATGATGTTCCACATCATCATGGGTGCCACCTCATGGAAGTTACAAAGCCACTCTCTTAATGGTTTCATATTAATTGCAATTAATGCAATTAATTTGTAATGGTTTCATATTAATTGCAATTAATGCAATTAATTAGAGAGATTTTGAAAGTGGCCGGCCACTTTGTTTTTGGGTGTGAATTTGATTTTTCCATTCAAGTGGTGTAACTTCTTCTTCTCCCTTGTGTTCTTCCTCTCAAGCTCTCCCTCTCCCTCTCCTCCTCCCTTGGCCGAACCACATAGGTGCTAGCACACCTTGGTTTTTGGTCATCTCCATCTAGTGTGTCCGTGTGGATACTTCTAGAGGACCGGCGCTTGACGGTCTTGAGATCCGGCATCATTTGGACGAGCGGGAACGCGAAGGGCATCGCTACAAGGGTAAACACTTTTTCTCGTAGATCTAAGTAGTAGATCGGTTTTTGAACTCGTACAAGAAATAGTTTTTCGAATTTTGTATACGAATCTTTGCACGGATCTACGGCTTTGGGTCCTTCGGGGTTTCCGCGACGCGAAAAAGCGGTTTTCGCGGTCCGAAGAACCCAACAGCTATGTCGTTAGCAAATTGATGACAACTAGCAAATTAGCACTTACCATCTTTCTATACCATGTATCACTTTCAGTGCAATATTAGTAGTATAAGCATAGTGAGAACTTCGGACCTTCATGAAGAGACAAGAAGAAAAATCATAAACAAAAATATAACCGAAAATGGCTATTATAAATGGACCTTTTGTAGAGATTCCTTTCATTAAACATCCTGCATCATATTTCTCTTGGTGAATTGCCACATAGACTGATTTCACCAGATCAGTATCCATTGGCTCTAGGGGATGACTTGCTCCATTGAAAGAACTGCTTCCTCCTTCAAAGGAGTCAACACTCCTGAAGCTATCAACCTCAGGGGTTGATTCATTTTGATCAACCAATGTGCCTTGTATTTCAGATTCCTTTAGAACAAGTGCATCAGCATTTTGAGATCCCCAAACAACATCCGCACATTGTTCATTCCTTGAGCTACTTACGTGCGCGCTTGAAACCTTATGAAGAGAAGAACTTTGAGTGGATAGCATCTTGAACTCAGGAATCATATCCATTTGGAGTAAAGTTATATCATCACTTACGTTTGTCTAATCAATTGATTATAAGAACTCCGAATTCTGCTATAGCAAAAGTAGTAGATTACACAGCAAAGTCTCATTTCTTATCGTCCCCCAAACTATAAATCAAGAGTGACTATTAGCTTATTAACTTTGACACTGCAGACATGATGAATTCCAGAAGCCGAGCAGTAAATTCTCCACTTTTCTCTCCAGTAACCTAAAATACCAAAAAAAAGAAACACTTATTAGAACAAATCTGATTAATTGATCTCCATACCCAAATCAAAGCACTATATTAGCCTTTGCAACTTGTAGAAATGGATAATAAAATCATAAATAGGAATGTAATTAGACATTTTTATCTATGTTCCCTTCCTAATCTTTTTGAAATAACCAGGTAACTACAAGCAAGCCAAAATTAATATTGAAATAATAGTGTATACAAAGCATTCACTATAATATTGAAACAACATCTCAGTTCATAAGACTTCCAAGGAATCAGTTGAGTTCACAACGAAAAGACTTATATAGTGCTGTAGTTCATTCCTTTTTTTCAACTTGATATAACAAAAACTAATTCCGAGAAACAATAAACTTGTTAAGATTTCTATAATGTATAAGAAACTAAGGCTAAACACTATCAGGCAATAAATCTGCAAATGAAGATTTTTCACAGTACTTCCGCATCTTCATTCTTAACAAACTACGTACAAAAGAAGTTGAAAAATGATAGCTAAAACATTTGAATATTAATTCACTTCTTACATGCAAATCTTGTAGGAAAATACATAGCAGCAACTGCAGGGTTAAAATACAAAAGAAGGAAACACAAAATCAAAATTGTACCCAAATTGACTAAGCCATCGTCCTAGAGTTGCAAAAACAATATAGTTCATGAAACAAATACCAAATGTCAATCTTCCAACTAGATCCACTAAACTTCCCAGATCAAAATCAACGATCTAAAGCACAAAAAATTCAAGGCCAAACACGGAAGATGTACACCGAGAAACGAGATTCACTGGCAGGAATTCTCAAATCCAGTGATAACACAGTCCAATATTTCTCTCATGGCAAAACAAATCAAACTCCAAACGCTTAAACAGACAGCTCAAGCTATAGCATCCAGAGCGAAAATGCACCATGCATCTAACTCAGGCCAAATCCTTGTTCCATGCCCCAAATAAAAAAAAACACAAAACCCGAGATCTGCAACACAATGTCCAAAGACGGAAGCTTCACCTAATAATGGGCGAAGCACAACGTAATCGGGAGTATGAGAGAAGCGTGGGCACCAGATCCAGAAGCAGAAAACCCTAACAAGATGACGGCGCACTGCTGTGAATCGTGAGAGAGTGGAGCGTTGAGCGGAACCAACCAACAAAAAGTACAATTGCCACATTTCTCTCCGAGATGTGTCTTGTATTATAAGCCACACCGGGATGCTTTGTTGATTAACTGATTCCTTAGAAGTCTTTCCGTTGTGTACACACCGGGATGAACCTGGTGGCCGACCGACATGCCATGGATGTGGTGGCTAGGAAAGCTCTCGTTGACTGTTGGATTAACGCCATCAAGCGGGTCAAGATTTCCACTCATCCCTAGTAGTGGAGATCTTTTGCTAGCGCTCGAATTCTTCAAGCCTCTGAGTTGGATCAGAAACAATTTAGGAACAGAAGTTCAAAGACAACAGAAACAAGTTAAGTCTAACAAAAAAAGCAGAATGGGAAAAAAAGAGGACATCGTCGTGGAGGAAGATCCGGCAAAGGCGGACGGTCAGTCGACAGGACGGCGTGAAGAGATTGTATGAGGAGAGGGAAAGAAAAATGGCTAGGTTTAAAAGCGAAGGGGAAGACACGACGCCGAAAAGGTATTCAGAGAGAGGGAAAGAAAAAACTGCGCGCGAGGGGAAAAAAGACCAAAGTCAAATACAACGGTTTTATCAAAACTGTTGTTGTAACCCCTAAAAACGTGGATAAAGACAACGATTTATAAAACCGTTGTAAAAAGTGTTGTCGTTTTAAAAAGAAGTCGCTCAATGACAACAGTTTTCACAAAACCGTTGCCTTTTATATTTAATGGGGAGTTCAAAGACAACGGTTTTGGCAAAAACCGTTGTCTTTGAGCAAATACACAATGCTTTCTCTTAAAACCGTTGTCGTAGGGGTATTGTCTTTTAACATTTTTGTTGTAGTGATCATAAATATAATTTCTCTCCTTTCCTTTCAGCACACCCCTGCTGGGACCCCTTGGTTACTAGAGTCATCTATAAGTCGTAGGGTCTAATAGGTCTCGGGTTCAATTCCCGCTTAGGCTGTTTTATGTTTTTATTTAATTTTTCTACTTCTGCTACTCCAAAAATTCTATAAAAATATTCTAAAATTCTAGAAAAATAATATAATATTTATAAAATTTATCTTGAGAATTTTTGAGCGTTACAATCCCCCATACCATATAAAAAGTTCATCCTCGAACTTAGAATAACTCTGGGTACTTCTGTCTCATACTAGCTTATGTCTCCCAAGTTGCCTCTTCTGTTGTGTGATTTTGCCATATGACTTTTACTAATGGTACTTCCTTATTCCGCAATTTCTTAACTGCTCGGTCTATTATCTGAATAGGCCGACTGTCATAGCTGAGGTCTTCGCGGACTTGTACCGTCTGAGGCTCAATCACCTGGGTGGCATCTGGGATATGCTTCTTCAGCATAGAGACATGAAATACGTTATGGATAGCTGACATCTCCTAGGGTAGCTCTAGCTCATATGCTACCTTGCCAACTCTTCTGGTGATGAGGTATGGTCCCACATATCTGGGACTTAATTTTTCCTTTTTCCCAAAACGCATTACTCCCTTCATGGGAGCCACTCGGAGAAATACTGTATCCCCAACTGAAAACTCTAAGGGTCAGCGCCACGTATCAGCATAGCTTTTCTGGCGACTCTGAGCTATCTCTATCTTCTGACGGATCTGCTGTATAGCTGCTGTGGTATCTGCTACTAGATCTATCTGAAATCTAGCTCTTTCTATTCACCACTTTCATACCAGCAGATTGGAGATCTACACCTCCGCCCGTAGAGAGCCTCGTAGGGTATCATGCCGATAGTGGCCTGATAGCTATTGTTGTATGCAAATTCTGCTAAGCACAGATATTTGCACCAACTTCCTTTGAAGTCTAGGGTACATGCTCGGAGCATATCTTCGAGTACCTGATTTACTCGCTCCGTCTGTCCATCTGTCCGAGGATGGAAAGTTGTGCTAAACTTTAACCTGGTGCCCAATGCTGACTGTACACACTCCCAGAAGTGTGACGTGAATCTACTATCTCTTTCTGATATAATGGTCTGTGGGACTCCATGCAGTCTGACAATCTCCTTGAGAAACAACTGAGCCAGTTGTTCCATGGAGTAGGATATCCTGATAGCTAAGAAGTGGGCTGATTTAGTCAATTTGTCGACTATTACCCAGATGGTATCAAAACCATTCGTGGTTCTGGGTAGTCCCACTATGAAATCCATGGAAATATCCTCCCACTTCCATTCTGGAATCTGAATAGGCTGTAGAACTCCTCCTGGTCTCTGGTGTTCTGCCTTAACCCTCTGGTAGGTCAGACAGGTACTGACATATCTAGCGATGTCTCTCTTCATTCCAGGCCACCAAAAATGTTTCTTTAGGTCTTGGTACATCTTGGTGGAACCAGGATGCATCGTATAAGGAGTCCTGTGGGCCTCGTCTAGGATCTTCCTCCATAATTCCTCCTGATCCGGAACGCATAGTTTGTCCCCAAAATATAATACCCCACTATCGGATACTCTGAACTCTCCACTTTCTGATTCTGCTAACCCTTGCTTGATCTTCTAAATTTCAGGATCCTGATCCTGAGCTGTCTGAATGTCACCAAGTAGGGTAGATGCTAAGGTCATAGTAGAGAGCTGTCCAACTATAAGTTCGAGACCGAAATCTGTAATTTCCTTTTGTAGGGGCAGTGACATGGCTGCTAAGGATAATAAGGTAGCATTGGACTTCCTGCTAAGTGCGTCTGCCACCTTATTGGCTTTTCCTGGGTGGTAGAGGATGTTTATGTCATAGTCTTTGACCAGCTTGAGCCATCTGTGCTGTCACATATTCAGATCCTTCTGAGTGAAGAAGTACTTCAAACTCTAATGATCTGTATACACTCTACACTGAGCTCCATACAAGTAATATCTCCAAATTTTGAGGGAGAAAACAACTGCTGCAAGCTCAAGGTCATGAATAGGGTAGTTCCTCTCATAATCCTTGAGTTGTCTGGAGGCATAGGCAATCACCTTGCCATTTTGCATCAGTACTACTCCTAGTCCCAATTTTGAAGTATCACTGTAAATATCAAAGTTGTCTGTACTTTCTGGCAGAGTCAGAATGGGTGCACTGGTCAATCTTCTTTTGAGCTCGATGAAGCTGTTCTCACAGTCCTCTGTCCACTGAAATTTTCTGTTCTTCCTGGTGAGAGCTGTTAGTGGGGAGGCTATCCTAGAGAAATCCTCTACAAATTTTCTGTAGTAGCCTGCTAGTCCCAAAAAGCTTCTGATTTCACAGGCGTTCTTAAGTCTTTTCCAGTTACTCACAACCTCTATCTTACTGGGGTCTACCATGATACCATCCTTGTGTTAGGACCAAAAGTAGCTAGAGGGGGGGGGGGGGTGAATAGCTCGTCGCGTGCTCGTTGCTCGGTGTTGCTTGTTTCTTCAAGAATGCGCAGCGGAAAATACATAAACAAACACAAACACGCTAACACTAGGAGTTTACTTGGTATCCACCTCCAACGGAGATGACTAATCCAAGGATCCACACCACGCACGCACCCTCCACTATGAAAACACTCCTTTTCGGTAACTACCGAGGGCGGAGAAGCCCTACAAGACTCTCAGTACAAGAAGAAAGGAAAGGGAAACAAAATACAAGCGCAAAGCTTACAATGAGTACAGAAAACCCTAACCCTAGCTTCTCTTCTTGCCTTTGATCCGCCTCTTGACTTGGAAATCTTCCAAGATCCTTCAAGAACTGACGATCTGATCTTTGAGAGCGCTGTGGAGGAGTTGGCGAGAGATCTGGAGTGAATCGGTGAAGAGATGCCGAAGGAAATGAACGCCTGCGGCTTAAATCGACGCTAACGGTCGAATCCCGATCGATTGGAATGCTCCCAATCGATCGGGGAGGCTTTAGATCGATCCACGGATCGATCCAGAGCGCCTCTGTGCTCTGGAAAAACTTCTGGATCGATTCACGGATCGATCCAGCGCTTATCGCGCGAAGCAGCAGCGTCCCAATCGATCCACTGATCGATTGGGACCTCTGGATCGATTCACGGATCGATCCAAAGGGGTTCTGTTCTCGGGGCCTCACCGGATCGATCGGTGGATCGATCCAAACCTGCTAGATCAATCGGCTGATCAATCCAGATCTTGGTTTTTGCCCAAAACCAAGCCCAAAGCCCCCTAAACCAACATCTAGTCAACCATGACTTGTTGGTACATAAGACCTAGCATTCGGTCACCCTTGACCAGCTAGGACTCTCTCACCAAGTGTCTGGTCAATCCCTTTGACCCACTTGGACTTTTCTCTTCTTGCCAAGTATCCGGTCACTCCCTAAGACCTACTTGGACTTTTCTTTCTCGTGCAAGTATCCGGTCAATCCTTTGACCTACTTGGACTCTCACCAGATGTCCGGTCAACCTTGACCCATCTGGATTTCTCTGCCTGGTTTCACTCACCAGGACTTCCAACTGCCTAGCTTCACTCACTAGGACTTTCACCTGGCTTCACTCACCAGGATTTTCTTACTGCCTAGCTTCACTCACTAGGACTTCCAACTGCCTAGCTTCGCTCACTAGGTCTTTCACCTGGCTTCACTCACCAGGACTTTCCATCTGCCTAGCTTCACTCACTAGGTCTTCCAATTGCCTAGCTTCACTCACTAGGTCTTTCACCGGCTTCACTCACCAGGATTTTCCTCCCGCCTAACATCCAGTTAGGACTTCCAGTCAAGTATCCGGTTATCCTTGACCTACTTGACTCTTCTTCAATCAATATCTTATTGTCAAACATCTAAACCCAAACCAAGACTCAGCTTGGTCAACCAGGTCAACCTTGACCTGAGGGATGTTGCACCAACAATCTCCCCCTTTTTGATGTTTGACAATACCACAATAACACTTACAATACCACATGTAAGTTAGGCTAATCCCATAGCCTCATTCTTCATGCCACTAGGTAATGAAAGCATAAGTTAAGCTTTTCATTCTCCCCCTAAGAGGGAAAACTCCCTCTTAGATAATGAAAGCCTAACTTACTCCCTTTCACACGTCCTTTCATTCTCCCCCTATTGGCACACATCAACCTATGCCCCCTCTTTGGGCACACTTCAACAAATCCATTTGTTGAAAACTCTCCCCCTGAAGAGTTGCTCATCATTGGTTACAACTTCACTCGTTGAACCAACATGATAATGAAGGTCCCATACCCTTCATTTATCCTTAACTTCTTCCTCAATGTAGAAAAATACCCAACCTTGAGCATTTTCTAACATCTTGAGTTCCCACTTGAAATAATAAGGATATCCACTCCCCATTTCAAGTTCAAAAGCTCGTCCATGAGCATTTTCTTTAAAGAAGGTTAACCACCTTCCAAGGTTCATGAAAAATAATTTTCATGCCTTTAAAGAGTCCCTCCCCCTAAAGACATGGTGGTAACTTCTGTCATTGCACCAACAATGACTTGGAATCCCTAAACCTTTAGGAAACCCAGATTTAGAAGTTTTGAGGTTCAAATGTTCAAAATTTGAAACAAACCTCAACCTAACTTCAATGAAGTCTTCCTTAACCATTCCATCCTTGTTTTCAACACGAAAACGCCCTTTTTATGTATACAAATGTATTTTAAGGGTTTGGAATGGTTACCTAGACTCAAAGAGGTTCAAAGATGCTGAAATCAGGCCTTCCCAGCCAAAATCAGCAACTTAGATCGATTGAAGTTGGGTTCCAATTGATTGAACCTTTCTGAATCGATCCACTGATCGATTCAGACTACCTGGATCGATCGGCTGATCGATCCAGCGAGCTTCTGCTCGCGTGATTTGCCTTCCATGGATCGATTCAGGCACTCCAATCGATCCATGGATCGATCGGAGCTCTGATAGTTGCTGAAATTCCATTTCAGTCAACTTCAGAAACCCTTAGAAAATTCTACAAAAATCCAAAAATCATGAAATTTCGTGTAGACATTATTTAGGCCATATACTATCAAAGAAAAATAGTTTTCTATAAAAATACTTCATATTTTCAAAGATTGACACAAACTTGAAAGTTTGCAAAAACTCTAGCGTTTTCTTCAAATTTGTGTCTAACTATTCAATGGTGATTACTATCAAAAGATAGCCTTCACCAAGGTTTTCCAAAATCACTTTGAAAACATTTTCAAAACCAATATCCCATCATGTTCCTTGGGCATAATGCACATGACTTGTACATTAGCTTTCCCAATGATGGGAAAACACATAACTATGTGTTTTGATGAACCTAAAAACTCAAAAGAATGTACTAAATCAACATCTTGAGCTTTGTTCATCATCCTAACATCTCACTTGTATCTAATGTGCACTAAAACACATACAAGTCACCTTATAGTCTTTGTGAGATGTAGATTTTGGTTTTGCCCTTATCTAGGGATCATGCATATTTATCTAGGCATTTTAAAGATATTAGACATCCACCTAGGATGTCACTTGTTAATAAGTGTTGTTAAATGCCATTTGTCCTTAATTACAAGGAATTAAACTAATGCATGATAATGTTATGGCATACATCAAAATAAAATAGCTTTCAAAAGAAAGATTCCTATCACTACATGATGTATGAATGTCATGACATGGTATTTTTGGATTTTGCATAATAAAACATGAATGCAAAAATAAACATGATGTCATGGCATATGATGAGCAAACAATCATGGCAAGATTTAGCATAAATAAAATATACTTAGATCAACTACCTAAGTATCCTTAAAATCTTAGCTAAACTTACAACTTAAACCTAGATTGCCCTAAAGTGCTTCATGAAAATGCCAACGCCTAAATTTGCATTTTTAATTCCCTTGATTAATTTATGCCAGTCGAAATTAAGCATATCCTCAAATGTTGGCATATTTCATTTTTCACAAGAGTAGCACTTTTAAATTAAGGCCCGGATTGCCTTAAATTTCCTAAGAACATACCACACTCCCAACTTGGTAGTTCTTATGAATTTCCCAATCTGTGCCATTTAGATTAAAATCAATTCTTCCACCATTAGGCACATTTTACTCTTTCAAGGAGTAAATAATACTTCCATTTCATTTTCAAAGGTTAACAAAACCTTGAAAATGCTCCTTGAGTGTCAATTTCCTCAAAGTTGGGTTAACTACCCTTCTAATCGGAGTTGACACTCTCTAACCCATTTATGGATTAGAGAAAATGCTCCTAGGAACCCAACACCTATTGGTGCTCCTTGGATGCTCTAGGTACTCACTAGGGATAACTTCCCTAGATACCTTCCTAGTTACCTTGTTGGGCTTCTTAGAAGCCTTGGTCACATTTTCTAGGTCAACTCTAGGGATAGCCTCCCTTGTGACCTTGTTAGTGACTTTCTTAGACTTCTTAGAAGTCTTAGTCACTTTGGTTGCAAAGAGACTTCTAGGGATATCTTCCCTTGTATCTTTGACTTGACCTCTAGACTTAGGGTTTGTTCCATAGCTATATGGAACCCTATGATAACTAGGCACATCCCTTTTAGCTTTAGGTTTGTATCCCAAACCTCTATGGCCATTGGATGGCTTTTGTACCCCTAAACCTAGGTCATGCTCATTTTGCCCTTTTAGGATATTTTCCATCCTTTTTAGGGTCTTTTCCATTTTATCAAGTCTTGATCTCAAGACTTGATTTTCTATCATTAAATCCTTAGTTTTTGATTTCTCATTACACCCATGAGCATTTTTGTTTTTGGGCTTGTATCTATTATCCTTAGTGTTCTTGCCCAAGTGTCCATCTACCTTCCTAACCTTAGGTTGGGTAGTTTTGGCATGTAGGGCCACATGCTTTTCCTTAAAGCCCTCATGCTTCCTATTCTTATGGTAAATTGCATTAAAATGATAAAAATTAGAACTATCATGTTTTTTACCATAAAGTAAAAGGGTAGGCTCAATAAAAGATACCTTCTTCTTTACCTTGGAGGCTCCCCCTTGACTAGTGCCTCCTTGAGCCTTGACCACCTTCTTCCCCTTGGGGCATTGACTTCGGTAATGCCCCTTTTGATTGCAAGAGAAGCATATAATATGCTCCTTGCTCTTCTTTGTGTTGGGAATGGTCTCCTCGGGCTTCTCCTTGCCCTTTTGCGTCACTTGACCCTTCTTCTTGGCCAAGTTGGGACACTTGCTCTTGTAGTGCCCACTTTCCCTACACTCAAAACATATTATATGATTTTTATTTTTAATTGAAACATTTATACCTTCTTGTGTAGAGATGGCACTTGCTCCTCCATTTGCTATTTCTTGAATTTCGGAGGTGGCACCATCTTCTTCTTCTTCACTTGACCCGGATGTAGAAGCTTCTCCTTCTTCTTGATCCGGCGTCACCAAGGATTGCTCCCCCTCAATCCTAGAGGTGGAGGCTTCATCATCTTGAACATGAAACAAGGAGTATGCTCCCTCCTTGTTCCCTTCGTTGCATTCCCTTGAGGATGAAGCTTCTTGGATTTCCTCTTCTTCGGAGGTTGAGCATCTCTCAACCTCGGAGTCCTCCTCTTGGTCTTGCTCCAAAGAGTCACCCTCTCTGGATTCTTCATGATCTTGTACAGTGGAGGGGATCTCTTCATGAAGCTTGGCCAATTTGCTCCATAGCTCCTTTGCATCTTCAAACTCTCCAATTTTACAAAGGATGGTGCTTGGCAATAAATTGACCAAAAGCTTGGTCACTTTGTCATTTGCCTCGCACCTTTGGGCTTGCTCCGGGCTCCATTTGCTTTTCTTTAGAACTTTGCCCTTTGAATTTCTTGGAGCCTTGAAGCCTTCCATTAGAGCAAACCATTGCTCTATCTCCATCATAAGAAAATTTTCGATTCTTGATTTCCAAGAATCGAAACTCGTAGAAGTGTATGGTGGAGCCACCCTTGTGTCAAATCCAAGCCCATCTTGGAATTGCATCTTGAAGTTGAGCTTGATAAAGTCTTGAACTTGAAGAATTTGCTCCAACTTCTTCACCCTCTAGCTTTTCTTGTTATGCTTGACCCTTCCGGCGATGATTCCGGTGAAGAGCGGCCTCGCTCTGATACCACTTGTTAGGACCAAAAGTAGCTAGAGGGGGGGTGAATAGCTCGTCGCGTGCTCGTTGCTCGGTGTTGCTTGTTTCTTCAAGAATGCGCAGCGGAAAATACATAAACAAACACAAACACGCTAACACTAGGAGTTTACTTGGTATCCACCTCCAACGGAGATGACTAATCCAAGGATCCACACCACGCACGCACCCTCCACTATGAAAACACTCCTTTTCGGTAACTACCGAGGGCGGAGAAGCCCTACAAGACTCTCAGTACAAGAAGAAAGGAAAGGGAAACAAAATACAAGCGCAAAGCTTACAATGAGTACAGAAAACCCTAACCCTAGCTTCTCTTCTTGCCTTTGATCCGCCTCTTGACTTGGAAAGCTTCCAAGATCCTTCAAGAACTGGCGATCTGATCTTTGAGAGCGCTGTGGAGGAGTTGGCGAGAGATCTGGAGTGAATCGGTGAAGAGATGCCGAAGGAAATGAACGCCTGCGGCTTAAATCGACGCTAACGGTCGAATCCCGATCGATTGGAATGCTCCCAATCGATCGGGGAGGCTTTGGATCGATCCACGGATCGATCCAGAGCGCCTCTGTGCTCTGGAAAAACTTCTGGATCGATTCACGGATCGATCCAGCGCTTATCGCGCGAAGCAGCAGCGTCCCAATCGATCCACTGATCGATTGGGACCTCTGGATCGATTCACGGATCGATCCAAAGGGGTTCTGTTCTCGGGGCCTCACCGGATCGATCGGTGGATCGATCCAAACCTGCTGGATCAATCGGCTGATCAATCCAGATCTTGGTTTTTGCCCAAAACTAAGCCCAAAGCCCCCTAAACCAACATCTAGTCAACCATGACTTGTTGGTACATAAGACCTAGCATTCGGTCACCCTTGACCAGCTAGGACTCTCTCACCAAGTGTCTGGTCAATCCCTTTGACCCACTTGGACTTTTCTCTTCTTGCCAAGTATCCGGTCACTCCCTAAGACCTACTTGGACTTTTCTTTCTCGTGCCAAGTATCCGGTCAATCCCTTTGACCTACTTGGACTCTCACCAGATGTCTGGTCAACCTTGACCCATCTGGATTTCTCTTGCCTGGCTTCACTCACCAGGACTTTACCAATTGCCTAGCTTCACTCACTAGGTCTTTCACCTGGCTTCACTCACCAGGATTTTTCTCCTGCCTAGCTTCACTCACTAGGACTTCCCAATTGCCTAGCTTCACTCACTAGGTCTTTCACCTGGCTTCACTCACCAGGATTTTTCTCCTGCCTAGCTTCACTCACTAGGACTTCCCAATTGCCTAGCTTCACTCACTAGGTCTTTCACCTGGCTTCACTCACCAGGATTTTCCTCCTGCCTAACATCCCAGTTAGGACTTCCCAGTCAAGTATCCGGTCATCCTTGACCTACTTGACTCTTCTTCAATCAATATCTTATTGTCAAACATCTAAACCCAAACCAAGACTCAGCTTGGTCAACCAGGTCAACCTTGACCTGAGGGATGTTGCACCAACACCTTGGAGATGATATGACCCAGAAAGGATACCTGATCGAGCCAGAATTCACATTTCATGAACTTGGCGTACAACTGGTTCTGCTGAAGGGTCTGTAGTACTATATTCAGGTGCTCTGTGTGTTCTTCCTGAGTTCTGGAATAGATAAGAATATCGTCGATGAACACGATAATAAACTTATCTAAGTATTCTCTGAATACTCGGTTCATGAGGTCCATGAAAGTAGCTGGAGCATTCATCACACCAAAGGGCATGACTACGAACTCATAATGTCCGTATCTAGTCCTGAAAGCTGTCTTGGGTATATAACCTTCTTTAACTCTAACCTGGTGATATCCTGATCTGAGGTCTATTTTAGAGAACACTGCTGCTCCCTTTAGCTGATTGAACAGGTCATCTATCCTGGGAAGAGGATACCTGTTCTTAATCGTGACTTGGTTTAGTGCCTGGTAGTCTATACACAGGCGCATGCTCCCGTCCTTCTTCTTCACGAACAATACAGGAGCTCCCCATGGTGAGTGACTAGGGCATACGAAACCCTTGTCAAGCAGCTCCTGTAGTTGCTCCTGAAGTTCCTTCAATTCGGTTGGAGCCATGCGGTAGGGTTCTTTGGAGATGGGATTCGTACAGGGAACAAGTTCTATCTCGAATTCAATCTCCATGTCTGGTGCTAGGCCTGGTAACTCCTCAGGGAAGACTGCTGGGTAGTCACATACCACTCGGACCTCTTCTAGCTGTTGGTCCTTGTTCTGACTGGTACTGACTACATGTGCTAAGAATCCTGTACATCCTGAATCCAGTGATTTCTGTGCTTTCAGAGATGAGAGAAACTTCTTGGTCTTTCTCTTTGGTTCTCCGATGTACCCAAACTGCACTCCTACTTCGGGTTGGAATACAACTCTCTGTTTACGGCACTCTATGGAGGCACCGTACTTAATCAGAAAGTCCATTCCCAAGATGACATCGTAATCAGCCATATCTAACACTATCAGATCACCAAAAAGCTCTCTATCTGCTATAATGACTGGCACTGCTCGGAGCCAGTGTGTGGATGTCATAATTTCTCCTGAAGGTAGGGTTGTCAAAAACTGAGCACTGAGTACCTCTGGAGATATTGCCAATTTTTCGGCGAATGTCCTGGATACAAAAGAATGGGTTGCCCCAGTATTGAATAAGACAGTTGCACTTTGCTGTAAAATACTAATCTGACCTATAACAACTATCGAGGCATTCGCTACGTCCTCTCTGGTGAGTGAGTAGATCCTCGCGTTCGTTGTGACTGAGGGGGCTTCTAGTCTGCCTTGGCTGATGTGTGGACTGTAACGCCCGCCCCTCCTGCTAGTAGAGGCGGGGTTACTTTCTACATACATACGTACATGAATTTCATAAAAAGAAACAGCGGAAGTAATTATTTTCTTTTCATTTAAAACACAACTAATCATACGAGCATGCTTAGCATAGTTATGAACTTAGAGAGTCATAATATCCATTTCTAACATAAGCATAAGTAAAGTGATCATGCAAGACATCAACATGAATTAAGCAAAGTTCATATCAATCCTAAATCAACATAAGCAGGTCTTTCTTTCTTAGCCAAGCCACCACCACACACATTTCCTGCCCCTCCTGCTGCTCCTTTAGTTTATCCATCCTTTACCTTTATCTGTGGTACAAGGAAAATAACTATAAGCACACAAGGCTTAGTGAGATTCTTTCCTACTCACAAATAAAACATGTCATAGCAAAATCATACAAACATATAGCATGGATACATGAGCATCTAACCAACATATCATGCTAGAGTATCATATCACATTTTAACATAGCATAAGAGAGAACATTATATCATACCATATCATAGAAGAAAAGAACATCATGTCATGTCATATCATAAAAGGAACATCATGTCATAACACAATTGAAGACATCATATCATATCATATCATAACGTAAAGTAAGCATCATGACATATCATATCATAGCATAAAGAACATCATATCATATCCATCATAACATAATCATGTATGCAATGAAAAAATGTCCTTTAAAACATGGGTAATATCATGTGCAAGATGCTTTTAAAAATAAAACATATCATATAATACTTGAACATAATATCATCATGAGGGCCCGGCTTGTACCACATACATACATAAATGCGCGCAATCCCTAGGACAGGGTAACTAGCCCCGAACCTACTAGGGATCTAGGTCCGTTCATAGTCCGTTGACCTAGGGGCATACTAAGGGGCCCATCCCTTTACTAGACCCGTTCATAGTCCGTCGGTCTAGGGGCGCTTATGGAGCCCACCCTTGGTGCAAGCCATACAAAGTAAAATAACATGTCATATAATCATAGTATATCATATTCATGTCATTCATAGCATATAATGTTCATGTCATTCATCATTCATTATGTTCATGTCATTCATAACTTAACTTAGCATGAAGAGTGCTCTTAGTCCCACTTGATAGGGAAGCAACTCTTAGGCCTTTCACTTAGCATATCATAAAGAGTGCTCTTAGTCCCAACAAGTAGGGAAGCAACTCTTATACCTTTCACTTAGCATATCATAAACATACGTGCTTGAGCATATAGCACATCATAGGAGACATTTTAAATGCATGATTCATAAGCGTACATAGATGAACATATATCATATCATGGGAACATAATCATGCATGGAACATAAGTTAATATCTCCTAATTCATATCATGGCATGTGAAGCACATAATGAGTCATAATTGGGTCTCAATCATCAACCTATCATAGGTGGCCGAAACATGTAAGGAATCACCTAGGTTGAAAGCAACATACAAGCATATGAACCCTAAACCAATTTTATATCATTTATCATAAGGAACATCATGAGCATTTTTAGTTTAGGTTCTAAGCTTCCTAGGTCTACAAACATGTTGTGGCCGAAACATACAAGGCCTAAACCTAGGTTACAAATAGCATATAAACATGTGAACCTTAAACCAATTCCATATTATTTATCATAAGGAACATTATGAGCATTTTTGGTTTAGGTTCTAAGCTTCCTAGGTCTACAAACATGTTGTGGCCGAAAATCATGAAGTGTGAAATTAAGTTCTAAACCAAAGACAAGCATAAGAGTATCATGTTATCTTCATATCATATCATAGGGAAAAAACATGAGCATGTTAGGGTTGAGTTTAAGCTTGTCTAGCCCTTTTAATCCTAACTTGGCCGAAGGTTCTAAGCATGAATACCTAGTTATAACCAACATAAAATTCATAAGTACATCAAGTTATCTTCCTACCATATCATGAGGAAGATCATGAGTAAGTTGGATTTGTGTTTAAATTTTTCTAGGCTTTTTAAACTTGTCATGGCCGAAACCCTAAGGTGGGGTTCATCTAATTCCATGTAACATACAAGCATGAAACACCAAGGAAATATTCATATCATGTCATAAGAAAAATCATAAACATGTTAGATTTGAGTTTAAGCTTTCTTAGGCTTTTAAACTTGGCATGGCCGAAACCCTAAGGTGGGGTTCATCTAATTCCATGTAACATACAAGAATGAAACACCTAGGAAATATTCATATCATGTCATAAGAAAAATCATAAACATGTTAGATTTGAGTTTAAGCTTTCCTAGGCTTTTAAACTTGTCATGGCCGAAAGTTGTAAGAAAACTTCCTAGGTTTTTAAGCCATTTAAATCTATGGAAAAATCATGAGCTACTTGTACCACAGGTGAGGGAATACTCACATCCTTTCGCTTGTGGTTCCTAATGAAAATGGTACCCTTGTGAGGAGGAAGAAGAGAGCTCCTCCTTCTAGCACTCCCTTTTTCTTCTCTTGCTTGGAAGGGGTAGATCTTGAAGGTTCCTTCTTGTGGATTAGTATTCTTAGGAAGAAAGACCTTAGGTGGATTTTGAAATTAGGAGAGGGAGAGCTCTAGGTTTCGGCAATGGTGAGGAAGGGAAAAGAAAGAAGAAAATGAAATCCCTTTCTTTCTTTCTTTCTTCTTTATGCTAAGTGGGAGGAAGAAACAAAGATGAACTTTTCCTTCCCTTTCTCCTTAACTCATTCATATCATTCCCTAATGAGAATATGTCCCCATTCATCCCCTTAATTTCTTCAAATCCTATCTCCTCTTCATTCCCACGAAAATGGAAGGGAGAAGAAGAGAAAGACAAATTGTCTTTTCACTTGTTCTTAATCAAGAGAAGGAGGAAGAAAGCTACTTGATATTTTCTTGTTTCCTTCTCTTAACCATATTCTTACTTTATCTAAAATTTCCATCCCCTTTTCAACAATAATCCATAATGGCCTAGTGATCATTCCATAACTCCTAAAGGTTGTCATTTAATAAAAAGGTTCAAGGTTCAATCCTTGACTTCACTTTTTTTATTTTTATATCTTTTTGGTTCTATCTCCCTTTTTATTCTACAAAACAAAGGATACTCACATATGTATAACTACTAGTTTTCGTGGGTGTTACATGGACCATCTATAGCAGCCTGCATTTGGTGAAACTGTGCTGGGTTACCTCCGTACTGAATTGGCTGTGGTGCGGGAAAACTGGTCTTGTTCGGGCATTGCTTAGCCATATGCCCTTCCTGGCCACATCCGAAGCATCCTTGTTTACCCTTGTGACAAACTCCAGGGTGGAATTTCCCACAAGTAGAACACTTGGGATAGCTAGGTTGTTTACTAGCTGGTCCTCCTTTTGGGTAACTCCCTGGTTTACATTTGTGGCTAGAGTTCCCTTTCCAGTTAGAGCTGTGGCCCTGGGGTTTCTGAGTACTTGAGCCTCCTTGGCCTTTAGACTCTGAAAAGGCTTGCTTCTGCTGCTTGATGCTGTTCTGGTAATGCTCGGTGGTCAGAGCACTGCTTACTAGTTCTTCTGTAGTTTGCGGCCTATGAAAGCCGCTGGCCACGTTCATTGCTGTTTTCGGCCATAGCATTTTAAGCATCAACCAGACTCGTTCTCTTTCAGTGCTGACTAGTTCAGGGCATAAACGAGCCAGTCTGTTGAATTTCTTCACGGCCTCCTCAACTAAAAGGTTGCCCTGGCGAAATTCAGTGAACTCATCATAATGGCGGTTTATGACCCGCATGTGAAAGAACTCCTCAAAGAATTCTCTCTTGAAGTCAGCCCATGTCATCTGATTCATTGGGCGCTTCGCTCTAATCCTTTCCCACCACATACGTGCGTCTCCTATCAGGCAGAATGAGGCGCATTTCACTTTTTCATACTCCGGCCAGTCCAGAAGCTCCATCGTACTCTCTAGTGTTTTGAACCAAGCTTGGGCATCCCATGGTTCACTGGTGTCTGAGAAGTTCTCTGGCTTGATCTTCTGCCACTGGATCAGATAGGCATCTCTCCTTGCCCCTACTGCTTGGGCTGCTGGTGGTGTAGGCTGGACTGGTGGAACCTCTATCACTACTGGGGTTGCTAAGTTAGGTTCCGGAGTGATAGTGGGAGTGTTCTGCTGATTAGCCCTTAGGGTGGCTATCTCCTGTTGCTGTTCAGCTAGTTGCTTCTGTAGGATCGAAAAGAATTTAGATATCTCCACAATGACATGATATTGTCCACTTTGGGCCTAAACCCTCATGGTTTTGCTCTTGAGCTCTACCCAAAAGGCCTCACAGCAATGGAGATATCTTTCTCTTATAAACCCATGATCTTTTCCATGTATTTTCAATGTGGGACTAAGTTTGCAACCTTGCAACCCCTACAATCCCCCCTCAAACAAAGGACCACGGGCTTCCCACGTTTGATCCTCGACCCACCAGGTCTTCCTGCTCCTCGGTCTACCCGACCTACTAGGACTTCATTGCCTAGCCGCAACTAGGACTTCCTGCCCCTCGGTCCACCCGACCTACTAGGACTTCCTTGCTTAGCCGCAACTAGGACTTCCTGCATGGTGTCTGGTCCTTTTGATCCGAACATAGGAGCCTCCACTGTCTTTGTTCGAGGTCAATATTGTACTCACATGGTTCAATCAGACCATAACTCTTATGCACAGTTGGCGGTTAAACCTTCTGGCAGTCCGGGCTCTGATACCAATTGTAGGATCGAAAAGAATTTAGATATCTCCACAATGACATGATATTGTCCACTTTGGGCCTAAGCCCTCATTGTTTTGCTCTTGGGCTCTACCCAAAAGCCCTCACGCCAATGGAGATATCTTTCTCTTATAAACCCATGATCTTTTCCATGTATTTTCAATGTGGGACTATGTTTGCAACCTTGCAACCCCAACAAAGATAAGTCAAGGTACCCACCTCAAAATAATAGAGATGGTATCGGAACAAATCCCACAGTGCCTAGCTCGTCCCAGATCAAAGACCTGTGATCACATAATGTATTTAGCTAATTTATAACAATTAGCTAAATAAAATCCCTAATCTAATTATTGTGACTTTAATCAAACATGATGATTCAATTAATCCAATCAAGTTTAAATTCCATCATCCACTAAACAATTCCAAGCATTCATAAGAGTCACAACCCCACATGATAACATGTTCTAAACCAATTCCACAATATTAATTGATCGGATCAGTGCTCAACATGAAAATTAACCTTAGTAACCTCCTTCTTTCAATCCTCAATCGAAGCAAGATCACCACAGCAAATCAATAAGCCCCAAAACTGAGTGCCCAACTGTTAGGTCACTGTCGGATATGCGAGCTGTCGGAAAATAGTGATTGGTGCCACAATGTCTAGCCCAACCATTAATTCAGATTTAAGCTACAGTAAGAAATAAATTCCTAACACCTTACCCTCAACCCAAAGCCACTCCTGTTGATCCACGACCAGGTAAAGCAACTGCCAAAAATGGCTTGCCAAAGAATATTGCTGCCAACGATCTATTGCCGACACTATAATGAACTACAACAGCGCCAAGTTTTTCCTCTCTGTCAGAGACTTAACAGAGGCTGTCTGAAATGGTGGTGAAGGAAGACTCAATGGTGGAGTCTAGGGCACGGGTGGTGAGACTAGGGCTTCGATTCCTCCTGGCCGAAGACCAAGGCACATCGAATCGGGAAGATGAGCACCCAGTCGGTAGTGAATCGGAAGCTAGGGCCGAGGAAAGGTGGTCGCTCGGGTGGCTCTCGTCCACCGTCGTCGGGTATGGAAGCTAGGGCACACAGATGGATGAGGGGTCGACTGCATCACCGATCAGGCCTCAACCGAGAGGGAGGTTGCCGTCAGTTGGCGGTAGGCACCGGTGACCGATGATCGGCTGAGAGGAGGTGACGGTGGAGAGATCTCTATCGGCCAGAGGAGTGGAAAAAAAAAAGAAATTGGATAGAGGTGAGAGGAAGGGATGATCAGGGGAAGATGGAGAGGAATCGACGCTCTCCCTTGGCCAATGCTTTTGTACGCAAGGGAGGAGAGGAAACGGAAGCGACGAGTTAGGGGAGATGAAGAGGAGAAGAGGGATCAGCATGAGAAGAAAGGGAGAAGAGGAAGAGGATGGGAGACTACGTCGGCTAGGGCACGGGAGAGGAAAAGAAGAAAAGAAAGAAAAAAGAAAAGAAAAATTCAACTTTTCCTCGTTGAAATGGGGTAACTTAAATAGGTTTTCCCCTAGCCCCAATATTTATACCTGTAACTTAAACCATACAGCCTCCGAAAAATTTTCAGAAAATTTTAAAAAATTTCGTTAAGATTATTCGTCCATTTAACCTTAATATTGGGTTACGGTATTTTACAGGATGAGCAACAATTGGAGTGTAGTACTTGATTATTACTGTGTTTAATGGACTTGATAGTGAGGTTAGAATCTAGTGAAGTAGCAATTGTAAGGAAGTTCAAAGGAGCTGAAAATAGAATCAATGGAAGCTGGAAATTTCAGTAACTATGAAGTTGGAATCAAGTATAGTTGTTTGTAGGAATTTTAGTGTCAATGGTGTACCAAATTTCGAGAGCAGAACTGAAATCAGTAAGAGGGCAAGTGAAGCCATGGTATTTGCAAAAATCAATAGTATTCTTCTCACTTCATGACCTTACTAACCGTATATCTGAATTCGGAAGCTATGAATGACTAAAACAATAAAATAAATGCAAGAAATTTCAAAAATAATAGAAAAAATAGTGAGATTTGCAACTACTAGTAATCTGATCATTATGGATCAAGATTTAAAATTTAATTGATGAGTACCATTCCACTCATAAAGCACTTGAAGATGGTATCATTAAATATGAAAAGAAGGAAGAAAAGGGTAGTACTTGATACTCAAAACAGTAAGGTGTAAAGCTGAAAAATAAAATTTAGTTTTTGAGTTGTATCAAGTGTGTACCAAACTTTTATCACAACTCTCAAAATAGTGAGGAAAAACAATGGAGTTCTGGCATTCACAATGAAAAATGGTGTCTCAATTCTTTCCATGTCTTCATAAAATAAATGGACAGATTTTTGAATTACGAGAGCTGCTAAAATGTAATTGTGAAGCTGTTTGGAATTCGATCATTAGAAATAAGGATTGGAATTTAATGTGGTGAGTACCATCCATTCAAGAAGTATTCCAGATTGTATTATAAGCTTTGAAAAGTAGTGATCAAGACAAAGGGTAGTCACTTGGCACAAGATAACAGTGATAATGAAGGCAAGTTTGCTGAAGCTTATTTGATGGAAAAGAGTGCTGATGGAATTGGAAGCTGTTGGTACTTTCTATTCATTCAAAAAGAGACAATGCCCCAGCTAATCAAGAAATAGCTACAACTTGCAAATGAAGAAAAGATTCTGGAAGTCTAAGTGTTGAAGCTGAAAGTAAAACAAAACAGAAATAGCATAGCTGAAATAAACTGGGAATTCATCACTGTGCAGAACCCGAACCATCTCTCTATCAGCTCTAGATAGAATCTATGCAAAATTGAAGGCAAGCTAGATTGGATTGAATGTTAAATGGGAAATTCTATTGGGGTTAAAGTTTCAAGGTTTGGTCTAAAATTCTAAGAAGATCATAGAAGTGTAACTGAAATCAGTTTGTGCAAAAATTTAGACTTGATGTTGTTTTGAATATGAAAGAGCTTACGTGATCATTAAACCTTTGACCCAAAAGTTGTGTAGTAATGAAAAGTTCATAAAGGTCTCTCTAATTTGGATGGCACCAAGTTGGATTAAGGTAAAGTTGAAAATAGATTGTTATCCAACTGAATTGCTGGAATCTGTGACAGTTTCAGTCACAAGCAGAATTTCATAAATGAAGGTTGATGCATATGTGCAATTAGTGAAGAAACTCGGAAATTAAGGGATGGTAAACTTTATATCATTTAATTGTCAACAGAACTTGTCAAAACAGAATCTATTAGTGCCAAATCATATTTGTGTTTTTGACTGGAAAACACTCCAATTGAGGTTCATGTCAATTTAGTGCTAAATGAAACCCTATCCTAAGCTTAACTCTTCATGATTCAAGGAAAAACTCTTTTGAATTCCAATTTTTAAAACTAGAATCTGAGAAACCAGATATCCAGAATTTAGTGTTATTTCTGAATTCAGAAATCAGGTCCATATTCATACTCAGGGAATTTTTTTCATTTCATAAATTATCTGGTTCAAGTTTTCTGGTCAGCGAAGAGTTCAAGTGGGGTTCTTTTTCTTTCACAATAAATTTAGTTCCCCTCTCTTTCTAAGATTACCATAATTTAAAGCATGCATGTTTAAAGGATGAAGAATTTAGATTTTGAGCTAGCTGCATTTCAGTGCTGAAATTAGTGAGTTAGAATACTTAGAAAGGAATTCACTTGGATTATCTTGCAAAGGAAGAAGTGAATAAGAGAAGATAAAAGACATGTAAGAACTGATACCAATATGACATATTTTCAAGAAGTCAATTATAAACCTGAAACCAGAATCTGAATTTCTGAGTTCCAGAATTCATTTTAAGTCCTTGTGCAAGTTCTTTTTGAAGTTCTTTACTAGCAACAACTTTGAAACAAGCTCCGGCTAATACAGTAGTGAATGTTACTTCTTCTAAAGATGGAATCTTCATAACACAAGCTGAATTGACCTCAAACTTTGAATTTTGATATTTAATCTAGCAAGTTGAATTTGATTGTACTGTTGGAAGTTGAGTTGAAGTTACGTTGCAATTCTGATTCTGAAAATAGTGGTTTTAGTTTAAGATTTGATCCTCTAGGCTATCTCTGACCAACAACCAATCTGAATTCACTCTTCTATCAACTTAGTGTCAAATGATGCTTTCTTTCTAGCTGAATTCTTCATGAGATAGGCTAAGACGACCTTATATTCTAAAGTCTAAAACATAAGTCTAGACACAGTTGAAAAATTCCAAAAATGAGTTGATTTCTTAAACTAAATATAGTAGTTGGTTTAAATTTAATAACTCCTATATCTAAACAAAAAGAATACATTTTGAATAGCCAATTAAATTGTAAAGTGATGTATCAGTTTCAATATAACATGCCAAGCGCTTGTTGCAAGTTTCCAATCATTAAAAGTCTAAGTAAAGATTTTTAATTCTCAATATTACTTGTTTTTACTTCTCCTCAAGCTTACTATAATCCAGTGAGTTGATTTCTGTAATTGCAATGTAGAATTTGTCAAGTCACTTAGCTCTTTAAAGCTTTGAAAAGCAAAGATGAAAATTGGACGGATTCTGGCTTCTGAAATAGAAATTGTAAAGGGATGAGACTTTAAAAAAAAAAGTTGTGCCACTGAAAAATTGATCTTCCTAAGATGAAATTGATTGAATTCAAGCTTGAATTGATTGAGTGTTTAATGAGATGTTACTAAAGAACTTAAATGTGAAATTTTATCATCAGGGATTCAGGGAGATTAGGATTTGGATTTATGTTCAGAAATTGACAAGCATGAATTGTAACGCCCAAAAATTCTCAAAATAAATTTTAGAAATATTCTATTATTTTTCTGGAATTTTAGAATATTTTTATAGAATTTTTGGAGTAGCAGAAGTTGCAAAATTAAATTAAAACATAAAATAGCCTAAACGAGAATTGAACCCGAGACCTATTAGACCCTACGACTTATAGATGACTCTATTAACCAAGGGGCCCCAGCAGGGGTGTGCTGAAAGGAAAGGAGAGAAATTATATTTATGATGGAGTTGGGGTGTATTAATCACTTAATATAAATAGGGGATTTAAGTGGGGATTTATTATTTTGATCGATAATTTCCATTATCCCTCTCCCTCACCCGCCGATCTCTCTCTCTCCCACACCCTCTCAGCGCACAAGGCCAAGGAAACCTAGGGTTTCATCCCTAGGGTCATAGGAACACCTTCCGGTGATATCTCTGAAACGAGGACGCCCCTCTCCGCGAGAAGAACGCGTAGACGTAAGAAGATCGCAGAAGAGATCTCTTCCCCAGAAAACCTAGCGAACGGATTGTAAGAAAATTTAGCGCAGGATGTAAGTAACCCCTCACCTGCAGTATAAGTAGCTAATAGTATGTTTTTATGCCCTTAGTTCGCTCTTATGTTCTTAGTGCAGGCATATGCAGAGTTAGAGCACACCAGGTGCTCGATAAAATGCCTAGTACAGTTATATGCTAGAGTAGGCGTTTTAATAGTTCAGTTAAACACCATAGATGCATTTTTAAATAGTATACATAACCTTGCTTCAGTTTATATGGGACTACGGTCCAATGGGTGGGCTCCCATAGTCGCCTCTAGGTTCAGATAACCTAACTCTAGGTTCAGATAACCTAGTAAAAGCAAGATAAGATAAATCAGTTTATAAATAGTATTTTACTTTTATCAGTGGCACTGTACTGGACTCTCAGTTGTCCTTGGGTTGGGCTCCCATAGTCGTCCCTAGGTTTAGATAACCAAGTACCCCTACTAGATTCGGGACTTGCTACCTCGGGCCTAGTTAGGGATGTGCGCATAGCAAGTATAGTTGTCGGGCCCAACAACAGCATGATTATTATGTTTACCTATTTATGAAAATAGTTTTCAAACTTCACAAACCAGAGATGTGAATACAGCTTAGCTTCAGTTTAGTTTTCTTATTGATATAACAAATACCTTAACTTATGTCGGTTTAGTTTGCTTGTTGATACAATGAATAGCTTTATGTTCAGTATTTGATTAGCACGACTTGTATATCAGCCTATTCGGTCAGCCCGTCGACCTAGCTGGGCTTCGTGCCAGACATCCGGTCAGCCCGTCGACCTGTCTGGACTTATCCTGCACACTCGATCAGAGTGTTAGATCAACAATAAACCTAACTTAACCTATTTGTCATTCATCAAAACCTGGGTTAAATCGTTAGTGCTAACCGCACCAACAATCTCCCCCTTTTTGATGGAATGACAACCTGGTTAAGTTAGTGAAGACATTTGCAAGAAAAAACAGATAACATCATTATGTGGAGGTTTTTAAGTTAGTTTGTATTTTCAATTGGTTTGGCTAACTTAACCCACCTAACCCTCCCCCTTTGGCATTCATAAAAAATAAGCATGTTTAAAGTAATTAAAAATACAGACTTCAGACAAAGTAAGGAGTCATGTCAAGTTAATCTGGGGGAGTTAAAAGATCTATTTTTCAAAACTAGGTAAAATTGAAAAACTGAGTTGGTAAAGGATTCAACTTTCAAGACTTAAGTACATAAAAGACTTGATTTTTTAAAGCTAGTTTTCAAAAATAGGTGTATATATATAAAAAAATTCAGATTTAAAGGCTAAGTTTTGTGAAAAATAACTAATTTTTTAAGTATAGCTTCTAAGGTTAAGGTTTAAGAATAAGTTCTAAATTTCAAAAAAAAAATTTAAAACAGGTTTCAACTCTTTTCAAAAGAAAAATTTCAAAACAAAGTTTTAAAATATATTTCAAGATTGATTGAAGTTTAATTTTCAACCCTAAGTTTGTAAAAGATTAAAAATTTTAAAAAGACTTAGTTTATAAACTTTACGCTTAGTTTACAAAAATTAATTTTTGTAGAATTAAGTAGAATTAAGTAAAGTCAAATTCTCATAACTAGATTTTTAAATTCAATTTTCAAAACTACGTTAAATCTAATTTTGAAATTCAATAACTTAGTTTTCAAAAATAGGTTTAAGAAATTTTTAATAAAAATATTTTGAAAAACCGAAAAATTTTAATTGATTCCTCCCCCTGGACCTGACATCAAATCAAATGTCTAACCTGTTAGTTACTGACTGACTTATCAAAAGATAGCAGCTTTCACTTGGTTAGTCATGTTAAGGTCAATCTTAACTTGATTAATATATATTTTATTTTTAACGCCCAGACTTATGTCGATGCACTGAAATAAGCATCTTAAGTCTTAGGCAAGTGGCCTATGCATCTCACCCCTTTCTATTGTTCGGCAAACACAAGCAAGGTAAGCCTAAGGTTTTGGTGAGATGCTCAAAACTAGTCCTATGGGTGCATGTTCTCTAAGGATTTTGAACTAGTCTAAGGCTAAAAGTTTAAAAATCTAAAAATAGGAAGGTTTTAAAAACTGAAACATGTTTGAACCTATAAGTTGAAAGCAATAATTTTGAAAGTATTTTGAAATTCAAAATTCCTAGTCTATTAGGCACATTCCTAATTTTCTACGTAAATGGCTAAATTCATTTTCAGGGAGTGGTTTAGTGAATATGTCAGCTAAGTTTGACTTGGACTCAACGTATTTGAGCTCAATGTCACCCTTAGTAACATGATCCCTGATATAGTGGTGCCTGATTTCAATGTGTTTGGTTCTTGAATGATGCACTAGATTTTTTGTTAAATTTATTGAGCTAATATTGTCAATTAAGACTTTTACATTTGTGATTTTTAAGTTAAAATCTTTTAAGGTGTGCATCATTGTAAAGCCCGAAAAATTCCCGAATTTATTTTAGAATTATTCTATGATTTTTTTGGAATTTTTAGATATTTTTCCGGAATTTTCCGAGTAGCGGAAGTGGCAAAAATAATTGGAACCGTAAAATAGCTTAGGCAGGAATCGAACCCGAGACCTATGGTTTACGGATAAGTTTAGTAACCGGTGAACCCAGCAGGGCCGTGCTGAAAGAAAGGAGAAACAAATATATTTATATTAGAGTTGGGTTCATTAAACCACTTAATATAAATAATAAACTTAAGATGGAGTTAGGTTATTTTATTTTGGTTCGGCAAATCCCCCCTCACCGAGACCATTCACGCCGCCCCCTCCTTTTCTTCCTCCTTCTCTCGGCGACACATCAAGGAAAGGCTAGGGCTTTCTTCCTAGGGTCCCAAGGTTACCATCCGGCGACGACTCCAACACAAAAAAGGTTCTTCTCCGTGAGAGGAACGCGAGGGCGTAAGCGGTTCGTCGAACGGAGTAGTTTTCCGGAAAACCTGGCGGATAGAATCGTAAGAAAACCTTGCGATTGAGGTAAGAAACCCCTCACCTGCAGTATAATTGCTCTCGCTTGTTAGTTTTGGCGTTAGTTCAGTAGTTTTACAGTTTTCAGTTTTAGGGTGTGCTTTTAGTGCACACCAAGCATTCGGTAGAATGCCCAGTTCAGAAGGATGCACCAGTAGGCGTCCTAACAGCATGTAAAATGTATTAGAAACATTTTACTCAGGTTATTATCAGTTATTACAACTATATGGATCAGATATCCATTGGGTGAGCTCCCACAGTAGCCTCTAGGTTCAGATAACCTAGAACAGCAAAGTAAAATAAAACAGTATTCAGTATTTTACTTTTATTCAGTTGGCACTGTACTTGGATCAGATATCCATGGGCTGGACTCCCACAGTCATCCCTAGGTTCAGATAACCTATTAACCCTGCCGGATTCGGAACTTGTAATCCCGGGTCTCGTAGGGATGCGCGCACAGTAAGTACAGTTGTCAGGGCCCCAACAGCATGTTTAGTATTTTCATCTATTATATGTATAGTTTTCAAATTTGAAACTAGTGATGAGAACACTAATTTAGCTTTAGTTCAGTTCAGGTTCAGTTTACATGATTTGAGTTCATGTACAGATTTAGATATATGCATGACTAGTTCAGTTTCATACTCAGTTTATAAGTATGCCATGTTCAGTTTAAAGCATGTTCAATTTATATGCTATACATGTTTTAGTTCCAGTTTATGCTTTTATATGCCATGCCATGTTGCCATGCTCAGTTCAGTTTTCAAACAGCATGTTTTAAAAACATAATCGCATCGTTGCATGTTTTTGTGAGGTAGATGGTTTCTTACTAAGCTTCTTAGCTTACAGATGCTACTTTTCTTATATTGCAGATACCGGTAAAAGAAAAGTGGATTAGCGAAGGCTGGAGGGCGATGCTACTATGATGTGTGTGTGCAAGGGGTTTGGAATAAAGATCCTTGGGATCTATACGCTTTTATTTCAGTTTTAGTACTTAACATGCCTAGTTTTATGACTTAGTCTTGTTACTAGGTGTTACAGCTTAGTAAACTATGTCTTGTTTAGTTTATCATGTTTAGAATGTTAGTATTTACATGATAGAGTGTTTTTCATGTATCTAGAACTTATGTATGCGATTTTTGGCACGAATCAGTGCTGGAAATTAGAGATTCTGATTTCGTATCAGACTATCAGAACCTGGATCGGTCAGCAGACCGATCCAGTGCTTTTCCTTCTCCTGGATCGGTCAGCCGACCGATCCAGATAGATACAGTAGCACACTGTGTCTCCTTGGATCGGTCAGCTGACCGATCCATCGGCGAACAGAGAGTTCGGGACGAAATCAGCAGTCACTGATCGGTCATCCGACCGATCAGTGAGCAGCGGGATCGGTCGGCAGACCGATCCAGCCAGCGTTCCCGTGCGTGTCAGTGGATCGTTCCACGGACCGATCCAAAGCTCCAGTTTCACCTCCCCAGCATAGCTATGAATATCTAGAGGGTAGTTGAATATGAAATCTCACTCTCACAGTGTTAACAGAGGCAACTACAATAGTTTAGTAAAATTTTATTCTACCCAGTTTACGCACAGTACAGCACAGTAGTTTCAGTAGTTAATGTAGCGATCCGGCTCACAGCGTAGTACCCAGGAGTTGGGTCGTTACAGAGTGGTATCAAAGCAGTGTTCCATACTTCCTACACACACATCAGCATTGTGCCTACAGCTTCCAAGTAAGAACATCTATCACTCAATTTTGGTTTCAGCTTTCATATCAATTATATGTGCTTTCATGTTTGCTCTCATGTTGACAGTTAATTAATTCATGTTTACAGTGATAGTATTTAACATGTTACCAGTAGTTAACTATAACATGATAGCCTAGTTATATATATGTGTTCTATGCTATTTAGAAAATGGTACGAGGACGTCCAGCTAAGAAAGCATTAGCGGCTGAGCCCCAACATGAGGCGAGCGATTCGGTGCCTCCCCGGACCTTACACTAGTGGCTCAGCTACGGCGATTAGTCGATCGACGGAGATAGCCTCCTTAAAGGCTAACGGAGACTACTCCCCGGTCACTCGATCGAACCTCACGACTCCGGTAATCACGAGTAGTACCGGCTCGACTGCGATACGGTCAGTGGCCCCGATGGCGAGGGCTAAGAGAAGCTTACCTTATCGGTGGCGGAGAATTAAGCGAGAACTTCTGGGCACCGGCGAACCATGGGATGCTCGGGCATGGTTTAAGACCTTGGAAAGCACGATGGAGCTTCTAGGCGGCGAGCACAAAAAGGTGAAATGTCCTCCTACATTTAACGGAGATGCACGCATGTGGTGGGGCGGATTAAACCGAAGTGTCCATAAACCGGATGACATGGGCCAACTCGAGAAAGAATTCTTGAGAATTCTTTCACATGCAAATCACGAACCGACACTATGGCGAGTTTACTGAAATTTCGTCGTGGCAACCTATCGAGTTCAAGAGGCCGTGAAGAAATTCAACAGTTGACCGTCGTGTCGAACTAGTCACCGGAGAAGGAACGAGTATGCTTGATGTCAAGATGCTCGGACAAGAGATCGCAATGAATGTGGTGGTGGCATTCATAGGCCACAAACCACGGAGGAGCTAGTGAGTAGTGCTCGATCACCGAGCACTATCAGCACAACATCACCCAGCGAGCAGGTTTCCACAGAGCCCAAGGGACAAGGCGGCTCGGTACTCAGTGGGACATAGCTCCAATCGGAAGGGAAGCGTAAGGCAGCGGTGACCCAAAGGAGGACCGGTGGAAAACATTCCGGACATCCCAAGTGTGCTACTTGTGGAAACATCATTCGGGAGTTTGCCGCAAGAATGCGCGAGTTGTTTTGAATGTGGACGGGGAAGGGCACATGGCTAAGGTTCAGAACAAAACGACCTTCCTCGGCCTCGGCCGATACGGTATGGAGCTCGGCGGTAGCACTACATCGATGTATCTTGCCTTAGATGGTCCACAGATCAGTCAGGCCCCTCCAGCTATCCCAATGCGAGGATTTTCTCACTCACCGAGAGGGCGTAGCAAATGCCTCGGCTTGTCACAGTCGGTCGGTATTTTCTGACATAATGCAAGCTGTCTTATTCGAATCGGGACAACCCACTCTTATGTATCTAGGGCATTTGAGAAATTAGCAACACCTCGAGTTACTCAGCTCGGTTCGACAACACTACCCTCGGAGACATTATGGCATCTACGCGGCTCGAGGCGGTGCGGTCATTATAGCAGACAGGGAACTTTTTGGTGATCTGATAGTGTTAGAAATGACTGACTACGATGTCATCTTTGGAATAGATTTTCTGATCAGATACGGCGCTTCTATAGAGTGCCGTAAACAGAAGGTCATATTCCAACCTGAAGCAAGAGTACAGTTTGAGTTCATAGGAAAACCAAAGAGAACAGCCAGGAAGGTTCTCTCAGCATTGAAAGCACAGCAGCTATTGGATTCAGGATGCATGGGATTTTTAGCAAATGTAGTCAACATCAGCCAGGACAAGAACCAACAGCTATCAGAGGTTCGAGTCATTTGTGACTACCCAGCAGTCTTCCCGGAAGAGCTACCAGGCTTAGCACCAGACAGGGAGATTGAATTTGAGATAGAGCTCATTCCCGGCACAAATCCAATTTCCAAGGCACCGTACCGCATGGCTCCAGCTGAACTGAAGGAACTTCAGGAACAATTACAGGAGCTTCTAGACAAGGGTTTCATACGCCCTAGTCACTCACCATGGGGAGCACCTGTGTTGTTCGTGAAGAAGAAGGATGGAAGCATGCGCCTATGCATAGACTACCGTGCCTTGAACCAGGTCACAATTAAAAACAGGTACCCTCTCCCCAGGATAGATGACCTGTTTGATCAGCTAAAGGGAGCCACAGTGTTCTCAAAAATTGACCTCAGATCAGGATATCACCAGGTTACAGTCAAGAAAGGTGATATACCTAAAACATCTTTCAGGACCAGATACGGACATTATGAGTTCATAGTCATGCCTTTCGGCGTGAAAAATGCTCCAGCTACTTTCATGGACCTCATGAACAGAGTATTCAGAGAATACTTAGACAAGTTTGTCATCATGTTCATCGATGACATTCTTATCTATTCAGGCACTCAGGAGGACCATGCAGAGCATCTGAAGACAGTTTTGCAGATCCTTCAGCAGAACCAGCTGTACGCCAAATTCACGAAATGTGAATTTTGGCTAGACCAGGTAGCCTTTCTAGGTCACATCATCTCCAAGGATGGTGTTATGGTAGATCCCAGCAAGATAGAAGTAGTAAGTAACTGGAAGAGACCCAAGAACACCAGTGAAATCAGAAACTTTCTGGGACTAGCAGGCTACTACAGGAAGTTCGTAGAGGACTTCTCCAGGATAGCCTCCCCATTGACAGCTCTCACCAGGAAGAACAAGAAATTTCAGTGGACAGAGGACTGCAAGAACAGCTTCAGCGAACTAAAACGGAGATTGACCAGTGCTCCCATTTTAGCTATACCAGAAAACACAGACGGCTTCGACATCTATAGTGACGCCTCCAAATTGGGATTAGGAGCAGTACTGATGCAGCAGGGCAAGGTGATCGCCTATGCCTCCAGACAACTCAAGGATTATGAGAGGAACTATCCTACTCACGACCTTGAGCTTGCAGCAGTGGTGTTCGCTCTCAAGATTTGGAGACATTATTTGTACGGAGCTCAGTGCAGAGTGTATACAGATCATCAAAGTCTGAAGTATTTCTTTACTCAAAAGGATCTGAATATGCGACAACGCAGATGGTTAGAGCTGGTCAAGGATTATGACATAGATATCCTCTACCATCCAGGGAAAGCTAATAAGGTAGCAGACGCACTCAGCAGGAAGTCCAACGCTACCTTATTATCTTTAGCAGCTATGTCACCACCCCTAAGGAAGGAGATTACAAATTTTAGTCTCGAGCTTATAGTCGGGCAGCTTTCCACTATGTCCTTAGCATCTACCTTGCTTGATGATATCCGAATGACTCGAGGCGGGATCACGAAATCCAAAAATCAAGCAAGGGTTATGAGAATCGAAAGTGGAGAGTTGAGTGTCGCGGTGGGGTAGTGTCTTGTGGTGGCAGACTTTGTGTTCGGATCGGGAGGAACTACAGCAGATTCTAGACGAGGCTCACAGGACTCCTATCGATGCATCTGGTTCCACAAAATGTATCGGATCTAAAGAGCGATTTTGGTGGCACGGATGAGCGAGATATCGCCAATCGTCCAAGATCGCCTAACTTGTCAGAGGGTTAAGGCGAACATCGGCGACAGGAGGGTTGCGGTAGATTGATTCCAGAATGGAAGTGGGAGGATATCTCTATGGACTTCATAGTGGGATTACCCAGAACCACGAATGGTTTTGATACCATCTGGGTAATAGTCGACAGGTTGACTAAATCAGCCCACTTCTTAGCTATCAGAATATCCTATTCCATGGAGCAGCTAGCTCAGTTGTATCTCAAGGAGATTGTCAGGCTGCATGGAGTCCCACGAACCATTATATCAGATAGAGACAGCAGATTTACATCACACTTCTGGAAGTGTGTACAGTCAGCTAAGGGCACCCAGTTAAAATTCAGCACAGCCTTTCATCCGCAGACAGATGGTCAAACGGAGCGAGTAAATCAGGTACTTGAGGATATGCTCCGGGCTTGTGCCCTAGATTTCAAGGGAAGTTGGTGTAAATATCTGAGTCTAGCAGAATTTGCATACAACAACAGTTATCAGGCCACTATCGGCATGGCACCTTATGAGGCACTCTATGGGCGGAGGTGCAGATCACCAATCTGCTGGTATGAGAGTGGTGAACAGAAGGAACTAGAGCTTCAGACAGATCTAGTAGCAGATACCACAGCAGCCATACAGCAGATTTGCCAAAGGATAGAGATAGCACAGAGCCGTCAGAAGAGCTATGCTGATACACGACGCAGACCCCTAGAGTTTTCAGTTGGGGATACAGTTTTCCTCAGAGTAGCTCCCATGAAGGGAGTCATGCGTTTTGGGAAGAAGGTCAAGCTAGCTCCCAGATATGTGGGACCATACCTTATCACGAAGAGAGTGGGCAAGGTAGCATATGAGCTAGAGCTACCTCAGGAGATGTCAGCTGTCCACAACGTATTTCATGTCTCCATGCTGAAGAAGCATATTCCAGACGCCACCCAGGTGATTGAGCCCGGTTAGTGCAGTCCGTGATGATCTCAGCTATGACGATCGGCTATTCAAATAATAGACCGAGCAGAAAGAAATTACGGAACAAGGAAGTGCCATTAGTCAAAGTCGGTTGGCAAAATCACACAATGAGGCGACTTGGGAGGCGAGGCCAAGATGAGGCAGTACCAGTGTTTTAAGTTCGGGGCGAACTTTTATAAGGTATGGGGATTGTAAAGCTCGAAAAATTCCAATTTATTTTAGAATTATTCTATGATTTTGTGGAATTTTAGATATTTTCTAAATTTTTGAGTAGCGGAGTGGCAAAATAATTGGCAAGTAAAATAGCTTAGGCGGGAATCGAACCTGAGACCTATGGTTTACGGATAAGTTTAGTAACCGGTGAACCCAGCAGGGCCGTGCTGAAAGAAAGGAGAACCAAATATATTTATATTAGAGTTGAGTTCATTAAACCACTTAATATAAATAATAAACTTAAGATGGAGTTGGGTTATTTTATTTTGGTTCGGCAAATCCCTCCTCACCGAGACCATTCACGCCGCCCCCTCCTTTTCTTCCTCCTTCTCTCGGCGCCACATCAAGGAAAGGCTAGGGCTTTCTTCCTAGGGTCCCAAGGTTACCATCCGGCGACGACTCCAACACGAAAAAGGTTCTTCTCCGCGAGAGGAACGCGAGGACGTAAGCGGTTCGTCGAACGGAGCAGTTTTCCAGAAAACCTAGCGGATAGAATCGTAAGTGTAACAACCACCCAATTTCTTTCCTACTACTCTGAGGGTGACCGCTACTGTTTCTACTAACTACTGTAACTTGTACTACTTGCATTAAGACTAGGGAAAATTTAAACTATTGGGAACATATCACATATCAGAACATGCCTCTTATTAGTAGCATAAAATTTCTTGATACTTTTTTTTTTTTCCAAGATTTAACATGCAACATGTGTAACAGCAAGTATAACATATAGACAACTAATGCTCAAGTGTCTCTACTGCTTATTATTTCCTTAACTATATTGCATTTATATCATTCTAAATCTTAACAGGAATGAAAAGAAATTACTTAAACCTTCTGTTCATTCATTCCAACAAAACCGAACAGCACACATATATCATGCAATTTCTATTTGGTATGACAAATGAGCATGCAGATTTTTCTGTATTTAAGCAGCAGTGTATCCCAACACAAATAATGCTACAACGTTGATAACAGAACAACACGTACATGGCAGCTCAAATGCAAGAAATTTCAGAAATAACTAAACTCCATTAGTGCAAGGAATTACAATACTGCACCAAATTTTAGCATGCAACCAAAGCAATCAAGTCCGGACACACTTTCAGCAACATCTAACAATCCTTTAACAGATTAGCATATATGGCTATTACTCATCTTTAGCAACTCATGCATATCAGTGTTCACAGAAATTTCTTTGCAAATAAAAAGAAACAAATTTCCAGCAGCAACAGATAACACAATAGCAGATAAGTATCACAGCCGAAACAGTTCCCAAGCTTAAGCAATGCAAATCAGGCTACAATAATATAGAACCTTACAGTTTTAAGCAACATGAAGGATCTGAATTTACCAAACTCCACGGCAACAAACTAAAACTCCAGATTTAAGCAATGCACCAAAACCGAATTCCATATAACTCAAACAATTCATATTGTACTCAACAGAACCAACGTATTTAATCAACTTCAAAACAGTAAAATAGGGAGAGCATAAAGAATCTGAATTTTTTATTAATCCTCCTAGTTATTTATGAAGAAACCTAAATAACTTAACTTGCAGAAATTTAAAAGCCAGGTCCCCAAATCTTCCATCCCCGCCATCCACACACACATCACCAGTGTCTCCTTGTCGCCTTCTTCTATGCCATTTTAGCCTTTCCTTTATTTTTATCTATATCTGCAGTAGGAGGAAAAAGTAGTATCTATAAGCATAAAGCTTAGTAAGTGCTTTCTACTCACAAAATCCGATACGGAATGCATAAGCATAAAAGAAAGCAGGGAAATACATGCTCAACATGAAAAATAGCAATTAACTACATCATGCATCTCTAAAGGAAACAATAATTTAACTTGCTAAAATTTGCAACTTAGATAAAGGAACTCGTTCTATTTGTTTCCAAATTTATACTTTTATACTTTAAAATAATATTCAACTTAACTTGGGCCCGGCATTGTACCACTTTGCGCGCCTTTCTTAATGAGAATTGAGGTAGCTAATCCCAAAACCATTAAGACACTTCTAGACCTTATGTCTAGGGGCAACTTGGAGCCCATCCCTTGGACATTGTGTCCGGTACATGCCTTTTAAAAGTAAAATACTTTTCTTTATATCTTTCTTTTAATACTCCTTCTAATAAAAATGCCTTGGCATTTATTAGAGGCAATTTAAGCAACTCATTTAGCAGCTCAATCACATGCCACGTTCACATTAAGGGTTTAAGCAATTTAAGCATATCCCTGTTTCACTTTAAGCTACAGAACTAACTCCAATACCAACTTTTCATACCTAACAGATGTAAAGGTAAGAATTCTAGAAATAATCCAAAAATATAGCCTCATGAGACATGGCTGAATCAACTCAATATATATCACATCTCAAGAAATCAGTTTTCTACTGCGAAACTATCCATAACCAATTATGATCAATTTGCATGCTTTAACATGATTGAATTGCTAGGAAGACTAAAGTTCGAACCTACTGCATTCATCACTACAACTAGTTTCTATTGAACTAAAATTTGCTTCCAATAGAAAACATCTGAGGATGATGGCATCCAAACAAAGCACTACTACATCAGCACTAGCATTTCTAATTCGGTACTAATACATGAGGTTAGCCAATTCTATCAACAATAATATTCCAGGTAATGCAAGATAGCATAATTCCAGTGGTAACACAACAGGCTTAAACTAGAATATATCTACTTAAACATGCTTAATGTGTAAGGTAAATACACCTAACTAGCATGCTGTAGTAATCAAGGAAAACCCTCAAAACTTCTGTTCGTGCCCTAAATAAAACACATTAACAGATTAAAATCAACTTAAACCGAATTGGCTAGAGCAAGGATCAAATCCGAAACCATATGCTAAGATGAAAGGCTACTGTTATCATTTTACAACAAAACGCAAGATAACAACCCGAGAGCTACTCCTACCGCAGGTGAGAAGCACTTACTTTGGGTTCTTGGACTTACAACCGAAGAGATAGGGCTGCTAGGGTTCGGAGAAGTTGTTTCCTCAACGATCTCTTGGTATCTACTTGTTCTTCTCGACGAGGGAATCACGAAGGTGTGGAGATCTCGTCGGAAGAAGTCCTCGCCGGCCGCCGAAGACGAGCCCTAGATTCGGCTCTGTTTCCGCCCGAAAGAGTCGGCGCCGTCGCGAGAGAGAAGAGGAGTTTAGGTTTTTGTCCGAAAATCACTAAAGTCCTCTCTTTATAACTTAGGTAAATTGTTCTCTGTTAACCCTTAAATATTGTCCGTTCTCTCCTTAATTAACTATAGCCGCTGGCACAGTTGGTTGGCTGCGTTCTGCTTAATACGCGGCTCGCGGGTTCGAGTCTCAGCTGCCACTATTTTTCTTCCTATTTATTCTCTATTCATTAACCACTGCTTAGATATCATTCGCTCCATATAAGGTTAACAAAAATCATGTAGCTCAGTTGGTTGGTTGGGCCGATTACTGCTTGGGCCCGAGAAGTTGGGTTCGAATCCTAGCTCTTGCATTTTTTTTTTTAAACTTTCTCCACTCGGTAATAATACCAAACGGACTCCAAAAATTGCATAAAAATACTCTAAAAATTTCTAAAAATCTCTAGAATATTTTAAAAGCATTTTCAAATATTTTTAAAGATATTCAGAATTCAAAATAGGGAAAATTGGGTCGTTACAATTCCCCATACCTTATAAAAAGTTCGTCCACGAACTTAGAATAATTCTGGATATTTTTGCCTCATGCTATCCTCTCGTTCCCAAGTGACTTCCTCGTGCTTCTGGTTCTGCCATACGACCTTCACTAGTGGCACTTCTTTGTTCCTTAGTCTCTTGACTGCTCTGTCCACTATCTGTGTAGGTCTACTCTCATAACTAAGATCCTCTTGGATCTGCACTGACTGAGGTTCAATCACTTGGCTAGGGTCATGAAGACACTTCTTTAACATGGAGACATGAAACACATTGTGTACTGCTGACATGTCTTGTGGTAAGTCCAGTCTGTAAGCTACTTTCCCAATCCTCTCCATGATCAGGTAAGGTCCTACATAACGAGGACTTAATTTGCCCTTCTTGCCAAATCTCATCACTCCCTTCATAGGAAAATCAAATTGATTCATGACTAAACTAAATAGGTTCCAACTCTTTCATAAGAGATGTGGCCCATCCGTGCTTCCGATCTAACAAATAGTTTTTCTAATCATCTGAATGCCCAGCTCTACCTCCATTTCTCTTCTTTCTCCAGCTTCTTGCCAGCATATAGGTGATCTGCACTTTCTGCCATACAATGCTTCATATGGTGCCATTCTGATGGTGGCTTGGTAGCTGTTGTTGTAGGCAAACTCAGCTAAACACAGATACTTGCACCAACTGCCTTTAAAATCTAATGCACAAGCCCTAAGCATATCTTCTAGGATCTGATTTACTCGCTCTGTCATCCATCATCCGAGGATGGAAGGCTGTCTTGAACTTGAGCTTGGTGCCTAGTGCAGTCTGTACACACTCCCAAAAGTGGGAGGTGAAGCGCCCATCTCTATCAGAAATAATAGATTTGGGAACTCCGTGAAGTCCGATCACCTCTTTAACATACAGCTGTGCTAACTGCTCTATAGAGTGAGACACTTTGATCGCTAGAAAATGAGCGGACTTGGTCAATCTGTCCACTATCACCCATATCGCATCATATCCATTTGTGGTTCTTGGGAGACCTGTTATGAAATCCATGGATATGTCTTCCCACTTCCACTCTGGTATTGGAAGAGGTTGTAAAACTCCTCCTGGTCTCTGGTGTTCTTTGACCCGTCAGGCAGGTACTGACATATTTAGCCACATCTCTTTTGAGTCCAGACCACCGGAACTTCTGTTTCATGTCTTGATACATCTTAGTAGAACCAGGATGCATAGAATATGGTGTACTGTGAGCTTCTTCTAAAATTTTCTTTCTCGGCTCTTCATCATTGGGAACACAAAGGCGATTCCCCGATAAAGAATTCCACTGTCTGATACTCGAAATTCCGAACTTCCTTCTTCTTGTATCCCTTGCTTGATCTTTTGGATATCCGGATCTTCACTTTGCTTCTTCTGTATATCCTCAAGCAGGGTTGACTCTAGAGTCAATGCAGAGAGTTGCCCATAAATAATCTTCAAGTCCAAAATCTGAGAACTCCTTCTGCAGTGGCAGGGCTAATGATGATAAGGACATCAAGGATGCACTGGACTTCCGCTTAATGCATCCGCCACTTTATTAGCTTTACCTGGGTGGTAGAGGATTTCACAGTCATAATCTTTGACCAACTCCAACCACCTGCGCTGTCTCATGTTTAAGTCCTTCTGAGTGAAGAAGTACTTAAGACTCTGATGGTCTGTGAAGATTCTGCACTGGACTCCATATAAGTAGTGTCGCCAGAGTTTCAGTGCAAAGACTACAGCTGCCAGCTCTAGATCATGAGTGGGGTAATTCTTCTCGTAGTCTTTGAGTTGTCTGGAAGCATAAGCTATAACTTTTCCTTCCTGCATGAGTACAGCTCCTAATCCCATCTTGGAAGCATCACTATAAATGTCGAAACTCTTGTCGCCCTCTGGAACAGTCAGTATAGGAGCACTGGTCAGTCTCTTCTTGAGTTCTTGAAAACTCTGCTCACATTTATCTGACCATTCAAACTTCTTATCTTTCATTAGTGGAGAGGCTATCCTGGAAAAGTCCTCCACAAATTTCCTGTAGTATCCAGCTAAACCAAGGAAGCTTCTGATCTCCTTGGCATTCTTGGGTCTCTTCCAGTTGCTGACCGCTTCTACTTTGGCTGGATCCACTTGAATGCCTTCTTTTGAAACAATGTGACCTAGAAATGCCACCTGTTCCAACCAAAATTCGCACTTTGAGAATTTAGCATAGAGCTGTCTCTGCTGAAGAGTCTGTAGGACTATTCTCAAATGCGCATCATGCTCCTCTGGGGTTCTGGAATAGATTAGAATGTCGTCGATGAACACAATGATGAACTTGTCGAGGTATTCTCTGATCACTCTATTCATCAAGTCCATGAAGACTGCAGGTGCATTAGTCACACCAAAAGGCATGACTACAAATTCGTAGTGTCCGTATCTGGTCCTGAAAGCTGTTCTGGGTATGTCACTCTCCTTCACTTTCAACTGATGGTACCCAGAGCGCAGATCTATCTTGGAGAACACTGTTGCACCTTTCAATTGATCAAATAAATCATCGATCCTGGGCAGTGGATACTTGTTCTTGATGGTCACCTGATTCAGAGCCCTATAATCTATGCACATCCGCATAGATCCATCCTTCTTCTTGACAAACAACACAGGAGCTCCCCATGGTGAGTGACTAGGGTGTATGAAACCCTTGTCAAGTAGCTCCTGAAGTTGTTCTTGTAGCTCTTTCAACTCTGCTGGGGACATGCGGTATGGAGCTTTTGAAATTGGACCGGTACCGGGAACCAGTTCAATCTCAAACTCCACTTCTCTGTTGGGAGGTAGTCCAGGTAGCTCTTCTGGGAATACCTCTGGATACTCACAGACTACCCGAACTTCTTCCTGCTTAGGTCTTTCTTCTTCTTCTGTACTCACAATGAATGCAAGAAAACCAGCACACCCTTTAGCTAACATCTGGTGAGCTGTGAGAGAAGAGAGAAATTTCTGGGTCTTCCTCTTTGGTACTCCTGTAAATTCAAAGGATGGTTCACCTTCTGGACTAAAGATCACTTTTCTTCTGCGGCAGTCCACTGAAGCACTGTACTTGCTGAGGAAATCCATACCCAAAATGATATCGAAATCCTGCATAGCGAGGACTACCAGATTAACACATAGCTCTCGGTCTGAAATTCTGACTGGTACAGACCGAAGCCACTGACTAGATTCCATGACTTCCCCAGAAGGTAGGGTTGTCAGGAACTTGGAATTCATGCTTTCTGTAGGTACCTGTAATTCTTTGGCAAAAGGTATGGATACAAAAGAATGGGTCGCCCCAGTATCAAATAGTGCAGTAGCTATATGCTGAAAAATAACTACTTGACCTGTTACGACCGTGGAGGCACTAGCAGCTTCCTCTTTGGTAAGGGAGAATACTCTGGCATTGTCAAAGGCTGGAACTGGTGGAGCTTCCAACCTTCCTTGACTGATCTGAGGTCCTTCCAGAGTTGCAGGCATATAATGTAGTTGAGGCTTGGCTCCATATTGTATTGGCTGTGGCTGGGGTGCTTTGAACTTGTTAGGACACTGTTTGGCCATGTGTCCTTCTTGACCACAAGAATAACATCCAGTCTTACCCAAGAGGCAGGCTCCTGGATGTGTTCTCCCACATTTAGGGCAGGGAAGGAGCTTAGTCTGTTTGATTTCTGGTCCTCCCTTCTGGTTACTTCCTGAATTCCACTGCTTTCTTTTAGTGCCCTTGCCTTTCCAGTTCTGATTATTTGACTGGGGTTTCTGATTTCCCCCAGTCTTGGCCTCCATCTTGATTGGCTTGTGTTGCTCTCTTTGTGCCTTCATGCTGCTCAGGTAGTGCTCAGCTACTAAGGCTCTACTGACCAACTCTTCTCCAGTCAGGGGCTGATGGGTTCCACTGCTCACATTGAGTGATATCACAGGCTTCAGCATTCTGAGCATTAGTCTGACTCGTTCCTTCTCTGTACTCACTAGTTCTGGGCAGAGACGGGCTAGCCTGTTGAATCTCTTAACTGCTTCCTCCACTGTCAGATCCCCCTGTCTGAACTCCATAAACTCCTCGTAGTGCTTGTTGGTGATCTTTTGGCGAAAGAACTCGTCGTAGAATTCTGTCTCAAAATCAATCCATTTCATCTGATTGATTGCCCTCTTGCTCTTTACTCTCTCCCACCACATGCGTGCATCTCCAGTCAGGCAGAAGGAGGCACACTTGACTTTCTCGACTTCTGGCCAGTCAAGAAGCTCCATGATGCTCTCCAGTGTTTTGAACCAAGCCTGGGCATCCCAGGGCTCAGTTGTGCCTGAGAAACTCTCTGGTTTCAGTTTCAGCCACTAGATGAGGTAGGATTCTTGTCTCTGGGGTGCTGTGACGACTCCTTGGGCAGCTGGTGGAACCTCAGTTACCACTGGAGTCTCCACAGTTACTGTTTGAGGAGTAGGAGGGACTGGTTGCTGATTTGCCATCAGATTGGCAATTACTTGCTGCTGTTCAGCTACTTGTTTCTGAAGTTGGGCAACAACTTCAGAAAGATTGGGCTCAGTTGAGCCTGGCACCTCATTCTCCTGAACATGGTCCTCAACACGAGCGGTACGGGGACGTCCTCTTCTCGACATCTAGTTAAACAAATAAGAAAATTTGATGATTTCTCTACCCTTTCTAAACATACCCATTTATATATTAAGAAAGGAAATAGCTAAAAAAAATAAAAAAAAATAAAATTCTTATCTTACTCATTCACTTATAACTATCCATCCATACTGCAATTAATAATGTAAATAAAGGAAAGCAATAAAGAAAGAACTTAAATACTTTCTTACTTGAAAGCGGCAAGGATGATGCTGATGTGTGTGTGTTGCTGGAAAATGGACCTGCTCTGATACCAACTGTAACAACCACCCAATTTCTTTCCTACTACTCTGAGGGTGACCGCTACTGTTTCTACTAACTACTGTAACTTGTACTACTTGCATTAAGACTAGGGAAAATTTAAACTATTGGGAACATATCACATATCAGAACATGCCTCTTATTAGTAGCATAAAATTTCTTGATACTTTTTTTTTTTTCCAAGATTTAACATGCAACATGTGTAACAGCAAGTATAACATATAGACAACTAATGCTCAAGTGTCTCTACTGCTTATTACTTCCTTAACTATATTGCATTTATATCATTCTAAATCTTAACAGGAATGAAAAGAAATTACTTAAACCTTCTGTTCATTCATTCCAACAAAACCGAACAGCACACATATATCATGCAATTTCTATTTGGTATGGCAAATGAGCATGCAGATTTTTCTGTATTTAAGCAGCAGTGTATCCCAACACAAATAATGCTACAACGTTGATAACAGAACAACACGTACATGGCAGCTCAAATGCAAGAAATTTCAGAAATAACTAAACTCCATTAGTGCAAGGAATTACAATACTGCACCAAATTTTAGCATGCAACCAAAGCAATCAAGTCCGGACACACTTTCAGCAACATCTAACAATCCTTTAACAGATTAGCATATATGGCTATTACTCATCTTTAGCAACTCATGCATATCAGTGTTCACAGAAATTTCTTTGCAAATAAAAAAAACCAAATTTCCAGCAGCAACAGATAACACAATAGCAGATAAGTATCACAGCCGAAACAGTTCCCAAGCTTAAGCAATGCAAATCAGGCTACAATAATATAGAACCTTACAGTTTTAAGCAACATGAAGGATCTGAATTTACCAAACTCCACGGCAACAAACTAAAACTCCAGATTTAAGCAATGCACCAAAACCGAATTCCATATAACTCAAACAATTCATATTGTACTCAACAGAACCAACGTATTTAATCAACTTCAAAACAGTAAAATAGGGAGAGCATAAAGAATCTGAATTTTTTATTAATCCTCCTAGTTATTTATGAAGAAACCTAAATAACTTAACTTGCAGAAATTTAAAAGCCAGGTCCCCAAATCTTCCATCCCCGCCATCCACACACACATCACCAGCGTCTCCTTGTCGCCTTCTTCTATGCCATTTTAGCCTTTCCTTTATTTTTATCTATATCTGCAGTAGGAGGAAAAAGTAGTATCTATAAGCATAAAGCTTAGTAAGTGCTTTCTACTCACAAAATCCGATACGGAATGCATAAGCATAAAAGAAAGCAGGGAAATACATGCTCAACATGAAAAATAGCAATTAACTACATCATGCATCTCTAAAGGAAACAATAATTTAACTTGCTAAAATTTGCAACTTAGATAAAGGAACTCGTTCTATTTGTTTCCAAATTTATACTTTTATACTTTAAAATAATATTCAACTTAACTTGGGCCCGGCATTGTACCACTTTGCGCGCCTTTCTTAATGAGAATTGAGGTAGCTAATCCCAAAACCATTAAGACACTTCTAGACCTTATGTCTAGGGGCAACTTGGAGCCCATCCCTTGGACATTGTGTCCGGTACATGCCTTTTAAAAGTAAAATACTTTTCTTTATATCTTTCTTTTAATACTCCTTCTAATAAAAATGCCTTGGCATTTATTAGAGGCAATTTAAGCAACTCATTTAGCAGCTCAATCACATGCCACGTTCACATTAAGGGTTTAAGCAATTTAAGCATATCCCTGTTTCACTTTAAGCTACAGAACTAACTCCAATACCAACTTTTCATACCTAACAGATGTAAAGGTAAGAATTCTAGAAATAATCCAAAAATATAGCCTCATGAGACATGGCTGAATCAACTCAATATATATCACATCTCAAGAAATCAGTTTTCTACTGCGAAACTATCCATAACCAATTATGATCAATTTGCATGCTTTAACATGATTGAATTGCTAGGAAGACTAAAGTTCGAACCTACTGCATTCATCACTACAACTAGTTTCTATTGAACTAAAATTTGCTTCCAATAGAAAACATCTGAGGATGATGGCATCCAAACAAAGCACTACTACATCAGCACTAGCATTTCTAATTCGGTACTAATACATGAGGTTAGCCAATTCTATCAACAATAATATTCCAGGTAATGCAAGATAGCATAATTCCAGTGGTAACACAACAGGCTTAAACTAGAATATATCTACTTAAACATGCTTAATGTGTAAGGTAAATACACCTAACTAGCATGCTGTAGTAATCAAGGAAAACCCTCAAAACTTCTGTTCGTGCCCTAAATAAAACACATTAACAGATTAAAATCAACTTAAACCGAATTGGCTAGAGCAAGGATCAAATCCGAAACCATATGCTAAGATGAAAGGCTACTGTTATCATTTTACAACAAAACGCAAGATAACAACCCGAGAGCTACTCCTACCGCAGGTGAGAAGCACTTACTTCCTCGGGACGAACTCTAGGGCTGCTAGGGTTCGGAGAAGTTGTTTCCTCAACGATCTCTTGGTATCTACTTGTTCTTCTCGACGAGGGAATCACGAAGGTGTGGAGATCTCGTCGGAAGAAGTCCTCGCCGGCCGCCGAAGACGAGCCCTAGATTCGGCTCTGTTTCCGCCCGAAAGAGTCGGCGCCGTCGCGAGAGAGAAGAGGAGTTTAGGTTTTTGTCCGAAAATCACTAAAGTCCTCTCTTTATAACTTAGGTAAATTGTTCTCTGTTAACCCTTAAATATTGTCCGTTCTCTCCTTAATTAACTATAGCCGCTGGCACAGTTGGTTGGCTGCGTTCTGCTTAATACGCGGCTCGCGGGTTCGAGTCTCAGCTGCCACTATTTTTCTTCCTATTTATTCTCTATTCATTAACCACTGCTTAGATATCATTCGCTCCATATAAGGTTAACAGAAATCGTGTAGCTCAGTTGGTTGGTTGGGCCGATTACAGCTTGGGCCCGAGAAGCTGGGTTCGAATCCTAGCTCTTGCAAATTTTTTTTTTTTTTTTTTAAACTTTCTCCACTCGGTAATAATACCAAACGGACTCCAAAAATTGCATAAAAATACTCTAAAAATTCCTAAAAATCTCTAGAATATTTTAAAAGCATTTTCAAATATTTTTAAAGATATTCAGAATTCAAAATAGGGAAAATTGGGTCGTTACAGTAAGAAAACATTGCGATTGAGGTAAGAAACCCCTCACCTGCAGTATAATTGCTCTCGCTTGTTAGTTTTGGCGTTAGTTCAGTAGTTTTACAGTTTTCAGTTTTAGGGTGTGCTTTTAGTGCACACCAAGCATTCGGTAGAATGCCCAGTTCAGAAGGATGCACCAGTAGGCGTCCTAACAGCATGTAAAATGTATTAGAAACATTTTACTCAGGTTATTATCAGTTATTACAACTATATGGATCAGATATCCATTGGGTGGGCTCCCACAGTAGCCTCTAGGTTCAGATAACCTAGAACAGCAAAGTAAAATAAAACAATATTCAGTATTTTACTTTTATTCACTTGGCACTGTACTTGGATCAGATATCCATGGGCTGGACTCCCACAGTCGTCCCTAGGTTCAGATAACCTTGTAACCCTGCCGGATTCAGAACTTACAATCCCGGGTCTCTTAGGGATGCGCGCACAGTAAGTACAGTTGCCAGGGCCCCAACAACATGTTTAGTATTTTCATCTATTATATGTATAGTTTTCAAATTTGAAACTAGTGATGAGAACACAAATTTAGCTTTTAGTTCAGTTCAGGTTCAGTTTACATGATTTGAGTTCATGTACAGATTTAGATATATGCATGACTAGTTCAGTTTCATACTCAGTTTATAAGTATGCCATGTTCAGTTTAAAGCATGTTCAATTTATATGCTATACATGTTTCAATTCCAGTTTATGCTTTTATATGCCATGCCATGTTGCCATGCTCAGTTCAGTTTTCAAACAGCATGTTTTAAAAACATAATCGCATCGTTGCATGTTTTTGTGAGGTAGATGGTTTCTTACTAAGCTTCTTAGCTTACAGATGCTACTTTTCTTATACTGCAGATATCGGTAAAAGAAAAGTGGATTAGCGGAGGCTGGAGGGCGATGCTACGATGATGTGTGTGTGCAAGGGGTTTGGAATAAAGATCCTTGGGATCTATACGCTTTTATTTCAGTTTTAGTACTTAACATGCCTAGTTTTATGACTTAGTCTTGTTACTAGGTGTTACAGCTTAGTAAACTATGTCTTGTTTAGTTTATCATGTTTAGAATGTTAGTATTTACATGATAGAGTGTTTTTCATGTATCTAGAACTTTTGTATGCGATTTTTGGCACGAATCAGTGCTGGAAATCAGAGATTCTGATTTCGTATCAGACTATCAGAACCTGGATCGGTCAGCAGACCGATCCAGTGCTTTTCCTTCTCCTAGATCGGTCAGCCGACCGATCCAGATGGATACAGTAGCACACTGTGTCTCCCTGGATCGGTCAGCCGACCGATCCATCCGCGAACAGAGAGTTCGGTACGAAATCAGCAGTCACTGATCGGTCAGCCGACCGATCAGTGAGCCACTGATCGGTCTCCCGACCGATCAGTGAGCAGCTGGATCGGTCGGCAGACCGATCCAGCCAACGTTCCCGTGCGTGTCAGCGGATCGTTCCACGGACCGATCCAAAGCTCCAGTTTCACCTCCCCAGCATAGCTATGAATATCTAGAGGGTAGTTGAATATGAAATCTCACTCTCACAGTGTTAACAGAGGCAACTACAATAGTTTAGTAAAATTTTATTCTACCCAGTTTCCGCACAATACAACACAGTAGTTTCAGTAGTTAATGTAGCGATCCGGCTCACAGCGTAGTACCCAGGAGTTGGGTCGTTACAATCATCCATAATAATTGGGCTACACATACTCCTATGGCTATGTATTCTGACTCAGTTGTAGATAGTGCAACGCAATGTTACTTTCTACTAAACCAGCTAACAAGTGATGGGCCTAGTAGTTGACATCCACCACTAGTGCTTTTGCGGTCTAATTTACACCCAGCATAATCTGAGTCAGAATATCCTATTAATTCAAACTCATTGGTCCTAGGATACCAGATTCCTACGTTTGTTGTTCCCTTAAGATATCTAAAAATCCTTTTGACTTGAGTCAAATGGGATTCTTTAGCACAGGTTTGGTATCTTGCACACATACTAACTGCAAATAAGATATCAGGTCGGCTTGCAGTTAGGTAGAGTAGACTGCCTATTGCACTTCTATAGTACTTTAGATCTACTGGTTTTCCATTTGGGTCATTGTCTAAGATTGTGTTTACTGCCATGGGTGTTTTTATTTCTTTTGTATTTTCCATTCCAAATTTTTTAAGTAATTCTTTAGTGTATTTGTGTTGATAAATGTAATTTCCTTCATTTGTTTGTTTGATTTGTAATCCTAGGAAATAGGTCAATTTTCCTACTAAGCTCATTTCAAATTCTTGTTCCATTAGATTAATAAATTCTTCTAAAAAGTCTGAGTTAGTTGAACCAAATATTATATCATCTACATATATTTGTGCTATAAATATGTCGTTATTTAGTAATTTAACAAACAAGGTTGGATCAATTTGACCTTGGTTGAATCCTTTGGATGTTAAGTAAGATGTTAGCCTTTCATACCATGCCCTGGGTGCTTGTTTAAGTCCATATAATGCTTTCTTCAACTTAAAGATATAATCAAGGTGTTCTATATTTTCAAACCCAGGAGGTTGACTTACATACACTTCTTCTTTTATTAGTCCATTGAGAAAGGCTGACTTAACATCCATTTGATATAGTCTGAATCCCTTATGGGCTGCATAACTTAGTAACATTCTAATGGATTCTAGTCTGGCTACTGGGGCATAGGTCTCATCGTAGTCAAGTCCTTCAACTTGACTGAACCCTTTGGCAACTAGCCTAGCCTTATTCCTAGTAATTTCCCAAGTTTCACTTAATTTGTTTCTAAATACCCATTTTGTTTCTATTACTTTCTTATCTTTAGGTGGTGGCACTAGATCCCAAACTTCATTACGCTCAAATTGAGCTAGTTCTTCTTGCATAGCGATGATCCAATCTGGATCAAGTAGGGATTCAGCTACAGTTTTGGGTTCAATTTTTGAAATCAGGGAGATTTGACTCAGGTTCCTAAAAGATGATTTGGTTTGAACCCTTAGGTCTGGATCACCAATTATTTGATCAGTTGGATGGTTAGGATTTACTCTTATAGTTCTAGGGGGTTTATTTTCTTGAGTATGTTCATCTTCTTCATAGTCTAGGGATTTATTGGTTTCTTCAGAATTATTAATTTCAGTAGGTTGAAGTTGAGTTTATCCTTGGGTTTCTTCAAATTTTACATTTGTGGTTTCCTCGATTTTTAGCGTAATTTTATTATATATTCTGTAACCCCTACTGTTTAGAGAATATCCTACAAAAATTCCATTTTCTACTTTAGAGGTGAATTTTCCTAAATGTTCTCTAGTATTTAGGATGAAGGCTGGACACCCAAATACTTTAAAATATTTTATGTTAGGTTGTTTGTTATAAAATATTTCAAAGAAGGTTTTATTATGTCTTTTATTTAATGTTGTTCTATTTTGCACATACAGCTTCTGCCCAGAAATATTTAGGTAGGTTATATTCATTTAACATAGTTCTAGAGGCTTCTAGTAAGGTTCTATTTTTTCTTTCTACAATTCCATTTTGTTGGGGGGTTTTAGGACATGAAAATTCGTGATGGTAGCCATTTTCAAGACAGAATTTGTTAAAATTATGATTTTTAAATTCTCCCCCATTGTCACTCCTAATTCTTTTAATTTTAAGATCTTTTTCATTTTCAATCTGTTTGCAAAAATTTGTAAAGATTTCAAAAGTTTCGTCTTTATGTTTTAAGAATTTTACCCAAGTAAACCTAGAATAATCATCTATTATGACTAAACAGTATAAGTTTCCATTTATGGATTTGACTCCATGGGAGTCAAAAAGATCTAAGTGTAGAAGTTCTAATATTGAGTTGGTTTGTGGCTGATTTATTGGTTTGTGAGTGGATTTAGTTTGTTTACCTTGTTGACAAGCATTACATATGGTTGAATCTATGTTAGGTAATTTTGGTAAGCCTCTCACTAGTCCATTTAATTTGCTTATATTTCTAAAGTTGGTGTGAGACATTCTTCTATGCCATAACCATGTTTCTTCTTTTTGTGTTAAATAACACTTAATAGAAGAAGTGGTTAAGTTGATGGCATAGATGTTGTCTTTTCTAAAACCTTTTAGGCTTATGGTAGGATTATCTAGATGTTTGATTAAACACTCTGTGGATAGAAATTTAACCTTATACCTAGTATCACATAATTGACTTATACTCAGAAGATTATATTTAAAATTTTCAACAAGTAAAACATTTGTAATTATAAAGTCTATTTTTAATTCAATATTACCTATACCAATTACCTTGAGTTTGCCGTTGTTTCCAAAGGCAACTGTTTCTAAGCTTTTGTAAGTGAGTTGAGTGAACTTGGTGTGATCTCCAGTCATATGTTTGGAGCAACCACTGTCCAAAATCCACTTGGTTTCCTACAGTAAGTAGGATTTAAAGTTAGTCTTTTTTTTTTTTAGCAGGCATTATTTAAGTTAATTTTAAGTTTAAAATTAAAGTTTTGACATTAATTTTTAAGTTTGAAATTGAAATTTTGAAATTAATTTTTTAAGTTTAAAATTAAAATTTTGAAATTAATTTTTACGTTTAAAATTAAAAATTTGAAATTAATTTTTAAGTTTAAAATTAAAATTTTGAAATTTATTTTTAAGTTTTAAAATTAAAATTTTGAAATTAATTTTTAAGTTTAAAATTAAAATTTTGAAATTAATTTTTAAGTTTGAAATTAAAATTTTGAAATTAATTTTTAAGTTTGAAATTAAAATTTTGAAATTAATTTTTAAGTTTGAAATTAAAATTTTGAAATTAATTTTTAAATTTGAAATTAAAATTTTGAAATTAATTTTTAAGTTTAAAATTGAAATTTTGAAATTAATTTTTAAGTTTGAAATTGAAATTTTGAAATTAATTTTTAAATTTGAAATTGAAATTTTGAAATTAATTTTTAAGTTTAAAATTAAAATTTTGAAATTAATTTTTAAGTTTGAAATTAAAATTTTGAAAATAATTTTTAAGTTTGAAATTAAAATTTTGAAAATAATTTTTAAGTTTAAAATTAAAATTTTGAAATTAATTTTTAAGTTTGAAATTAAAATTTTTAAATTAATTTTTAAGTTTGAAATTAAAATTTTGAAATTAATTTTTAAGTTTAAAATTAAAATTTTGAAATTAATTTTTAAGTTTGAAATTAAAATTTTGAAATTAATTTTTAAATTTAAAATTAAAATTTTCAAATTAATTTTTAAGTTTGAAATTAAAATTTTGAAAATTTGAAATTAAAATTTTGAAATTAATTTTTAAGTTTAAAATTAAAATTTTGAAATTAATTTTAATTAAACAAATTTAAGCCTTATTCATCTCACCCGATCTATATTATCAATCAGGGAATCCTATGATTTAGTGAGATGAAATTATATTTTTAATTATGGAATTTTGGTTTAACTTGTGTTAGATTCAGATTTAGCTTTGGTCTCAACAAATAGGCAATCTTCGGATAAACTTCTAAGCTTGGTGAGTCACATGGACGTCATTAATAGTAACCAACCTTTCGAGGTTTTCCGAATAGTCATATCCACGGAGCTTAGTACTAAATCTTGGTCTAACTGGTTAGGATTCATTTAAGGGTAGCTTCGGTCAGTTCCACTTGGCCAAATGCACCAGATCGAAACCATATCTTTCTAGACATGCGATGCCCAAGCTTCCCTAGCGTACTATCATCCAAAAACTTCACCAGTACCATGATTCAAGTTAAACTTGGTCTCTTTTTAACTAATCCTAATTACCCTGTCGGGTTAGTTAATTTTGGAGGTGCCAGCTATTCTGGAGCCCCCCCTGAATTATTGACCTTTAATTTAAATTTTCGTTTTAGGTTTGTGTCTGTTTCTTTTATAGTTATAATTAACTTGGTGATAGTTTATATTTTGTTGAGTTTTAAATTTTGAATTTTTCGATTTAGGTTTGTATTTTGATTTTTTATTTGGTTTAATCGAGTTTATATAATATACTTTTCTTTAGGTATATAATATTGATTAAGTCCTACTTGCGTGGTCAGACATGCTTTTGGAACCCAAGCTTGATTAGTTGATTTGTATTGAGTTATTAATGACTTAAAAGTTTTATTTGAGTTCGACTTGTATCCGAGTCCGGTTTTATTATAACATGCATTTTGATTGTTCAGGATTAAGTCAAGATTTTTTGATCTTGTTGTAAATTTTTCTAGCATTTCTTTTAAATTGTTAATATCATTTTTTAATGATAAATTCTCCTCCTCAAGTGTTAGATCTTGAGTTGGATTTAAATTTTTGATTTGTTCCTTGAGGTTTTGATTTTCCTCAAGAAGTGATTTGTTTTCATTTTCTATTTTAATTAATTTACTATTTAAACAGGAAATAATTCTAAAATTTTTTTGTTTAAATTAAAATATACCTCATTTGGGCCTTGAGCGATGCGGACTCGTGGCTTGTTTGAGTTGAGACCGTCTTCATCTTCGATTCGTCTTCTTTCCGACCGGGGCCATCGGTCGAGGTGGCTCGATGTTTCGCTCTTCTTCCTCCGATTCGTCCAGGAGTCGTCCCACGTTGCTTTGAGGCTTTCTTTGGTTGGCTTCGGTTTGTCGAACTTGATTTTGGGCATTCGTTCTTGTAGTGTCCCTTTTTGTGCCGAAGCAAGTCACGTTCTTTTGTTACGAGGAGAACTGATCTTTTGAAGGTCATTTTTGCTGAAGCTCCTTTTTCTCCTAGTGAACATTTTTCTTACCAAGTTCACCAGGTGTTCTTCGTCTTCGGAGTCTTGGTCGGAATCTTCTTCATATTCAGGCTTGCTCTTCTTTTCTTTGGAGGAACCTGCAAATAAAGCTATACTTTTCTCGGCTCCAGCATTAGTTTGTTCATATAATTCTAATTCACAGAAAAGCTTGTCTAATTTTAACTTAGAAAGATTTTTAGAAATTTTGTAGGCATCTACGATTGATGCCCACAAACTATTACGTGGAAAAGCATTTAATGCGTAACTTATTAAGTCTCTATTTTCCATCTGGTGGCCTATCGCATGAAGCCCGTTGAGGATGTCCTTGATCCTCACGTGGAGGTGATTCGCCGTTTCACCTTCCTGCATTTTTATATTAAGAATTTTATTTAAAAGCAGGTCTCGTTTTGTTACCTTGGCGTCTCTCGTTCCCTCGTGCAGCTCGATCAATTTGTCCCACAGCTCTTTAGCGTTTTTGTGTGGACCGACTCTGTTCAGTTCTTCTCTTGTTAATCCGCACTGTAGAGTGTTGATCGCTTTATTTTCTGTTGACGCCTTTTTCTTCAAATCTGTTGTCCATTCTTCACGATCCAGTATATTCCCGGAGTTGTCCGCTGGAATTTTATAGGGTCTCGCAACGCTCATCCACTGGTCGATGTCTGTTTTGAGGTAAACCTCCATGCGCTTCTTCCAGTATGGAAAATCGTCCTAGTTGAAGAGTGGAGGTCGTACTGTGCTGAATCCTTCTGTCTGAGACATTTTAGTCCTGCGCACAGAAGAAAGAAAAGAAAAACAAAAATCCCAAGACTTGGTCTTGGATTAGTAGTGTGGAAGAAGAAAAAATAATAGAAGTATCTAAATTGGTGTTGCACCAATTTAGATTTAATTGCAACGAGAAAAAAATTTAAAACAGGTAATAATACCAGTTTGAAATTAAACGTAAAACTAAAAATCGAAAAAAAAAAGATTAATTTTTCACCCCCTGTCTGATTGGTGGTTGCACCAAATCATAGCGGAACCTGGCTCTGATACCACTTGTTGGATCGTGAAATGTCGATAGAGGGGGGGGGTGAATATCGATTCGAAAAAATCGCGTTAATAAGATTTAAGCGTAGCGGAATAATAAAAAACTTAGGCAAACTGAACAAGGTATTTTTTACTTCGTTCGGAGCCGGTGACGACTCCTACTCGAAGGCCCATACTCCTTGAGTACTTTCGTTGGGCAATTCACTAGCAATTCAAAATACTATTACAAATTAAGGTACAGAAATGCTAATGGAAATAAAGTGATACCGACAAGAAAATTAACCAAAGAAGAAGGAGCACTTTGTTGGAGCTTTGTTAGCGTCTTAGGAGCGTAGAGCAGCAGAGCAAGCAGTCGAAGAGTTCTCAGTTGTTGTTGAAGCTCCACCCCTGGGCTTCTTTTATATGCTGCTCCGGGCGCCTGGATCCCTTCCGGGTGCCCTGGTGCGACGTGGTAGGTCTAATCAGCGAACTCCATGTGGCGACTGTTGGGGTTGCAAGGTTGCAAACATAGTCCCATATTGAAAACACATGGAAAATATCATGGGTTTATAAGAAAAAGATATCTCCATTGGCATGAGGCCTTTTGGGTAGAGCCCAAGAGAAAATCCATGAGGGCTTAGGCCCAAAGTGGACAATATCATACCATTGTGGAGATATCTAAATTCTTTTCGATCCTACAATTGGTATCAGAGCCCAGACTGCCAGAAGGTTTAACCGCCGACTGTGCACAAGAGCTATGGTCTGATTGAACCATGTGAGTACAATATTGACCTCGAACAAAGAAAGTGGGGGCTCCTATGTTCGGATCAAGAGGACCAGACACCAGGCAGGAAGTCCTAGTAGGTCTTTCTGCCCCTCGGTCTACTCGACCTACTAGGACTTCCTGCCCCTCGGTCTACCCGACCTACTAGGACTTCCTGCCCCTCGGTCTACCCGACCTACTAGGACTTCCTGCCCCTTGATCTACCCGACCTACTAGGACTTCCTGCCTGGTGTCTGGTCCTCTTGATCCGAACATAGGAGCCCCCACTTTCTTTGTTCGAGGTCAATATTGTACTCACATGGTTCAATCAGACCATAGCTCTTGTGCACAGTCGGCGGTTAAACCTTCTGGCAGTCTGGGCTCCGATACCAATTGTAAGACCGTTGAATTCGATAGAGGGGGGGGTGAATATCGATTCGAAAATCTCGAGTTAAAACGCAGCGAAAAAGTAAAGAAGTAAAGAGATGACACTGTTGATTTTTACTTCGTTCGGAGCCTGTGACGACTCCTACTCGAAGGCCCGTACTCCTTGAGTAATTTCGTTGGGCAATTCACTAGCAATTCGGATAATTACAATTTACGTACAAATATTGCTAATGAAAAAGAAACAAAAAAAAGCTAACCGACAAACAATGAATTAAAAAGAGAGCCGGAGTGAGTCGTCGGAGCTTTGTCAACGTTGTTGGAGCGCAGAGCAGCAAAGTGATTGGACTCAGAGTTCTCAGAAGACTTGTGTTTTGAAGCTCCTGCCTGGGGCTTCTTTTATATGCTGCTCCGGGCGCCTGGATCCCCTCCGGGCGCCTGGAATGTGACGTAGCACTCCCAACCAGCATGCTCCAAGTGTCAACGTCGTCCTGGGGATAAAATTCGCCTCCGGGCGCCTGGATCCCTTGCAGGCGCCCGGACTTCCGGGCGCTCGGACCCTCACTGTTCCCTACCTACAAAACAGTGTTAGTCCGAGGCAAATAAACCCTGCAGCACAGTTTGTTAGCACATTTTTACAGATACGCTAAGTAATAACAATTAGCATCAAGAGTATGACTTAGATTCCGTCTTTCTGAGACCGGAATCTAGTCACGATCTCGACTTAGATCGAAATGGATCTAAGCCGGATCGGCGCCTAATGTTCCATTCCCGAGAGCGCGTCCAGTCACTCCCCTCCAATGACTTACCTCACTTAGCCAGGCGTCCGGTCACCCGTCGACCCGGACTTCTTGCCAAGCGTCCGGTCGGCCCGTCGACCGCTTGGACTTCTCGCCACGATCCGGTCGGCCCGTCGACCTGGTTCTCGCCAAGCGTCCGGTCAGCCCGTCGACCGCTTGGACTTCTCGCCACTATCCGGTCGGCCGTCGACCTGGTGGACTTTTCTCACACTTGATAAAGTGTCGGACAACAACAACTAACCCATTTGTCATTCATCAAAACTCAGGTTAGACCGTTAGTGCTACCCGCAATCTCTCCCCTTTTGATGGAATGACAACCTGGTTAAGTTAGTGAAATCATATGTACGAAACAACATGCATTTGTGTGGTTTTAAAGTTAGTTTGAGTTTTCAAATTGGTTTAGCTAACTTAACCACCTAACCCTCCTCCCCCTTTGGCATTCATCAAAAAAGAACAAGGGTAAATAAGCATAGTGTTTAAGTTACCTAATCATGAAAAATAACTGAGTTTGGTTCAAAATTCAAGGATAAAAGTACACTCTTTAAATCCAAGAAAAATCAATTTGACTTTGGGGGAGCTTAAAAAAAAACTTGTTTAACGCATTTGTTCTTTAGTTTTTGAAAATTTGCTGAGTGTAGATTGTCTAATTTTCAATCATAAGTGTATAAGGTCTAATGTTTCAAACCAAATTTCCAAAACAAGTTTGAGAAAATATAATTTTCAAAACTGATTTATTTTTCAACACTAAGTTTGTAAAAGATTCAATTTTCAAAATCAAAGAAAATGATTTTGAGAAGCTTAGTTTGTAAAATTTAGCTTTGAAATTAAGATCATATTTTTAGAATGTGTTTGTAAAATTTGTTTTCTAAAATCAAATTTTCAAAGTGTAAAAGTGTTAAAACCATGGTTTAAAATACTTGAAAAGGTCAGTTTTCAAAGACTAGGAAAAATGGATAAAAAGTTTGTGAGGTAAAAGAATTTCACAATTTTAAACAAGTTAACTTTGATTTTCAAAATTAAGTTTAAAATTCAATTTGGAAAACTAAAGTAGTTTTATTTCTCCCCCTGAAATTGATACTTAACTCTAACCAGCTGTCTAACCAATTAGGTACTAACTAACTATCAGAAGATAGTAGCTTTCACTAGGTTAGTCAGATTAAGGAAATTATAATCAGTCAGTGTTTGACTTGACTGATGAACTTTAATCTGATTAATATCTGAATTGTATTTAATGTCCAAACTTATGTTGATGCATTGAAATAAGCATCTTAAGTCTAGACAGTTGGCCTATGCATCTCACCTCTTTCTATGTTTGTCAAACACAAGCAAGGTAACCCTAGGGTGTTGGTGAGATGCTCAAAAACTAGTCCTATGGGTACATGCTTTCTAAGGATGTAAACCTAGTCTAAGGCCAAAACTGTTTTTGAAAATCTAAAAATGGAAAGTTTTGAAAGCAAACAAGTTTAACCTATAATTTGATAAAATCATTTTTGAAAGTATTTTTTGAAATTTCCTAGTCTATTAAGATAGAACATATTCAATGTAAGTTAGAAATGCCACTAGATAAATCCAAAATATTTTACAAATAGTGTAGCTACAGAAGTAGGTCATCACTAAAGCTACTGAGATGATGAAGGGGGTGGTCCAGATCCCAAGGATCGAAGAAGTGCCATCAGCTCAGTGTGGCGGGTGTCCCCGGCAGCTCGTAACTCGGCAACCTCTCGCCGTATGTCCCGATGAAAGTCGGAGTTCTCCTGCTGGAGACTCACCATGGCTCTCTCTAGTCCGGTCATACGGTCGGCTAGAGTGCGGGGAGCGTGTCGTGGTGCTCGAGCTGGGGGTGGTGGTGGAGCCGGTGCGGCTTCCTCCGGAAATAGTGCGAGCATGAACTCGTCCATCTGTGCGTCTGGATCGGGCTGGTGCTGTGCCCCCCTCCGCCAAGTCATAGTCCCATCATCTCTATCTACCTGGATGCCGGCTAGGGAAAAGTTCCGAGAGGATATAACATCGAACTCGGTCATATGGGCAACGTCTCCTCTAGTGACATCAATGTGCAACGAGGACAAATATGCTGTCAGAATGTGACCAAATGGCATATGGACTCTACTGTCAGTCACATATCAAGCTGAATAGATGATGGTGGAGAAGATATGTAGGCTGATGTCAATTTCTAACCTATGAATCAGGGCATAAAGTAAGAATGAATGGAATGGGCGCATCACAGCGATGTCCCGAGTGGTCAGTGGTAAAATGCAAAGAACTACAACCCTATAAAGAGCGTAGTCCTGGACTCTAAGTTCTACTGACCTAAAATGTGTCACAGTGGGATCTCTCTCTCCCCCCAAAAAATACGAATACATCGTATCGAGAGTGATATGTGAGTAGGGATCGTCGAACGGTAGATCCCTCGGAGGATAGCACAAAAAAAGAACAAGTAGACGGACGCAGCTCTAAGAACTCTCGGATAGCGCTAGGGGAAAATATGATATCAATGCCTGCCGCCCTAGTGGTATAGGTGAGATCGTCTACTTTTACTAGGTTATTGCAAAATTCGGCACACAGACTTATGTTTATAGGACTAGTACATTCGACGAGGTTCCTTAAGTTATAGTGGCCTATAACCTCTAAAGCGGAGGGACATGACCTAAGGAAGAACGCTCTATCTATGTAGGTAGTCCTAATGGCCTTATAAATGGTGGACTCAAATTTAATCCTAAGTTCGTCTGTGGGAAACCTAGGGTCTGTACTAGCATTGGAGGGTCCAGCACCAGTATTTGTTCGTTTCCTACTGTATATAAAGAATATTAAAAAAAATTTAGAAGACAAAAAAAAATTTAGAGAGGGGAAGAATGTTTTACCGAGGAGCCATAAAAAAAATATATAGATTTGACGACCTCGGTTGAATCGCAACAGCGTCTTCACCGCAAGAAAATTTTGATTTAGAGTACTTTCGCACTGAGGTTCAAAGTGAACCTTGGCAAAAGTGTGAATGAGTGGGGCAGAGGTTGGGGGCACCTACTGCCCCTTATTTATAGGGGACTCCGGGCGCCCGGGGTTGATGGGGCGGGGCGCCTGGAATCCCTTCCGGGCGCCCCCGACGAGAATACCAGGGTCGCCCGCCCCTGGTTTTTGACTTTTTTTTTTTTTTTTTGGATAAAAATTTTGAAATTGATTTTAAATTTTAAAATTAATTTAAGTTTAAAATTAAATTTTGAGATTAATTGAAAATTAAAATTTAAGTTTTAAAATTAAGGTTTTGAAATTAATTTAAGTTTTAAAATTAAAATTTTGAAATTGATTTTAAGTTTAAAATTAATTTAAGTTTAAAATTTTGAAATTAATTTTTAAGTTAAAATTTTGAAAATAATTTTTAAGTTTAAAATTTTGAAAATAATTTTTAAGTTTAAAATTAAAATTTTGAAAATGATTTTTTAAGTTAAAAGTTTAAAATTAAAATTTTGAAAATGATTTTTTAAGTTAAAATTTTGAAAATAATTTTTAAGTTTAAAATTAAAATTTTGAAAATGATTTTTTAAGTTTAAAATTAAAATTTTGAAAATAATTTTTAAGTTTAAAATTAAAATTTTTAAGTTAAAATTTTGAAAATGATTTTTAAGTTAAAATTTTGAAAATAATTTTTAAGTTAAAAATTAAAATTTTGAAAGTAATTTTTAAGTTAAAATTTTGAAAATAATTTTTTAAGTTTAAAGATTTTGAAAATAATTTTTAAGTTTAAAATTAAAATTTTGAAAATAATTTTTTAAGTTAAAATTTTGAAAATAATTTTTAAGTTTAAAAATTTTGAAAATAATTTTTAAGATTAAAATTTTGAAAATAATTTTTAAGTTTAAAATTAAAATTTTTAAGTTAAAATTTTGAAAATGATTTTTAAGTTAAACTTTTGAAAATAATTTTTAAGTTAAAATTTTGAAAATAATTTTTAAGTTTAAAATTTTAAGTTAAAATTTTGAAAATAATTTTTAAGTTTAAAATTTTAAGTTAAAATTTTGAAAATAATTTTTAAGTTTAAAAATAAAAATTTGAAATTAATTTAAAGATTAAATTTTGAAATTAATTTAAGTTTAAAATTTAAATTTTGAAATTAATTTAAGTTTAAAATTAATTTTTGAAATTAATTTAAGTTTTAAAATTTAAAATTTTGAAATTAATTTAAAAATTAAAATTAAATTTAAATAATTTTTAAGTCTTATTCATCTCACCCGATCTATATTATCAATCAGGTAAACCTATGGTTTTGTGAGATGAAATTGGTTTGATTATAGAGTTTTGGTATAACTAGTGTTAGATTCAGACTTAGCTTTGGTTTCCACAAATTGGCATTCTTCGGATAAACTTCTAAGCTTGGTGAGTCTCATGGACATCATTAGAAGTAACCAACCTTTCAAAGTTTTCCGAATAGTCCTATCCACGGAACTTAGTACTAAATCTTGGTCTAACTGGTTAGGATTCGTTTAAGGGTAGCTTCGGTCAGTTCCACTTGGCCAAATGCACCAGATCAAAGCCATATCTTTCTAGACATGCGATGCCCAAGCTTCCTTAACGTACTATCATCCAAAAACTTCACCAGTACCATGAGTCAAGTTAAACTTGGTCTCTTTTTACTAATCCTAATTACCCTGTCGAGTTAGTTTGTTTTGGGTTACCCTGTCGGGTATGTTAGTTTTGGAGGTGCCAGCTATTCTGGAGCCTCCCCCTGAATTATTGGCCCTTAATTTAGATTTTGGGTTTGTGTCGATTCTTTTTATAGTTATAATCAACTTGGTGATAATCTAAATTTTGTTGAGTTTTGAATTTTGATTTTAAGTTAAATTTATATTTTAGTTTTTGATCTGATTTATTCAAGTTTATATAATGTATTTTATCTTTAGGTATATAGAATTGATTAAGTCCTACTTGCGTGGTTAAGCACGCTTTCGGGACCCAAGCTTGTTTAGTTGCTTTGTGTTGGGTTAATAATGATTTAAAGGTTTTGTTTCAGTTTGACTTATATCCAAGTCCGGTTTTATTATAACATGCCTTTTGGTTATTTAGAATTAAATCTAAATTTTTAGATCTTGTTGTGAATTTTTCCAACAATTCTTTTAACTTATTAATTTCATTTTTTAATGATAAATTCTCCTCCTCAAGTGTTCGATCTTGAGTTGGATTCGAATTTTTTAATTGTTCCTTGAGGTTTTGATTTTCCTCAAGAAGCGATTTATTTTCATTTTCCAACTTAACTACTTTTTTATTTAAACACGAGATAATTCTAAAGAATTTACGATTTAAGTTTAGGTATACCTCTTCGGAACCTTCGGAAACGAGTGCGGACTCGTGGCTCGATTCGGGTTCGGACCCGTCTTCCGATTCGTCTTCCGTTTCAGCTTCGCGAGCCATCAGCGCGAGGTGACTTTGGTGCTTTTGCCTTTCTCCTTCCGATTCGTCTGAGGAGGAATCGTCCCATGTTGCTTTGAGGGCTTTCTTCTTTGTTGACTTTGGTTTGTCAAGTTTCAATCTTGGGCATTCATTCTTGTAGTGCCCCTTTTTGTTACATCCGAAACATGTGACATTTCTTGAGTCGGCTGGCGAACTGATCTTCTGAAGATCCTGTTTGCTGAAGCTTCTCTTTTTCCTGGTGAACATTTTCCTTACCAGGTTCACCAGGTGTTCTGTAACGACCCAATTTTCCCTATTCTGAGTTTCAAACGTCCATAAAAATGTTTGAAAATACTGTTAAAATATTCTAGATATTTTTAGAAATTTTTAGAGTATTTTTGCGTAATTTTTGGAGGTCGTTTAGTATTTTTACAAAACCAAAGAAGTTTAAGCAAAAAAAAAAACGTTGGAGGAGAGGTTCAAACCCGCGACCTCGGGTCGGACTGAACCAAGCCAAACCGGCTTGACCAGCTGGGATAAGAGATTTATGTTAATCTCATATAGAGTTAAATAAGGTTATAGTATAGTTGGGTTATATCCGAATACTTATAAAAGGAAATAAGTTTTGGGATTTTAAGAAAACCTAACTTTTTCTCCCGAAAACCTAATCTCCTTCGCTCTTCTCCCTCGCGACGGCGCAAAGCTGCGGCGGAAACCTAGAGCGAGCTAGGGTTGGAGATTCCGGCGCCGGCGAGACTTGATTCCAGCCGTCCCTCATCCACGGTGGCTGTTCCCGACGGAGAGAAGCCCGAGAGCTCCGAGAACACGCCGGAAAAGCTGCTACCCGAGCCCTAGAAGCCCTCCTTCCCTTCTTCTCGGTTGTAAGTGCAAGGACAAGCAAAAGTGAGTTGCTTCTCACCTGCAGTAGGAGTAGCTCCGATTTTTGCTTCGATGTTTCTTTGTTTTCTTGAGTTTTACCGTGAGGAAATCTTGGTTTTTGTTTGCTGCCGTGAACCCTAAAGAAAGAAGGGAAGAGTTAGTACAGTTTAGGCATGAAGAACAGTAGCAAGATTTAAGGTTCTAAATTCCAGCAAGTTTAAAATTTGATTTCGAAGCATGTTTTGGAGGAAGTTTATAATTAGGTTGTTGCCATGAAACCTAATGAAGAATTGTTAGATTGATCCTTACCTTGGAGGAACTATAGTTCAGTTCAAGCACGTGGAATTGTTAGATTCGGAAGTTAACAGATTGTTTAGCTTTGATTAGCCATGTGTGGCACGTTGGGCTTCTTTTGCTTCCTTGCCGTGGCACCACAGATAGTTGCAACAAGTTTTGATTTCCGTTGCTTTGTGAAAGTATGAGTTTTCAACAAGTTTACATAGATTTTAAGCTTTAGCATGTTTAGTTTTGGTTGGCTATGAATTGGTTCTATTTTCTTATGTAAGGATAGCAAGATATTGATTTGGCTTGAGGTGTACATGTTTGCTTGTGAAGGCTTTGAATTCATTAGTAGCACAGATTTAGGTTTCCCTTATTACCTCAATGGGCACAGGAAATATGCTACGAGAATAAGTAAAGAGTGGATAGCTTATATTTGTAAAAGTTGTAAATCCTGGCAGAACATAGTATACAGATTTTTAGTACAGGATTAAGCTTGATTTCATCGCAGATAAAAGTGCAGAATAGGTTGAAAACATTATCAGATTTTATTGAGATTACAAGTGCAGAATTTTTATAAGTAAAGTATACAGATTTGAGGTTTAGCTATGCTACTTTCATTTAAGTATACAGATTTGAGTTTCTTTATTCTAGCATGAGGTTTAGCTATGCTTCCTTGCTACCATTCAGATAAGCATATAGATTTTGAATTATATAGCATTGCAGTTTTGATGGTTTAACATTGGAAGATCCAATTAGATCTCTAGTAGCTTAATTAGACTTACAGATTTTAACTAAGCCTATAGTGCAGAATTTATTAAGTTTATAAGAGCAGAATTTTATTAAGCTTATAAGTGCAGAAGTTAGTTAGTGTAGTGAGCAGATTTTTATCAAGCTAGTATGCAGATTTCTGTTAAGCATTAGTATAGATTTCAGATTTGTTAAGTATAGTATGCAGACTTTAATAAGCAGATTTTTTATAAGTATAGCATGCAGATTTTTAAAGTATCAGTTTAACATGAGCAGTAATGATTCCTATCTTTAGTCTTTTGCTATTGGACTAATATGAGAAGTTATAAGCTAAGAAAGACCAAGACTTTAACTTGATCTCAATTTCAGAAGTTTAAGATTAAAAGCACACACAAGGTGTTTAATATCAAAAGCGCACACAAGGTGTTTGCTTAAAGGCCAAGTAAGGGCAAGTATAAAGAAGTTAGTAAGAAAGTATTTTACTTTTTAATGGCATGTACCGGACACAAGTTCCAAGGGATGGGCTCCAAGTTGCCCCTAGGCATAAGGCCTAGAAGTATCTTAGTAGTTTCGGGATTAGCTACCTCGATTCTTATTAAGAATGCGCGCAAAGTGGTACAATGCCGGGCCCAAGAGAAGTTGATTATTATTTTGAAGTATTAAAGTATAAGTTTTGAAACAAATGAAACAAGCTTCAAATATGTTTAGAATTAGAAAGTTTAGTTTCTTGTTATTTGAAGCATGCAGTAGTAGTTTCAATTGTTTCCTTGCTACTAGATTATTCAGCATGTTTAGTTTTACATGTTTAGTAGTTTTACATGTTTAGTAGCTTTACATGTTTAGTATTTCAGTTAGTATGATTCTTTTATTGGATTTTGAGCATGATTAGCTATACATGTTTAGTATTTCAGATAGTATGATTCCTTTGCTATTTATGAGCATGAGTAGCTTTACATGTTAGCATTCAGTTTTAGCATGTTTTTATTTATATACATGCATATCGAGTTTTTGTGAGTAGATAGCTCTCACTTTATAGATACTACTTTCCTCCTACTGCAGATAAAGGAAAAGCTAAAGTATGAAAGGAAGGCGACAAGGTGGTGGTGATGAAGGTGTGTGATGGCTGGACTATGGAGAGATCATGAGTTTGCTAAGGAAACTGTCAAGACTCCTTTTGAGTTTTCTTTCAGTTATTAAGTTGATAGAGATTGTATTAGTTGTTTCCTTTGTCTATGTTGATTAATTGAGTCTATTCCGCATTGTTAGTTGAGTTATTTCCTATTGTTGGAGCTATATAGTTTTCTATTGCTAGAATAGTTTCTTTTTAGTGTCGTGTTATTATTTCTGCGTGGTTGTGAAAAATATGTTCCAGCCGCCTGTGGCTGTGTATATAGTGTTTGTATCCCAGTTTGGGGTCACCGGTACAGGGGAGATTCTGCCGAAATTTTTCGGTAGGGATTTCTCGAAGTTAAGTAGCGTACCGGTTAAGTAGAGTTAGTAGTCAAGTAACGGTCATCCTTAGAGTGTAGTAGTAGTAGTAAGAAGGGTCGTTACAGTTGGTATCAGAGCGATATCGACCTTTACAGTTAAGAGGAAAAAAAAAAATAGTAGTCAAGTAGTGGTCCACCTTTAGAGAGTAGTAGTAGTGTAGAAAGGTGGGTCGCTACAGTTGGTATCAGAGCAGTTCCCATTCTCCAGCATCACACACACATCAGCGTCATCCTTGCCGTCTTCAAGTAAGAAAGTATTTAAGTTCTTTCTTTATTGCTTTCCTTTATTATTATTTGCAGTATAGAGTGATTGCTTATAAGTTCTTAAGTAAGATAAGAGTTTTTGCTGTTTTCTTTCTTCATATACAAATATGTATGTTTAGAAAGGATAGAGAAATGTTTAGAAGTACCTACTCATAGGTGTTGAAAGTCAAGAATAATGTATAAGTAAGATATATCTAGAAAGTATAGTGATAATTTTAAGTTTTCTTTTCCTCTGCCTGATTTGATGGCAAGAAGAGGACGTCCCCGTACCGTTCGTACTGAGGACCGAGTTCAGGAGAACGAAGAGCCTAGAACCCCTGAGCCTATTCTCTCTGAAGTTGTTGCTCAACTTCAGAGACAAGTAGCGAGCAGCAGCAAGTGATTGCCAATCTAATGGCCAATCAGAAGTCAGCTCCTCCCACTCCCCCCAACCATTACTGTGGAGACCCCAGTGGTGACTGAAGTCCCATCAGTTGCCCTGGAGGTCACCACAACACCTAGAAGACAAGAAGCATACCTCATCCAGCGGCTGAAGTTAAAACCAGAACGCTTCTCAGGCACGACTGAGCCCTGGGATGCCCAAGCTTGGTTCAAGACACTAGAGAGCACCATGAAGCTTCTTGACTGGCCAGAAGTCGAGAAGGTCAAGTGTGCCTCTTTCTGCCTATCTGGAGATGCTTGTATGTAGTGGGAGCGAGTTAAGAGTAAGAGAGCAGTCAACCAGATGAGCCGGGTTGACTTCGAGACAGAGTTTTACAAAGAAGTCTTCCGTCAGCGGATCACCAATAAAAAGTATAAGGAGCTTATGGAATTCAGACAAGGTGACCTACCAGTAGAAGAAGCGGTTAAAAGATTTAACAGGCTAGCTCACCTTTGCCTAGAGTTAGTAAGTATAGTGAAAGAATGAGTCAGACTGATGCTCCTAATGCTGAGACCAGAAATAACACCTAATGTGATGTAGTGAAACTCACCGACCATAGATTGGTGAAGAGCTAGTCAGCAGGGCATTAGTGAGCATTATCTGAACAGCAACAAGGCACAACAAACACAACACAAGCCAGTCAAGATAGAAGACAAGACAGTGGGGAAACAGAGACCCTAGTCAAGTAATCAGAACTGGAGTACAGAAGAACAAGAAAGACCCAAGCAGGAAGATGTTCGGGTAGTCTGTGAGTATCCAAAGGTATTTCTAGAAGAGCTACCTGGACTACCTCACAAAAGAGAAGTGGAGTTTGAAATTGAATTGGTTCCTGACGCCAGCCCAATTTCAAAAGCCCTGTATCAAATTTCTCTAGCAGAGCTAAAAGAGTTATAAGAACAATTTCAGGAGTTACTTGACAAGGGTTTCATCCGCCCTAGTCATTTACCCCGGGAAACTCTAGAGTTGTTCGTTAAGAAGAAAGACGGATCTATGCTAATGTGCATATATTTTAGAGCGCCGAGCAAAGGAGCAGTTAGGGACAAGTACCCTCATTCCAGAATAGATGATCTATATGATCAGCTAAAAAAGGGTAATAGAGTTCTCTAAAATAGACCTGTGCTCTGGGTATCATCAGCTGGAAGTGAAAGAAAGTGATCCACCCAGGTAAAGCTAATAAAGTGGCAGATGCACTAAGCAGAAAATCCAGTGCATTCCTGATGTCCTTGTCATCATTAGCCCTGCCACTACAGAAGGAGTTGTCAGATTTCGGACTTGAAATTATTTATGGGCAACTCTCTGCATTGACTCTAGAGTCAACCCTTCTTGAGGATATACAGAAGAAGCAAAGTGAAGATCCTGATATCTAAAAGATCAAGCAAGGGATACAGAAAGAAGAAAATTTAGAGTTTCGAGTATCAGACAGTGGAATTCTTTATCAGGGGAGCCGCCTTTGTGTTCCCAATGACAAAGAGTTGAGAAAGAAAATTTTAGAAGAAGCTCATAGTACACCTTATTCCATGCATCCTGGTTCTACCAAGATGTATCAAGACGGGAAACAAAGATTCTGGTGGTCTGGACTCAAAAGAGATGTAGCTAAATATGTCAGTACCTGCCTGACATGTCAGAGGGTCAAAGCAGAACACCAGAGACCAGGAGGAGTTCTACAACCTCTTCCTATACCAGAGTGGAAGTGGGAAGACATATCCATGGATTTCATAACAGGTCTCCCAAGAACCACAAATGGATATGATGCGATATGGGTGATAGTGGATAGATTGACCAAGTCTGCCCATTTTCTAGCCATCAAGGTGTCCCACTCTATAGAACAGTTGGCACAGTTATGTGTTAAGGAGGTGATCAGACTTCATGGAGTTCCCAAATCTATTGTTTCTGATAGAGATGGGCGCTTCACCTCTCACTTTTGGGAGTGTGTTCAGACTGCACTAGGCACCAAACTCAAATTCTGCACAACCTTCCATCCTCAGACTGATGGACAGACAGAGTGAGTAAATAAGATCCTAGAAGATATGCTCAGGGCTTGTGCACTAGATTTTTAAAGGCAGTTGGTGCAAATATCTGTGCTTACCTGAGTTTGCCTACAACAATAGCTATCAGACCACCATTAAGATGGCACCATATGAGGCGTTGTATGGCAGAAAGTGCAGATCACCTATATGCTGGCAAGAAGCAGGTGAAAGAAAGGAAATGGAAGTAGAGCTGGGTATTCAGACAGAGCTGATAGATGAAACTACTTAGGCGATTCAGAAGATCAGACAGAGAATTGAGACTGCCCAGAGTAGACAGAAGAGTTATGCCGACACACGCCGTAGGTCACTTGAATTCCAAGTAGGGGATTCAGTTTTTCTCAAGGTCTCTCTTATGAAGGGAGTGATGAGATTTGACAAGAAGGGCAAATTAAGTCCTCGTTATGTAGGACCTTACCTGATCACAGAAAGAATTGAGAAAGTAGCTTACAAGCTGGATTTACCACAGGACATGTCAAAAATACATAATGTATTTCATGTCTCCATGTTAAAGAAGTGTCTTCATGACCCTAGCCAAGTGATTGAACCTCAGTCAGTGCAGATCCAAGAGGATCTTAGTTATGAGAGTAGACCTACACAGATAGTGGATAGAGCAGTCAAGAGACTAAGAAGCAAAGAAGTACCACTAGTGAAGGTCGTCTAGTAGAACCAGAAGCACGAGGAAGTCACTTGAGAACGTGAGGACGGTACGAGACAGAAGTATCCAGAATTGTTCTAAGTTCGAGGATGAACTTTTTATAAGGTATGGGGAATTGTAACGACCCAATTTTCCCTATTCTGAGTTTCAAACGTCTATAAAAATGTTTGAAAATACTGTTAAAATATTCTAGAGATTTTTAGAAATTTTTAGAGTATTTTTGCGTAATTTTTGGAGGTCGTTTAGTATTTTTACAAAACCAAAGAAGTTTAAGCAAAAAACGTTGGAGGAGAGGTTCAAACCCGCGACCTCGGGTCGGACTGAACCAAGCCAAACCGGCTTGACCAGCTGGGATAAGAGATTTATGTTAATCTCATATAGAGTTAAATAAGGTTATAGTATAGTTGGGTTATATCCGAATACTTATAAAAGGAAATAAGTTTTGGGATTTTAAGAAAACCTAACTTTTTCTCCCGAAAACCTAATCTCCTTCGCTCTTCTCCCTCGCGACGGCGCAAAGCTGCGGCGGAAACCTAGAGCGAGCTAGGGTTGGAGATTTCGGCGCCGGCGAGACTTGATTCCAGCCGTCCCTCATCCACGGTGGCTGTTCCCGACGGAGAGAAGCCCGAGAGCTCCGAGAACACGCCGGAAAAGCTGCTACCCGAGCCCTAGAAGCCCTCCTTCCCTTCTTCTCGGTTGTAAGTGCAAGGACAAGCAAAAGTGAGTTGCTTCTCACCTGCAGTAGGAGTAGCTCCGATTTTTGCTTCGATGTTTCTTTGTTTTCTTGAGTTTTACCGTGAGGAAATCTTGGTTTTTGTTTGCTGCCGTGAACCCTAAAGAAAGAAGGGAAGAGTTAGTACAGTTTAGGCATGAAGAACAGTAGCAAGATTTAAGGTTCTAAATTCCAGCAAGTTTAAAATTTGATTTCGAAGCATGTTTTGGAGGAAGTTTATAATTAGGTTGTTGCCATGAAACCTAATGAAGAATTGTTAGATTGATCCTTACCTTGGAGGAACTATAGTTCAGTTCAAGCACGTGGAATTGTTAGATTCGGAAGTTAACAGATTGTTTAGCTTTGATTAGCCATGTGTGGCACGTTGGGCTTCTTTTGCTTCCTTGCCGTGGCACCACAGATAGTTGCAACAAGTTTTGATTCCCGTTGCTTTGTGAAAGTATGAGTTTTCAACAAGTTTACATAGATTTTAAGCTTTAGCATGTTTAGTTTTGGTTGGCTATGAATTGGTTCTATTTTCTTATGTAAGGATAGCAAGATATTGATTTGGCTTGAGGTGTACATGTTTGCTTGTGAAGGCTTTGAATTCATTAGTAGCACAGATTTAGGTTTCCCTTATTACCTCAATGGGCACAGGAAATATGCTACGAGAATAAGTAAAGAGTGGATAGCTTATATTTGTAAAAGTTGTAAATCCTGGCAGAACATAGTATACAGATTTTTAGTACAGGATTAAGCTTGATTTCATCGCAGATAAAAGTGCAGAATAGGTTGAAAACATTATCAGATTTTATTGAGATTACAAGTGCAGAATTTTTATAAGTAAAGTATACAGATTTGAGGTTTAGCTATGCTACTTTCATTTAAGTATACAGATTTGAGTTTCTTTATTCTAGCATGAGGTTTAGCTATGCTTCCTTGCTACCATTCAGATAAGCATACAGATTTTGAATTATATAGCATTGCAGTTTTGATGGTTTAACATTGGAAGATCCAATTAGATCTCTAGTAGCTTAATTAGACTTACAGATTTTAACTAAGCCTATAGTGCAGAATTTATTAAGTTTATAAGAGCAGAATTTTATTAAGCTTATAAGTGCAGAAGTTAGTTAGTGTAGTGAGCAGATTTTTATCAAGCTAGTATGCAGATTTCTGTTAAGCATTAGTATAGATTTCAGATTTGTTAAGTATAGTATGCAGACTTTAATAAGCAGATTTTTTATAAGTATAGCATGCAGATTTTTAAAGTATCAGTTTAACATGAGCAGTAATGATTCCTATCTTTAGTCTTTTGCTATTGGACTAATATGAGAAGTTATAAGCTAAGAAAGACCAAGACTTTAACTTGATCTCAATTTCAGAAGTTTAAGATTAAAAGCACACACAAGGTGTTTAATATCAAAAGCGCACACAAGGTGTTTGCTTAAAGGCCAAGTAAGGGCAAGTATAAAGAAGTTAGTAAGAAAGTATTTTACTTTTTAATGGCATGTACCGGACACAAGTTCCAAGGGATGGGCTCCAAGTTGCCCCTAGGCATAAGGCCTAGAAGTATCTTAGTAGTTTCGGGATTAGCTACCTCGATTCTTATTAAGAATGCGCGCAAAGTGGTACAATGCCGGGCCCAAGAGAAGTTGATTATTATTTTGAAGTATTAAAGTATAAGTTTTGAAACAAATGAAACAAGCTTCAAATATGTTTAGAATTAGAAAGTTTAGTTTCTTGTTATTTGAAGCATGCAGTAGTAGTTTCAATTGTTTCCTTGCTACTAGATTATTCAGCATGTTTAGTTTTACATGTTTAGTAGTTTTACATGTTTAGTAGCTTTACATGTTTAGTATTTCAGTTAGTATGATTCTTTTATTGGATTTTGAGCATGATTAGCTATACATGTTTAGTATTTCAGATAGTATGATTCCTTTGCTATTTATGAGCATGAGTAGCTTTACATGTTAGCATTCAGTTTTAGCATGTTTTTATTTATATACATGCATATCGAGTTTTTGTGAGTAGATAGCTCTCACTAAGCTTTTAGCTTATAGATACTACTTTCCTCCTACTGCAGATAAAGGAAAAGCTAAAGTATGAAAGGAAGGCGACAAGGTGGTGGTGATGAAGGTGTGTGATGGCTGGACTATGGAGAGATCATGAGTTTGCTAAGGAAACTGTCAAGACTCCTTTTGAGTTTTCTTTCAGTTATTAAGTTGATAGAGATTGTATTAGTTGTTTCCTTTGTCTATGTTGATTAATTGAGTCTATTCCGCATTGTTAGTTGAGTTATTTCCTATTGTTGGAGCTATATAGTTTTCTATTGCTAGAATAGTTTCTTTTTAGTGTCGTGTTATTATTTCTGCGTGGTTGTGAAAAATATGTTCCAGCCGCCTGTGGCTGTGTATATAGTGTTTGTATCCCAGTTTGGGGTCACCGGTACAGGGGAGACTCTGCCGAAATTTTTCGGTAGGGATTTCTCAAAGTTAAGTAGCGTACCGGTTAAGTAGAGTTAGTAGTCAAGTAACGGTCATCCTTAGAGTGTAGTAGTAGTAGTAAGAAGGGTCGTTACAGTTGGTATCAGATCGATATCGACCTTTACAGTTAAGAGGAAAAAAAAATAGTAGTCAAGTAGTGGTCCACCTTTAGAGAGTAGTAGTAGTGTAGAAAGGTGGGTCGCTACAGTTGGTATCAGAGCAGGTTCCATTCTCCAGCATCACACACACATCAGCATCATCCTTGCCGTCTCCAAGTAAGAAAGTATTTAAAATTCTTTCTTTATTATGCTTTCCTTATTATTAACTGCAGTACAGAGTAATTGCTTATGAGTTCTTAAGTAAGATAAGAGTTTTTGCTTTTTTTCTTTCTTCATATACAAATATGTATGTTTAGAAAGGATAGAGAAATGTTTAGAAGTACCTACTCATAGGTGTTGAAAGTCAAGAATAATGTATAAGTAAGATATATCTAGAAAGTATAGTGATAATTTTAAGTTTTCTTTTCCTCTGCCTGATTTGATGGCAAGAAGAGGACGTCCCCGTACCGTTCGTACTGAGGACCGAGTTCAGGAGAACGAAGAGCCTAGAACCCCTGGGCCTATTCTCTCTAGTTGTGAGCAGCAGCAAGTGATTGCCAATCTAATGGCCAATCAGAAGTCAGCTCCTCCCACTCCCCCCAACCATTACTGTGGAGACCCCAGTGGTGACTGAAGTCCCATCAGTTGCCCTGGAGGTCGCCACAACACCTAGAAGACAAGAAGCATACCTCATCCAGCGGCTGAAGTTGAAACCAGAACGCTTCTCAGGCACGACTGAGCCCTGGGATGCCCAAGCTTGGTTCAAGACACTAGAGAGCACCATGAAGCTTCTTGACTGGCCAGAAGTCGAGAAGGTCAAGTGTGCCTCTTTCTGCCTATCTGGAGATGCTTGTATGTAGTGGGAGCGAGTTAAGAGTAAGAGAGCAGTCAACCAGATGAGCCGGGTTGACTTCGAGACAGAGTTTTACAAAGAAGTCTTCCGTCAGCGGATCACCAATAAACAGTATAAGGAGCTTATGGAATTCAGACAAGGTGACCTACCAGTAGAAGAAGCGGTTAAAAGATTTAACAGGCTAGCTCACCTTTGCCTAGAGTTAGTAAGTATAGTGAAAGAATGAGTCAGACTGATGCTCCTAATGCTGAGACCAGAAATAACACCTAATGTGATGTAGTGAAACTCACCGACCATAGATTGGTGAATAGCTAGTCAGCAGGGCATTAGTGAGCATTATCTGAACAGCAACAAGGCACAACAAACACAACACAAGCCAGTCAAGATAGAAGACAAGACAGTGGGGAAACAGAGACCCTAGTCAAGTAATCAGAACTGGAGTACAGAAGAACAAGAAAGACCCAAGCAGGAAGATGTTCGGGTAGTCTGTGAGTATCCAAAGGTATTTCTAGAAGAGCTACCTGGACTACCTCACAAAAGAGAAGTGGAGTTTGAAATTGAATTGGTTCCTGACGCCAGCCCAATTTCAAAAGCCCTGTATCAAATTTCTCTAGCAGAGCTAAAAGAGTTATAAGAACAATTTCAGGAGTTACTTGACAAGGGTTTCATCCGCCCTAGTCATTTACCCCGGGAAACTCTAGAGTTGTTCGTTAAGAAGAAAGACGGATCTATGCTAATGTGCATATATTTTAGAGCGCCGAGCAAAGGAGCAGTTAGGGACAAGTACCCTCATTCCAGAATAGATGATCTATATGATCAGCTAAAAAAGGGTAATAGAGTTCTCTAAAATAGACCTGTGCTCTGGGTATCATTAGTTGGAAGTGAAAGAAAGTGATCCACCCAGGTAAAGCTAATAAAGTGGCAGATGCACTAAGCAGAAAATCCAGTGCATTCCTGATGTCCTTGTCATCATTAGCCCTGCCACTACAGAAGGAGTTGTCAGATTTCGGACTTGAAATTATTTATGGGCAACTCTCTGCATTGACTCTAGAGTCAACCCTTCTTGAGGATATACAGAAGAAGCAAAGTGAAGATCCTGATATCTAAAAGATCAAGCAACGGATACAGAAAGAAGAAAATTTAGAGTTTCGAGTATCAGACAGTGGAATTCTTTATCAGGGGAGCCGCCTTTGTGTTCCCAATGACAAAGAGTTGAGAAAGAAAATTTTAGAAGAAGCTCATAGTACACCTTATTCCATGCATCCTGGTTCTACCAAGATGTATCAAGACGGGAAACAAAGATTCTGGTGGTCTGGACTCAAAAGAGATGTAGCTAAATATGTCAGTACCTGCCTGACATGTCAGAGGGTCAGAGACCAGGAGGAGTTCTACAACCTCTTCCTATACCAGAGTGGAAGTGGGAAGACATATCCATGGATTTCATAACAGGTCTCCCAAGAACCACAAATGGATATGATGCGATATGGGTGATAGTGGATAGATTGACCAAGTCTGCCCATTTTCTAGCCATCAAGGTGTCCCACTCTATAGAACAGTTGGCACAGTTATGTGTTAAGGAGGTGATCAGACTTCATGGAGTTCCCAAATCTATTGTTTCTGATAGAGATGGGCGCTTCACCTCTCACTTTTGGGAGTGTGTTCAGACTGCACTAGGCACCAAACTCAAATTCTGCACAACCTTCCATCCTCAGACTGATGGACAGACAGAGTGAGTAAATAAGATCCTAGAAGATATGCTCAGGGCTTGTGCACTAGATTTTTAAAGGCAGTTGGTGCAAATATCTGTGCTTACCTGAGTTTGCCTACAACAATAGCTATCAGACCACCATTAAGATGGCACCATATGAGGCGTTGTATGGCAGAAAGTGCAGATCACCTATATGCTGGCAAGAAGCAGGTGAAAGAAAGGAAATGGAAGTAGAGCTGGGTATTCAGACAGAGCTGATAGATGAAACTACTTAGGCGATTCAGAAGATCAGACAGAGAATTGAGACTGCCCAGAGTAGACAGAAGAGTTATGCCGACACACGCCGTAGGTCACTTGAATTCCAAGTAGGGGATTCAGTTTTTCTCAAGGTCGCTCTTATGAAGGGAGTGATGAGATTTGACAAGAAGGGCAAATTAAGTCCTCGTTATGTAGGACCTTACCTGATCACAGAAAGAATTGAGAAAGTAGCTTACAAGCTGGATTTACCACAGGACATGTCAAAAATACATAATGTATTTCATGTCTCCATGTTAAAGAAGTGTCTTCATGACCCTAGCCAAGTGATTGAACCTCAGTCAGTGCAGATCCAAGAGGATCTTAGTTATGAGAGTAGACCTACACAGATAGTGGATAGAGCAGTCAAGAGACTAAGAAGCAAAGAAGTACCACTAGTGAAGGTCGTCTAGCAGAACCAGAAGCACGAGGAAGTCACTTGAGAACGTGAGGACGGTACGAGACAGAAGTATTCAGAATTGTTCTAAGTTCGAGGACGAACTTTTTATAAGGTATGGGGAATTGTAACGACCCAATTTTCCCTATTCTGAGTTTCAAACGTCCATAAAAATGTTTGAAAATACTGTTAAAATATTCTAGAGATTTTTAGAAATTTTTAGAGTATTTTTGCGTAATTTTTGGAGGTCGTTTAGTATTTTTACAAAACCAAAGAAGTTTAAGCAAAAAACGTTGGAGGAGAGGTTCAAACCCGCGACCTCGGGTCGGACTGAACCAAGCCAAACCGGCTTGACCAGCTGGGATAAGAGATTTATGTTAATCTCATATAGAGTTAAATAAGGTTATAGTATAGTTGGGTTATATCCGAATACTTATAAAAGGAAATAAGTTTTGGGATTTTAAGAAAACCTAACTTTTTCTCCCGAAAACCTAATCTCCTTCGCTCTTCTCCCTCGCGACGGCGCAAAGCTGCGGCGGAAACCTAGAGCGAGCTAGGGTTGGAGATTCCGGCGCCGGCGAGACTTGATTCCAGTCGTCCCTCATCCACGGTGGCTGTTCCCGACGGAGAGAAGCCCGAGAGCTCCGAGAACACGCCGGAAAAGCTGCTACCCGAGCCCTAGAAGCCCTCCTTCCCTTCTTCTCGGTTGTAAGTGCAAGGACAAGCAAAAGTGAGTTGCTTCTCACCTGCAGTAGGAGTAGCTCCGATTTTTGCTTCGATGTTTCTTTGTTTTCTTGAGTTTTACCGTGAGGAAATCTTGGTTTTTGTTTGCTGCCGTGAACCCTAAAGAAAGAAGGGAAGAGTTAGTACAGTTTAGGCATGAAGAACAGTAGCAAGATTTAAGGTTCTAAATTCCAGCAAGTTTAAAATTTGATTTCGAAGCATGTTTTGGAGGAAGTTTATAATTAGGTTGCTGCCATGAAACCTAATGAAGAATTGTTAGATTGATCCTTACCTTGGAGGAACTATAGTTCAGTTCAAGCACGTGGAATTGTTAGATTCGGAAGTTAACAGATTGTTTAGCTTTGATTAGCCATGTGTGGCACGTTGGGCTTCTTTTGCTTCCTTGCCGTGGCACCACAGATAGTTGCAACAAGTTTTGATTCCCGTTGCTTTGTGAAAGTATGAGTTTTCAACAAGTTTACATAGATTTTAAGCTTTAGCATGTTTAGTTTTGGTTGGCTATGAATTGGTTCTATTTTCTTATGTAAGGATAGCAAGATATTGATTTGGCTTGAGGTGTACATGTTTGCTTGTGAAGGCTTTGAATTCATTAGTAGCACAGATTTAGGTTTCCCTTATTACCTCAATGGGCACAGGAAATATGCTACGAGAATAAGTAAAGAGTGGATAGCTTATATTTGTAAAAGTTGTAAATCCTGGCAGAACATAGTATACAGATTTTTAGTACAGGATTAAGCTTGATTTCATCGCAGATAAAAGTGCAGAATAGGTTGAAAACATTATCAGATTTTATTGAGATTACAAGTGCAGAATTTTTATAAGTAAAGTATACAGATTTGAGGTTTAGCTATGCTACTTTCATTTAAGTATATAGATTTGAGTTTCTTTATTCTAGCATGAGGTTTAGCTATGCTTCCTTGCTACCATTCAGATAAGCATATAGATTTTGAATTATATAGCATTGCAGTTTTGATGGTTTAACATTGGAAGATCCAATTAGATCTCTAGTAGCTTAATTAGACTTACAGATTTTAACTAAGCCTATAGTGCAGAATTTATTAAGTTTATAAGAGCAGAATTTTATTAAGCTTATAAGTGCAGAAGTTAGTTAGTGTAGTGAGCAGATTTTTATCAAGCTAGTATGCAGATTTCTGTTAAGCATTAGTATAGATTTCATATTTGTTAAGTATAGTATGCAGACTTTAATAAGCAGATTTTTATAAGTATAGCATGCAGATTTTTAAAGTATCAGTTTAACATGAGCAATAATGATTCCTATCTTTAGTCTTTTGCTATTGGACTAATATGAGAAGTTATAAGCTAAGAAAGACCAAGACTTTAACTTGATCTCAATTTCAGAAGTTTAAGATTAAAAGCACACACAAGGTGTTTAATATCAAAAGCGCACACAAGGTGTTTGCTTAAAGGCCAAGTAAGGGCAAGTATAAAGAAGTTAGTAAGAAAGTATTTTACTTTTTAATGGCATGTACCGGACACAAGTTCCAAGGGATGGGCTCCAAGTTGCCCCTAGGCATAAGGCCTAGAAGTATCTTAGTAGTTTCGGGATTAGCTACCTCGATTCTTATTAAGAATGCGCGCAAAGTGGTACAATGCCGGGCCCAAGAGAAGTTGATTATTATTTTGAAGTATTAAAGTATAAGTTTTGAAACAAATGAAACAAGCTTCAAATATGTTTAGAATTAGAAAGTTTAGTTTCTTGTTATTTGAAGCATGCAGTAGTAGTTTCAATTGTTTCCTTGCTACTAGATTATTGACATGTTTAGCTTTACATGTTTAGTAGTTTTACATGTTTAGTAGCTTTACATGTTTAGTATTTCAGTTAGTATGATTCTTTTATTGGATTTTGAGCATGATTAGCTATACATGTTTAGTATTTCAGATAGTATGATTCCTTTGCTATTTATGAGCATGAGTAGCTTTACATGTTAGCATTCAGTTTTAGCATGTTTTTATTTATATACATGCATATCGAGTTTTTGTTAGTAGATAGCGCTCACTAAGCTTTTAGCTTATAGATACTACTTTCCTCTTACTGCAGATAAAGGAAAAGCTAAAGTATGAAAGGAAGGCGACAAGGTGGTGGTGATGAAGGTGTGTGATGGCTGGACTATGGAGAGATCATGAGTTTGCTAAGGAAACTGTCAAGACTCCTTTTGAGTTTTCTTTCAGTTATTAAGTTGATAGAGATTGTATTAGTTGTTTCCTTTGTCTATGTTGATTAATTGAGTCTATTCCGCATTGTTAGTTGAGTTATTTCCTATTGTTGAAGCTATATAGTTTTCTATTGCTAGAATAGTTTCTTTTTAGTGTCGTGTTATTATTTCTGCGTGGTTGTGAAAAATATGTTCCAACCGCCTGTGGCTGTGTATATAGTGTTTGTATCCCAGTTTGGGGTCACCGGTACAGGGGAGATTCTGGCGAAATTTTTCGGTAGGGATTTCTCGAAGTTAAGTAGCGTACCGGTTAAGTAGAGTTAGTAGTCAAGTAACGGTCATCCTTAGAGTGTAGTAGTATTAGTAAGAAGGGTCGTTACAGTTGGTATCAGAGCGATATTGACCTTTACAGTTAAGAGGAAAAAAAAAAAAAATAGTAGTCAAGTAGTGGTCCACCTTTAGAGAGTAGTAGTAGTGTAGAAAGGTGGGTCGCTACAGTTGGTATCAGAGCAGTTCCCATTCTCCAGCATCACACACACATCAGCATCATCCTTGCCGTCTTCAAGTAAGAAAGTATTTAAGTTCTTTCTTTATTGCTTTCCTTTATTATTATTTGCATTATAGAGTGATTGCTTATAAGTGCTTAAGTAAGATAAGAGTTTTTGCTGTTTTCTTTCTTCGTATACAAATATGTATGTTTAGAAAGGATAGAGAAATGTTTAGAAGTACCTACTCATAGGTGTTGAAAGTCAAGAATAATGTATAAGTAAGATATATCTAGAAAGTATAGTGATAATTTTAAGTTTTCTTTTCCTCTGCCTGATTTGATGGCAAGAAGAGGACGTCCCCGTACCGTTCGTACTGAGGACCGAGTTCAGGAGAATGAAGAGCCTAGAACCCCTGAGCCTATTCTCTCTGAAGTTGTTGCTCAACTTCAGAGACAAGTAGCGAGCAGCAGCAAGTGATTGCCAATCTAATGGCCAATCAGAAGTCAGCTCCTCCCACTCCCCCCAACCATTACTGTGGAGACCCCAGTGGTGACTGAAGTCCCATCAGTTGCCCTGGAGGTCGCCACAACACCTAGAAGACAAGAAGCATACCTCATCCAGCGGCTGAAGTTGAAACCAGAATGCTTCTCAGGCACGACTGAGCCCTGGGATGCCCAGGCTTGGTTCAAGACACTAGAGAGCACCATGAAGCTTCTTGACTGGCCAGAAGTCGAGAAGGTCAAGTGTGCCTCTTTCTGCCTATCTGGAGATGTTTGTATGTAGTGGGAGCGAGTTAAGAGTAAGAGAGCAGTCAACCAGATGAGCCGGGTTGACTTCGAGACAGAGTTTTACAAAGAAGTCTTCCGTCAGCGGATCACCAATAAACAGTATAAGGAGCTTATGGAATTCAGACAAGGTGACCTACCAGTAGAAGAAGCGGTTAAAAGATTTAACAGGCTAGCTCACCTTTGCCTAGAGTTAGTAAGTATAGTGAAAGAATGAGTCAGACTGATGCTCCTAATGCTGAGACCAGAAATAACACCTAATGTGATGTAGTGAAACTCACCGACCATAGATTGGTGAAGAGCTAGTCAGCAGGGCATTAGTGAGCATTATCTGAACAGCAACAAGGCACAACAAACACAACACAAGCCAGTCAAGATAGAAGACAAGACAGTGGGGAAACAGAGACCCTAGTCAAGTAATCAGAACTGGAGTACAGAAGAACAAGAAAGACCCAAGCAGGAAGATGTTCGGGTAGTCTGTGAGTATCCAAAGGTATTTCTAGAAGAGCTACCTGGACTACCTCACAAAAGAGAAGTGGAGTTTGAAATTGAATTGGTTCCTGACGCCAGCCCAATTTCAAAAGCCCTGTATCAAATTTCTCTAGCAGAGCTAAAAGAGTTATAAGAACAATTTCAGGAATTACTTGACAAGGGTTTCATCCGCCCTAGTCATTTACCCCGGGAAACTCTAGAGTTGTTCGTTAAGAAGAAAGACGGATCTATGCTAATGTGCATATATTTTAGAGCGCCGAGCAAAGGAGCAGTTAGGGACAAGTACCCTCATTCCAGAATAGATGATCTATATGATCAGCTAAAAAAGGGTAATAGAGTTCTCTAAAATAGACCTGTGCTCTGGGTATCATCAGTTGGAAGTGAAAGAAAGTGATCCACCCAGGTAAAGCTAATAAAGTGGCAGATGCACTAAGCAGAAAATCCAGTGCATTCCTGATGTCCTTGTCATCATTAGCCCTGCCACTACAAAAGGAGTTGTCAGATTTCGGACTTGAAATTATTTATGGGCAACTCTCTGCATTGACTCTAGAGTCAACCCTTCTTGAGGATATACAGAAGAAGCAAAGTGAAGATCCTGATATCTAAAAGATCAAGCAAGGGATACAGAAAGAAGAAAATTTAGAGTTTCGAGTATCAGACAGTGGAATTCTTTATCAGGGGAGCCGCCTTTGTGTTCCCAATGACAAAGAGTTGAGAAAGAAAATTTTAGAAGAAGCTCATAGTACACCTTATTCCATGCATCCTGGTTCTACCAAGATGTATCAAGACGGGAAACAAAGATTCTGGTGGTCTGGACTCAAAAGAGATGTAGCTAAATATGTCAGTACCTGCCTGACATGTCAGAGGGTCAAAGCAGAACACCAGAGACCAGGAGGAGTTCTACAACCTCTTCCTATACCAGAGTGGAAGTGGGAAGACATATCCATGGATTTCATAACAGGTCTCCCAAGAACCACAAATGGATATGATGCGATATGGGTGATAGTGGATAGATTGACCAAGTCTGCCCATTTTCTAGCAATCAAGGTGTCCCACTCTATAGAACAGTTGGCACAGTTATGTGTTAAGGAGGTGATCAGACTTCATGGAGTTCCCAAATCTATTGTTTCTGATAGAGATGGGCGCTTCACCTCTCACTTTTGGGAGTGTGTTCAGACTGCACTAGGCACCAAACTCAAATTCTGCACAACCTTCCATCCTCAGACTGATGGACAGACAGAGTGAGTAAATAAGATCCTAGAAGATATGCTCAGGGCTTGTGCACTAGATTTTTAAAGGCAGTTGGTGCAAATATCTGTGCTTACCTGAGTTTGCCTACAACAATAGCTATCAGACCACCATTAAGATGGCACCATATGAGGCGTTGTATGGCAGAAAGTGCAGATCACCTATATGCTGGCAAGAAGCAGGTGAAAGAAAGGAAATGGAAGTAGAGCTGGGTATTCAGACAGAGCTGATAGATGAAACTACTTAGGCGATTCAGAAGATCAGACAGAGAATTGAGACTGCCCAGAGTAGACAGAAGAGTTATGCCGACACACGCCGTAGGTCACTTGAATTCCAAGTAGGGGATTCAGTTTTTCTCAAGGTCGCTCTTATGAAGGGAGTGATGAGATTTGACAAGAAGGGCAAATTAAGTCCTCGTTATGTAGGACCTTACCTGATCACAGAAAGAATTGAGAAAGTAGCTTACAAGCTGGATTTACCACAGGACATGTCAAAAATACATAATGTATTTCATGTCTCCATGTTAAAGAAGTGTCTTCATGACCCTAGCCAAGTGATTGAACCTCAGTCAGTGCAGATCCAAGAGGATCTTAGTTATGATAGTAGACCTACACAGATAGTGGATAGAGCAGTCAAGAGACTAAGAAGCAAAGAAGTACCACTAGTGAAGGTCGTCTAGCAGAACCAGAAGCACGAGGAAGTCACTTGAGAATGTGAGGACGGTACGAGACAGAAGTATCCAGAATTGTTCTAAGTTCGAGGACGAACTTTTTATAAGGTATGGGGAATTGTAACGACCCAATTTTCCCTATTCTGAGTTTCAAACGTCCATAAAAATGTTTGAAAATACTGTTAAAATATTCTAGAGATTTTTAGAAATTTTTAGAGTATTTTTGCGTAATTTTTGGAGGTCGTTTAGTATTTTTACAAAACCAAAGAAGTTTAAGCAAAAAAAACGTTGGAGGAGAGGTTCAAACCCGCGACCTCGGGTCGGACTGAACCAAGCCAAACCGGCTTGACCAGCTGGGATAAGAGATTTATGTTAATCTCATATAGAGTTAAATAAGGTTATAGTATAGTTGGGTTATATCCGAATACTTATAAAAGGAAATAAGTTTTGGGATTTTAAGAAAACCTAACTTTTTCTCCCGAAAACCTAATCTCCTTCGCTCTTCTCCCTCGCGACGGCGCAAAGCTGCGGCGGAAACCTAGAGCGAGCTAGGGTTGGAGATTCCGGCGCCGGCGAGACTTGATTCCAGCCGTCCCTCATCCACGGTGGCTGTTCCCGACGGAGAGAAGCCCGAGAGCTCCGAGAACACGCCGGAAAAGCTGCTACCCGAGCCCTAGAAGCCCTCCTTCCCTTCTTCTCGGTTGTAAGTGCAAGGACAAGCAAAAGTGAGTTGCTTCTCACCTGCAGTAGGAGTAGCTCCGATTTTTGCTTCGATGTTTCTTTGTTTTCTTGAGTTTTACCGTGAGGAAATCTTGGTTTTTGTTTGCTGCCGTGAACCCTAAAGAAAGAAGGGAAGAGTTAGTACAGTTTAGGCATGAAGAACAGTAGCAAGATTTAAGGTTCTAAATTCCAGCAAGTTTAAAATTTGATTTCGAAGCATGTTTTGGAGGAAGTTTATAATTAGGTTGCTGCCATGAAACCTAATGAAGAATTGTTAGATTGATCCTTACCTTGGAGGAACTATAGTTCAGTTCAAGCACGTGGAATTGTTAGATTCGGAAGTTAACAGATTGTTTAGCTTTGATTAGCCATGTGTGGCACGTTGGGCTTCTTTTGCTTCCTTGCCGTGGCACCACAGATAGTTGCAACAAGTTTTGATTCCGTTGCTTTGTGAAAGTATGAGTTTTCAACAAGTTTACATAGATTTTAAGCTTTAGCATGTTTAGTTTTGGTTGGCTATGAATTGGTTCTATTTTCTTATGTAAGGATAGCAAGATATTGATTTGGCTTGAGGTGTACATGTTTGCTTGTGAAGGCTTTGAATTCATTAGTAGCACAGATTTAGGTTTCCCTTATTACCTCAATGGGCACAGGAAATATGCTACGAGAATAAGTAAAGAGTGGATAGCTTATATTTGTAAAAGTTGTAAATCCTGGCAGAACATAGTATACAGATTTTTAGTACAGGATTAAGCTTGATTTCATCGCAGATAAAAGTGCAGAATAGGTTGAAAACATTATCAGATTTTATTGAGATTACAAGTGCAGAATTTTTATAAGTAAAGTATACAGATTTGAGGTTTAGCTATGCTACTTTCATTTAAGTATACAGATTTGAGTTTCTTTATTCTAGCATGAGGTTTAGCTATGCTTCCTTGCTACCATTCAGATAAGCATACAAATTTTGAATTATATAGCATTGCAGTTTTGATGGTTTAACATTGGAAGATCCAATTAGATCTCTAGTAGCTTAATTAGACTTACAGATTTTAACTAAGCCTATAGTGCAGAATTTATTAAGTTTATAAGAGCAGATTTTTATTAAGCTTATAAGTGCAGAAGTTAGTTAGTGTAGTGAGCAGATTTTTATCAAGCTAGTATGCTGATTTCTGTTAAGCATTAGTATAGATTTCAGATTTGTTAAGTATAGTATGCAGACTTTAATAAGCAGATTTTTTATAAGTATAGCATGCAGATTTTTAAAGTATCAGTTTAACATGAGCAGTAATGATTCCTATCTTTAGTCTTTTGCTATTGGACTAATATGAGAAGTTATAAGCTAAGAAAGACCAAGACTTTAACTTGATCTCAATTTCAGAAGTTTAAGATTAAAAGCACACACAAGGTGTTTAATATCAAAAGCGCACACAAGGTGTTTGCTTAAAGGCCAAGTAAGGGCAAGTATAAAGAAGTTAGTAAGAAAGTATTTTACTTTTTAATGGCATGTACCGGACACAAGTTCCAAGGGATGGGCTCCAAGTTGCCCCTAGGCATAAGGCCTAGAAGTATCTTAGTAGTTTCGGGATTAGCTACCTCGATTCTTATTAAGAATGCGCGCAAAGTGGTACAATGTCGGGCCCAAGAGAAGATGATTATTATTTTGAAGTATTAAAGTATAAGTTTTGAAACAAATGAAACAAGCTTCAAATATGTTTAGAATTAGAAAGTTTAGTTTCTTGTTATTTGAAGCATGCAGTAGTAGTTTCAATTGTTTCCTTGCTACTAGATTATTCAGCATGTTTAGCTTTACATGTTTAGTAGTTTTACATGTTTAGTAGCTTTACATGTTTAGTATTTCAGTTAGTATGATTCTTTTATTGGATTTTGAGCATGATTAGCTATACATGTTTAGTATTTCAGATAGTATGATTCCTTTGCTATTTATGAGCATGAGTAGCTTTACATGTTAGCATTCAGTTTTAGAATGTTTTTATTTATATACATGCATATCGAGTTTTTGTGAGTAGATAGCGCTCACTAAGCTTTTAGCTTATAGATACTACTTTCCTCCTACTGCAGATAATGGAAAAGCTAAAGTATGAAAGGAAGGCGACAAGGTGGTGGTGATGAAGGTGTGTGATGGCTGGACTATGGAGAGATCATGAGTTTGCTAAGGAAACTGTCAAGACTCCTTTTGAGTTTTCTTTCAGTTATTAAGTTGATAGAGATTGTATTAGTTGTTTCCTTTGTCTATGTTGATTAATTGAGTCTATTCCGCATTGTTAGTTGAGTTATTTCCTATTGTTGGAGCTATATAGTTTTCTATTGCTAGAATAGTTTCTTTTTAGTGTCGTGTTATTATTTCTGCGTGGTTGTGAAAAATATGTTCCAGCCGCCTGTGGCTGTGTATATAGTGTTTGTATCCCAGTTTGGGGTCACCGGTGCAGGGGAGATTCTGCCGAAATTTTTCGGTAGGGATTTCTCGAAGTTAAGTAGCGTACCGGTTAAGTAGAGTTAGTATTCAAGTAACGGTCATCCTTAGAGTGTAGTAGTAGTAGTAAGAAGGGTCGTTACAGTTGGTATCAGAGCGATATCGCCCTTTACAGTTAAGAGGAAAAAAAAAATAGTAGTCAAGTAGTGGTCCACCTTTAGAGAGTAGTAGTAGTGTAGAAAGGTGGGTCGTTACATGTTCTTCGTCTTCAGAGTCTTGATCGGAATCTTCTTCAGATTCGGGTTTGTTCTTCTTTTCTTTAGAGGAACTTGCAAATAAAGCTACACCTTTCTCGACCCCGGCGTTAGTTTGCTCATGAAGTTCTAATTCACAGAAGAGTTCATCCAATTTTAATTTAGATAAATTTTTTGAAATTTTGTAGGCATCTACGATTGATGCCCACAAATTGTTTCGCGGAAAAGCATTTAACGCGTACCTGATTAAGTCTCGGTTCTCCATTTGGTGGCCTATCGCGTGGAGACCGTTGAGGATATCTTTGACCCTCGCGTGGAGCTGACTTGCCGTTTCTCCTTCCTGCATTTTTATATTAAAAATTTTATTTAACAGCAAATCTCTTTTTGTTACCTTTGCGTCACTTGTTCCTTCGTGCAGCTCGATCAGTTTATCCCAAAGCTCCTTAGCGTTTTCATGTGGTCCGACCCGGTTCAGTTCTTCTCGTGTTAGTCCGCAGTGTAGAGTATTGATGGCTTTGTTTTCAATTGATGCCTTTTTCTTTATATCATTTGTCCATTCTTCAGGGTCTACTATTTTCCCGGAGTTTTCTACTGGAATTTTGTAAGCCTTTGTGACGCACATCCATTGGTCGTAGTCTGTCTTCATGTAGACTTCCATTCTCCTCTTCCAGTACGAAAAGTCATCCCCGTTGAATAGGGGAGGACGTACTGTACTGAAGCCTTCTTGTTGAGACATCTTATCCTGCACACACTAAATTAACGAAAAAAAATCCCAAGACTTCGTCTTGGATTAGCAGTGCGGGAGAAATAGAAACTCTAAGTTGGTGTTGTACCAATTTTGATTTTAAATGCAACGAAAAAAAACTTCCAAAAAGATAATAATATCAGTTTGGAATTGTTAAAAAAAAATGATTTCACCCCCTGTCTGATTGGTGGTTGCACCAAATCAGAGCGGTACCCAAAAGATAATAATACCACTTGTAAGACCGTTGAATTCGATAGAGGGGGGGGGGGTGATATCGATTCGAAAATCTCGAGTTAAAACGCAGCGGAAAAGTAAAGAAGTAAAGAGATGACACTGTTGATTTTTACTTCGTTCGGAGCCTGTGACGACTCCTACTCGAAGGCCCGTACTCCTTGAGTACTTTCGTTGGGCAATTCACTAGCAATTCAGATAGTTACAATTTACGTACAAATATTGCTAATGAAAAAGAAAGAAAACAAAGCTAACCGACAAACAATGAATTAAAAAGAGAGCCGGAGTGAGTCGTTGGAGCTTTGTCAACGTTGTTGGAGCGCAGAGCAGCAGAGTGATTGGACTCAGAGTTCTCAGAAGACTTGTGTTTTGAAGCTCCTGCCTGGAGCTTCTTTTATATGCTGCTCCGGGCGCCTGGAATGTGACGTGGCAGGTCCAACCAATGAGCTCCACGTGGCGACGCGCAATCGGGATAAAACTTGCCTCCCGGGCGCCCGGATCCCTTCTGGGCGCCCGGACCCCTCTTCTCCAGAAAGTCCTTCTCCTGCAAGAAAAGGTTAGTCCGAGGCAAATGTACCCTGCAGCAAAGATTGTTAGCACAGTTTTATAGATAAGCAAAGTATGACTTAGATTCCGTCTTTCCGAGACCGGAATCTAGTCACGATCTCGACTTAGATATCCAAAATGGATCTAAGCCGGATCGACGCCTAATGTTCCCTTTCCCGGGAAGTCACTCCCCTCCGGTGACTTACCTTACTTACCGCCGACGCTCGGTCGGCCCGTCGACCGTCGACTTCTCACTGGCGTCCGGTCAGCCCGTCGACCCGCTTGGACTTCTCGCCTGCTATCCGGTCAGCCCGTCGACCTAGCTGGACTTCTCGCCAAGCGTCCGGTTAGCCCGTCGACCCACTTGGACTTCTCGCCAGCTATCCGGTCAGCCCGTCGACCTAGCTGGACTTCGTGCCAAACATCCGGTCAGCCCGTCGACCTGTCTGGACTTCTCTTGCACACTCGATCAAAGTGTCAGACAACAACAAAACTAACTTAACCTATTTGTCATTCATCAAAACCTGGGTTAAATCGTTAGTGCTAACCGCACCAACAATCTCCCCCTTTTTGATGTAATGACAACCTGGTTAAGTTAGTGAAAACATATGCAAGAAACAACATGCATTTATGTGGTTTTAAAGTTAGTTTGTATTTTCAAATTGGTTTAGCTAACTTAACCACCTAACCCTCCCCCTTTGGCATTCATCAAAAATAAGCAAGGGTAAACAATCATAGTGTAGAGTTACTGTAAAAAGTAATCAAATTTTGAAACATATCTAAGTTTGGTTCAAAATTGAAAGATAAAAGTACAATTTCTAACACCAAGTTAAAAAAAATAATCAAGTTGACTTGGGGGAGACAAGTTGAATTTTGAAAAGTATAAATTTAAAGTTAATCAAGTTTAACTTTTCAAGCGTGTAAAAATTTTCAAATCAGGTTTTTCAAATTTACTTTTCATGTTTAAGTAACATTTACTTTTCAAAAAGGTAAATTTTCAACTTCGATTTTTCAAAACAAAGCAAAAATTAAACAAGTAAGAATAATTTTTCAAGAAGTAAAATTTTTGCCAAAATAAATTTTTAAGGCTAATTTGATAAAAGCTAAGTTTGGAAAGTTGAATTTTCAAGCATATGTTACAAAACTGAATAAGTTTAAATTTGCAATATTCAACTTTTAAAATCAGGTTTAAAAATTAGGTGGGATTAAACTTAGTTAAATTTAACTTTTTGAAAACTGATGTTTTAAAAATAAGTTAGTTTTAAAATAGATGTAAAAAAGCATTTTTCAAACACACAAAATTTTAATTAATTTCTCCCCCTGAACTTGATACTTAAAAGTTTGAAAATATTTGCTAAAAATATTCAAAGTAAATTTTTTTTTTTTTAAATGAGGTAGAATTTTCTAGAGAGATTTTAAAGAGAAGATTAAAAAAATAACGCTTAAGGAGATAATTAAAAAATAAACCTCCCCCTGAATTTGTTACTCCCCTTAATTTAATATCTCCCCTTTAATACTAAGGTTTGGTTGTGTTAAATTTCCAAGCCCTAAAACATTTGTCTAATTTAGTAATACATATATTATTATCTCTATATCCTTGGTATAACTGTTTATTTGAATTTGATTAATCAATTATTAATTAATTTTAGACTCAGGTGCTTAACTTTAGTTTAAGGTTAAAAAAGATAAGATTTTATTAATACAATAACAGTTAAGCATTATCAATAATTTATTGATTAGTTTTTACTTGATTTAATACTTAGTGAAATAATTTAAATTTCATATTACTTGATTGAGCTGGTCAATGAAAGTGTTAGTTATTATTATTATTATTATTAAAAAAAAAATTAAAGGGATTTCTAAAAAAGCATTTAAAAAGAATTTAAAATGATTTTTATAATATGTTTTATGTCAATTAACATTTGTTTGATTCAGTTTTGATTTTAGATTTAAATTAATATTAGTGGTTAATTTAAGTTTAAGTTTAATTTCAAGCTTAAGTTAAAAATTTTAATTTTAATTGTAATTTCAATATTAAGTTTTAATTTAAGATTTAATTTTTAGTTAAGTCAAATTAAAAATTAATTTTAAGGTTAAAATGATGTTTAAGATTAAAAATGAGTTTAAAGTCAAAATAATAATTTTTAAAGTGAAAATAATCTATAGAAATAATTTATTATTACTATTTTTAAGTTAACAAAATTTCATTCAAAATGATACAAAATTTTTAGATAGTTTTAAAATGATTTTTAAAATATTTTTTAAATGATTTTTAAAAGTTTTATTTTTTTAAATAATTTTTTAAATAATTTTTAAGTTAAAATAAATTTTAAAATAACAATAATATTTAAAAGGTTTTAAAAGAATTTTTTAAAAGAATTTTTAAAGTTTTTTTTTTTAAATGATTTTTAAAAGAGTTTTTAAAATAATTTAAAATTTTTTTTTTTAAAAAAAATGATTTTTTAAAAGAGTTTTTTAAATAATTTTTAAAATGTTTTAAAATAATTTTTAAAAGAATTTTTTAAAGTTTAAAATGATTTTTAAAATAGTTTTTAAATAATTTTTAAATTTTTTTTAAAATTTTAAAATGATTTTTAAAAGAGTTTTTAAAATAATTTTTAAAATGTTTTAAAAGAATTTTTAAAAGAATTTTTTTTAGTTTAAAATGATTTTTAAAAGAGTTTTTAAAATGTTTTAAAATAATTTTTAAAAGAATTTTTTAAAGTTTTTTTTTTAAAATGATTTTTAAAAGAGTTTTTTAAATAATTTTTTTTTGAATGTTTTAAAAGAATTTTTTAAAGAGTTTTTAAAGAATTTTTTAAAAAGTTTTTTAAAGAATTTTAAAAAATTGTTTTTAAAGAATTTTAAAAATAGTTTTTAAAGAATTTTAAAAATAGTTTTTAAAGAATTTTAAAATAGATTTTAAAGAATTTTAAAATAGTTTTTAAAGAATTTTTCAAATAGTTTTTAAAAAAATTTTCAAATAATTTTTAAAGAATTTTAAAAATAGTTTTCAAAGAAAAAAATAGTTTTTAAAAAAAATTTCAAATAATTTTTAAAGAATTTTAAAAATAGTTTTCAAAGAAAAAAATAGTTTTTAAAGAATTTTAAAAATAGTTTTTAAAGAATTTTTAAAATAGTTTTTAAAGAATTTTTAAAATAGTTTTTAAATAATTTTTAAAATAGTTTTTAAAGAATTTTTAAAATAGTTTTTAAAGAATTTTTAATATAGTTTTTAAAGAATTTTAAAAATAATTTTTAAAGAATTTTTAAAATAGTTTTTAAAGAATTTTTAAAATAGTTTTTAAAGAATTTTAAAAAATAGTTTTTAAAGAATTTTTAAAATAGTTTTTAAAGAATTTTTAAAATAGTTTTTTAAAAAAATTTTAAAAATAGTTTTTAAAGAATTTTAAAATAGTTTTTAAAGAATTTTAAAAAAATAGTTTTTAAAGAATTTTTGAAATAGTTTTTAAAGAATCTTTAAAATAGTTTTTTAAAGAATTTTTTAAAAATAGTTTTTAAAGAATTTTTAAAATAGTTTTTAAAGAATTTTTAAAATAGTTTTTTAAAAAAAATTTTAAAAATTGTTTTTAAATAATTTTAAAATAGTTTTTAAAGAATTTTAAAAAAATTGTTTTTAAAGAATTTTAAAAATAGTTTTTAAAGAATTTTAAAATAGATTTTAAAGAATTTTAAAATAGTTTTTAAAGAATTTTTCAAATAGTTTTTAAAAAAAATTTCAAATAATTTTTAAAGAATTTTAAAAATAGTTTTCAAAGAAAAAAATAGTTTTTAAAGAATTTTTAAAATAATTTTTAAAGAATTTTTAAACTGGTTTTTAAAGTTATTATAATTTGAATTTGAAATTCAATTTGAAATTCGAAATTTAATTTTAATTAATTTTAATTTAATTTGAAATTTGAAAATTAATTTTAATTTAATTTGAAATTCGAAATTTAATTTTAATTAATTTTAATTTAATTTGAAATTTGAAAATTATTTTTAATTTGATAATTATTTAATTTAATCCTTATTCATCTCACCCGATCTAGATTATCAATCAGGGAATCCTATAATTTTGTGAGATGAATTAGATTTAATTACAGAGTTTGGTTTAACTTGTGTTAGATTCAGGTTTAGCTTTGGTCTCAACAAATAGGCATTCTTCGGATAAACTTCTAAGCTTGGTGAGTCACCTGGACATCATTAGAAGTAACCAACCCTTCGAGGTTTTCCGAATAGTCCTATCCACGAAGCTTAGTACTAAACCTTGGTCTACCTAGTTAGGATCCGTAAGGGGTAGCTTCGGTCAGTTCCACTTGGCCAAATGCACCAGATCGAAGCCATATCTTTCTAGACATGCGATGCCCAAGCTTCCCCAACGTACTATCATCCAAAACTTCACCAGTACTACTTGTCAAGTTAAACTTTTTGTCCCTGTTTATTCTATTCCTAACTACCCTGCCAGGTAGGTTGGTTTTTGGGTACCCTACCGGGTAAGTTTGTTTCGGTTACCCTGTCGGGTAAATTATTTTTGGAGGTGCCAGCTATTCTGGAGCCTCCCTCTAAATTGTTGATTTTTATTTTTAAGATTTCTTGTATAATTAGAGGTAGTTTTAGTTAAGTTTTAATGTTTAATTTCTAATTCAAAATTAAGTTTTTAATTTTGAATTAATTAAATTGGTCAAATTATCTTTCTTTAAAAGAGTATATTTAATATTTAAATTTTCTTTCAATTTTAATTTTATTGGGTTAATTGACTTATCTTTCTTTAGTAGCTTATTTTTAAAGTTTAGGTTTTTATTTAATTTTGAGTTAATTAAATTGTTTGAATTATATTTCTTTAAGGGTTTATCTTTTAACTTTTTATTAATTGTTAATTTTGAATTTTCTAGATTATTTTTGTTTAATATGTTATCTTTAACATTTAATTTTAAGTTTGTTAACTTCCGTTTTGATTTTATCAAAGTGTTTGATTTTATCCTTATATTTTCTTTACCTTTTAAGTTGATATAATTAGTGGAATTTATTAAATAAGTCTTATCATTAAAATTTAATTTTTTGTTAATTAAATTATCTTGGGTTTGGATAGAATTTTCTAGATTGATATTGTCTAGATTATTAAACAATTTATTAATTGTGTCTAGATTGATATTGACCTTGTCATCCTTTTTGTTTGAATTTTCAAATTTGTTTAGGTTTAAATTCGAATTTTTAGATTTATTAATTATTTTCAGATTTTCTGTATTTTCTAAATTAATTATATTTGTTTTATCAGAAAATATCCTAGGGTATTTTCTGAATTAATTATATTTGTTTTATCAGAAAATGTCCTAGGGGTATTTTCGCAAGTATTGTCATGTACACTATTTTCACATATACTTTCAGATATATCCAAATTAACATGCACATATTTTAAACTACTACTAGCAAGGGTGTTTTGGTAAATATTACTAACCTTGAGCGCAACCCCTAATTCAGCAGGCTTCTCCGTTGGATCTGACTCGAGTCCGGATTCGACTTTAACTTGATCTTCTAGCTCCATTGGCGTCTCGTGAAGCTTGATCAACTAGGTCCACAGCTCATATGCATTCTTGTATTTTTCTAGTCTGCATATGATATTGTTAGGTAAAATATTACAAATAATTTTACTTACGTTTTTATTCAGTTCCAAGTTCTGAGAAGGTTTTTTCAATATTAGCATATAATCGATATCTACGCTTCCTAAGAAGCATTCCATTCTTCGCCTCCAGTAGTTGAAATCTTCATCGTACGGTGGTGGTTCATTGGGGTTCCATCCTTCTTGAAAAGACATTGTTCTTGCACACAATGAAACAAAGACAAAATCCCAAGACTTGGTCTTGGATTAGCAGTGCTGGAAAAAATAATATTTCACTAATTTTTTTTTTTAAAAATAATAAAATATTATTAAAATATTAATAAAAAATATTATCTCAAATTTTTGAAAATGTAATATTTTGTCGATACTAAATAATAGTGAAAAGATGACGATGTATTTTTCAAAAACAGTTTTGGAGGGAAAAAACGAAAGGCGTAAGGTTTTATTTTAAAAACGAACGATATATAATTTTTCTTTAAAAAGACCCCCTCTTTGTCTGATTGGTGGTTGCACCAAATCAGAGCGGTACCTGCTCTGATACCACTTGTAGGACCGTTAGATTCGATAGAGGGGGGGTGAATATCGATTCGAAAAACAAGAGTATAAATACGCAGCGGAAAAGTAAATGAACACAGTTGTTTTTTACTTCGTTCGGAGCCTGTGACGACTCCTACTCGAAGGCCCGTGGTCCTTGACCACTTTCGTTGGGCAATCACTATCAATTAGAATATTACAGACTTAAGTACAAGAATTGACAGATAAAGAAAATACCGACAATAGAATTAAAACAAAACCAGCACTGAGTCGGAGAGCTTTTCGTGGCGTCGCAAGAGCACAGAGCAGCAGATCTTGGATTCTTAGTTCTTATTGAAGCTCCACCCTTGCCCCTTCTTTTATATGAAGCTCAGGGCGCCCCGGATCCCTTCCGGGTGCCCTGGTGCGACGTGGTAGGTCTAATCAGCGAACTCCATGTGGCGACGACTCGGCCTGGATAAAATTCACCTCCGGGCGCCCGGATCCCTTCCGGGCGCCTGGACCCCTTCCGGGCACCCGGACCTCCTATTTCCAGAAACTTCCTTTCCTGCAAAATAGAGTTAGTCCGAGGCAAATATATATTAGGCAAAACAGATTGTTAGCACAACTAAAGTAATATGATTTAACAAGAAAAGAGTATGACTTAGATTCCATCTTTCCGAGACCAGAATCTAGTCACACTCTCGACTTAGATATCTGAAATGGATCTAAGCTGGATCGACGCCTAATGTTCCCTTCCTGGGAACGCGTCCTCGCAGTCACTCCCCTCCAGTGACTTACCTCACTTACCTGCTAGACGCCCGGTCAGCCCGTGTACCCGTCTGGACTTCGTGCCAGCTATCCGGTCAGCCCGTCGACCTAGCTGGGCTTCGTGCCTAAGCGTCCGGTCAGCCCGTCGACCCGCTTGGACTTCGTGCCAGCTATCCGGTCAGCCCGTCGACCTAGATGGGCTTCGTGCCAGACATCCAGTCAGCCCGTCGACCTGTCTGGACTTATCCTGCACACTCGATCAGAGTGTTAGATCAACAATAAACCTAACTTAACCTATTTGTCATTCATCAAAACCTGGGATAAATCGTTAGTGCTAACCGCACCAACAATCTTTAGATATTGTCATATGATATGCATGGTCAATTTTAACGAGTAGTAATAATTATGTATATATCTGCATTGGTATGTCATTGCCTAATTCCTTTAGCATGTTTATTTACTACCTGTTTTGCATACTTTTCCCTCTTGATTATTTATGCTCATAAAGGTGGTGACATACCATGCCATATGATATACCGGACTAGTCATTTACCATATCTGACATGTGATGTGAGCCCAGAAGAGGTATTGAAGGGAATTGGGGGACCCATGACGAGATCCAAGACTAAGAGAATGAAGCAAGCTTTGGAATGCTTAATAATGGGGCTCAAGGAAAATGATGTATGCCCAAGGGCTAAAGATAGGAGAGATCAATTATCACTTCCGGAAGGCCCAATTACAAGACTACGGGCAAAGCGTTTCAAGGAAGCACTAAATGGGCTAATCAAAAAACATTGGGAGGACTATGAGCAAGGAGAAACCAAGATAATCGCAATTGCTAGTCGTGGCCTAATCCACGTAATCGGGCATAACCATCCATGACTGGCCGCGCTTAATGGAAGGACGCTAATAAGTATGCAAAGCATGGGAATTCGTTCATGCATGAAGACTTAAGTATTTTAGATTGTTTAATGAAGCATGCAACTTGGGACTCTAATTGTGCATTCATTTATTTTGTTTTGGGTTTCTAGATAGCTTGCATGAGGCATGCAACATTGGGACTCTAATTGTGCATGTACTTATCTTGTATTTTTCCTTGTTCACTCCCATTATATAAGGGAGGGACATCTTAGTATGAAGCAACTTAGTTTTTTTTGGTGAGATTTTATGCTCTCATAGTTCTTGAAAGAACTTGCTGAACTTATCGAGTCTACTCTCATGGCATTCAACCCATCGAAACTTATCACCCCTAGGTGTGGCATTTCTTTCCTTCGTAGGCTTGGTTCGTGCCAATTCTTGGTTACGGGTCAAGGCTCACATTCTTGTCGTTTAGTTCTTGGGGTTCTATCCATCTTTGTTTCGGGTTCCATCACATTTGTTGGTGGGGTTCGTATCATCTGGTATCAGAGCTTCAGTTCAAAGGCAAGTGTAAATCTATCTTTACTTGTTGTTCAGCCAAAAGCAAAAAAAAAAAATCATGGAAAAAAAAGAGGGCAACAAAAAGACAAAAAAGAAGAAGAAGAAGAAGAAAGCGCAAAAAAAAAAAATATTTGTGTGAATCGAAGTAAATTGTCTTCAACAATTCTTTTCTTGTTTTCCTTATTCTCAAACTTCTACTCTTTCATTTTCTTTTAAAATTCTGCCATCATAAGTTTCGGTGGTATCTTTTGAATTACTACGTGATATTCTGATTTGTTCTAGAGTTTGATCAAGAACTGAGAGATATCATCAATTGAGAGCTACCACCCAAACGTGAGTTGAGTGCTTGTGAGATTTTCTTTCATTTGCAGCCATGTCCAACAACCAGGAGGATGAGGCAAATGAGGGGGCTAGGGCACTTCCGAACCTGTAATTACAAGCATTGATGGGGGAGATGTAGCGGATGATGAGGGCGGAATTAGAATCTATCCTTGAGAGGTTGGATCGGGTGGAGGATGGGACACCAAGAAGACATCAACAAGACCATATTACTAGACAACAACGAAGACATGCCCAAGGGATTGATATCGAAGAAGATGAAGAGGTTATTGTGGAAGACTTTGATGAGCAAAACTACAATCGGGGCAGGATTGGACATCGAGGAGATAGAAACGGAACTAGAAGAAATAATGATTTAGGATGGATTAAGATGAAAATTCCAACCTTCCAAGGAAGAAATGTCCCAGAAGCTTACTTGGAATGGGAAACTAAGATGGAAATAGTGTTTGACTGTCATGAATTCTCAGAGTTTAAAAAGGTGAAGTTAGCTATCATTGAATTCACTGATTATGCTATTGTTTGGTGGGATCAAGTGGTGATGACTCGGAGAAGGAATGGAGAGCAACCTGTGTCCACTTGGGAGGAGATGAAAGTGCTCATGAGAAGGAGGTTTGTACCCAGCCATTATTATAGAAGCTTATATCAGCGACTTCAAAGGTTATCTCAAGGCTCTAAAAGTGTGGATGAATATTTCAAGGAGATGGAGTTGTCCATGATCCGAGCTAATATCGATGAAGATCGGGAAGCACCATGGCCAGGTTTTTACATGGTTTAAACCCAGAAATTGCTGATATTGTTGAATTGCAGCATTATATTGAGCTGTCAGACATGGTCCACCAAGCACAAAAAGTGGAAGAATAACTCAAGAGGAGAGGATTAGCAAGGAGGGGACAACCAATGACTACTCATGGCACATGGCGGATAGCTCCAAGAAAGGAGGAACAACCTCAAAATAAGCCAAAGTTTGAACCCTTCAAGAAGCTCAAACCTACACCATCTACTACTCAAGGTAATCGCGAGCCCATTTCCTCCAAAACCCGTGATATCACGTGTTTTAAATCTCAAGGGCATGGTCATATAGCTAGTCAATGTGTGAACAAAAGGGCGATGGTAATAAACGCCCAAGGTGAACTTGAGTCAGAAGATGAGGATGAAATAGTTGAAGAAGTGCCACAAAAAGAGGATAGTGATGATGAACAACATGCTATTATCAGAGACTTATTGGTGGCCCGACGAGTTCTCAATTTACAAGCTAAGGAGGAAGAAGGTAATCAAAGGGAAAACTTGTTTCATACCCGTTGCTTTGTCAATAACAAGGTTTGTAGTGTTATTATTGATGGGGGGAGTTGCACCAATGTGGCAAGTATTGATTTGGTGGAGAAATTGTCACTACCAACTCGGAAACATCCGCGACCTTATCGACTCTAGTGGATAAACGATTGCGGAGAAATCAAGGTAACAAAACAAGTCTTGGTAGCAATCTCCATTGGCAAATATGAAGATGAGCTGTTGTGTGACATGGTTCCCATGCATGCATGCCATCTATTTTTGGGAAGACCTTGGCAATTCGATCGAAAGGTAACACATGATGGCCTCACAAATAAGTATAGTTTTACTTTGAAAGGGCAACCTATTATTCTTGTATCGTTGACTCCAAGACAAGTTATGGAGGACTAGTTGAGACTACAAAAAGAAAATGAAAAGAAGAAAGAAAAAGAAATTGAGAGAAAAAAATTGAGAAAAAAGAAGTAGAGGGAAAGAAAAATGAGAGGAAAGAAGATGAGAGGAAAGAGACAAAAGGAGTGGGCAAGGAAAAAAAAGGAGAGAGAAAGAAAAATATTTTTTATGAAAAAAAAGTGAGATTAAGCGAGCTTTGTTTTCAAATCAACTGCCCCTTATCCTTTTGTATAAGGAGGCACTCTTGAGCACTAACGACCTTAACAATTCTTTGCATAGTGTTATTGTTTCTCTCTTACAGGAATTCGAGGGGGTCTTTCCTGAAGAGGTTCCGCATGGTTTACCTCCCATTAGAGGAATTGAGCACCAAATTGACTTCATACTTGGTGCCTCCATTCCGAATCGACCTTCCTATAGAAGCAATCTGGAGGAAGCAAAGGAACTTCAGAGGCAAGTTAATGAATTATTAGAAAAGGGGTATGTTCGAGAAAGCATGAGTCCTTGCGCCGTGCCTGTGTTACTAGTTCCCAAGAAGGATGGAACATGGAGGATGTGTGTGGATTGTCGAGCCATCAACAACATCACGGTAAAGTATCGCCATCCAATTCCTAGGATTGATGATATACTTGATGAATTGCATGGTTCTTGTGTGTTCACAAAAATTGATCTTAGGAGTGGATATCATCAGCTTAGGATGAAGGAAGGTGATGAATGGCAAACTGGTTTTAAAACTAATCATGACTTATATGAATGGTTAGTAATGCCTTTTGGCTTAACTAATGCTCCTAGCACTTTTATGCGTTTGATGAACCATGTTTTGCGTGCTTTCTTAGGGAAATTTGTAGTTGTGTATTTTGATGATATTTTGATTTTTAGCATAAGCTTAGAAGAGCATGTTACACATTTAAGGTTAGTTTTGAGTGTGCTAAAAGAAGAAAAGCTTTTTGCTAACCACGATAAATGCACCTTTTGTACAGAGAAAGTCATGTTTCTTGGTTTTGTTGTTAGTACTAAAGGCGTTGAGATGGATGAGGAAAAGGTGAAAGCAATCCAAGAGTGGCCAACACCGACAACAATTAGCCAAGTGAGGAGTTTCCATGGTTTGGCCAGCTTCTATCAACAATTTGTTCGTGATTTTAGCAATATTGCAGCTCCTCTTACTAAAGTTATCAAGAAAAATGAGTCATTCAAGTGGGGAGAGGAGCAAGAGAGGGCCTTCAACACTTTGAAAGAAAAGCTAAGTTCTGCTCCTTTACTAATCCTACCAGATTTTTCTAAAACCTTTGAAATCGAATGTGATGGTTCTGGTATTGGTATAGGTGCTGTGCTTATGCAGGAAATGAGACCCATTACTTATTTCAGTGAGAAGTTGAGTGGAGCCACTCTCAACTCTCCCACATATGACAAGGAAATGTATACATTGGTGAGAGCATTCGAGACATGGCAACATTACCTATGGCCAAAAGAATTTGTGATTCACACAGATCATCAATCTCTAAAGCATTTGAAGAGCCAACATAAGTTGAACCGACGCTATGCTAAATGGGCAGAATTCATTGAGACATTTCCTTATGTGATAAAATACAATCAAGGAAAGGAGAATGTAGTTGCTGATGCATTATCTCGAAGGTATGCTTTACTGTCCACTTTAGATACAAAGTTACTTGGATTTGAATATATCAAGGATTTATATACTGACGATATTGATTTTTCTGAGGTGTTCAAAGCATGCGATAAGGTTGCATTTGGTAAGTTCTATAGGCATGATGGGTTTTTATTTCGTGAAAATAGATTGTGTGTACCTATGTGTTCGTTACATGAATTATTCACTAGGGAAGCCCATGGTGGTGGATTGATGGGTCATTTTGGCGTTACTAAGACTTTAGGTGTTTTACAGGATCATTTCTTTTGGCCTCATATGAAACGCGACGTGGAAAGAATTTGTGAGAAGTGTATCACTTGCAAACAAGCTAAATCTAAATTGAAACCCCATTGCTTGTATACTCCTTTGCCTATACCTAGTGAACCTTGGACTGATATTTCAATGGACTTTGTTTTGGGATTACCCCGGACCAAGAGAGGGAGAGATTCAATTTTTATTGTGGTAGACAGATTCTCTAAAATGACGCATTTCATTCTATGTCATAAAACCGATGATGCATCGCATATAGCTGAATTGTTCTTTAAAGAGGTTATTAGGTTGCATGGCATGCCTAGGATCATTGTCTCTGATAGAGATGCAAAAATTTTGAGTTATTTTTGGAAGACTTTGTGGGGGAAATTAGGAACTAAATTGTTGTTCTCTACTACTTGTCACCCCCAAACTGATGGGCAAACTGAAGTGGTCAATCGAACCTTGTCCTTTTTACTTCGTGCGGTCATTAACAAGAATTTGAGAATATGGGAAGATTGTCTACCTCATGTTGAATTTGCTTACAATACGAGCATACATTCTGTGACTAAATTTTCTCCATTTGAAATTGTTTATGGTTTCAATCCCGTGTCACCAATAGATTTGATTCCTTTAGCTGTAGGTGAGCATATAAACTTATATGGTAAGTAGAAGGCCGAATTCGTAAAGAAGATTCATGAACAAGCACGACTGAATATTGAGAAAAGAACTCAACAATACATGCAACAAGCTAACAAGGGGCACAAGAAAATTGTGTTTGAACCAGGAGAATGAGTTTGGTTGCACCTCCGAAAGGAGCGATTTCTGGACAAACGTCGTTCTAAACTTCTACCTCGAGGGGATGGCCCATTTCAAGTATTAGAATGCATTAATGATAATGCCTACAAACTTGAACTACCAGGTGAGTATGGCGTACATTCTACTTTTAATGTTGCTGACTTATCCCCGTTTGATGCAAGTGATGATTTGACGATAAATCCTTTTCAAGAAGAGGAGAATGATGTATGCCCAAGGACTGAAGATAGGAGAGATCAGTTATCACTTCCAGAAGGCCCAATTACAAGACTACGGGCAAAGCGTTTCAAGGAAACACTAAATGGGCTAATCAAAAAATATTGGGAGGACTATGAGAAAGGAGAAACCAAGCTAATCGCAACTGCTAGTCATGGCCTAATCCACGTAATCGAGCATAACCATCCATGACTGGCCGTGCTTAACGAAAGAACGCTAATAAGCATGCAAAGCATGAGAATTCGTTCATGCATGAAGACTTAAGTATTTTAGATTGTTTAATGATGCATGCAACTTGGGACTCTAATTGTGCAAGCATTTATTTTGTTTTGGGTTTCTAGATAGCATGCATGAGGCATGCAACATTGGGACTCTAATTGTGCATGTACTTATCTTGTATTTTTCCTTGTTCACTCCCATTATATAAGAGAGGGACATCTTAGTATGAAGCAACTTAGTTTTTTTGGTGAGATTGTGTGCTCTCTTAGTTCTTGAAAGAACTTGCTAAACTTATCGAGTCTACTCTCTTGGCGTTCAACCCATCGAAACTTATCACCCCTAGGTGTGGCGTTTCTTTCCTTCATAGGCTTGGTTCGTGCTAATTCTTGGTTACGAGTCAAGGCTCACACTCTTGACGTTTATTTCTTGGGGTTCTATCCACCTTTGTTTTAGATTCCATCACTTTTGTTGGTGGGGTTCGTATCAAAAAAGGAGGATCAATGCACAATGGAGGCAACAACTAAATGGATCACATTCCTTCAATTTGAAAGTGAAATTGGACCAACATGAGGACCATTTTCGTATGCATTTTTGGGGGGATTTTTTTTAAGTGACTTTTGATGTCCTTTGTGGGTTTTTAATGCATTTTTTAGAGTTACTAAACTAGTATAATAAATACCATGCATGCAAGCATGATATTTATTGCATAATTAGTGCATAGTGGATCTTAAGGGATGTTAAATAGGAGAACTCTTGTATGTAAAATCAAGTAAGTTTGAATGAAAATTTTAGTTTCTCTTTGGTGAGAGCTTCCTTCTAGTTCTTAGGCACAGAACTAATTCCGATCTTATCAAGGCAACTTGTGGCGATCAAACCCCATGACTTATCACTCACCTTCTCATCTTGCTTGAGTTTGGCGTTAATACCCTTCCCCAAGCTGAATTTCAAGGCGATCCATTTACAAGGTTCCTTATCATTTGGTATCAGAGCCTTGGCTCCTTGATTTTCATGTTTGTGTCTTGTTTTCATCTTTGTTCTTGTCCATCTTTGTTGATCTCTCCATCACTATCTATCATAAATTTCTATTCGCTATTTGACTCCAAAAAAAAAAGGAAAATTCAAAAAAAAAGAGAAAGGAATCATTAGAGTCATTGGTTTCTGATTAAAAAAAAAGAAAAAAAAGGAGGAGGATTTGTGAATTGAAAGGACTCAATATTCTTTCTTTGTGAAATCTGAATTCAAAGATATATTCCTTTCATTGCTCTTGATCATTGTTGAAATTCTCATTTTATCTGTTCTACTCATATTTCTCCTGTTGGTTTCTTATTCACTTGGTTGTCTACTTGTTGTCTTGAGAAAGATATTGATAAGGTTCTTTCCTTAATAGCTTATAAAGGAAGCTGAGTGGATAAATTTGAACGTAACCACGTGAGTAGAGTGGTGAGGTCCGTCTAACATTTCTTTTGTAATTTTCCTTGTCATCTTCTTTTTTTTTTCTTTGCAAGCATGAGTGGGGAAAAATCACCTCATTCCCCTAGGCAAGATCTTAATAGGCTTCAAATGGAGGCACTTACTCATCAATTTGAAAGAATACTTCAAAGACAACTTGAAGAAATACACGAAAGGATGGACCGACTTGAAGGAGAAAATGTTTCCAACCGTGGGGGCAATTCTAATCATGAAGAATCTCGTCAAAGTGACCCATTCTATGATTCACCAAGAGAAAGAAGGAGGCATGAAGGGGGAAGAAGACGTGAAAGAGGAGGTAGAGACCATAGAAGAGAAGATGATCTAGGAGGTGTGAAAGTCTATATACCTTCCTTTCAAGGGAGGAATGACCCCGAAACATATCTTGAGTGGGAAATGAAAATAGAGCAAATCTTCTCATGCCACTATTACAATGATGCAAAGAAAGTAAAGGTGGCTGCCCTTGAGTTCACCGATTATGCCTTAATTTGGTGGGATCAATTGCAAAAGGAGAGAAGAAGGTATGGAGAGCATCCTATCAACACTTGGGACGAAATGAAGACTTTGATGAGAAGGAGATTTGTGCTTTCCAAGGGAAGCTACCTTGAATTTGGTGGAATTGCACAACAAATTGCAAAGACTCACCCAAGGGAGTAGGAGTGTGGATGATTACTACAAGGAGATGGAGGTGACTTTGATTAGAACCAATATTGTGGAGGATAGGGAAGCTACCATGGCTCGGTTTCTCCATGGCCGAAACTGAGATATTGGAGACATTGTGGAGTTACAACATTATGTGGAGCTTGACGACTTAGTGCATCAAGCAATGAAAGTAGAGCAACAATTAAAGAAAAAGGGCGTTATGAAGAAATCATCTTCTCCAAACTACTCTTCAAGTTGGAAGGACAAGCCAAAGAAGGAGGGTTCTTCTTCAAATTCTAAGGAGGCAGCAAGCACTAAGAAGCCTATTCCTACTACCACTTCTTCCACTTCTAAGAGTAGGGATATCAAGTGTTTTAGGTGTTTGGGAAAAGGTCATATTGCATCCGAATGCCCGAATAAGAAGACTATGGTGGTGAGAGATAATGGGAGTATCTCTAGTGAAGAAATTACTTCTCATTCCTCTTCCTCAAGCGATGAGGAAAATGATGGAGTAGCCTATGCGCAAGATGGAGATCTCTTGGTTGTTAGGAGATTATTGGGAAGCCAAGCCAAGGAGCATGAGGAGGACCAAAGAGAAAATATTTTTCATACCCGCTGCCTTATTCAAGATAAGACATGCTCTATGATTATTGATGGTGGAAGTTGTACCAATGTGGCAAGCACTAGGTTGGTCACCAAACTCAACCTCAAGATTACACCACATGCAAGACCATATAAACTCCAATGGCTAAGTAATAGTGGTGAATTGGTAGTGAACCAGCAAGTGTTGATTAATTTCTCCATTGGCAAATATGAAGATAAAGTTTTATGTGATATTGTGCCTATGGAGGCAAGCCACATTCTTCTTGGAAGACCTTGGCAGTTTGATAGGTGAGCTCACCATGATGGATTCTCTAACAAGTTCTCTTTTGTCCACAATTCTCACAAAGTCACACTTGTACCATTATCACCTAGAGAGGTTTGTGAGGATCAAATAAAAATAAGAGAGAAAAGAGAAAAAGAGGAGCGAGAGATTAAGAAAAATAAAGAGTGTGTGAAAAAGAAAATACTTGATTTTGAGGATAAAATTCAAAAGAAAAGAGAGAATGAGGAAAAGAAAGAGAGAAAAAAAGAAAATTTGTTTACAAGAGGAAGTGAGGCGAAGAAGCTTATTTGACAAGGCAGCCTATATTTCTTCTTTTGTGCAAGGAAACTTGAATGGAATCTAATACTAACTCCTTGTCTAGTGATGTTGTTGTTATTTTGCAAGATTTTGAGGATGTGTTTCCCAAGGAAGTACCTCAAGGTTTGCCTCCAATGAGGGGGATTGAACACAAAATAGACCTTATTCCTGGCACTTCTTTGCCCAATAGGCCAGCTTATAGGAGAACCCCTCAAGAAACAAAGGAGATACAAAATCAAGTGGAGGAGTTATTGCAAAAAGGATGGGTTAGAGAAAGTTTAAGTCCTTGTGCTGTACCCGTAATTTTGGTGCCTAAAAAGGATGGATCATGGAGGATGTGCACTGACTGTAGAGCCATCGACAACATCACAATTTGGTATAGACATCCTATCCCTAGACTTGATGATTTGCTTGATGAATTGCATGGTGCTTGCTTCTTTTCTAAAATTGATTTCAAAAGTGGGTACCATCAAATTGTCTTACGAGAATTTCTTGGAAAATTTGTAGTAGTATACTTTGATGATATTTTGGTATATTCCAAGAGTTTTGTTGAGCATATTGCACATCTCCAATCTGTCTTGCATGTCCTTAGAAAGGAAAAACTATATGCTAACTTGGAAAAGTGTTCTTTTTGCACTAATCATGTGGTTTTTCTTGGTTTTTTAATAAGTTCTAAAGGAGTGTAGGTTGATGATGGGAAAGTTAAGGCCATTAGAGATTGGCCAACTCCTAAAACTGTGAGTGAGGTTAGGAGCTTCCATGGGTTGGCAAGTTTCTATAGGAGGTTTGTGAAGGACTTCAGCACATTGGCAGCACCCCTAAATGAAATTGTTAAGAAAAATATGGGTTTTAGATGGGGAGAGAATCAAGAAAATGCATTTCAAACACTTAAGGATAAAATCACACATGCACCCATTCTTGCTTTATCTGATTTTTCCAAATCATTTGAAATTGAATGTGATGCATCTCATGTGGGTATTGGGATTGTTTTACTTCAAGATGGTCATCCCATTGCATATTTTAGTGAGAAACTAAGTGGCGCCACTCTCAACTATTCCACTTATGATATAGAATTGTATGCACTTGTTAGAGCATTGCAAACATGGCAACATTATCTTTTGCCTAAAGAATTTGTCATTCATAGTGATCATGAATCTTTGAAGTATTTGAAAGGGCAAGGGAAGCTCAACAAAAGGTATGCCAAATGGGTCGAATTTCTTGAACAATTTCCTTATGTGATTAAGCATAAGCAAGGAAAGGTAAATGTTGTAGCAGATGCACTTTCAAGAAGGTATAACTTGTTAGTTACACTTGAAACTAAATTGTTTGGCTTTGAACATATTAAGGAATTGTATGTACATGATAATGAGTTTTCCCAATTATATGCTGCGTGTGAAAAGAAATCACAAAATGGGTTTGTTAGGCATGACAACTACTTGTTTAAGAATAACCGACTTTGTGTGCCTAAAGGATCCATGCGTAAATTGCTAGTTAGGGAAGCACATGAGGGGGGGTTTAATGGGACACTTTGGGGTTCAAAAGACCTTAGAAATGCTGCTTGAACATTTTCATTGGCCACACATGAAACACGATGTGCAAAAATTTTGTGCACGGTGCATTCTGTAGAAAAGCAAAATCTAAGACATTATCTCATGGACTTTACACGCCTTTGCATATTCCTAAGTTTCCTTGGACTGACTTGTCTATGAATTTTGTTTTAGGGCTACCACGTACCCAAAAAGGTAAGGACTCCATTTTTGTGGTAGTTGATAGATTCTCTAAGATGGCACACTTCATACCTTGCCACAAAGTGGATGATGCAACTTATGTGGCAGATTTGTTTTTCAAAGAGGTGGTAAGACTTCATGACATGCCTAGGAGCATTATTTCAGATCGTGACACCAAATATTTAAGCCATTTTTAGAGGACCTTATTGAACAAGCTGGGAACAAAGCTTCTTTTCTCCACCACATGCCACCCACAAACTGACGGCAAGACTGAGGTGGTAAATAGGACACTTTCTACTCTTCTTAGAGCAATTATTAAGGACAACATTAAATCTTGGGAAGAATGTTTACCTCATGTTGAATTTGCTTATAATAGGACAGTCCTCCATTCTACTACTCAATTTTCTCCTTTTGAGATTATTTATGGGTTCAATCCACTAACACCTCTTGATTTGCTTCCTTTACCTAACACTTCTTCTTTAGTTCACAAGGATGGCAAAACAAAGGCAGAATATGTGAAGAAGCTTCATGTGCAAGTTAAAACTCAAATTGAGAAGAAAATGGAGCAATATGCAAATCGAGCCAACAAAGGGAGAAAAAGAGTTGTCCTTGAACCCGGTGATTGGGTGTGGGTTCATATGAGGAAGGAATGGTTTCCTACCCAAAGGAAATCAAAGCTTCAACCAAGAGGAGATGGACCATTCCAAGTGTTGGAAAGAATTAATGACAATGCTTACAAAATTGATTTGCCCGGTGAGTATGGTGTTAGTGCAACATTTAATGTGGCTAATTTAAGTCCTTTTGATGTAGGTGATGAAGACCTAAATTCGAGGATGAATTCACCTAAAGAAGGAGGGAATGATGTGAGCCCAGAAAAGGTATTGAAGGGAATTGGGGGACCCATGATGAGATACAAGACTAAGAGAATGAAGCAAGCTTTGGAAGGCTTAATAATGGGGCTCAAGGAAAAGGAGGATCAATGTACAATGGAGGCAACAACTAAATCGATCACATTCCTTCAATTTGAAAGTGAAATTGGACCAACATGAGGACCATTTTTGTATGCATTTTTGGGGTGATTTTTCTAAAGTGACTTCTGATGTCCTTTGTGGGTTTTTAATGCATTTTTGAGAGTTCCTAAACTAGTATAATAAATACCATGCATGCATGGTTGCATTAAGCTAGTATTAGAGATTAGTGGTTGCATTAGTGGATAATAAATACCATGCATGCAAACATGATATTTATTGCATAATTAGTGCATAGTGGATCTTAAGGGATGTTAAATAGGAGAACTCTTGTATGGAAAATCAAGTAAGTTTGAATGAAAATTTTAGTTTCTCTTTGGTGAGATCTTCCTTCTAGTTCTTAGGCAAAGAACTAATTCTGATCTTATCAAGGCAACTTGTGGCGATCAAACCCCATGACTTATCACTCACCTTCTCATCTTGCTTGAGTGTGGCTTCAATACCCTTCCCCAAGCTGAATTTCAAGGTGATCCATTTACAAGGTTCCTTATCAACATGTGTACCTAGATCTGATTATTTGATCCATGAATTTTTAGTACATGTTTTATGGAGATATATATGGTTAGGATTTTCATGTTTAGTGTCATGCAACATCTTGCATGATTATATGCTGAGCGATTGGTAGCCCCATTATTGTTGTACTCATCGCTAGTTACATGGATATGCACACACATCCACTCATGGGTTAGTGGTATATCAAGCAGGATGTGTGGCAGTTTGCTCTATCAGTGCTCCGTTGGTCCACTCATGGGTAGCGTGACGCAGCGTGGTTGCACGTCAGGGATCCCTCCTCTAGATTGTCTCAGGAAGATGAGAACATTGAGCTCCCCCACTTATGATTTGGGGTAGGTGGATAGGTGTACTCTTGCAGCATCTTGTCCACTCAGTCACTCATCATGAGAAGTGATGGCAGAGTGGACAGTTGTCATAGCCCTACCCACTCGCTCTCACCATTGTGTGTGAGATGGCTGACTGGCGACAGGGTTGACCATGTCATATTCATCATATGCATGATTGCATTTATTGCTTTTGTTTGCTGCACTTTACTTGCTGCATATTGGATGGATGCATATGATTGACATACATACAGGGACATGTTATTTACGGTTTGACGACCTTATTATCCTGATAGGAGGTCCTGGTGAGTATAGCTTCTCCCATTTCTTTCAGTTATGTATTTTTCATTACTTCAGGAGGCTGCACACATATTTGTTACTGTTGGTTATTATTTACTATGCATGTCAACCCGGTATCTGCTGAGTTCTTGGACTCACCCCATGGTTTTATTTTTTTCTATTTCAGGTTGAGGCCGTCAGGAGGTTCTAGTCGCTAGTCCCCTACTACTTGTCATGACGGGTTCGCATAATTTGGTTTTTGGTTTACTTGCTACATTTAATATATACGTGATGTTTGATGGTACTTGAGGATTTTCATCGAGTTTTGGTCTACTATATATGTTTTCCATTGCGTTGGATTTTCTGTTGTGGGTTTGTGTTTTTCCGTCGTTATAGTAGAGTAGGTTTTCATTTAATATAAGCTGCATGGTTGTGTCAGTCGGAGGCTGAATATATAAACTGCGTGGAATGCTTATCTTTTACTGTTATTATTCCGACTGTGTTGGCCGAGGTTTGTGTGGCCCTGAGGGTTTGTAGTAAATTTTCAGATTTTCACCGATACAGGGGAGATACTGCTGATATTTCTTCTGGTAGAGACTCCCCCGGGGCATGACAATTTATTTGGTATCAGAGTTAGGTTTGTGATGCCTGTTTTTCGTGTTCTGGATTTCAAGTTAATCTGATACTAATTTATTTGATATCACAGCCCAGGTTATTCGAGTAATCTAGGTATTTTTGGATTTGTACGGATTTCCGTCGATTTTCTTGTTTCGGAGTTCTGAGGTTATATTTGTGGACTTGACAGCGACGGAACATTCCAGACGGCAAATAGGTATGATGATTACTTTTGGTATTTGTAGTAATATTTGGGTAATAATTTAACAGATACATGATGCAGGACGTCCATGTAAGAGGACATTGGAATCCTTGGCGACGAAGTCGCTAGAGATGTCTGTTGGGGTCGAGCCTGTTGGTCAAGAATATACTCCACATGATACTGCGCGCGCGTCGGGTTCTCATACTCCGATGGTTTCAGAGGTGTCTACCCCGACCGTACCCGCCGTACCCACTCCCATAGTACGATATGAATCTAGAATAACAAACTACTTATAAATATAGCTATACAACTTTCTTTGATATCAACCAACAATATGAAAAATATGACTATAGATAATTGATAATGTAGTCATGTTGAGGTATCATGATTCTTGAAAATATGTGCATTTGGTGCATAATAATTAGCAATAGTAAAGTGTCTATCAAGGTCTCATTAGCAAATTGGGAGACATTGATGTCTGTGGTCCCCTACATGTGGACCGCAGCAAAGTGGTCGTAGTCAGGCGGGTTAAGGTACTTCTGGGGCATCTGGTCAGTTTCAGAAGTCAGGGCGATCTTCATCAGGACGTTTTTGGCCTCCTCAGCAGAATAAAAAATAGCCCGTCAGCGACATTCAATGCACCCGATGTGGTTCCAGGGATCACATCACATCAGCCTACACCTTGGGACAGTCAGTTTGCTACTATTACAAACTGCCTGAGCACATGAGCCGAGATTGTTCGCTGAAGGCTCTGCATGTGGTTTCCGAGGTTTCTGTTCATGGAGGACAACCCAGTCAGTTAGGGACTCAGCGAGGAGGACAGAGATCCCAATCTTCACATAGCCAGCAGAGGACAACTCCCCCTGCAGTAGTTGCATATGGCATGCACGGATAGGAGCACTCCACCGTCCTTATAATATCCCAGAGCTCTGTTCTGGGACCTCAGTATCTGACGCAGGGGCAGTATTAGTTGCAGCCTCAGCCACTAGTGGAGTATCAACTGCAACCCCAGTGTAACGACCCAATTTTCCCTATTTTAAGTTCTAAAAGTCCATAAAAAAAAATTTGGAAATACTTTTAAAATATTCTAGAGATTTTTAGGAATTTTTAGAGTATTTTTACGTAATTTTTGGAGGTTGTTTGATATTTTTACAAAACGAAAGGAAGTTGACAAAAAATTTGTCAAAACCGAAGCTCGAACCCATGACCTCGGGTCAGACTGACCCAACCGGCCACGACTCAACCAGCTGAGCTATATGGGCTTTGTTAACTAAGTATGGGGAGAAATAAATTAAAGCATAGTTGGAATCGAATTCAAATTAGGTTATAAAGGGTTAAGTGTTTTTCCCGTGACCTAAACCTAAATCTTTCCTCTCCTTTTCTCTCCCGACGGCGCGATTCTTCTCTCTCAGGCGAAAAGGGGCGACGGCGCTAGGGCTCGTCTCCGGCGGCCGGCGAGGACTTCTTTCCGGGAGTTGTTTATGGATTCGTGGTCTCCTCGTCAAGGAGAACACGCGGATAGGAAGGGATCGCCGAAACCTTCACCTCATCCGAACCCAAGATCTCTTTCTCCAGTTGTAAGTCCAAGAACCCAATGTAAGTGCTTCTCACCTGCGGTAGGAGTAGCTCTCGGGGTTTTGTTTTGCATTTTGTTGAACAATAGCAGCTTTCATTCTAGCATATGGTTTTGGATTTTGACCTTTGCTCTAGCAATTTAGTTTAAGCTTTGGTTCCAATCCTTTGTTGTTTTTTAGTGCACGGACAGAATTTTGATGCATGTCTAAGTAGTATATTTCCTTCAAGTTACAGCATGCCTAAAAGATTGTTAAGATTCAACAATAAATTAGTTTTACAAGCTTGTTATTTGGAAATTTCTGCTGTCGTGAGCCTGACTAAATTTATTCCCTATGACCATGTAGTTTTTATTGGCTGTTGAGTTCTGGTTTGAGCATATACTGATACATACCAGTGGTATAGTTTTTTTAATTACTGTGGAGTTTGGTTTTGCATATGTACTAGTTTATATTAGTGGCAAATGGTTTTAGAATCTCTTATATAATGTATATATGGGAGAAGTACAAGTAAAGCAAGAATAAAGTCACGATTTGATCTTGAATTCTAGGATTTAGAATCAAAGCACACTGAGTGCTTAAATAAATGCCAAGGTATTTTATTATAAGAAGTATTTAAAGATAAAAAGTATTTTACTTTTAAAGGGCATGTACCGGACACAAGGTCCAAGGGATGGGCTCCAAGATGCCCCTAGGCACAAGGCCTAGAAGTATCTTAGTAGTTTTGGGATTAGCTACCTCGATTCTTACTAAGAATGCGCGCAAAGTGGTACAATGTCGGGCCCAAGAAAAGTTGAATATTATTTTAAAGTATAAGAGTATAAGTTGGGGAACAAATGGAACAAGTTCTTTTATCTAAGTTGCAAATTTTAGCAAGTTAAATCTGTTGTTCCTTTTAGAGATGCATGATTTAGTTTTAGTTGCTATTTTCATGTGGAGCATGTATTTCCTGCTTTCCTTTATGTACAAGCATTTCTTATCGAGTTTTTGTGTGTAGATAGCACTTACTAAGCTTTTAGCTTATAGATACTACTTTCCTCCTACTGCAGATATAGATAAAAGTAAAGGAAAAGCTAAAGTGTTATAGAGGAAGGCGACAAGGAGGCGTCAATGGTGTGTGTGGTGGCTGATATGGAAGCTTGGGACCTTGCTAAGAAATTTCTGCGAGTTAATTTAATTAGTTTTCTTCTTAAATAATTAGGAGAATTTAGAGAAATACAGATTCTTGCTCCTTCAGTTTTGCTGTTTTGAAGTTGTTTAAAAGCTTTTGTTCTGTTGAATTTCTGGAGTTGTTTTGATGCAGTATTTGATTAGATTTAGCTGTTGACTTATGGGAACAGATCATTTTATTTGCATAGTGAATACAATATTTCAATTAATATATCTGTGCCTGATATTGCAACTGATTGCATCATCATTCTGTTGAATACAACCTGTGATTTGTATAATTATATTAGGCTCATCCATTAAGTTATCTGTTCATTAACTATCCACTGATTTAATTGCAATATATGGCGTTGCTGACATATACGATTTTGTAGTCAACTTGATATACATACAATAATTATGACCACATAACACTTAGATGTATAAATCATTTATTTGATATGCTAGTCCTATTATTGGAATAGATCTTCTATTAATGAGTTTAAGGGTGGCTGTAGTTTAGATGTGTACCTCACTTTTGGTGGTGTGTGTTAAAAAGAGTTTTAGTTGCTGTACACCTGGGAAATCCATGATAAACCGTAGGTCACTCTTCTAATTGGGTATGCTTTAATGGCTTTATTATGCTGAGTTGAGTTTTGAGACAAGCACTTGTTTTTTTTTCAAGGGTTGCTTGACAATGCAGTAAGCTTAAATTCGTAATGCAACATACTTGTTTATGCCTTATTCATTGAGGAATTGTATGATGGAACCGTAGTATGTCTGAACCTGCTTGTAGGTTTGAGTGCAGCATGTTGAAATTAATTTTGATGCTTAGCTTGTAAACAAAAGTAGAAATGTTCAAATATATATTTATATATGCTGTCGTCGTTTTCTTTGATAACCAAAATCAGTATAAGGTATGGCACCAGATTTCTTTTGAAATACTTTAGTATCACTATCATCGGCATAAGAAATAATAGTTAAGTGGAGATGATAGTAAAGAATAGTTAGTAGATAAGTAGCGTCCATTCTTACTAGTAGTAAGAAGGGTGGTCGTTACAGTTGGTATCAGAGCAGTGTTCCATTCTCCAGCATCACACACACATCTGCATCATCATTGCCGTCTTCAAGTAAGAAAGTATTTAAGTTCTTTCTTTATTACTTTCCTTTATTATTATTTGCTGTATAGAGTGATTGTTTATAAGTGCTAAAGTAAGATAAAAGTTTTTGCAGTTTTCTTTGTTCATATACATATGTGTATGATTAGAAAGAATAGAGAAAATATCAAATCTTCTTATTTGTTTAACTAGATGTCAAGAAGAGGACGTCCCCGTACCGCTCGTACTGAGGACCAAGTTCAGGAGAATGAGGGGCCAGGCTCAACTGAGCCCAATCTTTCTGAAGTGGTTGCTCAACTTCAGAGGCAAGTGGCAGAGCAGCAGCAAGTGATCGTCAATCTGATGGCGAATCAGCAGCCAGTCTCTCCCACTCCTCCAACAGTAACTGTGGAGACTCCAGTGGTAACTGAGGTTCCACCAGCTGCCCAGGGAGTCGTCACAGCATCCCAGAGACAAGAAGCCTACTTCATACAGTGGCTGAAACTAAAACCAGAGAGCTTCTCAGGCATGACTGAGCCCTGGGATGCCCAGGCTTGGTTCAAAACATTGGAGAGCTACAAGAAAAAAGCCTTACAACAACGATTTTTCACCGTTGTCGTAGCCCCTTTCTGACTGTTGTTAAAGGCTGTGTTGTTAAAGGGGGTACTCAAAGACAACGGGTTTTAACCGTTGTCTTTGAAGACAAAGACAACAGTTTTTACAACGGTGAAAAACTGTTATCTTTTCCTTCAAAGACAACAGTTTTTCACCGTTGTCTTTGAGCGTCTACCTTTAATAACAGGGTCTTCAACAACAGTTTTAACCTATTTACGACAACAGTGAAAAACCGTTGTCTTTTTTTGATAAAAAATAAAAAAAATATTAAAATTTATTATACAATTTTCTAGTATTATAAATCATTCAAAATACTAAATTTGTAAATAAAATGTAACATATAATTTTCTAACATTCGAAAATAATATTTACAACATTCCGAAGAAATTTCAAAAGCAGCTAACAAAATGACAACGACACTATTAAAACAAAGGTAGAACAACACAACATCGTAATCCTAGAAGAGTAACACAACATCCTAATCTTGATATCCAGTTTTGAAGAGTTGGATCATTTGAACTACTTTTACCATGTACAACACTAGAAGAGTAACAAAACACTGCTTCTTAATTCTCCTAATCCTTCATCTTCTTCATCCTTGCCATGTTTGCATCGTACTTGGATCGAAGTGGACCAAATAGATAAAGAAAGAAGATAAACTAGATGCCTTCTTCATCCTTGCTTCTTAATTCTCCTAATCCTTCATCTTCTTCATCCTTGCTTCTTAATTCTCCTAATCCTTCAAACTCCACCAGTAAGAAGAAGATAAAGAAATGTCACTTGATCTAAACTAAATGCCTATGAATAATAAAAAAATCTGAAATCTCATAAAGTAGACTTAATTCATTAATAATGCATCATATTGAATGCCTCTCCATGACTAGCTTAATAGCCTGTGCTATAGACATGTCTTCATTTGTTTCATACCTGAGTTTGTTAGCCTGTAAACGTTGAACAGTCATTTCACAAGAGAAATATTTCCAAGTTATCAGCACTGCAGATATAAGGTTAATAAAGAACTTACCTCTTCCAGAATGGTTTCAAACACCTTACCAACTTTTTCCACTAGATCTTGAGGCACTTGATGTCCACCACCATCAAAGAGTGCGTAGCTGAAAAATAGAAGTAAATTTGTCTCCATAAGATTATAGTCTCCATGATCAGTGATATCTGTTAGTTATTCAGTTAACCATTACCTCTGCAAGTCATGATCATACAAGACAGAATTGTCACCAGAAGTCAGATTGATGTTAGGTTTTCTATCCCAACTGTGTAAGAAGTTACTTCCTTAGAATTGCAATCCCCTATCATTTTCATTTCATAGCTTAAGTGCAACGGTAAAATTATTGTCGCATGACCTGGTAATCACTGGTTCAAATTTAAGGAAACAAGAGGAATTTTGTGCACTGGGTTGTTTCTCTAATGAACACAGAGTGCAAATTCTACTTACACATCAGGACAAGCGACCTTGTTATTGCTGCATTTCTCCCATTTCATAACTTGATCAGACCACTCTCCCTATTGTTCAACTAAAAGCTTTAATCAAAACTAACACAAAGACATCAAAAAAAAAAAAACTCACGGAAAATTATCTCACAGTGATGTTTTGTTTGAGTGCGTCGAGAAATTCCTCCACAACATTGTCGTAAAATCGATCTCCTGCTGTCTCAATAATATCTTTATCCCAGACCTGCATTGCAGCATATATCCGCACATGAAAATTAGTGTGAAAAATGGTGAAAGAGATTTTCAAAAAAATAAACCAAATTCCTAATTTATGGAGCTCTGATTTCCTTCTAAACCAACGCACTGGGATCGTATTTCCTCCTCTATCAAAAGTAAATCCTACATGAAGAGGCTAAACAATTCCGAATCAACATCAGTTGGTGCAAATAACTGAAGAAAGCAATTAAGAAATAGTCTCTTCTACCTGATGGATGTCACCCATTAAGTGAGAAAGGAATAGAAGTGCTTCAGTGAGATTATCTAGATTACAGGTAAAAAAAAATAGAGGAAATGAATTAAGTAGAAATGATATCAATATAACATAGGACATAGAAACTATCTTTGATATATTAATTACATTGTGATTCATCGGCAGAGCTTCCATAGGTGAGAAGCTGATTAGTATAATTAGTGATGGCACCTGAGACACACCTCCCTTTCACACCATCTTCATCTTTGCAATCCCCTGATTATAACCAACAACATATCATTGCTAATACTAGAACGATATTGCATGAACACTAACTGTTGTAATTATAAGTGCAAAGATCATCAGGGGTATCAATGTAGTGAAGTTCCGACGACCAACGGTATCGAAACTTGATTGTATTTGCCCAAGAGCAAAGGGTGCTTAGGTCGTTCTCTGCGTAGGCAGGGAGTAGTTCTTTAACCGCTGCAGCTGCTGACTCACTTAAACGATCCTGGGTAATCTGGCAAATAATCTGGTGGCCGACAATTCCCCATCCATAAGTGAAGGCTGGGAATGCTAAGAGCAGGAAGAAAGAGGCCAGCGTGTGAGAATTGAAGTAGAAGCCCATTTCTGTGATCTGGTGGTTGTGGCCTCAAATGAGAAGAATCCGAGAGATTATATTGCAACACTTTTGAGTTCAGTCTTTGTCATATACACTGAAAGGGAAGGTGGAAGTAGACGAGCAAGAAAGTTAATGCAAAGCTGTAATTGTATTTTGAGGAAAGTTAATGCAAAGCTGTAATTGTATTTTGAGGCAAGAAACGCTTTGGCATGTAATGGAAACAAAAACACAAAAAACACAAAAAAAAGAAGCATACCAGGCTGCTCCTAGGTTTTGGAGCAGGAGGGTCTCCTCCAACGGAAGCGAACGCTCCGCTAATGAGCTCGGAACCCCCTCAGACCAGATACACCCACCGCCATCCCCATGGAGGACCGACGTCGGCAACTCATCGGCGATGCGGAAACCGGCACCGTCGGGTCTATCGAAGACACCACGATGACGAAGATGGGGAATCTCATCCAATAAATTATCGATATCGAGCTCCTCCGCTCTCTTTCCCATTATCACGTCTCGCTCCTCCAAGAGTCTGGTAGAATCAGGAAAGAAACGGGATAAGAGGAGGATTAGGGTTCGACGACCAGGATTTGTGGCACGGGGAGCCTTCGCGGAGGCGAAGAAGAAGAGTGTGGAGCAAGAAGACGATAGAAGGGGCTTTATACGGAGGAATGCGAAGAGGGCGAGCCCAGAGTACCGCAGACGGCGAGAAGATGCAGGAGTATCTAGGGTTTTCGACGAGAAGATGTAGGAGGAAGAAGTAGAGGACACTTACTGTTAGTGGATTTCATGTAGGAGGTCTTGCCGGTGAGGGCGTCCTTAATGGACTCGTGGACTGCTGCTGCTCCTACGCGGCTCCGGTGAGCGAGAGATTGTGAGAAAAGAGAAAAGAGGGACGGATTGAGAAGATAAAAGGGTGGAATGCGGCGGAAAAAAACTTTCGGGGAGAGGGAAAGAAAAAAAGCGAGGCAAAAATTGGCGAAGGGGAAAAAACGGCGAAGGAAAAAAAACACCAGTATTCAACATCACTTAAGACAAACGCTTTTAAAAAATGTTGTCGTAATCCCAAAAAAAAGCGCATATAGACAACAGTTTTCAAAAACTGTTGTTGTAGCATTTAAAAACCATTGTCGTAGTCTTAAAAAAACATAAATAGACAACGGTTTTTAAAAACCGTTGTCGTAGGCCAAAAAAATTGCTAAAAGACAACGGTTTTGGTTAAAACCGTTGTTAAAAGGCAAAAAGACAACGGTTTGGTATAAAACCATTGTCGTTTGAGTGTTGTTGAATGACGTTTTTCTTGTAGTGGCACCATGGAGCTTCTTGACTGGCCAGAAGTCGAGAAGGTCAAGTGTGCCTCCTTCTGCCTGACTGGAGACGCACGCATGTGGTGGGAGAGAGTCAAAAGCAAGAGGGCAGTCAATCAGATGAGATGGATTGATTTTGAGACAGAGTTCTACGACGAGTTCTTCCGCTAAAGGATCACCAATAAGCACTACGAGGAGTTTATGGAGTTCAGACAGGGTGATCTGACAGTGGAGGAAGCAGTTAAAAGATTCAACAGGCTAGCTCGTCTCTGCCCAGAACTAGTAAGTACAGAGAAGGAGCGAGTCAGACTAATGCTCAGAATGATGAAGCCTGTGATATCACTTAATGTGAGTAGTGGAGCTCATCAGCCCCTGACTGGAGAAGAGTTGGTTAGTAGAGCCTTAGTAGCTGAGCATTACCTGAACAGCATGAAGGCACAACGAGAGCAGCACAAGCCAATCAAGATAGAAACCAAGACTGGGGGAAGTCAGAAACCCCAGTTAAATAATCAGAACTGGAAAGGCAAGGGTACTAAAAGAAAGCAGTGGAATTCAGGGAGTAACTAGAAGGGAGAACCAGAAAACAAGCAGACTAATTTCCCTCCCTGCTCCAAATGTGGGAGAACACATTTAGGAGCATGTCTTTGGGTAAGACTGGATGTTATTCTTGTGGTCAGGAAGGACACTTGGCTAAACAGTGTCCTAACAAGTTCAAAGCACCTCAGCCACAGCCAATACAATATGGAGGCAAGCCTTAGTTACATTACATGCCTGCAACTCTGGAAGAACCTCAGATCAGTCAAGGAAGGTTGGAAGCTCCACCAGTTCCAGCCAATGCCAGAGTATTCTCCCTTACTAAAGAGGAAGCTGCTAGTGCCTCCACGGTCGTAACAGGTCAAGTAGTTATTTTTCAGCGTATAGCTACTGCACTATTTGATACTAGGGCGACCCATTCTTTTGTATCTATACCTTTTGCCAAAGAATTACAGGTACCTATGGAAAGCATGAATTCCAGGTTCCTGACAACCCTACCTTCTGGGGAAGTCATGGAATCCAGTCAGTGGCTTCGGTCTGTACCAGTCAGAATTTCAGACCGAGAGCTATGTGTTAATCTGGTAGTTCTCGCTATGCAGGATTTCGATATCATTTTGGGTATGGATTTCCTTAGCAAGTACAGTGCTTCAGTGGACTGCCGCAGAAGAAAAGTGATCTTTAGTCCAGAAGGTGAACCATCCTTTGAATTTACAGGAGTGCCAAAGAGGAAGACTCAGAAATTTCTCTCTTCCCTCACAGCTCACCAGATGCTAGCTAAAGGTTGAGCTGGTTTTCTTGCATTCATTGTGAGTACAGAAGAAGAAGAAAGACCTAAGAAGGAGGAAGTTCGGGTAGTCTGTGAGTATCCAAAGGTATTCCCCGAAGAGCTACCTGGACTACCTCCCAACAGAGAAGTGGAGTTTGAGATTGAACTGGTTCCTGGTACCGGTCCAATTTCAAAAGCTCCATATCGCATGTCTCCAGCAGAGCTAAAAGAGTTACAAGAGCAACTTCAGGAGCTACTTGACAAGGGCTTCATCCGCCCTAGTCACTCACCTTGGGGAGCTCCTGTGTTGTTTGTCAAGAAGAAGGATGGATCTATACGGATGTGCATAGATTATAGGGCTCTGAATCAAGTGACCATCAAGAACAAGTATCCACTGCCCAGAATCGACGACTTATTTGATCAGTTAAGAGGGGCAACAGTGTTCTCCAAGATAGACCTGCGCTCTGGGTACCATCAGTTGAAAGTGAAGGAAAAGGATATACCCAGAACGACTTTCAGGACCAGATACGGACACTACGAGTTCGTAGTCATGCCTTTTGGTGTGACTAATGCACCTGCAGTCTTCATGGACTTGATGAATAGAGTGTTCAGAGAATACCTGGACAAGTTTGTCATTGTGTTCATTGATGACATTCTAGTCTATTCCAGAACTTCAGAGGAGCATGACACGCACTTGAGAATAGTCCTGCAGACCCTTCAGCAAAAGCAGCTCTATGCTAAATTCTCAAAGTGCGAGTTCTGGTTGGAGCAGGTGGCGTTTCTAGGTCACATCATTTCTAAAGAAGGCATTTAAGTGGATCCAGCCAAAGTAGAAGCGGTCAGCAACTGGAAGAGACCCATGAATGCCAGGGAGATCAGAAGCTTCCTTGGTTTAGCTGGGTACTACAGGAAATTCATGGAAGACTTTTCCCGAATAGCCTCTCCACTTACAGCCCTCACCAGGAAGAACAAGAAGTTTGAATGGTCAGACAAATGTGAGCAGAGTTTTCAAGAACTCAAGAAGAGACTGACCAGTTCCAGAGAGTGACAAGAGTTTTGACATCTACAGTGATGCTTCCAAGATGGGATTAGGAGCTGTACTCATGCAGGAAGGAAAAGTTATAGCTTATGCTTCCAGACAACTCAAAGACTACGAGAAGAACTATCCCACTCATGATCTAGAGCTGGCAGCTGTGGTCTTTGCACTGAAACTCTGGCGACACTACTTGTATGGAGTCCAGTGCAGAATCTTCACAGACCATCAAAGTCTTAAGTACTTCTTCACTCAGAAGGACTTAAACATGAGACAGCGTAGGTGGCTAGAGTTGTTCAAAGATTATGACTGTGAAATCCTCTACCATCCAGGTAAAGCTAATAAAGTGGCAGATGCACTAAGCAGAAAATCCAGTGCATCCCTGATGTCCTTGTCATCATTAGCCCTGCCACTGCAGAAGGAGTTGTCAGGTTTCGGACTTGAAATTATTTATGGGCAACTCTCTGCATTGACTCTAGAGTCAACCCTGCTTGAGGATATACAGAAGAAGCAAAGTGAAGATCCAGATATCCAAAAGATCAAGCAAGGGATACGAGAAGAAGAAAATTCCGAATTTCGAGTATCAGACAGTGGAATTCTTTATCAGGGGAGTCGCCTTTGTGTTCCCAATGATGAAGAGCTGAGAAAGAAAATTTTAGAAGAAGCTCAAAGTACACCGTACTCTATGCATCCTGGTTCCACCAAGATGTATCAAGATCTGAAATAGAGGTTCTGGTGGTCTGGACTCAAAAGAGATGTAGCTAAATATGTCAGTACCTGCCAGAGAGTCAAAGCAGAACACCAGAGACCAGGAGGGATGCTACAACCTCTTTCAATACCAAAGTGGAAGTGGGAAGACATATCCATGGACTTTATAACAGGTCTCCCGAGAACTACGAATGGATATGATGCAATATGGGTAATAGTGGATAGATTGACCAAGTCTGCCCATTTTCTAGCCATCAAGGTGTCCCACTCTATAGAGCAGTTGGCACAGTTGTATGTTAAAGAGGTGATCAGACTTCACGGAGTTCCTAAATCTATTGTTTTTGATAGAGATGGGCGCTTCACCTCTCACTTCTGGGAATGTATTCAGACTGCACTAGGCACCAAACTCAAGTTCAGCATAGCTTTTCATCCTCAGACTGATGGACAGACAGAGCGAGTAAATCAGATTCTAGAAGATATGCTCAGAGCATGTGCACTAGATTTCAAGGGAAGTTGGTGCAAATACCTGTGCTTAGCTGAATTTGCCTACAACAATAGCTATCAGGCCTCCATCAAGATGGCTCCTTACGAGGCATTGTATGGCAGGAAATGCAGATCACCCATTTGCTGGCAAGAAGTAGGTGAAAGGAAAGAAATGGAAGTAGAGTTGGGCATTCAGACAGAGCTGATAGATGAGACTACTCAGGCTATTCAGAAGATCAGACAGAGAATTGAGACTGCCCAGAGTAGCTAACACACGCCGTAGGCCACTTGAATTCCAAGTAGGGGATTCAGTTTTTCTCAAGGTCGCTCCTATGAAGGGAGTGATGAGATTTGGCAAGAAGGGCAAATTAAGTCCTCGTTATGTAGGGCCTTACCTGATCACAGAAAGGATTGGGAAAGTAGCTTACAAGCTGGATTTACCATGGGACATGTCGGCAATACATAACGTATTTCATGTCTCTATGCTAAAGAAGTGTATTCAAGACCCTAGTCAGGTGATTCAGCCTCAATCAGTGCAGATCCAAGAGGGTCTTAGCTACGAGAGCAGACCTACACAGATAGTGGACAGAGCAGTCAAGAGATTAAGAAACAAAGAAGTGCCACTAGTGAAGGTCATCTGGCAGAACCAGAAGCACGAGGAAATCACTTGGGAGTGTGAAGACAGTGTGAGACAGAAGTATCCAGAATTGTTCTAAGTTCGAGGACGAACTTTTTATAAGGTATGGGGAATTGTAACGACCCAATTTTTCCTATTTTAAGTTCTAAAAGTCCATAAAAAAATATTTGGAAATACTTTTAAAATATTCTAGAGATTTTTAGGAATTTTTAGAGTATTTTTACGTAATTTTTGGAGGTTGTTTGATATTTTTACAAAACGAAAGGAAGTTGACAAAAAATTTGTCAAAACCGAAGCTCGAACCCACGACCTCGGGTCGGACTGACCCAACCGGACACGACTCAACCAGCTGAGCTATATGGGCTTTGTTAACTAAGTATGGGGAGAAATAAATTAAAGCATAGTTGGAATCGAATTCAAATTAGGTTATAAAGGGTTAAGTGTTTTTCCCGTGACCTAAACCTAAACCTTTCCTCTCCTTTTCTCTCCCGACGGCGCGATTCTTCTCTCTCAGGCGAAAAGGGGCGACGGCGCTAGGGCTCGTCTCCGGCGGCCGGCGAGGACTTCTTTCCGGGAGTTGTTCACGGATTCGTGGTCTCCTCGTCAAGGAGAACACGCGGATAGGAAGGGATCGCCGAAACCTTCACCTCATCCGAACCCTAGATCTCTTTCTCCGGTTGTAAGTCCAAGAACCCAATGTAAGTGCTTCTCACCTACGGTAGGAGTAGCTCTCGGGGTTTTGTTTTGCATTTTGTTGAACAATAGCAGCTTTCATTCTAGCATATGGTTTTGGATTTTGACCTTTGCTCTAGCAATTTAGTTTAAGCTTTGGTTCCAATCCTTTGTTGTTTTTTAGTGCACGGACAGAATTTTGATGCATGTCTAAGTAGTATATATCCTTCAAGTTACAGCATGCCTAAAAGATTGTTAAGATTCAACAATAAATTAGTTTTACAAGCTTGTTATTTGGAAATTTCTGCTGCCGTGAGCCTGACTAAATTTATTCCCTATGACCATGTAGTTTTTATCTGTTGAGTTCTGTTTTGAGCATATACTGATACATACCAGTGGTATAGTTTTTTTAATTACTGTGGAGTTTGGTTTTGCATATGTACTGGTTTATATCAATGGAAAATGGTTTTATAATCTTTTATATATTGTATATATGAGAGAAGTACAAGTAAAGCAAGAATAAAGTCACGATTTGATCCTGAATTCCAGGATTTAGAATCAAAGCACACTGAGTGCTTAAATAAATGCTAAGGCATTTTATTATAAGAAGTATTTAAAGATAAAAAGTATTTTACTTTAAAGGGCATGTACCGGACACAAGGTCCAAGGGATGGGCTCCAAGATGCCCCTAGGCACAAGGCCTAGAAGTATCTTAGTAGTTTCGGGATTAGCTACCTCGATTCTTACTAAGAATGCGCGCAAAGTGGTACAATGCCGGGCCCAAGAAAAGTTGAATATTATTTTAAAGTATAAGAGTATAAGTTGGGGAACAAATGGAACAAGTTCTTTTATCTAAGTTGCAAATTTTAGAAAGTTAAATCTGTTGTTCCTTTTAGAGATGCATGATTTAGTTTTAGTTGCTATTTTCATGTGGAGCATGTATTTCCTGCTTTCCTTTATGCACATGCATTTCTTATCGAGTTTTTGTGAGTAGATAGCACTTACTAAGCTTTTAGCTTATAGATACTACTTTCCTCCTACTGCAGATATAGATAAAAGTAAAGGAAAAGCTAAAGTGTTATAGAGGAAGGCGACAAGGAGGCGTCGATGGTGTGTGTGGTGGCTGATATGGACGCTTGGGACCTTGCTAAGAAATTTCTGCGAGTTAATTTAATTAGTTTTCTTCTTAAATAATTAGGAGAATTTAGAGAAATACAGATTCTTGCTCCTTCAGTTTTGCTGTTTTGAAGTTGTTTAAAAGCTTTTGTTCTGTTGAATTTCTGGAGTTGTTTTGATGCAGTATTTGATTAGATTTAGCTGTTGACTTATGGGAACAGATCATTTTATTTGCATAGTGAATACAATATTTCAATTAATATATCTGTGCCTGATATTGCAACTGATTGCATCATCATTCTGTTGAATACAACCTGTGATTTGTATAATTATATTAGGCTCATCCATCAAGTTATCTGTTCATTAACTATCCACTGATTTAATTGCAATATATGGCGTTGCTGACATATACGATTCTGTAGTCAACTTGATATACATACAATAATTATGACCACATAACACTTAGATGTATAAATCGTTTATTTGATATGCTAGTCCTATTATTGGAATAGATCTTCTATTAATGAGTTTAAGGGTGGCTGTAGTTTAGATGTGTACCTCACTTTTGGTGGTGTGTGTTAATAAGAGTTTTAGTTGCTGTACACCTGGGAAATCCATGATAAACCGTAGGTCACTCTTCTAATTGGGTATGCTTTAATGGCTTTATTATGCTGAGTTGAGTTTTGAGACAAGCACTTGTTTTTTTTTCAAGGGTTGCTTGACAATGCAGTAAGCTTAAATTCGTAATGCAACATACTTGTTTATGCCTTATTCATTGAGGAATTGTATGATGGAACCGTAATATGTCTGAACCTGCTTGTAGGTTTGAGTGCAGCATGTTGAAATTAATTTTGATGCTTAGCTTGTAAACAAAAGTAGAAACGTTCAAATATATATTTATATATGCTGTCGTTGTTTTCTTTGAGAACCAAAATCAGTATAAGGTATGGCACCAGATTTCTTTTGAAATACTTTAGTATCACTATCATCGGCATAAGAAATAATAGTTAAGTGGAGATGATAGTAAAGAATAGTTAGTAGATAAGTAGCATCCATTCTTACTAGTAGTAAGAAGGGTGGTCGTTACACCCAGCCACTGGTTTAGTACTAGTCACAGCCTCAACCCCTAGTACAGTATCAACCGCAGCCTCAGCCACTGGTTTAGTACTAGTCGCAGCCCCAGCCACCTGTCTAGTATGAGTCACATCCCATATATTCATCTCTGGCTCAATATTCGGCACCATCACAGTGGCAGGCTCAGACTCAGGCGCAGCAGCCTTTGGCTGCACTACCACCTCCACTACCACTAGAGACTGGACGTATTCACGCAGTTACTAGAGAGGATGCGCATTGGGCTGACAGATCCATTTTTTGCGGTATGGTTTTACTTTATGTATTATCCACTGATATGCTTATAGATATTGGTAGCTCGCATTCCTTTATTTCCTGTACCTTTATGAGGGACAAAGGTAGACTACCTACTCTTAGACTGTAGTGACTAACCATCTCCCTACCGTCCGGTGATACATTGGACGTCACTTAGGAGGTTAGAGGTTGCCCATTAGATTTTAGTAATATGGTACTCATGGTTGATTTGTTAGTACTAGAAATGGTTGAGTTCGACATTATCCTTGGCATGGATTGGCTCTCTACATATCATGCCACGGTTGATTGCCAGACGAGGGTGGTCACATTCCGACCTCCAAACCAACCCTCGTGGGGTTTCATTGGCATTAGGGATGACAGCATATCGATCATTTCTATGGTTCGGGCTCAAAAGCTGCTGTCACATGGCTATCAGGGATTTCTTTTGTCATTAATTAATGCTGACAACAGTGGGAGTACTAAGCTCTCAGACGTTCCAGTGGTCCGAGAGTATCTGGATGTATTTCCAGATGAGTTACCAAGCTTGCCTCCTCGAATGCAAGTGGAGTTTGCTATTGAGCTAATTCCGGGAACCGCACCAACATCGAAAGCTCCTTACCGTATGACACCTAAAGAGTTGGATGAGCTAAAGGTCCAACTCCAGGAGTTATTGGACAGGAGATTTATTCACCCTAGTGTATCTCCGTGGGGTTTTCTGGTATTTGTTTGTCAAGAAAAAGGATGGTACTCTGAGGTTGTGCATCGAGTACAGACAGTTGAATGCATTGAACATAAAGAATAAGTACCCCTTACCATGGATCAAGGATTTATTTGATCAGCTCAGAGGTACATCAGTGTATTCTATGATTGATCTACGATCCGAATATCATCAGCTGATAGTCAAAGATTTTGATGTTCAGAAGATAGCATTTCGCACCAGATACAGATATTATGAATTTTTGGTAATGCCATTTGGGTTTACCAATGCTCTAGCAGTATTTATGGATTTGATGAACCACATCTTTCTGGTGTATTTAGATCAGTATGTTATCATCTTCATTGATGACATATTGATCTACTCGCATTCCGAGGAGGAACATGCACAACATCTTCGCATAGTTTTGGAGACTCTTCGACGACATGGACTATATGCTGTAACGCCCCGCCCCTTCCTGCACAAGCTGACGAGGGTTACTTATCATTTTCTTCTTATCTTATCTTACTTACTTGCTTGTTAATAATCTTTTCTACTTAAAACAGCGGAAGTCTTGTTTATAGTATATATTTTTTTCTTTTTAAAACTTTTCTTTTACTTTTCAAATCATCATCACTAACTACCTATCATATAAAGTCACATAGCATGCTTAACATGAATTTAAGCCATAATACTAATAAGCATGATGAAATGTCATGGAGTCATGAAATAACGACATAAGCATAGTTCTTATTAAATAAAAGCAGGTCTTTCTCTTTTAGCCGAGCCACTACTACACACATCCTTCTTGCCCCTCCTGCTGCTCCCTTAGTACATCCATTCCTTGCCTTTATCTGTGGTACAAGGAAAGTAAGCTATGAGCACACAAGGCTCAGTAAGATACTTCCTACTCACAAAAACCGTAAAGCATAGCATATTCATAAGGCAAAAAGCATAAGGACAACTCATCATATCATGTATAGAAGCATCATATCGTAACATAATCGTAAGGTATCATGGCATATCATGACAATATCATAAAGTGCATCCTAGCATAACATAACATAATCATAAGTATCATGGCATATCATGGCATGTCATAACATAGTCATAAGTATTATGTGTGATGACTTTCAAAAACATGTATCATGAAAAATATATGCAACATGTCCTTTGAAAACTTATTACATACATACTTAAACATAATCTCAACATGATTAGGGTCCCAGCTTGTACCACATACATAAATGTGTGCGTCCTATGTAGGTCCAAGGTAGCAAGTCTTGAACCCTACAAGGCATACATACTAGGCCCGTTTCTTAGTCCATCGACCTAGGGGCACTTAGGAGCCCATCCCTAACGAGGCTCGTTTCTTAGTCCATCGACCCCGGGGCGCTTATGGAGCCCACCCTTGGTACAAGCCATATAAAGTAAAGTAGCATGTCATACATATCATGGTTCTTATTATTTCATGTATATCATATTTCTTAACATATCATATCATCCAAAATTTGGGCACACAGCTCATCATAATAGCATGCATAATTTGGAGCACACAGCACATCATAAATACATGCATAGTTTTGGGCACACAGCTCCTCATAATAGCATGCATAATTTGGGCACACAGCTCATCATAAATAGCATGCATAATTTGGGCACACAGCACATCATAAGGGTTATCAACATGCATAGATCATAAGCATACATAATTAAACATAGAAGCATAGCAAGTTCTTATCATATCATGAAACATTGCATGTGAGACACATGATAATTATATTTAGGTCTCTAACCCTAATATCATATAGTGGCCGAAACATATGGTTGTGACTTAGGTTAAAAATCAACATACAAGCATGTGAACCTTAAACCAATATCATATCATGTATCACAAGGAACATCATGAGCATTGTTTAGTTTAGGTTCTAGGTTTCCTAAGCTTAGAAATCTTGTCATGGCCGAATCTTATCAAGCATTACATTGGGTTAAAAGTAACATACAAGCATGTGAACCCTAAACCAATATCATATTATATATCATGAGGAACATCATAAGCATGTTTAGTTTATGTTCTAGGTTTCCTAAGCTTATAAACTTGTCACGGCCGAATACCATCAAGCATCACATTTGGTTAAAAATCAACATACAAGCATATGAACCCTAACCCAATATCATATCATATATCATAAGGAACCTCACAAGCATGTTTAGTTTAGGTTCTAGGTTTCCTAAGCTTATAAACCTACCATGGACGAAACTTGTTAATCATGGGACTAGGTTTCATGTGGCATAAAAGCATGAAAAACTCTAAACCAATTTCATAGCATTTATTACAAGGAACACCATAAGCATAGTTAGGTTGAGTTCTTAGTTTCCTAGGCCTTTAAACTAGTTGTGGCCGAAAGTTCATAAAGCATGAAAAGTTCTAATCAACCCTACAAGCATGAGCATTTCATGTTAACTTCATATTTTGTCTTAAGGAACATCATGGCATGCTTAGTTTAGGTTTAAAGTTCTCCTAAGCCCTAAAACCTACCATGGCCGAATATTTATGAGCATGGAATAAAATTCTAATCAACATACAAGCATGAGCATATCATGTTAACTACATATCTTGTCTTAAGGAACATCATGGCATGCTTATTTTAGGTTTAAAGTTCTTCTAGACCCTAAAACCTACCATGGCCAAATGTTCATGAGCATGAAATAAAGTTCAAATCAACATACAAGCATGAGCATATCATGTTAACTCCTTATCTTATCTTAGGTAAAAATCATGGCATGCTTGGATTTGGTTTAACAATTTCCTAGGCCCCTAATCCCATCATGGCCGAATGCTTATGAGCATGGAATGAAGTTCAACCCAACATATAAACATGAGCATATCATATCAACTTCATAACTTATCTTAAGAAAGATCATGGCATGCTTGGTTTGAGTCTTAACTTACCTATTTCCTTTATTCATGCTTGGCCGAGAGTCTAGGGACATGACTCTAAGTTCTAACCAAACATTCTAGCATATGAACATTAGATAAATCCTCTACCATAAGATACATGTTACAAGAAACATATTGAGCATGTCAAATTTGGGTCTTTACATTTCCTAGGTCCTTCTTGTCTTGGCCGAAAATTCCATGAAGGTATCCTAGGTTTTTAGGCAACCAAATCTCATAGAAAATACACAAGCTATTGTACCACAGGTGAGGGGAAACTTACATCCTTTTGCTTGTGATTTTTCTTAAGGAAAAAGGTACCCTAGGTGCAAAGGAAGGAGAGAGCTTCTTCTTCTTACACTTCCTTTTTGTTTCTCTTGCTTGGAAGGGTAGATCTTGAAGGCTTCTTCTTGTAAATTAGTTTTATTGGAGAGGAACCTTAGCTTAGCTTTTGGAATGAGGAGAGGGAGGGCTCTTGGTTTTGGTGGAGAATGAAGAAGGAGAATGAAGGAGGAAGAAGAAGAATTTAATCCCTTGCTTTTTCTTCTCCCAATCCTATTTATTCCTATATAAATGAAGCATGTCTTCATTCATTCCCTCAACTCCTCTTTTCCCTCATTCCTTTAATCCCACGAAAATAGAGAGAGGGAGGGAAGTAGGCAATTTATCTTTTGCTTGCTTCTTCTCTTAACCAAGAGGAAGAGAAGGTAAGCAGCTTGGTTTTCTCTTGCTCTTTTACTTAACCATCTTCTCTCCTTTAACTACCATTTCCATTCTCTTTTATTCACTTATCATTTATTACTCTAGTGGTTCCATCCACTAATTTAACTCTATTACTTGTGGGAGGTTCAAGGTTCAATCCTTGGCCTCACCTCTTCTTATTCTATTTTTGGTTTCTATTTTCCTTCTCTTTTATTTTTATTTTTTATTTTTAAAGAAAATACTCCTAGACATAGCTTAGCATTTCGTGGGTGTTACATATGCGAAGTTTAGTAAGCCTACATTTTGCCTAAACTCAATCTCCGTTAGAGGAGGTGGATGGAGTTCCTGAAAGATTATGATTGTACCATTAGTTGTCACCCAGGGAAAGCTAATATGGTTGTCGATGCACTTAGCCAGAAGTCTAGAGGGACTTTAGCTTGCCATCGAGCTTTAGTCACGGACTTGATTCAGGATTTCTCTGAGTTGGCCTTCAGGAGCAGGGACGGACAGAGCCTATATTCTGGTTACTATGGTTGCTCAGTCGCCAATCAGGACGAGGATCCGAGAGGCCCAGGCCGGGGATCAACGCTTACAGTTCATTGGTAGCCAGATAGCTTCTGGGCAACAGACTGAGTTCACCCAAGATGACAAGGGTGTTATTTATTTCTGAGGCAGGTTATGCGTACCTCAATCTCACCCGATTTTGGAGGAGCTACTTGTTACACTCCGCAAGTGTACGGAAATGTCGCAAGTAATATAAAAGATTATCGTATCCATAGGGACTGGAATAAGCACTAGAAATGTCTCAATGCGAATTAGCTAAACAACTATCCAATCGTTTCAAAAGCAAAGTAAAGGTAAACAAATCTAATATTAGAGATCAACAAACAAGAGTTTAGTGTTTTGGGTTATGATAAAGGGAGATTCTAGGAGTTTCGGTTTCTTTGTAAGATTTCTTGAATGTAAATGGTTCACCAATTCTTATTCCTCAATTACCAAACATGTAGAAAGTTGCCGGTTCCCTCTTGCAATAGACAACCGGCTAAGGACTGAGAAATGTATCTAAATAAGATTAATTAGACATGAACCTACGTTGTCCTTACACAGAAGCGCACCTATTACTATGCCTTCCTCGTATATCAACATAGAAGCCCACACCTTATTAATCTATCAAGATACAAGGAGCTAATCATAGAATCCATCCTACTCTCTTGAATATTCCTATTTCCTCTTCAAGACTATCTCTCAAACGTCCTTACACGGGCTTGCACCTGTCACGTGGATCCCTCGGATGATCGAGTGAGAGTTTATCCTTACCAAGTCCATAAGAAATCCAAACAATCAATCAAGAATGAGAATTAAGCACAAACCACCATCAATCATTCAAGATCTAATTGATACAAGCAAGATAATGTCATTGAAACAAGAAGATGGCAAATCCATAAGAGATTACATCAATCCATCATACAAATACTCCCTTAATCCTAGAATACAAGATCTACTCCATGAATCGAGGAAGAAAACCTGAAAGAATAGAGATTACAAGCATTTCTTGAATCCCCAATCCAAGAAAACAAGAAGAGGGGAGAAGAGAAAACTTATCTACGAAGAAGCCTTGTCTTCGGATCCAATCCTCGCTCCGAAGCCGGAATCGTCGAGATCTCCCTTAGAATCACCCAGAAATCCTCCCAAGAATGGGAGGAAACCACCAAATCTTGCTTTCTCCCAAAGGGGGAGAGATCCCCTTTCAAATCATGAAGGAGGGTTTAAATAGAGGAGGGATTCGGGCGCCACACGGCCCCGTGACACGGCCGTGTGAGATTCACACGGCCATGTCCAGTTCCCTCTCTGCCTAACCTGCACGGCCGTGTGACTCCACACGGCCAGAACCCTTCTGCTCTCTGGAAATGATACACGGCCGTGTGGTGCACACGGCCACAGCCTGCTTGGTCTCTAGAAATGCTACACGGCCACAGCCTGCTTGGTCTCTGGAAACCTCACACGGCCGTGTAGATCCACACGGCCATGTAAGGCTTCTGCTCTGGTTGGCTTCAAATCTTGACACGGCCGTGTGAGGTTCACACGGCCATGTCATCTTCCTCTTCTGCTGGTGCCAAAACCCCACACGGCCCGAGCTCCATACCAATGCAGGGCCGTGTGAGGTACACGGCCTAGTGCTTTCTCCCTTTGTTTCCTCCAAGGCTTGCCCAAAGATGTAAATTCTTCACCAAATCGACTCCTGCGTACAGTAAATGCACAAAAAGCAGATCTCCGAACCAAAAGAGTAAATATGCTAAAAGGAAAGCTGGAAGTATACAAATGCATAGATCAAGCATGCTCAAAGTATGTAAATGTGCGTAAAAACATGCATAAAAGAGTATATAATCTACACACATCACACCCCCAGACTTAAACCTTTGCTTGTCCTCAAGCAAAATGCTGCAGTCTAAATTCATATGTTCTACAACACATTCATAAAACCCAGTGCACTTTCCTAATTCTATCAAAAAGTTTCATTAACAAGCTTGATCATGGAAACAAGTAAAGTATGGTTCAAGCATAAGAATCTTGTGCGCAGTGTAAAAGTAACTCAACACCCTTCAAGTTTCAATCCATGTCCTAGTCAAGTCATCATCAAATTTGAATTCCTAATGTTTCCAGTGAAAGACAAGTAACCAGTGATAGGCACTTACTTACCATTCACTTGGTTCATATTTCTCAACTAACCCAAGGTCTCAAAGGTGTGCTCAATCTCAAGGGAAGTTAAGCAGTCATTTCCCCAGTAACCTAACTCGGTCTCAAAGGGGTGACTTGCTAGATTCCACTCATGACAACTGTTTTTTATATCCCTTATTGTTTATTTTTTCATTTTTTTTTTTTGTAAGTGTTTGCATTGTGCAAAACTTATTCACAAATGTACTTTTAGCACACATGTTGGGATATTTTGATTTTTCTAAATGAGCTTTAATGATTTGAGCCTCATCCAGTAACCAAAATGAAAGTTGAGAAATCATCATGGAAACCAAGTACTAAGCAAACAAGATGAATCATGACTATTTCAATGACATCAACTATTCAAGCATCAAGCACAAGTGTAGTGAAGATAAAATCCTTAAGGTTGAACCAAAACTAAAACTCATAACAATAAGATTCTTAGCTTATTAATGCTTCCCAAGATAGAAAAAAGAACTACACAAAGTTTACTACTAGCATCATTCGAACATCATGAATCAAGCCAATAATCGTGCTAACATTTCACTTGAATCCAAAAAAAAGCATATAAGTGAACACTTGAATCCAAAAAAAGCATATAAGTGAAATTTTGATGTTCTCAAGATGTATGCCACAAAAAATCAAAACACAATGCAAGACATAAGCAAAAACAAAAACAAACAAAGCAAATCAAATGCATCTAATGCACCCCCCCAGACTTAAATTTTTCATTGTCCCAATGAAAACTAAAAACAATGTGGAGGAGATTTTAAAAGAAGTTACCAAGTGATGAGCACCAAATGGTTGACGTTCATGTTTTTAAAGATACTCCTCCATCCAATACTCACATTCCTCCACAACTTTGAATTCTACAACAATAAGATAGACAAGAAAAATTAAGTAGAGGATACATGTTTATTATAAAGAGAGAACTAAAGACATAAAAGAAAATAAGGAAAATGAACTTAGGTTGCCTCCCATGAAGCGCTTATTTAAGGTCATTAGCTCGACCACCTCATTAGATTCATCTAAATCTTGCTCTTGGAGGGGTAAGATATTTTAGAACCCTCCTACCAAGGGCTCTTATTATGGAGGGAGCTTTCATCAAAGGAGCTACAAAGTAAAGTATAACTCTCTCCATCTTCGTCTTCTTGGAAATTTTTTCAGGTGGTCGAAGACGGTTCAGATTGAGCTTCCAATTATTGGCCCATGTGAAATCTGCACATCCAAAAGAAAAACAAATCTTCCACAAGCATGTTATATAGTATAGAGCTAGAACCATATCAAGATAAGATGAATAAGTAATAAAAACTGAATCACATCCAACAAAGTCAATTATAGGTACCTCCATAAAGTTTTCCAAAAGATCACAAGAAATACTAACCTTACTTTGTTGAGAAATACCTGAAATTTCTAAACATGTAGATGTGACTTCCTCTGAATCAAATGATCGTTCTGGTTCTAGCTTAGGTGTTGATGATATCAATGATGGTGATTCTCGAGACTCTACTAGCTCTGTATAAGTCCCTACACATTGTTCCACAACATGATCAATTCTTAAAACCTCTAAGGGTTGTCTTGACAAAGGTGGTGATCCTTGAGATGCTGCTTCCACAACACAGCTCCCTACACATTCTTCCATATCATCATCATCAACACATACATCAAAAAATAAACCAACATCTATGTCCTCAATAGGAGAATCAATAACAAGAGGATCAAGAACTTCACTTGCAGTTTTAAGTTGATCTACCACATCACATTCATCATCTGAAAATTCGATGTCACTATAACACCTTATAAAATTTTGAGATAGATCTAAAAACTTATTTACCACTACATTATCAATAAAATCCTCATCTGAAAAATCTTCATCTTCATATATATTCAAAAATCTACACTCAACCATATTAGTGTCACAGGATTTGCCGAAGTCTTTATTTTCATTGACCCCCACTAACCTTTGTGGAAAAGGAACCCTTAGTGAAGGTCCTGGGAAAGACTGAACTCCCTTTTTCCCAAATTCCCTTTGAGCTTTTGGAGGAGGTCAAACTTGCTTATCTAATGTTGGTGTGATTAATCGTTGAGGGAAAGGTACTTCTGGCCTTTGGGAACTTCCTAGAGAAATGGAATTGAGTTCTTGTGATCTTCTATTATTCTTCTCCTCAATTCTAAACATGTCATTCTTCAGAAGTTCTTCATGATTTTTGCCACTTCTCAACCCAACATCATCACACTTTTCATTGGATCTTGACTGTGTAGGAGGGGGATCTTCTTTAAACCATTTTGAAACAATACTATCAAGCTTTGCCCCCAAATGTTTGAACTCCTCACTCTGTGACTTGTGAATTTCAACATTTTTAGGTGGTTGAATTTCATTTTGTTTGACAGGCTCTCTTACATTTATAGCTTGCACTTTTTGAATATCTGAGGGAAATTCCATCCAACTTTTGTTCGACCATTCATGGAGGTTCAATGTCACTTGATCAATTAACGAATAAGCTTCATCTACACTTTTGTCCATAAAAGAACCTCCAGCTGATGAATCCAATAAAGTCTTGTCTGAGAAAGAAATTCCCCCATAGAATATGTGCAAAATCAACCATTTTTCAAAACCATGATGAGGGCACTGTCTTTGAAGACTCTTGAATCTATCCCATGCTTCAAATAATGATTCTCCATATGCTTGAGAAAAATTTGTTATGCAATTCCTCATATACACCGTTCTACTTGGAGGGAAAAAATGATTCAGAAATTGCTTCTCCAATTGTTCCCAACTTGTGATGTTTTGAGGACAGAGAGAATATAGCCAAGTCCTTGCTTTATCCTTGATACTGAAAGGAAATATCATCAATCGAACTGCATTTGCTGATACTCCTTCACATTTCACCAAATCACAAATCTCTAAAAATGTTTCAAGATGCAGATAAGGACTTTCTGATACTTCTCCTCCAAATTTGTTACCATGTATCATGAAAATTATCTCTGGGTCTAGTTGGAAACTTTCTACTTCAATTTGAGGTTGCACAATGGGAGATAAAAATCTTGCAGAAAAGGGTGTAGAAAAATTTCTCATGGGCCTGCTTGACATGTTAGTGCTCATGGATATTCAAGAAGAAAAAGAAAATTATCAAGAATCAAAAACAAGAAATAAAATGCAACATGAAAAGAAAGAAAGCAAATGCAGAATTTAAATTGCAAGAAAGAAAGTGCATAATGAAAACAAGAAAGAAAAGATAAAAGGAAAAAGAAAAATGTCTAGAATAATTCATATGCTAAAAATTGCAAGATATGTTTACAAAAGAAAAGAAGAAAGAAACAAGATCAAAAGAGAAAACAGAGAAAAGTTAGATTAGAGTACTAGAAATCAAGAATGCAAAGTTAGAATTAGAATTAGAATTCCAACAAAAAGAGTTGTCAAGAATGTTATTCAAGAAAGGAAAAACTTACGAAAACAGAATTCTAACAATTAGTTATAACTATGCAAATCAAAAGAAAAAAAAAATTATGTTTAGTCAAACTCAATTGATAATTCCTAATGTTATAGCGCAGTCCCCGGCAACGGCGCCAAAAACTTGTTACGCTCCGCAAGTGTACGGAAATGTCGCAAGTAATATAAAAGATTATCGTATCCACAGGGACTGGAATAAGCACTAGAAATGTCTCAATGCGAATTAGCTAAACAACTATCCAATCGTTTCAAAAGCAAAGTAAAGGTAAACAAATCTAATATTAGAGATTAACAAACAAGAGTTTAGTGTTTTGGGTTATGATAAAGGGAGATTCTAGGAGTTTCGGTTTCTTTGTAAGATTTTTTTGAATGTAAATGGTTCACCAATTCTTATTCCTCAATTACCAAACATGTAGAAAGTTGTCGGTTCCCTCTTGCAATAGACAACCGGCTAAGGACTGAGAAATGTATCTAAATAGGATTAATTAGACATGAACCTACGTTGTCCTTACACAGAAGCGCACCTATTACTATGCCTTCCTCCGATATCAACATAGAAGCCCACACCTTATTAATCTATCAAGATACAAGGAGCTAATCATAGAATCCATCCTACTCTCTTGAATATTCCTATTTCCTCTTCAAGATTATCTCTCAAACGTCCTTACACGGGCTTGCACCTGTCACGTGGATCCCTCGGATGATCGAGTGAGAGTTTATCCTTACCAAGTCCATAAGAAATCCAAACAATCAATCAAGAATGAGAATTAATCACAAACCACCATCAATCATTCAAGATCTAATTGATACAAGCAAGATAATGTCATTGAAACAAGAAGATGGCAAATCCATAAGAGATTACATCAATCCATCATACAAATACTCCCTTAATCCTAGAATACAAGATCTACTCCATGAATCGAGGAAGAAAACCCGAAAGAATAGAGATTACAAGCATTCCTTGAATCCCCAATCCAAGAAAACAAGAAGAGGGGAGAAGAGAAAACTTATCGTCTTCGGATCCAATCCTCGCTCCGGAGTCGAAATCGTCGAGATCTCCCTTAGAATCGCCGAAATCCTCCCAAGAATGGGAGGAAACCACCAAATCTTGCTTTCTCCCAAAGGGGAGATCCCTTTCAAATCATGAAGGAGGGTTTAAATAGAGGAGGGATTCGGGCGCCACACAGGAGATTCACACGGCCATGTCCGGTTCCCTCTCTGCCTAACTGCACGGCTGTGTGACTCCACACGGCCGTATCACTGTCTATGGGAATGATACACGGGTGGTGCACACCCGCTGGTCTCTGGAAATGCTACACTAGTGTGGTGCACACCACACCTGGTCTCTGGAAACCTCACACGGTCGTGTAGATCCACACGGCCATGTAAGGCTTCTGCTCTAGTTGGCTTCAAATCTTGACACGGCCGTGTGAGGTTCACATAGCCATGTCATCTTCCTCTTCTGCTGGTGCCAAAACCCCACACGGCCCGAGCTCCATACCAATGCAGGGCCGTGTGAGGTACACGGCCTGGTGCTTTCTCCCTTTGTTTCCTCCAAGGCTTGCCCAAAGATGTAAATTCTTCACCAAATCGACTCCTGCGTACAGTAAATGCACAAAAAGCAGATCTCCGAACCAAAAGAGTAAATATGCTAAAAGGAAAGCTGGAAGTATACAAATGAATAGATCAAGCATGCTCAAAGTATGTAAATGTGCGTAAAAACATGCATAAAAGAGTATATAATCTACGCACATCACTACTTCAGGAGGCTCATCACTCCCAATTTGCGATCCACCTAGGAGGAACACACATGTATCGAGATTTGAGGCGTTCCTATTGGTGGAATGGCATGAAGAAAGACATCGCGGAGTTTATAGCTAGATGTCTAGTATGTCAGCAGGTGAAGACTGAGCACTAGAGACCTGCCGATTTACTTCAGAGGATTCCTATTCCATAGTGGAAATGGGAGCACATCACCATGGATTTTGTGGTGGGATTGTCTAGGACACGACAAGGCCATGACGCGATTTGGGTAGTCGTTGATCAATTAACCAAATTCGTGCACTTCTTAGCGATCCGGAAGACTGATTCTCTGGATCGATTGACATAGCTGTATTGTCGAGAGGTCATCAGATTGTATGGTGTCCCTTTTGAGCATTATATCGAATAGAGACTCATGGTTTACGTCCCAGTTCTGGTAGAGTCTACAATAGGCTTCGAGTACACAGCTCCGATTCAGTACAACCTTCCATCCGTAGATAGATAACAGTCATAGTGGACCATCCAAACTTTAGAAGATTTACTGAGGTATTGCGTTATGGATTTTGGAGGCAACTGGGAGGATCACCTGCCATTGGTATAGTTCGCCTACAACAACAGCTATCATTTGGCTATCTAGATGGCACCGTTTGAAGCGTTGTAATGTAGGCCTTGTCGGACACCCACCCTCTGGGAGGAGGTTGGGGAGGCCCAACTACTAGGACCACAGAAAGTTTAGCAGGAGGCAGAGTTTGTCCGCACTATTAGATGGAGGATGTTCGAGGTGCAGGACCGCTAGAAAAGTTATGCTGATCGGAGACGTAGACCCTTAGAGTTCTCTACTGGTGACCATGTATTCTTGAGAGTTTCACCCACGAAAGGGGTAAAGAGATTTGGCCTCCGAGGTAAGTGATCTCCACGATACATTAGGCCTTTCCAGATCATGGAGAGGATTGGAGCGGTAGTTTACCGTCTGGCGCTACCACCGGCTCTGGCAGGCATTCACAATGTGTTCCGTGTATCTATGCTGAGGAGATACGTAGCCGACCCAACACATGTACTATCAGATATACCAGTTCCCATTCAGCCTGACGTTACCTACGAGGAGGTTCCGATACGGATTCTGGACCATAGAGAGTGTTAGTTATGGAACAAGACTATCCGGCTGATTAAAGTCAGATGATAGCATCATTCTGACGAGGAGACTACCTGGGAGCTCGAGGATACGATTCGAGCTCGATACCCTATCTTTTCACTTGAGGTATGGGTTAAATTTCCATTCAACATTTATACTGTTTATCTTTTGCTAGTACTTGTTGATGGTAGATAATGAAATTTGGGGACCAAATTTTTATTAGTAGGGGAGGATATAAAATACCGTAACCCAATACTAAGGTTAAATAGATGAATAACCTTAACGAAATTTTTTGGAATTTTAAGATATTTTCTGTAAATTTTTCGGAGGTCGTATGGTGTAAGTTACAGGGATAAATATTGGAGTTAAGGGAAAGCCTGTTTAAGCTACTCCATTTAAACGAGAACAAGTTGAATTTTCCTTTTTTTTTTTTTTTTTCTTTTCTTCCTTTCCTCTCCCGTGCCCTAGCCGATCCCGTCTCCCATCCTCTTCCTCTTCTCCCTTTCTTCTCGCGCCGATCCCACTTCTCCTCTTCATCTCCCCCAACCCGCCACTTCCGTTTCCTCTCCTCCCTTGCTACAAAAGCATCGGCCAAGGGAGAGCACCGGTTCCTCTCCATCTTCCCCCGATCATCCCTTCCTCTCGCCTCTCGCCTCTGCCTAATTTCTTTTTTTTTCCACTCCTCTAGTCGATAGAGATCTCTCCACCATTGCCTCCTCTCAGCCGATCGTCGGTCACTAGCGCCTGCCGCCAAATGATAGCAACCTCCCTCTCGCTTGAGGCTTGATCGGTGACGCAACCGACGCCTCGTCCATCCGCATGCCCTAGCTTCCATACCCGACGTCGGCGGACAAGAGCCACCCGAGCACCTGCCTTTCCTCTACCCTATCTTTCGATTCATTGCCAATTGGGTTCTCATCTTCTCGATCTGAGGTGCCTTGGTCTTTGGCCAGGAACAGGAATCTAAGCCCTAGTCTCACCTCCCGTGCCCTAGACTCCACCGTCGGGTCTTCCTTCGCCACCATTTCAGACACCCTCTGTTAAGTCTCCGATAGAGAGGAAGAACTTGGCACCGTTGCAGTTTTTGTAGTGTTGGCAATAGATCATTGGCATCAATATTCTTTGGCAAGCAATTTTCGGTAGCTGCTTTACCTGGCTGTGGATCAACAGGAGAGGCTTTGGGTTGAGGGTAAGGTGTTAGAAATTTGTTTCTTGCTATAGCTTAAATATGAATTTATGGTTGGGCTGGTCATTGTGGCACCAATCACTGTTTTCCGACAGCTCGCATATCCGGCAGTGACCTAGCAGTTGGGCACTTAGTTTTGGGGTTTGTTGATTTATTGTGGCGATCTTGCTTCGGCTGAGGATTGAAAGAAGGGGGTTACTAAGGTTAGTTTCCATGTTGAGCACTGATCTGATCAATGAATATTGTGGAATTGGTTTAGAGCGTGTTATTATGTGGGGTTGTGACTCTTATGGATGCTTGGAATTGCTTAGTGGATGATGGAATTTAAACTTGATTGGATTAATTAAATCATCATGTTTGATTAAAGTCACAATTATTAGATTAGGGATTTTATTTACCTAATTGTTATATAATTAGCTAAATACATTATGTGATTGCAGGTCTTTGATCTAGGACGAGCTAGGCACTGTGGGATTTGTTCCGATACGATCTCCATTATTTTGAGGCGGGTACCTTGACTTATCTTTAGATATTGTCATATGATATGCATGGTGAATTTTAACGAGTAGTAATAATTATGTATATATCTGCATTGGTATGTCATTGCCTGATTCCTTTAGCATGTTTATTTACTACCTGTTTTGCATACTTTTCCCTCTTAATTATGTATGCTCATAAAGGTGGTGACATACCATGCCATATGATATACCAGACTAGTCATTTAACATATCTGACATGTGTACCTAGATCTGATTATTTGATCCATATATTTTTAGTACATGTTTTATGGAGATAGATATGGTCAGGATTTTCATGCTTAGTGTCATGCACCATCCTGCATGATTGCATGCTGAGCAATTGGTAGCCTTATTTTGTTGATCTCATCGCTAGTTACATGGATGTATACACACATCCACTCATGGGTTAGTGGTATATCAGGCAGGGTGTGTGACAGTTTGCTCTGTCAGTGCTCCGCTGGTCCACTCATGGGTAGCGTGACGCAGTGTGGTAGCACGTCAGGGATCCCTCCTCTGGATTGTCTCAGGGAGATGGGAGCATTGAGCTCCCCCACTTATGATTTGGGGTAGAAGGATAGGTATACCCTGACAACATCTTATCCACTTGGTCACTCATTAGGAGAAGTGATGGCAGAGTGCACAATTGTCATAGCCCTACCCACTCGGTCTTACCATTGTGTGTGAGATGGCTGGCTGGCGTCAGGGGTGACCATGTTATATGCATCATATGCATGATTGCATTTATTGCTTGTTTTTGCTGCATATTGGATGGATGCATATGATTGACATGAATACAGGGACATGTTATTTACGATCTGACAACCTTATTATCCTGATAGGAGGTCCTGATGAGTACATCTTCTCCTTTTTCTTTCAGTTATGCATTTTTCATTACTTCAGGAGATTGTACAAATATTTGTTACTGTTGGTTATTATTTACTATGCATGTCGGCTCGGTATTCGCTGAGTTCTTGGGCTCACCCCGTGGTTTTATTTTTTTCTATTTCAGGTTGAAGCCGGTGGTAGGTTCCAGTCACTAGTCCCCCACCACTTGTCGCGACGGGTTCGCATAATTTGGTTTTTGGTTTACTTGCTACATTTAATATATATGTGATGTATGATGGTACTTGAGGATTTTCATAGAGTTTTGGTCTACTATATATGTTTTCCATTGCGTTGGATATTCTGTAGTGGGTTTGTGTTTTTCCGTCGTTGTAGTAGAGTAGGCTTTCATTTAATATAAGCTGCATGGTTGTGTCAGTCGGAGGCTGAATATATAAACTGCGCGGAATGCTTATCTTTTACTGTTATTGTTCTGACCGTGTTGGCCGAGGTTTGTGTGGCCCTGAGGGTTTGTAGTAAAGTTTCAGATTGTCACCGATACAGGGGAGATGTTGTTAAAATTTCTTCTGGTAGGGACTCCCCCTGGGCATGACACATCTAGTGAACTGCCTTTCCAAAATCAGAATCTAGCTTGACACATATAAGTTTCAAAATTTGAAACTTGAAAAATTTATACACGGTTAAGCTTTAAGAAGGTTTCCATTAAACACGGAACTATAATCAAACTCGGCACCACAACTTGAGGTCGATACAATCACTTCACAGATTTTTCATTGAATAACTTCTATACCAACAAATCCTGCTCCACACTCCAGATTTCCAGTAATTCAAAAGGGTTCCAGTTTACCCATTGCTTCCAATACTTGTTTAGCATTCCAAAGTGTTTCTACATATTCAGAAATATATATTTCACATTCAACTAAACTTCATAATTCTAACGAATCTGTTGTGCACATAATACACAACCACTCAATATATACAATTCTTAAGTTCCAAACAATTCCAGCTTGCTTCTTAAAGAATTAAGCTCAAGGAATTATTTCATTTAGCATTACAATCTTAAGAACTGGAATTTATAAACATGCTATTCAAAAAAAACATTAACAATTGGCACAACTCATTCTCTCAAAAAGTATTCTGATTTCTAAAATTTGAGCTGATTTCTTAAATCCATTATTTAAGCCTTCTTTATTTCAATTAAAATAATCAATAGGTTGTTTCATAAAATGTAGATTTGTTTAATGAAGAATTCTTTTGCAAATAATAGAACACCATTCAGCCTTAAACATTAACTCTTAATCTTGAACCATTTCACTTCCAAAATTCCATCCAAATTATAACATGTTATTGGTTGCTATTCGGAATACCATTCTAGTTCCCCTGTACAAAATTTGTACAAGTATAAAACTATCCTAGCTACCCATGTGCTCTATGAAGTTAAATTTAGATTACAAATGATGCTTAACATTATTAATCCAAATTGTCCTTCAGAAGTTATACTTGGATTGGAAATGATACTTAACATTTTTACTCCAAGTTTAACCGATGTGTTCTTCATAAGTTAAACCATATTACAGAAGTTAATTAAAATATCTATTTCAAAGATCTACTTCCAGGTTAAACATGGCGAGGCACTAGGCCTTCTTGGGTATGAGATCATCCACCACTTCCTAGACAAAGTCTTTCAAAGAAATCGGATATTTAACTTCTTACAGTAAACTAGGTTTAACTACATAGACCTCAATAGAAACACAATATCGAAACATGAAATCGAAACACAAAATCGATAACCAAAATGATAGTCTAAAATCGATAGCCTCTTGTGTTTGGTTTTTCAAAATTTATACAAAGAAGATGAACTAGTTATGATGCAGAAACAAATAACTAGTTATACCTTTCTTAGTATCTTATAGACCTCTTGATCTTCTGTTGTATTCCTCTTCTTCTCTTGGATGTGGGCGATGATCTACTAAGATGAAATCCACCCAAGCCTCTTCCTTTCCTTCCAAGTTTCGGCCACCAACTAACCTCCAAGGGATGCTAGACAATAGAGCTTCCTTCTCTTCTTCTTCTCCTTCAAGCAACTGGTCACCAAGAGAAAACCAAGCTTGATGTCGCCGACCTCCAAGAAAGAAAACAAAAAGAGAAGAGAGAAGGAAGAGGGCCGACCACCAAGGGAATAGAAGAGAGGATTTCGGCCACAATAGAGAGGATGCAAGGCTTAGGTTGTTCTCAATGAAGCACCCTCTCCCTCTCTTTTATAATCCTTGGTGAATCTAAAAAAGGAAAGTTTTAAAACAAAAAATTAAAACTTCCTTTTATTCCTTTAGGCTGGCCACCACTTGTGCATCAAACAAGGAAAGATTTTAAACAAAAAATTAAAATCTCTCTTTTAAAATCCCTTTTTTGGTTAGCTATAAAAGGTATGTTTTATAAAATTAAAATCTTCTCTTTTAAATCCTTTTGTGGATGTCTATAAAAGAAAAGACTTAAAATAAAACTCCTTTTATATCATGGTTGCAAAAAAGGAAAGTTTAAAATTAAAATCTTTCTTTTAAACATTATAGATAACTACAAATAAGGAAAGATTTCAAATCTCTCTTTTAATCCTTTGTAGAAAGCTATAAAAGGAAAGATTTTAAAATTTAAAACTCTCTTTTAAAGCCATGTGGAAAGCATCATAAAAGGAAATTTTTTAACAAAATAAAAACTTCCTTTTATTTCCTTTTGTGACTGATATAAAAAAGGAAAGTTTTATAATTAAAATCATCCTTTTAAATCCTTTTAATGGATCTCTATAAAAGGAAAGATTTTACAAAAAAAAAAATCCTTTTCTATGTGTGGATGGTCGGCCCCTTGCTTGGGCACCAAGCAAGGCTTGGCAGACCCTTGCTTGGTCTCCAAGCTTGGTTTGGTCGGCCCCTTGCTTGGGCTCCAAGCAAGGATGTGGCTGGGCCTTAAGCTTGGTTAAGAAGCTGGGCTTTGGGTAGATATAAGGTTTTATAAATAAGAGGATACAATAGGGACCGAGAGGAGGAATTGGTTTTGGTCTCCTGATGAGCTTGAGCTTCTTGTGTTCGCCTCGAACACCCAACTCAAGTTCATCAATAATAACTCATACCACTAAAGAGTTATTATTGCACTACCACACCAATCCCATATTACAATATGGGTTCTTTCTTATCATGAGTGCGCTAATCTCTCTGTGGTTAAGATATCGAATACCCATTAATTAAATGAGTTACTGACAACTCAATTAATATCTAGCTCCAAGAGTAGTACCACTCAACCTTATTGTCATGTGATGAAGAACGAGATCAAGCTGTTAACTCAAAGAATGGTGAATTCTGAGAAGCACCAAAAGATGCAAGACAGCCAGATAGCCCAATCCATCTCAAGAGCACAGGGAACATTTCTAGGGAAGCTAGATGTAAATCCAGTGGAACATTGCAAACGCATTGAGCTGAGGAGCGGACGTATTGTGGGAAACCCCCAAATCATTACCCAGAAGGAACCTAACTCAGAGAAGGAGCCCTCTCTCCTAATGCCCAATCAGACTCAAAACAGGGATGGAGAGGAGGGTACTAAAAAGGTTGAAGAAACTCTTCAAGTTCTCCCACAGAATCAGATGATTCCCTTCCCTCAGAAACTGATAACCTCCCAGAAGGATGAAGAGTTCAATTGATTCCTGAAGAAGATCAAGGAGATTTCCATAGAAGTGCCACTGATAGATGCACTACACCAAATGTCGAAGTTCATGAAGTTCTTAAAGGTTATTTTATCTAATAGGAGGCAGAAGGGAGACTTCGAGACCGTAGCATTGACAGAGAATTACTGCGCTCTCCTTATGGAAAATTCTCCCCTAAAGCTTCAGGATCCAGGAAGTTTCTCCATACCGTGCAAGATTGAATCTGAATTGATACCGAGAGCTTTCTACGACTTGGGAGCTAGCGTTAGCCTACTTCCGTACTCTTTATGCGAGAAGCTGGGCGTCCAAAACATTAAACTGAACACTATGACACTGTAACTAGCTGACCATTCATACAAATACCCAATGGGAAGAGTGGAAGATGTGCCAGTAGAAGTGGGTGGATGTGTAGTTCCCACAGATTTCATTATCTTGGATATGGAGGAAGACCCCAAGATACCGATCATCCTTGGAAGACCATTCCTTGCCACAGCTGGAGCCATCATTGATGTAAAAAGTCACAGATTATCCTTGGAGATAGGCAAAGAAAAGATCAAGTTTGACTTATCTAATTCCTCTATGTTCAAAACCTCTCCTCAGGGAAATTCTAGCAAGATCAACATACACAAAGTTGAGGAGTGCAGTGTCCAAGAGAGTGCCCCTCCAGCAAGCAACAAGAAGTACATTTGTCCTGCACGAGTGAAACTTAAGGCACAAACTAGAGCCAACCGGCACGACCGTGCAGGGCCATATCTAACCCGGTCGTGTCTATAAGACACGGTCATGCCTTTGCCCGTGTGCGCCGCCCTACCCCTCTAAAAACCCTATTTTCATCTCCCTCTCTTGTAAAAGCCTTCCTCTCTCTACTATACCTCATCAAACCCTGATTTTACACCTCTAGAGCTCACTTTTGCTTAGATCTACACCTAGATCTAAAACTTCATCAAGTCACAAATCCGAAAAGAGAGGAAACTTCCCTATTTTCCCTTCTTTCTCCTCCCCTTCCACCCTCAAGACCCATTTCCACAAGAAACTCTTCAAAGCCTTACACCATGTCGTAGATCTTGAAGTGACTTTTTCGGGGAAGCGGTGGATCTGGCAAAGGAGATGCATCGGGAGGGGACAAAGGCAAAGGGAAGGCTTCCACTTCAAAAGGCAAAGGAAAAAGGGTGGCACGTGATGAAGGTAATGAAAACGAGTTCAATATTATTTTTAGAAATCATGAACAAAAAGCTAGATATGATATCCTTGTCGCTAGGAAAATCACATGCACTAAATATATGGATACAACTCTATGGACATGTTTGGAATTAGCGATGATGTAGATTGGATGATAAGCTCTTTAGATTAGAATGATATTATGTACGCTCATGCATCGACCTACCCCCGCCTAGTCCTCGAATTTTTTAGCTCACTTGATGTTAAATTTTCTTCTGAAGATGACTATGTAAGTGTTAGTTAGAGCCCTAGAGCCAATCATTTGATGATTGTTGTATGGACTCATTGTATCATATTTCTTATATAAATAAAGGCATTTGTTTTGGTTATTATACTTACTTGTATTGGTGCCAAATAAACTAAGTATAATAGCGCCCATGAGTAGAAGGTTCTTACCTATATCAATCGATTGGTTGAATCGATAGTGAGATGATATAGGGAACACGACTCTTAATCATTCCTAGTTGAGTATTAACATTCAGGGACAATGTTAATGCAATAAGACTAGCATGTAGGTCAACTCGATGACTTGATCTCACAAGTCATGGATATAGAGATATCAAGTTGACACATGGTGTTAGAGTGTATACTAAAAGTCTAGCTTTTGGTATAAACATTTATCTAGAAATAAGAATCACATTGGTCAAATGTCTACATTTATGATAAATGTAGTTGCTCAATTAATTTATATTATAGATAACATGGTGTGTGGTGTCACATATAGAAGATCATGTTATCGGTTCCTTATAAATTATAAACAGTAGCTCACGACCAAGATGGAAAGGAACAAACCATTGGAAGGTTGTAGTGTAATTAGGTATTAATTTATCTTAACTATATAATTACACTAGTACACTTAGAGTGTATTGAGTAGGACCATTTGAGGTCGTTCCTTTTATACTGACTTTATAAAGGAACAAAGACCTCAGTTATTATGGAAGTGTGTGCTCTTAATCCTAATATAATAACAAGCACATATATTTGATATTTATTTCTTTAATTTATCAATGGGTGAGATTTAGTTCGATGAATCAATAAGCCCGATAAGTTGGGAAATGATATCACTTATAGTGTGTGTTGTTGATTATAGAAGGAAACTGTGTCCTAGAGATACTAGGTTAAGAATGTCCCCAAGAGGAGCTCAAAAGGATTGACATGTTAAACCCTGCAGGTGGACTTAGTCCGACATAACGATGAAGTTGAGTGGTACTACTCTTGGAGCTAGATATTAATTAAGTGAGTTGTTAGTAACTTACTTAATTAGTGGACATTTGTTATCTTAAACACAGGGAGACTAACACACTCATAATAAGAAGGAGCCCAAAAATGTAATTTGGGATTGGTGCGGTAGTTCAATAATAATTCTCTAGTGGAATGAATTATTATTGATAAAATTAAGTTGTGTGTTCGGGGCGAACACGGGATGCTTAATTTTATCGGGAGACCAAAACCAATTCCTCCTCTCGGTCCCTATCGTAGCCTCATGATTATAGAGTACTATACCCACCTATATGTTGGTTGCTACTCGGAAAACCTATAGGTTCCACTGTACAAAAAAATTTGTACAAAGATCTGAACCTTTTCCTAGCTACCATGTGTTCTTTTAAATTAAATTTTGGATCGCCTGCGGAACTTAACACGTTTGATCCAAAACTTAATCTATTTGTTCTTTTAGGTTTTGACTTGGATCTCCTGCGGAACTTAACACGTTCGACCCAAGTCTCCTTAAGTTATTAATTCTATTAAATATTAATTTCCATAATTGGTTCCCAGTACTGACGTGGCGAGGCACATGGCCTTCTTGGATATGGGAGCAACCACCACCGACTAGACAAAACCTTTTATAGAAAGTTAATATTTAATTTCCTAAAATAACTTTAGGTTAACCAAAGAGAACAATCAAATCACAAGGAAAAGAAAAAACAAAAGAACACAATATCGAAAAACATATTCGAAATTCTAGAACGTAAGCCTCTTGTATTTGGTATTATTTCCATAAATAACTAGCATGATGCGGAAAGAAAAATTACTAGTTATACCTTGTAGAAAAACCTCTTGATCTTCTACCGTATTCCTCTTCTAACCTCGGACGTTGTGTGGGCAACAATCTTCCGAGACGAGAAACCACCAATCACCTTCTTCTCCTCCTAGCTAGGTTCGGCCAACAAAGAGGAAGCTTCACCAAGGAAGAAAATCGAAACACTAACCAAGCTCCAAGAGATGTTAGCTTTCTCTCCTTCTTCTTCTTCTTCTCCGAGTAGTATCCGGCCACCACAAGAGCTCCAATGGAAGAGAAGGGTTCGGCCACCACAAGAGGAAGAGAGGGAGAGGATGGCCGGCCACACCAAGGAACAAAAGAGGGAGAGAAATAATAGATGTTGTGTCTCATGAAGGCACCTCTACCCCTTCTTTTATATTCCTTGGCCTAGGTAAATTAGGAAATTTAATTACAATAAAATTTCCTTAATTTCCTTGACATGTTTTAATTGAGAAAAATAAAATAAAATTTCCCAAATTAAAACCAATGGCCGGCCACAACAATGAAGGAAAAATTAGACAAGTTTTAATCAACAATTAAAACTTCCTAATTTGTTTCCGAAAATTTTAAAAATAAAATTTCTCTTTAAAAATCTCTTCATGGTTGATAAAAGGAAATTTTTATAATTTTAATTTTATCAACATGTGAATAATTTTAAAGAGAAAATAAAATATCTCACCAATCTACAAATAAGGAAAGAGATCTAATCTCTTTCTTTAATCTTTTGTAGATCTTTTACAAGAGAGATATTTTAATTTTAATTCTCTTTAATAAATTATTTCTTCCACATAATAAAAATTAAAATTAAAATCCCTTTTTAATTTAATTTGGCCGGCCCCCACTAGCTTGGGTTCAAGCTAGGGCCGGCCACCCAATATTATACCTAGGCCGGCCCTACCTTGTTCCCAAGCTAGCTTGGCCGGCCCCTATTGGGTGGGTATAGAAGGTGGGTATAGAACTCTACAAATAAGAGGCTACGATAGGGACCGAGAGGAGGAATTGGTTTTGGTCTCCCGATAAAATTAAGCATCCTGTGTTCGCCCCGAACACACAACTTAATTTTATCAATGATAATTCATTCCAATAGAGAACTATCATTGAACTACCGCACCAATCCCAAATTACATTTTTGGGCTCCTTCTTATTATGAGTGTGTTAGTCTCCCTGTGTTTAAGATATCGAATGTCCACTAATTAAGTGAGTTATTGACAACTCATTTAATTAATATCTAAGTCCAAGAGTAGTACCACTCAACCTTATTATCATGTCGGACTAAGTCCACCTGCAGGGTTTAACATGACAATCTTTATGAACTCCTCTTGAGGACATTATCAACCTAGTATCTCTAGGACACAGTTTCCTTCTATAATCAACAACACACACTATATGTGATATCATTTCCCAACTTATCGGGTTTATTGATTCATCGAACTAAATCTCACCCATTGATAAATTAAAGAAATAAATATCAAACATATGTGCTTGTTATTATATTAGGATTAAGAGCACACACTTCCATAATAACTGAGGTCTTTGTTCCTTTATAAAGTCAGTATAAAAGAGACGACCTCTAATGGTCCTACTCAATACACTCTGAGTGTACTAGTGTAATTATATAGTCAAGATAAACTAATACATAATTACACTACGACCTTCTAATGGTTTGTTCCTTTCCATTTTAGTCGTGAGCTACTGTTTATAATTTATAAGGTACTGATAACATCATCTTCTGCATGTGACACCACATACTATGTTATCTACAATATAAATTATATGAACAACTACAAACAAATGTAGACAATTTGACCAAATGTGATTCTTTATTCATAATGAATGTTTACAAAGCTTAGGCTTTCAGTATACATTCCAACACTATACCCACCTTCTTACCCATCCTATAGGGGGCCAGCCAAGCTAGCTTGGAGACCAAGCTAGGGCCGACCATGTTTTGGTTCATGGGTGAATTCATGTGGCCGGCCCTAGCTTGAACTCAAGCTTAGGTGGCCGGCCCTATTAAAATAAAAAGGAATTTTATTTTTTTAAAATTTTCTTATGTGGATAACATGATTTAAAAGAGAGTTTAAAAATTTAAATATTTCCTTTTATAAGATTCTACAAAAGATTAAGAGAAGAGTTAAATCTCTTTCCTTATTTGTAGATTAAAAGGTTGATTTTAATTTTGGTAAAAACTTTCCTTTTAATCATGTTTATAATTTAAAAGAGAGTTTAAAAATTAAATATCTCTTTTATAAAGCTTCTACAAAGATTAAGAAAAGATTAGATATCTTTCCTTATTTGTAGATTGGAAGAGATTTTAATTTTTTAAAGATAACTTTCTTTTTATCCACATGTTTAAAAGAAATATTTTAATTTATAAAATTTCCTTTTTATTAACCATCATGAAGGGAAAAATTATTAGAGAAATTTTTTTAAAATTTCCAGAAACAAATTAGGAAAGTTTTAATTCTTGATTGAATTAAATTTCCTTTGCTTGGTTTAAAGTGGCCGACCACATTGTTGATGAGAAAAAAATTGTTTTTAATTAAATAAATTTTCCTTATCAATGGAAAAAGAATTAAGGAAATTTTTATTTAAATTTCCTTATTTGCCAAGGCCAAGGATTATAAAAGAGAGGGTAGAGGTGCCTTTATGGTGAACAACTCTATTATTTTTCCTCTCTCTTTTTCTTCCTTGGTGTGGCCGGCCATCCTCTCCTCCTTTCTTCTCTTTGATGGCCAAACCTCTTCCTTCTTGTGGAGACTCATATGGTGGCCGGATCAAGTTTAGAGAAGAAGAAGAAGAAGGAGAGAAAGAAAGCTTTGTTTCTAGCATCCCTTGGAGCATGGTGGTGGTGGCCGAACCTCTTCATCCTAGAAGATGTTTTGATGGCCGAAACTTGCAAGGAAGAAGAAGGTGCTTGGTGGTTCTCATCTCGGAAGATCGTTGCCCACACAACATCCGAGGTTAGAAGAGGAATACGATAGAAGATCAAGAGGTCTTTCTAAAAGGTATAACTAGTATTTTTCCTTTCTGCATCATACTAGTTATTTTTGGAAATAATATCAAATACAAGAGGCATACGATTTTAGTGTTTCAAATTTGTTTTCGATATAGTGTTCTTTTGTTTTTCTTTTCCTTGTGATTTGATTGTTCTTTTCGGTTGACCTAAAGTTATTTTAGGAAATTAAATATTAGCTTTCCATAAAAGGTTTTGTCTAGTCGGTGGTGGTTGCTCCCATATCCAAGAAGGCTATGTGCCTCGCCACGTCAGTACTGGGAACCAATTATGGAAATTAATATTTAATGGAATTAATAACTTAAGGTGATTTGGATTGAACGTGTTAAGTTCCGCAGGAGATCCAAGTCTAAACCTAAAAGAACAAATAGATTAAGTTTTGGATCAAACGTATTAAGTTCCGCAGGCGATCCAAAATTTAATTTAAAAGAACACATGGTAGCTAGGAAAAGGTTCAGACCTTTGTACAAAATTTTTGTACAGTGGAACCTCTAGGTTTTCCGAGTAGCAACCAACACATGGGTATGCATTGGATAATGTATACTAAATGACCCACCATGAGAAAGTATCATGGATCGTTATATGAGTGTCATATACTTTCTCATGTGGCTATTAGTATGACTACTAGTCCTTAGACCTGAAGTCACCATGGATCCCTACATAAGGAGTTATGTACTTTGGTTTCGTTAAACGTCACCCGTAACTGGGTGGACTATAAAGGCGATTACTGGGTATGTAACGAATTATGCAGAGGAATGTGAGTGATGTAGATGGGATCTATCCCTCCTATATGATGGGAGAGACATCGATATTCTTGATAGAGTGAAACCACGAAGTGCATGGCCATGCCTAAATGAGTTAATATGAGATATTGAGCTCATTTGATTTAGTGAGTATACTTTGAGTTCAAGATTTAGATTGGTCAGAGGATGACACGGTATATGCCTCACATTGATCAATCTAGATGTCTAGGATAGAAAAGACACTTGTCATATATTGTGAGGAGTCACAATTAGTAGTCACAAGGTGATGTTGGATCTCAACATTCTTGTAACTTGGGTAGTAATGATGTGTTGCTAGATACCGCTCATTACTTATGCTCCTAAATGGGTTTGGGGCATTGCCAACGTTAGAAGAACCTATAGCGTCACACACTAAGGACAATTAGATGGAGATTAGGTTCATATGATGAACCAAGAGGATTAGATTCATGTGATGAATCAAATTGGATTAAGAGTAAGCCTAATTGGGCTAATTGAGTTGGACTCAAGTTGATTCATGTGTTCAATGAGTCTAATTTATATTACGACTTATTGAATCAATTTAATTAAATGAATTAGATTCATTATATTAAATTGGCTTGAATTAAATGGTTGGATTAGATCAACCATGAGAGAGATTAAGTCAAGTTTGACTTGACTTGAGAGGAAGAGGAAGAGTCAAGTTTGACTTGACTTTATGCCACATCATTTGTGACTTGGCATTAAGTGGCCAATGATGATGTGCCACATCATCAAAGCTAGCACATGTGTGTGCCACCTCATGGAGGTTACAACTCTCCTTTAATGGCTACATTAATTGTGAATGGAGGTTACAATCCATGAGTGGCCGGCCACTTTTGTAATGAATGGGATTCAGTTTTCATTCAAGGAAATTCCATCTTCTTCTTCCTCAAGCTCTCTCCTCAAGCTCTCCCTCACCTCCTCTTGCCGTGGCTGATCAAGGGTGCTAACACACCTTTGTTTAGTTTTTCTCCACCCATTTTTTCATGTGGATACTTCTAGAGGATCGTACGCTTCACGATCTCGTGATCCGGCACTTCCTTGGACGAGCGGGATTCGTAAAGGGTACGCATCAAGGGTAAAAGGTTTTCTCCTTGTAAATCTAGTTTAGAACTAGCATAAAACTCATACTCATAATGTTTTCAAAGTTTTACTTTGCACGGATCCGGTGGCATGGGGGTTTCGGGGTTTCCGCGACGCGAAAAAGCGGTTTTCACGGCTCGAAAAACCCAACAGTGGTATCAGAGCCACGTGCGAAGCGAGTACGAATTTAATTTGATTTTTTTATGAAAAATATAGGTTCTGTAACTTTCTATAATTTTATGGTTTTTATAGGTATTTTTCTCGTACAAGCGAAGCAAGAGTGTTTCGACACTTGTAGGCTTCGACTACCGAGAAGATTTTTCCGAAACGGCAAGGTTTCGCCCCAAAACTTTTTGGGACAGCGGGCTAAGGCGCTGTAGGATCGCTTAGGGACACTCGCGATGGTTAGATCGCGGGTAGCGGCGCTGCCCCTGGCCCCGCAAGGGGATTCGTTCCGCGATTGCGTCCGAAAACCGCTAAATGGGACCGTCGGGAATTTTTACTCGTAAAAATTGTAAAAATTTTAGAAAAATTACATAAAATTTTAGAAAATACATAATTTAGAATTATGTATTATTTTTATTATTTTGTGTTAGTCATGGCCCAAAAAGACCCAATCTGATTGGAAATGTGTTGTAATTCATATTACAGCCTGCGCGCCGTCATTTGTGTTGTGTATGCTGTATACTTGATACGCGACCTGCGCGTCATGCCTTTCTCCATTTATTCTTGTTGTAAATTAGTTTAGACTCGAATGTAACTCGAGTTTCAAAAATTGTAATGTACAAAATTGGAGCGGTGGAAGGTCCACTCGAGACGGAGTTACGAGGAGGGCGCGAGCAACACAAGGTGGTCAAAGCGAGGAGCTTGAGAAGCTGTTGACCTTAGGTTGACCATCCGATCTTCTCATTGGCTTGAGAAGATCGTAATAGGGCCATGACTAATCACAAATAATTTAATTAATTGCTTGTGTGTTTGTGATGCATAATTAGTAATTAATTAGTTCCTAACGATTAGATTAGATCTAAATCGTGTACAAGATGCACCCTCTCGATTAGATTAGATCTTAATCGCGTCAACTCAAATGCCTTCCGTGCCATGATACCTATCACTACCTCGATCACATGTGTTGTTGAATCTACCAAAGTAGAGCAACACATATTATCTTGGTAGGGTACGGAGGACAATCTTGGTCCCACCTATCAACGCATGGGTGAGTAGAGACTCAATTTGATTGAGTACAACTAGTTAAATCAAGTTTAACTGTAGGCATTCTTCCAACGGTTGGAAAGATACGACATAAATCACATTTATATTAATTCTTGGGCGTATTAGCCAAAGCTAACTCAAGTTTTAATATAACTGCGGATAATGATCTTATAAACAAGAGTTGTATAGAGATGTAATTGGTAAATCATTACCTACCGATCATACTAAATCTTGGGCGTATTAGCTAAAGCTAACTCAGGGGTTAGTATGATGTGGATCTTGTCCCACATGAATTATAGAATTCAGTGGGAGCATCATTTAGTTAAAGGCCTAATTAAATGATTTAAAAGAATACGATATTTATTTTTTGCATTTTTCTGTTGTAGATAACCATGACGTCGAATACGAACTCTTTCTCCCTGCGTTCTGTCCTTGAGAAGGACAAGCTCAACGGAGCAAATTTCTTAGACTGGTACAGGAACTTGAGAATAGTTCTCACCCAGGAATATAAACTATACGTTCCGGAGCAGCCCATTCCGGAGGCTCCTCCTGCCAATGCCACGCGAGCAGATAAAGATGCTTACAAGAAGCATCAAGATGACGCATTAGATGTGTCCTGTCTAACGCTCGCGACCATGAACTCTGAGCTCCAGAAGCAACATGAGTTGATGGGCGCTTACGATATGGTTGAACATCTTCGTCAACTGTATCAAGGACAAGCGAGGCATGAGAGATTTGAGATCTCAAGGGCACTATTTCAGTGCAAGATGTCAGATGGGGCTCCCGTAGGCCCATATGTACTCAAAATGATTGGGTACATAGAAAACCTATAGAGGTTGGGATTCCCGCTTGGCCAAGAGCTGGCCAGTGACCTGATCTTGCAATCCTTGTCGAATAGCTATAGTCAATTCGTTCTAAACTAAAACATGAACGAAATCGACAAGCCACTGCCCGAGCTGCTTAGTATGTTAAGAACTACTGAGCTGAACCTTAAGAAGGCTAAGCCCCACTTTGTTCTGATGGTTCAGAAACACAAGGGCAAGGGCAAGCCCAAAGGCAAAGGAAAGTCCCAAGCCAAGGGCAAAGGCAAGGCACTGAAACATAAACGAGGGGTCACCAAGGAGGCTACCTGCTTCCACTGCGGTCAAACCGGACACTGGAAGAGGAACTGCAAGGTGTACCTGGAAGATCTTAAGAAGAAGCGAAGTGAGACTACCACCTCGGGTATATATGTTATACAAGTCAATCTATCTATTTTTTCATCATGGGTATTAGATACCGGATGTGCTTCTCACATTTGTACTAATGTGCAGGCGCTGATAAATATCAAGGCATTGGCGAAGGGCGAGGTCGACCTACGAGTAGGCAATGGAGCACGGGTTGCTGCTGTTGTTGTAGGAACTTATCATCTATCTCTGCCCTCTGGGTTTGTATTAGAATTAGATGAATGTTGTTATATGCCTGCTTTAACTAAGAACATAATTTCAGTTTCTTGTTTGGGCAAGAAAGGTTTCTCTTTTATAATTAAGGACAAATGTTGTTCTGTTTATTTAAAAGATATGTTCTATTGTAGTACACCTCTAATGAACGGACTCTACATTCAAGACCTTGAAAGCCCTATCTATAACATAAATACCAAGAGGTTCAAGTCAAATGACTTGAACCAAACCTATCTCTGGCACTGTCGCTTAGGTCATATAAATGACAAGCGCTTATCCCAGCTTCATAAGGATGGTTTCCTGGACTCATTTGATTTTGAATCTTATGAGACGTGCGAGTCAAGCCTACTAGGCAAGATGACCAAGACTCCCTTTAGTGGGGACAGCGAAAGAGCGACTGATTTGTTAGGACTTATACATAGTAATGTATATGGCCCTTTCAATGTCGCTGCTATAGGCGGTTATAGGTACTTCATCACATTTACTGATGACTTCAGTAGATATGGTTATGTGTACTTGATGACACATAAGTCAGAATCCTTTGAAAAGTTCAAAGAATTCAAGAATGAAGTATAGAACCAGCTTGGCAAGAGTATTAAGATACTTCGATCAGATCGAGGAATATCTTAGCCATGAGTTTTGTGACTATCTAGCTGAGTGTGGGATTCTATCCCAACTCACTCCTCCTGGAACACCACAGTGGAATGGTGTATCCCAAAGGAGGAATCGTACCCTATTAGATATGGTACGATCTATGATGAGTCACACAGATCTTCCGACATTCCTTTGGGGCTATGCTCTAGACACGGCAGGTTTTATACTCAACCGAGTTCCATCCAAGGCCGTGATAAAGACACCATATAGGATATGAACTGGGAGAGATGCCCAGGTGTCTTTCATGAGGATTTGGAGTTGTGAGGCTTACGCTCGACATCAAGTCTCAGACAAATTAGGACCCAAATCTGACAAGTACTACTTTATCGGATATCCCAAGGAAACTAAGGGATATTACTTCTACATTCCCAGTCAGCACAAGGTAGTTGTGGCAAAGACTGGGGTTTTTCTAGAAAAGGACTTTGTTTCCAGAAAGACTAGTGGGAGTACGTTCGATCTTGAAGAAGTTCAAGATGCGGACCATAGCACTAAAGCCTCGATGGAAGTTGAACTGGAACCACAAAGTGTTGTGGATGATGTTGTTTCACAAGGAGTTGAGGAACAACAACTAGTTCAAGTAGACATACCTCTTCGCAGGTCTGATAGGGTACGTCGTCAGCCTGAGAGATACTCATTTCTCTTGTCTGACCATGATAACGTTGTGCTCATAGAGGATGAGCCTACCACCTATCAGGAATCTGTGATGAGACCAGATTCCAAGAAATGTCTAAAGGCCATGAGATCCAAAATGGAATCCATGTACACCAACTAAGTATGGACTTTGGTTGATCCACCTGAAGGGGTAAAACCCATTGGGTGTAAGTGGGTCTTTAAGAGAAAGACTGACATGGTTGGACTTATCTATAAGGGTCGCTTGGTAGCTAAAGGTTTCAAGCAAGTTCATGGTATTGACTATGATGAAACCATTTCTCCAGTAGCGATGTTTAAGTCCATTCGGATCATGCTTTCTATTGCAGCTTACTATGACTATGAGATATGGAAGATGGATGTCAAAACCGCGTTTCTGAATGGAAACCTGCTCGAGGATGTGTACATGACACAACCTGAGGGTTTTATAGATCCACGGCATACTAGCAGAGTATGCAAGCTGCATAGGTCCATTTATGGACTAAAGCAAGCTTCTCAGAGCTAGAATCTTCGATTCGCTGATGCAATCAAACAGTTTGGTTTCATCAAGAACGAAGATGAACCTTGTGTGTACAAGAAGGTTGTAGAGGACATAGTTGTCTTCCTCATATTGTATGTGGATGACATACTACTCATTGGGAAAGACATCCCTTTGCTGCAGTCTGTCAAGACTTGGCTAGGAAGTTGTTTCTCAATGAAGGATTTAGGTGAAGCATCTCGCATTCTTGGCATACAGATCTATAGAGATAGATCTAAAAGATTGCTTGGCCTAAGTCAGAGTACATATATTGACAAGGTACTCCTTCGGTTTGCCATGCAGAACTCCAAGAAGGGATTTCTGCCGATGTCACATAGCGTGAGTCTTTCAAAGACTCAAGGTCCCACTTCTAGAGAGGAGAGAGACCGCATGGATCAGATCCCTTATGCCTCAGCCATAGGATCTATCATGTACGCCATGCTATGTACTCGACCTGATGTCTCGTATGCTTTGAGCATGACGAGCAGATACCAGTCAGATCCAGGTGAAAATCACTGGATAGTGGTAAAAAATATTCTTAAGTACTTAAGAAGGACTAAAGAATATTTCTTGATATATGGAGGCGATGACGAGCTAGCTGTAAAGAGTTATAGTGATGCCAACTTCCAGACCGATCAGGATGTTTATCGATCGCAGTCAGGGTTCATGTTTTGCATAAATGGTTGTGCTGTGAGCTGGAAGAGTTCGAAGCAGGACACAGTAGTTGATTCTGCGATAGAGGCCGAGTATATTGCTGCATCAGAGGCAGCAAAGGAGGCAGTTTGGATCCGCAAGTTCATCATAGAACTTGGGGTGGTTCTTAGCATTGCTGACCTTATTGACCTCTATTGTGACAACAATGGAGCTATAGCACAGGCGAAGGAACCTCGCTCACACCAGCGGACCAAACACATAATACGGCGCTTCAATCTCATTCGAGAGATTATCGAGAGAAGAGATGAGAAGATTTGCAGAGTACCCACAGAGGCTAACATCGCAGATCCCTTGACAAAGGCTTTGGCACAGAGGAAGCATGATGGTCACACTAGGTCATCGGGGCTTAGAGCCTACACTTATTGGCATTAGTGCTAGTGGGAGATTGTTAGTTAGAGCCCTAGAGCCAATCATTTGATGATTGTTGTATGGACTAATTGTATCATATTTCTTATATAAATAAAGGCATTTGTTTTGGTTATTATACTTACTTGTATTGGTGCCAAATAAACTAAGTATAATAGCGTCCTTGAGTAGAAGGTTCTTACCTATATCAATCGATTGGTTGAATCGATAGTGAGATGATATAGGGAACACTACTCTTAATCATTCCTAGTCGAGTATTAACATTCAGGGACAATGTTAATGCAATAAGACTAGCATGTAGGTCAACTCGATGACTTGATCTCACAAGTCATGGATATAGAGATATCAAGTTGACATATGGGTATGCATTAGAGAATGTATACTGAATGACCCACCATGAGAAACTATCATGGATCGTTATATGAGTGGCATATACTTTCTCATGCAGCTATTAGTATGACAACTAGTCCTTAGACCTGAAGTCACCATGGATCCCTACATAAGGAGTTATGTACTTTGGATTTGTCAAACGTCACCCGTAACTGTGTGGACTATAAAGGCGATTACTGGGTATGTAACAAATTATGCAGAGGGATGTGAGTGATGTAGATGGGATCTATCCCTCCTATATGATGGGAGAGACATCGATATTCTTGATAGAGTGAGACCACGAAGTGCACGGCCATGCTCAAATGAGTCAATATGAGATATTGAGCTCATTTGATTTAGAGAGTCTACTTGGAGTTCAAGATTTAGATTGGTCAGAGGATGACATGGTCTATGCCTCACATTGATCAATCTAGATGTCTAGGATAGAAAGGACACTTGTCATATATTGTGAGGAGTCACAATTAGTAATCACAAGGTGATGTTGAATCTCAACATTCTTGTAACTTGGGTAGTAATGATGTGTTGCTAGATACCGCTCATTACTAATGCTCCTAAATGGATTTAGGGGCATTTCCAACGTCACAAGAACCCATAGCATCACACACTAAGGACAATTAGATGGAGATTAGGTTCATATGATGAACAAAGAGGATTAGATTCATATGATGAATCAAAGTGGATTAAGAGTAAGCCTAATTGGGCTAATTGAGTTGGACTCAAGTTGATTCATGTGTTCAATGAGTCTAATTTATATTATGACTCATTGAATCAATTTAATTAAATGAATTAGATTCATTATATTAAATTGGCTTGAATTAAATGGTTGGATTAGATCAACCATGAGAGAGATTAAGTCAAGTTTGACTTGACTTGAGAGGAAGAGGAAGAGTCAAGTTTGACTTGACTTTATGCCACATCATTTGTGACTTGGCATTAAGTGGCCAATGATGATGTGCCACATCATCAAAGCTAGCACATGTGTGTGCCACCTCATGGAGGTTACAACTCTCCTTTATGTTGGGTTTTTCGGGCAGCGAAAACCATTTTTTCGCATCGCGGAATACCCTAAAGCCCCTAGCCAATGGATCCGTGCAAAGAAAAATTTTGTAAAACATACGAATACGAGTTTCTACCTAGATCTACACTTAGATCTACAAAAGAAAGGTTATACCTTTGAAGCGAAGCCCTTCGCGTTCCCGCTCGTCCAAATGGTGTCGGATCTCGAAGTTGTCAACGTAGACAACTCTCTATATGTATCCACATAAACAAGTAGGTGGAGAAAAACCACACAAAAGCTGTGCTAGCACCTTTGGATGGTTCGACCAAGAGAGGAGAGGGAGAGCAAAATTGGAGCAAGGAAGAAGATGAAGGAATGAATGAGATTAATTCACAAAATGAAAAACATCAACCCATTCATGTGGCCGGCCACATTAAGAGGATGTGTAACTCCCATGGAATGCCAAGAGTCACAACTCTTGGTAACTCCCATGAGGTGGCATCCCACTTAAGCAACCATGATGATGTGAAGCATCATCATTGGCCCACTCAATGCCAACTCACCAATGAGGTGGCATAAAGTCAAGTCAAACTTGACTCTTCATCTTCCTCTCAAGTCAAGTCAAACTTGACTTAATCTCTCTCATGGTTGATCTAATCCAACCATTGAATTCAAGCCAATTTAATATAATGAATCTAATTCATTTAATTAAATTGATTCAATGAGTCATAATCCAAATTAGAATCATTAAACACATGAATCAACTTGAGTCCAACACAATTAGCCCAATTAAGATTACTCTTAATCCAATTTGATTCATCAAATGAATCTAATCATCTTGGTTCATCATATGAACCTAATCTCCATCTAATTGTCCTTAGTGTGTGACCCTATAGGTTCATGTAACATTGGCAATGCCCCTAAACCCATTTAGGGGCATAAGTAATGAGCGGTATCTAGCAACACATCATTACTACCCAATGTTACAAGAATGTTGAGATTCAACATCACCTTTGTGACTACTAATTGTGACTCCTCACAAAATATGACAAGTGTCCTTCTATCCTAGACATCTAGATTGATCAATGTGAGGCATAAATCGTGGCATCCTCTGATCAATCTAAATCCTGAACTCCAAGTAGACTCACTAAATCAAATAAGCTCAATATCTCATATTGACTCATTTGGGCATGGTCATGCACTTCGTGGTCTCACTCTATCAAGAATACCGATGTCTCTCCCGTCATATAAGAGGAATAGATCCCATCTACATCACTCATATCCCTCCGCATAATTTGTTACATACCCAGTAATCGCCTTTATAGTCCACCCAGTTACGGGTGACGTTTGACGAAACCAAAGTACATAACTCCTTATGTAGGGAACCATGGTGACTTCAGGTCTAAGGACTAGTAGTCATACTAATAGCTGCATGAGAAAGTATATGCCACTCATATAACGATCCATGATAGTTTCTCATGGTGGGTCATTCAGTATACATTCTCTAATGCATACCCATGTGTCAACTTGATATCTCTATATCCATGACTTGAGAGATCAAGTCATCGAGTTGACCTACATGCTAGTCTTATTGCATTAACATTGTCCCTGAATGTTAATACTCGACTAGGAATGATTAAGAGTAGTGTTCCCTATATCATCTCACTATCGATTTAACCAATCGATTGATATAGGTAAGAACCTTCTACTCAAGGATGTTATTATACTTAGTTTATTTGGCACCAATACAAGCAAGTATAATAACCAAAAATCAAATGCCTTTATTTATATATAATATGATACAACATGTCCAAAAAATATAATCATCAAATGATTGGCTCAAGGGCTCTAGCTAACAATCTCCCACTAGCACTAGTGCCAATCAGTATAGGCTCTAAGCCCCAATGACCTAGTGTGACCATCATTCTTCCTCTGTACCAAAGCCTTGGTCAAGAGATCTACGATGTTAGCCTCTGTAGGTACTCTGCAAATCTTCACATCTCCTCTCTCGATAATCTCTCGAATGAGATGGAAGCGCCGTAGTATGTGTTTTGTCCACTGGTGTGAGCGAGGTTCCTTCGCTTGTGCTATAGCTCCATTGTTGTCATAATAGAGCTCAATCGGGTCAGCAATGCTAGGAACCACCCCAAGTTCAGTGATGAACTTGCGAATCCAAACTGCCTCCTTTGCTGCCTTTGATGCAGCAATGTACTCGGCCTCTAATGTAGAATCAGCTACTGTGTCCTGCTTCGAACTCTTCCAGCTGATAGCACCACCATTAATGCAAAATACGAACCCTGACTGCGATCGGTAATCATCCTGATCGGTCTGGAAGCTGGCATCACTGTAACCCTTTACAGCTAGCTCATCATTGCCTCCATATATCAAGAAATATTCTTTAGTCCTTCTTAAGTACTTAAAAATATTCTTGACTGCTATCCAGTGACTTTCACCTGGATCTGACTGGTATCTGCTCGTCATGCTAAAAGCATACGAGACATCAGGTCGAGTACATAGCATGGCGTACATGATCGATCTTATGGCTGAGGCATAAGGGATCTGATCCATGCGGTCTCTCTCCTATCTAGAAGAGGGACCTTGAGTCTTCGAAAGACTCACGCCATGTGACATCGGCAGAAATCCCTTCTTGGAGTTCTTCATGGCAAACCGTAGGAGTACCTTGTCAATGTATGTACTCTGACTTAGGCCAAGCAATCTCTTAGTTCTATCTCTATAGATCTGTATCCCTAGAATGCGGGATGCCTCACCTAAGTCCTTCATTGAGAAGCAACTCCCTAGCCAGGTCTTGACAGACTGAAGCATAGGGATATCCTTCCCAATGAGTAGTATGTCATTCACATACAATATGAGGAAGACAACTATATCCCCTACAACATTCTTGTAGACACAAGGCTCATCTTCGTTCTTGATGAAACCAAACTGTTTGATTGCATCATCGAATCGAAGATTCCAGCTCCGAGAAGCTTGCTTTAGTCCATAAATAGACCTATGCAGCTTGCATACTCTGCTAGTATGCTTTGGATCTACAAAACCCTCAGGTTGTGTCATGTACACATCCTCGAGTAGGTTTCCATTCAGAAACGCGGTTTTGACATCCATCTGCCATATCTCATAGTCATGGTAGGCTGCAATAGCAAGCATGATCCGAATGGACTTAAACATCGCTACTAGAGAAAATGTTTCATCATAGTCAATACCATGAATCTGCTTGAAACCTTTAGCTACCAAGCGACCCTTATAGATAAGTCCATCCATGTCAGTCTTTCTCTTAAAGACCCACTTGCATCCAATGGGTTTTACCCCTTCAGGTGGATCAACCAAAGTCCATACTTGGTTGGTGTACATGGATTCCATCTCGGATCTCATGGCTTCTAGCCATTTCTCGGAATCTGGTCTCATCACAGCTTCCTGATAGGTGGTAGGCTCATCCTCTATGAGTACAACGTCATCATGGTCAGACAAGAGAAATGAGTATCTCTCAGACTGACGACGTATCCTATCAGACCTGCGAAGAGGTAAGTCTACTTGAACTAGTTGTTGTACCTCAACTCTTTGTGGAACAACATCATCCACAACACTTTGTGGTTCCAGTTCAACTTCCATCGAGGCTTCAGTGCTAGGATCCACATCTTGAACTTCTTCAAGATCGAATGTACTCTCACTAGTCTTTCTAGAAACAAAGTCCCTTTCTAGAAAGACTCCAGTCTTTACCACAACTATCTTGTGCTGACTGGGAATGTAGAAGTAATATCCCTTAGTTTCCTTGGGATATCCAATGAAATAGCACTTATCAGATTTGGGTCTTAATTTATCTGAGACTTGACGTCTAACGTAGGCCTCACATCCCCAAATCCTCATGAAAGACACTTGGGCATCTCTCCCAGTCCATATCCTATATGGTGTCTTTATCACGACCTTGGTTGGAACTCGGTTGAGTATAAAAGTTGCCGTGTCTAGAGCATAGCCCCAAAGGTATGTCGGAAGATCTGTGTGACTCATCATAGATTGTACCATATCTAATAGGGTACGATTCCTCCTTTCGGATACACCATTCCACTGTGGTGTTCTAGGAGGAGTGAGTTAGGATAGAATCCCACACTCAGCTAGATAGTCACGGAACTCATGGCTAAGGTATTCTCCACCTCGATCGGATTGAAGTATCTTAATACTCTTGCCAAGCTGGTTCTATACTTCATTCTTGAATTCTTTAAACTTTTCAAAGGATTCAGACTTATGTGTCATCAAGTACACATAACCATATCTACTGAAGTCATCAGTAAATGTGATGAAGTACCTATAACCGCCTCTAGCAGCGATATTGAAAGAGCCACATACATCACTATGTATGAGTCCTCCTAACAAATCAGTCGCTCTTTCGCTGTGCCCACTAAAGAAAGTCTTGGTCATCTTACCTAGTAGGCATGACTCGCACGTCTCATAAGATTCAAAATCAAATGAGTCCAGCAAACCATCCTTATGGAGCTGGGATAAGCGCTTGTCATTTATATGACCTAAGCGACTGTGCCAGAGATAGGTTTGGTTCAGATCATTTGACTTGAACCTCTTGGTATTTATGTTATAGATAGGGCTTTCAAGGTCTAGAATATAGAGTCCGTTTATCAGAGGTGCACTACAATAGAACATATCGTTTAAATAGACGGAACAACATTTGTTCCTTATTGTAAACGAGAAACCTTTCTTGTCCAAACAAGAAAATGATATAATATTCTTAGTTAATGCAGGCACATAACAACAATCGACTAACTCTAGTACAAGCCCAGAGGGCAGAGATAGAAAGTAAGTCCCTACAGCAACAGCAGCCATTGCCTACTCGTAGGTCCACCTCGCCCTTTGTCAATGCCCTGCTATTTCTCAGCGCCTGCACATCAGTACAAATGTGAGAAGCACATCCAGTATCTAATACCCATGATGTAGAAATAGATAGATTGACTTCTATAACATATATACCTGAAGTGGAAGTCTCACTTTGCTTCTTCTTAAGATCCTCCAAGTATACCTTGCAGTTCCTTTTCCAGTGCCCGGTCTGACCGCTGTGGAAGCAGGTAACATCCTTGGCGACCCATCCTTTAGGCTTCAGTGCCTTGCCTTTGCCCTTGGCTTGGGACTTTCCCTTGCCTTTGGGCTTGCCCTTGCCCTTATGTTTCTGAACCATCAGAACAGTGTTGGGCTTAGCCTTCTTAAGGTTCAGCTCAGCAGTTCTTAACATGCTAAGCAACTCGGGCAGTGGCTTGTCAATCTCGTTCATATTGTAGTTTAGAACGAATTGACTGTAGCTATCCGCATGGATTGCAAGATCAGGTCAGTGGTGGGAACCCCAACCTTGTAGGTTCTCTATGTACCCAATCATTTTGAGTACATATGGGCCTACGGGAGCCCCATCTGATAGTGCCCTTGAGATCTCAAATCTCTCATGCCTCGCTTGACCTTGATACAGTTGACGAAGATGTTCAACCATATCGTAAGCGCCCATTAACTCGTGTTGCTTCTGAAGCTCAGAGTTCATGGTCGCGAGCATTAGACAAGACACATCTAATGCTTCATCTTGATGCTTCTTGAAAGCATCTCGGTCAGCTCACGGGGCAGTGGCAGGAGGAGCCTCCAGAATAGGCTGCTCCAGAACGTACAGTTTACGTTCTTGGGTGAGAACTATTCTCAAGTTCCTGTACCGGTCCAGGAAATTTGCTCCGTTGAGCTTGTCTTCTCAAGAACAGATCGTAGGGAGAAAGTGTTCATATTTGACGTCATGGTTATCTATAACAGAAAAATGCAGAAAATAAATATCATATTCTTAATCATTTAATTAGGCCTTTAACTAAATGATGCTCCCACTGAATTCTATAATTCATGTGGGACAAGATCCACATCATACTAACCCTTGAGTTAGCTTTGGCTAATACGCCCAAGACTTAGTATGATCGGTAGGTAACTAATTACCAATTACATCTCTATACAACTCTTGTTTATAGGATAAAATCCGTATTTATATTAAAACTCAAGTTAGCTTTGGCTAATACGCCCAAGAGTTATTATAAACACGATTTTGACCTATCTACCAACCATTGGATAATGCCTCTAGTTAAACTCGATCCAATTGAGTTAACTAGTTACTCAATCTAATTGAGTTGTACTCACCCATGCGTTGATAGGCGGGACCAAGATTGTCCCTCCATACCCTACCAAGATAGTATGCGTTGCTCTGTTTTGGCAGATTCAACAACAACATGCGATCGAGGTAGTGGTAGGTATCACGGCATGGTAGGCATTATGAGTTGACACGATTTAGATCTAATCTAAACGATGATGTGTATCATATACTCGATAGATCTAATCTAATCGTGGGGTGCATCATGTGCACGATTTAGATCTAATCTAATTGTTAGGCACTAATTAATTACTTAATTAACTAGCATGCATCACATACACACAAAAGCAATTAATTAAATAATTTTGTGATTATGTCTTGGCCCTACTACGATCTTCTCAAGCCAATGAGAAGATCGGATGGTCAACCTAAGGTCAACAGCTTCTCAAACGCCTTCCTTTTGACCACCTTGTGTTGCTCGCGCCTTCCTCGTAACTCCGTCTTGAGTGGACCTTCCACCGCTTCAAAATTTACATTACATTTTGAAACTCGAGTTACATTCGAGTCTAAATCTAATTTACAACCAGAATATAAATAGGGAGACACGACTCGCAGGTCGTGTATCAAATACAGCACACGCAAGGACACAAAATGGCACGCAGGCCATATTTTGAATTACAACACAAATTATCCAATCAAATTGGGTCTTTGGGCCATGACTATCACAAAAATAATATATAATTCGAAATTATATATTTCTATAATTTTCTAAAAATTTTTCTATAATTTTACAATTTTTACGAGTACAATTTCCCGGCGGTTCCGTTTAGCGGTTTTCGGGCGCAATCGCGAAACGAATCCCCTTGCGGGGCCAGGGGCAGTGCCCCTACCCGCGATCTAACAGCGCCTTAGCCCGCTGTCCCAAAAAGTTTTGGGGCGAAACTTGGCCGTTTTGGGAAAAACTTCTCGATAGACGAAGCCTACAAGTGTCGAAACACTTGTGCTTCGTTTCTACGAGAAAATACCCATAAAAACTAAAAAGAATCATAAATTTACAGAATATTACAGAACTGAAAAGTTTTCATAAAACACAAAATAAACTCGCATTCGACTTCGCACGTGGCTCTGATACCACTGTTGGGTTTTTCGGACCGCGAAAATCGCTTTTTCGCGTCGCGGAAACCCCTAGCCAACGGATCCGTGCAAAGAAAAATTTTGAAAAACATACGAATACGAGTTTCTACCTAGATCTACACTTAGATCTACAAAAGAAATGTTATACCTTTGAAGCGAAGCCCTTCGCGTTCCCGCTCGTCCAGTTGTCAACGTAGACAACTCTCTATATGTATCCACACAAACAAGTAGGTGGAGAAAAATCACACGAAAGGTGTGCTAGCACCTTTGGATGGTTCGGCCAAGAGAGGAGAGGGAGAGCAAAATTGGAGCAAGGAAGAAGATGAAGGAATGAATGAGATTAATTTACAAAATGAAAAACATCAACCCATTCATGTGGCCGACCACATTAAGAGGGTGTGTAACTCCCATGGAATGCCAAGAGTCACAACTCTTGGTAACTCCCATGAGGTGGCATCCCACTTAAGCAACCATGATGATGTGGAGAATCATCATTGGCCCACTCAATGCCAACTCACCAATGAGGTGGCATAAAGTCAAGTCAAACTTGACTCTTCATCTTCCTCTAAAGTCAAGTCAAACTTGACTTAATCTCTCTCATGGTTGATCTAATCCAACCATTTAATTCAAGCCAATTTAATATAATGAATCTAATTCATTTAATTAAATTGATTCAATGAGTCATAATCTAAATTAGACTCATTAAACACATGAATCAACTTGAGTCTAACTCAATTAGCCCAATTAGGATTACTCTTAATCCAATTTGATTCATCAAATGAATCTAATCCTCTTGGTTCATCATATGAACCTAATCTCCATCTAATTGTCCTTAGTGTGTGATCCTATAGGTTCTTGTAACGTTGGCAATGCCCCTAAACCCATTTAGGAGCATAAGTAATGAGCGGTATCTAGCAACACATCATTACTACCCAATGTTACAAGAATGTTGAGATCCAACATCACCTTTGTGACTACTAATTGTGACTCCTCACAAAATATGACAAGTGCCCTTCTATCCTAGACATCTAGATTGATCAATGTGAGGCATAGATCATGTCATCCTCTGATCAATCTAAATCCTGAACTCCAAGTAGACTCACTAAATCAAATGAGCTCAATATCTCATATTGACTCATTTGGGCATGGCCATGCACTTCGTGGTCTCACTCTATCAAGAATACCGATGTCTCTCCCGTCATATAGGAGGGATAGATCCCATCGACATCACTCACATCCCTTCGCATAATTTGTTACATACCCAGTAATCGCCTTTATAGTCCACCCAGTTACGGGTGACGTTTGACGAAACCAAAGTACATAACTCCTTATGTAGGGAACCATGGTGACTTCAGGTCTAAGGACTAGTAGTCATATTAATAGCCACATGAGAAAGTATATGACACTCATATAACGATCCTTGATAGTTTCTCATGGCGGGTCATTCAGTATACATTCTCTAATGCATACCCATGTGTCAACTTGATATCTCTATATCCATGACTTGTGAGATCAAGTCATCGAGTTGACCTACATGCTAGTCTTATTGCATTAACATTGTCCCTGAATGTTAATACTCAACTAGGAATGATTAAGAGTAGTGTTCCCTATATCATCTTTCTATCGATTCAACCAATTGATTGATATAGGTAAGAACCTTCTACTCAAGGACGTTATTATACTTAGTTTATTTGGCACCAATACAAGCAAGTATAATAACCAAAAACCAAATGCCTTTATTTATATAGAATATGATACAACAAGTCCAAAAATACAATCATCAAATGATTGGCTCTAGGGCTCTAGCTAACACTTTAATGGCTACATTAATTGTGAATGGAGGTTACAATCCAAGAGTGGCTAACCACTTTTGTAATGAATGGGATTCATTTTTCATTCAAGGAAATTCCATCTTCTTCTTCCTCAAGCTCTCCCTCTCCTCCTCTTGCCGTGGCTGATCAAGGTTGCTAGCACACCTTTGTTTAGTTTTTTTCCACCCATTTGTTCGTGTGGATACTTCTAGAGGATCGTACGCTTGACGATCTCGAGATCTGACACTTCCTTGGATGAGCGAGATTCGTAAAGGGTACACATCAAGGGTAAAAGGTTTTCTCCTTGTAAATCTAGTTTAGAACTAGCATAAAACTCGTACTCGTAATGTTTTCGAAAGTTTTACTTCGCACGGATCCGGTGGCATGGGGGTTTCGGGGTTACCGTGATATGAAAAAGCAGTTTTCGTGGCCTAAAAAACCCAACAGTAAGGGTCATTACTTTTAGGATGATGAATAAAGAAGTTCAGTGGAATTTTAGTGATTTTAATAATTATTTTGGTTTACCCATTGGCGGTGCCCGAGGATTTGATGATGAAATTAGGTGGAATAAATTTTGGACATTGATAACTAGATCAAATGACCCTTATGAACCCTCTAAAGCCAAAGCATCCCGTATGCAAAACTCGACCTTTAGATACCTTTACCGAGTAATGAGAAAAATGATCTTTGGTCGAGGAGAGAGTGATGGGGTGGTTAGGAAGATAGAAGTATATTCTCTTTGGGCGATGTTAAATAAAGTTGATTTTGATTCGGGGTTTCATTTCTTGTAAACTTTGTGGAAGGCAGCTAGGGCATCTTTGGGGATGATAGTGTTTGGAGGATTGATCACCCAAGTGGCATTCAATTTGGGTTGTGAGCTTGATGGATTAGAGGTGATTCATGGAAATGGTAAGATCGATATCGATTCTTGTCTTGCTATGAGGAGATTTGTCGGGATGAGAATGAGTTTGCTTTCCCTAGAACCAATGGTTTTCCATTACCCCTTCCTTGCCTCGAGCGCACTTCAGTTCCCAACCCCGCGAATTGGGTGATCACTGATTTACACCCCAAGAATGTACCCTCCCTTGTTGAAGAACCCGAGTACCACCAAGACCCCTTATCATCAGGGTTCCCATAGCCTTCCGGACATCCGGACCCTCCTCGACACTCTTTTGCATATGGCACGGGACCCTCTATTTTTTATTTTTCTTACTTCCATACCTCTTTGGATTCCCTTCATGAGAAGAAAAATACCCAACAACGATTGTTGGAGGATCGCTTCAAGTTATCTGGCGACCAATTTAGTGAGGTATAGGATCATTTTCGGTACACTAGGGACTTCTATAGTTAGGTGACAAGATTTGTTCAGGACTACAATGTTGACCAGGAGAGAATGAGAAATTTTATGGATGATATGGATATCACTAGACAACAAGTAGATGCCCTATATCAATATCATCAACACCTTGACCATCTTCCTGGTATGCCTAGATTTTCACCTGACAAACATCGGGGACACCCTTATCCCCCACCCCTGCCACCATATTGACTTCATCGGGACGATGAAAAATCTATGTCTGGGGGGTGTTGTATCTATCTGCACAACTTAAGTCGAGTCTTCGTGTTTTATTTTCTTTTTTCATTTTCTTTCTGCTTTTGCATATTTTTATTTTTAGCCTGTTTTTTGCATTTTTCTTGTTTCATGTTTTACTTTTATCTCATTTGCACTTTGCTTTGTTTATTCGCATTTCTGATTTTGAGATATATTTGAGAACATCAAACCTTCTACTTTTTCTACTACTTGTCCGATAGCAAAATGACTAGCATTTCCTTAGTTTATGAGTTATCAAGATAGTGTTAGTATGTTTAGTGTATCTCCTTTCTCTATCTCTAGTAGCATGAAATAAGCTAAGTATTGTACGGAGTTTGGTATAAGTTTTGGCCTAATCTTAAAGATCTTATTTACACTACACCTAAGTACTTAGGCTTGAATAGTAGAAATATTTTTGGAATAGTTATGATTCATCCGAATTGGTTAGTACTTGTGTTCCCATGGGGATTTCTTATTTACATTTTGGTTATTGGACAACCACGGATCATGAAAGCTCATTTGGAAAAATCTAAATCCCAACATATGCATCCCGCATGTGTTATTAGTGCTACATATGTCCAATAAAAAAATATAAATAATAATAATAATAATAATAAAAAAAAAATAGTTGTCATGTGTGGAAACTAACAATTCACCCCTTTGAGACCGAGTTAGGTTACTGGGCAAATGAATGTTATGTTTCTCTTGATTCCGAGAAGTATCATTTGAGACCTTATGTAACTTAAGAAAAATGAACCAAGCATGTGGTAGGTAAGTGCCTATCACCGGGAACATTAGGAACTCAATCGTATGATGACTTGACTAGGACAAAGAATTGAAACTTGAAAAGTTTGAGCTACTTATTGCACCGAGCACAAAGAACTTATGCTTAGGTCATACTTAGGTAACTTCACAATCATGCTTATCAATAAAACTAGTTGATAGAGTTAGGCGAATGCACTAGGGATCAAGAAACACTATCAGGTGCTCATAAACATAGTTTGTAGTGTTTTACTTGAGGACAAGTAAAGGTTCAAGTCTGGGGGGGGTGATGTGCTTAAATATTATGATGATTTATGCATGCTTTTACACACATTCACTTGCTTTATACGTATGTATTCTTTGTATGCCTCTTTTATCGTATATTCATCATATATATTCTTTTGTATGGATATCTGCTCTTTGTTTGGTTTTGTGTTGACAGGGACAACTTTCAGAGCGAAAACAACATTTGTTGACGCACCTAGCGAACCAGAGAACACGACTGTGCAAACTGCACGGTCGTGGACCCCATGACTGAGGCCAAGCAACAAACTACCGTACGACCCTGCACGACCATGTCACCCAGAACCGAGCCCCAAAATCACACGGTTGTGTCAATTGGCACGGCCGTGCAGCGCATCCAGAGCCCAGTTAGGGCACGACCATGCCATCCTTGCACGGTCGTGCCGCCGCGCCGTGCCCTAGTCTATAAAAGGGGTTTTAACCCCTTTTTTCAAGGAGAGAGAGCCAGGAGGCGAGCCATCAAGAGGAGTTTCATATTGGTGCCATTCCACACCATCCAGGACATCGATTCAATGACCTTTCATCACCACCTCAACTCCAGAACCAAAGGATTGGATCTGGAGATCACTCATCGTCATTGGATAAGCATACTTCTTCCTTCTCTCTTCATTTTTTAAGGATTGTATGTTTAGTTTCTCTATGTCTTCGGGTTCCTCTCTAGCATCTATGGAGTAGAGTCTTTGTTTTAGGACGAGGGAGTAATTGTGGATTGGTTTGATGTAAAACTCATATCATGTTTATATTCATTGGATGATCTCGCTTGCTTTGTTTCAATGCCTCGATTTCTTTGTCATGTTGATTGATTATGTAGGAATTGCCAACCTCGTAGAGGGAATGCCTTAGATCATACTCCCTTGGGCCCTAGTGACAGGGGTAACCCGTTCACGGACATCTAGGGTACTTCTTCAAAGGGAGAGGTGACTCCTTCGCAAGGAAGTAAGAGACCAAACCTAGCTTCTTATTTCTATTTTTGATAATAATGGCTCATAATCACAAAAGAAAGAATATTCCCCATATCAATGCCATTCAAAATGTTACTTATACAAGAATTACAATCACAAAAGAAGAAACATATCTCATGTTCAAATAAAATTTATCCCAATACAAATAAACAAATAAACTTCATTTACAACTAATGAACAATAGTCAAAAAACTAGAAACTTGTGATGGTGGTTCATGCCATGTAAGATTGCACTTAATTATTGTAAACCCAAGTCCTATCACAATCTTTAACTTGTAGGATTTCATTGGACTCCTCTTCCTCACTTGTTGATTCTTTCATGCCAACCTTTTTCAATATTGTTGATCATCAGTTCCATAATAAATCCAGTCTTCCCCACACCAGCTCTATCAAAACGTCCAATCTTTCCACCCATTATAAAGCACTAGGAGATCAACAACCTATTGATATCAAAAGAAATACGCTATTATATGTATGAAAAAACTTGTCCTGGAAGAATAATAAACACACATATGTTTTTATAACAGCTACCATATGTGTGCCTTTGTTATTCTTTCAGAGTTGTGAATGGTTCCACAATTTAAAAAGTATACATAAATTTGAGATTTTATTTCTGAATACACAAATATATGATAATTTAGGTTTTACCTTTATGTTCTGCATCAGTTGTTAACCTTGTGTCGTGCAACACCGAAACAACTTCTAAGTAAATTGCAAGTGCTAACAATGCACAAAGCACAATCTAAAGTTATAGAAATAAAAAAAAATCATAAGATCTTGTAAAAACAATCATATAAATAAAAGAAATATTTATCATATCTTGTAAAAACATGCAAGCTATTTATGATCAAAAGAGACAAGTTTCAAAATCTTGGAGAATTCACTTCAGCAAGTTGAAACTGGAACCCGTCGCTAATCCTGTCTGGTAGGATTGGATGGACTCTGGTTAACCTAGAATTGTCACAAGTTCAACTTGGAAAGAATAGTCAGACCTCCAAGTGAAACCACAGTCTAGATTTTTCAATACAAGGGTCCTAACAATTTAAAGAATAAACTCATTGAAAGAAAAAAAAACACACCTTTTGGTTAAAATTCCATCTCCCCCTTGATGGAATAAAGTCCTCTCCATTGCCAACTCTCAGCTGCAACATTTTCTTTAGTTGTCATAAATAACCTCAAATAATACGTAAAAGTATAAATACAAAACATAAAACCATACCCGGGGAGGCTGTAATACTATGCCTCCTACTCGAGTAAAAGCAGTGACAATGCTAACGCCACATGCATGTAGGAGTGGGTTAGGATCATAATTATTGAACCTCAAAGCCTGATAACCCAAGGATAAGCATGAAAAAATAGCATACAAGTCATACCAACAAAACCAATCTTAAAGATCGGCACATACCTCATTAAGGACACTCATTCGTTCTTGAGGCTTCAACCTTGACTATTCCACCATGGAAGCTCATGGAAATGTTGACAGCGATTTGGTATATCTTTGTAGTGAAACTAAGGAGCATAGCTGAATAGTTTGGCAAATTTGTCAGGATAAAAATAAAGGTTCTTGCAAAAAAAAATTTTAAAAAAAAAGTGAAGTAGAATGAGTTCAAAACCCTCAAGGGGCACATATGATGGTCTTTTTGGTTTTCTATCATTTAAGCAAGGAACATCAACAGAGTAACACAATTGAATTCTCCGTTGTCACACAAAATAATCATAAACAATTACTTCAATTGTATTTGAATTTTCATTTCCATTTCTCAGTCTTAGAGTGAATTTGAAATGTTAAAATAAATATAAAAAAATAAAATCATAAAGATATTTCTTGATAAAATTACTTATCAAACTTTAGTGGCTACCACTCATGACTATAAAGTACAACAATAAAAATCATATTAAAGGGAGGAAGCAAGACCAATTCCAACCTTGAGGCAAATACAATACTGATCCTGTCTGAGAAGCCTGACAAAACGGAAAGCTGGGAGAAAACCTACTACTGATGAAGAATAATACTTGTAGAATAATGACCCGATAAACCCAAAGTGGATCTGGGAAAATGAAGTTAAAGAAAGCCCTCCTCGTGCGAAGATCCAAAGACGAAAGGAAAGCTTTAATGAATAAAACCAAGATCTGGAGCTTCCAAAGCTTCATATGCACAAGAGACCAACCAACACTATTGTCAGTGACCTAAGACCGGGGTGGGAATCCCTGACTAGGCCCTCCGACGCTCAAGTCAGTGATCTCTCTTAGTGTGGAAGAAGGAAGAATAAGAAGATGAACAGTAACTGAAAACTAGGGTTGTGAGTGTGAGCATCAACGTGAACCTACCTGGCCAACGGAGAGGATTCCCCTTTTTATACCACTTCATATAACCTCTGTAGTCATGAAGTGGACCCCGATTTGTTAGAGTTTGTTATGAGATGGCGTAAGCCCTGTACTTGCATAAAATAACTTTTAAGGAATCTTTTTTATACCCCAGATGTACCTTCATTGTCGTCTAGTACCTACAGAAGAATCTAGAAATATACTTCCTGCCAATTAGTGAACCTGTTATATAATCACATACCATAGATATCTTTATTAAACTACTTATGAATATTCTAGATGTATTTGCTCATGCCCTGTCTTTATTATGTTATAGACAGCCCGATATGGTACTATGCCCTGTATCGGCCGAAGTTGAACCCAGACCATGTTCGGTCGGTTTATTACTACCATTCAACTAATCGTTCAGTAATATACTACAAATTCTGTAAAGCCATAGATCTTTTTGTTAGTTAGAGCCCTAGAGCCAATAATTTGATGATTGTTGTATGGACTCATTGTATCATATTCTTCTATATATAAATAAAGGCATTTCTTTTAGTTATTATACTTACTTGTATTGGTGCCAACTAACTAAGTATAATAGCGTCCTTGAGTAGAAGGTTCTTACCTATATCAATCGATTGGTTAAATCGATAGTGAGATGATATAGGGAACACTACTCTTAATCATTCCTAGTTGAGTATTAACATTCAGGGACAATGTTAATGCAATGAGACTAGCATATAGGTCAACTCGATGACTTGATCTCACAAGTCATGGATATGGAGATATCAAGTTGACACATGGGTATGCATTGGAGAATGTATACTGAATGACTCGCCATGAGAAAGTATCATGGATCGTTATATGAGTATCATATACTTTCTCATGTGGCTATTAGTATGACTACTAGTCCTTGGACCTGAAGTCACCATAGTTCCCAATATAAGGAGTTACGTACTTTGACTTCGTCAAACGTCACCCGTAACTAGGTGGACTATAAAGGCGATTACTGGTTATGTAACAAATTATGCGGAGGGATGTGAGTGATGTAGATGGGATCTATCCCTCCTATATGACGGGAGAGACATCGATATTCTTGAGAGAGTGAGACCACTAAGTGCATGGTCATGCCCAAATGAGTCAATATGAGATGTTGAGCTCATTTGATTGAGTGAGTCTACTTGGAGCTCAAGATTTAGATTGATTAGAGGATGACACGGTCTATGCCTCACATTGATCAATCTAGATGTCAAGGATAGAAGGGCACTTGTCATATATTGTGAAGAGTCACAATTAGTAGTCACAAGGTGATGTTGGATCTCAACATTCTTGTAACTTGGGTAGTAATGATGTGTTGCTAGATACCGCTTATTACTTATGCTTCTAAATAGGTTTAGGAGCATTGCCAACGTTACAAGAACCTATAGGGTCACACACAAAGGACAATTAGATGGAGATTAGGTTCATTTGATGAACCTAAAGGATTAGGTTCATGTGAGGAACCAAATTGGATTAAGAGTAATCCAAATTAGACTAATTGAGTTGGACTCAATTTGGTTCATGTATTAAATGAGTCTAATTTGGACTTAGACTCATTGAATCAATTTAATTCAATGAATAGGGATTCATTAAATTAAAATTGACTTGAACCAATGGTTAGATTAGATCAACCAAGGGAGAGAAGTGGTCAAGTTTGACTTGACTTGAGAGGAAGATGAAGGGTCAAGTTTGACTTGACCATTTGCCACCTCATTGGTGAGTTGGCATTAAGTGGCTAATGGTGATGTGCCACATCATCAAAGCTAGCACATGTGTGTGCCACCTCATGAGGGAGATCAAGAGTTTTTTACTCTTGAAATTTCATGGAGTATATAACCCCTCATGAAAAGTGGCCGGCCACTTTTAGTGCTTGTGGAGTTTCAATTTTGCTTTTGTAACTCCATCTTCTTCTTCCTCAAGCTCTTTCTTCTCTCCCTCTCCTCCTCTTTGGATGAATCTTTCAAAGGGTGCTAGCACACCTTTTGTTAGGTTTCTCCATCATTTTTTCGTGTGGATACACATAGAGAAGTATCTACTTTGATACTTTCGAGATCCGGTGAACCTTGGATGAGCGGGATTACGCGAAGGGCTTCACATCAAGGGTAACCTCTTCATCTTGTAGATCTAAAGTAGATCTAGGATTAGAAATCTCACACTCGAAGTTTTACTACTTTTATTCTTTGCACGGATCCGGTGGTGGGGGTTTCGGGGTTTTCGCAACGTAAAAAATGGTTTTTGCGGCCTGAAAAACCCAACAGTGGTATCAGAGCCACGTGCAAAGCGAGTATGAGTTTTAATTTGTATTTTTATGAAAATTACAGATCTATAACTTTCTGTGAATTTATGTTTTTTATAGTTTTTATGGGTATTTTTCTCGTAGAAGCGAAGCACAAGTGTTTAGACACTTGTAGGCTTCGACTACCGAGAAGATTTTTCCAAAACGGCAAGGTTTCACCCCAAATCATTTTGGGACAGTAGACTAAGGCACTGTAGGATCGCTTAGGAACACTCGCGATGGTTATATCGCGGGTAGGGGCGCTGCCCCTGACCCCGCAAGGGGATTCGTTCCGCGATTGCGCCCGAAAATCGCTAAACGGGACCGCCGGGAATTTTTACTCATAAAAATTGTAATATAAATTACATAAATTTATAGAAATTACATAATTTATAATTATATATTATTTTGTGATGGTCATGGCCCAAAAGACCCAATTAGAATGGAAATTCTGTGTTCTAATTCATATTATGGCCTGCATGCCATTTTCTGTGATGTGCGTGTTGTATGTAATACGCGACCTGCACGTCGTACCTTTCCTATTTTTATTTCCTATTGTAAATTAGTTTAGACTCGAATGTAACTCGAGTTTCACTTTTGTAATGTACAAAATGGAGCGGTGGAAGGTCCACTCAAGACGGAGTTACGAGGAGGGCGCGAGCAACACAAGGTGGTCAAAGGAAGGAGCTTGAGAAGCTGTTGACCTTAGGTTGACCATCCGATCTTCTCATTGGCTTGAGAAGATCGTAGTAGGGTCATGACTAATCACAAAATATTTAATTAATTGCTTGTGTGTGTATATATGTGATGCATGCATCCCTTATTACTTTGCTCCCAAGAATATATACATTCTCCCAAGTCCTTCATATCGAATTGTTTGGACAACCATACCCTTACTTCTGACAACACTTTGATATTGTTTCCAACTACCAAAAATGTTATCTACGTATAGTACAAGAAATACCACCACATTTCCATCACACTTTTTGTATACACAAGACTTATCCGGTTACTAAATAAATCCATAGGTCTGGATTACTTTGATAAACCGGATGCTCCAAGACCTTGAAGCTTTGCCTCAGTCCATAGACTGATTGAGCTCACACAAGATGCTCTTTTCCCTTTGCAATGATCCCTTCTGGTTGCTTTATATAGATGCTTTCTTCAAAACTTCCATTAAGGAATGCTGTCTTGACATCCACTTGCCAAATAGATAAAAGAATCCTGATAGACTTAAGCATGGCTACCAGTGAAAAAGTTTTCTTTTTCATCAAGCCTTGCTTTGAAAGTTTCCACCTTCCTGTCTATCCATCTTTTCCTATTGTAGACCTATTTTCACCCAATGGCTTTTACACCATCTGGTGGTTCTATAAGCTTCCAGATTTTATTAGAATACATATATTCTAATTCTGTATTCATTGCTCTTTGCCAAGATGTTGCATCTTTATCTTGGAGTGTTTCATCATATGTCCGGGATCAAGCTCATGTTCATTTGGGATCAAGTCCAAAGATTTTTCCAAAACATGAATCTTTTTGTTTGACAGCCCTCCCACTACGATGATGCACTGTCTATAATTATGTATCAATTGTGATACGTGTTGCAGTTTCTTGTGATATTTCATCTTGTACAGTTGGTACTAGATTAGACGTGTCTTTTATTAAGAACAAATTTATTTATGGGCTTGTGGTTCATTATATAGTCTTCTAAAAATCAGTCATTGATGCTAACAATGACCTTCTAATTTTTTAGACTATAAACCTACTTTCGTTTCTCTAGGATAACCCATAAACAAGTGAATTCCTATCCAACTTATTATTTTCTCTCTTCAGCATATGTGTTGGACTACCCGAATCCGAATATGCTTCAAAATAGGCTTACGCCTATTCAGTAATTCTATATGAGTAGAGAGTTCTGACTTTGGAAGGTACTATGTTCACTTTCTTTTTCAGAGTATATCCTTAAAATGAACTTGGTAATTTTCTGAATAACTCATCATCAATCTAATTATTTCCATAAGAGTCATATACCTTCTTTCTACTACATCATTCTGTTAGGGTGTACCAGGTGCAGTTAGTTGGGAGTGAATCCCTACTTTTGATAAGTAACTCCTAAATTGTCCCAAGAGGTATTTGCCACTACGATCTTACCATAGTGACTTGATACTTTTACTTTAACATTTTTCCGCATCAGCCTTGTACTCTTTGAACTAATGAAAGCACTTAGTCTTGCGGCACATTAAGTAAATGTATTTGTATCTTGAATAGTTATCTATAAAATTGACGAAATATTCGATACTACCTCTTGTCTGGATAGTCATAGGATCACACAAATCAGAATGAACCAATTCCAATATATCTTTGGCTCCATACCCCTTACACTTAAAAGCTTCTTGGTTATTTTTTTCTTCCAAGTAAGACTCGCAGGTTGGAAAGATTTCCACTACTAATGAACCCAAAAGTTCATCAGCTACCAATGAATCCTACTCAAGTTAATATAACCTAGCCTTAGATGCCAAAGATATAATTGGTTCATTTCCGAAGGTTGCTTTCTCTTAAAGTTAGAAGATGTGTTACTAATTTCCATTTATTGCATCATGGGAGTTATTGGATTTATAAATTGCCAACCAACCTAACAGAACAGATAACTTCCCTCTTTTTCTTAATAATAACTTTGTTATTAAAAGAGGCAGAATATCAAGTTCTTTGAATAGTTTAGAAACTAAAAACTAGTTCTTTCTAAACTTGGTACGTAAAGACAATTACTTAAAATCCATATTTTATTCTTATCAAAGGATAAACATCTCCCACTGCAACTTTTACAGCAGTGCCCATGTGGACGGTGTTTTTATTTTCATTTAGTTGTCGGGTTTCCTGGAACCCTGCAATGAATTGCGGACATGATTAATGACATCTGTATCTACACTCCAGGTTCTGGTAGATAACACCACTAAACATGTTTCAACTAATGAATTAAATACACTTATATTGTTCTTAGTTCTAAAAAGACAGTCTACCTTAATGTCCAAGTCCTATTTCCAATCATTACAATTGGGACTACTAAGTCTTTTCTATAGTATAACAACTAGGGAATTGACAAACATTTTAAATCCTAAGAATCACAAAAATATTTTGTCAAGATCAATTCTTTAAAATCCCTATGAATTTTGTATGCCACGATAGTGTGGACGTATACAATCTTAAAGAGGAGATTTTATCCATTAATTTTATTATCTCGTCAACTTTACTTTATGACGAATAAAATTAATAGTTGATCTGTCTTTGATCAAATATTTGGTCAAAACTTTTTGAATTTAAAATAACATTGATTCCTCAAACAATATTATTTAAATTCACCAACACCTTAAACACCGTGAATTTTGCATGCCACGATAGTGTGGACGTATACAAAATTTAAACATTTGTAAGAGGAGGGTTTTACCCATTAATTATCTTGTCAATAAATCTTTATGACAAAATAAAATTACCTCAAACATCGTGAATTTTGTATGCCACGATAGTGTGGACGTATACGAAATCAAACATTTGTAAGAGGAGTTTTTAATTTTATTATTTTGTCAACCTATTTATTTGACAAATTAATAGTTGGTTTTCTTCGGTCACACAAATAATAGCAGTGACTCCGATGGGGAGGATACTATTAGACGTGCCTAAGTGTATACCATTACTTGACACTAAGTCCATTAATAAGATTGTGCCCCTTCCGATGGGGAAGATCACACACTCTTAATTAACTTCCTATAGTCATCCAAAATGGAAGTTTAAGCTAGTGATCTGCAAACAAGCTCATCCGATATAGAGGAAGGCACTCAGAGCCAATGCGCAAGCTTGTTGCATCACTTATAAACCAGTAATGGAGACCGTGGAATTTATTAAAAATAAATCCCTCTCCCACTTAGTTATTTAAAATAAGGAATTTTGACTATGCTAGCCTACTTAACATGCATACTAACAATCACACACAGCACAATACAAAAGCAATAAATAAAAAACTAATTTTCAACTATTATGGTTTTTATCTATTGTTGTCCTCCGTGTGTCGTCATCCCTAGCTGCTGCCATCTTTGGCCACCGCCACCGGGTTTAGTTGTCGCATCCATCTTGCTCCTTGTTCCGCTGCACCACTCTGATCCTCAAAAGGTTGCACGCCTTGCAAGATTCGATCCGCGACATAAATAGAATTTTACATTTTTCGATCCTATATTCCTCGAAGGAATGTACATGTAAACTAGATCGAATATAAAATAAAATTTACATCCATCGATCCTATATTCCATAAAAGGAATGTACATGTATCTAGATCAAAAAAAAATTCCTAATAAAACTAAATACAGCTCCTGCTGTATTTTATAATATAATCATGCACACATAATAAATGCCCTTGACATGTCCAAGGGTCCAATCACACACATAAAAACTACAAGCCATAATAGTTGGATCTTGCATCCACAAAGTTAGCACATCCTACTATTAACCTGCCTAAATTATGTATGACATGTGCATAATTAAACTAATACCAAATACACAGAGGCAAAACCCTAGCTCTGATACCAATTGTAGGATCGAAAAGAATTTAGATATCTCCACAATGACATGATATTGTCCACTTTGGGCCTAAGCCCTCATGGTTTTGTTCTTGGGCTCTCCCGAAAAGGCCTCATTGTAACGACCCGCCTCCCACTGACTAAGCTGTGAGGCCGACCGTCACATTATGCTGTGCTAAACTATTCCCTGACCATCATTAAACCTAGTTGCGGAACTGTACTATTTAAAATTTTGCTAATCTATCATCATTTCTTAGTTCTACATGTGCTAAGGGGTGTAATCTAAGCTGTTGTTAATATATTTTACATCCCTCATGGTCAAGGAGCTGGACTAAAGGTTTCCCGGCTGATTTCAGGCCTCCCAATCGATCCACAGATCGATTGGAATGGTTGAATCGATCCAGTGATCGATTCAGCCGGATACTGTATGCGGGACTTGGGTTGGATCGATCCAGTGATCGATCCAGCACGCTACTGTGCTCGGGGCGATATTCTGGATCGATTGGCTGATCGATCCAGTCTGGCCAATCGATCCAGTGATCGATCCCAGAGCCTTCTGTTCGCTACAGAAATTGCTGGATCGATCGGCTGATCGATCCAGAAGCCTACTGTTCACGGAACAACTTGCCCAATCGATCAACTGATCGATTGGGAACCCTCGAATCGATCAGCTGATCGATTCGAGTTTCTGATTTCAACCAAGGGTCTGATTTCAGCACTTATTCGTGCCAAAATCACCTATAACATTTCTAACTAAATGCCAAACATTCTAACATCACAAAAATAGTATTCTAAACATGATAGGATGCTTAATTAACTAATTCATAACATTTAACATGCTAAGGTGCAAAATAACCAAATGCTAAAAAGTTCTAGTGCTTAAACAAGCTTGCTGAAATTCCCTAAGATCTCTATTCCAAGTTCCATCCACACACATCTTCGTAGCATTGCCCTCCAGCCTCTGCTAGTCCATCTTTCTTTTACTTTTATCTGTAAGCTTTCGCTTAGTAAGAAACCATCTACCTCACTAAAACATGCAATCGATGCAAATCATGCTTTGAAAACATGCTATTTAAAACACGTACTGATTGAACTAAAACATGGCATGCTATCATACAATACATAGCAATCAAAAGCTAGTCATGGCATACTATCATCTAAAGCAGGTGTAATAAAACTAAACATAGAGCTGTCATACATAATCATAAGAGAGAGCTGAACTGAGCTAATTCTAGCAAATGCTAAAATTGTACTGATTTCACCTAGCTATTCTGTGGGAGTTTAAAAACTATATACATATAATAGGTGAAAATACAAAATCATGCTGCTGTTTAGGCCCGGCAACTGTACGTGCTGTGCGTGCATCCCTAACTAGACCCGAGTTTGCAAGTCCCGAATTTAGTAGGGTTACTAGGTTATCTGAACCTAGGGACGACTGTGGGAGCCCAACCCAATGGATATCTAATCCAGTACAGTGCCACTAAGAAAGTAAAATACTGAACATAAGCTAATAAATTCCTTTCTTGCTTTTACTAGGTTGTCTAAACCCAAAACTAGGTTATCTAAACCTAGAGGCGACTGTGGGAGCCCACCCATTGGACGTCTAGTCCTGTAAAAGCTGTAGCAAGACTATATGGGCTGTGAAATGCTCCTATTGCATTTAACTAAGCTATCACAATACCTAAGTTGCATTTTAGCTGTGCTAGTAATTTAATCGAACACTTAGTATGCACTAATTCGCATCCTTTGTGCCGAAAAGCTATATACTACTAACTAAATCATGGAATTCACACGGAAGCTACTTATACTGCAGGTGAGGGGTTTCTTACCTCCTGTTCGGATTTTCTTACGATTCTAATCGCTAGATCTCCGGAGGAGACGATCCTTTCAACGATCTTCTCGCGTCCACGCGTTCCTCTCGCGGAGGGGAGCGTCCTCGTGTCGAAGTCATCGCCGGAAGGTGCCCTTTGGCGGAACCCTAGCCTTCCTTGTGGTTGGCACCGAGAGAGGAAGAAAAGAGAGGTGGGCGGCGGTGAGGTTTTGAGGAGAGGAAAAATCACGATCCAAATAACCCTTCACTTAATTATTTCTTATTTATATTAAGTGATCTAATTCGCCCCAACTTCAACTTAAATAAAATTGATTCCCTTTCCTTTCAGCACGGCCCTGCTGGGTTCACTTGGTTACCATGGTTCACCATAAGCCATAGGACTCAATAGGTCTCGGGTTCAATTCCCGCGTAGGCTATTTTCGTTTTCTATTTATTTTTGCTACTTCCGCTGCTCTAAAAATTCTATAAAAATATCCTAAAATTCCAGAAAAATCATAAAATATTTCTAAAATAATTTTGAGAATTTTCGGGCATTACAATCCCCCATACCTTATAAAAAGTTTGTCCTCGAACTTAGAATAACTCTGGGTACTTCTGTCTCATACTGGCTTCTGTCTCCCAAATTGCCTCTTCTGCTGTGTGACTGTGCCAAATAACTTTGACTAATGGTACTTCCTTGTTCCGAAATTTCTTAACTACTCGGTCTATTATCTGAATAGGCCGACTGTCATAGCTAAGGTCTTCGCAGATTTGTACCGACTGGGGCTCAATCACCTGGGTGGCATCTGGGATATGCTTCTTCAACATAGAGACATGAAATACGTTGTGGACAGCTGACATTTCCTGGGGTAGCTCTAACTCATATGCTACCTTGCCCACTCTTCTGCTGATAAGGTATGGTCCCACATATCTGGGACTTAGTTTGCCCTTCTTCCCAAAACGCATTACTCCCTTCATGGGAGCTACTCTGAGGAATACTGAATCCCCAACTGAGAACTCTAAAGGTCTGCGCCGTGTATCAGCATAGCTTTTCTGGCGGCTCTGAGCTGTCTCTATCCTCTGGCGGATCTGCTGTATAGCTGCTGTGGTATCTGCCACTAGATCTATCTGAAGTTCTAGTTTTTTCTGTTCACCACTCTCACACTAGTAGATTGGAGATCTACACCTCCGCCCGTAGAGAGCCTCGTAAGGTGACATGCCGATGGTGGCCTGATAGCTGTTGTTGTATGCAAATTCTGCTAAACTCAGGTATTTGCACCAACTTCCTTTGAAATCTAGGGCACATGCTCGGAGCATATCTTCAAGTACCTGATTTACCCGCTCCGTCTGTCCATCTGTTTGAGGATGGAAAGCTGTGCTGAACTTTAACTTCGTGCCCAAAGCTGACTGTACACACTCCCAGAAGTGTGATGTGAACCTACTGTCTCTGTCTGATATAACGGTTCGTGGGACTCCATGTAGTCTAACGATCTCCTTGAGATACAACTGTGCTAGCTTTTCCATGGAGTAGGATATCCTGATTGCTAAGAAGTGGGCTGATTTAGTCAACCTGTCGACTATTACCCAGATGGTATCAAAACCATTCGTGGTTCTGGGTAGTCCCACTATGAAATCCATGGAAATGTCTTCCCACTTCCATTCGGGTATCTGAATGGGCTGCAAGACTCCTCCTGGTCTCTGATGTTCTGCCTTAACCCTCTGACAGGTTAGGCAGATAGTGACATATCGAGCGATGTCTCTCTTCATCCCAGGCCACCAAAAACGTTTCTTCAAGTCCTGGTACATTTTGGTGGAGCCAGGATGCATCGCATAAGGAGTCTTGTGAGCCTCATCTAAAATCTTCCTGCATAGTTCCTCCTGATCTGGAATGTATAATCTGTCACCAAAGTATAATACCCCGCTATCTGATATTCTGAACTCTCCACCTTCTGATTCTGCTATACCTTGCTTTATTTTCTGAATTTCAGGATCCTGTTCCTGAGCTGTCTGAATGTCACCAAGCAAGGTAGACTCTAATGTCATAGTAGAGAGTTGTCCAACTATGAGTTCGAGACTGAAATCTGGGATCTCTTTCTGTAGGGGCGGTGACATGGCTGCTAGTGATAATAAGGTAGCACTGGACTTTCTGCTAAGTGCATCTGCTACCCTATTTGCCTTTCCTGGGTGGTAGAGGATGTCTATATCGTAGTCCTTGACCAGTTCTATCCATCTGCGTTGTCGCATATTCAGATCCTTCTGAGTGAAGAAGTACTTCAGACTCTGATGATCCGTATACACTCTGCACTGAGCTCCATACAAGTAATGTCTCCAAATTTTGAGGGCGAACACCACTGCTGCAAGCTCAAGGTCATGAGTGGGGTAATTCCTCTCATAATCCTTGAGTTGTCTGGAGGCGTAGGCGATTACCTTGCCATCTTGCATCAGCACTGCTCCTAGTCCCAACATAGAGGCATCACTATATATATCAAAGCTATCTGTGTTCTCTGGTAGAGTCAGAATAGGTGCACTGGTCAATCTCCTCTTTAGCTCGCTAAAGCTGTTCTCACAGTCCTCTGTCCACTGAAATTTTCTGTTCTTTCTGGTAAGAGCTATCAGTGGGGAGGCTATCCTGGAGAAGTCCTCTGCGAATTTTCTGTAATAACCTACTAATCCCAGAAAGCTCCTGATCTCACTGGCATTCTTGGGTCTTTTCCAGTTACTCACAGCTTCTATTTTACTGGGGTCTACCATGATACCATCCTTTGAGATGATGTGACCCAGGAAGGACACCTGATCTAACCAAAATTCACATTTCGTGAACTTGGCGTACAACCGGTTCTGCTGGAGGGTCTGCAGTACTATTCTCAGGTGCTCTGCGTGTTCTTCCTGAGTTCCTGAATAGATAAGGATGTCATCGATGAATACGATAACGAACTTATCTAAGTACTCTCTGAATACTCTGTTCATGAGGTCCATGAAAGTAGCTGGAGCATTTGTCACGCCAAAGGGCATGACTACGAACTCGTAATGTCCGTATCTAGTCCTGAATGCTGTCTTGGGTATATCCCCTTCTTTAACTTTCACCTGATGATAACCTGACCTGAGGTCTATCTTAGAGAACACTGCTGCTCCCTTCAGCTGATCGAATAGGTCATCTATTCTGGGAAGAGGATACCTGTTCTTAATGGTGACTTGGTTCAGTGCTCTGTAATCTATGCATAAGCACATGCTCCCGTCCTTCTTCACGAACAATACAGGCGCTCCCCATGGTGAGTGACTAGGACGTATGAAGCCCTTGTCAAGCAGCTCCTATAGTTGCTCATAAAGTTCTTTCAGTTCTGCTGGAGCCATGCGTTAAGGTGCTTTGGAGATAGGATTTGTACTGGGAATGAGTTCTATCTCAAATTCGATCTCCCTGTCTGGTGCTAGGCCTGGTAACTCTTCAGGGAAGACTGCTGGGTAGTCACGTACGACTCGGACCTCTGCTAGCTGTCGGTCCTTGTCCTGATCGATACTGACTACATGTGCTAAAAATCTCATACATCCTGAATCCATTAATCTCTGTGCTTTCATAGCGGAGAGAAACTTTTTGGCCTTTCTCTTGGGTTCTCCGATGAACTCGAACTGTGCTTCTGCTTCAAGTTGGAATACGACTTTCTGTTTACGGCACTCGATGGAAGCACCGTATCTGATCAAGAAGTCCATTCCGAAGATGACATCGTAGTCAGTCATATTTAGCACTATCAGATCACAAAAGAGTTCTTTGTCTGCTATAATGACTGGTACTGCTCTGCTATAATGTCTTCTATCCATCTGCTTGTCTGCTATAATGACTGGTACTGCTCTGAGCCATAATTTCTCCTGAAGGTAATGTCGTCAGAAACTGACTACTGAGTACCTCTGGGGGTATCGCTAACTTCTCGACAAATGCCCTGGATACATAAGAATAGGTTGCCCCAGTATCGAATAATACAGTTGTACTTTGCTGTAAAATACTAATCTGAACTGTAACAACTTTCGAGGCATTCGCTACGTCTTCTCTGGTTAAGGAGTAGATCCTTGCATTCGTCATAGCTGGAGGGGCTTCTAGTCTGCCCTAGCTGATGTGTGGACCATCTAGAGCGGCCTGCATCTGATGTAACTGGGCTGGCTGGCCTCCATACTGAATCGGCTGTGGTGGAGGAAAACTAGTCTTGTTCGGGCACTGCTTAGCCATATGCCCTTCCTGTCCACATTCAAAGCATCCTTGGGTGCCCTTACGACAAACTCCAGGGTGGAATTTCCCGCAAGTAGCACACTTTAGGATAACTGGGCTGTTTGCTAGCTGGCCCTCCATTTAGGTAACTCCCTGGCTTGCGCTTATTGCTAGAGTTCCCTTTCTAATTGGAGCTGTGGCCCTGTTGTTTCTGAGTGCCTGAACCTCCTTGGCCTTTAGATTCTGTGAGAACTTGCTTCTGCTACTTAATATTGTTCTGGTAGTGCTCGATGGTCAGAGCACTGCTGACTAGTTCTTCGGTGGTTTACGACCTGTGAACGCCACCAGCCACGTTCATTGCTATTCCGGCCTCAGCATCTTGAGCATCAACCGGACTCTTTCTTTCTCTGTGCTGACTAGTTCAGGGCATAGACGAGCCAATCTATTGAATTTCTTCACGGCTTCCTCAACTGATAGGTTGCCCTAACGAAACTCAGTGAACTCGTCGTAGTGGCAATTGGTGACCCGCATGTGAAAGAATTCTTCAAAGAACTCCTTCTCGAAGTCTGCCCATGTCATCTGGTTCACTGGGCGCTTCGCTCTAATTCTCTCCCACCACATACGTGCATCTCCTTTCAAGCAGAAGGAGGCGCACTTCACCTTCTCATGTTCTGGCCAGTCTAGAAGCTCCATCGTACTCTCCAGTGTCTTGAACCAGGCTTGAGCATCCCATGGTTCACTGGTGCCTGAGAAGTTCTCGGGCTTGACTCTCTGCCACTGGATCAGATAGGCTTCTCTCTTTGCCTCTACTGCTGCTGGGGCTACTGGTGCTGTAGGCTGGACTGGTGGAACCTCTAAGACTACTGGTGTTGCTACGTTTGGTTCCGGGGTGACTGTGGGAGTATTCTGCTGATTAGCCTTTAATGTGGCTATCTCCTGTTGCTGTTCAGCTAACTGCTGCTGTAACTGAGCCACCAATGCTGTCAGGTCTGTGGGAGGCACTGAACTACCTGCCTCATGCTGGGGCTCAGTAGCTGGTGCCCTTCTAGCTGGGCGTCCTCATGCCATTCTAGAGACATAGAGGATATATATAACTAATACAATCATAACTGCATATCTATGGTTATCATGTTAGGTACTATCATAAAAAGAACATGCTTCATTTACTTCTAACATGAAAATAGTAAACAAAAATAAGGTGAGAGGTGTTCTTACTTGGAAGCTGCAGGTTCAATGCTGATGTGTGTGTAGGAAGTATGGAAACTACTCTGATACCACTCTGTAACGACCCGCCTCCCACTGACTAAGCTGTGAGGCCGACCATCACATTATGTTGTGCTAAACTATTCCCTCACCATCATTAAACCTAGTTGCGGAACTGTACTATTTAAAATTTTGCTAATCTATCATCATTTCTTGATTCTACATGTGCTAAGGGGTGTAATCTAAGCTGTTGTTAATAAATTTTACATCCCTCATGGTCAAGGGGTTGGACTAAAGGTTTCCCGGCTGATTTCAGGCCTCCCAATCGATCCACAGATCGATTGGAATGGTTGAATCGATCCAGTGATTGATTCAGCCGGATACTGTATGCGGGACTTGGGTTGGATCGATCCAGTGATCGATCCAGTATGCTACTGTGCTCGGGGTAATATTCTGGATCGATCGGCTGATCGATCCAGTCTGGCCAATCGATCCAGTGATCGATCCCAGAGCCTTCTGTTCGCTACAGAAATTGCTGGAACGATCGGCTGATCGATCCAGAAGCCTACTGTTCACGGAACAACTTGCCCAATCGATCAACTGATCGATTGGGAACCCTCGAATCGATCAGCTGATCGATTCGAGTTTCTGATTTCAACCAAGGGTCTGATTTCAGTACTTGTTCGTGCCAAAATCACTAATAACATTTCTAACTAAATGCCAAACATTCTAACATCACAAAAATAGTATTCTAAACATGATAGGATGCTTGATTAACTAATTCATAACATTTAACATGCTAAGGTGCAAAATAACCAAATGCTAAAAAGTTCTAGTGCTTAAACAAGCTTGCTGAAATTCCCTAAGATCTCTATTCCAAGTTCCATCCACACACATATTCGTAGCATTGCCCTCCAGCCTCCGCTAGTACATCTTTCCTTTACCTTTATCTGCAGTATAAGGAAATGAAAGTATCTGTAAGCTTTCGCTTAGTAAGAAACCATCTACCTCACTAAAACATGCAATCAATGCAAATCATGCTTTGAAAACATGCTATTTAAAACACGTACTGATTGAACTAAAACATGGCATGCTATCATACAATACATAGTAATCAAAAGCTAGTCATGGCATACTATCATCTAAAACAGGTGTAATAAAACTGAACATAGAGCTATCATACATAATCATAAGAGAGAGCTGAACTGAGCTAATTCTAGCAAATGCTAAAACTGTACTGATTTCACCTAGCTATTCTGTGGGAGTTTAAAAACTATATACATATAATAGGTGAAAATACATAATCATGCTGTTGTTTGGGCCCGGCAACTGTACGTGCTTTGCGCGTATCCCTAACTAGACCCGGGTTTGCAAGTCCCGAATTTAGTAGGGTTACTAGGTTATCTGAACCTAGGGACGACTGTGGGAGCCCAACCCAATGGATATCTAATCCAGTACAGTGCCATTGAGAAAGTAAAATACTGAACATAAGCTAATAAATTCCTGTCTTGCTTTTACTAGGTTGTCTAAATCCAGAACTAGGTTATCTAAACCTAGAGGCGACTGTGGGAGCCCACCCATTGGACGTCTAGTCCTGTAAAAGTTGTAGCAAGACTATATGAGCTGTGAAATGCTCCTATTGCATTTAACTAAGCTATCACAATGCCTAAGTTGCATTTTAGCTGTGCTAGTAAATTAATCGAACACTTGGTATGCGCTAATTCACATCCTTTGTGCCGAAAAGCTATATACTACTAACTAAATCATGGAATTCACACGGAAGCTACTTATACTGTAGGTGAGGGGTTTCTTACCTCTTGTTTAGATTTTCTTACGATTCTAATCGCTAGATCTCCGGAGGAGACGATCCTTTCGACGATCTTCTCGCGTCCACGCGTTCCTCTCGCGGAGGGGAGCGTCCTCGTGTTGAAGTCATCGCCGGAAGGTGCCCTTGGGTGGAACCCTAGCCTTCCTTGTGGTTGGCGCCGAGAGAGGAAGAAAAGAGAGGTGGGCGGCGGTGAGGTTTTGAGGAGTGGAAAAATCACGATCCAAATAACCCTTCACTTAATTATTTCTTATTTATATTAAGTGATCTAATTCGCCCCAACTCCAACTTAAATAAAATTGATTCCCTTTCCTTTCAGCACGGCGCTGCTGGGTTCACTTGGTTACCATGGTTCACCATAAGTCATAGGACTCAATAGGCCTCGGGTTCAATTCTCGCGTAGGCTATTTTCGTTTTCTATTTATTTTTGCTACTTCCGCTGCTCTAAAAATTCTATAAAAATATCCTAAAATTCCAGAAAAATCATAGAATATTTCTAAAATAATTTTGAGAATTTTCGGGCGTTACACTCATCCCAATGGAGATATCTTTTCTCATAAAACCCATGATCTTTCCCATGTGTTTCCAATATGGGACTATGTTTGCAACCTTGCAACCCCAACAAGTCCGCCTTCCAATGTCCAGACTGCTTGCAAATGAAGCACTTGCCCTTTGGCTTCTTCACTCAAGTTTTTGGTCCAGTACCAAGAGACCTATTCACCTTCTTTGCTGAGCTAGCATGTTTCTTCTTTTTCTTGCCTTTCGACTTAGAAATAGAAATATTTTCAGCAAAGTGAATCTGAGAACTATGACGAAATATACCTTCTGCTGCCTGAAGTTCTATCAGAGTTCTGCCAACGTATAAGCCCTTTTGTTCATGTTATAGTTCAGGCAGAACTGCTCAAAACTTCTTAGTAGTGTTTGGAGAATAATATCGATCTGGGTTTCCCCATCGATTTCAGCTCCAAGGATTTGTATTTCGTTCAAATAAGCCATCATCTTTAGGATATGATCCCTTACGGGTTTTCCCTCTGACATGGTGGCTGTCATTAATTTTCTCATTGCCTCTTGCCTAGCAGCCCAATTCTGGTGTCCAAAGAGTTCCTTGAGATTGTTTATCATGTCATAAGCAGTTGGTAAGTCCTGATGCTGATGTTGCAGCACATTTGACATTGAAGCCAAAATATAACACCGCGCCATCTCATCTGTCTTTACCCATTTCTTATGATACTCAATCTCCTCTCCACTAGAATCACCATTAGGCACATTAGGGCAGACCTCTAACAGTACAAACTTATAGCCTTCAGCAGTTAGGACAATGTCCAGGTTTCTTTTCCAACTTATGTAATTGGGACCAGTAAGTTTGTTCTCTTTCAGTATAATAACCAGTGGGTTGAAAGTCATCCTAAGAATCACAAAATAAGTTTTGGTCAAGACTCTAAATTTAGAATAATATTGATTCCTCAAACAATAATATTTAAATTTACCAACACCTCAAAACACCATGAATTTTGCATGCCATGTTAGTGTGAACGTATACAAATTCAAACATTTGTAAGAGGATATTTTATCCATTAATTTTATTATCTTGTCATCCTAACTTTATGACAAATAAAATTAATAGTTGGATTTCCTTTTGTCATGCAAAAAATAGCAATGACTCCGTTGGGGAGGATACTATTGAATGCGTCTAAGTGTATACCATTACTTGATACTTAGTTCATTAAATAGGATTGTGCCCCTTTTGTTGGAGAAGATCACACGCTCCTAGATAATTTTCTATAATCATCTATAAAAGGAAGTTTGACCTAGTGAGGGTACAAACAAACTCATCCATTGTGGAGGAAGGCACTCAGAGCCAACATATAAGTTTGTTTGCATCACTTTCAAACCAGTAATGGAGACCGTGGAATTTATTTAAAATCTGTCTCTCACTTAGTTATTTAAGGTGAAGAATTTTAACCATGCAAGCACATATCACACACATCATAGTAAATAAAAGCAATAAATATAGAAATTAATTTTCCAACTATTATGGCTTCTTCCATTACTATCCTCTGTGTGCTACTTACCCTAGCTGCTGCCATCTTTAGCCACTGCAATCGGGCCTAATCGTCACATCTATCTTGCTTCTTATTTCGCTGCGCCTTTGGTCCTCAAATAGTACAACGCCTCGCAAGGATACGATCCGCGATAAAAATAGAATTTTACATTTATCGATCCTATATTCCACAAGGGAATGTACATGTAATCTAGATCGAAACAAAAATATAAAATCCTAAAAATAATATAGCTCCTGCTGTATTTAATACATACAATCATGCATACATATAAAATGCCCTCGATATGTCCAAGGGTACAATCACACACAATCATAATAAGTCATAATAGTTGGAGCCTGCAACCACAGAGTTAGCATATCCTACAATTATCCTACCTAAATTATGTATGACATGTGCATAATTAAACTGAAAGTCAAACACATAGAGGAAATCCCTAGCTCTGATACCAATTGTTGGTTGCTACTCGGAATATCGTACCGGTTCCCCTGTACAAAAGTTTTGTACAAGTCCTGAACCTTTCCTAACAACCTATTGTGTTCTTTAGAAATTAAATTTAGAATTGTAAACAGAACTTAACATTATTGATTCCAAATTCAACTTATCTGTTCTTAGAGGTTTAGAATTGGATTGCAAACGATGCTTAACATTATTAACCCAAATCCACCCATGTTACAAATTTGATTAAATATTTATTTCAGATATCGGCTTCCAGGTTAAACATGGGGAGGCACTAAGCCTTCTTGGGTATGGGATCATCCACCACTTCCTAGACAAAACCTTTCAACGAAATTCAATATTTAATCTCCTTATAGTAACCTTAGGTCTAACCATTAAGAACAATCGAATCACAAGATCGAAAAACAAAAGAAATACAAAATCGAAACATAAATTCGATAGCCTAGAATCGTTAGCCTCTTGTGTTTAGTATTTCAAGATCTAAACAAAAGAATAAACTAGTTATGATGCAAAAACTAATAACTAGTTATACCTTTTGTAGCTTATAGATCTCACGATCTTCTATCGTATTCCTCTTCTTATCTCGGGCATCGTGTGAGTGACGATCTACCGAGACGAGAATCCACCCAAGACTCCTTCTTTTAGACATAATTAAAACATCCTTATTTTCCTTGCCAATGACTAATAAGGAAAATTTAATTAAAATTTCCTCTTAATCCATCTTGTGGCCGGCCCCTACAAGTCCTCCAAATAAGAAAAGTTTTAAACACAAAATTAAAACTTTCTAATTTGTTTCCAAAAATTTTTTAATATAAAAATTTCTCTTTTCAAATTCCCTTCATGGTTGGTTATAAAAGGAAACTTTTATAAATTAAAATCTCTCTATTAAAACATGTGGATGATTACAAAAAGGAAAGTTTTTTCCAAAATTAAAATCTTCTTTTTAACTACAAATAAAGAAAGATATTAAACCTTTCTCTTAATCCTTTGTTGAAACTATAAAAGAAAAAATTTAATTTTAAAACTCTCTTTTAAATCATGGCTTCCATATAAGGAAAGATTTTAAAATAAAAAACCCTTTTATTTTTATTGTGGCCGGCCACCTACTTGGGCTGCAAGCTAGGGCCGACCACCACTTGAACCCATCTCTCTTTGGTTTGGTTGGCCCTAGCTTGGGCTCTAAGCTAGGATTGGCCGGCCACCTTAAGGTGGATAAGAAGTTCGGTTTAAGTGGGTATAAGACTTTATAAATAAGATGCTACGATAGGGACCGAGAGGAGAAATTAGTTTTGGTCTCCCGATGAACTTGAGCTTCCCGTGTTTGCCCCGAACACCCAACTCGAGTTCATCAATAATAACTCATACTACTAAAGAGTTATTATTGAACTACTGCACCAATCCCATATTACTATATAGACTCCTTCTTATCATAAGTGTGTTATAATCCCTGTGTTTAAGATATTGAATGTTCAATAATTAAATGAGTTACTGACAACTCACTTAATTAATATCTAACTCCAAGAGTAGTACCACTCAACCTTATTGTCATGTCGGACTAAGTCCACCTGCAGGGTGTAACGACCCACCTTCCTTACTACTCTCTAAGGTGACCGTTACTTAACTATTAACTCTACTCACTAGTGTTACTTATGCTAATATTAGCAACACTTAAATTTGTCACGCCCTCAGAGAAGTTCCTACCGAAAAATTTCTGACAGCATCTCCCTTGTACCGGTGACAATATATGCATAAATACACAAGCAAAATAACACCATCCACGCAGTTTAATAAATCAGATCATGCAAGTAATGAATAGTAGAAACATAATGACATACAACTTCTTACTCCAAAATTTTCTTATCAACCTAAATAAAGGATTAATCTAAACAAATTCTTAAACTAAGTCCCAAGGCTTCTATAGTACAAGCATCACACATCCATCCACACCTCTTTGTCGCCTTCCTTGACTATAGCTTTTCCTTTCCTTTATCTGCAGTAAGAGGAAATGCAATCTATAAGCAAAATTACTTAGTAAGCACTATCTAACTCACAAAATCTCGATATGCATGTACATATATCTATAACATAAACTAACTGAATGCTTACTGAAAACTACTCATGCTCATCTAATAGTAAAGGAATCATAACAAACTGAAATGATAAACATGTAAAGCTTCTCATGCTCACCTACTAGCAAATAACAGTAAGCTAATCTAAATAACATGCTAGCATAAAAGAAAACTAAACTTGCTTATTTTAAAACAAAGTGAAACTTATTTCATTTGTTCTAAACTTATTCTTTTATTTCACTTGTTTAAAACTTATTCTTTTATTTCACTTGTTCAAAACATATACTTTAATACTTCAAAATAATAATCAACTTCTCTTGGGCCCAGGCGTAGTACCATCTTATGCGCGTTCCCTAATAGGTTGGGGTAGCGAGCCACCAATCCTAAAAGAGCAGACCTTGGGGTACCAGGGCCAAGACCTTGGAATTGGACACCTGGATTTGTTTAACGACAACCTTGGAAGTCAGGTGCTAGCATCTTAAAAATAAAATACTTGTTATCTTTTATTACTTCTTCTTTAAATGTCTTGACATTTAAACAAGCACCTTGTGTGCCAAAATCTCTAAAGTCTTGACTTTGGGATCTACTTAAGGCCTTGGCCTTTTTCTTTCTTTTCTTTATCTTGCTTATACTTGTTAATACCTCTATTAAAAAGATGTCTCATACAAAACTGCACTAAAATGCTTATTAACTCTGCACTGAAATGCTTAACAGAATTGCATGGAAATACTTAATAGAACTGTACTGAAATGCTTATTGAAACTGCACTAATACTAAATCTACATACAAGCTTAATCAAATCTGCCTACAAACTTAATCAAAATTCTGCACTATAAGCTTAATCAAAATTCTGCACTATAAGTTTAATCAAATCTGCCAACAAACTTAATCAAAATTCTGCACTATAAGCTTAATCAAATCTGCCTACAAACTTAATCAAAATTCTGCACAATAAGCTTAATCAAAATTCTGCACTATAAGCTTAATCAAAATTCTGTTCTATGATTGAAGTTCTGCGTACAAGCTTAAACTAAATCTAAAACTTGTTGGAATTAAAACCTATATTGCATGCTTCGAATTAAAAGAACTAAACTAGCTTATTCTAAACATATGTGAAGCTTGCTGGAATAAACGGTAGCAAGGAAATATATCTAAACCTCATGTTAGAATAGAGAAACTCAAATCTGTGAACTAGAATGAGTGTAACAAGAAAATATATCTAAACCTCATGCTAGAATAAAGAACCTCAAATCTGTATACTTGAATGAAAGTAGCATATCTAAACCTCATGCTCAGATTTAACATAAGCAAATTCTGGAATTGAAACTACACTACTCAAACAATAGCGCAAAACTACAATCCGAACACTTCCAGATATCCATGCAATCTCAAACCACAAACAAAGATTTGCAAGGCTACACAACCAATTTAAGCTTACTGGAAAACTAAAACAATACCTATATAAAACTTATTCACAGCTAAGCTTTTATAAGGTAATCGTAATGTTTTAACCATGCTTCAACCGAATTGCAAAGGTAACAACAAAATCTTGGGGCTATTCTAAAAAAAATCCCTAACAATCACAATTCTTTACCACAAAATTCGGAAGCCAAAAGATAAACCACAGCATGCTACTGGAAACCAAAACCAAGGCATCTATTCTTCATGCTCAATGTTACGGTAATCAAATCCGAATTTCCAATACAAGCCTGCAGGAAACAAATCACCTACTTAACCTATACCAAACATGTCTAAATCTGATGTACTAATCATAAAGGTGAAAGGATTCAAACTACATGCTCAAGCTATACAAATCATCCTCTTTTTCCTTTGAAATACACGGCAGCAAGCACAAAACATAGCTCCTTAAAAAAATATGTTTCGAAATCAAAAATAAGAAGCCAATACGAATCCGAAGCTACTCTACTGCAGGTGAGGAAGCACTTACCTTGGTGTTCTTGGACCTACACCCAAAATCAGCCTCTAGGGTTTTGGACAGCTTAAATTCCAGCGCCTCCTTGCACCTCCGTGCTCTCCTCGACGAGGGAATCGTGAAGACGGGAAGAACTTCTCGGATTGAAACCTTGGCCTGCCACCGATACGAAGCCCTAGCTTCGTTCTTCAATTCTGCCCGAGAGGAAAACGCCGCAGACGCGAGAGGAAGAAGGAGAAAGGATTTAGGTCACGGCAGAAATCAAGCCCTAAGTTCCTCTCTTTATAACTCACATATTCTGTTAACTTCTTAAATAAATTTCGCTATCCTTTCTAAACAGCACAGCCTGCTTGGGCACTTGGTTAGCCGAATTTGCTTAAGGTTCGGGTCGGGTCGGACGTCGCGGGTTCGAATCTCGGCTGCATCCCTTTTTATACCTATTTATTCTCTGTTTTCTAACTACTGCTTAAATAAATTCCATCCCTTATTTGATTAGCATCGCCCGCTTGGGCACTTGGTCAGCCGGATTCGCTTAAGGCTTGGATCGGGTCGGAGGTTGCGGGTTCGAACCTCGGCCGAACCTCTTTAATTTTTGCAACTTCTTCCTTTTGGTAAAAATACTAAACGAACTCCAAAAATTTCTAAAAATCTCTAGAATATTTCTAAAGCATTTCTAAATATTTTTAATTACTATTAGGACTCCAAATATTAAAATTTGGGGTGTTACAATTCTCCCTATCTTATAAAAAGTTCGTCCTCGAACTTTGAATAATTCTGAATATCTCTGTCTCATACTGTCCTCACGCTCCCAAGTAGTTTCCTCGTGCTTCTGATGCTAAATGACCTTCACTAGTGGTACTCCTTTGTTCCTTAGTCTCTTAACTTCTCTGTCCACTATTGCACATATTGCATCGTACCCATTAGTGGTCCTTGGAATACCTGTTATAAACGTGGTCTGCTTGTTTGCTAGACCTCCCTCCTAGTTACCTCCCGAATTCCATTGTTCCCTTTTGTTACCCTTGCCCTTCCAGTACTACTATACTTCCTAGATATAAAAAAAAACTTGGTACGGGGACGTCCTCTTCTTGCCATCAAGTCAGGCAGAGGGAAATAAAACTTAAAATCAACACTATAATTTCTCGATATATCTTACTTAAGCATGATTCTTGACTTTTAACACATATGAGTAGGTACTTCTAAACATTTCTCTATACTGCAAGCACTAAAGGAAAAGCATAAAGAAAGTATAAATACATTCTTACTTGAAGACAGCAAGGTTGATGCTGATGCGTGATGCTGGAGAATAGGAATTGCTCTAATACCAACTGTAACGACCCACCTTCCTTACTACTCTCTAAGGTGATCATTACTTAACTATTAACTCTACTCACTAGTGTTACTTATGCTAATATTAGCAACACTTAAATTTGTCACACACCCAGAGAAGTTCCTACCGAAAAATTTCCGGCAGCATCTCCCTTGTACCGGTGACAATATATACATATATACATAAGCAAAATAACACCATCCACGCAGTTTAATAAATCAGATCATGTAAGTAATGAATAGCGGAAACATAATGACATACAACTTCTTACTCCAAAATTTTCTTATCAACCTAAATAAAGGATTAATCTAAACAAATTCTTAAACTAAGTCCCAAGGCTTCTATAGTCCAGGCATCACACATCCATCCGCACCTCCTTGTCGCCTTCCTTGACTATAGCTTTTCCTTTCCTTTATCTGCGATAAGAGGAAATGCAATCTATAAGCAAAATTACTTAGTAAGTGCTATCTAACTCACAAAATCTCGATATGCATGTACATATATCTATAACATAAACTAACTGAATGCATACTGAAAACTACTCATGCTCATCTAATAGTAAAGGAATCATAACAAACTGAAATGTTAAACATGTAAAGCTGCTCATGCTCACCAACTAGCAAATAATAGTAAGCTAATCTAAATAACATGCTAGCATAAAAGAGAACTAAACATGCTGATTTTAAAACAAAGTGAAACTTATTTCATTTGTTCTAAACTTATTCTTTTATTTCACTTGTTTAAAACTTATTCTTTTATTTCACTTGTTTAAAACTTATACTTTAATACTTCAAAATAATAATCAACTTCTCTTGGGCCCAGGCGTAGTACCATCTTATGCGCGTTCCCTAATAGGTTGGGGTAGCGAGCCACCAATCCTAAAAGAGTAGACCTTGGTCTACCAGGGCCAAGACCTTGGAATTGGACACCTGGATTTGTTTAACGACAACTTTGGAAGTCGGATACTAGCCTCTTAAAAATAAAATACTTATTATCTTTTATTACTTCTTCTTTAAATGTCTTGACATTTAAACAAGCACCTTGTGTGCCAAAATCCCTAAAGTCTTGACTTTGGGATCTACTTAAGGCCGTGGCCTTTTTCTTTCTTTTCTTTATCTTGCTTATACCTGTTAATACCTCTATTAAAAAGATGTCACATACAAAACTGCACTAAAATGCTTATTAACTTTGCACTGAAATGCTTAACAGAATTGCATGGAAATACTTAATAGAACTGTACTGAAATGCTTATTGAAACTGCACTAAAACTAAATCTACATACAAGCTTAATCAAAGCTGCCTACCAACTTAATCAAAATTTTACACTATAAGCTTAATCAAAATTCGGCACTATAAGCTTAATCAAAATTCTACACTATAAGCTTAATCAATCTGCCTACAAACTTAATCAAAATTCTGCGCTATAAGCTTAATCAAATCTGCCTACAAACTTAATCAAAATTCTACACTATAAGCTTAATCAAAATTATGCTCTATGATTGAAGTTCTGCATACAAGCTTAAACTAAATCTAAATCTTGTTGGAATTAAAACCTATATTGCATGCTTCGAATTAAAAGAACTAAACTAGCTGACTCTAAACATATGTGAAGCTTGCTGGAATAAACGGTAGCAAGGAAATATATCTAAACCTCATGTTAGAATAGAGAAATAACTCAAATCTGAGTCCTAGAATGAGTCTAACAATAAAACAAATCTAAACCTCATGCTAGAATAAAGAACCTCAAATCTGTATACTTGAATGAAAGTAGCATATCTAAACCTCATGCTCAGATTTAACATAAGCAAATTCTGGAATTGAAACTACACTACTCAAACAATGGCTCAAAACTACAATCCGAACACTTCCAGATATCCATGCAATCTCAAACCACAAACCAAGATTTGCAAGGCTACACAACCAATTTAAGCTTACTGGAAAACTAAAATAATACCTATACAAAACTTATTCACAGCTAAGCTTTTATAAGGTAATCGTAATATTTTAACCATGCTTCAACAGAATTGCAAAGGTAACAACAAAATCTTGGGGCTATTCTAAAAAAAATCCCTAACAATCACAATTCTTTACCACAAAATCCGGAAGCCAAAAGACAAACCACAGCATGTTACTGGAAACCAAAACCAAGGCATCTATTCTTCATGATCAATGCTACGGTAATCAAATCTGAATTTCCAATACAAGCCTACAAGAAACAAACCACCTACTTAACCTATACCAAACATGTCTAAATCTGATGTACTAATCATAAAGGTGAAAGGATTCAAACTACAAGCTATACAAATCATCCTCTTTCTTCCTTTGAAATACACAGCAGCAAGCACAAAACATTGCTCCTTAAAAAATATGCTTCGAAATCAAAAACAAGAAGCCAACACGAATCCGAAGCTACTCTACTGCAGGTGAGGAAGCACTTACCTTGGTGTTCTTGGACCTACACCCAAAATCAGCCTCTAGGGTTTTAGATAGCTCAAATTCCGGCGCCTCCTTTCACCTCCGTGCTCTCCTCGACGAGGGAATCGTGAAGACGGGAAGAACTTCTCGGATTGAACCCTTGGCCGGCCATCGAGACGAAGCCCTAGCTTCGTTCTTCAATTCCACCCGAGAGGAAAACGCCGCAGACGCGAGAGGAAGAAGGAGAAAGGATTTAGGTCACGGTAGAAATCAAGCCCTAAGTTCCTCTCTTTATAACTCACATATTCTGTTAACTTCTTAAATAAATTTCGCTATCCTTTCTAAACAGCACATCCCGCTTGGGCACTTGGTTAGCCGAATTTGTTTAAGGTTCAGGTCGGGTCGAAGGTCGCGGGTTCGAATCTCGGCTGCATCCCTTTTTATTTCTATTTATTCTCTGTTTTCTAACTACTGCTTAAATAAATTCCATCCCTTATTTGATTAGCATCGCCCGCTTGGGCACTTGGTCAGCCGGATTCGCTTAAGGCTTGGATCAGGTCGGAGGTCGCAGGTTCAAACCTCGGTCGAACCTCTTTAATTTTTACAACTTCTTCCTTTTGGTAAAAATACCAAACGAACTCCAAAAATTACATAAAAATACTCTAAACATTTCTAAAAATCTTTAGAATATTTCTAAAGTATTTCTAAATATTTTTAGTTACTATTAGGACTCCAAATATTAAAATTTAGGGTGTTCCATAGGGTTTACATGACAATCCTTATGAGCTCCTCTTGGGGACATCATCAACCTAGATTATAGGACACAGTTTCCTTCTATAATCAACAACACACACTATAAATAATATTTTTTCCAACTTATCGGGCCTATTGATTTATCGAACTAAATCTCACTCACTGATAAATTAAAGAAATAAATACTAAATATATGCGATTGTTATTATATCAGGATTAAGAGCACACACTTCCATAATAACAAAGGTCTTGTTCTTTTATGCAGTCAGTATAAAAAGAAACTACTTTAAATGGTCCTGCTCAATACACTCAGAGTGTACTAGTATAATTTTATAGTCAAGATAAACTAATATCAAATTACACTACGACTATTCCTATGGTTTGTTCCTATCCATCTTAGTCATTAGCTACTATTTATAATTTATAAGGAACTGATAATATGATCTTCTGTGTGTGATACCACATACCATGTTGTCTACAATATAAATTAATTGAACAATTACACTTAGCATATAAATGTAGACATTTGACCAATGTGATTCTTTATTTCAAAGTAAATGTTTACAAAAAGGTAGGCTTTTAGTATACACTCTAACAGTATATATATTAGAAAAAAATAGTCTAAACAAGGAAAAAGTTGTAAATAAATTATATTTGCACTTAATTTATAACAATGAGTAGCACAAATCAGGATGAAGCCAGGTGCGGCATAAAATTCTTCTCATTCCCATTCCACATCACTTGTGGATGTTGTTGGTCATCCCTATGAATGGAATGAAAGGCTTTATGGAAGAATTGGTAAGCATAGAGTCATACGTCAAACATCAAAATGAGGAGGAAAAAATCTCAAAAGAATAACCAAAAGATAAGGCAAATGCTTAAGATGCATGATTGAACATAGGAAAAAGATTTTACCCGATGGCAAATGCAATCATCTAGTAGTAATTCATTTAGAATTTTGCAACCAAATTGCAAACTGTTCATCTAGTATTCACATATTGGAGAATTAACTTAAGTGGATCTACCAATGTATATTGTTGATATTGAACATACTAAAAAACATGGAAGCATTAGGATATGAGAAGAGTTGATGCACTTTGTTTTGCCAAATCTAGGTTCCTAAACAGATATATTTCTTTCTATATTTGATCTGTAGCCTTCTGTACCATATTTGGACATACCAAAAGAATGCTCCAAAAAAATTCATTCTTAAAAATACTAGTGATATGCAACATATTAGGCGCATTTCACAAATTCTACCACTATGAGCAGACATCAAAACATTAAATGTTTAATCATTCATCAGGAAAAATAACAAAAATAGATGAAAAAGAATCTGTTGTTGGTATACATGCAAAGACAAAAAAATATAGCCCCTTAGGAGGGATAAGATAATGCATGACAAAGGAACATGGCAATGACTCTACAAAATGTAGTGTTTAAATCATAATGGTGAAATGAGACGAGTGTTCACCATCAGATGAACAATGTCAACAAAGAAAATTGACTAGAGCTCTATAAAGATAATATACCAACAACTGTTGGTTGGCTTCCATGTTGGTTGACTTCCATATCGTAGCTATGTGGGTGCTAGAACAAACATTTTTGACTGACCAATTTTATCCCTCTATTGTTCTCCCTTATATACAATTCTCAACTTATTTCTCCCCATTTACAGGATGGTCTAATATGAATGCACTAACCATCCAAGCTACAAGACATGCACATCCAATCATTTGATTACCAACATTACACTCCACTCTCTTAAGCCATGTATTATATCACATTCTCACTCTCAAGTTTATCTCAGATTCTAAATTACTTATGTAGAATGACAATACTTTGGTTTTAAGATTTCATCCAAGTGGAAATTCAAATTGTCGTAATTACTTTTAGATAGATACTCTTCAAGTAGTTCCAGTATGACTTGAACAAGTACTTGCTGCATCTACAAACCATATGCTCTCTTATGTATCTAACTCTAATCATGCATTGAACTGGACTAACTTGAGCCACAGAGAACCAAAGGCACACACATTCATTCCCATTCTAAAAAATACAAGCAACTTTGGTCTTTGACTCTCAAATTTTATTTACATGATAATTTAACATTTTAAAATATTTAGCAAGAGTTTGTTTTCAAATATAATGTGAATCCAATTCCATGTCCAACAATATAAAAAAAATTATAATTATTTAGCAAGGTTTTGTTTTCAAAAATAATGTGACTCCCATTTATTGTCATACGAGGTAAACATAAAAAGAGTGGAGCCATATTTTTAAATTACCAATTACGTTATTGTAAATTCTAGTAGAACTGGCTTAACTAAAGGTTTTCAATTTCTAAAAATGAATCTGGCTATATTTTAAAGAAATTGAAAGTTTATTTGGACAGAACAAAGCAAACACTGGACAACATGGCTTGGATAAATATAGTATCAATCCATTCTAAGACCAATGCATTATCAACTAAAAAGACATTCCTCAAACATCATTCAACTATAATTTGCAAATATAAGTGAAAGTGTATATGTTGGTGAATCTAGATATATTAGCAAGTATCAAAATTCAAAATATAGTAAGAATACAAAATGATGAATCATTGTCATTGAAACAAATCTACTTTAAGGTCATTCCTAGAAAGTCATATTCAAATGACCCTAAGAATAAGATATATGGATAAAAAAAAAAAACCTTAATGAGTTGTTTGTGATTGAAGGATCTGATTCTGCAAACCTGAAATGGTCACTAATTTTGATCATGCAAAGACCATGTAGTACAAGGAATTATAAACTCATCAAACCAAAAATGCTTCATTAACTAAAACAATTTTTATATATAGCCAAACAGATAGATATAAATATAGATATAGATATACATTGCTTTTAAGTATGGTTATTGACATTGACTATCATCATACAAATAAAAAAAGAAATAGATCTATTGTTAATTTTTATTGAAAAATTAGACACATCAATAAGAGTTTTTTTGAAAATAAAATTAAAATCACACTAAAATAATATAACATAAAGAAAACAAGATAAGGGATTGATTGTACAATTTTGACATCAGATTGTGGTACGCGTGGTCAACTTCCTCAACGGATGTGTTCCTCTTCAAATAAAGAACTATCTATAAATTAAAAAGAAAATACAGAAAAATAATATACAGATATTGTGAAACAATAATCTCTTGCCCCAATAAAATGATTACTTACCATCATAGTACGTAAGAGGAAAGGACTTCAGGAGGACAACTAGCTGGAAGAAGAAGCCGAGGCCCAACAAAATTAAAGGGAGCGAGTACCGCTTTATGTGAGCAAGAAATGTAGCCGTCATTATGTTAGTATTAGCTCAAGTATCAATTATAAGATGGTTGTAAATGGTTCATTTTGTATCATATATCATTATTAATAAAAGATAAAGTTGGTTATTATATTTATTTCAGTTCAGCGCCGATTGAATAAGTATAATAATATCCTTAGGTAGTAAGTTCTTATCTACAACATATCAATTAGTTGAATTGATAGTGAGATATGTAGATATATATAGAACACTACTCTAAATTGTTCCTAGTCAAGCATTAATATACAAGGATAATATTAATGCATTGAGACTAGCATATAGGTCAACGGATGACTTAATCTCACAAGTCATCGATATGAGATATCAGGTTGACACATGGGTATATATTAGAGAATATATACTGAATGACCCGCCATGAGAATGTTTCATGGATCATTATATGAGTGTCATAAGCATTCTCAGGTGACTATTGGTATGAATAATCCTTAGACCTGAAGTCACTACAACTCCCTACATAAGGAGTTATGTACTTTGGTATCGGTAAACGTCACCTGTAACAAGGTGGATAATAAAGTCGATTACTGGGTATGTAACGAATTATGTGGAGGGATGTGAGTGATGTAGATGAGATCTATCCCTTCCATATGATGGAAGTGATATCTGTGGGCCCCTTGATTAGTAGGACACAAGAAAGCATGGTCATATGCAAATGAGTCAATATGAGATATTGAGTTTATTTGATTAAGTGTGTATACTTAGAGATCAAGAAACACAAAGGTTGATAAGAGGATGACACGGTCTATGCCTCATTGATCAATCTAGATATCAAGGATAGAGGGATCAAGTCATACAAGATAATAGCCACGGACAGGTTAGGTCGGATCTTGACCTTCTCGTCACTTAGGTAGCAATGATGCCTTGCTAGATGTCACTCATTGCTTATGTATCTAAATGTTGATTAAGATACATTGCCAATGTTACGAGAACCTATTGGGTCACACACAAAGAATAAGTAGATTTGGAGATGTATTCATATGATGAATAATTGGATTAAGTCTAATCCGAATTGGACTTATTGGGTTAGACTCAATTGAATCTAATTATTGGATTAAGTCCAATTCAAACTAGACTAGAGAAAGTCAATTCAAATTAATGAAATAGTGATTCATTGAATTTGAATTGCATGAGAATTAATTGAGTAAGACTCGAATGAATTAGACTTGAGTTAGACTCGAGTGAATTAGATTTGAGTTAGACTCAAGTGAGGCTTAAAGATGATATTCATTGAATTTTGAATTCAATGATAAATGGTGACATTCATTGAATTTTAAATTCAATGAATCATTGGATTCAATTTTTCAAAATTGAATATGAAAATGAGGAGTTTCAAAATGGCCCTTAATGAAGAATGAATACTCATTAAGGCTCATTAATGGAGTTAATGAGCATTAAGTATTTTTATTAGATGAAAATACTTAAGCTAATTTTACTCTCATTTTTCTCACTTCTTCATTATCTCCTCCCTCTCTTCTCCTCTTGGTTGAATCCTCCTTCAAAGGTTGTTAGCACAACCTTAGGTGGTAGGCATCTTCACTTAGTGAGTTTCTAAGACAAATGAACCCTTGTTCGTGTGCATACCATAGAGGCGTGAGCGTGTGTTTATGTTGAGATCCGAGCTGTTGGGAGTCCGTGAGCACGCAACAAAGGTATACTTTATCATGTTCTTAGATATAAACTTAGTATATAATTTTGTTTCCCTTCGCATGAATCTTCTGGAGGAAATATGTTTTTCCGCTGCGCGTTTGCGTGTTTAGAAACATATTTCCTTACACATCATGCAAAACGTACTGAACTACTATCTATCGTGCATTAAAAAAAAACTTCATAAGAGTATGTTCACAATAGAGACTGTAAACACCAGGAAAGATCGCTCGATCGTTAACGTCCTCTACCTCTCTTCAGAAATCAGGCCCTATTTCACTCTAAACGCACGCAAAAAACCTCCAAGCTCTCAGGATCTTATCAAGAGGCAATATAACCTATTATCAACCAAAACAATGGAACCGTGATTCCAACATTCTTGTAAGATTCTAATTTAATAATCATGCACGAAACGAATCTCCAATATGAAAAAGTTATAAAACCTAAATGAAAAGGAGAAATTTGCCTTAATGATCAAAGCCTCTAAGTTGTATATGTAGCGCGTCTAAGAAGCCCAACACACAAATCCTATAGAAACAACAACAATAAAAAGAAATAAATTTATAAACCAGAAAACATGGCATATCAGTGAAAAGAATTAGTATAGATATAAAAGAAACTTGATAGTTCAAGGAATACATAAAACCTACTTAGCAACAGGAAATAACAACTCCTCAATCTAGCAAACAAAAATGATAAAATCAACTCAGAGTAGTGTTTGAGGAAATTCATCAAACACATTGCATGCATCAATTAATTAATACTTGCAATCAAGAGATCAAGAAGATGAAACTATCAAAGATGAGGAAGGACTTCAGTAGCGACGATGGATAAAGAAAAAATTATTGGAATGTGAAGAAGGACTCTAGCGGTGGCAGTGAATGCTAGACCGGAGATGGATGAAGGAAAAACTACCGGAATGCGAAGAAGGGCTCCTCTTCTCACCCAAAGGGAGGAGTTGGAGGAGATGCGATGTGGTTGGACGGAGAAGCAAGGGCGTCGTGTGTTGATCCTGATCAGGAGAGGAAGGGGCGTCGATCTAGGAAGGGGAAGAGGGAGATAAGACTGAGAGAGATGGTCGGACGACCAACGGCGAGGAGGAAAGTGGTGGTGGCGTCGCAACGGTATATGGTGGACGGCGCAATATAGGTTTGGGTTTGGAGGGAAGAGTGAAGTGTTGTAAATTTTGGCTAAGTATTGGTGGGAAAATTAAATTATTTTATTTTGGTTCATTAACACCATTTTTAACAATATTTTTTACTATTCAATTTTGTAGATGGAACAAGGAAGCTATCATAGACACCGGGTTTTAAAACCCGCTGTTAAAATCGGTGTCTATTAACGAAAAAAGGCGCTCATAGACATTGGCTAAAACAACTGATGTCTATGAGCGAAAATCTGTGCTCATAGACACCGGTTTTTGGAAAACCTGGTGTAAAATACTCAAAGACATCAAAATTTGCTTAAAACCATTGTTGTTCCACCGATGTCTATGAGGGATTTTCTTGTAGTGGATGCTCTTTTCCCTTCGCAATGAATCCCTCTGGTTGTTTTATATAGATGTTCTCTTCAAGACTTCCATTAAGGAAAGCTGTCTTAACATCCATTTACCAAACCTCATAATCCATATGAGCGCCAATAGATAAAATAATTCGGATAGACTTAAGCATGGCTATCGGCGAAAAAGTTTCATCATAATTGATTCCCTCTTTCTGAGTATACCCCTTCCCAACAAGTCTCACTTTAAAGGTTTCTGTTGGTGCGAGAAGCATCCGATGATCGAACCTAAGTTTTGATAATGGCAAAGAATTCAAAGTTAAGATGTGTGGTGATCTAATGGTCTGAATGAGATTGCAGGAAAGCCCTAACTGTGGTTAGGCAAGGTAAAAACCCTAGGAGGTGGTAACCCTAGGTCATAGGGGGTGGTAATCCTATGCGGAAAGTCTTGGTGGGTCGAGTGCTTCAGGCAAAAATCCTAGGGGGGGTAACCCTAGGTGGAAAGTCCTGGTGTCGCGAATCAAGTGAAAGACTGGATCAGCCGAGAAGCGGAAGTCCAGCAGAAAGTCCGGAAGCATCGAGCACCGAGTAAAAGTCCAGTCGATCTAGAGGATCGCACTGGCAAACAGGTAAATCTCCTGAGTGGAGTAGGTGAGGACGCGTTCCCCGTAGAGGGAACAGTAGGCGTCGGGTCGACCTAGGGTTTCCGGTCGAAAATCCGAAGTCAGACCCAGACAGCCCGGAGACTATTAAACTTTCACATTCACTTATATTATTATGTTTTATGTGCTAACTTTGTGATGCAGGGTATATTTGGGATTAATGTATCTTGCAAGGAACAAAGTCCAAAGAATAGCCTCGGATGAACAGTACCGAGGCGCCTCCATGGAGCTTGGACGCGACTCAGGTGCGAGCCGAAGCCAGCTGTCCAGAAGGGTTGGAGGCGCCTTGAAGGAAGCAAAAGGCACCTTGAACAGGTGGTTTAAGGCGCCTTGGACAGTGATGAAGGCGCCTTAAGATGGATAAAAGGAAGCGGTCAAAGCTTCATCGCAGAGTCATTTACGGGATAATACTTAGGGATTCAAGGTGCCTTGGAGCCTGGTGGAGGCGCCTTGAACACCCTTTATAAGGGTGTCTTGAAGCAGTAGCCAATTGTCACGCCCCGGGGGTCCCAGTCCGAAGAAATTTCGACAGCACCTCCCCTGTACGGCGGACAATATGAAACATTACTACATACTAAATATACATCTGCCACACTCGGCTGGAATATATACACAATAGAAACAATATAACCACACAATTAATATACACAGCCTACCCGGCTGGACATAAATGAATAAAAACAACCACACAGTTAACAACAGTCCACGCGGCTGGAAACATGCACAGCGGAAGACACAAAATAATACGAACGTAAAACCAACAATGACACTAACAAAAATACCTACAACCACCAGACTGGACTCTAAAAAAAACACATCGACTTGTTCAAAAACCAAAATACGCAAAACTAATATACATCTAAACAGTGACAAGACCCAAAAGAAACTATCCTCGAGTGTGACGCGGGACCGGCAACCACACAGTTAACAACAGCCCACGCGGCTGGAAACATGCACAGCGGAAGACACAAAATAATACGAACGTAAAACCAACAATGACACTAACAAAAATACCTACAACCACCAGACTGGACTCTAAAAAAAACACATCGACTTGTTCAAAAACCAAAATACGCAAAACTAATATACATCTAAACAGTGACAAGACCCAAAAGAAACTATCCTCGAGTGTGACGCGGGACCGGCAACCGAGACTCTCCAAGCATCCATGACTCATCTATCTGTTACCTGGTGAAAGAAAACCATTTTACGGGGTGGTGAGTATTGGAACTCAGCGGGTAAGGAAAGAGATAGTGCATGAACATAACATATAAGTAGAGAGTGTCAACAATATACAGCCTCATAAGAAGAAATAGCAAATACTACAATAGAACCAAAATAAGCACTCATACCTGAAGCCATATCCTAGGCTAGGTATAATAGGTCAGAACTGGTACTAATCTGCTACAATACTGCTCATAACCACAAAGGTAATAAGCAAGGTATATACCAATTTTCAATGACTAGACATCTACAACGAGGACATATCTCCACACAAGTAAGCATATCAGCATATGTGAACAACAGCAGTAAGTAAGCAATAACAGCATATATAGAAAGCAGCAACCAAACAAATATAATAACAACAGCGTATGCACGGATGGTCACTCCCGCCCACCTCTCTGCACCATGACCCCTGTATGGTCGAGAGGCCGGGTCAGTGACAGACTGTACACCACTCCAGCTACCACTCACACAAGTGGCCGAGGGGACAGTTGCATAGTAACTAGCTACATCTGCGACGGGGTCCCAGCTGCTCGTACTCCAGCTACCACTCACACGAGTGGCTGAGTGCGGCACGACAGGACAAGCGGCATCAACTCCAGCTACCACTCTCACGAGTGGCGAGGATGCAGCATGCATGCAATGACATGATGTGAACAATGCAACAGTCATCATATATATATATATAAGCAGAAACAGGTATGCTACATGAAGCCAGCATGCTCAATATCGTACATAAATAAGCAACAGTCAAAACATACAAACATGGTATCTAGTATCTGCTACTGATCATGGACAACAACAAAAGACTGTATAGATATGGGACGAATTTCTCAAAGATTGCGTGGAAGTATCAAGCGCAGGAAAGTGAGAGTGGAGTAAAGGTAAACAACCCTTATCCAAAATAATTCATGCACTAAGGTCAAAGTACTAAAAGAAAACAAAGCAAGAAGTACCCGCCTATATATGTAGATCGTGTCAAAAGTCATACGTCAATACGCTCATCTCGAATCAGCGTCCTGCATAAATCAATAATATATACATATTTTATTTAACTAAATTAATATGAATTAAATAGCTAAATAAAACCCCTAAACTAATTAGGAAAAAAATCCTAATCGAAATAATTTGCCTAATTCATTAACCCAATTTGGTTTAACTCAATCCATGATTCTTTTACCTCAACATCTTACGAGTTAACCAATTTAATCATGGCAATCTTCTAATCAACCCCAGAAGTCTGAAACCTTCATGGAAGGAAAGTGAAGCAATAATGGAGACACCCACACACAAATCTTCACAACTAAAACCGTCCCAAAAGAAACTGGAATCAATATTGGGCAAAAAAAAAAAAAATAGGAACCCAGATAGATGAACCATTCTAGAAACCAAGGCTATTTTAAAAACACAAAAGAGTGACATCGTAATCCAACTACCACCTACCAATTCTGTTCCAGAAATTCGAGAGCAACACGAAAGAGCAAGCATCATCAAAGTCAAACTTCAATTTCTGAAATCTTTCCGGAAATCTGAGACCATCATGAAGAAGCAAAAACAACCTTGAATCAGATTACAACCTACTTCTTTTATCCCCTAAATAATAGATAACTTGAGGAAAAACAAGAGTAACAATAAACCTAAACCACACCCTTTTATTCTGATCCGTAATTAGAAATCCTTCCCAAGGCAATGAAAGAAAACCAATCCAATTACAAACCCTTAAGTCTATCCTGATGAATCAAATCCATTACGAGGAGAAAATGCAAATACCATAAACCAAATCAACATCTCAAAATCTAAAGCAGTAAATCAAGCAACGCCACAAAAATCCAGACCATCCTCTAATCCCTACGCTTAGCTACCAAGGGAGACAAACTTCCATACCTACTAGGGGAAAGATCACCGGCGGTGATGGCTCAAGAGAGGAGAAGAGGCCGGCGGTGGTTTGGGGATGAGGGATCAAACGGCTGCTGTTCACGAGAGGGAGAGTGAAGGAGGAGGGCTCGACGGTGCGGCTCGAGAGGAAGAGGAGATGGAGTGTCTTCTTCTCCTGCAATGACCCGCGGCTGCAGGCGGTCGGCGCGAAGGGGCGGTCGTGGCTCCTTTTCTCTGCTTGTGCGACGGCTAGGGCAAGGGGTCGGCGCCGATTGGGTCAAGAGGTGGCACGGAGAAGGCAACAGCGATGGAGAAGAGTCTCGTGAGGGAGAAGAGATGGAGAGCTCGGCGGCGTCGCTGGGTGAGGCTTGGGGATGAGGATCGGCGCGAGAAACATTGGCCGCGTGAGGGGTTTTTGAGAAGGAAGGGTTCGGCGTTTAAAGGATTTTATAAAGGTTTAGTGCAATTAAACCCTAACTTGATTCCTTAATCAACTCCTACTTCCGGGTATTCCTAACAGGCTTTTATCGGTCCCATTAGTGCATCCCCTCTAAATACATCATACGAGCTCCAATTAAATCCAGAAAAAATTCTATAAATTCCTAAAAATTCCAATAAAATTATTTATCAAATAACCTTATTATTTAAATATTATTTTGTTGCCGTATTTTACACCAACACAACTCATTCCAAGTGATCCTCTTACTGCGTGCTGCTAAATCGACGACCCAGAAGTGCTACGACTTGACATCGACGACCCGGAGCTTCGCTTTTTCATCCATTGTTGTCGGTATAAGATTTCTGGTTTAAATTAAGCTGTAAATTGTTATACTTGTAAACCTTATCGAGCTTATAGTTGTTTCCCATGGAAAGTGATCAAGGATCGCAGACCTTCGAGTAGGAGTCGATCTAGGCTCCGAACGAAGTAAATCCTCGTGTTCTTTCTGTTTGTTTTTCTTTATTCCGCTGCGTGTTTTAACTCCAATAGTTTTACGAATAGAACGAAATAGCCGCGAGCGCTATTCACCCTCCCCCCCCCCTCTAGCGCTTCTCGATCCAACAATTGGTATCAGAGCGGGGTCGCGTTGATCTAGTGCAACCACCAATCAAGTAATTTTTTTGGCGGTGTTTTAAATTTTTCGAAGTCAACTGAATTAGTATTATTACTATATTCCAGTTTCTTTTTGTTCGTATCGATCTCGCTCGAGGTTGGTGCCACACCACTCGAGTTAGTTTTTTTTCAATTCTTTACTCCCGCACTGCTAATCCAAGACATAGTCTTGGGAAATATTTTTCCTATTTCTTTTGCATATTCTCTCAATGGCCCAACAAGAGGGTTATAGCACTGTCCGTCCCCCGCTCTTCACCGGAGAGGACTTTGGTTACTGGAAGGGCAGAATGGAGAACTTCCTGAAGATCCAGTTCGAGACGTGGATGATCGTCAAGACTGGTTTGGATCTGCCAATGGATAAAGACGGCAATCCTACACCCTGCGAGGATTGGGAACCTACATTAATCAAGAAGGTGGAGGCAAATGCCAGAGCAACTTGTACCCTCCAGTGCGGACTAACAAAGGAGGAACTAAACCGCGTCGGTCCATTCTCAAGCACCAAGGAGCTATGGGAGAAGCTGATCGTGCTTCACGAAGGGACCTCCGATACCAAGGTAAGTAAAAGAGATCTTTTACTTAATAAATTATATAATCTGAAAATGCAGGAAGGTGAGACGGCAAGTTCATTGCACGCAAGAATTCAAGACATCCTCAATTCTCTACACGGAATCGGGCAAAAGGTAGAGAATCGGGACATCATAAGGTACGCACTAAACTCATTTCCGAGGAGCTCATTGTGGGCATCAATGGTAGATGCCTACAAAGTCTCCAAGGATTTATCTTCAATAAAATTAGATGAATTATTTTGTGAGTTTGAATTACATGAGCAGACTAATGCACAGCCAACCGAGAAAGGGGTTGCTTTGGTTGCAGGTACCAGTCAAACGCGCGAACCGAGATCACTGTTGAAGCAATCTAGATGCCCTAGGTTTTGATGTTTGGGCAAAGGTTTAAGTTAGGTTTATTGTTGTATTTGATATGCATTGTGAGTGTGCAGGATACAGGTACAACAAGGAAAGTCCAAGGGTGAGTCTTGGCGGTGTAAGTCCAAGCATGTAGTCTTGGCAACGTAAGTCCAAGTGTGATCTTGGCAAAGGAGGAAAGTCCAAGGATGAGTCTTGGCGGTGTAAGTCCAAGCATGTAGTCTTGGCAACGTAAGTCCAAGTGTGACTTGGCAATGGATGAAGTCCCGGAGGCGCGACCTCTTGGCAAAGGAAGACCCGACAATAATGACAAGGCCGATGGAAGCTCCAGAAGGCAAGACGTGAAGGATGGGGAGGCATCCGAGGGACGCAAGGCTGATGGAGGAGGCTAGAAGGCTAGGTCTAGGTTGGTCGGGCGAGAACAAGCGCTGAGTGAATGTACTCGAGGTAAAATCGTAAAATTAGGGTTTACTGTAGCAGTACTATAGCGTTACTGTAGCAGCACTGTAACAGTCGACTGATGACTGTAGCAGTCGACTGGTGCACTGTAGAGAGCCGTTGAGAGAGCCGTTGGGATGACACCAGTCGACTGGTGCAAGGACCAGTCGACTGGTAACGGGCAAATCAGCTTACTGATTTGTTCCAAGCTCTATAAGAAGGAGTTTGGGATGGCCGGCCAAGGTGACGAAATTAGACTTGGTTAAAGCCTAATTAGTAGTCACCAAAGTGCTCAAGGATCTCTTGTGTCCAAGTGTTCTTGGTTGAAGTTGTGGTGAGGTTTCTCCACCCACAAGGAGCGGTTTGAGCTAGCCGGAGTTTCCAGGGACTAATCCACCGACGGATTGAGGGATCGTCCACCTTACGGACAGCCGTGGAGTAGGAGCATCATCTCCGAACCACGTTACATCGACGTGCATTGGTTTGCTTGTTCTTTTCTTTATCTTTAGCTTTCGTATTCGTAATTTGTATTGTATTATTCCGCTTGCGCACTAACAAATACGTAGGAAGCCATCAATTTGGGTGAGACGCTATTCACCCCCCCCCCTCTAGCGGCACATCGGTCCCAACAAGTGGTATCATAGCGAGGTCGCTCTTCTACGGACTAACCGCCAAGAGAGCAAGAAGCTAGAGGAAGAAGAAGATGGAGTCCGAAGGACCGCTCGGATGGGATATCCGAATTCCACCTCCGTACGACAAAGAAGACTTCAATTATTGGAGGAAGCGATTGGAGACATGGTTCCAAATGGATTGGAACCAATGGGTTGTCTTGAGTGACCCATTTGAAGCTCCTACGGACAAGAAGGGTAAACGCCTCCGACCTCGGCAATGGACCGAAGAGCAATGAGAGCAATCGGAGGCGGACAAGGAGGTAACGAGAATTTTGCATAATTTACTACCTTCTAATATCATTGTGAGTGTAGGTGAATGCACAAGTGCATGTGATCTTTGGAAAAAGATCATTGCCTATCATGAAGACCCGTCACAATTCCAAGGAGTAGAGGAGTCCAAGGAGAAGGGCTCATTGGTCCAAGAAGAGAAGGACCAATCCGATGTTGACATAAGGTCAACATCCGAGGAGGAGAAGGAAGATGAGGAGGTATCATCCACATCTTCAAGGGAGGAAGAAGTGGAATCATCGACATCTTCAAGTGAAGAGGAAGAAGAGCAATCCAAGGAAGAGGAGATCTTGGAAGCTCAACCCTCTACTACTTCAACTACCAAGAAGAGCATAAAGGACCACATCAAATGTTTTGAGTGTGGTAAGATGGGGCACTACAAGAGTAGGTGTCCTTCGCTCAAGAAGGTAAAGAAGGTAAACCCTAAACTCACTAAAGTTAATTTAGAAACTAATGTGAGTTGTAGGAAGAAGAAGAAAGAGAAGAAGCACATTAGGTGCTTTACATGTGGTGAGTGGGGTCACTACCACACAAAGTGCCCAAGGAGAGGAGAGCTCAAGAAATTGGCGCACTTGAAGAAGTGGGAGAAGAAGGGAGCTTCCAAGGTAAAAACCAAGGTATCATTTAATGAATCCATTCCGTTGACATATGATAAAAAGCATGCTCGAAATAACTCTTATCATCTTAATGCTATTTATCATGAGAATAGGAGGCATGATAACCTTAAGGATAAATATATTCCTCCTTATGCTAGATTTACCACACCTAAGGTTAGGAAGGTAAATAACAACTTAGGCAATAACACCAAGGATTTTAGATATAAGCCTAAAAATAGAAATGCTCAAAGATTAAATGAAAACCCAAAATCTAGGGATTTATGGAGTGAAAATCAAGTCTTGAGGACAAGACTTGATAATTTAGGAAGGACCTTAGCAAGAATGGAAAACATGCTTAGGGGTCAAAATGAGCATAACCTAGGAAAAGTTAAACAAGAGTCATCCAATGGAAATAGGGGTTTGGGATACAAACCTAAAGCCAAGGAGGATGTGACTTCTTTTCATAGGGTTCCATATAACTATGGGGTCAACCCTAGGTGTAGAGGTCAAGTCTAAGATACTAGGGAAGGAATCCCTAAGAGTACTTTTGACAAGACAAATGTGACTAAGACTTCTAAGAGGCCTAATAAAGTCACAAAGAAGGTTACAAGGGAAGTTATTCCTAGAAGTGACCTAGTAGAGGTGACCAAGGCTTCTAAAAAGCCTAGAAAGGTCCTTAGGAAGGTATCTAGGGAAGTCATCCCTAGTGAGTACCTAGAACATCCAAGGAGCACCAATAGGTTGTGGGTTCCTAGGAGCATATTCTCTACACCCTAGATAGGTTTAGAGAGTGTCAACTCCAATTGGAAGGGTATTTAACCCAAACTTGTTAAAGTTGACACTTGAGAGCATTTTCAAGGTTATTGTTAACCTTTGAAAATGAAAAGGATTGTAGGGTTACTCTTTGAAAGAGTAATATATATGTCAAAATTTGAGGAGTTAAATATAATTTAAATTGACACACTAGAGAGAAGCAAAAGTAATGCCAAATTTGGAATTCGACATTTTCTTATGGAATTAAGGGAAATGCAAACCTTAATCCAAATTGTCACTCTTGGAAAGAGTAACATGTGCCAAATCTTAAGGAATTATGTTTGAATTAAATTGGCACAATGTGGAAAAACATAAGAAATACTAAATTGGGGTTTTGGTATCTTCTTAGGGTAATTAAAGGAAAATCTAGGTCCTAATGTAAGATGTTTACTCTTTAGAAGAGTAAAATGTGTCAAACTTTGAGGTTTTGAACTTAATTTAAATTGACACATTTAGAAAAGGATAAGAAATGTCAAGTTGGAGTTTTGACATTTTCTTAGAAGGTTAAAGGAGAATCTAAGTTTTAATTTGATTTCATTTACTCTTGGAAAGAGTAAAATGTGCCATAGTTTGAGGAATTTGTTTAACTTAAAATGACACAAATTTAGAAAGAAATTAAAGAAATGTCAAGTAGGGGTTTGGCATTTTCTTGATAAAATTAGGCAATCTAGGGTTAAATTTTGAGTTAGCTAGGGTTAAGAATACTTAGATAGGTAATCTAGGTAAATTTTATTTATGCTAACTTGCCATGATTATTTGCCCATCATATGTCATGACATCATATTTAACATTCACATTTTATTATGAAAAATACAAAAATATCATGTCATGTCATACATACATCATGTAGCTATAACATGCTTTGCTTTTGAAAATTGCTTATTTTGATGTATGTCATTAATCATCATGCAGTATGTCAATTTCCTTGTAATTAAGGACAAAAGACATTTATTATGTATGTAAATGTTCCAACAAGAGGGATAATATCAAGTGACATCCTAGATGGATGATCATGATTTTTACAATGCCTAGATAGAGATGCATGATCCCTTAGTTTAGGGCAAGACCAAATATACATCTCACAAAGAACTATAAGGTGACTTGTATGTGTTTTAATACACGTTAGATACAAGTGAGATGTTAAGATGGTGAACAAAACTCAAGATGTTGATCTAGTGCATCTTGTTGAGTTTTAGATTCATCAAAACACATAGTTATGTGTCTTCCAATCATTGGGAAAGCTAATGTACAAGTCATGTGCATTGAGCCCAAAGAACGTGGTTGGATATTGGTTTTGAAAATGATTTCAAAATACTTTTGAAAAACCTTGGTGAAGACTATCTTTTGATAGTAATCATCATTGAAAAGTTAGATACAAATTAGGAGAAAACATTGAAGTTTTTAAGAGTTTTCAAATTTGTGTCAATCTTTGAAAATAGGAAGTAGTTTCATAGAAAACTATTTTTCCATGATAAAGTATACCCTAAATATTGTTTCCATGAGTTTTTATGATGAAAACAAGTATGGATTGGTTAAGAAAAACCAAAGTGAAGTTTCAGTTGAGGTTTAGTTTCATTATTGAATTTTGAACCTCAAAACTTCGAGTTTTAGTTTTCCTAATTATTTAGGAACTCCAAGTCATTGTTGGTGCAATGATGGAAGTTTGACCATATTTTTAGGGGGAGTTACGCTTTGGAAACATAAAAATCTTTTCCAAGACCAAAAGGAGGTCAAGTGTTAAGGTAGCACATGACATTGGTATGAGAGGTGTTACCAAGGACAAGGGAGAGTCATCCAAGGCCAATAAGAAGGAATATGCTAGGGTAGCATATAATTATAGCAAGGATGAGGTGTCCAAGATTAAGGACAAGAAGAAATTAATCAAAGACAAGACGTCTAAGGTTAAGAAGGTGAGTCTTGTAGGCCAAGTGTCACCTGAGGTGCACCAAAATGGCCTAGTCATAGTAAATGAGTCACCTAGGGAGGTGGATAAGATTAAGAGCTCAAGGGGGAGCTCAAAGAGTCTTTTGGACATATGGTAAATGATCTTAAGTGAACCAAGATGTGCCAAAGGGATTAGAGATAGATTTGAGTCTCTACTATACTTGGTTGGCACAATTGAGTTAAGTTTTATGCATGGAAATATGAATTGGGTTCATATTGCATGAAAATTAGTTTTTGATGTATAGATGCCATATAAACCCATGCTAGGAAAGTATTGTGATTTACTATGGGCAGATACATCAAGAGGAAGCCAAAACTAGGACTTTAGGTCAAGGTTCAATTGAACAATTTAGCTAGTTTTGAATTTTTGTGTCAATCTTAGGGTCTGTGATAAATATATTTTTATATATATTTTTCCCAAGTATATAAGGTTAAAATAGACCTCTCCACAAAATTTGAGATTTTTTGGAGGTCTGTAGAATTTCTGGTGTATTTCTGAAGTTGGTCAGAAAAGGCTGATTTTTTCAGAAATAGGGTGCCAGTCGACTGGTGCAGATACCAGTCGACTGGTAACAGTGTTTTGAGCACAGAATGTCTCTGTAAGCTCATTTTTATGAGGTCAGTCGACTGGTGCCAAGACCAGTCGATTGGTAACAGTAGATTTCGACTACAGAATGTTTCTGTAAGGTTCTGTCGAAGGGGCAGTCGACTGGCACTTAGGGCAGTCGACTGATACCAGCCTAAACGTGTTTTTCAACATTGTTCTTGACCGTGTCAACTCGTTTAAATGTATGAGATCCATGGGAGATAAATACATGAGTTTAGGGTCAATTTGGATGACATGTTTTCAACAATTGGGATATTGTTGGAGCTCTTTTTGATGTATGGCAAAGGGGGAGAATTTTAGGTTTAAGTGGAAAACCTATACACCTTTGCAAGAAATCCTAACTCGAGGGGGAGCATAGGTGAAGGGGGAGCGATTGTTTAGGCAAAGGGGGAGAAGTTTACCTTTGCGGGAAATCCTAGCTCAAGGGAGAGCTTAGGTGAAAGGGGAGCCTAGGGATTTAGGTTCCATTATTTATGCATGAGTTGATTTGCATATTTATTTGCATATGTATTACATTTATGTTTCCCTAACTTAAACAGGTTGTCAAACATCAAAAAGGGGGAGATTGTTGAAGCAATCTAGATGCCCTAGGTTTTGATGTTTGGGCAAAGGTTTAAGTTAGGTTTATTGTTGTATTTGATATGCATTGTGAGTGTGCAGGATACAGGTACAACAAGGAAAGTCCAAGGGTGAGTCTTGGCGGTGTAAGTCCAAGCATGTGTTGGTGCAGGAAGCATCCGACGATCGAACCTAAGTTTTGATAATGGCAAAGGGATTCAAAGTTAAGATTCTCTGTCATCTAACATGTTGAATGAGTGTTTCAGGAAAGTCCTAACTGCGGTTAGGCAAGTGAAAATCCTAGGGGGTGGTAACCCTAGGTCCTAGGGGGTGGTAACCCTAGGTGGAGAAAAGTCCTAGCTGCGGTTAGGCAAAGGGAAAACCCTAGGGGGCGGTAACCCTAGGTTATAGGGGGTGGTAACCCTATGCGGAAAGTCTTGGCAGGTCGATGGCTTCAGGCAAAAGTCCTAGGGGGTGGTAACCCTAGGTGGAAAGTCCTGGTGTCGCGAACCAGGTGAAAGACTGGACTAGCCGGGGAAGCGGATGTCCAGCAGAAAGTCCGGAAGCATCGAGTGCTGAGCAAAAGTCCAGTCGATCTGGAGGATCGACTGGCAACAGGTAAATCTCCTGAGTGGAGTAGGTGAGGACGCGTTCCCCGTAGAGGGAACAGTAGGCGTCGGGTCGACCTGGGGTTTCCGGTCGGAAATCCAAAGTCAGACTCGGACAGTCCGAAGACTGCCAATTATTACTTAGTGTGTTTTATCAGATTCTAACACTGTCTTGCAGGGTATTTTGCTCGGACTAACCTTTGTTTGCAGGTGAGGGGGACCAAATTCTATCCCCTGTGCGACTTCGCCACGTGGAGCATCCTGGTTGGTTGGCCACGTCACACTCCAGGCGCCCGGAAGGGATCCAGGCGCCCGGAACCGCATATAAAAGGAGGGTTGAGGTGCAGCTTCAAGTAACAATGAATTCTAAGTGATCTTTCATCAACACGCTGCTCCAAAAGACGCTCCGAAGTGCTACTACAAGTGCCCGACGACCCGAAGCTTCAGAATTAGCATTTCTTGTTGTCGGTATAATTTTTGATAGCTTTTATTTGTACTCATAATTGTAATCTTTTAACGAGCTTATAGTTGTTGCCCACCGGAAGCGATCAAGGATCGCGGGCCTTCAAGTAGGAGTCGACTTAGGCTCCGAACGAAGTAAAATCGACCTGTCTTTTTGTGTTGTCTCTTTATTTTATTTCCGCTTATTCCGCTGCACGTTTTAACTCCGATAGTTTTCCGATAATCGAACGAAATAGCCACGAGCGCTATTCACCCCCCTCTAGCGCTTCTCGATCCAACAACATGTAGTCTTGGCAACGTAAGTCCAAGTGTGATCTTGGCAAAGGAGGAAAGTCCAAGGATGAGTCTTGGCGGTGTAAGTACAAGCATGTAGTCTTGGCAACGTAAGTCCAAGTGTGACTTGGCAATGGATGAAGTCCCGGAGGTGCGACCTCTTGGCAAAGGAAGACCCGACAACAATGACAAGGCCGATGGAAGCTCCAGAAGGCAAGACGTGAAGGATGGGGAGGCATCCGAGGGACGCAAGGCTGATGGAGGAGGCTAGAAGGCTAGGTCTAGGTTGGTCGGGCGAGAACGAGTGCTGAGTGAATGTACTCGAGGTAAAATCATAAAATTAAGGGGTACTGTAGCAGTACTGTAGCGTTACTGTAGTAGTACTGTAGCGGTACTGTAGCAGCACTGTAGCAGTCGACTGGTAACGGGCAAATCAACTTACTGATTTGTTCCAAGCTCTATAAGAAGGAGCTTGGGATGGCCGGCCAAGGTGACGAAATTAGACTTGGTTAAAGCCTAATTAGTAGTCACCAAAGTGCTCAAGGATCTCTTGTGTCCAAGTGTTCTTGGTTGAAGTTGTGGTGAGGTTTCTCCACCCACAAGGAGCGGTTTGAGCTAGCCGGAGTTTCCAGGGACTAATCCACCGACGGATTGAGGGATCGTCCACCTTACGGATAGCCGTGGAGTAGGAGCATCATCTCCGAACCACGTTACATCGACGTGCATTGGTTTGCTTGTTCTTTTCTTTATCTTTAGCTTTCGTATTCATAATTTGTATTGTATTATTCCGCTTGCGCACTAACAAATACGTAGGAAGCCATCGATTTGGGTGAGACGCTATTCACCCCCCCTCTAGCGGCACATCGGTCCCAACAATCACGACAAAGAACTGAACCAGAGTCAGAAGAAGAACTCGACTCAGGTGATGAAGATGAAGAACTACCAACCTAACTCATGAACCATGTGAAGAGACTCTACAAGAAGAAGAAAGGCTTCAACAAGAAGGACCTAAAGAAGGCAGTCCAATCCAAGGAGGCCCAACCAAGTTCTAAGGTAAAGTTTGAAGTGATCTGCTATGGGTGCAACCAGAAGGGGCACATCAAGGCCAACTTCCCTAATCAAAAGGATGCAAAGAAATAAAGAAGGAAGAAGATCTTAAAGGTGACATGGGACGAATCTTCCTCAGAAGACGATGACGACGAACTCGATCAGACGAGTTTACTTGCGCTAATGGCCCGGGACCAGATCGACGAATCCGAGAGTGAGATCGAGTTGGAGGCCGAGTCTGAGCGAAGCCACGGATCCGTATCCATTTCCGAAGGGCACAATCCCTCTGTAAGTATCCCTCGACTTAATAACTTAGTCAATTATTTATTATGGAAATTAGCTAAGTTGAATCTTAGAATTAAGTCACTTCTAAAGGAAGTAGCTGTCCTTAAAGAAGTGACTGACTCCAAATCTTTGACTGAACCAGTTCAGACTGGAAACTCAACTCAAGTTCAAAAACTTGAAGAAGAGAACTCCAGTCTGAAAACTCAAGTCAAGGATCTGGAGAAAACACTAGAACGGTTTTCTTTAGGTTCCAAGAATCTTGACCTAATTCTTAGGACACAAAGAGTCATTTACAATAGAACTGGTCTAGGATTTAAACCAAAAAGAAAATATAAATCCTACTTATCTCTTGTAGAAAGAACAAAAAGAAAAACAGTCCAAGCATGGGTCCCCAAGTCCAAATTGATTAATCAAGTTGGACTTGGTCAATATTGGATCCCGAAGGATCAAATACACTACCTCGATAGACCATATCGAGGCTATGATCCAGGGGGAGCAAAAACGATATTAATAAAACGAACTTAAAATTAAATTAAATTAAAAAATTCGAAATTAAAATTAAAAATTCATTAAAAATTCAAAATTAAATTAAAATTTAAAATTCAAAATTCAATTAAAAATTCAAACTAAATTATTCAAAATTTGAAATTAAATTAAAATTCAAAATCAAATTAAAAATTAGAAATAAAATTAATTAAAATTTTGAAATTAATTTAAAATTCAAAATTCAAAATTCATTAAAAATTCAAAATTAAATTAAGATTCAAAATTAAATTAAAAATTTGAAACTAAATTCAATTCAAAATTAATTCAAATTCAACTTAAATAAAAAATTATAGAAGGAAGATCCAGAATAGCTGGCACCCCCAACTAAACTACCCGACTGGGTAACCCAACTTAATCTACCCGAAATGGGTAAACAAGAGTAGACTACCCGGCAAGGTAATTAAGGTTAAATTAAAAGGAGTTAGGTTTAACTTGAACCACGGTACTGGTGAACTATTGGATGATAGTACGTTGGGGAAGCTTAGTCATCGCATGTCTAGGAAGATATGGCTTCGACCGGGTGCATTTGGCTAAGTGGAACTGACCGAAGCTACCCTTTATGGATCCTAACCAATCAGACCAAAGTTTTGTACTAAGTTCAATGGGTAGGACTATTTGGAAAACCTCGAAGGTATGGTTACTTTAATGATATCCTTGAGACTCACCATAGCCCAGAAGTTTATCTAAAGAATGCCTACTTGTTGAACCCAAAGCTAAACCTGAATCTAACACAATGTTAAACCAAACCCTAAAATTGAACCATAATTTATATTACAAAAACTATAGGATTCCTAGATTGAAAATTTAGATCGGGTGAGATTACTAAGGAATAGAAATTAAAAATTAAATTCATAATTATAATTAATTGAAATTCAATTCATAATCATAATTAATTCAAATTCAAATTAAATTCATAATTAATATTATTTTTTCAAATAAAACTTAATTTCAAAATTATTTGAAAAATCTTTTAAAATTATTTTAAAATCTTTTAAAACTTAATTTCAAAATTATTTGAAAAAATTTTTAAAAATCATTTTAAAAATATTTTAAAAACTAAATTTCAAAATTATTTGAAAAATCTTTTAAAAATCATTTGAAAAATCTTTTAAAACTTAATTTCAAAATTATTTGAAAAATCTTTTAAAATCATTTTAAAAATCTTTTAAAACTTAATTTCAAAATTATTTGAAAAATGTTTTAAAAATCATTTGAAAATTCTTTTAAAACTTAATTTCAAAATTATTTGAAAAATATTTTAAAATCATTTTAAAAATCTTTTAAAACTTAATTTCAAAAATATTTGAAAAATCTTTTAAAGTCATTTGAAAAATATTTTAAAGATTAATTTCAAAATTATTTGAAAAATCTTTTAAAATCATTTTAAAAATCTTTTAAAACTTAATTTCAAAATTATTTGAAAAATCTTTTAAAAAGCATTTTAAAAATATTTTAAAACTTAATTTCAAAAATATTTGAAAAATCTTTTAAAATCATTTTAAAAATATTTTAAAACTTAATTTCAAAATCATTTTAAAATCTTTTAAAACTTAATTTCAAAATTATTTGAAAAATTTTTTAAAAATCATTTTAAAATCTTTTAAAAACTTAATCTGAAAAAGTCTTTTAATCATTTTTTAATAAACTTAAAATTATTTTTCAAATTAACATAAAGTAAATATTCAAAATAAACCTAAAGTTAGATCTTTGTTTCAACAAATACAAAAATTAATCACTTCACTTTCTTTTCATCAAATAGAGTCCAATTCAAACGATTTATGTGTAGGAACATAAAGAATTGGATCAGTGGATGTTAGATAGTGGATGCTCCAGACACATGACTGGAGATAAATTAATGTTCACAAAGCTCAAACTAAAGAATTTAAGGTCTGTTGCATTCAGCAACGATGGCAAACTTAAGGTAATCAGAAGAGGTAACATCGAACTTAGTTCCGATTTTATTATTCGAAAAGTTCTATTAGTTGAAAACTTCAATTTTAATCTTCTAAGTATAAGCCAATTGTGTGATAGTGGATACTTAGTTACCTTTGACAAATCTAGTTGTTTAGTTAAAAATATTAAAAACCCTGAAATCACACTTAAGGGGCTTAGGAAAAATAATATGTACTCAATTGATCTACCCACTTCCTCAATAAAGTGTTTTCTTACACAAGAAGAGGAAACTGAGTTGTGGCACAGAAGATTGGGTCACACTCACACTTGACTCATTTCAAAAATGAGTCAAAATGGTCTTGTTAAAAGGTTTGCCCAAATTAAAATTTATTGAAACCTCAATCTGTAATGCTTGTCAACAAGGAAAACAAACCAAGTCAACCCACAAATCAACTAATCTAGAAAGAACCAACTCTTTACCTGAGCTCCTTCACCTTGACCTATTTGATTCACATGGAGCCAAGTCACTAAGCAAGAACTAGTATTGCTTAGTAATAATTGATGACTACTCTAGGTTCACCTGGGTAAAATTTCTAAAAATAAAAGATGAAACTTTTGAAGAATTTAGTAATTTTTGCAAGTTAACAGAAAATGAAAAAGATACTAAAATTAAAAGAATAAGAGGTGATCATGGGGGGGGGGGGGGGGGATTTGAAAATCATAGGTTTACCCAATTATGTAAAATCAATGGATACCAACATGAATTTTCATGTCCTAGAACCCCCCAACAAAACGGTCTAGTGGAACGTAAAAATAGAACCCTACAAGAAGCCGCTAGAACCATGCTAAATGAATATAACTTAAGTCGTCAATTTTGGGCCGAAGCCATAAATATAGTAAATTATATTCAAAATAGAATTCTAATTAACAAATATCACAATAAAACTCCTTATGAAATGTATTATAATAAAATTCCCAACCTAAATTATTTAAAAGTTTTTGGATGTAAAGTTCATATTTTAAATACTAAAGATTACTTAGGAAAATTTACACCCAAATCAAATCAAGGAATCTTTTTAGGGTATTCCACAACCAGTAGGGCCTATAGAGTCTATAACCAAAATACCCTAAAAGTTGAAGAAACAACTAATATAATATTTGATGAAGAAAATAATCTACCTAACTTAAATGAAAATGTTGACATTAATCCAAAAATTATTGAAGACGATGAAATTCATCCCAACACTAATAAACCAGAGGAACCAATTTTTGACCCAAATATAAGACCAACTAGAGCAAGTACCTCTCGCCCACCTGACCAAATTTTGGGTGATCCAAACCTAGGAGTCAGAACTAGATCCTCGTATAGGAACCTGAGTCAGATTGCCCTTATTTCAAAGATTGAGCCTAAGACTATAGAAGAAGTCCTACCCGACCCAGACTGAATCATTGCTATGCAGGAAGAGCTAGCACAATTCGAAAGAAACCAAGTCTGGGAACTTGTACCTAAACCCTTAGACAAGTCAATAATAGACACCAAATGGGTATTTAGAAACAAGTTGGATGATCAGGGTGAAATAATTAGAAATAAGGCTAGACTAGTGGCCAAAGGATTTAGTCAAGTTGAGGGTTTAGACTATGACGAAACCTATGCACCAGTAGCTAGGCTCGAATCCATTAGGATGTTGTTAGACTATGCAGCCCATAAAGGGTTTAAGTTATACCAAATGGATGTTAAATCTGCATTCCTAAATGGATTCATTAAGGAAGAGGTCTATGTAAACCAACCCCCAGGATTTGAGGACCTAGACTACCCTAATCATGTATTTAAACTGAAAAAAGCCTTATGTGGACTTAAACAAGCTCCTAGAGCATGGTATGAACGGTTATCCAATTACTTAACATCCAAAGGCTTTAACCAAGGTCACATAGATCCAACCCTATTTGTAAAAACTATAGAAAAAGACATCTTCATAGCACAAATCTATGTTGATGATATAATTTTTGGCTCAACTAACTATAAATTTCTAAAAGAATTCGTTAAATTAATGGAAAATGAATTTGAAATGAGTATAGTTGGGGAACTAAATTTTTTCTTAGGTTTACAAATTAAACAAATGAAAGATGGAATCTATATTTACCAAACTAAATATGCTAAAGAACTAATTAAAAAATTTGGCATGGAAAACTCAAAAATCATAAATACCCCAATGGCCACTAACATCAACATTGACTCTGACCCAGAAGGAAAAACAGTAGACCCAAAATACTATAGAAGTATAATAGGAAGCCTACTCTACCTAACTGCAAGTCGACCAGATATAATATTTGCAGTTGGTATGTGCGCAAGATACCAATCTTGTGCAAAAGAATCACATCTAACATTTGTTAAAAGAATACTTAGATATATAAAAGGCACCCTCAATATAGGACTTTGGTACCCTAGAACTAGCACCTTTGACCTATTTGGCTATTCTGACTTAGACTATGCCGGGTGCAAATTAGACAGAAAAAGTACAAGTGGTAGCTGCCAAATCCTAGGTCAGTGCCTAGTATGTTGGTCAAGCATAAAGCAACATTGTGTTGCTCTATCCACCACTGAAGTTGAATACATAGCCCTAGGAGAGTGTGCCTCTCAACTTTTGTGGATGATGCATACCTTAAAAGACTATGAATTAGAATACAAAAATGTTAATTGATAATATAAGCTCAATTAATCTAACTAAAAATCCAATTCACCACTCTAGGACTAAACACATAGAGGTAAAACACCACTTTGTAAGGGATCATATAGCTAAAGGTGAACTTGCACTCAACTATGTTGAGTCCAAATCAAACCTAGCTGACATTTTCACAAAACCCTTACCTGAACTTGAGTTCAGTGCACTTAGAAGACAAATAGGAATGTGCTGGATAGAATAGATATTAATTTTCAAAATTCATTGTCTTACTTCAAAACACATTCTCTTATTCTTTTCAAAATCTAGGAAAAATAATGATTTTAAAATCCCATTTTTCTTAGAATTTTCAAAATTTGGATTTAGCCTAGGCTCTATCCTAGAAATCATGTTCCCCTAGATTTAAGCCAGAGCATCTCACAAACACCTAGGTATACCTTGCTTGTGTTTGAAAAACATAGAATGATGTGAGATGCATAGGGTACAGCCTGGACTCAAGAATGTTTATTTCTGTGCATCAATATGAGTCTGGGCGTTAAATACTTTATTAACAGTAATCAAGTCAAGTCTTCCAGTCTTAGTCAAATCTAACTGGACCAAATGACTTGACTTGACTAACCAAGTGAAAGCTGCTGCTCTCTAGGTAATCAGCAAGTAGCTAAAGGTTAGACAGTTGGTGAAGGAAATGAAAATATTAAGATTAAGCATGCTTGTACTTTAGGGCTCTGATACCTGATCAAAACATTTGAATAAATATTTAACTTGACTCATGCTTGGATTTAAGGACCAACCAATTTGATTAAATAAACTAAATTAAATATTTAGTTTCTCCCTCTTCGTCCTAAAAATTAACAAATTCTTACTCCTATGTTTTCAACAATAAGTATTGTTTTATTCAAATTAAGCTAAGTATCTTCTTAACTTAAGCTATATTTTCAAAATTCAATGTTTGCAAAAGACTAAGCTAAGTGGTTCATATAGAAACCTTCAAACTTCTTCAAACTTAGCCAACCTTCAAATCTAACTTTTTATAAATTCTTGCTAAGATATTTTTACATACCTAAAAGTATTAAAAATCATAGTTTTGCAAAGTTTTTACTCATTGCTTTCAAAATATTTTTGCTAAGTAAAAAGAGACTTCAATTTTCTTTAAGATTTTCAAAATTTAGCTAAGTATATTTAAAAAACAACCAAGTTTCAAAAGTGGCTAAAATCATCCTTCACAGTCTACTATATATTAGCCTGCTAAACTTAGGTGAAAATTTTTTTGAAATCAATTTAGCATTTATCCCGTCTTTCAAAGCCTAATCTGTTTTTCAATAAGAAAAAATAAAAATTGCTTAAATTGGCTTATTTTTGATAAATGGCAAAGGGGGAGAGTAGGAAATTCTCAAGTTTAAGTGTTACAAAGTTTAAGTTTTGATTTTATTAAGGGGGAGAGTAGGAAATTCCAAAGTAAAAATTCAAAAAGGAAGCCCTGTATTAAGGGGGAGCATCACAAAGTTTAAGTGTTAGCTTAAGTTTTGCTTTTATTTGAATTTATATACTTAAGCTTGCTCACTTAAAACCTTTTAACATATCTTATGCATTTGTTTTACTTAACTTTGAATTTCGGTTGTCATAATCAAAAAGTGGGAGATTGTTGGTGCGGGAAGCATCCAACGATCGAACCTAAGTTTTGATAATGACAAAAGATTCAAAGTTAAGATGTGTGGTGATCTAATGGTCTGAATGAGATTGCAGGAAAACCCTAACTGTGGTTAGGCAAGGTAAAAACCCTAGGGGGTGGTAACCCTAGGTCATAGGGGGTGGTAACCCTATGCAGAAAGTCTTGGTGGGTCGAGTGCTTCAGGCAAAAGTCCTAGGGGGGTAACCCTAGGTGGAAAGTCCTGGTGTCGCGATCCAGGTGAAAGACTAGACCAGCCGGGAAGCGGAAGTCCAGCAGAAAGTCCGGAAGCATCGAGCACCGAGCAAAAGTCTAGTCGATCTGGAGGATCGCACTGGCAAACAGGTAAATCTCCTGAGTGGAGTAGGTGAGGGCATGCTCCCCGTAGAGGGAACAGTAAGCGTCGGGTCGACTTAGGGTTTCCGGTTGGAAATCCGAAGTCAGACCCGGACAGTCTGGAGACTGTCAAACTTTCACATTCACTTATATTATTATGTTTTATGTGCTAACTTTGTGCTGTAGGGTATATTTGGGATTAATGTATCTTGCAGGGACCAAAGTGCAAAGAATAGTCTCGGATGAACAGTACCGAGGCGCCTCCATAGAGCTTGGAGGCGCCTCAGGTGCGAGCCGAAGCCAGCTGTCTAGAAGGGTTGGAGGCGCCTTGAAGGAAGCTCAAGGTGCCTTGAACAGGTGGTTTAAGGCACCTTGGACAGTGATGAAGGCGCCTTAAGATGGATAAAAGGCAGCGGTCAAAGCTTCATCACAGAGTCATTTACGGGATAATACTTAGGGATTCAAGGCGCCTTGGAGCCTGGTGGAGGCGCCTTGAACACCCTTTTTAAGGGTGTCTCGAAGCAGCAGCCAACACAACTCATTCCAAGTGATCCTCTTGTTGCGTGCTGCTAAATCGATGACCCGAAAGTGCTGCGACTTGACACCGACGACCCGGAGCTTCACTTTTTCATCCATTGTTGTCGGTATAAGATTTCTGGTTTAATTAAGCTATAAATTGTTATACTTGTAAACCTTATCGAGCTTATAGTTGTTGCCCACGGAAAGCGATCAAGGATCGCAGGCCTTCGAGTAGGAGTCGATTTAGGCTCCGAACGAAGTAAATCCTCGTGTTCTTTCTGTTTGTTTTTCTTTATTCCGCTACGTGTTTTAACTCCGATAGTTTTATGAATCGAACGAAATAGCCGCGAGCGCTATTCACCCCCCCCCCCTCTAGCGCTTCTTGATCCAACAGTTTCCACCTTCCCTTCTGTTCCTCTTTTCCTTTTGTAGACTCATTTACATCCAATAGCTTTTACACCATTTGGTGGTTCTACAAGCTCCCAGACCTGATTAGAATGCATAGATTCTATTTTAGAGTTCATTGCACTTTGCCAAGATGTTGCATCTTTATCTTGGAGTATTTCATCATATGTCCAGGGATCAGCTTCATGTTCACTAGGGATCAAGTCCAAAGACTCTCCCAAAAATATGAATCTTTCAGATTGTTTAACAACCCTCCCACTATAATGAGGCACTACATGTAATTGTGCATCATTTGTGACACGTGTTGCAGTTACTTGTGATATCTCATCTTGTACCGTTGGTACTAAAGTAGAGGTGTCCTCTCTTATTTCCTCAAGAATAATTTTACTCAGGAGCTTGTGGTTCATTACTTAGTCCTCTTCTAAAAATTAGGCATTGGTGCTAACAATGACCTTCTGATCTTTAGGACTATAAAACAAACCACCTTTCATTCCTCTAGGATATCCCACGAACAAGAGAACTTCTGTACATGATTTCAACTTATCAACATCTCCCTTCAGCACATGTATTGGGCTACCCCAAATCCGAATGTGTTTCAAACTAAGCTTACACCTATTCCATAATTCTGTGGGAGTAGAGGGTACTGACTTAGAAGGTATCAAGTTCAGAATGTACGCTGCCGTTTCCAGAGCATATCCCCAAAATGAATTTGGTAATTCTAAATAACTCATCATTGATCTAACCATTTCCATAAGAGTCATATTCCTTCGTTCCGCCACACCATTCTGCTGGACTTCCATCTCATTTAAATGAGCCATCATCTTGAGGATATGATCCCTTACGGGTGTCCCCTCAGTCATGGTGGTCGTCATTAAGTTCTCATGGCCTCCTACCTGGCAGCCTAATTCTGGTGTCTGAAGAGTTTCTTGAGATTGAGCATCATATCATAGGCAGTGGGTATGGCCTGATGCTAATGTTGCAGCACATTTGACATAGAAGTCAAAATATAACACCGTACCATCTCATCTACCTTGACCCATTTCCTATGTCTCTCTATCTCCTCTTCACTAGAATCCTTATCAGGCATGCTAGGACAGACCTCAAAAAGTATGAACTTGTATTCTTCAGCAGTTAAGATAATGTCCAAGTTCTATTTCAATCAATATAATTTGGATCAATAAGTTTATTTTCTTTTAAAATAATAGCAAGAGGATTGAAAGTAATTTTAAAATCCTGAGAATCACAAAATAAAATATTTGATCAAAACTTTAGAATTTAAAATAATATTGATTCCTCAAATAATATAATTTAAATTCACCAACACCTCAAAACATCGTGAATTTCGTATGCCACGATAGTGTAGACGTATACTAATTCAAACATTTGTAAGAGGAGGTTTTACCCATTAATTTTATTATCTTGTGAACCTAACTTTATGATAAATAAAATTAATAGTTGGTTCATCTTCGGCCACACAAATAATAGCAGTGACTTCAATGGGGAGGATACTATTAAATGTGCCTAAGTGTATATCATTACTTGATACTTAGTCCATTAATTAGGATTATGCCCCTTCAGATGGAGAAGATCACACATACCTAAATAATTTCCTATAATCATCCATAGAGGAAGTTTAATCTAGTGATCCACAAGCAAACTCATCTGATATAGAGGAAGGCGCTTAAAGTCAATGAGCAAGTTTGAATGCATCACTTACAAACTAGTAATGGAGACAATAGAATTTATTTAAATAATCCCTCTCTCACTTAGTTATTTAAATTGAGGAATTTTAACATGCACACACATCACAGCACATAAAAACAGCATCACAGCACATAAAAACAGCATATAAAGGTAATAAATATGAAAATAAAATTTTCAACTATTATGGCCCCATCCATCACTGTCCTCCAATATGCTGCCAATGGATCAAGTCGTCGTGTCAATCTTGCATCCTTCATCATTGCGCCTCCGGTCCTCAAAATAGCACCATGCATAGCAAGGATACAAGCTGCAACAAAAGGAAATAAAAATTTACATTTATCGATCCTATATTCCACAAAGAAATTTACATGTAATCTAGATCGAACAGAATGTAACAAATAATACAGCAACCGACCGTATTTAATTATTACAATCATGCACAACACAAAACAACATCAACATGCCCGAGGGTTCAAATCACACACAAACACAAAAAGACATAATAGTTGGACCTAGGATGTCTACAACCACAAAGTTAATCTTTCTTGCACATCCTACTATTATCCTGCCTAAACCTATATACGAGCAGTGCATAATTTAGCCGAAAACCAATCACACAGAGTCAGAAAACTCACTCTGATACACTTGAAGGCGCTGAAATTCCGTTCTATTTAAATTTCCCTATACAAAAATTGTACAACTACAGAACTTTTCCTAGCAACCCACATGTTCGATTAGACATGTGTTTGATCAATCAAGCAAGTTCTTGATAGATCAAAGCACACCTTGATTGAAGTATAAGATTGTTGGTCCCTTGTGTTGGTATTCAAAATCGATACAAAGAAAACTAAACTAATTATGTAGCGGAATCAAAGAACTAGTTGTACCTTTTCTTTGTAGCTAAAGACCTCTTGATCTTCTACTATATTCCTCTCCTCTTCTTAGATGTCGTGTGGGCGACGATCTACCAAGACAAAAACCACCCTTCTTCTCTTCTTTGTTTCCAAACCGCCGACCACCAAAAGGATGCTCTAGGATGGGTGCCCTCTCCTCTTCTTCCTCTCCTCCAAGCCACCGACCCTAAGGTGGAGTCGGAAGAGATTTGTTCCACCGGCCCTAAGGTGGAAAAGGAGAACCTTGTGCCGCCGACCTTAAGGTGGAGAAGGAGAACCTTGTGTCGCCGACCCAAAGCAATAGAGAAGGAGAACCTTGTGCCGCCGGCCCTAAGCAAGAGAGAAGGAGAACCTTGTGTCGCCGACCCTAAGCAAGAGAGTTGTGAAAAACTTATGTTTAGGGGGCACCACCTCCCCTTTTATAACCCTTGCCATCGGTTATAAAGAAAGAAAACTAACAGAATTTTGTTTAGAAAAAATCTTCCTTTTTATAACCGAATTCTGTTAGGGTGGATGCGAGGCTTTATATAGAGGCTACAACAGGGACCTAGAGGAGGAATTGATTTAGGCCTCCTGATGGGCTTGGGCTTCCTGTGTTCATCCTGAACACCCAACTCAAATCCATCAATAATAACTCATACCACTAAAGGGTTATTATTGAACTACCGCATCAACCCCATATTACAATATGGGCTCCTTCTTATCATGAGTGTGTTAATCTCCCCGTGTTTAAGATATCGTATGTTCATTAATTAAATGAGTTACTAGCAACTCAATTAATTAACATCTGATTCCAAGAGTAGTACCACTCAACTTTATTATCATGCCGGACTAAGTCCACCTACAGGATTTACATGATAATTCTTATGAGCTCCTCAAGGGGGCATCACCAGCCTAAATAATTAGGACACAGATTCCTTCTATAATCAACAACACACCATATAAATAATACTATTTCCCAACTCATCAAGTATATTGATTTAACGAATAAATCTCACTCATTGATAAGTTAAAGAAATGAATACTAAGTATACATGCTTGTTATTATATAGGGATTAAGAGGATGCACATCCATAATAACAGAGGTTCTGTACTTTTATGTAGTCAGTACAAATCAAACAACCTCAAACGATCCTGCTCAATACACACATAGTGTACTAGTGTAATTTTATAGTCAAGACATACTAATACCAAATTACACTACAACCATTTCAATAGTTTGTCCCAATCCATCTTGGTTGTAAGCTACTATTTATAATTTATAAGGAACCAATAACATGATCTTCTATGTGGCACCACACACCATATTATCTACAATATAAATTAAATGGACAACTACATTGACATGTATATAAAATGTAAATATTTGACCAAAGTGATTCTCATTTCAAAATATTTCAAAATAAATGTTCATACAAAATCTAGGCTTATAGTATACATCCCAACAAAGGCTTCTTCTATAGTCTTGGGTTCAATTTTAGAAATAAGGGTTATCTGTCTCAGGTTTCTATATGATGATTTAGTTCGGACTCCTAGGGTTGGGTTACCCAAAATTTGGTCAGATGGGTGGTTGGAACTTATTCTTGAAGATCTTATATTAGGATCAACAACTAGTTCTAGTGATTTTTTAGGTTTAATTTGAACATCTTCATCATCTTCTATATTTCTTGTATTAATCTTTTCTATATTTTGATTGATATTTTCATTTGTTAAATTAGTTAAGTTATTTTCTTCATCAAAAACCACATTAGTTCTTTCTTCAACTTTTAGGGTATCTTTGTTATAGACTCTTAAGCCCTATTGGTTGTGGAGTACTCTAAAAAGATTCTTGTTGTTGATTTTGATGTAAATTTTCCTAAGTAGTCCTTAGTGTTTATAATGTGGGTGTTACATCCAAACACCTTTAAATAATTTAAGTTAGGGATTTTATTATAATATATTTCATATGGAGTTTTATTTTGAAATTTATTTATTAATATTCTATTTTGAATGTAGCATGTCGTATTTATTGCTTCAGCTCAGAATTGATTATTTAGGTTGTATTCGTTTAACATGGTTCTAGTGGCTTCTTGTAATGTTCTATTTTTTTTTCTACTAGATCATTTTATTTTTGGGAGGAGGGGGGAGGGGGGGGGGGGTTCTCAGACATGAAAATTCATGATTGTGCCCATTTGATTGCCAAAATTCATTAAACCTATGATTGTCAAATTCCCCTCCATGGTCACTTCTAATTCTTTTAATTTTAGTATCTTTTTAATTTTCTATTAATTTGCAAAAAGATTTAAAGATTTCTTAAGTTTCATCTTTTGTTTTCAAAAATTTTACCCAAGTAAATCTTGAGTAATCATCAATTATAGCTAAGCACTATTAGTTTTTTCTTAGTGACTTGGCTCTATATGAATCAAATAGATCTAAGTGTAGGAGCTCAAGTATTGAATTAGTTCTATTTAGGTCGGTTAACTTGTGGGTTGAGTTGGTTTGCTTACCCTGTTGGCAAGCATTATAGATTATATTTTCTAAATTCTTTAATTTGGGTAAACCTCTAACTAGGTCATTTTAACACATTTTTGAAATGAATATGATATGAGTGTGACCCAGTCTTCTGTGCCACAACTTAGTTTCTTCTTGTTGTGTTAGGAGACACTTTAGTGAGGAGGTTAGTAGGTCAATTGTATAGATGTTCTTTTTTCTAATTCCCTTAAGTGTAATTTTAGGATTTTTAACATTTTTAATTAAACACTCAGAGTTTGAAAATGTGACTAAGTACTCAGAGTCACATAACTGACTAATGCTAAGTTAAAATTTAATTAATCAACAAATAAAACTTTTCGAATATAAAAATCGGAACTCAGTTTGATATTACATGTTCAGATTACCTTAAGTGTTCTGTCATTGCCGAATGCAACTGACCCTAGATTTTTGAATTTTATCTTGGTGAATTTCAATCGGTTCCCAATCATGTGTCTGGAGCATTAACTATCCAACATCCATTGGTCCAAATCATTATGTTCCTACACATAAAGTATTGATTTGGATCTAAGTTTAAAGGATTGTAAGATAGATTGGATTGGGTTTAGCCCCTTATTTTCCATCTCTCCTAATCTAGGTTTTCAATCATGTTATTCCTACGGGTGACTGTGAGATGGTTGATTGAGTTTTGTGTTTAATTGAATTGCTTAGGACTTATTAAGTTAATTTATTTGATTAAGATTTTTTAATTGATTAATTTATTTGATTAATATTTTTTAATTGATTCATTTATTTGATTAAGATTTATTAATTGATTAATTATTTTGATTCTAAATTTTGCCTAAGTCCATCTCACCCTTTTCTAAATTATCAATCAGGGAACCTTATAGGTTTTTGTAAGATGATTAATTTTATCTTTAATTTAGATTATCATCTATGGATTGATTTAAAATTAAGTTAGACTAAGGTTTTACAATTAGTCAATTAAATATTTATTTCAATGATTGGCTTCCAAGTTGTGGCGAGGCACTAGGTTTTCTTGGTTATGGGATCATCCACCACTTCTGGACAAAGCCTTTCAAAGAAATTGGATATTTAATTTCCTTTCTGAAAATCTTAGGTCTAACTAGTCAAGTGTAAAACAAGCCTAGGTCCTTATCTACCCTAGTCTAACAAATCTATCTATTGATAAAAATGGACTTTCTATTGGCTCCCCCTGGATCATAGCCTCGATAGGGTTTATCAAGGTAGTGGATTTTATCCTTGGGGACCCAATATTGACCAAGTCCAACTTTATTAATCAAGTTTGTCTTGGGGACCCATGCTTGGACTAATTTTCTATTTGTTCTATTTACAAGTGATAAATAAGATTTGTATTTTTATTTAGCCTTAAATCCAAGTCTGGATTGGTTGTAAACGACTCTTTATTTTCCAAGAATCAGATCAAGATTCTTGGAACCTAAGGTGAACATCCTTAAGTCCTTTGACTTGAGTTTTCAAATTGGAATTTTCTTCCTCAAGTTGTTAGACTTGGGGTAAACTTCCATTTTGAACTTGCTTAGTCAAAGGACTTAGGTTAGTCTCCTCCTTAAGGATTGTTACCTCCTTTTGGAGTGACTTAACTCGGAGGTTGGATTTGGCTAACTTACACATGACATAATTAACTAAATTATGCAATTTATTTATCTGATAAGTTCTTACAGTGGGGTTAGGCCCTTCGGAAATGAATACGGATCCGTGGCTTCTCTCAGATTTTGTTTCTGACTCGCTCTCGATTTTTGATTCGTCGACTTGTTCTCGGGTCATAAGCACAAGGAAGCTCGTCTATTTGAGCTCTTCGTTAGAGTCTTTTAAAGAATCATCCCATGTCGCCTGCAGTACTTTCTTCTTCCTTTTCTTCTTTGTTTCCTTTTGGTTCGGATACTTGGCTTTGATGTGTCCCTTCTTATTGCAGTCGTAGCAGGTTACTTCGAACTTCACTTTTGGACTTGATTGCACCGTCTTGGACTGAATCACTTTCTTGATGTCTTTCTTGGTGAACCCTTTCTTCTTTTTGTAGAGCTTTCGTTCAAGGTTAACGAGTTCGGCTGCTATCTCATCGTCGTTGTCTTCTGAGTCCAATTCTTCTTCAGACTCGGGTTTAGTTCTGCGCTTTTCTTTTAATTCCCGCATTCTTCTCGTTCCTACAATCAAAGCAATACCTTTCTCGACCGGAGTAGTATTAGTTTGTTCATGAAGCTCAAATTCATAAAATAATTCATCTAATTTGATTAATGACAAATCCTTAGACACTTTGTAAGCATCTACCATGAATGCCCACAAGATGTTCCTCAGAAATGCATTTAATGCATACCTGATGATGTCGCGATTTTCAACCCTCTGTCTGATCGCGTGGAGTCCGTTCAGTAGATCATGTATACGAGCATGAAGTTGGCTCATTAACTCACCCTCCTGTATTTTGATAATATATAATTTATTCGAAATCAAGTCTCATTTGCTTACCTTTGTGTCGGAAGTGTCCTCGTGCAACTCGATCAACTTTTCCCATAATTCTTTCGTGCTTGAGAACGGGCTGACTCAGTTCAGCTCTTCTTTTATTAGGCTACATTGTAGAGTGAATGTTGCTTTGGCGTCGGCCTCAATTTTCTTCATCAAGGTTGTGTCCCAGTTCTGGCATGACACTGGCTTGAGACCCGTTTGGATGATTATCCACATCTTGACTTGCGTCTTGAGATGATACTCCATTCGACTCTTCTAGTAGCTAAAATTCTTGGCAGAGGAGAAGGGAGGGTGTGCAGTGCTATACCCTTTTTGGTGGGTCATTTAAGAAGAAATCTCACACAATAAAAAGACAGCAAAGATTCCAAGACTTGGTCTTGGATTAGTAGTGCGGGAATAAGAGAATATAATAAAAACTCGAGTGGTGTTTGCACCGACTTCGAGAAACAAAAGAACTCGATTGATAAAATGGATCAGAATGCTGCAATTTTATCAATTCCGATTGACTCCAAAAATTAAAAAAAATACAACGAAAAGAAAAAAAATTGCTTGAATGGTGGTTTCACCGATTTGAAGTGACCCTGCTTTGATACCAATTGTAGGATCGTAAAGTGCTAGAGGGGGGTGAATAGCGCTCATGGCTTTCACTTTCATTTTGAGATAATTGATCAGAGATACACAGTGGAATAATAAAAAAACAATACACAAACACCAAGATTTTACTTGGTTCGGAGCCTATGGCGACTCCTACTCCACGGCCCGCATGTAAGAGTGCTTTCGATGGGCAATCACTATAGCTTCAGAAATTTACAAATCAAAGTACACTTTAAATGTAATAAATAAAAGTATACCGACAAGTAAGAAAAGAGAATTAAATTCTTTTGGTTGTCGAAGTCGAGTTATGGCTTTGTCAGATCATCCTTTAAGCAGTGCGCAATAGAAAGATTGCTAAAATCAAGTGTGCCTCTACTGCTACTCGAACCAGCTTCAAATAGCCTATTGAGGGCACCTCCAGCATCCATAGGAGGCACCTCTAGCAGGGATTTATATCCCCTCCGCGTCGATGCCAATAAGCTCCGCTTTTTGCGCTGCTTATCCACTTGAAGGCGCCTCCAAGCTCCATGGAGGGTGCCTCCCGTCCAGCATTCAAGGCGCCTTCCATCTCCTTCGAAGGCGCCTTCACACCTTGCTGCGCAAGGCTTTCAGCCAAGGCACCTCCAACAATCTGGAGGCACCTCAGACACTATTCATCCAAGCATTCCCTTATGTAATTTCATTCCTACAAGGCATATTAGTCCATAAACAAAGTATACCCTGCAAAACAAAGTTAGCACAATAATATAAGATAAATAATAGTATATGATAGTCACCGGACTGTCCAGTTATGACTTCAAGTTTCTCGAAAACCCTAGGTTGAACCGACGTCTACTATTCCCTCTTCGGGGAACACACCCTCACTTACTCCTCTCAGGAGAAATTACCTATTGCCAGATTGATCTTCCAGACCAACTGGACTTTTGCTTAGTGTCCGAAGCTTCTGGTCTTCATGTTGGACGTTTGCTCCAGGACCCGTCCAGACTTCCACCTGGTTCACAACACCAGGATTTCAACCTAGAGTCCCAGACTCTTGGATTTTGCCTGAAGCATTCGACCAGCCAAGACTTTCCACCTAGGGTTACTGCCCCCTATGACCTAGGGTTACCACCCCCTATGGTTTTCCACCTATCTAACTGCAGCTAGGGCTTTTGTGTCACGTCCCGGAGGAGTCCCTGACCGAAAAAATTTCGGCAGCATCTTCCCTGTACGGTGGACAATCTGAAACTTTCTACATCGCCCTCTGGGCCACATATACCTCGGCCAACACGGTCGGAACAATAACAATAATATAAACAATCACTCACGCAGTTAATAATTTAACAAACTGTAACAGTGATAATATGACTCAAAAATAACCCTACTCAACTACACCCATAAAGCACAAAACCGATGTCCTACTCCACTACACTCATAAAGCTCAAATCCGACGATAAAATCAACTTACCTCTTCTGCCGTCTAGGCAGGCGTGTAGTAAAACAAATCCAATAAAACACATAGGCAATAATAATCCATACAAGATCCAAATGTATCAACACAAACAAGTCCAAACATAGTCTAAAACAAGAAAGACTAAAAGTTCAACACGACGTCCTCGTGGACTGCAGGGGACTAGCGACTGGAACTCTCTAGACAACATCAACCTGAAAATAACAACGGATGAGGGTGTGAGTCCAACACTCTGCGGGTAACAACTGATATGCATAATAAAGAAAATAGCAGGTAGCACTAATCATGCGTACAGTCTCCTGACACAATAAGGATAAATGCAACTGAAATAAAACAGGAGAAAACTGTACTAACCAGGACCAAGGTATAAGGACAATAGGGTCGTCAGACTGAAAGTGTCATAATCCTGTATGCATGTCAATCATATGCATCCATATAAATGCAGCAAGTAAATGCAGCAAACACAAGCAATAAATGCATCATGCATATGATGCAAATGTCATGGTCACCCCTGACGCCAGTCAGCTATGTCACACATAATGGTGAGACCGAATGGGTAGTGCTGTGACAACCGTGCACTCTGCAATCACTGCCCCTGATGAGTGACCGAGTGAACAGGATGCTGTCGGAGTACACCTATGCTCATACCCCCAAATCATAAATGGGGGAGCTCAATGCTCTCTTCTCCCGGTACACGATGACGGGGAGGAATCTATGTCGGCTACCACGCTGCGTCACACTACCCATGAGCGGACCAACGGAGCCAAACAGAGTCCAACCGCCTGCCGGCTACCACGCTGCTACACTAAACTAGCAGAGCCAAATAGAGCAGAACCGTCTGCTGGCTACCATGCTGAGTCACCAGACCAACGGAGCCAAACAGCAGAACTGCCACACACATGTCTGATATACCACTAACCCATGAGTGGTGGTGTGTACAGATATATGTAACTGGCGATGTGCTCGACAATAATGGAGCAGACGATCGCACAGCATGCAATCATGCGAATGGTGCATGATACTAAGCATGGTAAAATACTAAGCAGCATAGCAATAATCCATATACATGTAAAACGTGTTGGATCGAGATGCGCTAGAGGGGGGTGAATAGCGCTCGCGGCTATTTCGTTCGTATCGGAATCGTAAAAACTATCGGAGAAGTAATGCTGCGGAATAAAGAAAACAAGCACACAGAAAGACAAGCTATTTACTTCGTTCGGAGTCTATCTCGGCTCCTACTCGAAGGCCCACGGTCGCTGACCGCTTTCGGTGGGAAACAACTATAGTTCATAAAGATTATTAAAATCTAAGTACAATTTAAGCAGTAATAAAAGTATACCGACAACAAAAGATTAAATCTGAAGCTTCGGGTCGTCGGGGTGTTCTTGCAACACTTGGGGATGGTCATATTCGCAGCACGTTGCAGAAGATTGCTTGAGAAAGTGTTGTTTTGAGCTGCTGGTTGACCACTGCTTTTAAACAGTGTTCAAGGCACCTTAAACAAGCTCCAAGGCGCCTTAAACAAGAATTTTATCCCGATCTGCTCGCTGCGATAACCCTTTGACTGTCGCGACCTGAAGGCGCCTTCAAACCCTTCAAGGCGCCTTCAATCCATCCAAGGCGCCTTCAATCCATCCAAGGCGCCTTAAGCCTGCTTCTCGCGCCAGCTCAGGTTTGGCACCCGAGGCGCCTCCAAGCCCCATGGAGGCGCCTCGGACACTGTTCATCCGAGTTCTTCTTTGTGTTTTTGGTACCTGCAAGTATGTTAATCCAAAAATACGTGCACCACAAAGTTAATACACAATAATAGTATGAATATGAAGTAATGACAGTCTCCGGACTATCCGGGTCTGACTTCGGATTTTCAACCGAAAACCCTAGGTCGACCCGACACCTACTGTTCCCTCTGCGGGGAACGCGTCCTCACCTACTCCACTCAGGAGATTTACCTGATGCCGATCCGGTCCTCCAGACCGACTGGACTTTCCGCCTAGGGTTACCACCCCCTAGGACCTAGGGTTACCGCCCCCTAGGGTTTTTCTCCACCTAGGGTTACCGCCCCCTAGGACCTAAGGTTGCCGCCCCTTAGGGTTTTCCTCCACCTAGGGTTACCGCCCCCTAGGACCTAAGGTTGCCCCCCCCCCCCCTTAGGATTTTCCTTCACCTAGGGTTACCGCCCCCTAGGACCTAAGGTTACCGCCCCTTAGGATTTTCCTTCACCTAGGGTTATCGCCCCCTAGGACCTAAGGTTACCGCCCCTTAGGATTTTCCTTCACCTAGGGTTATCGCCCCCTAGGACCTAAGGTTACCGCCCCTTAGGATTTTCCTTCACCTAGGGTTACCGCCCCCTAGGACCTAAGGTTACCCCCCCCCCCCCCTTAGGATTTTCCTTCACCTAGGGTTACCACCCCCTAGGACCTAAGGTTACCCCCCCCCCCCTTAGGATTCTCCCCTGCCTAACCGCAGTTAGGACTTTCCTGAAACCTTATTTAACCACGTTAGATAACAAGGAATCTTAACTTTGAATCTCTTTGCCATTATCAAAACTGAGGTTCGATCGTCGGATGCTTACTGCACCAACAAAATGTGTACCATCGGGAAGTGAATCAAATCAAAGTACACAGACCAGATAAGGTATCAAAACCCTAGGTCCTGACATGATAAATAACATGGTTGTGTCACTACCTCTATAAATAGGCATAATCAGGTATACACTAGCATGATGTGCAAAATAAATAAACAAGCAAGCATGTAACAGGTTAGGTAGTGATCAACCGAAGCAAATGAGAAACATAATCATTGCTATATGTTAAAAACATTATTATGCATATCAAAAGACATAAAGTCAAATTACCCGCCTCCAAATCGAAAAGTCCAATCTGGTTCAAATCTGACGTCAAGATACTCGTCTCGCGTCAAAGTCCTGTGTCACCAATACTTATACATTTTATTTAGCTAAAATTCGCATAAATAGCTAAATAAAACCTCTAACTCTAAATTAGGATAAACCATAATCATACCATTAGATAAATTCCAAACATAATCCATTTACTCACAACAACTTAGACTTAAATAGATTTCTGTGCTATTCATTTCTTGTCCTTTCCTACAAATTGGTGCATGCTACAACAAAAGAAACAATTGCACTACACCTTACCTAAATTCTCACAGTACAGATGCTGATCCACAACTAGGGATAGAGCTGCCAGAAGGAATAGCTGCTGCTGGAAACCTGAAACACCACCAGCATAATGAATCTACAATTAGAAACCTCCATCCCTGTTGGTTGCTACTCGGAAAACATAATGGTTCCACTGTATAAAAATTTTGTACAAAGGTCTGAACCTTTTCCTAGCTACCATGTGTTCTTTTAAATTAAACTTGGATCGCCTGCGGAACTTAACACGTTTAATCCAAAGTTTAATCTATTTGTTCTTTTAGGTTTAGACTCGGATCTCCTACGGAACTTAACACGTTTGATCCAAATCACCTAGGTTATTAATTTCATTAAATATTAGTTTCTAAAATTGGCTTCCAATACTGACGTGGCCAGGCACATGACCTTCTTAGATATGGGAACAACCACCACCGACTAGACAAAGCCTTTTAAGGAAAGTTAATATTTAATTTCCTTAAATAACTTTAGGTCAACCGAAAAGAACAATCAAATCACAAGGAAAAGAAAAAACAAAAAAACACAACATCGAAAACAAATTCGAAATACTAGAATCGCATGCCTCTTGTATTTGGTATTATTTCAAAAAATAACTAGTATGATGAGGAAAGGAAAAATACTAGTTATACCTTTTAGAAAGACCTCTTGATCTTCTACCGTATTTTTCTTCTAACCTCGGACGTTGTGTGGGCAACGATCTTCCAAGATGAGGACCACCTAGCACCTTCTTCTTCTTCCTTCAAGTTTCAGCCAAGCACCAAAATCCAAGGACGAAGAACTTTTTCCACCAACTAAGCTCCAAGGGATGCAAGCTTTCTCTCCTTCTTCTTCTTCTACTTCTCCAAGTAGTATCCGGCCACCACAAATGCTCTAAGCAAGGAAGAGTTTCGGCCACCACAAAGAGGAAGAGAGGGAGAGAGGATGGCCGGCCACAACACCAAGGAAAAGAGGGAGAGAATAATAGAGGTTGTGTCTCATGAAGCCACCCCAACCCCCTCTTTTATATTCCTTAGCTTTGGTAAATAAGGAAATTTAATTACAATAAAATTTCCTTAACTTTCCTTGACAACAATTAATTAAGAAAAATTAAATAAAATTTCCTAATCAATTCATCATGGTCGGCCACCTCATGGAGAGCAAACAAGATAATTTTTAATCAACAATTAAAAATTCCTTATTTGTCTTCGGAAATTTTAAAAAATAAAATTTCCCTTTAAAATCCCTTCATGGTTGATAAAAAGAAATTTTTATAATTTTAATTTTTCAACATGTGAATAATTTTCAAAGAGAAAAAATAAAATATCTTTCCTATCTACAAATAAGGAAAAAGATCTAATCTCTTTTCTTAATCTTTTGTAGAAGAGATATTTTAATTTTAATTCTCTCCAATAAATTATATCTTCCACATAAGAAAAATTTTAAATTAAAATTCTTTTAAATTTAATGGGGGCCGGCCACCTAAGCTTGGGTTCAAGCTAGGGTCAGCCACCCATGAACCAAGGCTTGGCCGGCCCTAGCTTGATCCACAAGCTAGCTTGGTCGGCCCCTACATCATGGGTATGAAGGTGGGTATAGGTGGGTATAGTACTCTATAAATAAGAGGCTACGATAGAGACTGAGAGGAGAAATTGGTTTTGGTCTCCCGATAAAATTAAGCATCCCGTGTTCACCCCGAACACACAACTTAATTTTATCAATAATAATTCATTCCACTAGAGAACTATTATTGAACTACCGCACCAATCCCAAATTACATTTTTGGGCTCCTTCTTATTATGAGTGTGTTAGTCTCCCTGTGTTTAAGATGTCGAATGTCCACTAATTAAGTGAGTTACTGACAACTCATTTAATTAATATCTTAATCCAAGAATAGTACCACTCAACCTTATCGTCATGTCGGACTAAGTCCACCTGCAGGGTTTAACATGACAATCCTTATGAGCTCATCTTGGGGACATTATCAACTTAGATTACTAGGACACAGTTTCCTTCTATAATCAACAACACACACTATAAGTGATATCATTTCCCAACTTATCGGGCTTATTGATTTATCGAACTAAATCTCACCCATTGATAAATTAAAGAAATAAATATCAAATATATGTGCTTGTTATTATATTAGGATTAAGAGCACACACTTCCATAATAACTGAGGTCTTTGTTCATTTATAAAGTCAGAATAAAAGAAACGACCTCGAATGGTCCTACTCAATACACTCTAAGTGTACTAGTGTAATTATATAGTTAAGATAAACTATTTCCTAATTACACTACGACCTTCCAATGGTTTGTCCCTTTCCATTTTGGTCGTGAGCTACTGTTTATAATTTATAAGGTACTGATAACATCATCTTCTGTATATGGCACCATATACTATGTTATCTACAATATAAATTAATTGAACAACTACAACTAAATGTAGAAAATTTGACCAAATGTGATTCTTTATTCAAAATAAATGTTTACAAAAGCTTAGGCTTTCAGTATACACTCTAACAATCCCTAGTTAACATAACCTCCACCCTATACAAGGGCCACTCACGGTAGGACAAGAAACATAGCACAAACTCGAAAACCAAACCCTAAGCCCTTACCTTCAATCACACCACCAAATTACTACTGCTCGTTGTCACTTTCTCCATCTCGGCCTCCGACGATCCGGGGCACAACTCCAACAAGGGCAACGGCGCACAGGGTAGAGGGTGAGGTGAAGACTCGGATGCTTAATCTCCTTTCCGACGAGTTTCTAGTGTCTGCAAGGAGAGGGGCAGTGGCTGTGAACCCAAAGCTAGGGCACGCGAGTTCGGCGACTGGTGGGAGGGACTGGGCTGCCGGCGGTGGAAGGGATTCAGCTAGAGCAAAGAGGCAGCGGTGCGTTGTAGATCTAGGGCACGACGAAGAGGTTCTATGTATCGGCGTCGGTGCAATGCTCGGCACAAGAAAGGCCGGCGGCACTGCGGTGGTCGGTTGTGTGGGCGACTCAGGAAGGAAAGGGAAGGAGATGAAGAGGATCGTGTAACACCCCAAATTTCATGATTTGGAGTCCTAAAAGACCTTATTAAAATCTAGAAATGCTTTAGAAAAATTTTAGAGATTTTTAGAAATTTTTAGAGTATTTTTATGAAATTTTTGGATTTCGTTTGGTATTTTTACAAGAGGAAAAGGTAGAAAAAAAAGGGAAAAGAATATGTTGAAGTCGGGTTTTGAATCCAAGAGCTCGGACCCGAGCAAAACCGGATCAACCAACTGGGTTAGCAATTGTTGCTTGATTAAATAAAGGAAGAATCTTATTTAGTGAGCAGAAATTAATAACAAGAATTAATAGATAAAAATTGGTTACAGGCAGGATTCGAACCCACAAGCCAAACTTTAACCCACGCACGCGCTGACCAAGTGTGCTAGCAATCGGTTCTGTTTAGAATAGGAAACAAAATTTGTTAAGCAATAACCGAACTTAAGAATAACCCTAGGTTATAAAAAGAGGTTAAGTTAAGAGAGGATTTATTTCTCTCGATCCCTCTCCCCTTCTCTCGAGTTCGACGGCGCGGCTTTTCTCAGCGAAGACGCAGCGAGCAATCCGGTGTCTCCGGCGGCCGGCCAAGGTTCTCCAAAGGGTTTCTCCACCTTAAGCTCTTCTCGTTGAGGAGGAGTGGTGAGCATGAAGTAGGGCCGAGATCTCAAGCCTTCCGAACCCTAGAACCTTCCTCCTTCTCGGTTTGAGTCCAAGAACCGAAGGTAAGTTGCTACTCACCTGCAGTAGGATAGCTCCGAGATTTTCTTTCCTTGCTGCCGTGATTTGAAGATTCGGATTCATGATTTCCTCTTGTTTTTTTCCGAAGCAGATTAGAAGATTGAGATCTTAGTTTAGCATGCTATACCTAACTTGATTGAGCATCTAATGAGCATGATCAGCCTGATATTTCTAGCATCTTACATGTTATCATGCATCTTCTAGGTCCATGCCGTGTTATTATCCATTCCGTGTCCATGTCATGGCTTAATGCAGTAGCTTTATTCTCTTTTTCTATGGAGCAGTAGCATTGCCTGGCTAAAATTATACTTGTATATGTTAAGAATGTTAAGTGCTTGGAATTGCTCTGCTGTCCCAGTGTGATTAATAGTGTAGTTAGATCTCTTGTATGTAGAATTTTGCATTGTAGTTTAGTTCTTCCTTGCTAATTCCATGCACATGATTAGTTTTAAGTTTAGTATCTTAGCCTTGGATTTCCATGTTTCTGAACATGAATAACCTTTGTTATTTAAGCATGCAGTTAGTATTTTCCTTGCTAAGGCAAGAACAGCCTTTATTTAAGTATGTAGTGTTAGCTGCTTGGTTTTCTTGATCATGAGGTTTATGTTAGTGGATTGTTATGTAATTCTTAGTAGTGAGCAGATTTGATTAAGCTTGTATGCAGAAATTGTGTAGCATAGAATGCAGATTTTAGACAAGCTTAGTATGCAGATTGTAGACAAGCTTAGTATGCAGATTTTAGTTAAGCTTAATATGCAGAATTTTATTAGGCTTTCAAGTGCAGAAGTTAGTTAGTATAGTGAGCAGATTTGATTAAGCATGTATTCAGATTTGATTAAGCTTAGTATGCAGATTTTAGATAAGCTTAGTATGCAGATTTTTATTGAGCTAGTATGCAGATTTCTGTTAAGTATTAGTGCAGATTTTTGATAACTATTGTATGTGCAGATTTCTTTTGTATTCTATGCATGATTATGTGTTACATAGTTAGTTTCATTCATAGATGCATACGAAAGATACCCTAACAGTATTTTGGGTTTAAGAAAAGTATAAGAAAGATAAAGAAAAGTATAAGAAAGATAAAGAAAAGAAAGAAAAGGCCGAGGCCTTAAGTAGATCCCAAAGTCGAGACTTTAGGGATTTTTGGCACACAAGGTGCCTATTAAAATGCCGAGGCATTTAAAGAAGAAGTAATTAAGATTAAAAGTATTTTACTTTTAAGAAGAGGCTAGTACCCGACTTCCGAGGTTGTCGTTAAATAAATCCAGGTGTCCAATTCCGAGGTCTTGGCCCTGGTAGACCGAGGTCTGCTCTTTTAGGATTGGTGGCTCGCTACCCCAACCTATTAGGGAACGCGCATAAGATGGTACTATGCCTGGGCCCAAGAAGAAGTTGATTATTATTTTGAAGTATTATAAGTATAAGTTTTTGAACAAGTAAAGAAAGTTTTACATAAGTATAAAGTATTAAAGAATAAGTCTTTAAACAAGTGGAATAAGATTCAGAAGGTGTTTAGAATTCAGTAAGTTTAGTTCTTTATTCTACCATGTTTATCTAGTGGATGAGTAGTTTTCATGTTTACCTATTAGATGAGTAGCATGATTAGCGATTAGAATTACATGAGTAGATTTCTTAGCTTTTCTTTGCTATTAGTTTGACATGAGCAGTTATGTTTATGCTTTATTTCTTTTTAGAGCATATAGTTCCTAGTTCTTTTCGTATACATGCACATTCGTGTTTTTGTGAGTTAGATAGCGCTTACTAAGCAAATTTTGCTTATAGACTACACTTCCTCTTACTGCAGATAAAGGAAAAGAAAAGATTTAGCAAGGAAGGCGACAAGGTGGCGCGGATGGTGTGTGATGCCAGGACTATGGAAGCCTTGGGACTTAGTTTAAGAATTTATTAAGATTGCCATTTATTAAGAATGTATTAGATGAGTCATTTAGTCTTCCGCTGTTAGTTAATTGTATGTTTTTATTTTTTCCGCTATTCATTACTTGCATGATTTGATTTCATTAAACTGTGTGGTGATGTTATTCCTTTTGTGTGTTTGATATGTGTTCCAGCTGCATGTGGCTGAGTATATATATTGCATGTATTGTTGAATAAGGTCACCGGTACAGGGGAGATTCTGCCGAAATTTTTCGGTAGGGTTTCCATGTGGTTTTAATCACACCGGTTAAGTAGAGTTAGTAGATAAGTAACGGTCATCCTTAGAGAGTAGTAGTAGTAAGAAGGGTGGTCGTTACAGTTGGTATCAGAGCAGTTCCCATTCTCCAGCATCACACATCAGCACCAGCCTTGCCGTCTTCAAGTAAGAAAGTATTTAAGTTTTTCTTTTATGCTTTATTTATTATTGCAGTATAGAGTATCTACTTATATGTGCTTTAGTAAGATAGAAGTTTTAGTTTTTGCTATTTCTTATATATAGAGAAATGTTTAGAAGTACTTGCTTGTATAAGTTTAAAGTCAAGACTCAGGATTAAGTCAGATATATCTAGAAAGTATAGTGAGGAAGGATTTATAGAATTTAGACAAGGTGACCTAGCCAAGTGGTTTAGCCTCAGTCAGTGCAGATCTAAGAGGATCTTAGCTATGAGAGCAGATCTACATAGATAGTGGACAAAGAAGTTAAGAGACTAAGAAACAGAGAAGTGCCACTAGGAAGTTAGTTGGAGATGTGAAGACAGCATGAGATAGAAATGTCCAGAATTATTCTAAGTTCGAGGACGAACTTTTTATAAGGGAGGGAGAATTGTAACACCCCAAATTTCATGATTTGGAGTCCTAAAAGACCTTATTAAAATCTAGAAATGCTTTAGAAAAATTCTAGAGATTTTTAGAAATTTTTAGAGTATTTTTATGAAATTTTTGGATTTCGTTTGGTATTTTTACAAGAGGAAAAGGTAGAAAAAAAAGGGAAAAGAATATGTTGAAGTCGGGTTTTGAATCCAAGAGCTCGGACCCGAGCAAAACCGGATCAACCAACTGGGTTAGCAATTGTTGCTTGATTAAATAAAGGAAGAATCTTATTTAGTGAGCAGAAATTAATAACAAGAATTAATAGATAAAAATTGGTTACAGGCAGGATTCGAACCCACAAGCCAAACTTTAACCCACGCACGCGCTGACCAAGTGTGCTAGCAATCGGTTCTGTTTAGAATAGGAAACAAAATTTGTTAAGCAATAACCGAACTTAAGAATAACCCTAGGTTATAAAAGAGGTTAAGTTAAGAGAGGATTTATTTCTCTCGATCCCTCTCCCCTTCTCTCGAGTTCGACGGCGCGGCTTTTCTCAGCGAAGACGCAGCGAGCAATCCGGTGTCTCCGGCGGCCGGCCAAGGTTCTCCAAAGGGTTTCTCCACCTTAAGCTCTTCTCGTTGAGGAGGAGTGGTGAGCATGAAGTAGGGCCGAGATCTCAAGCCTTCCGAACCCTAGAACCTTCCTCCTTCTCGGTTTGAGTCCAAGAACCGAAGGTAAGTTGCTACTCACCTGCAGTAGGATAGCTCCGAGATTTTCTTTCCTTGCTGCCGTGATTTGAAGATTCGGATTCATGATTTCCTCTTGTTTTTTCCGAAGCAGATTAGAAGATTGAGATCTTAGTTTAGCATGCTATACCTAACTTGATTGAGCATCTAATGAGCATGATCAGCCTGATATTTCTAGCATCTTACATGTTATCATGCATCTTCTAGGTCCATGCCGTGTTATTATCCATTCCGTGTCCATGTCATGGCTTAATGCAGTAGCTTTATTCTCTTTTTCTATGGAGCAGTAGCATTGCCTGGCTAAAATTATACTTGTATATGTTAAGAATGTTAAGTGCTTGGAATTGCTCTGCTGTCCCAGTGTGATTAATAGTGTAGTTAGATCTCTTGTATGTAGAATTTTGCATTGTAGTTTAGTTCTTCCTTGCTAATTCCATGCACATGATTAGTTTTAAGTTTAGTATCTTAGCCTTGGATTTCCATGTTTCTGAACATGAATAACCTTTGTTATTTAAGCATGCAGTTAGTATTTTCCTTGCTAAGGCAAGAACAGCCTTTATTTAAGTATGTAGTGTTAGCTGCTTGGTTTTCTTGATCATGAGGTTTATGTTAGTGGATTGTTATGTAATTCTTAGTAGTGAGCAGATTTGATTAAGCTTGTATGCAGAAATGTTATCCAAGTGACTCACCACAGCTTAGAAGTTTATCCAAAGAATGTTTGTTTGTTAAACCTGTTGGGACCGAAAAATAGCTAGAGGGGGGGGGGGGGTGAATAGCTCTTCGCGTGCTCGTCGTTGGCGTTGCTCATTTCTTTGATGGTATGCAGCGGAAATATAAGAAACAAAAGCATACAACGCTAACAATGATGGTTTACTTGGTATCCACCTCACAAGAGGTGACTAGTACAAGGATCCACACCTACTCACGCACCCTCCACAATGAATAACACTCCTTTATGGTAACTACCAAAGGCGGAGAAGCCCTACAACACTCTCAATACAAGAAGAAGAAAGGGAAATACAAGATAAGCAAAAGCTTACAAGATGTACAATAAAAACCCTAACCCTAACTTCTTCTTCTTGTTTTTGATCCGCCTCTTGACTTGGAAAAGCCACCAAGAATCTTCAAGAACTGGCGATCTGGAGCTTGGAGAGAGCTATGGAGGTGCTGGAGAGTATCTGGAGTGAATCGGTGAAGTTCTACCGAAGGAAATGAACGCCTGGGGCTTAAATAGACACCAACGGTCGGATCCCGATCGATTGGATTGCTCCCAATCGATCGGGGAGGCTTTGGATCGATCCACAGATCGATCCAGAGCGCCTCTGTGCTCTCTGGAATATCCTGGATCGATCGGTGGATCGATCCAGGGCTTATCGTGCATAAACAGCAGCTCCCAATCGATCCACTGATCGATTGGGACCTCTGGATCGATCCACCAATCGACCCAGAGGGGTTCTGTTCACGGGGACTCACCGGATCGATCGGCCGATCGATCCAGATCTTATGGATCGATCCACTGATCGATCCAGATCTGCTAGATCGATCCACTGATCGATCCAGATCTGCTGGATCAATCGGCTGATCAATCCAAATCTGCTGGATCAATCGGCTGATCAATCCAGATCTTCGTTTTTTCCCAAAACCAAGTCCAAAGCCCCCTAAACCAACATCTAGTCAACCATGACTTGTTGGTACATAAGACCTAGCATCCGGTCACCATTAACTAGCTAGGACTTTCTCACCAAGTGTCTGGTCAATCCCTTTGACCCTCTTGGACTTTTCTCTTCTTGCCAAGTATCCGGTTAATCCCTTTGACCTACTTGGACTTTTCTCCTCTTCCCAAATATCCGGTCAATCCCTCTGACCTACTTGGACTTTTCTTCCTCGTGCCAAGTATCCGGTCAATCCCTTTGACCTTCTTGGACTCTCACCAGATGTCTGATCAACCATGACCCATCTGGATTTCTCCTGCCTGGCTTCACTCACCAGGACTTTCCCAATTGCCTACCTTCACTCACTAGGTCTTTCATCTGGCTTCACTCACCAGGATTTTCCTCCTGCCTAGCTTCACTCACTAGGACTTCCTTCTGCCTGGCTTCACTCACCAGGACTTCCTTCTGCCTGGCTTCACTCACCAAGACTTTTAGTCAAGTATCCAGTCAACCTTGACCTACTTGACTTTCCTTCACAATCTTAACTGGTCAACTTTGACCAAACGGGAATTGTATCAATAATCTCCCCAAATGAACAACTGCACCTGCATTGTCCATATCATCTAAACCCAATATATTGTCAAACATCGAAACTCAAACCAAGACTCAGGCTTGGTTAACCAGGTCAACCTTGACCTAGGGAATATTGCACCAACAATCTCCCCCTTTTTAATGTTTGACAATACCTCTTGTTAAGTTAGGAAATTAGGCTACTCCCATAGCCTCAACTCCCTTCATGCCAATATATGAATGATGGTTCCCTTCATTCTCCTCCTTTCCTAGAGGGTAAACTCCCCCTTTAGGTACTGAAGGCCTAACTTAACCATGCATTCTCCCCCTATTGACACACATCAACAACATGCCCTCATCTTTGGGCACACATCAAGAATAAACTCTCCCCCTGAAGAGTTACCCAATGTTGTTTACAACTTCACTCGTTGCTCATAACACAATAATGAAGGTCCCATACCCTTCATTATCATCAATTTGCTCATCCGTGAGCAATAACCACTTGAATTACCACTTGAAATAATGAGGATATCCACTCCCCATTTCAAGTTCAAATGCTCATTCATGAGCATTTTCTCTAAAGAAGGTTAACCACCCTCCAAGGTTCATAAAAAATAATTTTTCATGTCTTTAAAGAGTCCCTCCCCCTAAAGACATGGTGGTAACTTCTGTCATTGCACCAACAATGACTTGGAATCCCTAAACCTTTAGGAAATCCAAATTTAGAAGTTTTGAGGTTCAAAAATTCAATATTGAAATCAACCTCAACCTAAACTTCAATTTAGTCTTTCTTAACCAATCCATCCTTGTTTTCAATATGAAAACACCCTTTTTATGTATACACATGTATTTTGAGGGGTTAGAAAAGGTTACCTAGACTGAAATAGGTTCAAAATGCTAAAAATAAGCTTTCCCAGCCAAAATCAACATCTTCAATCGATTTGAGTTGGATTCCAATCGATTGAACCTAGCTGAATCGATCCACTGATCGATTCAAGATGTGTAGATCGATCGGCTAATCGATCCAGCGAGCTTCTACTCGTGAGAATTGCCTTTTGAATCGATCCATGGATCGATCGGAGCTCTGATAGTTGCTGAATTTCAAATTCAGCCAACTTCAGAAACCCCTAGAAAATTCTACAAAAATCCAAAAATCATGAAATTTCGTGTAGACATTATTTAGGGTATAATTTATCATGGAAAAATAGTTTTCTATGAAAATACATCATATTTTCAATGATTGACACAAACTTGAGAACTTGCAAAAACTTTAGTATTTTCTTCAAGTTTGTGTCTAACTATTCAATGGTGATTACTATCAAAAGATAGCCTTCACCAAGGTTTTCCAAAATTATTTTAAAAACATTTTCAAAACCAATATCCCACCATGTTCCTTGGGCTTAATGCACATGACTTGTACATTAGCTTTCCCAATGATGGGAAAACACATAACTGTGTTTTGATGAACTTAAAACTCAAAGAAATGCACTAAATCAACATGTTGAGTTTTGTTCATCATCCTAACATCTCACTTGTATCTATTGTGGACAAAACACATACAAGTCATCTTATAGGTCTTTGTGAGATGTAAAATTTGGTTTTGCCCTAATCTAGGGATCATGCATATCTATCTAGGCATTTTGTGGATATTGAACATCCACCTAGGATGTCACTTGTTGACTTATTGATAAATGCCATTTGTCCTCAATTTTAAGGAAATAAGCATAATGCATGATAATTTTATGACATACATCAAAAAGAAATAATTTTCAAAAGAAAATTTTCTTATAACTACATGATGTATGTATAGCATGACATGGTATTTTTGTATTTTCATGATAAGGCATGAGTGCAAAAATAAAACATGATGTCATGGCATATAATGAGCAAACAATCATGGCAAAGTCTAGCATAAATAAAATACCTAGATTACCTATCTAAGTATCGTTAATCTTAGCTAATCCTAAAACTTAAACCCTAGATTGCCCAAAGTGCTTCAAGAGAGTGCCAAAACCTAAATGAACATTTCTAATTCTCTTGATTAATTTATGCCAATTGAAATTAAGCTTATTCCACAAATGTTGGCATATTCCATTTTTCCACAAGAGTAGCACTTTAAATTAAGGCTCAAATTACCTTTAATTTCCTAAGAACATACCAAAATCTCAACTTGGTAGGTCTTATGATTTTCCAATATGTGCCATTTTAAAAAAAAAACCAAAACTTCTCAAATTTGGCACATTTTACTCTTTCAAGGAGTAAATCATAAATCCATTTCATTTTCAAAAGTTTATAATAACTTTGAAAATGCTCCTTGAGTGTCAATTTCTTCAAAGTTGGGTTAACTACCCTTCTTCTTAGAGTTGACACTCTCTAACCCATCTATGGGGTAGAGAAGATGCTCCTAGGAACCCAAAACCTATTGGTGCTCCTTGAATGCTCTAGGTATTCACTAGGGATAACTTCCCTAGATACCTTCCTAGTGACCTTGTTTGGCTTCTTAGAAGCCTTGGTCACTTTTTCTAGATCAACCCTAGGGATTGCTTCCCTTGTGACCTTGTTAGTGACTTTCTTAAACTTCTTAGAAGTCTTAGTCACATTTATTGCAAAAATACTCTTAGGAATAACCTTCCTAGTATTTTTGACTTGACCACTAGACCTAGGGTTGGTTCCATAACTATATGGAACCCTATGGTAAGAGGGCACATCCTTCTTAGCCTTGGGTTTGTATCCCAAACCTCTATGGCCATTAGATGACCTTTGTTCTCCTAGACCTAGGCTATGCTCATTTTGCCCTTTTAGGATATTTTCCATCCTTTTTAGGGTCTTTTCTAATTTATCAAGTCTTGACCTCAAGACTTGATTTTCCCTCACTAAGTCCTTAGTATTTGATTTTTCATTTGATCCATGAGCATTTTTATTCTTGGGCTTGTATCTATTATCCTTAGTGTTCTTGCCCAAATGTCTATCTACCTTCATAACCTTAGGTTGGGTAGTCTTGGCATGTAGGGCCACATGCTTTTCCTTAATGCCCTCATGCTTTCTATTCTTATGGTAAATTGCATTAAAATGATAAAAATTAGAACTATCATGCTTTTTACCATAACGTAAAGGGGTAGGCTCAATAAATGTTACCTTCTTCTTTACCTTGGAGGCTCCCCCTTGACTAGTGCCTCCTTGAACCTTGACCATCTTCTTCCCCTTGGGGCATTGACTTCGGTAATGCCCTTTTTGTTGACACAAGAAGCACACAATGTGCTCCTTGCTCTTCTTTGTCCCGGGGGTGGTCTCCTTGGGCTTCTCCTTGCCATTTTGTGTCACTTGACCCTTCTTCTTGGCCAAGTTAGGACACTTGCTCTTGTAGTGCCCACTTTCCCTACACTCAAAATATATTATATGATTTTTATTTTTAATTGAAACATTTATACCTTCTTGTGTAGGGATGACACTTGCTCCTCCATTTGATATTTCTTGAATTTTGGAGGTGGCACCATCTTCTTCTTCTTCACTTGACCCGGATGTGGAGGCCTCTTCTTGCTCCGGGTTCATTGATCTACACTCCCCCTCAATCCTAGAGGTGGAGGCTTCATCATCTTGTACATGGAACAAGGAGTATGCTCCCTCCTTGTTCTCTTCATTGCACTCCCTTGAAGATGAAGCTTCTTCTTGGACTTCTTCTTCGGAGGTTGAGCATCTCTCAACCTTGGAGTCCTCCTCTTGGTCTTGCTCCAAAGAGTCACCCTCTCTGGATTCTTCTTGCTCTTGTACAGTGGAGGGGATCTCTTCATGAAGCTTGGCCAATTTACTCCATAATTCCTTTGCATCTTCAAATTCTCCAATTTTGCAAAGGATAGTGCTTGGCAATAAATTGACCAAAAGCTTGGTCACTTTGTCATTGGCCTCGCACCTTTGGACTTGCTCTTGGCTCCACTTGCTCCTCTTGAGAACATTGCCCTTTGAGTTTGTTGGAGTCTTGTAGCCTTCCATAAGAGCAAACCATTGCTCTATCTCCATCATAAGAAAATTTTTGATTCTTGATTTCCAAGAATTGAAGCTCGTGGAAGTGTATAGTGAAGCCACCCTCGTGTCGAATCCGAGCCCATCTCGGAATTCCATTGTAGAAGTTGAGCTTTTGAATTTCTTTGACTTTGATAATTTTGCTTCAACTTCTTCACCCTCTAGCTCTTCTTGTTATGCTTGACCCTTCCGGCGATGATTCCGGTGAAGAGCGGCCTCGCTCTGATACCACTTGTTGGGACCGAAAAGTAGCTAGAGGGGGGGGTGAATAGCTCTTCGCGTGCTCGTCGTTGGCGTTGCTCGTTTCTTTGATGGTATGCAGCGGAAATATAAGAAACAAAAGCATACAACGCTAACAAGGATGGTTTACTTGGTATCCACCTCACAAGAGGTGACTAGTCCAAGGATCCACACCTACTCACGCACCCTCCACTATGAATAACACTCCTTTATGATAACTACCAAAGGTGGAGAAGCCCTACAACACTCTCAATACAAGAAGAAGAAAGGGAAATACAAGATAAGCAAAAGCTTACAAGATGTACAATAAAAACCCTAACCCTAACTTCTTCTTCTTGTTTTTGATCCGCCTCTTGACTTGGAAAAGCCACCAAGAATCTTCAAGAACTGGCGATCTGGAGCTTGGAGAGAGCTATGGAGGTGCTGGAGAGTATCTGGAGTGAATCGGTGAAGTTCTACCGAAGGAAATGAACGCCTGCGGCTTAAATCGACGCCAACGGTCGGATCCCGATCGATTGGATTGCTCCCAATCGATCGGGGAGGCTTTGGATTGATCCACGGATCGATCCAGAGTGCCTCTGTGCCCTCTAGAATAGCCTGGATCGATCGGTGGATCGATCCAGGGCTTATCGCGCATAAACAGCAGCTCCCAATCGATCCACTGATCGATTGGGACCTCTGGATCGATCCACCGATCGATCTAGAGGGGTTCTGTTCGCGGGGACTCACTGGATCGATCGACCGATCGATCCAGATCTTCTGGATCGATCCACTGATCGATCCAGATCTGTTGGATCGATCCACTGATCGATCCAGATCTGCTGGATCGATCCACTGATCGATCTAGATCTGCTGGATCAATCGGCTGATCAATCCAAATCTGCTGGATCAATCGGCTGATAAATCCAGATCTTTGTTTTTGCCCAAAACCAAGTCCAAAGCCCCCAAAACCAAGTCCAAAGCCCCCTAAACCAACATCTAGTCAACCATGACTTGTTGGTACAAAGACCTAGCATCCGATCACCCTTGACCAGCTAGTACTTTCTCACCAAGTGTCTGGTCAATCCCTTTGACCCTCTTGGACTTTTCTCTTCTTGCCAAGTATCCGGTCAATCCCTTTGACCTACTTCGACTTTTCTCCTCTTCCCAAATATCCGGTAAATCCCTCTGACCTACTTGGACTTTTCTTCCTCGTGCCAAGTATCCGGTCAATCCCTTTGACCTACTTGGACTCTCACCAGGTGTCTGATCAACCTTGACCCATCTGGATTTCTCCTGCCTAGCTTCACTCACCAGGACTTTCCCAATTGCCTACCTTCACTCACTAGGTCTTTCATCTGGCTTCACTCACCAGGATTTTCCTCCCGCCTAGCTTCACTCACTAGGACTTCCTTCTGCCTGGCTTCACTCACCAAGACTTCCTTCTGCCTAGCTTCACTCACCAGGACTTTCAGTCAAGTATCCAGTCAACCTTGACCTACTTGACTTTCCTTCACAATCTTAACTGGTCAACTTTGACCAAACGGGAATTGTATCAACAATCTCCCCAAATGAACAACTGTACATGCATTGTCCATATCATCTAAACCCAATATATTGTCAAACATTGAAACTCAAACCAAGACTCAGGCTTGGTTAACCAGGTCAACCTTGACCTAGGGAATATTGCACCAACAAAACCCACAGCTAAAATTTGAATCTAACATAAGTTCAAATTTAAAAAACTTAGACGGTTGAGTTGAATAAGGATTAAATTAAAATTAAATTAAATCAAATCAAATACTAATATTAATTTAATTAAACCCTAAAATCAAAATTGAATTAAATATATGTTAATTAACGTATTACATAAAAACTATTTTAAAAATTATTTTAAAATATTTTAAAAATTATTTTTAAAATCTTTTAAAAAGTTTTTAAAACATTCTTTTAAAAATAATATTAAAAATTCTTTTAAAAATCTTTTCGAAAAAAATTTAAAAAATATTTTAAAAATTATTTTTAAAATATTTTAAAAATCTTTTTCAAAATTCTTGCAACAATATTTTAGAAATTCTTCTAAAAATTCTTTTAACAATTCTATTAAAAATCATTTAAAAAATTATTTTAAAAATAATTAAAATTTCTTTTAAAAATTATTCTGAAATTCTTTTAAAAATTATTCTAAAAAATCTTTTTAAAATGATTTTTAAAAATATTTTAAAAATTCCTTTAAAAATTATTTTTAAAATATTTTAAATATTCTTTTAAAAATATTTTTAAAAATTCTTCTAAATATTCTTTTAAAAATCATTTTAAAAATTTATTTTAAAAGTCTTTTAAAAATTCTTCTAAATTTTTTTTTAAAACTCATTGTAAAAATCTTTTGAAAAATTATATTAAAAATCTTTAAAAATTATTCTAAAAATATTTAAATTATTTTAAAAATCTTTTTAAAATATTTTATAAATTATTTAAATATCTTGTAAAAATTATTATAAAAATTCTTTTTAAAATTATCTTTAAAATTATTTTAAAAATCATTTAAATTATTTTAAAAATCTTTTCAATTATTTTAAAAATATTTTAAACTATTTTAAAAATCTTTTAAACTATTTTTAAAAAAAATTATGATTTTAAAAATTATTTAGAAGTTAATTAAAATTTAACCTTAATTTAACTTAATCAACTTAAATTTCTACATTAATTAATATCTTAACTTTACTTTAATTAATTATAATTTATCTTAATTAAAGATTGACCCAAAATGGATTTTAACTTACTTAACTTTATTTAATATCTTTTTAAAATTTAACTATAAATTAATTCTCACTCTAAACTTAGTTACTCCTAATTTAACGTAACTTAATTTATATCAAAACTTAAAGATCAAGTAAATGAAAATTAAATTATAACTAATACTTTCAATACAGAAATACTTTCAATACAAAAGTGAAGTTGTTTTAATCAATTAATTATTAAATTATTGAATTAAGTTAAGTAAAATTTAATCAATAAATTATTGATAATGATTAATTATTATTGAGTTAGTAACAAATTATTTCTTAACTTAATCCAAGGTTAATAATTGATTAAATGATTAATTTAAATAATTAATGGTTAATCAAACTTAATAAGAGATTAATAAAAAATATAAGTTATTGAAATAATTGTTGGAACCCCAAGGTTGTTTTGGTGTGATCAACATGTTAAGTTAGGTCCTGTGTGTTTCTAACCTTGTGTCTAAGTGTGCAGGAGCTTAGGAACATAGGTAGTCGAGCGGAAGACGCAGCTAGCGAGAAGGACGGCAGTCCGAGGGACGAGGTGCTGCGGAAGAGTACACCGGCGGACGAGAAGGAAGCGCGCGGTGGTTCCGAGGGACGAAAGCCGGAGCGGAAGATTGCTCGGGCAGCAAGAGACGCAGCTAGCGAGAAGGTCGACAACCGAGGGACGAAGACTGCGGATGAGTACGCTGGCGGACGAGAAGGAAACACGCGGCAATTCCGAGGGACGAGAAGCCGGAGGGAAGCCCGCTCGAGAAGACCGGAAGTTAGGTTCGGGTGAGCCTTTTTCCGGATGGCAGAGATCACCCAAGTGAGCGGATCCGGAGGAGAAGAACCGGACCGAGGCGGGACTGAACCAGAGAAGAGGTCCCGGACGAAAAAGTCAACGGCTGTTGACTTTGGGCTCCGGGGCGCCCGGAACAGTCCGGGGCGCCCGGAGCAGCCCGGGGCGCCCGGAACCCTTCTGGGCGCCCGGACCCAGTATTTTTACCAGATCGAGTCAAAACTCGATCTGAACGTTGGAGGATAAAATTTATCCCCCCGAGGGCGCCCGGAACCCTTCCAGGCGCCCCGACCAAGGCTATAAATATAGCCTTGGTCCAGAAGCTTTTCATCAATTCAGAACTCATGCATTTCTTTCAAACACTTGTACGCTTTATGTAGTTAGCTTCTATTGTGCGCTTCAACTTTGTAAAAGGCTTCTCCGCCTGAAGGAGAAATTCTAGTGCGATTATCTTTCTTGGATTAACAACCTCCCCGGTTGTAACCAAGTCAAAACCTGGTGCCTCGTTTTATGTTCTGATCTTAGTTTATTGCTTTGATTATTTTACAAGTGTCAGTTTAAGAGTTCGAGAAGGGTTGGTTTGCGTTTTGATTTATTCAGGGCTATTCAACCCCCCCCCCCCTTCTAGTCGGCCCAACGGTCCTACAAGTGGTATCAGAGCCAAGACGCTTCAGGAGGACTAACCACCGAACGAAGCAACGCGATGGCCGGACAACGCATCCACCCACCGAAATATGAAGGGGACTTTGCTACCTGGAAAAAACTGATGTAGGTATTTCTTACAACAGATATTGAATTATTTTTAACAATGAAATTTGGCTTTGAAGCTCCAGAGGACAAGGAAATAGATAAATGGACAAAAAAGGAGCAGGCCGACTTCGTGGCGAACGGCAAAGCAGAGTACCATCTGCTAAGCATTCTTCCGCCTCAAGAAGTTAACAGGATCGGTAAATACAACTCCGCAAAGGAACTTTGGGAGAAGTTCCTTGAGCTGCACAAAGGGACGTCCGAAGCCAAGCTCGCTAGAAGAGATCTGCTTCGCAATCAGCTCACCAGCCTGCGACTTGGGGAAGACGAGACAGCCGCACATCTGCACTCAAGAATAAAAGAAATCATCACCGGACTCACGAATCTCGGAGAAAAGGTAAGTAACCGAGATTCGCTCAGGTACGCGTTAAATTCATTTCCGAGAAATTCAAAATGGGCATCACTAGTAGATGCTTTTTACATTTCTAAGGACTTAGAAAAAATTTCATTAGAAGAATTTTTTTCAACATTTGAAGTCCATGAGTCAAGATGTGCAGGAATGAAGGAGCCCAAGAACAACGTCGCCCTTAAAGCTTCGAGAGACGAACCTGAGTCGGAATCATCTCTCGACGACGAGGAAATGGTAATGATGGTAAGAAGATTCAAGAAACTTTGTAAATCTAGATCTACTAACCATCCGCAGGGGAAGAAGAAAAGGATGATCCGCTGCTACCACTGCGACGAAGAAGGGCACGTCAAGGACAACTGCCCCAAGATGAAGAGCAAGAACAAGGAAAAGGGTAAGAAGCCTATCCAAAAGAGAAAAGCCCTAAAGGCGACGTGGGATGATACGTCGTCGGAGTCGGAAGTCGAGGCATTCTCCGGACTTGCTCTAATGGCAAGTCATCAAGACGACGACTGCGAGTCAAGCTCTTCCGAAATGAGCATCGAGAGCATCGATGAAGGGGGAGCTTCGTCAGAAGAATGCAGCAGTTCAGGGGGAGACACAGAAAACGAACTCGATAAGGTAAGTCAGGTACGTTCTCTTCCTCCCGATAAACTTTATAAATTTGTTAAGTTATTAACTAAAGACTGCTGTAAATTAGAAAAAGGAATAATTTTAGCTAAGTCTTGCCCTCTAGAAGAATTAGATAAATCAAAATTGGAAAATGAAAAATTGAAACTTGAAAATAATGATTTGAAAATTCAAGTAGATAATTTGAAAAACCATGTTCATCTAAAACCAATGTTAGAAGATTTAATAATTTAAATTGGTACTTTAAACATCACCCTGGACAAATTAGAAACATTTCAAGAAAATATGTTCCTAAAAACTTTTTAGTTAATCCAGTAGGCTAGAACCTATATTGGGTTCCGAAGTCATGCTTAAATTAATTTTAAATTAAAATTAGCGCTTTAAGTGAGAAAATTAAACAAAGAATTTCTTTATGAGGCTTTGTCTAAGGAAGTGGTTGTTGCTCCAATAACCATGAAGACCTAGTGCCTCGCCACGACCTGGAAGTCAAAATATTGAAATAAATGTTTAATTAACTTACTAATGAAACATTAATACAAGAATTAATTAGTGCTTTAAAAAAGGTTATTCAAAACATTTTTTTTCAATTTAGAAATTTACTTACTTAGAAATTTTTAATTGACTAAATCATTTATGTGCTTAAAAATTCTCAAAAATCATTCCTTCTTAAGTTAAAAGATTTTCTAAAACTTTAACCCTTAGATTGTTTCTCTTGGAACCCCTTTTTTTTTTGTGATCAAAGGGGGAGAAGGGAAAGTATAAGTCTAGGGGGAGGTAGATAGATTTAATTTTTTGTCTATCTTTTTTTACCGAGGTAGATAGAGTTATTTTTTTTCTATCTTTTTGTACTTAAATTGCAAATTAAGTTAAGTTACTTAATTTTATTTAAAGTCTATTTTACCCTAGCTTAACTTGGGTTGATCACACCAAAAAGGGGGAGACTATTGGAACCCCAAGGTTGTTTTGGTGTGATCAACATGTTAAGTTAGGTCCTGTGTGTTTCTAACCTTGTGTCTAAGTGTGCAGGAGCTTAGGAACACAGGTAGTCGAGTGGAAGACGCAGCTAGCGAGAAGGATGGCAGTCCGAGGGACGAGGTGCTGCGGAAGAGTACACCGGCGGACGAGAAGGAAGCGCGCGGTGGTTCCGAGGGACGAAAGCCGGAGCGGAAGATTGCTCGGGCAGCAAGAGACGTAGCTAGCGAGAAGGTCGACGACCGAGGGACGAAGACTGCGGATGAGTACACTGGCGGACGAGAAGAAAACACGCGGCAATTCCGAGAGACGAGAAGCCGGAGGGAAGCCCGCTCGAGAAGACCGGAAGTTGGGTTCGGGTGAGCCCTTTTCCGGATGGCAAATATCACCCAAGTGAGCGGATCCGGAGGAGAAGAACCGGACCGAGGTGGGACTGAACCAGAGAAGAGGTCCCGGACGAAAAAGTCAACGGTTGTTGACTTTGGGCTCCGGGGCGCACGGAGCAGCCCGGGGCGCCCGAACCCAGTATTTTCACCAGATCAAGTCAAAACTCGATCTGAACGTTGGGGGATAAAATTTATCCCCCCGAGGGCGCCCGGAACCCTTCCAGGCGCCCCGACCAAGGCTATAAATATAACCTTGGTCCAGAAGCTTTTCATCAATTCAGAACTCACACATTTCTTTCAAACACTTGTACGCTTTCTGTAGTTACCTTCTGTTGTGCGCTTCAACTTTGTAAGAGGCTTCTCCGCCTGAAGGAGAAATTCTAGTGCGATCATCTTTCTTGGATTAACAACCTCCCCGGTTGTAACCAAGTCAAAACCTGATGCCTCGTTTCCTGTTCTGATCTTAGTTTATTGCTTTGATTATTTTACAAGTGTCAGTTTAAGAGTTCGAGAAGGGTTGGTTTGTGTTTTGATTTATTCAGGGCTATTCAACCCCCCTTCTAGCCGGCCAAACGGTCCTACAATAATATGTCTTTTTTTAATATTCCCAACAATATTTCTCCTGAATACTTAGGTGCTAGATTAAGGAAGGACCTTGAACATATATTGCACATTAATATACCCAAATCCTAGTATAAATTAAAGAAGAGTAATAAATTAAGGGGAAGTGTTAACTTAAGGGAAAGCGTTAAATTAAAGGGGAGGGGTATTTGGAAACTCCTTTCAAAAGAATTCTATTTCATTTTTTTTACAAAGTGTTCATGAAAAATTCTTTTGAAACCTTACTTTGTAAAAAAAAATATCTATTTTGAATAATAAAATGAAAATGTTTTACAAATTGCATCGAAAACTACTTTGAAAATTTTTGAAAGATATTTTTTGACAAGTTTTGAAAATGTTTATCAAATTCTTATAAAAATATATCTTTGCAAAATGTACTATTTTCCTGTTTATTCAAACATTGGAAAATCATTTGCAAAATGCTTTGTTTTTGAAAATTTCTTTCAAAATTTCCTTGATTATTTTGAAAATCTCTTTTAAAGGTCTTGCAACATGTCACGCCCCAGGTAGTCTCTGTCCGAAGAAATTTCGACAGCATCTCCCCTGTACGGGTGACATTATGAATCCAGAATACATATATCTCTATACCTCGGCCACACACGGCCGGAATAATACAATACAAATAAGAAACAATCCACGCAGTTATATTCAACATTTCCACACAGATATAATATGAACAATCCACGCAGTTATATAAAGAAAGAACGATTTAGAATCCTCGAAGATATATGTAAACATCCTACTCCACTACAACGAAGAAAGACAAAATCCACGAAGTAATGAAAATATATCCGCAGCGGAAAAACAAAAGTAGTAAACCCAAGTGTTCGATATAAAGTCCACAATACAAAACCCACATCACAAGTATATAAGATGCAAAAGCAAAACAGATCCCGACAACAGGAAAGCCTCGCGATAAAGGGGCTAGCGACTGGAATCTCTCCTGACGGCCTCAACTTGAAAAATAGTAACAATGGGGTGAGTTCAAAGAACTCAGCAGGTAATCCAATAGATATGTATAGCAACATATAATCACCAGTAACATTCTATGGTATAGTACACTAAACCATAGAGCCTACAGTACAGTTTTCTAACAGTACAACCTACGGTACAGTCTCCTAACAGTATAACAGATATGCATAACTGAAATAAACTGTAATAACCAACAATAGGCATAAAGTACAGCCTATAGCAAGAATAATAAGAAAATGCATAACTGAAATAAACTGTACTCACCTGCGAGGCTTGGGCAAATGACTGTGGACATACACAGACAAAGATAGTCAGAGCAAATAAGCATGTATCCTGTATGCATGTCAATCATATGCAGTCACCCAAGTGCATCATCCAATATGCAACAATCACAATAAATGCAATATGTGCATATGATGCAATATGACATGGTCACCCCTGTCAGCCAGTCAGCCATCTCACACACAATGGTGAGACCGAGTGGGTAGGGCTGTGACACCGTGCACTCTGCCATCACTGCCCCTGAAGAGTGACCGAGTGGACGGAATGCTGTCGGAGTACACCTATCCTCCTACCTCAGACATAGTGAGGGAGCGCAATGCTCTCATCTCCCGGTACACAATGACGGGGAGGGACCCCGGCTGTAACCCCGCTGTATCGTGCTACCCATGAGCACCCCGGCGGTGCACCACCGTGCAACCTACCATACACACCCTAAGTGTTGTGCCACTACCCATGCAGTGGTCACGTGTGTAGAGGTCCATGTAGCCGGCCGACGAGCTCAACAACAATGGAGTCGTCAATCGCCCAGCATGCAATCATGCGATATGGTGCGTGCGGCTACAATATGTCATACCTGAATATATCCTCCTCCATATGCGTAGGTGCCAATAAAACAAACGCATATGTATAACAATGATATAAGCAACGTAAATCCAACAACATAAAACAAGTATCTCCAGCAACTAATCCTATGTAGATAAGCACTATAAATATCCATCTCTATAAACATACGTACACATGGTAAGCAGTAAAGGTATACCAGACGAAAGTATAGCAGATAACAGTAGCAACATGTATCAAGTATCAAATAACTAAACCAGGGAGGTGCTAAAGCTACCAATACCACTAGTCATATATATATACTAGACTAACATATAGCAGACAACAGTAGCAACATGTATCAGGTATCAACTAAGCTAACACCAGGGAAATGCTAAATCTACCAATCACTAGTAATTATATATAAGCTACACATATCATAAGACAATATCAAAAAGATAAGTCAAAGGGTACTCGCCTCAAATAGAAGGTACAATCCCAAATCCGAAGTCAACGTCGAGACGCCGTCTCGAATCAGAGTCCTGTGTCAAACCAACAATATATATAGATTTTATTTAGCTAAATCAAATGAATAGCTAAATAAAACCCCTAGAACTAAATTAGGGCAAAAACTCTAATCCATACAATCTCAACCTACGTAATTAAATCTAATGGTTAATTAGGATTAGTTACCTAATCCCTAATCACCAATTAGATTAGGAATCCAATGGTTGACTAGGGTTAATTACCCTAACCCTAACCATTCCATTAGATTAATTCTACACACAATCAACAACTAATTACAACATCCAATCAAACCTACACATAAATAACTAATCAATCACACTTAACCTAATCCATCTAGAACAAGATCATCAAACTAATATTCAATTTCGAAACATGATCTACAACAAGATCAATTATCCTATTCCTTACCTCAAATCCAAGGTGATCACCAATAGATCACAATCAAAGGTGTTGCTGCCGGTTAGGGAAAGCTGCTGGATACACCTCAAAGATCACAATTCCAGCATCACAGCAACAGAACCTCATTGGATTGGATTCACCTCCAGAATCACAGAAACTAACCTCACTGGATCAGTTCAAAGTGAGATCAAGAAATGGAGATCACATAATCCAAACAATGACCTAACAATTATACCCTAATAGCTCACTAATGGAAACAACTAGGGATGCTTACCGCGTGCAGAATGGAAGCTAGAACCCAACACAGTAGATCCAAGCCGACGATGAAGAGGAAGGTTACGGCTAGGGCTAGGATTTCCTTCTGGATCAGAGATCTGCTCATACGAAGCAGTGATCTGAAGGGGAAAGCACTGACGATGAACCTAGGGCACGGTTCAGAGAGAATCCAGTGAAGAAGGATCAAGAATCGACACACAAAATCCTCAACAGTCAATCAAACAAGATCCCTTACCTTCACATTATACCTAGGGCATAGCCTGTCGTCGTGTGGAAGGAAGCAAAAGACATCGGTGATGTAATCGGAAGAGAGGAAAAGCTCAAGAAACCATCCTCTGTCATCGACGCACGCTCCCGGCTTCTGAATCCCGACGATCTAGGGCACGGATCCGCAAGGTAAAGGGTGAAGGCTAGGGTTCGGATCTCCTATCAACTCCACCGAGAGATTGCCCGCACAAAGGCGATGACCCGGAAGGAACCGCGACCTCCAAGCTAGCACAATCGATGGAGAAATGGGGTGCTCAACCGCCGGCAATAACTTCCCCTGGTGGCGTCGTCGGCGTCAGAGAAGAGAAAGGAAATGGGCAGAGGAAAGAGGCGCGTGAGTAGAGCGCATCGGGGAGAAAGCAAATCGGAATCGGCGTTAGGGAGAAGGAATAATAAAAGGGATTTATAAATAAATCTTTTTCTCACTTAAATGGGTATCCCAAACAAGCTTTATCCGTACCCGAAATTGATCCCCTCAAAACCCATCGTACGAGCTCCGAAAAATTCCCAGAAAATTTCTAAAAATTCCGGAAAAATTTTATAAGGCTATTTCCCAAATAACCTTATTTATTAAATTCTTCCGAGATCTCACACAACATCTTTATGTAAACTATTTTAAAAACTATTGTTTTACCAAACTTGCTTTAAAAGAAAAGATATTTTTGAAAAAAAATACTTTTAAAAAATTACGTGGAAATACTTTGCAAAATGTTTTTGCAAATTTTAGAATTTTTGAAAATCTTTTATAAATTAAAAAAAAAATCCTTTCAAAGTTTTCGAATTTTTTTTTATTTACTCCTCTCTACAATAAAGGTTTTTCTGAAAACATTGTATCTTTGTAAAATTTATTGTTTTAAAAAAAAAACTAAGTTTGTAATGTTTGTTTTGCTAAACTTTATTTAAGTTGTTAAAAAACTAGCTTTAGTTTGGTAAATAGACCAACTCCTTGATTGAATTGCTATTATTTCTGCTTGATGCATAGTTTTTTTTTTATGTATGTCAAAGGAGGATAATAGTCAGTTACGTTAAAAAAACTAACTCACTTTATTCAATTTAACTCAATGCTTTCTTAATTGTATTTTTTTCTAACTTTAACCCAGATTGTTGGTGCAAGTTGCACTAATAATCAGGTTTTGAAGTATGATAAATAGGTTAAAGTTAGATATGTTGTTTGTCTAACCTTTATACCAAGTATGCAGGAGTTGACTAGTTTGAAGGACCTGATACCAAGCTGCAATTCAGCTAGGTTCACGGGACCCGATAGTTGGTGTGAAGTCCAGATAGGTCCACGGGACCTGATATCTGGCGGGAAGTCCGATTGGGTCCGCGGGACCTAACAACCATCCAACATCCAATTAGGTCCGCAGGACCTGACAATTGACGGGGAAACCTGGTGAGTCAAAGGCAAGTCAAATGATTGTAGTTAGTAAGTGGAGGTAAGCAGCTGGAGGAGAGATCTAGTGAGGAGCGTTCCCGGTTGAGGGAACTGTAGGCGTCTGTTGGGGTTCAATAAAAGTCCCACATTGGAAAGATTTAGTAAAGATCATGGGTTTAAAAAGAATCCATGATATCTCCATTGGCATGAGGCCTTTTGAGGAGAGCTCAAGAGCAAATCTGTCACGCCCCGTGACCAAGACATGCGACACCGGCGTTGCTCGCAAATATAAATACTCGAAAACAACAAGCCTCATAAAGTGCATACCAAACCAGTAATAAAATAACGAAAATATTATCTTTACAATCCAAAATCGAAAGAGTAAAAATAAGGATAACATGAACTAAAAGGGTGAATCACTTGGAAACGGCTTCATTACCAGCCCCAAAACATCTCCTACTCCTCCTTCTCAACTTGTTCCTAGTCTTTATCTGGGGATGGGAGTAAAGGGGGTGAGTGCTTGGGAAAACACTCAATAAGTGGGATCGATCGAACATAGTACGACAGAATACAAAATATAGCAAAACATTTGGAATTCATGATGAAAATATATTTCATGAAACATGACAGAAACATAACTTAATCGAAAAGATATACTTTTATCAAGATATTCAAAATTCATAACAAAAACATAACTTAATCGAAAACATAGCACTTAATCAAAAACATAGCACTTAATCAAAAACATAGCACAATTAATCATCTTATTTTCCATGGTCTTACTAATCAGTCCCCTATATATAATTCCTCTAAGGGGTGAGGCCATATATCGGTTATTATTACCCACCGTATCAGGGACATATATCGGTTATTATTATCCACCACATCAGGGCCATAACTTATCATATCTTATACTACTTTCAGAAATTCCCTTTACCATATCTAACTTGAGTCAAAACAGTGCATCTTGGAATAAAAAGAAATGAATTTGCAATATAAAATGACAAAATGTAAACATATTCTACAACTATACTCGAAACGAAAAGCCCACTTACAGTCACCAACTTCTTTGGCATTGGACAGAAACTTTACGAGACTTGAACTTGATACAATCCGTTAGGTGCTAGCCTCTTGGATCGACAAAGTCTTGGAAGCACTACCGATCTCTTCCGGTAGAAGAAAGCAAAGAAGAATCTGATGAGGGAGACTCGGAGAGAAGGAATTCCCCCTTGAGTCTTTCCGAGGATGGCTACTTATAACCTCCAAGGAATACAAAGGGTTAAGGTCTCAATTAATTCATCATTTATGATCTTCATTAATTAAGAAGATCAAGAGTTATAGGCTCCATAAATTCTTTATTTATGACCTTCATTATGATGACCCTTCAACTTCTCCATTAATTAACATTATGATGGCTTTTTAAATTCTCCATTAATCATCATCATTATGGTTATTCGAATTCTCTCTTTTTTATATCAAATAAATCCATATTTGATCTTGATATCGACTAGCTTCCAATGCCATTGTTTATTTTCTATGTGCTATGCATGCGACCCTCTAGGTTTTATACACGAAGATAGTGTAAATTCATACACAGACTAAGGTAACCATCTAGCAACAGTTTTAGCCACCCAACATGATAAAATTATAAACCACCATGAAAGCATAGACAGATAAGAGCTCCACATGTGACTCATTAAAGTATCATGATGAAGAGCATAGAAGAAACATATGAGTAACTAGACCCAACATTCGAAATCCCTAAGATCCAAACCTACACCTGACACAAAGTAATCATAAACTTGGGTTCAATGGTATTAAGATTTCTAGGAGTTGAACCTAACTTAACCTTTAAAGGTATGCCCACTAGTGTTCATCACCATGTCCAAAATCGGGTCTTCACATCCCACCCTCCTTATTGGAAGTTTCATCCTTGAAACTTGAGCTCGCTTGATCTTTGAAGAGATATGGGCTTAGATCCACGGATCATAACTTGGTAAGCTCCCCGGGCTTAGGTCCCCATATCATAACTTGGTAAGCTCCCCGAGCTTAGATCCCCTAATCATAACTTGATAAGTTCCCCGAACTTGAGTCCCCGGATCATAACTAGGTAAGCTCCCCGAGCTTGGGTCCCCGGATCATAACTTGGTAAGCTCCCCGGACTTAGGTCCTCGAATCATAACTTGGTAAGCTCCCCGGACTTAGATCCCCGCATCATAACTTGATAAGCTCCCCGGGCTTGGGTCCCCGGATCATAACTTGGTAAGCTCCCCGGGCTTGGGTCCCCGGATCATAACTTGGTAACTACTTTAGCATGTGCATAAGCATAAACCCAAACCCATACATATAACCTTAAGCATAAACTTGCGCCTAAACATGAATAGGATCATTTCATGAGTTTTAAATACCCAAAACATACACCTAACATAAACATGATCACTTCATAGGCATGGACATAAATACAAACATGTGCATAAACATAAATATGGTCACTGCACAAGCATGGGACATAATTATAAACATGTTGAATCTATAGCTTACAAAAGCATGAAACCTGAAACTAGTAGGTATTATAAAGGTGTTACAACATGATTGAGTTCTTAACTAATCCAAAAATACACATAGCATGTGAAGTTATCATGATGACAAGCAAGAAGAAAACGTACGCCTATCTAAACTAGAGCTCCAAAAATACATGTAGCATATAAAGTTATCATGATGTCCAGCAAAAAGAATTCATCAGTTTTTTACTAAATTAGAAATCCAAAAATACATATAGCATATGAGGTTACCATGATGTCAAGCTAGAAGAAAACATAAGTCTACCTAAACTACAAACTAAAAGTACTAGTAGCATGCAAAGTTAACATGATGAGGAACATGAAGCAACAAAGCCCACCTAAACTTTAATTCCGAAATCTCCTAGAGTCCATAAAGTTATCATGTTAAGGAGTATGTTTATCACAACCTACTAATCTAAATTTCCAAAACGAAATACACATAGCCCACTAACTTGCCATAGTGTGAAGCAAGAGTAACTCAAACCTACTAGACCAATTTTTTTTAAAAAAAAACATACACTTAAACATGATCATCGGCATAGACATGAACATAAACTTAAACATGATCTTGAGTATAAACATGAACATGAACCCAAAACACGGTTATCCATATTCATCACCACCATAAATTTATCAAGATATGGTCTAAATACTCTATTCATGAGATCCATGAATGTTGTCGTGGTATTGGTTAAGCTGAATGGCATTCCCATGAACTTGTAGTGTTCATTCTTGGTTCTAAAAGCCATCTTTGGTATATCTTCGGCCTTAACCTTCGGCTGGTAATAGCCTAACCTTAAATCGTGTTTGGAGAACATTGTAGCTCCTTTAAGTTGGTCAAAGAGGTCATCTATCCTTGGAAGGGGGTACCTATTCTTGATTGTGATTTTATTCAATTCTCAGTAATCGATACATAATCTCATACTCCCATCTTTTTTCTTCACAAATAAAACTGGGGCTCCCCACGAAGATGCGCTCGGTCTGATTTGTTTTTTGTTTAACTCTTGAAGTTTTTATTTTAGTTCTTTGAGTTCCGTCGGGGCCATCTGGTAGGGTACCTTTGATATTGGCGTTGCACCTAGTGCCAAATTAATTTCAAAGTCTACTTCACCGTCTGGAACTGTGCCAGGTAGTTCCTCACGAAATACATCTGGGAAGTCTTGAATGACTGGAATTTCTTCTAGCCTGACCTTAATCTTCTCTTCCACCTCACTTATCATAACTAGATAGATTCCATCACCGCTCCTCATGGCTTTCCAAGTCTGAGATGTGGACAGGAGTAATCTCTTTTCCTTGGTCTTGCCATCGTAGATGATTTTTTTTTCTTGGCTTAAAGTCCAAAGTTTGACATTCTTCCTGTGGCAATCCACTAATGTGTGGTTCTTGGCCAACCAATCCATTCCCAGAATGGCATCGAACTCAGCCATATTTAGTTGAATCAGATCAGCTTCGAATGTATGGCTACGAATACTTACCTGACAGCTTCAAAGCAACTTATGAGTTTCGATGGTCTTATTAGTGGGAATAGCTACTCTATATGGTTCACTAAGTATTTTAGCTTTGAGTCCTAACTTCATAGTAAATCTTTTAGATATAAAAGAATGAGTGGCATCACAGTCAAACAATAATTTTATTGATTAGAATGGTACCTACCACCACATCGCTTGCGTCTTCCGCCTCTTCCTAAGTCATAGAGAACACCTGAGGATTGAACTTATTCTCCTTTGGTTTATTCAGGACTGCAACAGAATTTGATACTACACCTTGTTTCTTGGGTTCAGGACAATTCGTAATTCGGTACCCCATCTTTCCATAGTTGAAGCATGCACTGGAGATCCTATGGCATTTTCCAAGATGTCTGAAGTTACAAGTAGGACATGGCTTAATGCTTTGGGAGGGCAAAGTGAAAGAGGGTCCTTTGGATGACCACTTGATAGGTTGGATTTTAACCTTTGTTCACTTGGGGTTGCTAAGCCTTACAGGGTGGTTTCTATGATGGTAGCGATGGCCATTGTTGTTGCGGTTGGCACAGTTGGGTTTATGGTTGTTCCGGATGGGTCTATCAACCATTTCTTAAAATTGGATGAGTGATGGTTCATGATAGTTCAAAGATAACTACTTAAGTAATGACAAAATCAGATTTTAACTTTCCTACAAGAAGGTATAGGCAACCGGAAACCTTCCTGAAACGGTAAAAACATGATTTTGGAGGTCTAAATGATGGAATTCGATAGAAAAATGGCATGTGTCATGATGATGGGATCGTGTTTTTTACTAGTTAGCCATTTCGGAGGGCACTAGCCATTTGTCAAAAATCCAACTTCGTTAGATTTGCGTACAAAATGCCCCAACCAGATTAAAAACCTGGCTTTGATACCACTTTAATGTCACGCCCCGTGACCAAGACGCGTGACACCGGCATTGCTCGCGAATATAAATACTCGAAAACAACAAGCCTCATAAAGTGCATACCAAACCAGTAATAATATAATGAAAATATTGTCTTTACAATCCAAAAGCGAAAGCGTACAAATAAGGATAACATGAACTAAAAGGACGAATCACTTGGACACAGCTTCATTACCAGCCCCAAAACATCTCCTGCTCCTCCTTCTCAACTTGTTCCTAGTCTTTATCTGGGGATGGGAGTAAGGGGGGTGAGTGCTTAGGAAAACACTCAGTAAGTGGGATCGATCGAACATAGCACGACAGAATACGAAACATAGCAAAACATTTGGAATTCATGGCGAAAATATATTTCATAAAACATGACAGAAACATAACTTAATCGAAAAGATATACTTTTAGCAAGATATTCAAAATTCATGACAAAAACATAACTTGATCAAAAACATAACACTTAATCAAAAACATAGCACTTAATAAAAAAATATAGCACTGTTAATCATCTTATTTTCCATGGTCTTACTAATCAGTCCCCTATATATAATTCCTCTAAGGGGTGAGGCCATATATCGGTTATTATTACCCACCACATCAGGGCTATATATCGGTTATTATTTGTAACACCCATAAGATCTCTAATAATTTCATATGAATTTTATCATGATTAGAATGGGTCTTATGTGAATTTTCCCAAAAATAAGAGAAAATAGAATTAAACAGAGGCATGACCAAGGTTTGAACCTTGGACCTCTTGTTAGATGCATGTATGTGATAACCAGTAGCCCGGCAGGAGTGTGCTGTTAGGAAAAGAAGGGAGATTGTAGTTAAAGTGAATGCCCTTTCACTTAGAAGGAGACTTAGAAGGAAAAGTTTGAGTTGCCTTCTTCCTCCCTAATGAAAAGATGAATTTGCTTTCTTCCTTCATTTAGAATAAATAAGAGAAAGGAAGGGAAAAATCCATTTTTTTCTTATTCCTTCCTTCTCCTTTCTCCCTCCACCGAAACCTAAGCTCTCTCCTCTTCATTGTGTCGAACTCAAGCCAAGGAATTCTCTCTAGGAAAAAGCTTCACAAGCAAGGGTATTTTCATTAGTAAACCAAACGAAAGGAAGTAAGTATCTTCCTCACTTGCAGTACAAGTAGTTCTGTGTGTTTCATGTGTTGAGAATGTTTAAAAAAAAATCTAGGATTAGGTTATTATATGTTTCGGCTAAGAAGGGATAAAAGCTTTAGAGGAAGTTTAAGACCTCAACTACGCTTGTTTATTAGTCCTCATGATATGTAGACCATTATATGATGTTAGTATAGATTTTTCATGCTTCATGTTGCTTAGAAATTCCATGCCATACTCTTAGGGTTTCGGCCAAAGAAACATAAGAGGATTAGAGACCATTTAAGACCTCAACTATGCTTGTTTATTAGTCCTCATGATATGTAGACCATTATATGATGCTAGTATAGATTTTTCATGCTTCATGTTGCTTAGAAATTCCATGCCATACTCTTAGGGTTTCGGCCAAAGAAAGATAAGAGGATTAGAGATAATTTAAGACCTCAACTATGCTTGTTTAATTGTCCTTATGATATGTAGACCATTATATGATGTTAGTATAAATTTTTCATACTTCAAGTTGCTTAGAAATTCCATGCCATACTCTTAGGGTTTCGGCCAAGAAAGATAAGAGGATTAGAGACAATTTAAGACCTCAACTATGCTTGTTTATTTGTCCTTATGATAGGTAGACCATTATATGATGTTAGTATAAATTTTTCATGCTTCAAGTTGCTTAGAAATTCCATGCCATACTCTTAGGGCGTGTTTGGTTGAGGGTTATCGCTGATAACCTTGGTATGTTATCAAGGATAACTTTGTTTGGTTTAAGTAATAATTGATTCCGGGTAATGCAACATTCTCGCCACGTCATCAATCAGGGAATATAACCCGGAATAGAAAAACCTTGGAAGCCTTAGGTTTTCTACGATTCCGGGGTTAACAAAAATTTCATTCCAAAATTATCCTCCAAGAAACGACGAGCAAGCGGACACTGTGGAGCAAATCGTCGGGACAAAGCAACGACGATGGTTCGCCGACTGTGGAGCAAATCGTCGGGATAGAGCAACGACGATGGTTCGCAGAGGAGGGAGACAGAGGAAGAAGCCCAAACGATTGCAGGCTGCGGATCGGCAGACTTGCTGGCTTCCAGGAGGGCGACGAGACCGGCGACGTTGCTGTGAACGTACAACGCTGGATTCTGGATGGCGTAGCGGACGCCGGCCTCAACGGAGAGATGCATCACATGGGTGAAGGGCACAGTGTTGAACAGCTTAGCGAGGAGGTGCGCATCGTTGACGTCGCCCTCGACGACGAACACCCCATGGGACGCGAGCAGCACCTTGCGGGCCTTCTTCAGGGAGGGATCGTAATAGGCATTAAAATTATCAAGCCCGACCACGCCGTCGCCGCGGTGGCGAAGGGCTAGCGATACGTGGGATCCGACGAACCCCGCCGCGCCGGTGACCAGGACAGTGATCCCTTTGGGATGGCGCACGGCGGCGGAAGCACGGATCTGGCGTTCCCAGTGGAGGTCACCCCACGAGGCGGATAAGTATCGGGACGAGGTGTCGACGAAGCTGTGGAAGCTGAGATACGAAGCGAAGAGGGCGATGACAAAAAGAACCCACAGGAAAAGAGTGCTCGCCGAAGCAAAACAACGTTGAAGTTTGCGGCTCACCCCGTGCGTCCGTTCAATCTTCACCTTCCCCGGAGTCGACGGGAACAGATCGTCCTCAAGCATCCTGACCATCATCTTCCCGGCCTCGATCCAGATTTTTTTTCCCCTCTCTTCAATCTTTGTAACAAGATTGATTGAGATACCAAATGTCAGAGATGATTGGTAAATTTAAAATCAATTATAAATTTATTTATTACATATTTTATCAACTTATTAATTATTAATATTATTAATTTAATTTAATTTATTTTAAAAAATTAATTGAATATCAAATTCAACTAAGGGTAATATAGTAAATATTAAATTAAATTATAGTATTACCTTAATTGAACCAAACAACGTTAGGGTTATATTTTATTCCCCATAACCTTAGTTATGTGATTACTAGGTAATCACATAACTAAGGTTATGTATGATAACTTGAACCAAACGCACCCTTAGGGTTTCGGCCAAAGAAAGATAAGAGGATTAGAGACAATTTAAGACCTCAACTATGCTTGTTTATTTGTCCTTAAGATATGTAGGCCATTATATGATGTTAGTATAAATTTTTCATGCTTCATGTTGCTTAGAAATTTCATGTCATACTCTTAGGGTTTCGGCCAAAGAAGGATAAAGGGATTAGATACAATTTAAAACCTCAACTATGCGTGTTTATTAGTCCTCATGATATGTAGACCATTATATGTTGTGAGTTTAAGTTTTCATGTTACATGTTGTATTCAAAAGTTTAGAACCCTACCTTTGGGTTTCGGCCAAGATGAAAAAATAAGGCTTAGAGCAAAGTTTGAAATCTAACCATGCTTGTTTATGCCTTTTTATGATGTATGATCTCTTATATGTTATAGTTTAAGTTTTCATGCTTCTTGTGGTATTAAAAGTTTAAGAACCTTACCCTTAGGGTTCGGCCAAGATTGAATGAAAGGTTTAGGTAAAAGTTTTAAAACCTAACTATGCTTGTTATGTTTCATCATGATGTATGATTCTTGATATATGGTTAGTTTAAGTTTTCATGCTTCATGTTGGGTTAAAAACCTAGAATCCCACCTCTAGGTCTTGGCTAAATTGTGATTTAGGTTTTGTAGGAAGATCAAAACCCTAACCATGCATGATAATGACTTTCTATGATAGAATATGAAATTATGTCACCATGTTATTTGATATGTATACTCATGCCATCATGTTACGATTCCTATGATATGTTATTATGTTATGTGCACTTTATGTCATCATGTATGATTCCTATGATATGCTATATGCACGTTATGCCATCATGTTATGATTTCTATGATATGCTGCATGTTACGTGTGTTAGCTAGAGCCCTAGAGCCAATCATTTGATGATTGTATTATGGACTTGTTGTATCATATTCTATATAAATAAAGACATTTGGTTTTTGGTTATTATACTTACTTGTATTTGTGCCTAATAAACTAAGTATAATAACGTCCTTGAGTAGAAGGTTCTTACATATATCAATCGGTTAGCTGAACCGATAGTGAGATGATATAGGAAACACTACTCTTAATCATTCCTAGTCAAGTATTAACATTCAGGGACAATGTTAATGTAATAAGACTAGCATGTAGGTCAACTCGATGACTTGATCTCACAAGTCATGGATATAGAGATATCAAGTTGACACATGGGTATGCATTAGAGAATGTATACTGAATGACCCGCCATGAGAAAGTATCATGTATCGTTATATGAGTGTCATATACTTTCTCATGTGGCTATTAGTATGACTACTAGTCCTTGGACCTGAAGTCACCATGGATCCCTATATAAGGAGTTATGTACTTTAGTTTCGTCAAACGTCACCCGTAACTGGGTGGACTATAAAGGCGATTACTGGGTATGTAACGAATTATGCAGAGGGATGTGAGTGATGTAGATGGGATCTATCCCTCCCATATGACGGGAGACACATCGGTATTCTTGATAGAGTGAGACCACGAAGTGCATGGCCATGCCCAAATGAGTCAATATGGAATATTGAGCTCATTTGTTTTAGTGAGTCTACTTGGAGTTCAAGATTTAGATTGATTAGAGGATGACACGGTCTATGCCTCACATTAATCAATCTAGATGTCTAGGATAGAAGGACACTTGTCATATATTGTGAGGAGTCACAATTAGTAGTCACAAGGTGATGTTGGATCTCAACATTCTTGTAACTTGGGTAGTAATGATGTATTGCTAGATACCGCTCATTACTTATGGTCCTAAATGGGTTTAGGGGCATTGCCAACGTTACAAGAACCTATTGGGTCACACACAAAGAACAAGTGGATGAAGATTAGGTTCATATGATGAACCAAGAGGATTAGATTCATGTGATGAATCAAATTGGATTAAGAGTAATCCTAATTGGGCTAATTGAGTTGGACTCAAGTTGATTCATGTGTTCAATGAGTCTAATTTAGATTATGACTCATTGAATCAATTTAATTAAATGAATTAGATTCATTATATTAAATTGGCTTGAATTAAATGGTTGGATTAGATCAACCATGAGAGAGATTAAGTCAAGTTTGACTTGACTTGAGAGGAAGAGGAAGAGTCAAGTTTGACTTGACTATTTGCCACATCATTAGTGATTTGGCATTAGGAGGACTAATGATGATGTGCCACATCATCAAAGTGTGCCACCTCATGGGGGTTACAAATCTATTCTCTTTAATGGCCACATTTAATGAGAATGGGGGTTACCTTTTTGGTTTTGAATGAGAATAAATTTTTCATTCACTCACATTCACATCATCTTCTTCCTCAAGCTCTTTTTTTGCTCCTTCTCTTCTCTTGGTCGTGGGTTTCAAGCAAGGGAGAAGAAAGGAGAGTGAGTCTAATCCAAGAAGAAAGGTTAGTGAAAGTCACATAGAGATTTTTTAGAGTGTGTTCTCTTCTTTTCCTTTCTTCTTCTTCCAATCCCATCCGAGAGCATCAAGAAGTGCTAGCACATTTGTGGTGTTCTCTTCTCCATCCTTGTGTGTTAGAGAACACATCTTGTTCGTGTGGATACTTCTAGAGGATTGTCTACGTTGACAATCTTGAGATCCGGCACTTCCTTGGATGAGCGGGATTCGAAAAGGGCACGCATCAAGGGTAATTTTCTAAACATATAGATCTAAAAGTAGATCTAGTTAGTAAACTCGTATATGTAAATTTTTGTTCTATACTCTTCGCACGGATCCGTTGGCTAGGGAGTTTCAGGGTTTTCACGACGCGAAAAAGCGCTTTTCGCGGCCCGAAAAACCCAACAACGTGCACATTATGCCACCATGATATGATTTCTATGATATGCTATATGTTATGGGCACTCATTGCCATCATGTTATGTTTATGCAAGGCTTATGTATGAGGAAAAGCCTAAGAGATGCTTCCCTTAAGTTGGGATTAAGAGCACTCTTCATGATAGCCTAAGAGATGCTCCCTTAAGTTGGGACTAAGAGCACTCTTCATGTTATGACAAGAGATATGATATGCTATGATATGACAAGAAACATGTATGCTATTTTACTTTTATATGGCTTGTACCAAGGGTGGGCTCCTAAGCGCCCCTAGGTCGATGGTCTATGAAACGGGCCTAGTAAAAAGGGATGGGCTCCTAAGTTGCTCCTAGGTCGATGGTCAATGAAACAGGCCTAGTTCCTAGTAGGTTCAAGATTAGCTACCTTAGATCTACTTAGTATGCGCGCATTCATGTATGTATGTGGTACAAAGTCGGGCCCTCATGATGAGATTATGTTTAAGTATTTATATGATATATATGTTTTCAAAGGACATCTTGCATATACTCATTTCATGATACATGTTTTCAAAGGACATCTTGCATATGTTTATTCATGCTAAATGTTTCTTTATATTTTAGTAAGATGTTTCTTTTTTTTGAAAATATGTCTATGATGCCTAGATGATCATGCTACTCCTTATGTATGAGTTTCTCACATGCTATGTTATGATTTACTTACATGAGTATGACTCTACTTTATGCTAGCATGCAAATTATATCTAAATGTTGATTAAATGAATATGTCACCACTTTATGTTAAGATGCATGATTTATGTTTTGTGAGTAGGAAGGAATCTTACTAAGCCTATGTGCTTATAGTTTTATGTTTTCCTTGTACTGCAGAAAAGGGTAAGGAATGGCTAAACTAAAAGGAGCTGCAGGAAGGGCGAAAGATGTGTGTGGAAGTGGCATGGTGGAAAGAATATCTATTTTATATTTCAAGACTTATTCATTCTCTAAGTTTTGCTTATGAATTATTTTTCCTACAAGATACTTTTGGATGGTTTATACTTGAGGTGAACTTATGTTTCATGTTTTATGTTTTAGTAAGATGATCATGTTGCAAGTAGTAAATATTGAATCAAGTTATATGCACTAGCATGTTGACACGTTTACTATGTTACATGATGTTATAGCTCACATGCCATGTTTTATTAGTATGCTTTTATGATAGCATGATCAGTAGTTAGTTTTTACATATATATACTTCCGCTGCCATGATTTTCATATACGTATGTATGATTCAAGTAAGTAACCCCGTCCCCCCTTAGGGTAATAAAGGGGCGGGCGTTACATTATTACCCACCGCATCAAGGTCATAACTTATCATATCTTATCATACTTTCATAAATTCCCTTTACCATATCTAACTTGAGTCATAACAGTGCATCTTGGAATAAAAAGAAATGAATTTGCAATATAAAATGACGAATGGTAAACATATTCTTCAGCTATACTCGAAACGAAAAGCCCACTTACAGTCAACAACTTCTTTGTCTTTGGACAGAAACTTTAGAAGACTTGAACTTGATACAATCCGTTAGGTGCTAGCCTCTTGGATCGAGAAAGTCTTGGAAGCACTACCAATCTCTTCCGGTAGAAGAAAGCAAAGAAGAATCTGACGAGGGAGACTCAGAGAGAAGGAATTCCCCCTTGAGTCTTTCCAAGGATGGATACTTATAGCCTCCAAGGAATACGAAGGGTTAAGGTCTCAATTAATTCATCATTTATGATCTTCATTAATTAAGAAGATTAAGAGTTATAGGCTCCATAAATTCTTCATTTATGACTTTCATTATGATGACCCTTCAACTTCTCCATTAATTATGATGACTTTTTGAATTCTCCATTAATCATCATGATTCTGGCTATTCGAATTCTCTCTTCTTTGTATCAAATAAATTCATATTTGATCTTGATCTCGACTAACTTCCAATGCCATTGTTTATTTTCTACGTGCTATGCATGCGACCCTCTATATTTTATACATGAAGATAGTGTAAATTCATACACAGACTAAGGTAATCATCTAGCAACAGTTTTTAGCCACCCAACATGATAAAACTATAAACCACCATGAAATCACAAACAGATAAGAGCTCCACATGTGACTCATTAAATTATCATGATGAAGAGCATAGAAGAAACATATGAGTAACTATACCCAACATTCGAAATCCCAAAGATCTCAACCTACACTTGACACAAAGTAATCATAAACTTAGGTTCAATGATATTAAAATTTCTAGGAGTTGAACCTAACTTAACCTTTAAAGGTATGCCCACTAGTGTCCATCACCATGTCCAAAATCGGGTCTTCACAAAAGTCATGAGGGCTCAGACCCAAAGTGGACAATATCATGTCATTGTAGAGATATGTGAATATCCTTTGGTCCTAACAATTGGTATCAGAGTCATAGTCCAGATCAAATGCAATATGGGGTGGCCTTTAACAAAGTTGAGGGTCGACCCGGAGTTGGTCAGGGTGACAGGATGCTTGCGAGGAGGCCCGAATTAAGTCAAGATAACTGAATGTTCGTGGGGAGGCTCGAAGTAAGTCAGAGTGACCGGATGTTCGCGGGAAGCCCGGAGTAAGTCAAAGTGACCAGATGCTTGCAGGGAGGTCTGAAGTAGGTCAGGGTGATCAGATACTTACGGAGAGGTAAATAAGTCAGGGTGACCGAATGCATGTACGGAGGCCCGAAGTAGGTCAGGGTGACCAGATGCTCATGGATAGACCCGAAGCAGGTCAAGATTGACCGGATCCAGCTGCTTGCGGGGAGGCCCGAAACATGTCAGGGTGATTGAATGATCATAGGGGGCCCAGACCATGAGAGTAATAGTGGTCCTTCGTTTGAGGGGAGGATTGTTGGGGTTCAATCAAAGTCCCACATTAGAAAGATTTGGTAAAGATCATGGGTTTAAAAAGGATACATGATATCTCCATTGGTATAAGGCCTTTTGAGGAGATCTCAAGAGAAAAGTCATGAGGGCCTAGGCCCAAAATGAACAATATCATACCATTGTGGAGATATGTGGACATCTTTTGGGCACAATAAATGGGCCTATATAAGGGCCTTCGACCAGCAACTTCATAATATCATCTGCTACAACTTTCATATTCAAGTGCTATTCTAAAAAGGTTCTGACAACACCGAAAGACTACTTCGAAGTTCGAGGAATGAGAGACTTCATTTTTCTTTTATTTGTTGGTAACAAGTTTTATTTTTAGTTCTTGTACTCAATCTTTGTAATCCATTTATGAACTAATAATGATTGCCTAATGAAAGTGATCGACAATTGCAGGTCTTGGAGTAGGAGTCGTCATAAACTCTGAACCAAGTAAAATCATCTATATTAGCATTGTTTTCTATTCTCTTTATTCCACTACGTAACTCGTTTTCAAACACAATTTTCATCGATCGCTATTCAACCCCCCCCCTAGCGACTGTACGATCCTACAGGAGGTATCCCTTTAACTAGACTTTCTATAGTATCACTTTGAAATATGAACCAATTCTCTAAAGGGAATAGCTAATTAGAATTTAATGAGTTTTTACTAATTCAATATTTGGAAGTGACATGTATAATCTAAACTGTATGACCGAGAGGTCCTCATGTGAGATAGGGGATATCCCTTTACTTTCTATGTTATCTCTTCTACTTAGTGGCATTGAAGCTCAATGGTATAAACACTCCAATGCAATCTTCGCTGGGTTGTGCCTGTATTTGGTTAGATCTCTAAAAGAGTGTAAGTATGGAGGTAAGGAGATGAATAATACATAGGGACATTAACTAGCATCATAGTGAAACTGAAATCCTAGAATCATCCTCCAAATCTAACTTCTCCACTCAATTACTTGTCTTCCCATGACTTTCTCTACTCTAAGCCCTCTCTCTTGTTCTCTCCACACACACACACTCTCTCTCTCTCTCTCTTAATCTCTAGTTCTCAAAAAAAGGTAGATCCGCTACCTTAGCGGTCCCCCTAGTGCCAGTCCCACGGATATGAAGGGAGGTTCATACAGGTACACAGGTCATAGGCGCATGGCGGGATAAACCCCGGGTCGTCAGTTCCTGAGAATCGACCCCTGGCCATTACGCCATACCATGCGCCCACCATCTGTGCGACGCCCTGGGGGCTTAATCTCTGGTTCTCAAGCTTTCACATAGGGTTCGATTGTCTAGATAACTTATTTTAGGAACTCAATTAGTGCTTAATCAATTGTCCTTGTGAATTTGATATTCTATTACTTGATGATTTAATTATGCACTTACGATGAAATTGTTGGTGCAACCTTAGGTCAAGGTTGACCTGGTTGACCTGACTCGAGTTGACCTGACTCGAGTTGTATTTTGATGTTTGACTTGGGAAGATTGTCGGTGCAACCTTAGGTCAAGGTTGACCTAGTTGAGTTGCATGTTGATGTTTGACACTCGTGGAAGAGTTGTATTCTTGATATGGGACAAGAATAGATGTTTAGGAGATTATTGGGGCAACCGTAGGTCAAGGTTGACCTGGTTGACCTGATTCGGGAAAAAGTCCAAGTATGGAGACTTGGCAACCGAAAAGTCCAAGCAGGGAGCTTGGCACTAGAAAAGTCCAAGTATGGAGACTTGGCACTGGAAAAGTCCAAGCAGGGAGCTTGGCACGCGAAAAGTCCAAGTATGGAGACTTGGCACGGGAAAAGTCCAAGTATAGAGACTTGGCACTGGAAAAGTCCAAGTATGGAGACTTGGCACGGAAAAGTCCTAACTGGGATGTTAGGCAGTGTGGAAAGTCCTGGTGAGTGAAGCCAGGCAGTGGGAAAGTCCTAACTGGGATGTTAGGCAGTTGGAAAGTCCTGGTGAGTGAAGCCAGGCAGTGAGAAAGTCCTAACTGGGATGTTAGGCAGTTGGAAAGTCCTGGTGAGTGAACCCAGGCAGTGAGAAAGTCCTAACTGGGATGTTAGGCAGTGTGAAAACCCTAGTGAGTGAAGCTAGGTGAAAGTCCTGGTGAGTGAAGTCGGGCAAGGGAAAATCCAGATGGATCAAGGGTGATCGGACATCTGGTGATGGGAACTCCAAGTAGGTCATAGGAGTGACCAGATACTTGGCACGAAGAGGAAAGTCCAAGTGGGTCAAAGGGATTGACCGGACACTTGGTGGGGAGTCTTAGCAGGTCAAGGGAGTGACCGGATGCTAAGCATGATGTACCAATAGGTCAAGGTTGACCGGATATTGGTTTGGAAGGTTTAGGACTTGGTTTGGGCAAAAACCAAGCTCTGGATCGGTCTGCAGACCGATCCAGTGATACGTTTGTGTATCTATCGATCTGGTGACCGATCAGATGACAAACAAAAGGTGATCATCGGTTCTGTGAGCTTACTGATCGGTCTGGGGACCGATCAGCATGAAGCCTGATCGGTCTCCACGACCGATCAGAGACGCAGCCGAGAGAGGTGGGATCGGTTTGTGGACCGATCCAGCTGTGGCCTGATCGGTCCACAGACCGATCAGGAAACGGACAGAAAGTTGGGCAACTTTCTGTGAAGCATTCTGATCGGTCTAGGGACCGATCAGCCCAGAGCCTGATCGGTCCCCGAGACCGATCAGAAGGGTCCTGGACCGATCAGGGTGGAGCCTGATCGGTCCACGATTCGACCGTTGAGTCACAACGGGTCGCTCCGTCTTCTCCGCTGGCTTCTGTCTTCGCTGTGCAGGTTCGCAGGTTATAAAAGGAGATCAAGGCTTTGGTGCAACTTCTTCTTCTTCCTGATTACGGCGATTAGGGTTTTGCTGAGCTCTCATTGTGCTGAAGCTCTGTGTGAGTTTCCTGCTGGCTTTCTAGCTGAGTTTGGATCCTAGAAGCTGCTGTTTCATCTAGGTTCCAATCGACAACAAGAGGCAAGCAAGTGTTTTTACATTCCTGTTGTTCTTGTGTTCTTGTTCTTCTTGTACTCCTTATTGCTGTTGCAAAGATTGTGGTGAGGTTTCTCCACCCCGAAGGAGTTTATATTAGCCGGTTCTCCGGGGACTCATCCACCGACGGATTGATAGGGCTCGTCTACCTTACGGACACGCCGAGGAGTAGGAGCATCATCTCCGAACCTCGTACATCACTGTGTTAAGGTTTGATATTCTTCCTTTCGTTTCTAGTTTATTTTTCCGCTGCGCTAACGAATTGTAGGAAGAAACGAGTGATTTGGGGCGGCTATTCACACCCTCCCCTCTCTAGCCGAGTACGTAGGATCCTAACAAGTGGTATCAGAGCAAGGTCGCTCTTCATCGGATTCACACCCGTGGGAGCACAAGCTAGAGATGGATCAATTCGGAGAAGACATCACCATTCCACCCTTCTACAACGACAACTTCGCATATTGGAAGGTAAGGATGATGTATTTTCTTAGGACTAATATGTGGAACTGGTTTTGTGTACAAGAAGGGTTTACTCCTCCAATGGATAAAGAAGGAGAGCCTCTAGAGAAGAACAAGTGGACGAAGGAACAAGTCCACCAATCCACGATCAACAATAAGGTAACTAAAACAATTGAATTTTCATTACCTACTAATGTTTTGTGTAAGATAGGTAAATACAACAATGCCAAGGAGTTGTGGGATAACTTGACCAAGTACCATGAGGAGAGCTCCACTTCAAGCCATGAAGAGGAGACAAGTGAGTCATCAAGTAGCTCACATCATGGAGGAGAGGAATTAGAAGTTGAGGGTTACTCAACATCTAAGGACGAAGAGGAGGAGAGTTCTTCTTCAAGTTCGGAGCAAGAAGAAGAAGCTTCTACCTCCGAAAGGGATGAAGAAGAGAGCTCGCATCCACCCTCAACCCTAGGTAACTCAAGCAATCTAAGTTCAATTAAATTACACATTATGTGCTTTGAGTGTAGGGAACATGGACATTACAAGAGTAAGTGTCCAAAGAGGGTAAGAAAGACTCCACCGGCGCCAAAGGTCAAGGAAGCCGGAGTCCCGAAACGCAAGGGCAAGGAGCACATCGTGTGCTTCCAATGCAAGCAAAGGGGACACTATAGGAGCCATTGTCCGAGGGGGAGGCAACCTCACAAGGGCAAGAGACCGGGCACATCGATAGGGAGAGCTAAGACAAACCCTAAGGTAACCTCTAAGGTTCATTCGTGCAATTCTAGTAGGATACATGCTAGTAATTTTATTGCATTAGTCAATAATGATAAGCATGTTAACACTAGAAATCAATACATGTGCTTAGGTGCTAAACATGTCAACCTAGTTAGGGATACTACTAGGAATGCTAACCCTAGGATTAACACTTCTAAGGTTAAGGTAGATACCCTAAATCAACTAGACACATGCCTAGGAACACCTCAAGAAAGAATGACAAATCAAAACTTGAGGTATTAGAAAAGGAGAATCAAGTCTTGAGGTCAAGGCTTGATACCCTAGAAAAGGCCCTTAAAAATTTAGAGAAGTCAACTCTAGGGCCTAAGGGTCAAAAGTCCCAGGACAAAAAAGGTTTGGGTCACAAATCTAAGTCCCAAGTGGTCAAGCTCACTTACCACAATGTTCCATTCGATTATGGAACAAAACCTAGGGCTAGGAAGACCACCACCAAGGTCACAAGGGGAGTCACCCCTAGAGTTGATCTTGATGAGTCCCAAATGACCAAGGCTTCAAAGCCTAAAAGGGTCATTAGGAGGGTTGCTAGGGAAGTTATCCCTAGTGAATATTTAGTGAACCCAATGAGTTCAAATAGGTATTGGGTTCCTAGGAGCATCTTCTCTACCCCATAGATGGGTTAGAGAGTGTCAACTCCAATAAGAAGGGTAGTTAACCCAACTTTGAGAAAATTGACACTCAAGGAGCATTTTCAAGGTTTTGAGAACTTTTGAAAATGAAATGGAATTGTCATTTACTCCTTTGAAGAGTTAAATGTGCCTAAAGATTGGAAATTTCATTTTTAATCTCAATTGGCACAATTTGGGAAAATTTAGAGAACTCTCGAGGAAAAATGAAACATGCCAAGTTTTGAGGATAAATTTGATCTTTAAGTGGCATGAATTAATCTAGAGTTCAAGAAGTGTCAAAATTAGGATTTTGGCATTTTGGGGCAATTTAGGATTAAATTTTAGGTTAGCAAAGTGGTTAAGGATACTTAGATAGGTAATCTAGGTATATTTATTTATGCTGAATCTTGACATGATTGTTTGCCCTCACATGTCATGACATCATGTTTAGTTTTATTATCATTTGAAATGTCATGATAATGCTTAGGCTAGTTTATATGTCATGCTTTATTTAAGTTTTCAAACTTTATGTCATGACATCATGACATTGGCACATGTTTTTACTTATGATATCATTATATACCATGTCATCATCTCTTGCATTATAATCAATGAAATTGATTTAAGGACAAACATATAATTTGATATTGAGATCAAATTGGTGTTTAGAAAATGCATGAGAACTTAGCCTAAGTTGACCTTAATCCATATCTCACATCAAATTGACTTGAATGTGGTTTGATACACCTTAGATGTGTGTGAGATATTAGGATCATGAGTTAGGATCAAGGTGCATAGTCCTTGTACCTAGATGACCCTAATTCAAGAAATTAAGGATCATAGGGAAAGCTTGTGTACAAGTCATGTACATCTAGCCCTAAGATTATGGTCCTAAATTCAAATGGTTTTAAAAGCATTTTAAAATTGTTTTGAAAAACCTTGATGAAGCCTTCCTAGTGATTGCATTCATCATTGAACATTGTGATACAAAGTTGAGTTAAACTTGAACTATTTCAAAGTTTTTGAACTTTGTATCAAGATTGAAAAATGGAGGTTATTTTCATAGAAAACTATTTTTCCATGATAGTGTATGATATGAGGAATGTATCCTCAAAGTTTCGTAATTTTTGGAATTTTCTTAAATTTATTAGGAGTTTCTGATTTTCCGGAAGGGAAAATCAGAAGTTCTGATTTCAGTGGCTGGATCGGTCCAGGGACCGATCCAGGGAAGATCTGATCGGTCTGCGGACCGATCCAGAGTATTGTGGATCGGTCTGCAGACCGATCCAGTGAGTTCCAGTAGCACGAGTGCGATCTGGTGAAGGGTTGATCGGTCTGGGGACCGATCAGGGCGTGCCGAATTTCTGATTTTTCAGCTGTTGTCTGAAATTTCAGTTATGGAAGTGGTGTTTTTGGATTTCTAAAGGTTTGGAACTCTCAAAGACATTGTTGGTGCAATGGTCAAAGGGGGAGTTGACCTTTAGGGGGAGTTTTACCTAATTGTCAAGGGGGAGTTGACTTTTAGGGGGAGTTTTTACTCCTTAAGACTTTTGAGGATTAGTGATATGGGATTATCACTAAGTTGATTGTTGAGTTTAGTATCAAGGGAGAAATTAAGAGTTTCAATGAAAGGTATGGGACTTTCATTAGGAAGAAACTCTTGACCTTGATACCCTCCTTTTTTTTCTTTTTGATGTGTGTCAAAAAGGGGAGAGTGTTCATTGGAGAATTATTGGAGAACCCAAGTTAGGTTATCGGGTTAACCTAAGCTAGGGGAAGAATATCAAGGAATGTTCGAGGAAGAACATTGGAATTCTTTTTGATGTGTGTCAAAAAGGGGGAGAATTATTGGAGAACCCAAGTTAGGTTATCGGGTTTACCTAAGGGGAGAATGTCCAGAGAATGTTCAAGGAAAGAACATTGGACATTGGAAGATGGCACTGGAAAACCTAAGTTAGGTTATCGGGTTAACCTAACTTGATTATGGGTTTTGTCAAACATCAAAAAGGGGGAGATTGTTGGTGCAACCTTAGGTCAAGGTTGACCTGGTTGACCTGACTCGAGTTGACCTGACTCGAGTTGTATTTTGATGTTTGACTTGGGAAGATTGTCGGTGCAACCTTAGGTCAAGGTTGACCTAGTTGAGTTGCATGTTGATGTTTGACACTCGTGGAAGAGTTGTATTCTTGATATGGGACAAGAATAGATGTTTAGGAGATTATTGGGGCAACCGTAGGTCAAGGTTGACCTGGTTGACCTGATTCGGGAAAAAGTCCAAGTATGGAGACTTGGCAACCGAAAAGTCCAAGCAGGTAGCTTGGCACTAGAAAAGTCCAAGTATGGAGACTTGGCATTGGAAAAGTTCAAGCAGGGAGCTTGGCACGCGAAAAGTCCAAGTATGGAGACTTGGCACAGGAAAAGTCCAAGTATGGAGACTTGGCACTGGAAAAGTCCAAGTATGGAGACTTGGCACGGAAAAGTCCTAACTGGGATGTTAGGCAGTGTGGAAAGTCCTGGTGAGTGAAGCCAGGCAGTGGGAAAGTCCTAACTGGGATGTTAGGCAGTTGGAAAGTCCTGGTGAGTGAAGTCAGGCAGTGGGAAAGTCCTAACTGGTATGTTAGGCAGTTGGAAAGTCCTGGTGAGTGAAGCCAGGCAGTGAGAAAGTCCTAACTGGGATGTTAGGCAGTGTGAAAACCCTAGTGAGTGAAGCTAGGTGAAAGTCCTGGTGAGTGAAGCCGGGCAAGGGAAAATCCAGATGGATCAAGGGTGATCGGACATCTGGTGATGAGAACTCCAAGTAGGTCATAGGAGTGACCGGATACTTGGCACGAAGAGGAAAGTCCAAGTGGGTCAAAGGGATTGACCGGACACTTGGTGGGGAGTCTTAGCAGGTCAAGGGAGTGATCGGATGCTAAGCATGATGTACCAATAGGTCAAGGTTGACCGGATATTGGTTTGGAAGGTTTGGGACTTGGTTTGGGCAAAAACCAAGCTCTGGATCGGTCTGCAGACCGATCCAGTGATACGTTTGTGTATCTGATCGATCTGGTGACCGATCAGATGACAAACAGAAGGTGATCATCGGTTCTGTGAGCTTACTGATCGGTCTGGGGACCGATCAGCATGAAGCCTGATCGGTCTCCACGACCGATCAGAGACGCAGCCGAGAGAGGTGGGATCGGTCTGTGGACCGATCCAGCTGTGGCCTGATCGGTCCACAGACCGATCAGGAAATGGACAGAAAGTTGGGCAACTTTCTGTGAAGCATTCTGATCGGTCTAGGGACCGATCAGCCCAGAGCCTGATCGGTCCCCGAGACCGATCAGAAGGGTCCTGGACCGATCAGGGTGGAGCCTGATCGGTCCACGATTCGACCGTTGAGTCACAACGGGTCGCTCCGTCTTCTCCGCTGGCTTCTGTCTTCGCTGTGCAGGTTCGCAGGTTATAAAAGGAGATCAAGGCTTTGGTGCAACTTCTTCTTCTTCCTGATTACGGCAATTAGGGCTTTGCTGAGCTCTCATTGTGCTGAAGCTCTGTGTGAGTTTCCTGCTGGTTTTCTAGCTGAGTTTGGATCCTAGAAGCTGCTGTTTCATCTAGGTTCCAATCGACAACAAGAGGCAAGCAAGTGTTTTTACATTCCTGTTGTTCTTGTGTTCTTGTTCTTCTTGTACTCCTTATTGCTGTTGCAAAGATTGTGGTGAGGTTTCTCCACCCCGAAGGAGTTTATATTAGCTGGTTCTCCGGGGACTCATCCACCGACGGATTGATAGGGCTCGTCCACCTTACGGACACGCCGAGGAGTAGGAGCATCATCTCCGAACCTCGTACATCGCTGTGTTAAGGTTTGATATTCTTCCTTTCGTTTCTAGTTTATTTTTCCGCTGCGCTAACGAATTGTAGGAAGAAACGAGTGATTTGGGGCGGCTATTCACACCCCCCCCTCTCTAGCCGAGTACGTAGGATCCTAACAGAAATAACAAAGAATCGATTGTTTTCTCTTAGGTGATGATTGTAACTTTGTTCATCCGCTAGCTGTGTTTCATCATTTCTAGAACTTCATTTGCCAACATTGGTTGGGCTTTATAGCTTTTCCTTCACTTGCAGTACTTATCTTGCCATAGTCCGTCTCCACCTACTTTTTTTTAGTTCAATATAGATTTAACTTTAAACCTTTATTAACCACATCAAAATATGCTCATGCTAGATTACTTGGTGCGGGCAATTGCACCGATAATACGTTCTCCGCATACTTTTTTAGTTCAATATAGATTTAACTTTAAACCTTTTATTAACCACATCAAAATATGCTCATGCTAGATTACTTGGTGTGGCCAATTGCACCGATAATACATTCTTTGGATGTGAGGTCATAAAAGTAAGTTTTTAAGCAAATAGAGGAAGTCCTAGAGATGCATCATCTGGGCATTTAAAAAGTAAGTTCTTTAGCAAATAAGGAAGTCCTAGAGATGCATCCTCTGGGCATGTAAAAAATAAGTTCTTACACCCTGTTTGGAAAGGCTAAGAATTGAATTCTTAGTGGAATCGGAATTCAATTTCATTGTTTGGTATAAAATTTTGATATGGAATCACTCAAGAATTGAATTCTAATTCCATGAAATAGTGCAAAAGTAAATCAGACCAAAACCCATCTGATTTGGTGTGGAATTTAACCTGAAAAACTATAATTACTTAAATGCCCTTTTTAAACCCTCTTTTTTTTATCATCTGCCGACTGCGTCTATCGGCCTAACCCTTTTTTTTTCTATCGGCTTCTTCCTCTTCTTCTTCACCCCTGTCGCTCCCTCTTCTCCGTCCCTGTCGCTCGTAGTGTCGATTCTTCCATTTGTTCAGGCTTCGCCGCCTCAACTCTTCGGTACTCATCTCTTTTCTTTAGCTTAGTTTTCAAAATATCTCTTTTCTTCGCCGCCTCAGCATGTTACTGTGTTCGATGCCTTTTTTTTAGGTTTTATTGATTAATTCGTTCTAAATGCTCATTCTCTGGTCCTAAATTCTTGAAAGATCCTTTTTTTGGTCGCATTATACCAATTTTCTCGTTGAGAGATGCTCATTTTATGATTATGATCTATTTACTACAAGAACCTGAAGCTTACATTCTAAGTTATTCTATGCTTGGAATGGTTGATGACAATTGTGGCAAGTGATCTCCAAGCAAGTAGAGCTGACCCTTCTGATTGCTATCTCCTTTAGCCTCTCTGCTTTCTCCACCTCTTCCCTTGCTTGCTCCCATACTAGCTTGGCTCGTGCAAACTCTTTCTTTGCTAAGTCCAGCTCCCTCCTTATTAGTTCCCTTGTTCTCTCAATATAAGCTTTCTCAACAGCTGCAAGTTGGATCTGCTGAGCAATATGCTGCCTTAATAATTGTAGTTTTTTGGCATAGCTGTTTGGTTCCTCTTTCACAGATGTCCATGGTGTCCTAACACTCATCGATAGATTAAGGTCAGGCAGAGAATGGGTAGAAAGATCACATCCTACCATGGAGGTTGGCGAATCAGAAGGAAGAGAGGCTGAGGATTGCACTAGTAGTTGCAGCTCTCTTGGACGATTATCTTCCATGGAAACCTAGAAAGGCAATTCAAGAGAGTTCTGAATTATGGCTAGTCACTAGTTGAACTCTTTATATACTAACTTCCCTACGCCCAACCTTTGTCAGCATCCACCACTCTTGTTAAGGTGTAAATTTTGAATTTGTAAAAATTGGGTGTATTCTTGTCAGTTGCTTTCCCCCCCCTGTTTTTACAGCTCAGCAACTATCCTGATGGTTTGCTGTTTGTTAACTACGAAAGTGACTTTGGTGTTTTTTCTTGTTTTTTTCTTATGCTAGCAAGTAAAAGGTCATAATTTTTTGCTATTGATAAATTACTGCTTTGCTAGATTGACCTCTCCTTTTTCGAATATACTAATAAAGAAATGTCATTGGCATTTTTTGCTTCGAACTAACAGTAGGAAGATCCTCATTTCAATAATTTTAATTTTGTCACCATTGTTACTAGTCTTAGCCACAGTTTTGTGCCTTGTTTACAACTTTATTATCTTGAAAATTGAAAGACACTTACATTGTAGGTAATATGAGGCAATTTGATATAAATGCAATCTTAGCCATAGTTGCTTATGCTGGTTATTTAGCTTGCATGCAATATATGACTCGACATGTGTCTCGTATTAAAAGACCAACTACCCAATCACAACGATGTAATGGAAATCAAGTGCGCCGAGAATTGATGGCTCAATTAGAAGCCCATTATAACGCACGCTCGGTAATACGCATGAGTTATGATGCTTTCACTCGATTAGTTGCAATACTTCGTGGAAGAGGACTTCTGAGGGATAATCAATACAGTTTTGTTGAGGAACAAGTTGCTAAGTTTCTACATATTTTAAGTGGTCAAGGACGTGTTCGATCAGAAAGTTTTTTCTTTCGTCGATCTACTGAGACCATTAGTCGTCATTTCCACAAAGTTCTTAGAGCTTTAATAACACTTCAAGATCAATTTTTAGTCCAACCAAATGGTTCTACTGTCTCACCACAAATACTCAATAGTGGAGGAAGATTCTATCCATACTTTAAGGTATTTTTAAATATAAATATTGTTTTAAATTTTTTTTTGTAATGTCACATGATAATGATTACTGGTTTATGTTGAAACTTTTAGAATTGTATCGGTGCAATAGATGGAACACATATCCGAGTGAAGGTTTCAAAAGAAGATGTGTCAAGGTATAGAGGAAGGAAAAACTATCCTACAATGAATGTCTTGGCAGCTTGTACTTTTGACTTGAAATTCATGTACGTATTACCTGGGTGGGAGGGCTCCGCTTCAGATTCAAGAATTTTAGATAATGCGTTAAGTAGAGAAGATAATCTAAATGCCCCTCAAGGTATTAAGTTTTTCCATAAATGTGTTTCATGTCTATTTAAGACTCCTGAATTTTTTTATATAAATATTTTAAATTCTATTTTTTAGGTAAGTTCTACTTGGCCGATGCTGGATATATGTTGAGGTCAACATTTCTCACTCCATATCGAAGCACTCGATATCATTTGAAAGAATATTCTCGACATCCGCCTGAAAACCCAAAAGAGTTATTCAACTTAAGACATTCCTCATTACGCAATGCAATTGAAAGAGCTTTTGGTGTTTTGAAGAATAGATTTCCAATATTAGCAGAAATGTCTAGATATAATGTAGAGACAGTGAGTGAAATTGTTTTAGGATGCTGTATCTTGCACAACTTCTTAGTGGATTTTGATCCAGATGAAGAAATTATTGCACAAGTTGATAGGGATCTCATGAATAATGAGCCCGATCATGGACTTGCTAATGGAGCAATTGCTAGAGGAGAAGATGGACGAAGGGGGGAAATCTTAAGAGACTCTATTGCCGCACAAATGTGGAATGATTATATAACTAGACATTGATTTTTTTTTGTGTGTATTATTGTTGCTCTTAAACATGAACTAGAGTTGATGTATGGTTTGATTTATTAGTTGTTATTGGATGTGACATTATAATGGATGATTAACTTTCATGTTTTATAATTTATTATTGTGTTATTTTAATTTCAGTACATTATAGGTGGTGATATGGATGCTGAAAAAGTTTTTGAAGTGGGAGGAAATGATTGTAATGCATACTTTAAGTGGACCACAGAAATGGATGGTGTGATGCTTGAAGTTCTTAGGGAGCAAAAGAGTAAGGGTCAAAAGGAAGATAGAGCTTTTTCTGCTGAAGTATATAGGAAGGTGGTAGAGGAAATTAATGATAAATTTTCTTTGAACATCAACAAAACCAAAGTGATGAATCGTCTCAAAACTCTTAAAGAACAAATGGTGCTATCAAAAGAAATTGAGTTGAAAAGTAGAATAGGATGGAATGATTCTTTTAAAACATTTGAGGCTCCTCTAGAGGTGTGGAAATCTCTGATAAAGGTATGAGTATTTTATTTCATTTCCTATAATATAGTTGGTAGCATCTTCCTTGCACATGCTTGTTTACGAACTTTCTTATTGTGATTTCCTTTTGTTACTAGGCCAATCCAAGGTACAAAAATATCAAAGGAAAATCCCTTCATCACTTGGAGATTCTCAGAGAGATATATGAGAAAGATGTAGCAACTGGAGCTCAAGCTGAGAGTGCTAGAGAAAAAGTACAAAGGTGGGAAAGGGAGGAGACTCATATTACTATTGATGAAATTGATGAGATGCAAGCAAACAATCATGTTTATTTGGATAAGTTTTCTACCTTTGATTTTGAAAGTGTGTCATCAACACCGGGATCATAATTTGGAATATCAAATCCTTTTGTACCTAATGCTTCAGTTGCGAAAGGTAAAAAAAGAAAAGCACCAATGACAAATGAGTACTCATCCCAATTAAATGAGGTGTCTTCGGCAATGAAAGATATTGCACAAGCTATTTTAAATACAAACACTCAAGTTTGGAAGCCTGCAGAAATATATGAAGCAGTAGCTAAATTGGGTTTGGAGGTTGACAAACTTTTTGAAGCTGTTGAATTGCTAAATGAACATCCTAATCTTATTGGAGTTTTTTTTGGTTTCCCAGAAGAGCTACGCTTGCAATGGTTAGCTAAAAAGTTAAGTTGGTGATTTTATGTATGTATTTTTTGGGTGGGAAAGTTGTTGTGTTCATACAATAACTTAACTTGGTACTTTGGTATATTTTTGGGGGGAGAAGTTAGGTTTGCTACGGTTTGGTGAATTATTCTTTGGAAGACTAATTAGAGAAATTTTGTTTATATAATCCTTTTCATTTCTCTTTTAGTTTCTGTAATCGAATTGATTTGTCACTGTTCCTGTTCCTAATTTGCTCTACAATATGAAGTATGAATTCCCAAAATATTGAAGACAATATTACACTTGGAAGGATTGGATGGTGACCTCAAGAGGACCCGAAGACTCAAATTCTGGCCGCCACTAGACGAGCTACTAGTTGAGAAATACAAGTTTCCTGAGGCTGATGCCTGCAAGTTTACCGAGTTCCTGTGCCCCCTACTTGACATTGCTTCAGAAAATCAGCCAACCGCAGCATAGTGTCTGCAGCATCCATGCCTTAGGATCAAAGATGCAAAGCCCCGTGGCGAACAAAATGAAGTCATTGTTGGAAAGCTGGAGGTTGGCATGACTAAGCTTAAAGTTCAGGTGAACTAAGAGCCTTTTTCTTCGTACTCGGCACACACATCAAGCATTCTCTTTGCGATGTTTATTCCTCCACACATTACTATGATGCGGTCGACATTGGATCGCTACGACATTATAGAAAGCAGTTTCAACACTGCAGCATGGTGGTGATGACAACATCAGCCTACCATAATTTTGTGTAAAATATATCTTTTTTATTGTACAATCTATTGTCTTTATTTTATATATTTTATTTAAGAAATAAATTTCCTTCTCTAAATTTAAAAAAGTATTATTTATAAAATTTAAATTCCGTGAATGATAGAGTAGCAGGTAAAAATTTATTAAATAGAGAATGATAGAGTAGCAGGTAAAAAATTATTTTATACCAAATATAAAATTTAAAATAAATTTTATATTTAAGGGAGTTGACGTGCATGCTCTTGCTGAGCTTTGCCTTTCAATAAGCTCATTGACGGATTAACCTATTTGTTGAGAATGCTTTGTTTGACCTTGTACTATGCTGTATTAGAAATTATGCAAGTCAACTTCTTAATGGTGTTCTGGGTTTCTAACAAGCTACTGTACGAAGTCAAATTATAGTTTGAAGCTTTGCTATGGTGTAATCGAATGGAAGAATAAGAGTATAAGTATCTTACAGAGTTTGAAGCTTTGCTCGAGTCATTTATGCTGACAATTTAAAACTGATATGCTGCCATCTGCTCTGGAACAATGAAAACTGGCAAATCTTACAGACATGATCTTAAAGCTGGTAAATCTTAGACTCAGCGATCGGAGGAGGCAGGGAGGCATGCTGCCATCTGCTCTGGGACAAGAGTGGTATGCTAACATTTTTTATGGAGTTTTTGTTATTAAATGGTTAGTTATAAGGATAAAATGGTAAATGTATAAGAATGGAATTCAATTCAAATAGATTCCAAATTAAGGAATTCAATTCAATTCTGTTATTCACTAATCCATTCCAAACATAGGAATTGAATTGAATTTCTGCTAGAATTCAATTCTTAATGGAATTCAATTCAATTCCTTCACTTAAGTTGTTTCCAAACAGGGTGTTAAGCAAATAAAGTCCTAGAGGTGCATTCTATGGGCATGTAAAAGATCTAGGAGCATGGCTTCCTATGGAGGTGTGACAAGCTGGTGAAAGTATTGAAAGATAGTGCGCTGTTGGGTAGGTAGACTTGAAGACATGGAGTCGTGACAAGCTGGTGAAGTACTAGATTATAATGAGCTGTGAGAGATTACGTGAGATTGTAATCTCAGGCTTCATATTTTGGGTAAATATCATTCAATGGATTTTGTGTGTGAACTTAGCTTGTAGAAAGCCTTTGACCTACGAAAATGCATTCCTAGCTTAGTCAATGCCCAAGCTCAATCCTAGAGCTTTATGTCGACATGTATAGGCAAAAGCAAGTAAAGTAAGAATCCTCGAGCATATAACTTTTGTGAGTCAATTGAACTGTGGTTAAGAGAAGCGCAATGACTTTTTATTTGAATTTAAATCGATTAAAGAAAATTTCAATCGATTTTTTATTTGAATTTAAGTCGATTAAAGAAAATTTTAATCGATTGTACCAGTTCTTGTTTGCAAACCATTTGAGTACTTTTAATTTGATATTCAGTTTGATAAAAATTTATTTATATTCGTTCAATATATATAAGATTAATTAAATAAATAAGCTTGAACAACTCGTTAAATTAAACAAACAACCTTGAACATATATGTATTCAGTTCGTTAACATTCATGAACAATATTCATAAATAACATTCGTGAATAATATTCACGAATCATGCTCATTAATAAAACTCTTATCACTATACTAAATAAATAAAATAAAAAAAAATAAAAAATAAATTTAAATTATCAAGCTAAAGTTTCTAACAATTAAATAAACTTGAATTTAGAATTTGATAATATCTAAACAAACTAAGCTCGAACTAAATTTGAATTGAGAGCTCAATAACATCTAAACAAATCAAAACTCAAGTCAAACTTCAAACAAACTCAAGCTCGTAAAAAATAAACCAAATCAAATTTGAACAATTATTTTAAAAACTTAGTTCATTTTAAACTTATCAAACAAACTTAAATACCCTAAAACTCAACTTATTTACCGCCTTAGATGTTATAAGGCTTCTTCAGCAAGTTGTATAATATGTTCTTTCCTTAGATTGTCGTTAAATAAAAATGTATACATCCTTATAAACATCTTATATTAATCACTTTAATCTTCCATCCACTTTTCTATATTTTAAGTTACTAACCTAATATTAGTTATGTACTAGTATCTTTACCAAATTGACCTATAAAAATGGAATCTTAGTACATCCATGGAACATTGCTGATTTTATATAGAGAAATAAAAGAAATAGGAAAACATACATACAAAAAAAAATTGACGTTTAAAAATCTTGGAGTATGTATGCATGACATAAATCCAGATGGGTAAAATGCTTGTAATCTCAAGCCATAACTACTTGGCTATCTAATGCCGAGGAAGGTGACAGCGGAGAACTTAAACTAGACTTTTATTTCATGCATGGAGATCAACAAAGACAAGAGGCAAGATTTACAATTCATCAGTGTCCTCTCAGGAAGGTTACATAAGATGTTATCACCATGATATCTAAAATTTGAATTTCGACATAACCGAGATAAATACCTCCTTTATGTGCTAGTCATTATTTTAATGATTAATAACCATTCGTAATTTAACTCTTTCGCATTAAGCCTAGGACGGATTGACAGAGATATTAGGGAGCGTATTCTCCTTTTTTACCACCAAGATCCACAATTCATCAGGAACTCAGGAAGTTTGACTATTATGTTCACTGGAAGGTAAACAAAAACAGAAAGAAGAAAAGTACCTTCAATTTAAGCTTAACGAGATTAACTTATTTTGGAACATGAATAAGATGGCCAAGAGTCTCCACTTATTAGCTCTGAAGAAAATGCTTCAACTGGAGCTACTTTTGCAAAAAAATAAAATAAAATAAAATAAAATCTCCACACAGGCATAATAAGAACTCTATGATTTAACTCTTCTACGATTAGGAAAAGCCAGCCCACTTAGAATCGTATGGAAGGTGATCATGGCTTGAAAGGTGCAAATGCCACCACTGAGTTGTGTCCTCCAAATCCAAATGAGTTAGAAATAGCTGCAAAGATATTGGCAGAATAAGGGATGAGAATATCAATGAGACCAAAGAGAAAGGGTGAGAGAGTACGTACCAACATTAACTTCATGCTGCTGCTTTGTGTTTGCAACTGTATCAAACTCAACTGATGGCTCAGGATTCTGTAGTTAGGAAAACCAGCATAAGTTAACCACTAATATAAACTAATGAAATTTGCATTCTCCATGTTCACTAATTTTACAAAGTATATTTTTAGAATTGTTCACTAACATAAAAGTATGACCTCTTCATTATAATCTTGAAAATGGAGAAGAATTTCAACTTTCTGTTATTGACAAAAGTAGAACTAGAAAGATTGGTATTATCATGGTTTCTTATATATTTCAGTAGCAACTACTTGATTTTTTCCTGAGCGAGAATTAGTCAATCAGCTTCTAATTGGAATGCATGCAAGTACTTAACCTCTTGGAGGATAAAGTTTTGGAGCCAACATATAAAGCACCAAACAAAGGATGTTTGCCCAGGTTTTAACTGTAACACTTGGTACGTTCTCTTCTAGGACTTACAAGTGAAACACCATATACCACATAGTTACTTTTAGAATTAATTAACTAAATTTTGCATACAGGGAAAAAAAGCGGTAGATAGAGAAGGTTATTAGAATGGGCTTCATTTAACCCAATTTTCCTCCTTATGAAACATTTTTATACTCACAAATTGGTTTATAGAAGGATGCACCCATCCGGTAGTTATGGCTTTCACAGTTGCAATGGCCTCAAGACCTCCAGATGCACCAAGGCAATGCCCTATCATGGACTGGAGATGGTAACACGTTAGACAAAGAGAAAGGAATAGAGAACCTTTGAAAAGGCTAAACAACTGGAGCTCACCTTTGTAGCGTTGATCTTGATCCCAGAAGGGTTCTTGAAGACTTGATTAATGGCATTTATCTCTGCTAGATCACCAGCAAGGGTGGATGTTGCATGAGCATTGATGTAATTAACCTGCATGCATGGTTTCTTAGGGAGGGAAATGATGCCAGGAGGATTCTTGTAACTAAGGCTCCAAAAGATCAGAGTTAATACAGATTGGAAGTAGAGAGGATCATCAGTTTTCCCATTTATTTTGTGTGGCAAGCATAGTAGTCACCCTACATAAGCATAATCGTCTATGCATGAAACAGTTCACTAAGAATTGGCAGCAAATTTTTGTGTATATATAATGATCAGTTAAAAGGAATAGAAGAAAAAGAATCAAATCCAAGGCAAAGATTTGATTCTATCAAGGTAAAGATATGCTCGAAGCATTTTAAATAGCATAGTTTAGAAAATGAAGGATGAAGTCCTTACACTGGCTCTCTAAAGTGTTAGTTTCAGATAGCTATATAATAAAAATAAACTAACAGCTCAACCAAATATCACCTGAAGAAGAATTGAAATTTTCTACATGGACTGGCCTACACTTAAAAAGTTTGGTACTTGATATGCTTTTGTGCTCATTTGACAAAGTTTTGAACTTCAAGTAATGTTTATGAGCCAGAATGTAAAAAAGAATTAAAAAAAGGGCTAAATTACCTCCTCTGGTGCCACACCAGCATCTTCAAGGCTTTTCTTTATACACGATGAAACTCCAAAACCATCAGCTCTTGGATCAGTCATATGATAAGCATCACAGTTCACAGCACCTCCAAGATATTCAGCAATAATTGGCACATCCCGCTTCATTGCATGCTCAAGGCTCTCCATAACCTTTTCCAGGTGAATTTGTAAGAAACAATGAAATGTAAAGTATGCAGAGAAGGTTTCGTGTTTAACCAAAGCGAAAGAAACTTCTGAATATCATTGGACCATGCAAAAAAACCTTAGGTGACAGATTAACATATTAGAAAATTGATAGCCCGTATTGAGCATGATGGCAAAGCAGACTTCATTATTACATATGCTCTTGTTTTAAAAAATCTAAACAAATTTGTAATGTCATACACAAACATCAGTGGCAGTCATTTTGTCAGCCTGATGATATTATGAACGCCGTAATGAATAGTATTGTTTTTGCATATTGTATATGCATAAGTGCCCTTACTTTCTAGGAGCACAATTCATCCTGAATAATTCCAAGAATTTCCTAACAATCCTAGAATGTTATGTATACTATTATTGGACGGTTGTCACAATAAAGAAAACTATTCAACTCTGAACTATTTATGATATATTTCCAAGGAAACACTACAAGAGTATCAATCTTCAAAATCGTATGCATGTGATGCTCATAGCAATATGTATGTGCTTCTCTGCAGCTTTTGACAAACTCTTTTGGAAAATTTGCCATTGCTAGCAGGCGTCTTTAACATTTTTAGAATGCACTTGTGCTATACACTAATTCATGGCTCAAAAATACAAAGCGTAACAAGGTTGTGAAGCATTAAAACAACTCTATCAAAATATATTCTCTCATGACTGCAAGCTGGGCTTGGTAAGACAATGAGAATGTAACAAAAAAATTAATTGCTAATAAAATATTTTTAAAAAAAAAAATTTGCCTTTGAACAACTAGTAGATGATATAGAATATTAGGATGCTTCCTAAATGATATCATGGATGCGTCAATTAGAAAAATGAACTTCCTTACCGGAGCTAACCCATCAAAAAAGTTCCATATAGAGCCCCCAGTTAGAACTACACCAGTCATACTTATTCAGATGTAAAAAAAGATTGATCGTGCAGGTTATATAATAAACCACTTGTATCTGGACTTGGGAATTCCTAATTATCATAGTTTAAGACAATGATCAAGCCTTTGATTTACAAATTATAATTTGCTCGCTACAAAATATTTCAGAAAAATAGCACAAAAATCACATTCAGATATGTTTACATATAAATAAATTATAAAGGGCTCATACAAGAAACACTTCAGCAAACAAAATAACAACCCAATCATCATCCAAAGAATTTAGGGGAACAAATGTTGTAAAATTACCCAACCTTAAATGCATTAATAACACAGTTGGAAACACTCAGGATGAATATAACTGAATAAAGCAGCATGGGCATAGATCAACAAGCATAAAATAGGCTTCTAATTTTGATTCTAAGCCACATTACAAGTCAAAAATTCTAATAAAAAAAAAGACGAAATACTTGTCGACAATGTGTCAGTAATAGACAATAAATTACAGCAGCTTAATTACCTCAGTAATTGATTCTCTAATAAAGGCTGTATATACTCTCAAAAATAGGAGATTTAGTTTACCATATTTAGGTTTAATTATCTCTGTAAAATATTGTAACTGATTCCCTAATAAACACTATACATACTCTCATAAATAGGAGATTTAGCCGTGTTGGCCTAGGGACGGGTTGACGGGAGTGCTGGGGCTAGCGAATCGTCTTTTGCCACATAAATAGGAGATTTAGGTTACCATATTTAGGTTCCTAGAATTACTCCATGTATCTATTTTCCTTGTATAGTTGGCAGTCTTACCTATATAATGAAAGACCTTCTCTAAAGAGAAGACCATTTTGTCATGGTATCAGAACCAACATCCAAGAAATCTTAGCCTTCTTAGTCATAGCCTTAGTAATTATGGAGAAGTCAGATCATGTAGGTGTCAAATTCACTAGGAAAAATTATGCTGCCTGGGAGTTTCAATTGGAGCCATTTCTCAAGGGTAAGGAGCTGTAGGGTCATATAAATGGCAGCGCCAAAGAAGGAGCTGCTGCTGCAGACAGGGCAGCTTGGGCTGTTAAAGATAATCAAATAATGACCTGGATTCTTGTTTCTATGGAGCCACATCTAATTCTTTCTTTACACCCCCATAAGTCTGCAAAGGCAATGTGGGATTATCTCAAGCGGGTCTATAATCAAGATAACAATGCAAGGCGTTTTCAACTTGAGTTAGCCATTGCTAACTATACTCAAGGGGATCTATCAGTTCAAGAATATTATTTTGGTTTTCTAATTTTGTGGAATGATTATTCAGATCTTGTTATAGCTAAGGTCTTTACAGAAAGTGTGGAGGCAGTACAACAAGTAGATAAAACCAGTCAAAGAGATCAATTTCTAATGAAACTGCGACCTTAATTTGAATCTGTTCGTGTCTCTCTATTAAATAAAGATCATGTTCCAACTTTGAACATCTGTTTTGGCGAACTCTTGCGTGAAGAACAATGGATCAATACTACTCAGAACATCATGGAGCAGACTCGTGTTACTTCTAATAATGTTTCAGTTGCTTATGCTGCATATGGCAAGGAAAAGGGAAAGGACTTTGGGCACATCATAAAAAATATGGCCATATTGCACTTCACTACCTGAGAAATTTTATAACTATTGCAAGCAATTTGGGCACATCATTAAGGAGTGTCCTACTCGTCCTCCTCGCTCTAACAAAGCCTATCATGCTGTTGTTACTACAGGTGCTTTACAACCTACTATCTCAGCTGCTGCTACAACAACTCCTGCTGCTCTACAGCCTACAGCACGTCCTCTAACTCGAGAGTCAGTGCAGGAAATTATTGTGCACGCATTTTCAGTAATTGGACTTCAAGATACTGATTCTGTATCGATTCGTGGATCATAGACTTAGGTGCCTCTAATCATGACTAATTCTTCTTATGGATTAAGTAATATCAGAGAATATTGTGGTTCTTCATCCATTCAAATAGCTAATGGTAGTGATCTACCTATTGGAGTAGTGGGTGATGTATCTTCTTCCTTTAAGGATGCTTTTGTATCCCCTAATCTTTCTGTGAAATTAGTATCTGTTGGTCAACTTATGGATCAAAATTGTGATGTTCATTTTACTCATAATGGTGTGTTGTGCAAGATCGGATGTTAGAGCAGTTGATAGAGAAGGGGCCTAAGCATCGACATTTGTTCTTTTTGCAATTACCTATTCCTTGCAGTTTTTCCTCATCGTTTGTCCAAGTTTTATTTTGTAATGAGTCTAGAGTATCCAATGAAATATGGCATAAGCGCCTTGGTCATCCTAACTCTAGGATTCTCTCTCATTTGTTGAAATCTGGTTTATTACATAAGAGAGTGCATTCTTCTACTGCTGATTGTGCAACTTGTAAACTTGGCAAAAGTAAAATTTTATCCTTTCTATCTGAAGGTAGTAGAGCTACACACAACTTTGAAATAATACATAGTGATGTCTGGGGAATTAGCCCTACCATCTCTCATGCTCATTACAAATATTTTGTGATCTTATCGATGACTAGAGCAAATATACACGGGTTTATTTTCTGCGCCACAAATCAGAAGTGTTTTCTATGTTCAAATATTTGTAGCTCTCGTTCAAACTCAATTTTCTGCTCATATACAAATTCTTAGGTCTGACTTAGGAGGAGAATATGTGTCTCATGGGTTCCAATCTTTTCTGCAATCTAGAGGAATTATCTCTCAACGTTCGTACTCCACAACAAAATGGAGTAGCTGAACGAAAGAATCGTCATCTTTAGATGTTGTTAGGACTTTGCTAGTTGAATCATCTGTTCCTCCTAAGTTTTAGGTAGAAACACTCACTACTGTCATTTTTCTCATCAATAGACTTCCTTCTAAAGTTTAAGATTTTGCGTCACCATATTTTAAGTTGTATCGTCATCATCCTACTTAAACAAATCTTCACATTTTTGGGTGTGTTTGTTTTATGCATCTTCCTCCAACAGAAAGACAAACTTTCTGCTCTATCTATTCGTTGTGGTTTCTTAGGGGTACAGTGTCACACAAAAAGGTTTTTTACGCTATGATTCCACTACCAATCGGGTTCATGTTTCAAGGAATGCTTTATTTTTTAAAAATCAATGGTTCTTTCCTCTATCTTCATCTCCACAGTCTTCTTTCCAGCTCTTGCCTTTTTTTGATGATACTTCTGGTGCTCCTAATACTCAGGTAGCAAGGTTTAAGCAAGGCATTGTTTACCATTGGATTTCCATCCCAGAACATGGATAATCCTACATCCGCCCTCTCGGCTACTCTCTCTTCCATTATTGTTCCTACTAGATATTCGCAGGCAGTCAAACAGGAATGTCGGCAGCAGACCATGCAAGAAGAATTATGTGCTCTTGAAGCTAATAAGACTTGGGAAGTGGATGATTTTCCTACTGGTGTAACTCAACTTGGCTGTAAATGGGTTTATTATGTTAAGGTTAAGTCTGATGGGACTTTAGATAGGTACAAAGTTCACTCAGTTGCTCTTGGCAATAATCAAGAATATGAAATTAATTATGAGGACTTTTGCTCTAGTAGCCAAAATGACTACCATACGCACTATTTTGGCTATTGCGGCTTCACAAAATTGGAGTTTGCACCAAATGGATGTGAAGAATGTATTTCTTCATGGAGATATCCAGGAAGATGTTTATATGCGTCCTCCTGCAAGTTTAATTTCTAACTCTACTTCTAAAGTGTGCAAATTGCGTTGCTCATCGTATGGTCTAAAAAAGGTGCCCTATGCATGGTATGAGAAATTCACTTCTGCCTTACTCAAGATTTCTTTTCTAAAAAGCAAGTGTGATGCATCTTTATTTGTAGGGTATTGTCATTCTTTTAGTATATGTTGATGATATCATTAATCACGGGTACTGATTTAGTTCTTATCTCTCAACTAAAGCAATGATCTTTTCACATGAAAGATTTAGGCTCTCACACATATTTTTTTAGTATAGGGATTAATGTTGGTTCCCATGGTATTTTTTTGTCACAACACAAACACGCTTAGGACTTGGTGGCAGCTGTTGGTCTCCAAGAATCCATTCCCCTTGATACTCCGATGGAGCTTAATTACAAACTGCGGAAAGAAGAGGGTGACTTGTTATCAGTTCCTATAGCCTATCGAAATCTTGTTGGCAACCTAATCTATCTTACTATTTCTAGACCTAATATCTCTTATGTAGTACAACAAATTAGTCAGTTCGAGACTTCTCCTAGGCACCTACACGTGGCTGCAGTTCGTAGAATCATTCACTATGTCCATAGCACAATTTATCATTGACTTTTTTATCCTGCTTTTACTTCACTTGATCTTGTAACATATAGTGATGTTGATTATATAGGGTGTAGTGATATCGGGCGTTCTACAACAAGATGGTGTATGTTTCTTGGATCAACGCTTATTTCTTGGAAAAGTAAAAAACAAGACGTGTAGGGTGTAGGGTGTAGGGTGTAGTGATACAAGGCGTTCTACAACACGATGGTGTATGTTTCTTGGATTAGCTCTTATTTCCTAGAAAAGTAAGAAACAAGACCATGTTTCTAAGTCCTAAGTCTGAATATAGAGCTATATCCCAAGCTTGTGTAGAAATCCACTGGCTCCGTGGTCTACTAACTGAGCTTGGTTTTCCTCTATGCAATCCTACTCCTCTTCATGCAAATAATACTAGTGTCATTCACATTTCTACCGATCCAGTCTTCCATGAACATACTAAGCATATCGAGGTTGGTTGTCACTTCATCCGTGAGGCTTACGAAGCTAGGATCATTTCTATTTCTCATGTTTCTACCCATCTTCAAGTGGCAGATATTTTTACTAAGGCTCTTTCACAGCCAAAACATAAATTTCTTAATGACAAATTAATGCTTTTGGATCACCCACACCAATTTGAGGGCAGATGTTAGTAATAGGCAATAAATTACAATAGCTTAATTAGCTTTGTAATTGATTCCCTAATAAAGGCTATATATACTCTCATAAATAGGAGATTTAGATTTCTATATTTAAGTTCAATTATTGTAATTGATTCCCTAATAAAGGCTGTATATACTCTCATAAATAGGAGATTTAGGTTACCATATTTAGGTTCCTAGAATTACTCCATGTATTTATTTTCCTTGTATAGTTAACAATGCTATATATAACAAGAAAAAAATGTGAGAAAAAGGAAACAAGGCAGCATGGAAATACATACCAGTATTCCAGCACCTTCACCCATAACAAAGCCATCTCTATCTTTGTCCCATGGCCTTGATGCAGTTTGTGGATCATCATTTCTCTGAGACAGTGCTCTGCATGCAACGAACCCACCAATACCAATTGGAATAATTGCAGCTTCAGTACCACCCGCAAGCATTATATCAGCCTCTCCTCGACGAATATGGTTAGCAGCCGCATAAAAACAATAATTGGAGGTTGCACAAGCAGTTGAAATTGAGTAATTTGCACCCATAAAACCAATATCCATTGCGAGTAAGGCAGAACCCATGTTTGTTATGGAATAGGGAATGAAAAAGGGAGTTATTTTCCTATGTCCTTTCTCTATAAGAGCTTGAACACCATCTGAAAATACTGTAAGACCACCCATGCCTGTGCCAACAAGAACCCCAGCTCGTACCTTGTCAATCTGCCACCAGAGAAATTATTGGTAACAATGATCAATTTGGTAGAGAAACTGTGTACAGATTAAGAGACACAAGTTTGTAATGGAACATTCAAAGAGAAGTTAATGAGAAACAACAATAGACCATAATGTCCCAATTATTTAGTTTTGGTTTGTCAGGGAATAAAATCAGCTAAACTCAACAATCACGAATGACCACTTCTGATGAGAACATGTTTGTTCACTGAAATTTGAAACAAAAGGCTTTCGCAATCTAAATTTGGCAAATACATGATGGATAAACAACAATTAAAATATATCAACAATTATCTACTATAGTAGATACATGAACACTAAGCTTCTTCCTATCCACTAAAAATGCAGCACTTGAGGGGGAAAAATGCAGATATGAAGCATATCAAACCAATGGCAATCTTCCTAATGACATGATTATGCCTGTTGAACATGGAAAAGGAACTATTGCTTTTCTATGATTATTGGATATGCCAAACACTATCTAGATAAGAAGGTGATATTATCTACCCTATCTGTTATATCTTCGGCATGTTTAATTAAATAGATCAGGTGCTTATACTTAAAACTAAAACAACTGAAAATTTGGGCCACCAGTAAATAAAACAAAGATTTGTATGATAATTTTCAGCATTATCAGAAAGTAGTTCCTACCAATCTATAAGTTAGATTCACTCTAATTTCATACATTAATTTGGTATCCATGAAACAATTCCAATAAAAAATCAAAGTATCCACAATGTAGTTAATAAAATTCTTAGATTACCAAGATTTCAGCATCTAAGAAGTTCCATATACAAAAAAGTAGCCGACTCAATGGATAAGTAGTCAGTCGAAATAAAAATCAGAACAAGATCTCCTGCTGCATTTGCATTTCGTTATAAAAACTGAAAGCCCATACCTTGCCAAGTGCTTCACTGCCGATAGCAAGGCCAGCGCTCTCAAGGGCCTTCTTGCCACTGACGAGGCAATATCTCAGGCAGTCATCAAGCCTCCGGTCATTCTTCCCGTCAATGTACCCTTCCGAAGAGAACCCTCTGATCTGCCCGGCGAACCTGGTAGGGAATTTGGAGGCGTCGAACCGGTCGATAAGCCCGATTCCGCTCACCCCTTCGAGGAGCTTCTCGTAGTATTCGTCCACGTTGTTCCCGAAGACGGAGACGAGTCCCATCCCAGTGATGACCACCCGCTTCTTGGGATCCGTCTCGCGGCGCGGTGCCACGGCAACGGAGGCACGGACTGGTCTGAGTCGGCGTACGGAACATCGACGGCAGAAAGTGGCCGGGGCGACCAGTGGAGGGGCGGGTGGTTGGAGGCGGAGGCCATCCATCGTGGGTACACGGAGAGTCTGCATATCGGCGCAAGGCGGAAACCTGAGAAAGAGGAAGGAACAAGCAGAGTAGGTCGGAATCGGAGTCGGAGTCGGATCGGTATATAAATGGCGAGGCGTTAATAAAAATGCGAGTTCTCAATTCTCAACGGCGAGGAGGCGGCGTCGAAACCAAAGATTGAAGATGGCTGAAGGATATGATCCAGTGTTATCGAAGGAGCATCAATTTTCGAAATCGCCGCATATTTTAAGACACGTGTATGATTCAGGGATGCACAGACGTCGTGTCTTCTTGTAACTAGCCCTCGATGTTTAACATTAGGGTAGCTTTTTCGGTATACCTGTGTCTGGTCCTTCGGTTCGTCCGTCAGAACAGGGAACACCATCGACGGTGAAAATTAAGAGTTTATTTAATTTATTTATATAATTTCTTTCAAAAATTATCATAATCTCATCTATATTTTTCTATTCAAAATATTTCTATATGCTCTGCTTAGACCATCTACTTTATAAAAAATAGCATCATCATAAAATTACTTTACAAAATAACATTATATTGAAATTACTTTTACATAAAATAATACCATCTTAAATTTACTTTGTATAAAATATTAACACATTGAAGTTGTTCTAAGGTGGTGGTGTAGCAATTTTAACTAAAGTTGAATCAAAATTATTATAAGATGAAGGTGTTGGACAATTTTATCCTGTTTTAAGGCTTATAAAATTTGTCTTTTCGGGATAGTCTAGTAGTTAGCATATGAGATGTTGCTATCATAAAGTTTGGGGTTCGAATTTTAACATAGCCGAAGTAAATATCTCCCTTATGTGCTGTCAAGTTATTGAATTGTTTGAGCTATCAAAAGGTCGAGCTACCAAGGAAGGCCAAGCTATCAGGGAAGGTTGAACTGCTAGTAGGGCCAAATTGTTAGGACTGTTGAGTGACCTGAGCAAGTCAAGTTGTTGAGTGTTCATCGAGTGCTCGAGTAGGTCAATCTCCTCAGTGACCCAAGTGAGTCTATATCTCCATAGTAACTTGAGTGGACCAAGTTATTGAGTGGGTCGAGAAGGTCTAACTCTCGAGCGAGCTGAGTGAGCCTAGTAGATGGCTAGGCAAAAAACTTCCAAACAGGAGGTCAAGCGAAACTGTGTCGAATTGCCGAGCTGGAAAGCCAAGTAGTGAGGTACCAAGCAAGTAGGTGAGATCATCAAGCGGGCTAGTCTGCTAGGCAAGAAGTAGGGCTATCAGGATGGGAGGTGAGACTGCTGAGCGAGAAAAGAGTTAATCACTACTGAGGCTTGTATTAGATATAGTTTCCTTAAAATAGATCAATCCCCTCCGATAGTACTTCGAGGTCATGTTGGACTTCTAATTTTTAGGATACAATGAAATGATTATATAGACAACCAAACGCTAGATGTTCATGGTGAATCAAGCATGGACCTGAATACTATCATTGAAAAACTGTTGAGTGCGTCACTCGGCAAGTTGATGAAGCTTTTGTTCTTGTTGTTCTACTTATTTATGCATCTGTTTTCTTGCCAAAGAAAGAACCTCTATATATAAGGTTCACATCATTGGCTATATTGAATGATCGAGTAATAGTCATTCATTGCCTCCAACTGACTAAGTCATAACGCCAATAGCCAACAATTAATGTTTCATCATTTCACTCGAGCGGTTACGAATTCACAATTAATTGCCGATAGTTTCAAATTTGGCACATTAATGAATCCATTACACACTTAAGCAGATAGCAAAATAGATTTCAATGGCAAAATATAGGTTGATACGTTTGGCCAAATTTTTCTCGATAGATCTGATATTCGACGCACATAGATCATGTCGCACATAAATCGACCGGATCCTAAATTTATACCCCTATGAATACAAGCGTCATATATATTCACAATCTCATAATCACAATCCACTGCACCGAAAACTTTCATAATAGTCTCTCTTCCGTCCACAACTTTTCATACCCATGTTTTTCCTACAGGAGTTGCTCCAGTCAAAACTATTTTAATCAAAATTACTCTAAGATTAATTTTTAATTTGGTCAAAACAGCTTAGTATTTTATAAATCAAATGATGCATAATAAATTTTGGAAGAAAGGAGTCCTTGATTTGATGTATTGATTTATTTAATTTATATTGATTAATTTTGGTTATCAATTCCATTTTATAAAAGTTTTTCACTGACAATCAATTTAAATTGAGAAATACTCATAATGAATGATTCATTAATCTAATATTCTCTCATCAATTATTTATCATCTCCAAAATGTAGCACAGATGATGGACACATGATTTCTTTGATGTAATGATTAGGGATCAATTCTCAAGATGATAAAAATGAAAAGGAATTATTTTTTGATTTTATATCTTAAAATAATTTTTAAATTTTTAATTAGATGAAAATTTAATAAAAGCTCTATTTATTATTATTTTTATTAAATGGGTGCTGTTTTTTTTAACAAAATAAAAAAATAAAACAATCATATCATCATGTTTCTTATTAAAAATTTCCTTATTTTGACATTGTTATAACAACTATGAACAATGTGATAAACTAATTTTTTTTTAATGGGTACAAAAATTATATACATCGAGCACTTTTTATAATATTTTTTATTATATACATCGAGCACTTTTTATATATTTATTGCGTAAAGATGTGGGGGCAATATCTCTCAACCTCTAACACAGAAAAAAAAGAGGTGGGACCAACACCTCTCAACCTCTAACGCAGAAGAAGAGGAAGAGAGAAAGAAATTGTGCGAAACAATGAAACAAAGATGTATAAGAAAGAGCAAACACGAGAAAGAAGAGAAATAAGAACAGTTACCATGATTCGGCAGTGTGCCTACTTCATAAAAATGGCCAAAGATTTATTATAATTCTCTCTGCATAATTGAATCATATTCAATGATTCTCGTGATATAATAGGTTTATAATGATCCCTATAAATATTATCTAAACCCCAAATCCAGTAAAATCGTAACTAATTTCTGTTATGAAAAATCACAACTGAATTCTGTTATGAAAAATCTTAACAGAATTATGTTATAAAAAAATCATAACAGAATTCTGTTATGAAAAATTTAATAGATTTTTTCTTCCACGACGTCTCTCATATTAGTCATCATCCAGATATGAGTCACTCATCAATAATTTCCACCATGACGAATATTCATTCCTTCGAAGAACATGAGTATCTGAATAAAACTCTATCTGGATCTCTGGGTCTGAGCTTCCTTCCTCTAACATCTAAAGATATGGATCAAGTTCAAGTAATGCTTGAACTTCTCTATGGTCACTGACTTTATCAACATGTTTATAGCATTATCTGCAGTGTGAAACTTCTCAAGTTTAATTTCTCCAGAAGCAATCAACTCTTTGATCTTGTGAAACCTCACATCAATGTATTTGGTTCTCGCATAATACATCTAATTCTTCGCTAAATAGATAGCAATCTGATTATCGCATAATAACTTAACTCTACCTTATTGAATACCTAGTTGTCTGACTCTATGGTAGACAATGCAACAATAGATGTATCATATACTTGATGTGCGTAAATATTATGATCGTTTATGCATATTTTAACGCATATTCACTTGCTTTATACGTATGTATTCTTTGCATGATCATCTTTTTTATCATGTACTCATCATAAATACTCTTTTGTTCGGATATCTGCTCTTTGTTTGGTTTTATATTGATAGGGACAACTTTCAGAGCAAAAACAGCGATTGTCGACGTACCGGAACGAGGCAGAGAACATGGTCGTGCAACCTCGCACGACCGTATGGCCAAACAGAAGAAGGACAGTGCACGACCGTGCAACTCTTGCATGGTCATGTGGCCAAACAGAGAAGGATCAGAGCATAGCCGTGCAAACTTGCACGACCGTGCCCTCCATGACCAGCAGCCAAGCAAGGAACAGCCGTGCAATCCTGCATGTACATGCCCCAGAAGCCGAGCCCTAGATCCACACGACTAGAGGCAGAAGAAGGCACGACCATGCCACATTCGCACAATCGTGCCGCGACGCTATGCCCTAGCCTATAATAGGGTTTTAACCCTTCTCCTCAAGAGGGGAGAGTCGGGAAGCGAGCCATCAAAGGAAGAATCATCTTGGTGTCATTCCATGTCGTCCAGGACCTCTGTCCAGCGATCCTTCATCACCACATCAACTTCAGAAGCAAAGGATTGGATCCGAAAATCACTCGTCATCATTGGATAAGCATACTTTCTCTTTCTCTCTTCTTGTTTGAGAATTGTATGCTTAATTACATTATGTCTTCGGGTTTTTCTTCGGCGTCTATGGAGTAGATTCCTTGTTCTAGGATTAGGGAGTAGTTGTGGATTGGTTTTGATGTAAGACTCACATTTATGCTTTTATTCATTGGATGATTTCGCTTGCTTTGTTTCAAATATTATGCATGCTTGTTGCGTATTAATTGATTGTATAGGAATTTCTAATCTCATAGAGAGAGTATCTTAGATCGTACACCCGAGAGGCCCTAGTAACAGGGGTAACCCGTTCACAGACATCTAGGGTACTTCCTTGAAAGGAGAGACAACTTCTCCACAAGGAAGTAAGAGACCAAACTAAGCTCCTTATTTCTATCCTTAACGACACCAATTAGAGTTGCGCTTTTATGATCTACTGAGGCACCCTAGTGACAGGGGTTAACCGTAACAAGATTTCATAGGAATCTTCTTTATTTGGTACTTAAGGATAGATGCTTTAGCTTCTGGCGAATGCATGTTGATGGATAATGAGTAAAGGATAGAATGTGATACATCAATACCACCACAATGAAACTGAACTCCTAGAACTCTTCATAAACCAAGTTAATTACTTCTTTTTTGCTAGTTCTCGTTTCTGCTTCCCAATCTCTTTTCTTTAGATAACTTACAACCATCGGTAGTTTAGCTAATCCTAAGTGAACCATTGCTAGTGCTTATAACCAGTCCTTGTGGGATCGATAATCTTTAGTACTAACGACGAATCCTTGCACTTGCGGAGACGTAACAAGTTTTTGGCGCCGTTGCCGGGGACTGCATCTATAACATTAGCAAAAATCATATTAGATTAGACTAGACTGTATTTTCTTCTTTTATATTTCATTTTTCTAATATTTTGTATTTTTAGAGATAAATAATTTTATTTTTGTATTTCTTTATTTTCTGCATTTATATTAAAATGCCTAAAAAAATTATTATTTCATGTTTTTTCTTTACTATATTCCATATCTTGTTTTTGCATACGAAGAGCTAATCTTTCAAGACAACTTCTACCATTCGATCCAGAGATTGATAGGACTTTCTTGAGAAGAAGAAACTTGCAAAAAGCATTTCAAGCTGCACAAGAATCTTTAGAAATGGCTGACAAACTGTTGAAGGATTATGCAACACCTTATGCATAAGGGGTTTGATCTAGCATCACTCGACCGCTAATCGAAGCCAACAATTTTGAAATCAAGCCTGCAGTAATCCACATGGTCCAGCAGAATCAATTTGGAGGAGGATCGCACGATGATCCAAACCATCACTTAGAGCTTTTCTACGAGATTTGTGGAACTATGAAAGTGAACGGGGTCCCTCCAAAATCAGTACGGTTGCTTCTTTTTGGATTCTCCCTGAATGACAGAGCCAAGCAGTGGCTAAACTCTCTTCCAGCAAATAGCATAACATCTTGGGAGCAGTGTGAGCAGAAATTTCTGGACAAATTCTACCCGCCAAACAAAACTGCCCACATGAGGAATTTGATCGCAAGTTTCAAACAAATAGAGTTAGAATCATTATTTGAAGCCTAGGACAGGTTCAAAAGTATGCTGAGACAGTGCCCCCATCATGGCCTTGAGAGATGGTTGGTTCAACATACATTCTACAATGGAATCAATTATCACACAAAGGTATCCCTCGATTCTGTAGCAGGAGGAGCATTAATGAACAAGAGCCTTGATGAAGCTAAAGAGATTATAGAGAATGTGGCATAGAACCACCATCAGTGGGCAACCGAAAGATCTGGTGGTTCTTTCTCAGAAAATCCAATAAAAGTGTCAGGAAAATTCGACGTAGATGCAGTCACACTCATGTCTACAAAGCTAGATGCTCTGACCAAGAAGCTTGAGGCTATGGGGAACAACACGACCAATATAATAGTTTGTGTTTGCGAAACTTGCAAAAGTATGGATCACACTCAAGATACTTGTGTTGGTGCGGTTAGCACTAAGGATTTAACCCAGGTTTTGATAAATGACAAATAGGTTAAGTTAGTTTTGTTATTGTCTGACACTTTGATAGAGTGTGCAGGAGAAGTCCAGACAGGTCGACGGGCTGACCGGATGTCTGGCACGAAGTCCAGCTAGGTCGAAGGGCTGACCGGATAGCTGGCGAGAAGTCCAAGCGGGTCGACGGGCTGACCGGACTCTTGGCAAGAAGTCCAGCTAGGTCGACGGGCTGACCGGATAGCTGGCGAGAAGTCCAGACGGGTCGAAGGGCTGACCGGACGTCTGGCAGGTAAGTAAGGTAAGTCACTGGAGGGGAGTGACTGCGAGGACGCGTTCCCGGGAAGGGAACATTAGGCGTCGATCCGGCTTAGATCCATTTCGGATGTCTAAGTCGAGATCGTGACTAGATTCCGGTCTCGGAAAGACGGAATCTAAGTCATACTCCTTTTTTGCTAATTTATACTCACTTTGCTTTTGCTAACAATCTGTGTTGTAGGGTAAATTTACCTCCGGACTAACGTTTGTCTTGCAGGACGGATTCTGTGGGAAAACAGGGTCCGGGCGCCCGGAAGGAATCCAGGCGCCCGGAGGTCCGGGCGCCAGGAAGGAATCCAGGCGCCCGGAGGTTCGGGCGCCCGGAAGGGATCCGGGCGCCCGGGAGGCAAACTTCATCCAAACTCGCGCGTCGCCACGTGGAGCATCTCGGTTTGAGCAGCTACGTCACATTCCAGGCGCCCGGAAGGAGTCCAGGTGCCCGGAGCAACATATAAAAGAAGCCCCAGGCAGGAGCTTCAGAATCAATCTTTTCACATCTGAGAACTCTGAGATTACTCGCTCTGTTGCTCTGCGCTCCAACGACGCTCACAAAGCTCCGACGACACGATCCCGCTCTTTTAAATTCCCTGTCTGTCGGTACAGCTTTGTTTTACTTTTCATTAGCATCTTTTTGTACTTAAATTGTAATTATCCGAATTGCTAGTGAATTGCCCAACGAAAGTACTCAAGGAGTACGGGTCTTCGAGTAGGAGTCGTCACAGGCGCCGAACGAAGTAAAAAACCTTGTGTCTACTTTACTTTTCCGCTGCGCTTATACTCGATATTTTCGAATCGATATTCACCCCCCTCTATCTAATCTAACGGTCTTACAAGTGGTATCAGAGCAGGTACCGCTCTGATTTGGTGCAACCACCAATCAGACTGGGGGTGAAATTTTTTTTTCTCTCTTTTTTTTTCCGGTCTTCAGTTTTACACTTAATTCAAAACTGGTTTATCATTTTTTTTAATATTTTTTTGTTGCAATTAAATCTAAATTGGTGCAACACCAATCTAGATTTTTCTACTATTTTTTCTGCCCACACTACTAATCCAAGACCAAGTCTTGGGATATTTTTTGGTTATTTACTTGTGCACAGGATGTCTCAACAAGAAGGCTTCAGCACAGTACGACCTCCACTCTTCAACGGGGACGATTTTTCGTACTGGAAGAAGCGCATGGAGGTTTACCTCAAAACAGACTTCGACCAGTGGATGAGCGTTACGAGACCCTACAAAATTCCAGCAGACACCTCAGGGAATATACTGGATCCTGAAGACTGGACAACAGATTTGAAGAAAAAGGCGTCAACAGAAAATAAAGCGATCAACACTCTACAGTGCGGACTAACAAGAGAAGAACTGAACAGAGTCGGTCCACATAAAAACGCTAAAGATCTGTGGGACAAATTGATCGAGCTATATGAGGGAACGAGCGACGCCAAGGTAACAAAACGAGACCTGCTTTTAAATAAAATTTTTAATATAAAAATGCAGGAAGGTGAAACGGCGAATCAGCTTCACGCGAGGATTAAGGACATCCTCAACGGGCTTCATGCGATAGGCCACCAGATGGAAAATAGAGACTTAATAAGGTACGAATTAAATGCTTTTCCACGTAATAGTTTGTGGGCATCAATTGTAGATGCCTACAAAATTTCTAAAAATCTTTCTAAGTTAAAATTAGATGAGCTTTTCTGTGAATTAGAATTACATGAACAAACTAATGCTGGAGCCGAGAAAGGTATAGCTTTATTTGCAGGTTCCTCCAAAGAGAAGAAGAGCAAACCTGAATATAAAGAAGATTCCGACCAAGACTCCGAAGACGAAGAACACCTGGTGAACTTGGTAAGAAAAATGTTCACCAGGAGAAAAAGGAGCTTCAGCAAAAAAGACCTTCAAAAGATCAGTTCTCCCTCAGAACAAAGGAACGTGACTTGCTTCGGCTGCAATAAAAAGGGACACTACAAGAACGAATGCCCAAAACTGAAGTTCGACAAACTGAAGCCAAACAAAAAGAAGGCCCTCAAAGCAACGTGGGATGACTCCTCGGACGAATCAGAGGAAGAAGAGAAGAAACATCAGAGCCACCTCGCACTGATGGCTCGCGAAGCTGAAACAGAAGACGAGTCGGAAGATGAAGACGGGTCTGAACCTGAAACAAGCCACGAGTCCGTACTCATTTCCGAAGGCCCGAATGAGGTATATTTTAATTTAAACAAAATTTTTTTAAGAATTATTTCCTGTTTAAATAGTAAATTAATTAAACTAGAAAATGAAAACAAATCACTTCTTGAGGAAAATCAAAACCTCAAAGAACAAATAAAAAATTCAAATCCAACTCAAGATCTAACACTTAAGGAGGAGAATTTATCATTAAAAAATGAAATAAACAATTTAAAAGAGATGTTAGAAAAATTCACAACAAGATCAAAAAATCTAGACTTAATCCTAAATAATCAAAAAGCATGCTATAATAAAACCGGACTAGGATATAAGTTGAATTCAAATAAAACCTTCAAATCATTAATAACCCAATACAAATCAACCAATTTAGCTTTGGTTCCGAAAGCGTGCTTAACCACGCAAATAGGACTTAATCAATATTATATACCTAAAGAAAAAATACATTATATAAAATCGAATAAACCAAACCAAAATCCAAAATACAAACCTAAATCAAATTCAAAATTTAAACACTTTAAAAAACAACAAAATTATCACCAAGTTAACCATAACTATAAAAGGAATCGACGAAAACCTAAATCCAAAATTTAAATTAATGGCCAATAATTCAGGGGGAGGCTCCAGAATAGCTGGCACCTCCAAAACTAACTTACCCGACAGGGTAACCTAAAACAAACTAACCCGGAAGGGTAATTAGGATTAGAGACCAAGTTTAACTTGAATCATGGTACTGGTGAAGTTTTTGGATGATAGTACGTTAGGGAAACTTGGGCATCTCATGTCTAGAAAGATATGGTTTCGATCTGGTGCATTTGGCCAAGTGGAACTGACCGAAGCTACCCTTAAATGAATCCTAACCAGTTAGACCAAGATTTAGTACTAAGCTCCGTGGATAGGACAATTCGGAAAACCTCGAAAGGTTGGTTACTACTAATGACGTCCATGTGACTCACCAAGCTTAGAAGTTTATCCGAAGAATGCCTATCTGTGGAGACCAAAGCTAAATCTGAATCTAACACAAGTTAAACCAAAACTCCATAATTAAAAATCCAATTTCATCTCACAAAATCATAGGATTCCCTGATTGATAATATAGATCGGGCGAGATGAATAAGGCTTAAATTTGTTAACTTAAAAAATTAATTTCAAAATTTTTAAAGTTTAAACTTAAAAATTAATTTCAAAATTTTAAACTTAAAAATTAATTTCAAAATTTTAATTTTAAACTTAAAAATTAATTTCAAAATTAATTTCAAACTTAAAAATTAATTTCAAAATTTTAACTTTAAACTTAAAAATTAATTTTAAACTTAAAAATTAATTTCAAAATTTTAATTTTAAACTTAAAAATTAATTTCAAAATTTTAACTTTAAACTTAAAAATTAATTTCAAACTTAAAAATTAATTTCAAATTTTTAATTTTAAACTTAAAAATTAATTTCAAAATTTTAATTTTAAACTTAAAAATTAATTTCAAAATTTTAAAGTTTAAACTTAAAAATTAATTTCAAAATCAATTTCAAACTTAAAATTCACTTTAATTTTAAAACTTAACTTAAATAGTATCTGCTCAAAAATAAAAAGACTAACGTTAAATCCCACTTACTGTAGGAAACCAAGTGGATTTTGGACAGTGGTTGCTCCAAAGATATGACTGGAGATCACACCAAGTTCACTCAACTCACTTACAAAAGCTTAGGAACAGTTGCCTTTGGAAACAACGACAAACTCAAGGTAATTGGTATAGGTAATATTGAATTAAAAATAGACTTTATAATTACAAATGTTTTACTTGTTGAAAATTTTAAATATAATCTTCTATGTATAAGTCAATTGTGTGATACTAGGTATAAGGTTAAATTTCTATCCACAGAGTGTTTAATCAAACATCTAGACAATCCTACCATAAGCCTAAAAGGTTTTAGAAAAGACAACATCTATGCCATCAACTTAACCACTTCTTCCATTAAGTGCTATTTAACACAAAAAGAAGAAACTTGGTTATGGCATAGAAGGATGTCTCACACCAACTTTAGAAATATAAGTAAACTAAATGGACTTGTGAGAGGTTTACCAAAATTACCTAACTTAGATTCAACCATATGTAATGCTTGTCAACAAGGTAAACAAACCAAATCCACTCACAAACAAACAAATCAGCCACAAACTAACTCAATATTAGAACTTCTACACTTAGACCTTTTTGACTCCCATGGAGTCAAATCTATAAATGGAAACTTATATTGTTTAGTAATTATAGATGATTATTCTAGATTTACTTGGGTAAAATTCTTAAAACATAAAGATGAAACTTTTGAAATCTTTATAAATTTCTACAAACAAATTGAAAACGAAAAAGATATTAAAATTAAAAGAATTAGGAGTGACAATGGGGGAGAATTTAAAAATCATAATTTTAACAAATTCTGTCTTGAAAATGGCTACCATCATGTAACGACCCAACTCCTGGGTACTAGGCTGTGAGCCGGATCGCTACATTAACTACTGAAGCTACTGTGCGGAAAACTGGGTAAAATAAAATTTCACTAACTGACTCAGTTAATCTGACAACTAATACACCCATGCTGTTATAAGGAAGGATTCAAGCCCCATTCCGGTTGGTGTACATGTGCTAAGGAGGATACTTGACCTCCCATCTGAGCTAGGAACTCAGAACTAACTTCCCAGCTAGCTGCTGATTGATCCACGGATCGATCAAACTTGTCGCGATTCTGCACCCTGCTGGATCGGTCTGCGGACCGATCCAGGTGTGTCTGGATCGGTCTGCAGACCGATCCAGGCACCTGGAAACGCTGGATGCTCTCTGTTCGGTGCTGGATCGGTCGGACGACCGATCAGATAGCATACAGTAGCATACTATATGCCTCTGGATCGGTCGACTGACCGATCCAGGATCCTGATACTGCAACGGATCGGTCGGCAGACCGATCCAACTCTGATACGAAATCAGAGTTTCTGATTTCAGAACTTTCAGGCATTGGAACGTACCACAACTCACAGACATAGGTTCTAGATACATGAAAACACTCTAGCACGTAAATAATAACATTCTAAACATGATAATCTAAACAAAACATAGTTCACTAAGCTATAACACCTAGCAACAAGGCTAAGTCATAAAACTAGTCATGTTAAGTATCAAAACTGAAATGGAAGCGTATAGATCCCCAAGGATCTTTATTCCAAACCCCTTGCACAAACACATCATCGTAGCATCGCCCTCCAGCCTCCGCTAATCCACTTTTCTTTTACCGGTATCTGCAGTATAAGAAAAGTAGCATCTGTAAGCTTAAAGCTTAGTAAGAAACCATCTACCTCACTAAAACATGCAACGATGCGATTATGTTTTTAAATCATGCTGTTTGAAACATACTGAATATGCAAGCATGGCATGGTATCATACAAAGCATAAACTGGAACTGAAACATGGCATAGCATATAAACTGAACATGAAACTGAACTAGTCATACATATATCTAAATCTGTACATGAACTCAAATCATGTAAACTGAACCTGAACTGAACTGAAAGCTAAATTAGTGTTCTCATCACTAGTTTCAAATTTGAAAACTATACATATAATAGATGAAAATACTAAACATGCTGGGGGGCCCTGGCAACTGTACTTACTGTGCGCGCATCCCTACGAGACCCGGGATTGCAAGTTCCGAATCCAGCAGGGTTACTAGGTTATCTGAACCTAGGGACGACTGTGGGAGTCTAGCCCATGGATATCTGATCCAAGTACAGTGCCAACTGAATAAAAGTAAAATACTGAATACTGTTTTATTTTACTTTGCTGTTCTAGGTTATCTGAATCTAGAGGCTACTGTGGGAGCCCACCCAATGGATATCTGATCCATATAGCTGTAATAACTGATAATAAACTGAATAAAATGTTTCTAATATATTTTACATGCTGTTAGGACGCCTACTAGTGCATCCTTCTGAATTGGGCATTCTACCGAATGCTTGGTGTGCGCTAAAAGCACACCCTAAAACTGAAAACTGTAAAATTACTGAACTAATGCCAAAACTAACAAGCGAGAGCAATTATACTGCAGGTGAGGGGTTTCTTACCTCAATCGCAAGGTTTTCTTACGATTCTAACCGCTAGGTTTTCTGGAAAACTGCTCCGTTCGACGAACCGCTTATGTCCTCGCGTTCCTCTCGCGGAGAAGAACCTTTTTCGTGTTGGAGTCGTCGCCGGAAGATGTTCCCTTGACCCTTGGCTTGGTGTGTGCCGTGCGTGAGGAAGAGGGGAAGAGGAGAGGTGCGGCGGTTTTAGGTTTCGGGTGAGGAAAAGCTATGGTGAGAAAATAATCTAAACTTCTCACTTAAATCCTTATTTATATTTACTAATTAATTCATCTAAAATCAATTATAAATATAATTGATTCCCTGTTCTTTCAGCACTGCCCTGCTGGGTTCAACTGGTTACTAGCATTATCCCTTACACCATAGGTCTCGGGTTCGATTCCCGCCTAAGCTATTTTGAGGTTCTAATTATTTTTGCTACTTCCGCTACTCGGAAAATTTCGGAAAAATATCTAAAACTTCCAAAAAAATCATAGAATAATTCTAAAATAAATTCGGGAATTTTTCGGGCTTTACAATCCCCCATACCTTATAAAAAGTTCCTCCCCGAACTTAAAATAATTCTGGGTACTTCTGTCTCATGCTGGCCTCTGTCTCCCAAGTCGCCTCTGCTGCTGTGTGATTTTGCCAGCTGACTTTGACTAATGGTACTTCCTTGTTCCGTAATTTCTTTACTGCTCGGTCTATTATCTGAATAGGCCGACTGTCATAGTTGAGATCATCACAGACCTGTACCAACTGGGGCTCAATCACCTGGGTGGCGTCTGGAATATGTTTCTTCAGCATGGAGACATGAAATACGTTGTGGACAGCTGACATCTCCTGAGGTAGCTCTAGCTCATATGCTACCTTGCCCACTCTCTTCGTGATAAGGTATGGTCCCATATATCTGGGAGCTAGCTTGCCCTTCTTCCCAAAACGCATGACTCCCTTCATGGGAGCTACTCTGAGGAAAACTGTATCCCCAACTGAAAACTCTAGGGGTCTGCGTCGTGTATCGGCATAGCTCTTCTGACGGCTCTGTGCTGTCCCTATCCTCTGGTGAATCTGCTGTATGGCTGCTGTGGTATCTGTCTGAAGCTCTAGTTCCTTCTGTTCACCACTCTCATACCAGCAGATTGGTGATCTGCACCTCCGCCCATAGAGTGCCTCATAAGATGCCATGCCGATAGTTGCCTGATAACCGTTGTTGTATGCAAATTCTGCTAGACTCAGATATTTGCACCAACTTCCCTTGAAATCTAGGGCACAAGCTCGGAGCATATCTTCGAGTACCTGATTTACTCGCTCCGTCTGACCATCTGTCTGAGGATGGAAGGCTGTGCTGAATTTTAAATGGGTGCCCATAGCTGACTGTACACACTTCCAGAAGTGTGATGTAAATCTGCTGTCTCTGTCTAATATAATGGTTCGTGGGACTCCATGCAGCCTGACAATCTCCTTGAGATACAACTGGGCTAGCTGCTCCATGGAATAGAATATTCTGATAGCTAAGAAGTGGGCTGATTTAGTCAACCTGTCGACTATTACCCAGATGACATCAAAACCATTCGTGGTTCTGGGTAATCCCACTATGAAGTCCATAGAGATATCCTCCCACTTCCATTCTGGAATCTGGATCGGTTGCAGAACTCCTCCTGGTCGCTGATGTTCTGCCTTAACCCTCTGACAGGTTAGACAGATGCTGACGTATCTGGCGATATCTCGCTTCATCCCAGACCACCAAAATTGTTTCTTTAGATCCTGATACATTTTGGTGGAACTAGGATGCATTGCATAGGGAGTCCTGTGAGCCTCGTCTAGAATCTGTTTTCGTAGTTCCTCCTGGTCTGGAACACAAAGTTTGTCACCACAGTACACTACCCCACTGGCGGACACTCTGAACTCTCCATTTTCTGATTCTGCTAGCCCTTGCTTGATTTTCTGGATTTCAGTATCCTGCTCCTGAGCTATCTGGATATCATCAAGCAAGGTAGATGCTAAGGACATAGTGGAAAGCTACCCGACTATAAGCTCGAGACTAAAGGCTGTAATCTCCTTCCTTAGGGGTGGTGACATAGCTGCTAAAGATAATAAGGTAGCACTGGACTTCCTGCTGAGTGCGTCTGCTACCTTATTAGCTTTCCCAGGATGGTAGAGGATATCTATGTCATAATCTTTGACCAACTCTAACCATCTGCGCTGTCGCATATTCAGATCCTTCTGAGTAAAGAAATACTTCAGATTTTGATGATCTGTATACACTCTGCACTGAGCTCCGTACAAATAATGTCTCCAAATCTTGAGAGCGAACACCACTGCTGTAAGCTCAAGGTCGTGAGTAGGATAGTTCCTCTCATAATCCTTGAGTTGTTTGGAGGCATAGGCGATCACCTTGCCCTGCTGCATCAGTACTGCTCCTAATCCCAATTTAGAGGCGTCACTGTAGATGTCAAGCCGTCTGTTTTCGGTATAGCTAAAATAGAGCACCGGTCAATCTCCGCTTTAGTTATTGTCTCATGATCCTCTGTCCACTAAAATTTCTTGTTCTTCCGGTGAGAGCTGTGGGGAGGCTATCTGGAGAAGTCCTCAATTTCTGTAGTAGCTCGCTAATCCCGAAAACTGATTTCACCGGCTTCTGGTCTCTTCCAGATTACTATCGCTTCTATCTTGGATCTACCATAACACCATCCTTGGAGATGATGTGACCGAGAAAGGCTACTGGTCCAGCCAAAATTCACATTTCGTGAATTTGGCGTCTGATTAATTCAAGGATCCGCAAACTGCCTTCGATGCTCGCATGGTTCTCCGAGTGCTCGAATAGATAAGAATGTCATCGATGAATACGATGACAAACTTGTCTAAGTATTCTCTGAATACTCTGTTCATGAGGTCCATGAAAGTAGCTGGAGCATTTGTCACGCCGAAAGGCATGACTACGAACTCATAATGTCCGTATCTGGTCCTGAAAGCTGTTTTAGGTATATCACCTTCCTTGACTCTAACCTGGTGATATCCTGACCTAAGGTCAATTTTAGAGAGCACTGTGGCTCCCTTTAGCTGGTCAAACAGGTCATCTATCCTGGGGAGAGGGTACCTATTTTTAATTGTGACCTGGTTCAAGGCACGGTAGTCTATGCATAAGCGCATGCTTCCATCCTTCTTCTTCACGAACAACACAGGTGCTCCCCATGGTGAGTGACTAGGGCGTATGAAACCCTTGTCAAGAAGCTCCTGTAATTGCTCCTGAAGTTCCTTCAGTTCTGCTGGAGCCATGCGGTACGGTGCCTTGGAAATTGGATTTGTGCCGGGAATGAGCTCTATCTCAAATTCAATCTCCCTGTCTGGTGCTAAGCCTGGTAGCTCTTCAGGAAATACTGCTGGGTAGTCACAAACGACTCGAACCTCTGATAGCTGTTGGTTCTTGTCCTGGCTTGTGTTGACTACATTTGCTAAAAATCCCATGCATCCTGAATCCATTAGCTGCTGTGCTTTCAATGCTGAGAGAAACTTCCTAGCTTTTCTCTTTGGTTTTCCCATGTACTCAAACTGTACTCTTGCTTCAGGTTGGCATATGACCTTCTATTTACGGCACTCTATAGAAGCGCCGTATCTGATCAGAAAATCCATTCCAAAGATGACATCGTAGTCCATCATTTCTAGCACTATCAGATCGCCAAAAAGTTCTCTGTTTGCTATAATGACTGGCACTGCTCTGAGCCAGTGTGTAGATGCCATAATGTCTCCTGAGGGTAGTGTTGTCAGAAACTGACTATTGAGTACCTCTGGAGGTGTTGCTAATTTCTCGGCAAATGCCCTGGATACATAAGAGTGGGTTGCCCCAGTATCGAATAAGACAGTTGCATTATGCTGTAAAATATTGACCTGACCTGTGACAACTGTCGAGGCATTTGCTACGTCCTCTCTGGTCAGTGAGAAAATCCTGGCATTTGTGTTAGCTGTGGGGGCTTCTAATATGCCCTGACTGATCTGTGGACCATCTAAGGCTGCATACATCTGGTGTAGCTGCGCTGGCTGAGCTCCATACTGTATCGGCTGAGGCTGAGGACCCCTGTATGGTTGAGAGGCTGGGTCAGTGACAGACTGTACACCACTCCAGCTACCACTCACACGAGTGGCCGAGGGGACAGCTGCATAGTAGCTAACTAGCTACATCTGCGATGGGGTCCCTGCTGCTCGTACTCCAGCTACCACTCACACGAATGGCCGAGTGTGGCACGACAGGACAAGCGACATCAACTCCAGCTACCACTCTCTCGAGTGGCCGAGGATGCGGCATGCATGCAATGACATGATGCGAACAATGCAACAGTCATCATATATATATAGGCAGAAACAGGTATGCTACATGAAGCCAGCATGCTTAATATAGTACAAAAATAAACAACAGTTAAAGCATACAAATATGATATTTAATATCTGCTACTGATCATGGACAACAACAAGAGACTGTATGGATATAAAAACGAGTAACTCAAAGGTTTTGAGTGGAAGTATCAAGCATAGGAAAAATTTCGAGTGGAGTCAAGGTAAAGCAATTCTTATCCAAAATAGCTCATGTACTAAGTTCGTAGAACTAGAGAATCAAAGGAAGAAGTACCCGCCTTAAATGTAGGCCGAGCTAAACAATCTTCACGTCGAAGTGCTCGTCTCGAATTACAGCCCTGTAAATCACATAAGGTACAATTTAACTAATTTGTATAAACCACAACTAGCTAATCCCAAACTCAATTTAATAGGCTGCAGTAAACCACGATTTCTCACAGCACCTACACTCAAGTTAAAACCAACCTTAAAATCCATCCATAATCTATTCACATAATACCACAAACATTCATCAAAAACAAAACGGCAGATGGATTTCACACATCAAAACAGAAAGACGCCACTGCTTCAAAGTAAAACTTGATTCTGTCCCTAGCTTATGAATCATCACAGCAAGAACTCAAAACTTGCTTGCCCATTTCTATCCGAAGAAACCAAACCAATCAAAGAAAATTGAAACTACAACTTCAAGCCGGTTTGAAGTATCAGCAACACCCGAGAGACCAACTTAGCTTTAGAATTCCACCCAACGTCCCATAACAAATAAATGAACAGAAAACACCTAGACTGAAACCAAACGAAAACCCCAGGAGGAAGCAAATCAACCTCAAAATCAACTTGAAGACATCACAGAAATCAAAACACCAATCCAGGGCTTCACAGAAAACTCAAATCTTGACTTATTCCACCAATTAACATCTCGGCCAGTCATTTAAGCAAACAGGTTTCGCACCATCGGACATTTAATATTAAAAAGATCATAAATCGAAGCCAAAAACCTAACGGAACGAAGCATAAACATACTGAACCTAGATCCTCAACATATCGATATTGCAGAACACAAATCATACATCATCGAACTCAACCAAAATCCTGAAACCGCATAGAATATGTGATTAAACCACCATCAGATCAGAACCTCACGAGTACACAAATTCAAAGCAAAACCTCAAAGAAAGCATTCATTCGACCAAGAGCAACGTTGAAATCCCGAGTTAAATAAAAAACATCAAGGGATAAAACGAATCGCGACCCACAGATTCCTATTTCGTACCTCATAGATCTCTTATTTAGCATAGGAATTGAACTTGCTCACCAGTTAGGGCATGGCATGAAGAGAAGAGGATCAGCGGCAGTGGCTCGAGGTGCTCGTGCGAGGGAAGAGATGCCGGCGGTGTCCGAGAACTGGCGAGAGGGAAGGAAGAAGACTCGGCTGTGGCTCGGGAGAGCGGAGAGGAGCTACGGAGGAAGGAAGTGTTAGTATGTATACTAAAAGCCTAGCTTTTGGTATAAAACATTTATCTAGAAATAAGAATCACATTGGTCAAATGTCTACATTTGTGATAAATGTAGTTGTTCAATTAATTTATATTGTAGATAACATAGTGTGTGGTGTCACACACAGAAGATCATGTTATCAGTACCTTATAAATTATAAACAGTAGCTCACGACCATGATGGAAAGGAACAAACCATTGGAAGGTCATAGTGTAATTAGGTGTTAGTTTATCTTAACTATATAATTACACTAGTACACTAAGAGTGTATTGAGTAGGACCATTAGAGGTCGTTTCTTTTATACTGACTTTATAAAGGAACAAAGACCTCAGTTATTATGGAAGTGTGTGCTCTTAATTCTAATATAATAACAAGCACATATATTTGATATTTATTTCTTTAATTTATCAATGGGTGAGATTTAGTTCGATGAATCAATAAGCCCGATAAGTTGGGAAATGATATCACTTATAGTGTGTGTTATTGATTATAGAAGGAAACTGTGTCCTAGTAATCTAGGTTGAGAATGTCCCCAAGAGGAGCTCATAAGGATTGTCATGTTAAACCCTGCAGGTGGACTTAAGTCCGACATGATGATGAAGTTGAGTGGTACTACTCTTGGAGCTAGATATTAATTAAGTAAGTTGTCAGTAACTTACTTAATTAGTGGACATTTGTTATCTTAAACACAGGGAGACTAACACACTCATGATAAGAAGGAGCCCAAAATGTACTTTGGGATTGGTGCGGTAGTTCAATAATAGTTCTCTAGTGGAATGAATTATTATTGATAAAATTAGGTTGTGTGTTCGGGGCGAGCACGGGATGCTTAATTTTATCGGGAGACCAAAACCAATTCCTCCTCTCGGTCCCTATCGTAGCCTCTAGTATATAGAGATTTATACCCACCGCATACCCACCTTCTTACCCATCCAATGGGGCCAGCCAAGCTAACTTGGAACCCAAGCTAGGGCCAGACCAAGTGGATGAGCCATGTAGGTGGCCGGCCAAAGCTTGGGTCCCAAGCTTAGGTGGCCGGTCACTAGAATATTAAAAAGGATTTTTATTAAAATTATTTCTTATGTGGATATCATGATTTTAAAAGAAAGTTAAAAAATTAAAAATTTCCTTTTATAGCTTTCTACAAAAGATTAAGAGAAGAGATTAATCTCTTTCCTTATTTGTAGTTTAAAAGGATGGTTTTAATTTTTGGTAAAAACTTTCCTTATTTGTAAATCATCTACATGTTTAAAAGAGAGTTTAAAATTTGAAATCTTTCCTTATTTTTTGATTAAAGGAGGATTTTAAATTTTAAGAAAACTTTCCTTTTTAACCATGTTCATGATTTAAAAGAGAGTTTAAAAATTAAATATTCTCTTTTATAAGTTTCTACAAGAGATTAAGAAAAGATTTGATATCTTTCCTTATTTGTAGATTAAAAGAGATTTTAATTTTTAGAGATAACTTTCTTTTTATCCACATGTTTAAAAGAAAGATTTTAATTTATAAAATTTCCTTTTTATTAACCAATCATGAAGGGATGAAAATTATTGGAGAAATTTTTTATAAATTTCTAGAGACAAATTAGGAAGTTTTAATTAATTAAAACTCTCCTTGTTTGTAGCTTTAATATGGGCCGCCATATGAATTGATGAGAAAAAAATTATTTTTAATTAAATAAATTTTCTTTTTCAATGGCAAAAGAATTAAGGAAGTTTTTATTAAATTTTCCTTATTTGCCAAGACCAAGGATTATAAAAGAGGGGGTAGAGGAGGCTTCATGAAAAAGAACTCTATTCTATTTTTCCTCTCTTTTCTCCTTGGGTGTGGCCGACCCTTTCTTTCCTCTCCTCTCCTTTGTGTGGCTGAAACCTTCTCATGGTGGAGATAGCTTTGGTGGCCGGATCTAAGAAGGAGAAGAAGGAGAGAAAAGAAGCCTCTTTTCTAGCATCCCTTGGAGCATGGTGGTGGTGGTCGAACCTCTTCATCCTAGGAGAAGTTTTGATGGCCGAAACTTGTAAGGAAGAAGAAGGTGCTTGGTGGTTCTCATCTCGGAAGATCGTTGCCCACACAACGTCCGAGGTTAGAAGAGGAATACAGTAGAAGATCAAGAGGTTTTCTAAAAGGTATAACTAGTAATTTTTCTTTCCGCATCATACTAGTTATTTTTGGAAATAATACTAAATACAAGAGGCATACGATTCTAGTGTTTCGAATTTGTTTTCGATATAGTGTTCTTTTGTTTTTCTTTTCCTTGTGATTTGATTGTTCTTTTCGGTTGACCTAAAGTTATTTTAGGAAATTAAATATTAGCTTTCCTTAAAAGGTTTTGTCTAGTCGGTGGTGGTTGCTCCCATATCCAAGAAGGCCATGTGTCTCGCCACGTCAGTACTGGGAACCATTTTGGAAATTAATATTTAATGAAATTAATAACTTAGGTGATTTGGATCAAACGTGTTAAGTTCCGCAGGAGATCCAAGTTAAAACCTAAAAGAACAAATAGATTAAGTTTTGGATCAAACGTGTTAAGTTCCGCAGGCGATCCAAAATTTAATTTAAAAGAACACATGGTAGCTAGGAAAAGGTTCAGACCTTTGTACAAAATTTTTGTACAGTAGAACCTCTAGGTTTTCCGAGTAGCAACCAACAATTGGTATCAGAGTTAGGGTTTTGCCTCTGTGTATTTGGTATTAGTTTAATTATGCACATGTCATACATAATTTAGGCAGGTTAATAGTAGGATGTGCTAACTTTGTGGATGCAGGATCCAACTATTATGGCTTATAGTTATTATGTGTGTGATTGGACCCTTGGACATGTCAAGGGCATTTTATTGTGTGTGCATGATTATATTATAAAATACAGCAGAAGCTGTATTTAGTTTTATTAGGATTTTATTTTTGATCTAGTTACATGTACATTCCTTTTATTGAATATAGGATCGATGTATGTAAATTTTATTTTATGTTTGATCTAGTTTACATGTACATTCCTTCGAGGAATATAGGATCCAAATGTAAAATTCTATTTATGTCGCGGATTAAATCTTGCAAAGCGTGGAACCTTCTAAGTACTAGAGGCGCAGCGGAACTAGGAGCAAGATGGATGTGACAGCTAGACCCGGTGGCAGTGGCCAAATATGGCAGCAGCTTGGGATGACAACACATGGAGGACAACAAGAGACAAAAGCCATAATAGTTGAAAATTAGATTTTCTATTTATTGCTTTTATATTGTGCTGTGTGTGCATGTTAGTTTACATATTTAGTAGGCTAGCATAGTTAAAATTCCTCATTTATAAATAACTAAGTGGGAGAGGGATTTTTAAGTAAATCCCATGGTCTCCATTACTGGTTTGTAAGTGATGCAAACAAGCTTGCGCGTTGGCTCTGAGTGCCTTCCTCCATAACGGATGAGCTTGTTTGTGGATCACTAGAACAGACTTCCATTTTTGGATGACTATAGGAAGTTAATTAAGAGCGTGTGATCTTCCCCAACGGAAGAGGCATAATCTTATTAATGGACTTAGTGTCAAGTAATGGTATACACTTAGACACATCTAATAGTATCCTCCCCATCGGAGTCACTGCTATTATTTGTGTGACCAAATGATACCAACTATTAATTTTATTTGTCAAAAAGTTAGGTTGACAAGATAATAAAATTAATGGGTTAAAACCCTCCTTTTACAAATGTTGAATTTGTATACGTCCACACTAACGTGGCATGCAAAATTCACGGTGTTTGAGGTGTTGGTGAATTTAAATAATATTGTTTGAGGAATCAATATTTTTTTAAATTCAAAAGTTTTTGACCAAATATTTGATCAAAGACAGATCAACTATTAATTTTATTCGTCATAAAGTAAAGTTGATGAGATAATAAAATTAATAAATAAAATCTCCTCTTCCACACTATCGTGGCATACAAAATTCATGGGGATTTTTAAGGAGTTTATCTTGACCAAGTATTTTTGTGATTCTTAGGATTTAAAATGTTTGTCAATCCCCTAGTAGTCATACTATAAGAAAGACTTAGTAATCCCAATTGTAATGATTGGAAATAGGACTTGGACATTAAGGTAAACTGCCTTCTTAGAACTAAGAACAATATAGGTGTATTTAATTCATTAGTTGAAACATGTTTAGTGGTGTTATCTACCAGTACTTGGATACAGATGCCATTAATCATGTCCGTAATTCATTGCAGGGTTCCAGGAAACCCGGCAACTAAATGAAAATTAAAACACTGTCTACATGGGCACTACTGTAAAAATGGTAGCTGTTGCAGTGGGAGATGTTTATCTTTTGATAAGAATAAAACATGGATTTTTGAGTAATTGTCTTTACGCACCAAGTTTAGAAAGAACTAGTTTTCAGTTTCTAAACTATTCAAAGAACTTGATATTCTGCCTCTTTTAATAACAAAGTTGTTATTAAGAAAAAGAGGGAAGTTATCTGTTCTGGTACGTTGGTTGGCAATTTATAAATCCAATAACTCTCACGATGCAACAAATGGAAATTAGTAACACATCTTCTAACTTTAAGAGAAAGTAACCTTTGAAAATGAACCAATTATATCTTTGGCTTCTAAGGCTAGGTTATATTAACTTGAGTAGGATTCATTGGTAGCTGATGAACTTTTGGGTTCATTAGTAGTGGAAATCTTTCCAACCTACGAGTCTTACTTGGAAGGAAAAATAACCAAGAAGCTTTTAAGTCTAAGGGGTATGGAGTCAAAAATATATTAGAATTGGTTCATTCTGATTTGTGTGATCCTATGAGCATCCAGGCAAGAGGTTGTTTCAAATATTTCATCTATTTTATAGACAACTATTTGAGATACAGATATATTTACTTGATGTGCCGCAAGTCTAAGTGCTTTGATTAGTTCAAAGAGTACGAGGCTGATGTGGAGAAATGACAAAGTAAAAGTATCAAGACACTACGGTAAGATCGTAGTGACAAGTACCTCTTGGGAGAATTTAGGAGTCATTTATCAGAAGTAGGGATTCAATCCAAACTAACTGCACCTGGTACACTCCAACAGAATGGTGTAGGAAAAGGAAGGTATAGGACTCTTATGGAAATAAGTAGATTGATGAGTTATTAAGAATATCATCAAAATCATTTTAAGGATATACTCTGGAAACGGGAGTGAATATAGTACCTTCTAAAGTCAGAACTCTCTACTCATATAGAATTGCTGAATAGGCGTAAGCCTATTTCGAAGCATATTCGGATTCGGGTAGTCCAGCACATATGTAGAAGAGAGACAATGATAAGTTGGACAGGAATTCACTTGTTTGTGGGTTATCCTAGTGAAATGAAAGTAGGTTTATAGTCTTAAAAATCAGAAGGTCATTGTTAGCATCAATGACCGATTTTTAGAAAAGGACTATGTAATAAACCATGTGCCCATAAGAAAATTTGTTCTTAAGGAAATAATAAAAGGCATGTCTAATCTAGTACCAACTGTACAAGATGAGATACCACAAGGAAACTGCAACACGTATCACAAATGATACACAATTGCAGAAAGTGCCTTGTCGTAGTGGGAGGGTTGTTAGGCAACCTAAAAAGATTCATGTTTTGGGAGAGTTTTTGGACTCGATCCCTGGAGGACATGAACCTGATCTCCGGACATATGACGAAACACTCCAAGATAAAGATGCAACATCTTGGCAAAGAGTAATGAATAACAGATTAGAATATATGTATTCTAATAAAATCTGGAAGCTTGTAGAACCACAAAATGGTGTAAAAGCCTTTGGGTGTAAAAAGGTCTATAATAGGAAAAGAGGGATAGAAAGGAAGGTAGTAACTTTCAAAGCAAGGCTTGATGAAAAAGGAAACTTTTTCACTGGTAGCCATGCTTAAATCTATCCGGATTCTTTTATCTATTTGGCAAGTGGATGTCAAGACAGCATTCCTTATTGGAAGTCTTGATGAAAGCATCCATATAAAGCAACCAAAAGGGTTCATTGCAAAGGGCTAAGAGCATCTTGTGTGCAAGCTCAATCAGTCTATGGACTGAGGCAAAGCTTCAAGGTCTTGGAACATCCGGTTTATCAAAGTAATCCAGACCTATGGATTTATTGAGTAAACGGATAAGTCTTGTGTATACAAAAGGTGTGATGGAAACGTGGTGGTATTTCTTGTACTATACGAAGATAACATTTTTGGTAGTTGGAAACAATATCAAAATGTTGTCAGAAGTAAGGGTATGGTTGTCCAAATAATTTGATATAAAGGACTTGGGAGAATGTATATATTTTTGAGATCAAAGTAATAAGGGATAAAAAGAAAAAATATATTTTACTTATCCCAAGCTTGATACATCAGAAAATCCTTGCTCGTTTTAAGCATGCAAAACTCCTCGAAAGGTTTCTTACCTTTTAAGCATGGAGTGTCTTTATCTAAAGAGATGTCTCCGATGACATCAAAGGAGATTGAGGACATGTAGGCAGTTCTTTATGCTTCGGCAGTTAGACAACCTAATGTATGCTATGCACGAGATCAGAAATCTGTTTTGCCAAGGGCATAGTTAGCAGATATCAAAGTAACCCTAGACAAGGACATTGGACTGCAGTAAAGCATATATTAAAGTACCTGAGAGGCGCTAGAGATTATATGCTATCTTACAAGGCAGTTAATTTGGTCCCTGTGGGTTACACGGATTTTGACTTCCAATCGGATAGGGACAATAATAAGTCGACCTCGGGGTTTTGTGTTTACTTTAGGAGGAAAAGTCATAATTATGGAAGAGTGATAAGCATAGGTGTTTTTCTGGACTCCACCATAGAAGCTGAGTATATGGCAAGCCTCTGAGGTAGCCATAAAAGTTGAATGACTTAATTACCTCAAGATAGACTTAGATATGATTTCTAGTTTGTCCAAAGATTATTACAATTTATTGTAATAATAATGGTGCAGTAACAAACTCGAAGAAACCATGAGTCTATAAGGCAAGTAAACACAATAGAGCGCAAGTACTACCCAATACGAGAAATTATATAACGAGGAGAAGTTGTTGCCGCCTAGATTGCATCAGATGATAACCTAAGGTCCTTAAGGCAAGAGCTTTTTGAAAGGCATGAGAATCAGATGTATGGCAGCAGATATGACAGCTTAGTCTTTTAGTATAAGTGGGAGATTGTTAGAATGTATACTAAAAGCCTAGCTTTTGGTATAAAACATTTACCTAGAAATAAGAATCACATTGGTCAAATGTCTATATTTGTGATAAATGTAGTTGTTCAATTAATTTATATTGTAGATAACATAGTGTGTGGTGTCACACACAGAAGATCATGTTATCAGTACCTTATAAATTATAAACAGTAGCTCACGACCATGATGGAAAGGAACAAACCATTGGAAGGTCATAGTGTAATTAGGTGTTAGTTTATCTTAACTATATAATTACACTAGTACACTAAGAGTGTATTGAGTAGGACCATTAGAGGTCGTTTCTTTTATACTGATGTTATAAAGGAACAAAGACCTCAGTTATTATGGAAGTGTGTGCTCTTAATCCTAATATAATAACAAGCACATATATTTGATATTTATTTCTTTAATTTATCAATGGGTCCGATAAGTTCGATGAATCAATAAGCCCGATAAGTTGGGAAATGATATCACTTATAGTGTGTGTTGTTGATTATAGAAGGAAACTGTGTCCTAATAATCTAGGTTGAGAATGTCCCCAAGAGGAGCTCATAAGGATTGTCATGTTAAACTCTGCAGGTGGACTTAAGTCCGACATGATGATGAAGTTGAGTGGTACTACTCTTGGAGCTAGATATTAATTAAGTAAGTTGTCAGTAACTTACTTAATTAGTGGACATTTGTTATCTTAAACACAGGGAGACTAACACACTCATGATAAGAAGGAGCCCAAAATGTACTTTGGGATTGGTGCGGTAGTTCAATAATAGTTCTCTAGTGGAATGAATTATTATTGATAAAATTAAGTTGTGTGTTCGGGGCGAGCACGGGATGCTTAATTTTATCGGGAGACCAAAACCAATTCCTCCTCTCGGTCCCTATCGTAGCCTCTAGTATATAGAGATTTATACCCACCGCATACCCACCTTCTTACCCATCCAATGGGGCCGGCCAAGCTAGCTTGGAACCCAAGCTAGGGCCGGCCAAGACCAAGTGGATGAGCCATGTAGGTGGCCGGCCAAAGCTTGGTTCCCAAGCTTAGGTGGCCGGCCACTAGAATATTAAAAAGGATTTTTATTAAAATTATTTCTTATGTGGATATCATGATTTTAAAAGAGAGTTTAAAAATTAAAAATTTCCTTTTATAGCTTTCTACAAAAGATTAAGAGAAGAGATTAATCTCTTTCCTTATTTGTAGTTTAAAAGGATGGTTTTAATTTTTGGTAAAAACTTTCCTAATTTGTAAATCATCTACATGTTTAAAAGAGAGTTTAAAATTTAAAATCTTTCCTTATTTTTTGATTAAAGGAGGATTTTAAATTTTAAGAAAACTTTCCTTTTTAACCATGTTCATGATTTAAAAGAGAGTTTAAAAATTAAATATTCTCTTTTATAAGTTTCTACAAGAGATTAAGAAAAGATTTGATATCTTTCCTTATTTGTAGATTAAAAGAGATTTTAATTTTTAGAGATAACTTTCTTTTTATCCACATGTTTAAAAGAAAGATTTTAATTTATAAAATTTCCTTTTTATTAACCAATCATGAAGGGATGAAAATTATTGGAGAAATTTTTTATAAATTTCTAGAGACAAATTAGGAAGTTTTAATTAATTAAAACTCTCCTTGTTTGTAGCTTTAATATGGGCGGCCATATGAATTGATGAGAAGAAAATTATTTTAATTAAATAAATTTTCCTTTTCAATGGCAAAAGAATTAAGGAAGTTTTATTAAATTTTCCTTATTTGCCAAGACCAAGGATTATAAAAGAGGGGTAGAGGAGGCTTCATGAAAAGAACTCTATTATTTTTCTCCTCTTTTCTCCTTGGGTGTGGCCGGCCCTTTCTTTCCTCTCCTCTCCTTTGTGTGGCCGAAACCTTCTCATGGTGGAGATAGCTTTGGTGGTCGGATCTAAGAAGGAGAAGAAGGAGAGAAAAGAAGCCTCTTTTCTAGCATCCCTTGGAGCATGGTGGTGGTGGTCGAACCTCTTCATCCTAGGAGAAGTTTTGATGGCCGAAACTTGTAAGGAAGAAGAAGGTGCTTGGTGGTTCTCATCTCGGAAGATCGTTGCCCACACAACGTCCGAGGTTAGAAGAGGAATACGGTAGAAGATCAAGAGGTTTTCTAAAAGGTATAACTAGTAATTTTTCTTTCCGCATCATACTAGTTATTTTTGGAAATAATACTAAATACAAGAGGCATACGATTCTAGTGTTTCGAATTTGTTTTCGATATAGTGTTCTTTTGTTTTTCTTTTCCTTGTGATTTGATTGTTCTTTTCGGTTGACCTAAAGTTATTTTAGGAAATTAAATATTAGCTTTCCTTAAAAGGTTTTGTCTAGTCGGTGGTGGTTGCTCCCATATCCAAGAAGGCCATGTGTCTCGCCACGTCAGTACTGGGAACCAATTTTGGAAATTAATATTTAATAAAATTAATAACTTAGGTGATTTGGATCAAACGTGTTAAGTTCTGCAGGAGATCCAAGTCAAAACCTAAAAGAACAAATAAATTAACTTTTGGATCAAACGTGTTAAGTTCCGCAGGCGATCCAAAATTTAATTTAAAAGAACACATGGTAGCTAGGAAAAGGTTCAGAACTTTGTACAAAATTTTTGTACAGTAGAATCTCTAGGTTTTCCGAGTAGCAACCAACAGGAAGCGGCGCCGAGTTGGCTAGGGCCCGGCGCCGCAAGCGCAACGAAGAGGGAAGAGGGGTCGGCGTTGGTTTTGGGCAGGGGATCGTGAGCGGGAGAGGGCTCGGGGAGGATGAGGAGTTCGACGCAAGGGGTTAGGGAAGAGTATGAAACTTAGGCTTTAATAGAAAACCTAGATCTATTAATCAAATCAACTCTCTATTAAATAGGTATTCCAAATAGACCTTTTCCAAAGCCAAAAATTTTATCCCATCAAAATACGTCCTACAGGCTCAGATTAAATCCCAGAAAATTTCTAAAAATTCATAAAAATCCTAATAAGGTTATTTGTCTATTAAACCTTATTTTTTAATTATCATTTGTTGCCGTATTTTACACTTGACATCCATTTGCCAAATCTCATAATCCATATGAGTAGCAATGGATAAGAGTATCCGGATAGACTTAAGCATGACTACCGGTGAAAAGGTCTCCTCATAATCGATTCCCTCTTTCTAAGTGTACCCTTTCGCAACAAGCCTAGCTTTGAAGGTTTCTACCTTCCCGTCTGTCCCTCTTTTCCTTTTGTAGATCCACTTGCATCCAATGACTTTTACACCATCGGGTGGTTCTACAAGCTCCCAGACTTTATTAGAGTACATAGACTCTATTTCAGAATTCATTGCCTTTTGCCAAGATGCTGCATCTATATCTTGAAGTGCTTCGTCATATGTTCGGCGATCAAGTTCATGTTTACCTGGGATCAAGTCCAAAGACTCTCCCAAAAACATGAATCTATCAGGCTGCCTTACAACCCTCCCACTACAACGAGGCACTGTCTGTGGTTGTGTATCATGTGTGACATGTGTTGCAGTTTCTTGTGGTACTTCATCTTGTATTGTTGGTACTAAGGTGGACGTGTCCTCTCTAAGTTCTTCTAAAACAACTTTGCTACTGGGCTTGTGATCCATTATATAGTCTTCTTCTAAAAATTGGGTATTGATGCTAACAATGACCTTCTGGTCTTTAGGACTATAAAATAAACCACCTTTCGTTCCTCTGGGATACCCCACAAACATGTGAACTTCTGTACGAGATTCTAACTTATCAGCATCTGGTTTTAGCACATGTGCTGGACTACCCCAAATCCGAATATGTCTTAGACTGGGCTTTCGCCCATTCCACAATTCTGTGGGAGTAGAAGAAATTGATTTAGAAGGTACTAAATTCAGAATGTACACTGCCATTTCCAGAGCGTATCCCCAAAACGAATTTGGTAATTCTGAATAACTCATCATCGATCTAACCATTTCCATAAGAGTCCTATTCCTTCATTCTGCCACACCATTCTGTTGGGGTGTACCAGGTGCGGACAGTTGGGATTGAATCCCGGCCTCTGATAAGTAATTCCTAAACTCTCCTAAGAGGTATTCGCCACCACGATCAGACCGTAGTGTCTTGATACTTTTACCTAGTCGTTTCTCCACATCAGCCTTGTACTCTTTGAACTTATCAAAGCACTCGGACTTGCGGCACATTAGGTAAATGTATCCATATCTTGAATAATCATCTATAAAAGAGACAAAATATTCAAAACCACCTCTTGCCTGGACAGATATAGGACCACACAAATCAGAATGAACCAATTTTAACACTTCTTGGCTCTATACCCCTTGGCCTTAAAAGACCTCTTGGTCATTTTACCTTCCAAGCAAGATTCACAAGTTGAAAAATTTTCCAACTCTAATGAACCCAAAAGTCCATCGGCTATAAGCCTTTGAATCCTACTTAAGTTAATATGACCAAGCCTTAGATGCCAAAGATATGCTTGGTTTATTTCCGAAGGTTCTTTTCTCTTATTTGAGTTAGAATATGTGTTATTGATTTCCATATTTTACTTTGTGGGAGAAATTAGATTTAAAGTATATAAATTGCCAACCAATGCACCAGAACAGATAATCACTTTATTTCTCTTAATAACTACATCGTTACTAAAGGAAACTGAATATCCATTCAAAAACAGTTTAGAAACTGAAATTAAATTCTTTCTAAAACTGGGTACATAAAGATAATTTCTTAAAACCAAATTTCTATTCCTATTAAAAGATAAGTAGACATCTCCCACTGCAACAGCCGCCACCTTAGTAGCATTGCCCATGTAGACGGTAATCTCTCCTTCAAATAGTCGTCGGGTTTCCTGGAACCCCTGCAAGGAATTGCAGACATGATCAGTGGCTCCCGTATCTACACACCAGGTGCTGGTAGATAACACCGCTAAACATGTTTTAACAACTAGAGCATGAGATATACCTTTGTTGTTCTGATTCCTACGAGAACAGTCCGCCTTCCAATGCCCTGACTGCTTGCAGATGAAGCATTTGTCCTTCAGCTTCTTCATTCCAGCTTTAGGTCCTGTACTTTGAGATTTATTCACTTTCTTTGCTGAACCAACTTGTTTCTTCTTCTTCTTTCCTTTCGGTTTAGAAGTAGAACCATTTTCAGCATAGTGAATATGAGAATTTTGATGAAACAAACCTTCTGCTGCCTGAAGTTCTGTCAGTAGTTCCGCCACTGAATATACCCTTTTGTTCATATTGTAATTCAGGTGAAATTGCTCAAAACTTCTAGGTAGTGTTTAAAGGATCATATCGATCTGGGTTTCCCCATCAATTTCTCCTCCAAGGATTTGTATTTCATTTAGATAAGCCTTCATCTTTAGGATATGATCCCTCATGGGAGTACCCTCTTGCATGGTGACCGTCATTATCTTTCTCATGGCTTCTTTCCTAGAGGCCCGATCCTGGTGACCAAAGAGTACCTTGAGATTGTTCATAATATCATAGGCTGTTGGTAAATCTTGATGCTGATGTTGCAATACATTTGACATTGAAGCCAAAATGTAACACCGCGCCATCTCATCTACTTTTACCCATTTCCTATGATACTCAATCTCCTCCTGGGTAGATTCACCATTGGGTGTATCAGGGCAAGGTTCAGTCAGTACAAACTTATAGCTTTCAGCAGTAAGAACAATGTCCAGGTTCCTTTTCCAATCTATGTAATTAGGACCAGTAAGTCTGTTCTCTTTTAGTATGATAGCCAGTGGGTTGAAAGTCATCCTAAGAATCACAAATAACTTTTGGTCAGAACTCTAAATTTAGAATAATATTGATTCCTCAAACAATACTATTTTAAATTAACCAACACCTCAAAACACCGTGAATTTTGTATGCCACGATAGTGTGGACGTATACAAATTCAACATTTGTAAAAGGAGGGTTTAACCCATTAATTTTATTATCTTGTCAACCTAAATTTTTGACAAATAAAATTAATAGTTGGTTTCCTTTGGTCACACGAATAATAGCAGTGACTCCGATGGGGAGGATACTATTAGACGTGCCTAAGTGTATACCATTACTTGACACTAAGTCCATTAATAAGATTGTGCCCCTTCCGATGGGGAAGATCACACGCTCTTAATTAACTTCCTATAGTCATCCAAAATGGAAGTTTGTTCTAGTGATCCGCAAACAAGCTCATCCGATATGGAGGAAGGCACTCAGAGTTAAAGCGCAAGTTTGTTTGCATCACTTACAAACCAGTAATGGAGACCGTGGAATTTATTTAAAAATAAATCCCTCTCCCACTTAGTTATTTAAAGTGAGGAATTTTGACTATGCTAGTCTACTTAACATGCATACTAACAATCACACGCAGTGATAGCATAAAAAGCAATAAACAGAAAAACTAATTTTCAACTATTATGGCTTTTATCTATTGCTGTCCTTAGTGTGTCGCCAACCCTAGCTGCTGCCATCTTTGGCCACTGCCACCGGGTCTAGTTGTCGCATCCATCTTTCTCCTTATTCCGCTGTGCCTTTGGTCCTCAAAAGGTTCCACGCCTTGCAAGATTCGATCCGCGACATAAATAGAATTTTACATTTTTTGATCCTATATTCCTCGAAGGAATGTACATGTAAACCAGATCGAACATAAAATAAAAATTTATATCCATCGGTCCTATATTCCATAAAAGGAATGTACATGTAACTAGATAAAAAATAAAATCCTAATAAAACTAAATACAACTCCTGCTGTATTTTATAATACAATCATGCACACACATAAATGCCCTTGACATGTCCAAGGATCCAATCACACACATAAAAACTATAAGCCATAATAGTTGGATCCTGCATCCATAAACTTAGCACATACTACTATTAACCTGCCTAAATTATGTATGACATGTGCATAATTAAACTAATACCAAATACACAGAGGCAAAATCCTAGCTCTGATACCAATTGTTGGTTGTTACTCGAAAAACCTAATGGTTCCACTGTACAAAAATTTTATACAAAGGTCTGAACCTTTTCCTAGTTACCATGTGTTCTTTTAAATTAAACTTGGATCGCCTGCGGAACTTAACACGTTTGATCCAAAGTTTAATCTATTTGTTCTTTTAGGTTTAGACTTGGATCTCTTGCGGAACTTAACACGTTCGATCCAAATCACCTAGGTTATTAATTTTATTAAATATTAATTTTCAAAATTGGCTTCCAGGACTGCATGGCGAGGCACATGACCTTCTTGGATATGGGAACAACCACCACCGCCTAGACAAAGCCTTTTAAGGAAAGCTAATATTTAATTTCCTTAAATAACTTTAGGTCAACCGAAAAGAACAATCAAATTACAAGGAAAAGAAAAACAAAAGAACACAACATCGAAAACAAATTCGAAATACTAGAATCACATGCCTCTTGTATTTGGTATTTTTACATGAAGATAAAACTAGTATGATGCGGAAATTAAATACTAGTATACCTTTTTTTTTTGCAAGCAAAAACCTATAGGTCTTCTACCGTATTCCTCTTCTAACCTCGGACGTTGTGTGGGCAACGATCTTCCGAGATGAGAAACCACCAAAGCACCTTCTTCTCCTCCTTGCAAGGTTCGGCCACAACAAGAGCTTCTCCATGTTGGATCGTGAAACGTCGATAGAGGGGGGGGGGGGTGAATATCGATTCAAAAAAAATCGCGTTAATAAGAGTTAAGCGCAGTGGAATAATAAAAAAACTTAGGCAAACTGAACAAGGTGTTTTTTACTTCGTTCGGAGCCTGTGACGACTCCTACTCGAAGGCCCGTACTCCTTGAGTACTTTGGTTGGGCAATTCACTAGCAATTCGAAATACTATTACAAATTAAGGTACAGAAATGCTAATGGAAATAAAGTGATACCGACAAGAAAGTTAACCAAAGAAGAAGGAGCACTTTGTCAGAGCTTTGTTAGCGTCGCAGGAGCGTAGAGCAGCAGAGCAAGCAGTCGAAGAGTTCTCAGTTGTTGTTGAAGCTCCACCCCTAGGGCTTCTTTTATATGCTGCTCCGGGCGCCTGGATCCCTTCCGGGCGCCCTGGTGCGACGTGGCAGGTCTAATCAGTGAACTCCACGTGACGACGACTCGGCCTGGATAAAATTCACCTCCGGGCGCCCGGATCCCTTCCGAGCGCCTGGATCTCCTATTTCTAGAAACTTCCTTTCCTGTGAAACAGAGTTAGGTCGAGGCAAATATATATTCTGCAAAACAGATTGTTAGCACAACTAAAGTAATATGATTTAACAAGAAAAGGGTATGACTTAGATTCCGTCTTTCCGAGACCGGAATCTAGTCACGATCTCGACTTAGACATCCAAAATGGATCTAAGCCGGATCGACGCCTAATGTTCCCTTCCCAGGAACGCGTTCTCGCAGTCACTCCCCTCCAGTGACTTACCTTACTTACCTGCCAGACGTCCGGTCAGCCCTTCGACCCGTCTGGACTTCTCGCCAGCTATCCGGTCAGCCCGTCGACCTAGCTGGGCTTCGTGCCAGCTATCTGGTCAGCCCGTCGACCTAGCTGGGCTTCGTGCCAGACATCCGGTCAGCCCGTCGACCTGTCTGGACTTATCCTGCACACTCGATCAGAGTGTTAGATCAACAATAAACCTAACTTAACCTATTTGTCATTCATCAAAATCTGGGTTAAATCGTTAGTGCTAACTGCACCAACAATCTCTCCCTTTTTGATGGAATGACAACCTGGTTAAGTTAGTGAAGACATTTGCAAGAAAAAAAATAGATAACATCATTATGTGAAGGTTTTTAAGTTAGTTTGTATTTTCAATTGATTTGGCTAACCTAACCCACCTAACCCTCCCCCTATGGCATTAATAAAAAATAAGCATGCTTAAGGTAATTAAAATTGCAGACTTCAGACAAAGTAAGGAATCATGTCAAGTTAATCTGGGGGAGTTAAACTTAGTAATTTATCTTTTTTAAAAGAGCTAAGTTTTGAGACAAATTTAAAAGATCTATTTTTCAAAACTAGGTAAAATTGATTTTCTAAAACTGAGTTGGTAAAGGATTCAACTTTCAAGACTTAAGTACATAAAAGACTTGATTTTTTTTTTTAAAGTTGGTTTTCAAAAATAGATGTATAAAAAAAATCCAGATTTAAAGGCTAAGTTTTGTGAAAAATAGTTAATTTTTCAAGTATAGCTTCTAAGGTTAAGGTTTAAGAAAAATAGCTAATTTAAAGTCTAAGTTTTGTGATACCAAGTTCTAAATTTCAAGAATTTTTTTTTTAAAACAGGTTTCAACTCTTTTCATAAGCAAAATTTCAAAACTAAGTTTTAAAATATATTTCAAGATTGATTGAAGTTTAATTTTCAACACTAAGTTTGTAAAAGATTAAAAATTTTAAAAAGACTTAGTTTATAAACTTACGCTTAGTTTACAAAAATTAATTCTTGTAGAATTAAGTAAAGTCAAATTCTCAGAACTAGATTTTTAAATTCAATTTTCAAAACTACGTTAAATCTAATTTTGAAATTCAATAACTTAGTTTTCAAAAATAGGTTTAAGAAATTTTTAAAAAATGTTGTGAAAAACCGAAAAATTTTAATTGATTCCTCCCCCTGGACCTGACATCAAATCAAATGTCTAACCAGTTAGTTACTGACTGACTTATCAAAAGATAACATCTTTCACTTGGTTAGTCAAGTTAAGGTCAATCTTAACTTGATTAATATATATTTTGTTTTTAACGCCCAGACTTATGTCGATGCACTGAAATAAGCATCTTAAGTCTTAGGCAAGTGGCCTATGCATCTCACCCCTTTCTATTGTTCGGCAAACACAAGCAAGGTAAGCTTAGGGTTTTGGTGAGATGCTCAAAACTAGTCCTATGGGTGCATGTTCTCTAAGGATTTTGAACTAGTCTAAGGCTAAAAGTTTATTTAAAAATCTAAAAATAGGAAGGTTTTAAAAACTGACATATGTTTAAACCTATAAGTTGAAAGCAATAATTTTGAAAGTATTTTGAAATTCGAAATTCCTAGTCTATTAGGCACATTCCTAGTTTTCTACGTAAATGGCTAAATTCATTTTCAGGGAGTGGTTTAGTGAATATGTCAGCTAAGTTTGACTTGGACTCAACGTATTTAAGCTCAATGTCACCCTTAGTAACATGATCCATGATAAAGTGGTGCCTGATTTCAATGTGTTTGATTCTTGAATGATGCACTAGATTTTTTGTTAAATTTATTGAGCTAATATTGTCAATTAAGACTTTTACATTTATGATTTTTAAGTTAAAATCTTTTAAGGTGTGCATCATCCATAATAATTGGGCTACACATTCTCCTATGGCTATGTATTCTGACTCAGTTGTAGATAGTGCAACGCAATGTTGCTTTCTACTAAACCAGCTAACAAGTGATGGACCTAGTAGTTGACATCTACCACTTGTGCTTTTGCGGTCTAATTTTCACCCAGCATAATCTGAGTCAGAATATCCTATTAATTCAAACTCACTAGTCCTAGGATACCAGATTCCTACATTTGTTGTTCCCTTAAGATATCTAAAAATCCTTTTGACTTGAGTCAAATGGGATTCTTTAGCACAGGTTTGGTATCTTGCACACATACTAACTGCAAATAAGATATCAGGTCGGCTTGCAGTTAGGTAGAGTAGGCTGCCTATTGCACTTCTATAGTACTTTAGATCTACTGGTTTTCCATTTGGGTCATTGTCTAAGATTGTGTTTACTGCCATGGGTGTTTTTATTTCTTTTGTATTTTCCATTCTGAATTTTTTAAGTAATTCTTTAGTGTATTTGTGTTGATAAATATAATTTCCTTCATTTGTTTGTTTGATTTGTAATCCTAGGAAATAGGTCAATTTTCCTACTAAGCTCATTTCAAATTCTTGTTCCATTAGATTAATAAATTCTTCTAAAAAGTCTGAGTTAGTTGAACCAAATATTATATCATCTACATATATTTGTGCTATAAATATGTCGTTATTTAGTAATTTAACAAATAAGGTTGGATCAATTTGACCTTGGTTGAATCCTTTGGATGTTAAGTAAGATGTTAGCCTTTCATACCATGCCTTGGGTGCTTGTTTAAGTCCATATAATGCTTTCTTCAACTTAAAGACATAATCAGGGTGTTCTATATTTTCAAACCCAGGAGGTTGACTTACATACACTTCTTCTTTTATTAGTCCATTGAGAAAGGCTGACTTAACATCCATTTGATATAGTCTGAATCCCTTATGGGTTGCATAACTTAGTAACATTCTAATGGATTCTAGTCTGGCTACTGGGGCATAGGTCTCATCGTAGTCAAGTCCTTCAACTTGACTGAACCCTTTGGCAACTAGCCTAGCCTTATTCCTAGTAATTTCCCCAGTTTCACTTAATTTATTTCTAAATACCCATTTTGTTTCTATTACTTTCTTATCTTTAGGTAGTGGCACTAGATCCCAAACTTCATTACGCTCAAATTGAGCTAGTTCTTCTTGCATAGCGATGATCCAATCTGGATCAAGTAGGGATTCAGCTACAGTTTTGGGTTCAATTTTTGAAATCAGGGAGATTTGACTTAGGTTCCTAAAAGATAATCTGGTTTGAACCCTTAGGTCTGGGTCACCAATTATTTGATCAGTTGGATGGTTAGGATTTACTCTTATAGTTCTAGGGGGTTCATTTTCTTGAGTGTGTTCATCTTCTTCATAGTCTAGGGATTGATTGGTTTCTTCAGAATTATTAATTTCAGTAGGTTGAAGTTGAGTTTGTCCTTGGTTTTCTTCAAATTTTATATTTGTGGTTTCCTCGGTTTTTAGCGTAATTTTATTATATATTCTGTAACCCCTACTGTTTAGAGAATATCCTACAAAAATTCCATTTTCTACTTTAGAGGTGAATTTTCCTAAATGATCTCTAGTATTTAGGATGAAGGCTGGACACCCAAATACTTTAAAATATTTTATGTTAGATTGTTTGTTATAAAATATTTCAAAGAAGGTTTTATTATGTCTTTTATTTAATGTTGTTCTATTTTGCACATAGCAGGCAGCTTCTGCCCAGAAATATTTAGGTAGGTTATATTCATTTAACATAGTTCTAGAGGCTTCTAGTAAGGTTCTATTTTTTCTTTCTACAATTCCATTTTGTTGGGGGGTTTTAGGACATGAAAATTCATGATGATAGCCATTTTCAAGACAGAATTTGTTAAAATTATGATTTTTAAATTCTCCCTCATTGTCACTCCTAATTCTTTTAATTTTAAGATCTTTTTCATTTTCAATCTGTTTGCAAAAGTTTGTAAAGATTTCAAAAGTTTCGTCTTTATGTTTTAAGAATTTTACCCAAGTAAACCTAGAATAATAATCTATTATGACTAAACAGTATAAGTTTCCATTTATGGATTTGACTCCATGGGAGTCAAAAAGATCTAAGTGTAGAAGTTCTAATATTGAGTTGGTTTGTGGCTGATTTATTGGTTTGTGAGTGGATTTAGTTTGTTTACCTTGTTGACAAGCATTACATATGGTTGAATCTATGTTAGGTAATTTTGGTAAGCCTCTCACTAGTCCATTTAATTTGCTTATATTTCTAAAGTTGGTGTGAGACATTCTTCTATGCCATAACCATGTTTCTTCTTTTTGTGTTAAATAACACTTAATGGAAGAAGTGGTTAAGTTGATGGCATAGATGTTGTCTTTTCTAAAACCTTTTAGGCTTATGGTAGGATTATCTAGATGTTTGATTAAACACTCTGTGGATAGAAATTTAACCTTATACCTAGTATCACATAATTGACTTATACTCAGAAGATTATATTTAAAATTTTCAACAAGTAAAACATTTGTAATTACAAAATCTATTTTTAATTCAATATTACCTATACCAATTATCTTGAGTTTGCCGTTGTTTCCAAAGGCAACTGTTCCTAAACTTTTGTAAGTGAGTTGAGTGAACTTGGTGTGATCTCCAGTCATATGTTTGGAGCAACCACTGTCCAAAATCCACTTGGTTTCCTATAGTAAGTAGGATTTAAAGTTAGTCTTTTTATTTTTGAGCAGACATTATTTAAGTTAATTTTAAGTTTAAAATTAAAGTTTTGACATTAATTTTTAAGTTTGAAATTGAAATTTTGAAATTAATTTTTAAGTTTTAAAATTAAAATTTTGAAATTAATTTTTAAGTTTAAAATTAAAATTTTGAAATTAATTTTTTAGTTTAAAATTAAAATTTTGAAATTAATTTTTAAGTTTAAAATTAAAATTTTGAAATTAATTTTTAAGTTTAAAATTAAAATTTTGAGATTAATTTTTAAGTTTAAAATTAAAATTTTGAGATTAATTTTTAAGTTTAAAATTAAAATTTTGAAATTAATTTTTAAGTTTAAAATTAAAATTTTGAAATTAATTTTTAAGTTTAAAATTAAAATTTTGAGATTAATTTTTAAGTTTAAAATTAAAAATTTTAAATTAATTTTGAAGTTTAAAATTAAAATTTTGAGATTAATTTTTAAGTTTAAAATTAAAAATTTGAGATTAATTTTAATTAAACAAATTTAAGCCTTATTCATCTCACCCGATCTATATTATCAATCAGGGAATCCTATGATTTTGTGAGATGAAATTAGATTTTTAATTATGGAGTTTTGGTTTAACTTGTGTTAGATTCAGATTTAGCTTTGGTCTCCACAAATAGGCAATCTTCGGATAAACTTCTAAGCTTGGTGAGTCACATGGACGTCATTAGTAGTAACCAACCTTTCGAGGTTTTCCGAATAGTCCTATCCACGGAGCTTAGTACTAAATCTTGGTCTAACTGGTTAGGATTCATTTAAGGGTAGCTTCGGTCAGTTCTACTTGGCCAAATGCACCAGATAGAAACCATATCTTTCTAGACATGCGATGCCCAAGCTTCCCTAACGTACTATCATCCAAAAACTTCACCAGTACCATGATTCAACTTAAACTATTGATTCAAGTTAAACTTGGTCTCTTTTTAACTAATCCTAATTACCCTGCCGGGTTAGTTAATTTTGAAGGTGCCTGCTATTCTGGAGCCTCCCCCTGAATTATTGACCTTTAATTTAAATTTTCGTTTTAGGTTTGTGTATATTTCTTTTATAGTTATAATTAACTTGGTGATAGTTTATATTTTGTTGAGTTTTAAATTTTGATTTTTTCGATTTAGGTTTGTATTTTGGTTTTTTATTTGGTTTAATCGAGTTTATATAATATACTTTTTCTTTAGGTATATAATATTGATTAAGTCCTACTTGCGTGGTCAGACACGCTTTTGGAACCTAAGCTTGATTAGTTGATTTGTATTGAGTTATTAATGACTTAAAAGTTTTATTTGAGTTCGACTTGTATCCGAGTCCGGTTTTATTATAACATGCTTTTTGATTGTTCAGGATTAAGTCAAGATTTTTTGATCTTGTTGTAAATTTTTCTAGCATTTCTTTTAAATTGTTAATATCATTTTTTAATGATAAATTCTCCTCCTCAAGTGTTAGATCTTGAGTTGGATTTGAATTTTTGATTTGTTCCTTGAGGTTTTGATTTTCCTCAAGAAGTGATTTGTTTTCATTTTCTATTTTAATTAATTTACTATTTAAACAGGAAATAATTCTAAAAAAAATTTTGTTTAAAATAAAATATACCTCATTTGGGCCTTCAGAAACGAGTACGGACTCGTGGCTTGTTTCGGGTTCAGACCCGTCTTCATCTTCCGACTCGTCTTCTGTTTCAGCTTCGCGGGCCATCAGTGCGAGGTGGCTCTGATGTTTCTGCTCTTCTTCCTCCGATTCGTCCGAGGAGTCATCCCACGTTGCTTTGAGGGCCTTCTTTTTGGTTGGCTTCGGTTTGTCGAACTTCAGTTTTGGGCATTCGTTCTTGTAGTGTCCCTTTTTATTGCAGCCGAAGCAAGTCACGTTCTTTTGTTCTGAGGGAGAACTGATCTTTTGAAGGTCCTTTTTGCTGAAGCTCCTTTTTCTCCTGGTGAACATTTTTCTTACCAAGTTCACCAGGTGTTCTTCGTCTTCGGAGTCTTGGTCGGAATCTTCTTCATATTCAGGCTTGCTCTTCTTTTCTTTGGAGGAACCTGCAAATAAAGCTATACCTTTCTCGGCTCCAGCATTAGTTTGTTCATGTAATTCTAATTCACAGAAAAGCTCGTCTAATTTTAACTTAGAAAGATTTTTAGAAATTTTATAGGCATCTACGATTGATGCCCACAAACTATTATGTGGAAAAGCATTTAATGCGTACCTTATTAAGTCTCTATTTTCCATCTAGTAGCCTATCGCATGAAGCCCGTTAAGGATGTCCTTGATCCTCGCGTGGAGCTGATTCACCGTTTCACCTTCCTGCATTTTTATATTAAGAATTTTATTTAAAAGCAGGTCTCATTTTGTTACCTTGGCATCGCTCGTTCCCTCGTGCAACTTGATCAATTTGTCCCACAGCTCTTTAGCATTTTTGTGTGGACCGACTCTGTTCAGTTCTTCTCTTGTTAATCCACACTGTAGAGTGTTGATCGCTTTATTTTCTGTTGACGCCTTTTTCTTCAAATATGCTGTCCAGTCTTCAGGATCCAGTATATTCCCGGAGCTGTCCGCTGGAATTTTATAGGGTCTCGTAACGCTCATCCACTGGTCGAAGTCTGTTTTGAGGTAAACCTCCATGCGCTTCTTCCAGTACGGAAAATCGTCCCCGTTGAAGAGTGGAGGTCGTACTGTGATGAATCCTTCTGTCTGAGACATTTTAGTCCTGCGCATAGAAGAAAGAAAAGAAAAACAAAAATCCCAAGACTTGGTCTTGGATTAGTAGTGCGGAAGAAGAAAAAATAATAGAAGTATCTAAATTGGTGTTGCACTAATTTAGATTTAATTACAACGAGAAAAAAAAATTAAAACAGGTAATAATACCAGTTTGAAATTAAACGTAAAACTGAAAACCGAAAAAAAAAAGATTATTTTTTCACCTCCTGTCTGATTGGTGGTTGCACCAAATCAGAGCGGTACCTGCTCTGATACCACTTGTTGGATCGTGAAACGTCGATAGGGGTTAAGCGCAGCGGAATAATAAAAAAACTTAGGCAAACTGAACAAGGTGCTTTTTACTTCGTTCGGAGCCTGTGACGACTTCTACTCGAAGGCCCATACTCCTTGAGTACTTTCGTTGGACAATTCACTAGCAATTCGAAATACTATTACAAATTAAGGTACAGAAATGCTAATGGAAATAAAGTGATACCGACAAGAAAGTTAACCAAAGAAGAAGGAGCACTTTGTCGGAGCTTTGTTAGTGTCGCAGGAGCGTAGAGCAGCAGAGCAAGCAGTCGAAGAGTTCTCAGTTGTTGTTGAAGCTCCACCCCTAGGGCTTCTTTTATATGCTGCTCCGGGCACCTGGATCCCTTCCGGGCGCCCTGGTGCGACGTGGCAGGTCTAATCAGCGAACTCCACGTGGCGATGACTCGGCCTGGATAAAATTCACCTCCGGGCGCCCGGACCTCCGGGCGCCCGGGCCTCCTATTTCCAGAAACTTCCTTTCCTGCAAAACAGAGTTAGTCCGAGGCAAATATATATTCTGCAAAATAGATTGTTAGCACAACTAAAGTAATATGATTTAACAAGAAAAGAGTATGACTTAGATTCCGTCTTTCTGAGACCGGAATCTAGTCACGATCTCGACTTAGATATCCGAAATGGATCTAAGTCGGATCGACGCCTAATGTTCCCTTCCTGGGAACGCGTCCTCGCAGTCACTCCCCTCCAGTGACTTACCTCACTTACCTGCCAGACGTCCGGTCAACCCGTCGACCCATCTGGACTTCGTGCCAGCTATCCGGTCAGCCCGTCGACCTAGCTGGGCTTCGTACCTAAGCGTCCAGTCAGCCCGTCGACCCGCTTGGACTTCGTGCCAGCTATCCGGTCAGCCCGTCGACCTAGCTAGAATCCGGTCAGCCCGTCGACCCGCTGGGATACAAGATTTCTCTCCTTCTTCTCCAATCTAGAATCCGGCCACCACTTGATCTCCAAGAAGATGTGAGGTTCGACCACAAGGATGGAGAGAAGAGAAAAGAGAAGGGCCAGCCACAAGAAGGAAGAAAAAGAGGGAGAAAATAATAGAGGTTGTTCACCTTCAAGGCTCCCAAAACCCCCCCTCTTTTATAATCCTTAGCTTTGACAAATAAGGAAATTTAATTATAATAAAATTTCCTTAACTTTCCTTGACATGAATTAATTAAGAAAAAATTAAATAAAATTTTCTAAACCTTCATGTCATGGCCGACCACATCATTAATAGCAAACAAGGCAATTTCAATCAACAATTAAAATTCCTTATTTATCTTCGGAAATTTTTAAAAAATAAAATTTTCCTTTAAAATCCCTTCATGGTTGATAAAAATAAATTTCTATAATTTTAATTTTTCAACATGTGAATAATTTATAAAGAAGAAAAATAAAATATCCTTTCAATCTACAAATAAGGAAAGAGATCTAATTTCTTTCTTTAATCTTTTGTAGATCCTTTTAAAAGAGATATTTTAATTTTTAATCTCTCCAATAAATTATATCTTTCACATAAGAAAAATTTAAAATTAAAATTCTTTTTAATTTAATGGGGGCTGGCCACCTAAGCTTGGGTTCAAGCTAGGGCCAGCCACCCATGAACCAAGGCTTGGCCAGCCCTAGCTTGATCCACAAGCTAGCTTGGCCGGCCCCTACATCATGGGTATGAAGGTGGGTATAGGTGGGTATAGTACTCTATAAATAAGAGGCTACGATAGGGACCGAGAGGAGGAATTGGTTTTGGTCTCCCGATAAAATTAAGCATCCCGTGTTCGCCCCGAACACACAACTTAATTTTATCAATAATAATTCATTCCACTAGAGAACTATTATTGAACTACCGCACCAATCCCAAATTATATTTTTGGGCTCCTTCTTATTATGAGTGTGTTAGTCTCCCTGTGTTTAAGATGTCGAATGTCCACTAATTAAGTGAGTTACTGACAACTCATTTAATTAATATCTTAGTCCAAGAATAGTACCACTCAACCTTATCGTCATGTCGGACTAAGTCTACCTGCAGGGTTTAACATGACAATCCTTATGAGCTCTTCTTGGGGACATTATCAACCTAGATCACTAGGACACAGTTTCCTTCTATAATCAACAACACACACTATATGTGATATCATTTCCCAACTTATCGGGCTTATTGATTTATCAAACTAAATCTCACCCATTGATAAATTACAGAAATAAATATAAAATATATGTGCTTGTTATTATATTAAGATTAAGAGCACACACTTCCATAATAACTGAGGTCTTTGTTCCTTTATAAAGTCAGTATAAAAGAAATGACCTCTAATGGTCCTACTCAATACACTCTAAGTGTACTAGTGTAATTATATAGTTAAGATAAACTAATTCTTAATTACACTACGACCTTCCAATGGTTTGTTCCTTTCCATTTTGGTCGTGAGCTACTGTTTATAATTTATAAGGTATTGATAACATCATCTTCTGTATGTGACACCACATACTATGTTATCTACAATATAAATTAATTGAACAACTACAAACAAATGTAGATAATTTGACCAAATGTGATTCTTTATTCAAGATAAATGTTTATGAAAGCTTAGGCTTTCAATATACACTCTAACACCATGGGTTTAGTCCACACTAACTGAAACGAGATCGAGCTAAAGACCTAAAACAAGCGCTTCTTGGGAGGCAACCCAAGGGTTTTTCATTTTAGTTCATCATTTCATTTATCGTTTTATTTCTCTAGTGAGTTCAAGTTGAGTACTTTTATCATTTCTTTATTTTTGGGTATTTATTTTCAGGATGTCCATAGCCTCCATTAGCTGGCCATGATCGTTTCATGGGCGTGGAGGTGTCAGAGGAACCAAAATGATGAAAGGCGAGTCACCGTGCACTTAAGGGAATCGGCCGTGTGACCCCACACGGCCGTGCGAAGCCGACAGAGGGACAAAGGCATTGGGCGTGCAACCTTGCACGGCTGTGTGGCCTATGCAGAGAGAAAGAAGACACGGGCCGTGCCAATTGGCACTACGGTGCCAGGAGGCCAGAGGAGAAAGAGACACAGGTCGTGCCAATTGGCACGGTCGTGCGGTCAATGTAGAGAAGAAGAAGGCACGAGCCATGCCAACCAGCACGCTCGTGTAACTTTGGCCGAGGGGAGAAGGGGGCCATGCCAATTGGCAAGGCCATGCAGAATCAAGAAGAGGAGGGCGTTCAACCCTACCTACCTGGCCGTGTTTATAAGACATGACCGTGCCCTTGTCCTGTGCGCCGCCCACCCCTCTAAAAATCCCTAATTTCCATCTCCTTTTCTTCCAAAAGTTTTCTCCTCCCTCGCTACACCTCATCAAACCCTAATCCTTACCTCTAGAGTTCATCTTTACTTAGATCTACATCTAGATCTAACACTTCATCAAGCCACAAATCTAGAAAGAGAGAAGCAACTCCCCTGTTTTCCTTCCTTCTCCTCCTCTCCCATCCTCAAGATCCATCTCCACAAGAAATTCCTCAAAGCCTTGCACATCATGTCACAAATCTTGAAGAGACTTCATCGAGGAAGCAGTGGATCTGACGAAGGAGATACGCCGGGAGGCGACAAAGGTAAAGGGAAGGCTTCTTCTTCAAAAGGCAAAGGAAAAAGGGTGGCACGCTACGAAGGTAATGAAAACGAGTTTAATATCATTTTTAGAAATCATGAACATAAAGCTAGATATGATATCCTTGTCACTAGAAAAATTATATGCACTAGATATATGGATCCCACTACTTTGGATATGCTAGGAATTAAGGATGACGTAGATTGGATGATTAGTTCTTTAGACTGGAATGATATTATGTATGCTCACTCACCGACTTACCCTCGCCTATTCCTTAAATTTTTGAGCTCAATTGATGTTAAATTTTCATCTGAGGATGACTACGTATGGGTTATAACTTTTAGGATGATGAATAAAGAAGTTCGGTGGACTTTTAGTGATTTTAATAATTATTTTGGTTTACCTACTGGTGGTGCCCGTAGATTTGATGATGAGATTAAATGGAATGAATTTTGGACGTTAATAACCGGATTAAAGGAACCTTACGAACCCTCTAGAGCTAAGGCATCCCGCATGCAAAACCTGACCTTTAGATACCTTCACCGAGTGATGAGTAAAACGATCTTTGGTCGATGAGAGAGTGATGGGGTAGTTAGAAAGGTAGAGTTTTATTATCTTTGGGCAATGTTGAACAAAGTAGATTTTGATTCTGGATTTCATTTATTACAACATTTGTTGAGGGCAGCTAAGACATCTTCGGGGATGATAGTGTTTGATGGATTGATCACCCAAATAGCATTCAATCTGGGTTGTGAGCTTGATGGATTAGAGGCCATTCATGGTAATGACAAGATCGACATCGATTCTTATCTTGCAATGAAGATGATTTGTCGGGATGAGAATGAGTTTGCCTTCCCTAGGAACATTGGTTTTCCATTACGCCTTCCTTGCCCTGAGCGCACTTCAGTTCACAACCCCGCGAACTGGGTGATTACTGACTTAATCCTTGAAACTGCTCCCTCCATTATAGAAGAAACTGAGTACCACAAGGAGCCCTCATCATCAGGATTCCCGCACCCTTCCGGATATCCGAAACCTCCTAGGCACTCTTTTGCCTATGGTACGGGACCTTCTAGATTTGATTTTTTTGACTTCCGTGCTTCCTTAGACTCCCTTCATGAGAAATAAAATACCCAACAATGATTGTTGGAGGGTCGTTTCAAGTTATCTGATGACCAGTTTAGGGAGGTACAGGGTCATTTTCAGTTTACTAGGGATTTCCATAGTCAAGTGTCAGGGGTCGTTCAGGACTATGAGATTGACCAGGAAAGAATGAAGAATTTTATGGATGATATGTATATTACTAGACAACAAGTAGATTCCCTTTATCAATATCATCAACACATTGGCTATCTTCCTAGTATGCCTAGATTTTCCTCTGGCATACATCGGGGATCCCCTTATCCCCCACCCCGCCACCATATTGATTTCATCGAGACGATGAAAAGTTTAAGTCTGAGTGGTGTTGTGTCTGCACAACCTGAGTCGAGTCGAGTTTTTTTTTCTTTTCTATTTTGCATATTTTATTAGTCTACTTTGTTTATTCGTATTTTATTAGTTTTATATTTCTATTTGCATCTCATTTGCACTTTCTTACTTATGAATATATATATATATATATATATATATATATATATATATATATATATATATATATATATAAAGTTTTGAGGTATATTTGAGAACATCAAACCTTTTACTTTTTCTGCTACTTGTCCGATAGCAAAATGACTAGCATCTTCTTAGTTCATGTGTTGTCAAAATAGTGTTAGTATGTTTGGTGTATCTCCTTTCTCTATCTTTAGTAGCATGAAATAAGTTAAGTATTGTACGGAGTTTGGTATAGTCTTGGCCTAACCTTAAGGATCTTATTTTCACTACACTTAAGTACTTAAGCTTGAATAATAGAAATATTTTTGAAATAGTTATGATTCATCCAAATTGTTTAGTACTTTTGTTCCCATGGTGATTTCTTATTTACATTTTGGTTACTAGATGACCTCAGATCATGGAAGCTCATTTGGAAAAAATCTAAATCCCAACATATGCATCTCGCATTTGTGATTAGTGCTACACCTCTTTAGCACAAAAAAAATGAATAAGGGATAAAAAATAGTTATCGTGAATGGAAACTAACAATTCATCCCTTTGAGACCGAGTTAGGTTATTAGAGAAATGAATGTTATGTTTCTCTTGATTCCGAATAGTATCCTTTGAGACCTTGTTTAATTTAAGGAAAACGAACCAAGTGTGTGGCAGGTAAGTGCATATCACTAGGAACATTAGGAACTCAATTGTATGACGACTTAACTAAGATAGAGAATTGAAACTTGAAGAGTTTGAGTTACTTATTGCACCGAGCACAAAGAACTTATGATTAGGTCATACTTAGGTTACTCCATAATCGTGCTCATCAATGAAACTAGTTGATAGAGTTAGGCGAATGCACTAGGGATTATAAAACACTGCAGGAACCCATGAACATAGTTTGCAGCGTTTTGCTTGAGGATAAGCAAAGGTTCAAGTATGGGGGTGTGATGTGCATAAATATTATGATCATTTATATATGTTTTAATGCACATTCACTTGCTTTATACATATGTATTCTTTGCATGATCATCTCTTTTATCATGTACTCATCATAAATACTCTTTTGTTCGGATATCTGCTCTTTGTTTGGTTTTGTGCTGACAGGGACAACTTTCGGAGCAAAAACAATGATTTTCGATGCATCGGAATGAGGCAGAGAACACGACCGTGCAACCTTGCACGACCGTGTGGCCAAACAGAAGAAGGGCAGTTTATGACCGTACAACTCTTGCACGACCGTGCGACCAAACAGAGAAGGATCAGAGCATGTCCGTGCAAACTTGCACGATCATGCCCCCACGACCAACAGCCAAGCAAGGAACGATCGTGCAATCCTGCACAGCCGTGCCCCAAGAGTTGAGCCTCAGATCCACACGGCCGTGCCAATTGGCACGACCATGCAGCACTGCCAGAGGCAGAAGAAGGCACGGCCGTGCCACATCCGCATGACCGTGCCACATCTGCACGGCCGTGCCGCGACGTCGTGCCCTAGCCTATAAATAGGGTTTTAACCCTTCTCCTCAAGGGGGAGAGCCGGGAAGCGAGCCGTCAAAGGATGAATCATCTTGGTGTCGTTCCATGCCGTCCAGGACCTCTGTCCAACGATCCTTCATCACCACATCAACTCCAGAAGCAAATGATTAGATCCGAGGATCATTTGTCATCGTTGGATAAACATACTTTCTCTTTCTCTCTTCTTGTTTGAAAATTGTATGCTTAATTACATTATGTCTTTGGGTTTTTCTCAAGCGTCTATGGAGTAGATTCCTTGTTCTAGGATTAGGGAATAGTTGTGGATTGGTTTTGATGTAAGACTCACATTTATGCCTTTATTCATTGGATGATTTCGCTTACTTTGTTTCAAATATTATGCATGCTTGTTGCGTATTAATTGATTGTATAGAAATTGCTAACCTCGTAGAGAGAGTATCTTAGATCGTATACCCGAGGGGCCTTAGTGATAGGGGTAACCCATTCACAGACATCTAGGGTATTTCCTCGAAAGGAGAGGTAACTTCTCCGCAAGGAAGTAAGAGACCAAACCAAGCTCCTAACCGTAACAAGATTTCATAGGCATCTTCTCTATTTAGTGCTTAAGGATAATTGCTTTAGCTTTCGGAGAATGCATGTTGATGGACAATGAGTAAAGGATAGAATGTGATACATCAATACCACCACAATGAAATCAAACTCCTAGAACTCTTCATAAACCAAGTTAATTACTTCTTCTTTGATAGTTCTCATTTCTGCTTCCCAATCTCTTTTCTTTAGATAACTTACAACCATCGGTAGTTTAGCTAATCTTAAGTTAACCATTGCTAGTGCTTATAACAAGTACTCGTGGGATAGATAATCTTTATTACTGACGACGAATCCGTGCACTTGTGGAGACGTAACAATACTTCTAACAGATAGGTCCTCCTGCCACAGTGAGCACGTATCTTGTAGTAGATCTTCTGTCATCCAAATCTCTTATATATTCTGTATCTACGTACCTAGTAATTGAAGGATCTTCTGGTTGTCCATTGAATATGATGCCATAATCAGTTGTATTTATCAAGTATCTAAAAATCCACTTCACTGTATCTTAATATGGTTGATCAGGATTTGAGAGAAACTTGCATACCATACTAATTTCTTGCTTCAAATCAGGTCTCATATAAACCATGACATACATCAGACAGCCAACTGCACTGACATAGGGAACCTTCGACATCTCTTGGATCTCATCATCGGTCTTTTGACATTGTGTACTAAATAACTTGAAGTGATGCGCCAGGAGTGTGCTCACCGATTTTGCATTCTTTACGTTGAACCTATCCTGCACCTTTTCCACATAGCTACGTTGAGGCAACCATAATCTCCCTACAGCTCCATCCCTGTGAATCTCCATCCCAAGAATCTTCTTGGTCTCTTCCAAATCTTTTATGTCAAATTCCTTACTCAGTAGTCTCTTTAATTTGTCGACCTCTTTCATCTTCTTTGCAATAATAAGCATGCCATCTACGTATAACAGTAAGAAAACTAATAATTTATCTTAAGACATTTCATATATATGCAGCAATCATATTCACATCTTCTATATCCGTTTTAAATTAGGTATGAATAAAAACATTAGTAATTTCTTAGGAGATTTTTTTTTAATTCATAAAGTGATTTCTTCAACTTGCAAACCAACCGCTCTTGTCTGAGCTGACTAAATCCCTTAGGTTGTGACATAAAAAAATCTGCTTCTCTAAATTTCCATGAAAAAAATATTGTCTTCACATCCATTTGCACTAGCTACAAATCTTGATGTGCCATCAAAGCCAACACCGCTCTAATTGACGTATGTCTTATTACTAAAGAGAAAATTTATTCATGGCCAATTCCCTTTCTTTATGAATACCCCTTTGCTACAAATCAAGTCTCGAACTTCACTTCTTCTCCCTCCGACATTGATTTTTTTCTTGAATATCCACTTGCACCCTATAACATTCTTTCCTTTGGGAAGTTCCACTAGATCTCACGTTTGGTTCTTATATAATGACTTTATCTTCTCTGCCATAGCACCCGTCCACTTATCCTTCTCAGAGCTGTGCACCACATAAGATATCAGGTCTTCAAATCCATATCTGGTGGGTGGCTTTACAACTAATCTCATTCTGCCCCCAGCTATAGTATGATGCTTTGTGTGCTCTAAGCTATAATCATTGAAGTCATCAGTCTCTAGCTCCACCTGCATAATATCTTTCTCTATGTTACTCTATGGTGTTTCCTTTCCATCTTTCTAAGTACGTTGTAGCAGAACTTTCTCGTTAAACACCATATCTCTGTTGATCACCATCTTGTTTTCTTTAGATCCTAAAGCTTGAAGCCTTTAACTCCTTTCTGATACCCTAGAAAAAATGCACTGCTTTAACTTCGTATTCATCTTTGATCTTTCCTCACTAAATATGTGCATATAGGTTGGACATCTAAAATCTCAAAGCTGAAAGTAATCTACTAGATTTCCTGCCAATACTTCCTCTGATACATTGCCTTATAGTAATGCCTTTAGTGATCTATTAATGAGATAATATATCATGTTAACCACTTCCGTCCAAAAATTCTTTGCTAGCCCTGCATTCAGCCTAAGATATCTTACCTTCTTAATGATTGTTTTGTTTTACCTTTCTGCCACCTTATTCTACTGAGGTGTCCTATGAATCAAGAAATGCCTCATTATCCCATGCTACTCACAAAATTTCTGAAACTTTGAATCTGTATACTCAATCTCATTATCTGACCTAAGAAATTTGATCTTCATTCCGGTCTGATTCTTCACTTCAGTTTTCTATAGTTTAAATGCTGCAAAAGTTTCTGACTTGTGACATATAAAGTATACCTAGACCTTTTGTGAGTAATCATCATTAAAACTATAAGGTCTCATGAACCAGGTTAAGATAAAATAATAGACATTAATTAATGAATTAACTAATAATTTTTTTTGAGAATTTTTAAAAATTTCTAGATTTATTATGAGTTTAAATGACATGTTTTGAGGGGATAGATCTATTAGACTTAAGAAAAGCCTGTTTGGATTAACTATTTAAGTAGGTGTTGATTGAGGAGTTAACTTAGGGTTTAATTATTTAACCTAAGTTGAATTAGTATAAAACCTAAATTTCTCTCGTCATTTCCTCTCCCTGATTTCTCGCACAACCCTCTCCCTCACCCGATCTCTTCTTCCACTTCCTACTCATTGTCGTCGCCCTTTCTTCCTCTCTTCCATGCCAGTGTGACTCCTCGCTGGGACAAGAGCATCATCAGTGACACCATCACCTATGGACAAGAGCTCTTGACAGGGGCTGGTGGAGTTAAAGGCTCGATCCATTCTGAAGCTGGGATTGCTCCTTCATGTTGGGACACTCTAGAGCTAGAAGGGGGGGGGGGTGAATAGCTCGCTCACTTCGCTTCGGTGATGATATTGCAATGGATAAACTTGAAGCGACAAACTCCCTAATGCTTACACAAGGATTTACTTAGTATCCACCTTAAGAAGAGGTAACTAATCCATAGATCCATACTGAGCACACTCTCCACTATCAAAACAACTCCTTCTCGGAACAATCTAGAGGTGGAGAAACCTCATACAACTCAAGAACAAAAAAATACAACTCAAAACAAGAAATCAAATATAAATACAAATCAAAACACGACTAACACTTTGAACCTTGAATCCCACTAGCTTTTCTTGCTTTGAGTGTCTCTTAATGATGGAAAATGCAATAGCACTTTGTCTCCCAAATCTTTCAAGAACTGGCAGAGAAGATGGAGTGAAGAGTTGGCTTTGTTTAAACTCATCGTCACCTTTATATTTGCGCTTTTAGGGCTTTTAATCGATTGGGTCAGCTCCCAATAGATTGCCACATCAGATCTTGTCGATCCCAGCCGTCCAAACCTTACAACCTGCTCAATAGTCATATCCCAATCGATTAACCAATCAATTTGAGAGGCTTTGATCGATCGACTAGTCGATTTAGAGCACCTCTTTGCTCTCGTAGATTTCTCCGGAATCGATTGACCAATCAATTTTGGTTGCCTCGCACCTTTGCAAGAAAATCTTCCCCAATCAATCAAATGATCAATTAGAGTGTCCCAATCATTTGGTTGATCGATTGGGAAGCCCTCTATGCATTTTTGAGATAACCTCCCAATTGATCGACCAATCGATTGAGCTTGGGCCAATCAATCAACTGATTGATTGTCTAGCCCTATTTTGTCAAACACAGGTTTAGGGTTCTACTTTCAACATCCGGTCAACTAAGACCTGTTGGAACTCCACATTACCTAGCATCTAGTTAATCTTGACCTGCTGGGACTTTGTACCAAGTGTCCGGTCAATCTTTTGACCCACTTGGACTTCTCTCTTTGTGCCAAGTGTCCGGTCAACCTTGCCCCACTTAGACTCACCATCTTGTGCCAAGTGTCCATTTCTCCATGACCCACTTGAACTTCCAAATACCAGGTGTCTAGTCAGGCTTGATCCACCTGGATTTCCACTACCTGACTTTACTTACCAGGACTTCCCTTCTGCCTAGCTCCACTCACTAAGGATTTTCACCTGCCTTCACTCACCAAGAATTTCCACCTGCCTAGCTTCACTTACTAGGGCTTTTCACTTGGATTCACTCACCAGGATTTTTCACCTACTTAGCTTCACTCACTAAGGCTTTTCACTTGACTTCACTCACTAGGATTTTCCAACTATTTGACTTCACTCACTAGAACTTTTTATCACTTAGTTTCACTCACTAGGATTTTTCTAAATTGTCTGGCTTCACTCACCAGGACTTTCTCATTGCTCGGCTTTATTGATCGGGACTTTCCACACCAAGTTTCAAGCCAAGACAGACCCACTTGGATTTTCATCTTCTGTCAACCTGCCCGTTGGACTTGTTCTCGCCTAACCTCCAGTTAGGACTTCCCAGTCAAATATCTAGTTAACTTTAACCTATTTGACTCTTCTTCACATCAAACTTGTTAAACTTTGACCCGAGGGGAATTACATCAATAATCTCCCCAAATGGATAATTGTACCTGTAATCTCCATACATGATCAAACATTAAAACTCAAATATCAAGACTCAAGCTTGAACCAATTCAAGTTTAGTCAACCTTAATCCTGGGAAAATTGCACTAACACTCCAAATCACAAGGCAAGTATAACCTACTGTTGGTATGGGTTCTATGAGAGAGTGTGAGGGGCAGGTTGGAGGGGTCAAAGTGCTTCTTTTTGTGGTGTTCGGGGAGAAGAGTTGTTCGTGGGTGACTCCGATGATGCCCTTGTTCTTTATAGGTTTTTTTGTAACTGAATTGAGAGATTATGATTGATATTCATTGTTACGCTGCTTCTTCAGGTTGGTTTCGATTCTCTAGAATAAATTTGAGAGTTTTGTAATATGATTTTGTTTCTTGCACTGCCCCTTCAAGATGGTATTGAATGTTGGACAAATTTGGAAGATTGGGATTCACCGATGTTGTTCTTACTTCTTCGAGTTGCTGAGGTCTTTTAGGCTAGATTCTGTAGGTTTTAATGTGTTTCCAAGGGGGTTCTTGCTTCTCCATGGTGTTTTCGAATTTCAGAATAGATTTGGTAAATTGGGCATAGATTCGAAGTTGTTCTTGATTCCTTAAGTGGTTGTGGTATTGTGGACAGATTTAGAAGGTTATAATGGGATCCCAATGTGGTTCTCGTTGTAAGGAACTAGATGCGCTAAACACGCAAACGCGCAGCGGAAAATACTAGTTCCTCCATAAGATCCATGCAAAGGGAAAAAGAAATTACTACATATACTAAGCTTTCTAACATGATAGTATTATACTTTTGTAGCGTGCTCACGGACTCCCGACAGCTCGGATCACAACACGATTTCACTTTCGCGCCTCTACGGTATCCACACAAACAAGGGTTCGTTTGTCTCACAAACTCACTAAGTGGAGATGCCTACCACCTAAGGTTGTGCTAGCAACCATAGAAAGAGGATTCGACCAAGAGGAGAAGAGAGGTAGGAGATGATGAAGAAGTTACGAAAAATGAGAAGAAAAATGGCTTAAGTATTTTCATCCAATGAAAATACTTAATGATCATTAATTCCATTAATGAGCTTTAATGCTCATTCACTCTCCATTAAGGACCACATTTGAAAACTCCTCATTTTCAAAACTCCACATTTTCAAATCAATTTCGAAAATTGAATTGAATGAAATGATTCATTGAATTCAAAATTCAATGAATGCCTCCATTAAGTCTCACTTGAGTCTAACTCAAGTCTAATCCACTTGAGTCTAACTCAAGTCTAATTCAATTGAGTCTTACTCAATTAATCCTCATACAATTCAAATTCAATGAATCACTATTTCATTAATTTGAATTGACTTCCTCTAGTTTAGTTTGAATTGGACTTAATCCAATAATTAGATTCAATTGAGTCTAACTCAATAATTCTAATTCGGATTAGACTTAATCCAATTATTCATCATATGAATATATCTCCAAATCTACTTGTTCTTTGTGTGTGACCCAATAGGTAACAACCCAAATTTCCCTACTTCAAGTTCTAAATGTCCTTAAAAATATTTGGAAATGCTTTTAAAATATTCTAGAGATTTTTAAGAATTTTTAGAGTATTTTTATGCAATTTTTGGAGGTCGTTTGGTATTTTTACTAAACAAAAGAAGTTTTGAGAAAAAATGTCCAAGCCGAGATTCGAACCGTGGACCTCAAGTTAAGTAGAGGTTCATTTAACCATTAGACCAGCCGCGGGTTTCTTAGTAAAACCCGAACCAAATAGTATTTAAGTTATAATTAAAACCAAAATACTTAGGTTTAAGAGGGTTAAGTTATTTCTTTTCCTCTCCTTGCCTAAAACCCTCTTCTCCTCTCACGCACGCACGGCGCGGCTCTCTCTCGGGCGGAAATGAAGATGACCTAGGGCACGTCTCCAGCGGCCGACGAGCACTGTTTTCCGTACGGTCTTCAACCGTGCGTGACCACCTCGACGAGAGGAGCTTGGAAACACAAAGTAGCCACCGAGATCTTCATCTCTCCGAAACCCTAGATCTCTCTCTCGGTTGTAAGTCCAAGCAAACCGTTGTAAGTAGCTTCTCACCTACGGTAGGAGTGGTTTTGGAATGCATTTTTCCTTGTTTTTTCGAGTTTTACCGTGAAGATTCTTGGCTTAGGGCTTGCTGCCGTGAGTTGTTAAGGAAGATGGAAGGGGTTTTTGATTGGATTAGATTTTGGACTTTGCTTATTCTTGTTTTTGAATTAATTTGTGAAGATTGATGGTTAGGGTTTGCTGCCGTGTACTTTAAAAAGAATTTTTTTTTGTAGATTTCCTTCTGTTAGACTTAACAAAAGCTTAATACAAAATTATTGATCTCTAACCTATAATGAACCATCTGTATTTGCCAAGTATATAGGCTTTAGAGTTCCACGACATAATCTGCACAGGTTCGAAGTTACAAGAGACTATGCAGGCAGGCAACCTAAGTATGTGCTATTGGTGCATGATAAACCTAAGTATGTGCTACTAGTGCATGATAATTAACATGAGTTCCATGAGATAACTACTGATTACTACTAAAATAATATGTGTCAGATCATGGAGACAAACTTATATAATTCTCTCTATATATATGGTCGGAAACTCAAATAACTATAGGTAAAGGCCACATCACCAGTTCAAAGTTCTTACAACACAGGAAGTTAACTTGAAACTAAAATGTAGTGCTCCAAGAAACTTTCAGCTACAAACTATAACTGCCATTTGACTATTAAGTAGTCAAATTCAGTTTTCCTTGATTTATATATGTTGTAGCATGCTTAATGAAGTTAGATTTGCTTTCCTTTGATTTATTCTGTTGATATATGCTTAAAGAATCCTGTTGCTCTATAAAAACTCTAGGATCTGCCTGTAGGTGGAAAAAAATAAGAGTTCTAATAAATTCTTTAGAGGCTTATAAGTAGTTATAAGAAAGAGAGACCAAGGTCTTAATAGGATTCCTAAGTTTAAGAATTGGGATCAGCAGCACACCAAGTGCTCAAAGAAATGCCAAGGCGTTTTATTATAAGAACATAAAAAGATAATAAGTATTTTATTTTAAAGAAAGGCTAGTACCCGACTTTCAAGGTTGTCGTTAAACAAATCCAGGTGACCAATTCCAAGGTCTTGGCCCTGGTAAGATCAAGGTCTTTACCCTCGTAGGATTGATGACTAGCTATCACAGTCCATATTAGGGAGCGCGCATTGGTACTAAGCCTGGGCCCCAAGAGAAGTTGATTATTATTTTAAAGTAATAAAATATAAGTTTTGAAACAAATGAAACAAGCTCCATTTATGCTTAGAGTCAGAAAGTTTAGCTTCTTTTAATTCGAAGCATGCAGTATTAGTTTTATTTATTTCCTGATTAGTTATTTATCATGATTAGCTTTATCTTCCAGCATGTAGTTTTATCCTTGTATAGCATGATTATCTATTAGAATTATATGAGTAGATTCCTTAGCTTTTCTTTGCTATTAGTTTGACATGAGCAGCTATGTTTATGCTTCATTTTCTTTTAGAGCATACAGTTCTAGTTTTTCTGTATACATGCATATCCGTGTTTTTGTGAGTTAGATAGCGCTTACTAAGCAAATTTTTCTTATAGATTGCATTTCCTCTTACTGCAGATAAAGGAAAGGAAAAGATTTAGCAAGGAAGGCGACAAGGTGGTGCGGATGGTGTGTGATGTCAGGACTGTGGGAGAGATCTGGGGAATTGAGTTTTACTTTATGCTTTATGTCAATTGAGATTGTTAAAGAGTTGTTTCTTATTTTTTTGATGTTGCTAATTGAGTATATTCCGCATTGTTAGTTTGGTTGTTTCCACTGCTGGAGCTTTATTCATTTACTATTGCTAGAATAGTTTTTTTTATAAGTTGTTGTATCTTATTACTGCGTAGTTGTGAAGTATATATACCAGCCGCATGTGGCTGATGATTTATTATTTGCATGTATTGATGAATTTGGTCGCCGGTACAGGGGAGACTCTGTCGAAATTTTTTGGTAGGGACTCCTCGTGGTTTCGATCATACCGGTTAAGTAGAGTTAGTAGTTAAGTAACGGTCATCCTTAGAGAGTAGTATAGTATAGTAAGAAGGGTGGTCATTACAGTTGGTATCAGAGCAGTCCCCATTCTCCAGCATCACACATCAGCACCAGCCTTGCCGTCTTCAAGTAAGAAAGTATTTAAGTTTACCTTTTATGCTTTCTTTATTATTTGCAGTATAGAGTATTTGCTTATATGCGCTTTAGTAAGATAGAAGTTTTGCTTCTCTATTATCTATATACCTAAGTTTGTTTAGAAAGGATAGAGAATATATCAAGTCTTTCTTTTTCTCTGCATAACTAGATGTCAAGAAGAGGACGTCCCCGTACCGCTCGTACTGAGGACCGAGCACAGGGGAACGAGGAGCCTAGAGCAACTGAACCAAATCTTTCTGAAGTTGTTGCTCAACTCCAGAGACAAGTAGCAGAGCAGCAACAAGTGATCGTCAATCTGATGGCAAATCATTGGCCAGTCCCTCCCATGCCTCCAATAATCAATGTAGAGACTCCAGTGGTGACTGAGGTTCCATCAGCCACCTTGGAAGTCCCGACAGCACCTAGAAGATAAGAAGCATACCTGATACAGTGGCTGAAACTGAAGCCAGAGAGTTTCTCAGGCACGACTGAGCCCTGGGATGCTCAGGCTTAGTTCAAGACACTGGAGAGCACCATGGAGCTTCTTGACTGGCCAGAAGTCGAGAAGGTCAAGTGTGCCTCTTTCTGCCTATCTGGAGATGCTCGTATGTGGTGGGAGAGAGTTAAAAGCAAGAGAGCAGTCAATCAGATGAGCTGGGCTAACTTTGAAGCAGAGTTTTATGAAGAATTCTTTCGTTAGCGGATCACCAATAAGCATTATGAGGAGTTCATAGAATTCAAACAAGGTGACCTATCAGTGGAAGAAGCAGTAAAGAAATTCAATAGGCTAGCTCGTCTTTGCCCAGAGCTAGTAAGCACAGAGAAGGAACGAGTCAGACTGATGCTCAGGATGCTGAGGCCAGTGATAGCACTTAATGTGAGTAGTGGAACTCACCAGCCCCAGACTGGCGAAGAGCTGGTCAGTAGAGCATTAGTTGCTGAGCACTATCTGGATAGCATCAGGGCACAACGAGTGCAGCATAAGCCAGTCAAGATCGAAGACAAGACAGCTGGGAGTCAGAAACCTCAGGCAAATAAGCAAAACTGGAAAGGTAAGGGTAGTAAAAGAAAGCAGTGGAAATCAGGAGGTAACCAGAAAGGAGGACCAGCAAATAAGCAGACCAAGTTCCCTCCCTGTCCTAAATGTGGGAGAACACATCTACGAGCCTGTCTTTTGGGTAAGACTGGATGTTATTCATGTGGGCAGGAAGGACACATGGCTAAAGAATGTCCTAACAAGTTCAAAGCACCTCAGCCACAGCCAATACAATATGGAGGCAAACCTCAGCTACATTATATGCCTGTAACTCTGGAAGGACCTCAGCTTAGTCAAGGAAGGTTGGAAGCCCCACCAGTTCCAGCCAGTGCCAGAGTATTCTCCCTCACCAAAGAAGAAGCTGCTAGTGCCTCGACGGTCGTAACAGGTCAAGTAGTTATTTTTAAGCATTTAGCTACTGCACTATTTGATACTGGAGTGACCCATCCTTTTGTATCAGTACCCTTTGCCAAAGAATTACAGGTACCTACAGAAAGCATGAACTCCAAGTTCCTGACGACCCTACCTTCTGGGGAAGTCATGGATCCAACCAGTGGCTTCGGGCTATATCAGTCAGAATTTCAGACCGTGAGCTATATGTAGATCTGGTAGTCCTCGCCATGCAGGATTTCGATATCATTTTGGGTATGGATTTCCTCAGCAAATACAGTGCTTCAGTGGACTGCCGCAGAAGGAAAGTGATCTTTAGTCCAGAAGGTGAACCAACCTTTTAATTCACAGGAGTGCCAAGGAGGAGGACCCAGAAACTCCTCTCTTCTCTAACAGCTCACCAGATGTTAGCTAAAGGGCGTGCTGGTTTTCTTGCGCACATTGCGAGTACAGAAGAATAAGAAGGACCCAAGCAGGAGGAAGTTCGGGTAGTTTGTGAGTATCCAGAGGTATTCCCAGAAGAGCTACCTGGACTACCTCCCAACAGAGAAGTGGAGTTTGAGATTGAACTGGTTCCTAGTACCGGTCCAATTTCAAAAGCTCCATACTGCATGTCTCCAGCAGAGTTGAAAGAGTTACAAGAGCAACTTCAGGAGCTACTTGACAAAGGCTTCATCCGCCCTAGTCATTCACCATGGGGAGCTCCTGTGTTGTTTGTCAAGAAGAAGGATGGATCTATGCGGATGTGCATAGATTATAGAGCTCTGAATCAAGTGACCATCAAGAACAAGTATCCACTGCCTAGAATCGACAACTTATTTGATCAATTGAGAGGGGCAACAGTGTTCTCCAAGATAGACCTGCGCTCTGGGTACCATCAGTTGAAAGTGAAGGAATCAATAGATTCTTAAGTGAGGAGCTTGGTAAATTTATTGTGTAGATATTGGTTTTCTTATTTCCTTTAAGTGTTACTCTACGAGTTTCAATGTTTTTAATTAGCATTTTGAGTTAGAAAAAAACACTAAGTATCTAGAGGCGTATAATTTGTTGGAACCCCAATGTTGGTTTTGGTGTGATCAACAAGTTAAGTTAGGTTTTGTTATTTTCTTACCTTGTGTCTAAGTGTGCAGGAGCTTAGGAGCACAGGTACTCGAGCGGAAGACGCAGCTAGCGAGAAGGACGGCACGCGGTGCGTCCGAGGGACGAGGCGCTGCGGAAGAGTACACCGGCGGACGAGAAGGAAGTGCGCGCAATGGTTCCGAGGTACGAAAGCCGGAGCGGAAGATTGCTCGGGGAGCAAGAGACGCAGCTAGCGCGAAGGTCGGCACGGGGTGCGATCGAGGGACGAAGTCTGCGGATGAGTACGCTGGTGGACGAGAAGGGACACGCGGCAATTCCGAGGGACGAGAAGCCGGAGGGAAGCACGCTCGAGAAGACCGGAAGATGGGTTCGGGTGAGCCCTATTCCGGATGTCAGAGATCACCCAATCAAGCGGATCCGGAGCAGAAGACCCGGACCGTGACGGGGACTTAACGGAGAAGTGGTCCCGGATAAAAAGTCAACCGCAGTTGACTTTTTGCTCCGGGGCGCCTGGAACCAATCCGGGCGCCCGGAGCTGTCCGGGGCGCCCGGAATGCTTCCAGGCGCCCGGAATGCTTCCGGGCGCCCGGACCCTGATTTTGACCAAGATCGCGATTTACGCGATCTGAACGTTGGGGGATAAAACTTTATCCCCCCCAGGGCGCCCGGAACCCTTCCAGGCGCCCCGACCAAGGCTATAAATATAGCCTTGGTCCAGAAGCTCTTCATCAGTTCAGAAATTGTAAACAACACTTGTGTGCTTCCACTGTTTAGATTAGCTTCTGTCTTTCTGTGCTTACACTGCTGTAAACGAGGCTTCTCCGCCTGAAGGAGCTCTTAGTGCGATCTTCATCCTTGGATTAACAACCTCCCCGGTTGTAACCAAGTCAAATTCGGTGCCTCGTTTTTATGCTTTATTTTCTGTTTAATCTATTTTTTTATGTGTTAGCTTAATCGTACGAGAAAGGGTTGTGTTTGATTTTTCAGGGCTATTCAACCCCCCCCTTCTACCCGGCCGCATCGTTCCTACATAATTGGATAATACTAAGCAAATTGAATTCAAATTTATCTACTAGAAATACTTTGTGAATAATAAAATTAAAACTTAACTCAATGTTACCTATTTCAATTATCTTAAGTTTTCATTATTACCAAATGCAACTGATTCTAAGTTCTTGAATTTTAGTTTGGCAGCCCCCTCAGACGGGTCTAGTGGTTAGCACATGAGGTATTGTTATCATGAGATCTCGGGTTCGAATCTAGGCAAAGCCAAGGTAAATACCTCTCTTATGTTCTAGTCACTATTCCAAAGGCTAGTAGTCGACCGTGATTTACCTCCTCCGTGTTGGCCCTGGGACGAGTAGGCGGGGTTGGTGTGAAGAAGTCGAAAGGCAAGTGCTTCACATGCAAGTAGTCTGGACATTGGAAGGTGGACTATCCTCGCAGAAAGGAGCACAATAAAGGTATATCTTATTCATTAGTTGTTGAAACAAGTTTAGCGGTGTTATCTACCGGTACCTAGTGTGTAGATACGGGAGCCACTGATCATGTCTGCAATTCATTACAAGGGTTCCGGGAAACCCGATGCCTACATGAAGGGGACGAGTAGGCGGGGTTGGTGTGAAGAAGTCGAAAGGCAAGTGCTTCACATGCAAGTAGTCTGGACATTGGAAGGTGGACTATCCTCGCAGAAAGGAGCACAATAAAGGTATATCTTATTCATTAGTTGTTGAAACAAGTTTAGCGGTGTTATCTACCGGTACCTAGTGTGTAGATACGGGAGCCACTGATCATGTCTGCAATTCATTACAAGGGTTCCGGGAAACCCGATGACTACATGAAGGGGAGATCACCTTCTACATGGGCAATGCTACGAGAGTGGCGGCTGTTGCAGTGGGAGATGTTTATCTATCTTTTGAAAGGAATAAATCTTTGATTTTGAAAAATTATCTTTACGTACCATGTTTTAGAAAGAACTTGATTTCAATTTCTAAACTATTTATGGATAGATATTCTGTTTCTTTTGATAACAAAGTGGTTGTCAAGAAAAATAGGATGGTTATCTGTTCTGGTGCATTGGTTGGCAATTTGTATACTCTTAATCCAATAACTCCCACGATGCAACAAATGAAAATTAATAACACATCTTCTAATTTTAATAAGAGAAAGCAACCTTCAGAAATGAAACAAACATATCTTTGGCATCTAAGGTTGGGTCATATTAACTTGAGTAGGATTCAAAGGTTAATAGCCGATGAACCTTTGGGTTCATTGGTAGTGGAAAACTTTCCGACCTGCGAGTCTTGCTTGGAAGGAAAAATGACCAAAAGGCCTTTTAAGGCAAAGGGGTATAGAGCCAAAGAAGTGTTGGAATTGGTTCATTCAGATTTGTGTGGGCCTATGACTATCCAGGCAAGAGGTGGTTTCGAATATTTTGTCTCTTTTATAGACGACTATTCGAGATATGGGTATATTTACTTGATGCGCCGCAAGTCTAAGTGATTTGATAAGTTCAAAGAGTACAAGGCTGATGTGGAGAAACATCATGGTAAAAGTATCAAGACAATACAGTCTGATCGTGGTGGAGAGTACCTCTTAGGAGAGTTTAGGAGTTACTTATCAGAGGCTGGGATTCAATCCCAATTGTCTGCACCTAGTACACCCCAACAGAATGTGTGGCGGAACGAAGGAATAGGGCTCTTATGGAAATGGTTAGATCAATGATGAGTTATTTAGAATTACCAAATTCGTTTTGGGGATATGCTTTGGAAATGGCGACGTACATTCTGAACTTGGTACCTTCTAAGTCAGTACCCTATACTCCCACAGAATTATGGAATGAGCGTAAGATGTAAGGTAATAGGTTGCTAAACATGCAAATGCGCAGCGAAAAAACATATTACCCCAGAAGATCCATGTGAAGGGAAACAAAACTTTATACTAAGTTAGATCTAAAACATGATGAAGTATACCTTTGGTGCATGCTCATGGACTCCCGACAACTCGGATCACAGCACGATCTCGCGTTCGTGCCTCTACGGTATCCACACAAACAAGTATTCATTTGTCTCACAAACTCACAAAAGGAGAAAGGTTGTGCTAACAACCTTGAAGGTGGATTTCGGCCAAGGAGAAGAGGAGCAAGAAGAATGAAGATTAAGTCCAAAAATGAAGAGCAAAAAACTTAAGTATTTTCATCCAATGAAACACTTAATGAGCATTAATGGACTTAATGAGCATTTACACTCCATTAAGGACCAAACTTGTAACTCTTCATCTTGAATGAGTGTAACTCCTCATTTCAATTTCGAAAATTGAATGGTATAAATAATCATTGAATTTCAAAATTCAATGATTATTTCCATTAATCTTCACTTGAGTCTAACTCAAGTCTACTCACTTGAGTCTAACTCAAGTCTAATTTACTCGAGTCTAACTCAAGTCTAATTCAATCAAGTTTTACTCAATTGATCTCATGCAATTCAAATTCAATGAATCACTATTTCATTAATTCGAATTGACTCCTTGAGTCTAGTTTGAATTGGACTTAATCCAACAATTAGATCCACTTGAGTCCAACTCAATAAGTCCAATTCGGATTAGACCTAATCCAATGATTCATCATATGAAACCATCTCCAAATCTACTTGTTCTTTGTGTGTGACCCAATAGGTTCTCATAACGTTGGCAATGTACCGAAATCAACATTTAGATACATAAGCAATGAGTGGCATCTAGCAAGGCATCATTGCTACCCAAGTGACGAGAAGGCCAAGATCCGACCTAACCTGTCCGTGGCTATTATCTTGTATGACTTTGTCTCTCTATCCTTGATATCTAGGTTGATCAATGAGGCATAGACCGTGTCATCCTCTTATCAACCTTTGTGTTTCTTGATCTCTAAGTAGACACACTCAATCAAATAAGCTCAATATCTCATATTGACTTATTTGTGCATGGTCATACTTTCTTGTGTCCTACTAATCAAGGGGCCCACAGATATTACTTCCGTCATATGGAAGGGATAGATCCCATCTACATCACTCACATCCCTCCGTATAAATCATTGCATACTCAGTGATCGACTTTATTGTCCACCTTCTTACAAATGACGTTTGCTGATACCAAAGTACACAACTCCTTATGTAGGAAACCGTAGTGACTTCAGGTCTAAGGACTATTCATACCAATAGTCACATGAGAATGTTTATGAAAGTCATATAACGATCCATGAAACATTCTCATGGCGGGTCATTCAGTATATATTCTCTAATATATACCCATGTGTCAACCTGATATCTCATATCCATGACTTGTGAGATCAAGTCATCCGTTGACCGACATGCTAGTCTCAACTCATTAATATTGTCCCTGTATATTAATGCTCGACTAGGAATAGTTAAGAGCAATGTTCTCTACAATATCTCACTATCAATTCAACCAATAGATATACTGTAGATAAGAACCTACTACCCAAGGACATTATTATATTTATTCAATCGGCACTGAACTGAAATAAATATAATAACAAACTTTGGATTTTTATTTATAATGAAATATGATACAATAATGTGTCCTTTACAATCATCTCATAATTGGTACTAGAGTTAATACTAACATAAGCCTAGTTTGAAACACATTCGGATTTGGAGTAGTCCAACACATGTGCTGAATGGAGACGCTGAAGGGAGACGCTGATAAGTTAGAATCACGTACAGAAGTTCGCTTGTTCATGGGATATCCTAGATGAACGAAAGGTGATTTTTTTTATAGTCCTAAAGATCAGAAGTCATTGTTAGCACCAATGCCCGATTTTTAGAAGAGGACTATGTAATGAATCACAAGCCCATGAGTAAAATTGTTCTTGAGGAAATAAGAGAGGACACTTCTACTTTAATACTAACAGTACAAGATGAGATACCACAAGTAATTGCAACACGTGTCACAAATGATGCACAATTACAGGTAGTGCCTCGTCGTAGTGGGAGGATTGTTATGTAATCTGATAGATTCATGTTTTTGGGAGAGTCTTCGGACTTGATCCCTTGTGAACATGAAACTAATCCCTGGACATATGATGAAGCACTCCAAGATAAAGATGCATCATCTTGGCAAAGTGCAATGAACTCTGAAATAGAATCTATGCATTCTAATTAGTGTCTTGTGTATACAAGAAAAGTGACGGAAACGTGGTGGTATTTCTTGTACTATACATGGATGACATTTTGCTCATTGGCAATAATGTCAAAGTGTTTCTAGACATATGTGATGCTATGTACGAGATTAGATATCTATTTTACCGTGGGCATGGTTAGAATATATCAAAGTAACCCAGGACCAAGACATTGGACTGCCATAAAGCATATATATTAAAGTAACTGAAAAGAACTAGAGATTATATGTTGGTTTACCAGGCAGATGATTTGCTCCCTGTGGGTTACACGGATTCAGACTTTAATCAGATGGGGACAGAAGTAAATCAACCTCGGGGTATGTGTTTACTTTGGGAGGTGGAGCCATAGCATGGAGGAGTATTAAGCAGAAATGCGTTTCAGACTCCACCATAGAAGCTAAGTATGTGGCAGCCTCTGAGGCAGCCAAAGAAGCTGTATGGCTCAGAAACTTCTTGATGGACTTAGATATGATTCCTGGTTTGCCCAAAGTTATCACAATTTATTGTGATAACAGTGGTGCAATATCAAACTTGAAGGAACCATGAGCCCATAAGGCAAGTAAACACATTGAGTGCAAGTACCACCTGATACGAGACATCGTGAAACGAGGATATGTTGTTGTCGCCAAGATTACATCAACAGATAACCTGGCAGATCCTTTCACTAAGGCCCTTCCGATGAGAGCTTTTGATATGCATGTTGAGGGGATGGGAATCAAATGTATGGCAGTATTTATGGAACATAGTCTTTTAATATAAGTGGGAGATTGTTGAGATGTATACTATAAGCCTAGCTTTTGTATGAACATCTATTTTGAAATATTTTGAAATAAGAATCACTTTGGTCAAATGTTTGCATTTTATATTTATATATGTCAATGAAGTTGTCCAGTTAATTTATATTATAGATAACATGGTGTGTGGTGTCACACAGAAGATCATGTTATCGGTTCTTTATAAATTATAAATAGTGGCTCACAACCAAGATAGATTGGGACAAACCATTGGAACAGTTGTAGTGTAATTTGGTATTAGCCTGTTTTGATTATAAAATTACACTAGTACACTATGTGTGTATTGAGCAGGACCATTTGAGGTTGTTCGATTTATACTGACTATATTAAAGAATAGAACCTCTGTTTTTATGGAAATACGTCCTCTTAATCCCTATATAATAACAAGCACGTATACTTAGTATTTATTTCTTTAACTTATCAATGGGTGAGATTTATTCGTTAAATCAATAGACCCGATGAGTTAGGAAATAATACTATTTAGATGGTCTGTTGTTGATTATAGAAGAATCTGTGTCCTAATTATTTAGGTTGATGATGTTCCTTGAGGAGCTCATTGTTGGTTGCTACGGAATACTGTTTTAGTTCCCCAGTACACAAATTTGTACAAGCTTAGAAATATCCTAGCTACCCATATGCTCTACTGAAGTTAAATTTGGATTGCAAATGATGCTTAATATTATTAATCCAAATTATCCTTCAGAAGTTAAACTTGGATTGGAAACGATACTTAACATTTTTACTCCAAGTTTAACCGATGTGTTCTTCATAAGTTAAACCATATTACAGAAGTTAATTAAATATCTATTTCAAAGATCGGCTTCCAAGTTAAACATGGTGAGGCATTAGACCTTCTTGGGTATGGGATCATCCACCACTTCCTAGACAAATCTTTCAAAGAAAATGGATATTTAACTACTTGCAGTAAATTATGTTTAACTACAGAGACCTCAATAGAAGTACAATATCGAAACATGAAATTAAAACACAAAATTTATAACAAAAATGATAGCCTAAAATTGATAGCCCCTTGTGTTTGGTTTTTCAAGATCTATACAAAGAAGATGAACTAGTTATGATGCGGAAACAAATAACTAGTTATATCTTTCTTAGTAGCTTATAGACCTCTTGATCTTCTGTTGTATTCCTCTCCTCCTCTTGGACATCGTGTGAGTGACGATCTACCAAGATGAAATCCACCCAAGCCTCTTCCTTTGCTTCCAAGTTTCGGCCACCAACTAACCTCCAAGGGATGCTAGACAAGAGAGCTTCCTTCTCTTCTTCTTCTCCTTCAAGCAACCGGCCACCAAGAGAAAACCAAGCTTGATGTCGTCAGCATCCAAGAAAGAAAACAAATGGAGAAGAGAGAAGGAAGAGGGTCGACCACCAAGGGAATAGAGGAGAGGAGTTTCAGCCACAATAGAGAGGATGCAAGGCTTAGGTTATTCTCTATGAGGCACCCTCTCCCTCTCTTTTATAATCCTTGGTGAATCCAAAAAAGGAAAGTTTTAAAACAAAAAAATTAAAACTTCCTTCTATTCCTTTACTAGCCACATCATGTCCAAAAAAGGAAAGATTTTAAACAAAAATTAAAATCTCTCTTTTAAAATCCCTTTTATGGTTAGCTATAAAAGGCATGTTTTATAAAATTAAAATCTTCTCTTTTAAATCCTTTTGTTAATGTCTATAAAAGAAAAGATTTAAAATAAAACTCCTTTTATATCTTGGTTACAAAAAGGAAAGTTTAAAATTAAAATCTTTCTTTTAAACATTATAGATAACTACAAATAAGGAAAGATTTCAAATCTCTCTTTTAATCCTTTGTACAAAGCTGTAAAAGGAAAGATTTTAAAATTTAAAACTCTCTTTTAAAACCATGTGGAAAGCATCATAAAAGGAAAGCTTTTAACAAAATAAAAACTCCCTTTTATTTCCTTTTCTCTTCTTATATGGTCGGCCCCTTGCTTGGGCACCAAGCAAGGCTTGGCCGGCCCTAGCTTGAGCTCCAAGCTTGGCTTGGCCGACCCCTTGCTTGGGCTCCAAGCAAGGATGTGGCCGACCCTTAAGCTTGGTTAAGAAGCTAGGCTTTGGGTAGATATAAGGCTTTATAAATAAGAGGCTACAACAGGGACCGAGAGGAGAAATTGGTTTTGGTCTCCCAATGAGCTTGAGCTTCCCGTGTTCGCCCTAAACACCCAACTCAAGTTCATCAATAATAACTCATACCACTAAAGAGTTATTATTGCACTACCGCACCAATCCCATATTACAATATGTGCTCCTTCTTATCATGAGTGTGTTAGTGTTCCTGTGTTTAAGATATTGAATGTCCACTAATTAAATGAGTTATTGACAACTCACTTAATTAATATTTGGCTCCAAGAGTATTACCACTCAACCTTATTGTCATGTCAAACTAAGTCTACCTGTAGGGTTTACATGACAATCCTTATGAGCTCCTCAAGGGGACATCATCAACTTAGATTACTAGGACACAATTTCATTCTATAATCAACAACACACCATATAAATAATATCATTTCCCAACTTATCGGGCCTATTGATTTAATGAACTGAATCTCACCCTTTGATAAATTAAAGAAATAAATAGTAAGTATTCATGCTTGTTATTATATCATGATTAAGAGTATGCACATCCATAATAATAGAGGTCCTGTTCTTTTTTATAGTTAGTATAAAAAGAACAACCTCAAATGGTCCTGCTCAATACACTCAGAGTGTACTAGTATAATTTTATAGTCAAGATAAACTAATATCAAATTATACTACAACTATTCTAATGGTTTGTCTCATTCCATCTTGGTTGTGAGCAACTATTTATAATTTATAAGGAACTGATAACATGATCTTCTGTGTGACACCACACACCATGTTATCTTCAATATAAATTAAATGAACAACTATATTTAGCATATAAATATAGACATTTGACCAATGTGATTCTTATTTCAAAATAAATATTTATACAAAAAGCTAGACTTTTAGTATACATTCTAACACTCACAAGGATTATCATGTAAACCCTGCAGCTTGACGTAGTCCAGCATGATAATAAAGTTGAGTGGTACTACTTTTGGAATCAGATATTAATTGATTGGGTTGTCAGTAACTCAATTAATTAATGAGCATACGATATCTTAAACACAGGGAGATTAACACACTCATGATAAGAAGGAACTCATATTGTAATATGGGATTGGTGCGGTAGCTCAATAATAACCCTTTAGTGGTATGAGTTATTATTGATGGACTTGAGTTGGGTGTTCAAGCCAAACACAGGAAGCCCAATCCCATCAGGAGGCCTAAACCAATTCCTCCTCTAGGTCCCTATTGTAGCCTCTATATAAAGCCTCTCATCCACCCATCCATAACTTGGTTTGGTTTAACTTGGCTTGGATTAACTTTGATTGGTTTAACTTGGTTTAGTTTAACTTGCCTTGGTTTAACTTAGTTATAGAAAGGGAGATTTTTTCTAAATAGAATTCTGGTATTTTTCTTTCTTTGTAACCGATGGCAAGCCTATAAAAAGGAGTAGGTGGTGGCTCCTAAAATCTAATTTTCTCTCTTCTCCTCCTTGTGGCCAGCGCCCCTCCCTTTCCTCCTCACTTAGGGCCGGCGCCCCTCCCCTTATCCCTTGCTAAGAGCCGACGAACCCTCTCCTTGCTAGGGCTAGTGGCCTCCTCCTTGCTAAGGCTGGCGTCCCCCTCTTCTACTCCTTGGTGGGAGGCAGCTTGAAGAAGAGGAGGAAGAAGAGAAGGTGCCCCATCCTAAGAGCTCCTTTTGTAGCCGGCGGTTTAGAGACTGAGAAGGAAGGAGGGTGGTTTTGTCTTGGTATATCATCGCCCACACGACATCCAAAAAAAGGAGAGGAATACGGTAGAAGATCTAGAGGTCTTTAGCTACAAAGGAAAGGTACAATTAGTTCTTTAATTCCACTGCGTAATTAGTTAGTTTTCTTTGTATCATTTTTGGAATACCAACACAAGAGGCCAATGATCTTGTACTTCGATCAATGTGTGCTTTGATCTGTCAAGAACTTGCTTGATTGAACAAACACATGTCTAATCGAACATGCGGGTTGCTAGGAAAAGTTCTGTACTTGTACAATTTTTATACAGGGAAATTTAAACAGGACGGAATTCAAGTGCCTTTCAATTTCTCCCTAATTTTTGTTAGGATTTTCGAGCCGCAAAAACCGCTTTTTGCGTTACAAAAATCTTGAAATCCCATGCCACCGGATCCGTGCGAAGATTAAAAGAACAAAAAATTTCATGTACATGTTTTTCTATCCTAGATCTACATTAGATCTACATGGTTAAGAGATTACCCTTGTAGCGAAGCCCTTCGCGAATCCCGCTCGTCCAAAAGTTGCCGAATCTCGAGTGTGTTCAAGTGGAAACACCTCTATACGTATCTACATGAACAATAGAGATGGAGAAAACACTTAGAGTGTGCTAGCACTCTAAGGGCGTGTTTGGTTCGGGGTTATCGCTGATACCCTTAGTTGGTTATCAACGATAACCTTGTTTGGTTTAAGTAATTGGTGATACCAAGTAATGCAACATTCCCGCCACATCAACAATTAGGGAATAGAACCAGGAATCAGAAAATCTTGAAAATCTTAGGTTTTCTACGATTCTAGGGTTATTAATATTTTTGCCAAAAATACCCTTCGAAGAGGAGGAGATAAGCAAGAGCAAATTATGAGGGATGTCAGCCTATTCTCTTCCCTCCGAGCTCCTCCATGAGATCTTCTTCCGCCTCACCCTCTCGGAGTTTCTCGTGTCCGCTCACGACTTCTTTTGATGACTTCCGTAGCCCTTATGAGGGAAGCTCTGATCACAAGCTCCAATCACCATAGAGGAAGGCTCCTCATCTACAAAAGAGGCTTACTATAGGTAGTCATCGTGAGCTCCAGAAGTCGCGTGACACCGAATTTTTTCTCCAGAAGTCGTCGTGAGCTCATCACGATCAACTTCGCCAGCCCCATAGGGTCGCGCAACAGATCTTGCCCAGCCCCATAGGGTCGCGCGACACCGTGTCGTCGCGATGCAGGCGGAGAAGGGGAAGGAGAGGTGGATGGAGGCGCTGGAGGAGCTGTGGAGGGTGAAGTGCAGGAAGACGGGGAAGGAGAAGTGGAGGGCGGCACTGGAAGGGGGGCGAGCGAAGGCGCACCGACGGCTTGGGGAGAAGCTGTCGGCGAAAAAAAAATTAGAGAGGAACCCTAGGGAAAATAAAATCTATTAAAATAATTAAAAATTTTAATCACATATCTAAATATATATAAATTTAAAATATATATAATAAGTTAATTACATATCTAATTATATTTTAAAAATATATAAATTTATTTTAAAATTTAAAATTTATAAATCAATTTTATTTATTTATTATATATATTATCAACTTATTCATTAATATAATAATAATAATTATTATTATTATTAATTTAATTTAATTTATTCTACAAAATTAATCATATAATTAAACAAGGGGTAATATAGTAAATGTCAAGTTAGATTATACCATTACCTAGTTGAACCAAACAAGATTAAGATTATATTTTATTCACTCATAACCCTGGTTATGTGATTACTTGGTAATCACATAACCAAGGTTATATACGATAACTTGAACCAAACGCACCCTAAAGGTGTTCGGCCAAGGAGGAGGAGAGAGAGAGAAGAAGAAGCAAGGAGGAATAATAATGATCGATAATGAAAATAAGAGAAAAAAATGGCTTAAGTATTTTCATCTAATAAAAATACTTAATGCTCATTAACACCATTAATGAGCCTCATTAATGAGCCTTAATGAGTATTTAATATTCTTCATTAAATGGCCATTTTGAAACTCATTCGAAATTTGAATCTAAAATTCAAATTGAATTCCATTTATCATTGAATTCAAAATTCAATGAATATCATCATTAAGCCTCACTTGAGTCTAACTCAAGTCTAGCCTCACTTGAGTCTAACTCAAGTCTAGCCTCACTTAAGTCTAACTCAAGTCTAATCTCACTTGAGTCTAACTCGAGTCTAACCTCACTTGAGTCTAACTCAAGTCTAACTCAATCGAGTCTTACTCAATTAATCTAATTTGGATTACTCTTAATCCAATTTGGTTCATCACATGAACCTAATCTCCATCTAATTACCCTTTGTGTGTGATCCTATAGGTTCTTGTAAAGTTGGCAATGCTCCTAAACTCATTTAGAAGCATAAGTAATGAGCGGTATCTAGCAACACATCATTACTACCCAAGTTACAAGAATATTGAGATCCAACATCACCTTGTGACTACTAATTGTGACTCTTCACAATATATGACAAGTGTCCTTCTATCCTTGACACCTAGATTGATAAATGCAAAGCATAGACCATGTCATCCTCTAATCAATCTAAATCTTGAACTCCATGTAGACTCACTCCAATCAAATGAGCTCAATATCTCATATTGACTCATTTGGGCATGACCATTGTAACACCCACGAAAACTAGTAGTTATACATATGTGAGTATCCTTTGTTTTTGTAGAATAAAAAGGGAGATAGAACCAAAAAGATATAAAAAGAAAAGAGGTGAAGTCAAGGATTGAACCTTGAACCTTTTTATTAAATGACAACCTTTAGGAGTTATGGAATGACCACTAGGCCATTATGGATTATTGTTGAAAAGGGGATGGAAATTTTAGATAAAGTAAGAATATGGTTAAGAGAAGGAAACAAGAAAATATCAAGTAGCTTTCTTCCTCCTTCTCTTGATTAAGAACAAGCAAAAAGACAATTGTCTTTCTCTTCTTCTCCCTTCCATTTTCGTGGGAATGAAGAGGAGATAGGATTTGAAGAAATTAAGGGGATGAATGGGGACATATTCTCATTAGGGAATGATATGAATGAGTTAAGGAGAAAGGGAAGGCAAAGTTCATCTTTGTTTCTTCCTCCCACTTAGCATAAAGAAGAAAGAAAGAAAGGGATTTCATTTTCTTCTTTCTTTTCCCTTCCTCACCATTGCTGAAACCTAGAGCTCTCCCTCTCCTAATTTCGAAATCCACCTAAGGTCTTTCTTCCTAAGAATACTAATCCACAAGAAGGAACCTTCAAGATCTACCCCTTCCAAGCAAGAGAAGAAAAAGGGAGTGCTAGAAGGAGGAGCTCTCTTCCTCCTCCTCACAAGGGTACCATTTTCATTAGGAACCACAAGCGAAAGGATGTGAGTATTCCCTCACCTGTGGTACAAGTAGCTCATGATTTTTCCATAGATTCAAATGGCTTAAAAACCTAGTAAGTTTTCTTACAACTTTCAGCCATGACAAGTTTAAAAGCCTAGGAAAGCTTAAACTCAAATCTAACATATTTATGATTTTTCTTATCACATGATATAAATATTTCCTTGGTGTTTCATGTTTGTATGTTACTTGGAGATTAGATGAACCCCACCTTAGGGTTTTGGCCATGCCAAGTTTAAAAGCCTAGGAAAGCTTAAACTCAAATCTAACATGTTTATGATTTTTCTTATGACATGATATGAATATTTCCTTGGTGTTTCATGTTTGTATGTTACTTGGAGTTAGATGAACCCCACCTTAGGGTTTCAGCCATGCCAAGTTTAAAAGCCTAGGAAAGCTTAAACTCAAATCTAACATGTTTATGATTTTTCTTATGACATGATATGAATATTTCCTTGGTGTTTCATGCTTGTATGTTACATGGAATTAGATGAACCCCACCTTAGGGTTTCGGCCATGACAAGTTTAAAAAGCCTAGAAAAATTTAAACACAAATCCAACTTACTCATGATCTTCCTCATGATATGGTAGGAAGATAACTTGATGTACTTATGAATTTTATGTTGGTTAGAACTAGGTATTCATGCTTAGAACTTTCGGCCAAGTTAGGATTAAAAGGGCTAGGCAAGCTTAAATTCAACCCTAACATGTTCATGTTTTTCCCTATGATATGATATGAAGATAACATGATACTCTTATGCTTGTCTTTGGTTTAGAACTTAATTTCACACTTCATGACTTTCGGCCACATCTTGGTTTGTAGACCTAGGAAGCTTAGAACCTAAACCAAAAATGCTCATGATGTTCCTTATGATAAATAATATGGAATTGGTTTAAGGTTCACATGTTTATATGCTATTTGTAACCTAGGTTTAGGCCTTGTATTTTTCGGCCACAATATGTTTGTAGACCTAGGAAGCTTAGAACCTAAACCAAAAATGCTCATGATGTTCCTTATGATAAATAATATGGAATTGGTTTAAGGTTCACATGTTTATATGCTATTTGTAACCTAGGTTTAGGCCTTGTATGTTTCGGCCACAACATGTTTGTAGACCTAGGAAGCTTAGAACCTAAACTAAAAATTCTCATGATGTTCCTTATGATAAATGATATGAAATTGGTTTAGGGTTCATATGCTTGTATGTTGCTTTCAACCTAGGTGATTCCTTACATGTTTCGGCCACCTATGATAGGTTGATGATTGAGACCCAATTATGACTCATTATGTGCTTCACATGCCATGATATGAATTAGGAGATATTAACTTATGTTCCATGCATGATTATGTTCCCATGATATGATATATGTTCATCTATGTATGCTTATGAATCATGCATTTAAAATGTCTCCTATGATGTGCTATATGCTCAAGCACGTATGTTTATGATATGCTAAGTGAAAGGCCTAAGAGTTGCTTCCCTACTTGTTGGGACTAAGAACACTCTTTATGATATGCTAAGTGAAAGGCCTAAGAGTTGCTTCCCTATCAAGTGGGACTAAGAGCACTCTTCATGCTAAGTTAAGTTATGAATGACATGAACATGATGAATGATGAATGACATGAACATTATATGCTATGAATGACATGAATATGATATACTATGATTATATGACATGTTATTTTACTTTGTATGGCTTGTACCAAGGGTGGGCTCCATAAGCACCCCTAGATCGACGGACTATGAACGGGTCTAGTAAAGGGATGGGCTCCTTAGTATGCCCCTAGGTCGACGGAATATGAACGGACCTAGATCCCTAGTAGGTTCCGGGCTAGCTACCCTGTCCTAGGGATTGCATGCATTTATGTATGTATGTGGTACAAGCCAGACCCTCATGATGATATTATGTTCAAGTATTATATGATATGTTTTGTTTTTAAAAGCATCTTGCACATGATATTACCCATGTTTTAAAGGACATTTTTCATTGCATACATGATTATGTTATGATGTGATATGATATGATGTTCTTTATGCTATGATGTGATGTTCTTTATGCTATGATATGATATGTCATGATGTTTACTTTATGTTATGATATGATATGATATGATGTCTTCAATTGTGTTATGACATGATATGACATGATGTTCCTTTTATGATATGGCATGACATGATGTTCTTTTCTGCTATGATATGGTATGATATAATGTTCTCTCTTATGCTATGTTAAAATGTGATATGATACTCTAGCATGACATGTTGGTTAGATGCTCATGTGTCCATGCTATATGTTATATGATTTTGCTATGACATGTTTTATTTGTGAGTAGGAAAGAATCTCACTAAGCCTTGTGTGCTTATAGTTATTTTCCTTGTACCACAGATAAAGGTAAAGGATGGAGAAACTAAAGGAGCAGCAGGAGGGGTAGGAGATGTGTGTGGTGGTGGCTTGGCTAAGAAAGAAAGACCTGCTTACGTTGATTTAGGATTGATATGAACTTTGCTTAATTCATGTTGATGTCTTGCATGATCACTTTACTTATGCTTATGTTAGAAATGGATATTATGACTCTCTAAGTTCATAACTATGCTAAGCATGCTCGTATGATTAGTTGTGTTTTAATTGAAAAGAAAATAATTACTTCCGCTGTTTCCTTTTATGAAATTCATGTACGTATGTATGTAGAAAGTAACCCCGCCTCTACTAGCAGGAGGGGCGGGCGTTACAGCCATGCACTTAGTGGTCTCACTCTATCAAGAATAACGATGTCACTCCCGTTATATAGGAGAGATATATCCCATCTACATCACTCACATCCCTCCGCATAATTTGTTACATACCCAGTAATCGCCTTTATAGTCCACCCAGTTACGGGTGACATTTGACGAAGCCAAAGTATGTAAATCCTTATGTAGGGAACCATGGTGATTTCAGGTCCAAGGACTAATAGTCATACGAATAGCCACATGAGAAAGTATATGACACTCATATAACGATCCATGATACTTTCTCATAGCGGGTCATTCAGTATACATTCGCCAATGCATACCCATGTGCCAACTTGATATCTCCATATCCAAGACTTGTGAGATCAAGTCATCGAGTTAACCTACATACTAGTCTCGTAGCATTAACATTGTCCCTGAATGTTAATACTTGACTAGGAATGATTAAGAGTAGTGTTCTCTATACCATCTCACTATTGATTCAACCAATCGATTGATATATATAAGAACCTTCTACTCAAGGAGGCTATTATACTTAGTTATTTGGCTCCAATACAAGTAAGTATAATAACCAAAAACAAATGCCTTTATATACATAAGAATATGATACAATGAGTCCATACAGCAATCATCATATGATTGGCTCTAGGGCTCTAACTAACAATCTCCCACTCGCACTAGTGTCAATCAGTGTAGGCTCTAAGGCCCAATGACCTAGTGTGACCATCATGCTTTCTCTGTGCCAAAGCCTTGGTTAAGGGATCTACGACGTTAGCTTCTGTGGGTATTCTGCAAATCTTCACATCTCCTCTATCGATGATCTCTCGAATGAGATGGAAGCGCCGTAGTATGTGTTTGGTCTGCTGGTGTGAGCGAGGTTCCTTAGCTTGCGCAATTGCTCCATTGTTGTCACAATAGAGCTCAATAGGATCTACTATGCTTGGAACCACCCCAAGCTCAGTAATGAACTTGCGGATCCAAAATGACTCCTTTGCTGCTTCTGATGCAGCAATATACTCGGCCTTTGTTGTAGAATCAGTGACCGTGTCCTGCTTCGAACTCTTCTAGCTCACATCACCACCATTTATGCAAAACACGAACTCAGACTACGATCGATAATCATCCTGGTCAGTTTGGAAGCTAGCATCACTGTAACCCTTTACAGCTAGCTCGTCATCACCTCCATATATCAAGAAATATTCTTTGGTCCTTCTCAAGTACTTAAGAATATTCTTGACCGCTATCCAGTGACTTTCACCTGAATCTAACTGGTATCTGTTCGTCATGCTCAAAGCATACGAGACATCAGGACGAGTACATAGCATGACGTATATGATAGATCCTATGGCTGAAGCATAAGGGATCTGATCCTGCTGTCTCTCTCCTCTCTAGAAGAGGGACTTTGAGTCTTCGAAAGACTCACACCATGTGACATCGGCAGAAATCCCTTCTTGGAGTTCTGCATGGCAAACCGTAGTAGTACCTAGTCAATATATGTACTCTGACTTAGGCCAAGCACTCTCTTAGATCTATCTCTATAGATCTGTATGCCTAGAATACGAGCTGCTTCACTTAAGTCCTTCATTGAGAAACAATTCCCTAGCCAAGTCTTTACAGACTGCAGCAAAGGGATGTCATTCCCAATGAGTAGTATGTCATCCACATACAATACAAGGAAGACAACTGTACTCCCTACAACCTTCTTGTAGACACAAGGTTCATCTTCATTCTTGATGAAACCAAACTGTTTGATCGCATCATCAAATCGAAGATTCCAACTCCGAGAAGCTTGCTTTAGTCCATAAATGGATTTATGCAGCTTGCATACTCTGCCAGTATGTTGTGGATCTACAAAACCCTCAGGTTGTGTCATGTACACATCCTTGAGCATGTTTCCATTCAGAAATACGGTTTTGACATCCATCTGCCAGATCTCATAATCATGGTATGCTGCAATAGCAAGCATGATCCGAATGGACTTAAACATCACGACTGGAGAAAAAGTTTCATCATAGTCAATACCATGAATTTGCTTGAAACCTTTTGCTATCAGACGACCCTTATATATAAGTCTATCAATGTTAGTCTTTCTCTTAAAGACCCACTTACACCCAATGGGTTTTACCCTTTCAGGTGGATCAACCATAGTCTATACTTGGTTGGTGTACATGGATTCCATTTTGGATCTCATGGCCTCTAGCCATTTCTCAGAATCTGGTCTCATCACAGTTTTCTGATAGAAGGTAGGCTCATCCTCAATGAGAACAATGTCATCATGGTCAGACAAGAGAAATGAATATCTCTCTGGCTGACAACGTACCCTATCAGACCTGCAAAGAGGTAGGTCTACTTGAACTGGTTGTTGTTCCTCAACTCCTTGTGGAACAACATCATCCACAACACTTTGTGGTTCTAGTTCAACTTCCATCGAGGCTTCAATGCTATGGTTCACATCTTGAACTTCTTCAAGATCGAACGTACTCCCACTAATTTTTCTAGAAACAAAGTCCCTATCTAGAAATACCCCAGTCTTTGCTACAACTACCTTGTGTTGACTGGGAATGTAGAAGTAATATCCCTTAGTTTCCTTGGGATATCCAATAAAATAGCACTTATCAGATTTGGGTCCCAGTTTGTCCGAGACTTGACATCGAACGTAAGCCTCACAAGCCCAAATCCTCATAAAAGACACCTGGGCATCGCTCCCAGTCCATATCCTATATGGTGTCTTTATCACAGCCTTGGATGGAACTCGATTGAGTATGAAGGCTGTAGTGTCTAAAGCATAGCCCCAAAGAGATACAGGAAGATCTGTGTGACTCATCATAGACCGTACCATATCTAATAGGGTACGATTCCTCCTTTCAGATACAACATTCCATTGTGGTGTTCCAGGAGGAGTGAGCTGGGATAGAATCCCACACTCAGCTAGATAGTCACGAAACTCATGGCTAAGATATTCTCCATCTCGATCTGATTGAAGTATCTTAATACTCTTGCCAAGCTGAGTTTGTACTTCATTCTTGAATGCTTTGAACTTTTCAAAGGATTCTGACTTATGTGTCGTCAGATACACATAACCATATCTACTAAAGTTATCAGTAAATGTAATGAAGTACCTATAACCACCCCTGGCAGCGACATTGAAAGGGCCACATACATCACTATGTATAAGTTCTAACAAGTCAGTCGCTCTCTCGCTGTGTCCACTAAAGGGAGTCTTGGTCATCTTGCCTAGTAGGCATGACTCGCATGTCTCATATGATTCAAAATCAAATGAGTCCAGCAAACCATATTTATGGAGCTGGGATAAGCGTTTGTCATTTATATGACCTAAGCGACAGTGTCAGAGATAGGTTTGGTTCATTTCATTTGATTTGAACCTTTTGCTATTTATGTTATAGATGGGGTTCTCTAAGTCTAGAATATAGATTCCGTTCATTAGAGGTGCACTACAATAGAACATATCATTTAAATAAACTGAACAACATTTGTTCTTTATTATAAATGAAAAACCTTTTTTGTCCAAACAAGAAACTGAAAATATGTTCTTAGTAAGAGCAGGCACATAACAATATTCATCTAGTTCTAGTACAAGCCCAGAGGGTATAGATAGATAGTAAGTCCCTACAGCAACTGCAGCAACCCGTGCTCCATTGCCTACTCGTAGGTCTATCTCGCCCTTCGTCAATGTCCTGCTATTTCTCAGCGCCTGTATATTAGTACAAATGTGAGAAGCACATCCGGTATCTAATACCCACGATGAAGAAATAGAGAGATTGACTTCTATAACATGTATACCTGAAGTAGAAAACTTATTTCTCTTCTTCTTAAGATCTTCCAGGTATCCTTTGCAGTTCCTTTTCCAATGCCCTGCTTGTCCTTGATATAGTTGATGAAGATGTTCAACCATATCATAAGCACCCATCAACTCGTGTTACTTCTAAAGCTCAGAGTTCATGGTCGCGAGCATAAGACAGGACACATCTAATGCGTCATCTTGATGCTTCTGGTAAGCATCATGATCAGCTCGGGTGGTAGTGGCAGGAGGTGCCGCGAGAATGGGCTGCTCCAGGACGTACAATTTTTGTTCCTGTGTGAGAACAATTCTTAGGTTCCTGTACCAGTCTAGGAAGTTAGCTCCATTGAGCTTGTCCTTATCAATGACAGAATGCAGGGAGAAGGTGTTCGTGTTTGACGACATGGTAATCTACAACAGAAAATGTAGAAAATAAATAATCATATTCCACTAATCATTTAATTAGGTCTTTAACTAAATGATGCTCCCACTGAATTATAGAACTTTTGTAGAATCGAGTCATGGACGTGGTCAAACCACACTTACTAGATTCTAGCTATAATTCGTGCGGGACCAGATCCACATCATACTACGCCTTGAGTTAGCTTTGGCTAAATCACCCAAGACTTTAGTATGATTGGTAGGTAACTAATTATCAATTACATATCTATGCAACTCTTGTTTATAAGATCAAGATCCGCATGTATATTAAAACTTGAGTTAGCTTTGGCTAAATCACCCAAGAGTTAATATAAATGTGATTTTGACCTATCTACCAACCATTGGAAAATGCCTATAGTTAAACCTGATCCAATTGAGTTTAACTAGTTTTACTCAATCTAATTGAGTTTGTACTCACCCATGCGTTGATAGGCGGGACCAAGATTGTCCCTCCGCACCCTACCAAGATAATATGCGTTGCTCTGCTTTGGCAGATTCAACAACAACATGTGATCGAGGTAGTGATGGGTATCACGGCATGGTAGGCATTTTGAGTTGACACGATTAAAATCTAATCTAATCGTTGATGTGTATCATATATGCAATTTAGATCTAATCTAATCGTGGTGCATAATATACGCGATTTAGATCTAATCTAATCGTGGTAGCACTATTTAATTACTCTACTCTAGCATGCATCACATATACACACACAAGCAATTAATTAAATTGTGATTAGTCATGACCCTACTATGATCTTCTCAAGCCAATGAGAAGATCGTATGGTCAACCTAAGGTCAACAGCTTCTCCAAGCTCCTCCCTTTGACTGTCACGTGTTGCTCGCACCCTCCTTGTAACTCCGTCTTGAGTGGACCTTCCACCACTCTAATTTTGTACATTACAAATTTGAAACTTGAGTTACATTCGAGTCTAAACTATTTACAATAGGAATATAAAATAAAGAAAGGCACGACGCGCAGGTCGCGATCATATACAACACGCACAAACACACAAAATGGCACGCAGGCCATATTATGAATTACAACACATGTATCCAATCCAATTGGGGTTTTTGGGCCATGACCATCACAATATTATACATAATTCTAAATTATGTATTTTTTCCATAATTTCTATAATTTTACTACTGATTTTTGTGATTTTATGAGTCGCAACTTCCCGACGGTCCCATTTAACGATTTTTGGGTGCGATCGCGGGACAATGCCCCTTGCGGGGTTAGGGGCAGCGCCCCTTCTCACGAAATGAATCTCACGAGTGTCCCACAACGATCTAATAGCTCCTTAGCCCGCTATCCCAAATCATTTTGGGCGAGACCTTGCCGTTTTGGAAGGTGTTTCTCGGTAGTCGAAGCCTACAAGTGTCCAAACACTTGTTGCTTCGCCTCTACGAGAAAAATACCCATAAAATACATAAAAATCATAAATTTATAGAAAGTTACAGATCTGTAATTTTTCATAAAAATTAAAATAAAACATGTACACGCTTCGCACGTGGCTCTTATAGGATTTTCGAGCCGCAAAAATCGCTTTTTGCGTTGCGGAAACCTCGAAATCCCATGCCACCGGATCCGTGCGAAGATTAAAAGAACAAAAAATTTCATGTACATTTTTTTCTATCCTAGATATACATTAGATCTACATGGTTAAGAGATTACCCTTGTAGCGAAGCCCTTCGCGAATCCCGCTCGTCCAAAAGTTGTCGGATCTCGAGTGTGTTCAAGTGGACACCCTCTATACGTATCCTCATGAACAATAGAGATGGAAAAAACACTTAGAGTGTACTAGCACTCTAAAGGTGTTCGGCCAAGGAGGAGGAGAGGGAGAGAAGAAGAGGGAGGAATAATAATGTTCGATAATGAAATAAGAGTAAAAAATGGCTTAAGTATTTTCATCTAATGAAAATACTTAATGCTCATTAACACCATTAATGAGCCTCATTAATGAACCTTAATGAGTATTTAATATTCTTCATTAAATGGCCATTTTGAAACTCATTTAAAATTTGAATCTAAAATTCAAATTGAATTCCATTTATCATTGAATTCAAAATTCAATGAATATCATCATTAAGCCTCACTTGAGTCTAACTCAAGTCTAGCCTCACTTGAGTCTAACTCAAGTCTAACCTCACTTGAGTCTAACTCAAGTCTAACCTCACTTGAGTCTAACGCAATCGAGTCTTACTCAATTAATCTAATTTGGATTACTCTTAATCCAATTTGGTTCATCACATGAACCTAATCCTCTAGGTACATCAAATGAACCTAATCTCCATCTAATTGCCCTTTGTGTGTGACCCTATAGGTTCTTGTAACGTTGGAAATGCTCCTAAACCCATTTAGAAGCATAAGTAATGAGTGGTATCTAACAACACATCATTACTACCCAAGTTACAAGAATGTTGAGATCCAACATCACCTTGTGACTACTAATTGTGACTCTTCGCAATATATGACAAGTGTCCTTCTATCCTTGACACCTAGATTGATCAATGCGAGGTATAGACCATGTCATCCTCTAATCAATCTAAATCTTGAACTCCAAGTAGACTCACTCTAATCAAATGAGCTCAATATCTCATATTGACTCATTTGGGCATGGCCATGCACTTAGTGGTCTCACTCTATCAAGAATAACGATGTCACTCCTATTATATAGATGGGATAGATCCCATCTACATCACTCACATCCCTCCGCATAATTTGTTACATACCCAGTAATCGCCTTTATAGTCCACACAGTTACGGGTGACGTTTGACGAAGCCAAAGTATGTAACTCCTTATGTAGGAAACCATGGTGACTTCAGGTCCAAGGACTAATAGTCATACTAATAGCCACATGAGAAAGTATATGACACTCATATAACGATCCATGATACTTTCTCATGGTGGGTCATTTAGTATACATTCTCCAATGTATACCCATGTGTCAACATGATATCTCCATATCCATGACTTGTGAGATCAAGTCATCGAGTTGACCTACATGCTAGTCTTGTCGCATTAACTTTGTCCCTGAATGTTAATACTTGACTAGGAATGATTAAGAGTAGTGTTCTCTATACCATCTCACTATCAATTCAACCAATCGATTAATATAGATAAGAACCTTCTACTCAAGGATGCTATTATACTTAGTTATTTGGCACCAATACAAGTAAGTATAATAACCAAAAATAAATGCCTTTATATACATAAGAATATGATACAATAAATCCATACAACAATCATCATATGATTGGCTCTAGGGCTCTAACTAACAATTTTGGCATTATTTTATGATTTTTGTAGGGAATCAAAGATGGGCAATGAAGTTGATTAAACCAAACCAATATCTAGCCTAAGAAGTTCATTAAAGAAGAATTAAGGTTTAATTGGGAGTTGGTTCAATTCAATTGGCAATGATTCGTATTCAATTTGATTTCAACCCCTTTCATAAAGCCAACCCATTGAGCTTGACCCAAGTTAAATCCTCTCACTAAAATCCTAAAATCCCTATTGAACCAGACCCAAACCAGATTTAAAATTTGGTCTGGCTAAGGGTATAAAAACTCAAAATTCATGGATGAATAGTGGCTTGAACTACGAGATCACTGTAAAAGCTCAAGGCAACTACTAGACAAACTTGATGTAGCTGGAACCTAGCCAGAGAGGTCTCGACGATGAGTTGCTTCAATTATGAACCTCACTGCATTTTCCCACCAGATTTACTGGACACGGTGAAGAAATAAAATCTAGTCTATATCCTTTCATCAATCATCATCAGAGGGATCCTATGGTGGTTTCTGACATCTTTCCAATCATCCTTAGTGTCATCCTTCACATTTGGTTTAGAGTTGCAGATTTTAGATTCTGCAAATTCAAATTCTATTTGATTATATTTTTTCCAGTATTGAAGAGGGTTTCTTTGATGTAGATTGTTAGATTCATATTGAATCCAAGTTCAGGAGTTCCCTTCTTCTTTTTCATTGATTTCTGAATAAGAGTGTTTCTTCATTGGCTCTTGTGTGATGGCAAGAAGTGTAGCTTAGAATTTGGTTGTATTTGAGTGTGGATAGATTAGTTTCCTTTCTACAATTTATTAAATTCTGAATATTTTCTAGATCTGAACAGATTTGTTTGACATTTTGATTAGTTAATTTCATAATCCTAGCATTTGTTTTGTTGTGTTTGATTCTTATTAAGTAGTTTAGTTTATTTCTTTATTTCCAATTAGCTTAGTTTCTTGTTAATGAGTAGCTTAGGTTAGTTATTCTTGGATAAGTTTTTAGTTGCAATTATGCTTAATTGTTGGTGCTCAGATCGAACCTAAGTTTTGATGTTATTAAAGGTTCAAGTTAAGTCTTTTTGTGATCTAACTAGTTAACTAAGTGTGTAGGATGTTTACTCAACCGGGAAAGTCTTAGTAGATCGTATAAACCAGGTAGGAAGTCCAAGTGGGTCGAGAGGACTCGACACTTGGCAAGAAAGCTTGATAGGTCTAGAGGACCTAGTATTGGGAGGAAGTACTGGTGAATCGATCCAATGTTAAGTGGTAAAGTCCAAACAGTTCTTAAGGACCAATGTTTGGCAAGTAAGTTGAGGTAAGCTACTAGAGATGAGCGATAGTGAGGTTATGTTCCATAAAGGAACAATCATAGGTCACTGATCTAACTGAAGAAATCAAGAAGGTTTTCAAGTTGAGATTAAGACAGTTTTATTGTCAATATCTACTCATGCATATTATTACTCATACATATTACTACTCATGCATCATATATTATCACTGTACTAACTTTATTTTGTAGAAGTATTTGTTTTAAATCGGTTTTGTAGGAACCGAAGTTATCAATCCACCGAACACCATGATCGGTTGACTGAACCAGGTTATATAGACCAAAGATTAGTACAAAACAAAGTCTAGTAAAGTGACTGATTGGTCAACCAAACTAGCAGATCGTTCGACCAAACAAAGGTGACATGATAGAGATTAGATCAAGCTAAAGCAAACATGGAAGTTGGCTGATCGGTTGACCGAGACCTGGGATTGGTTGACCGAAACTTGGGATGGGTCGATTGAACAATAAAAGCATTCAATGGAGATTTCAAGGTGAATATTGGTGAATAAGGAGACTGCTATATTCGGTGGACCGAACAAGGTTATCAGTCAATCAATCAATTAATGCTCATAGATGTGCGAAGATTGGATCTCAACGAAGAGGGAAAGAAAGAGATTCAGTCAATCGAAAGGAAGATTAGTCGACTAAAAGGATCAGTCGACCAAATGACTTTTTACTCGACCGAATGTGTAGTGCCCGAAACCACTTATTTAATTAAGGAGATTTATTTGGTTAAATTATAATTTAATTAGAACTCAAATTTATTTAATTAAGGCGACTTATTTAATTAATTGTAATTTAATTAGAATTTAAATTTATTTAATTAAGAAGATTTATTAGATTAATTGCAATTTCATTAGAATTTCGATTTATTCAATTAAGGAGATTTATTAGAATTAATTAAAATTTAATTAGGGAGATTTATTGCATTAATTACAATTTAATTAAAATTTAGAATTATTTAATTATGAGGATTTATTTCATTATTTTAGATTTAATTATGAATATATTAATTTAAATAGATGGAGTTAGTTAGATTTAATTAATTAAGTTAGCATACATTTATGGAATTTGAATTTGTCAATTAAGAAGACAAGTGAATATAAATATGTATAAAATTTAATTTAAAACTCAATATATATATATAGAAATTTATATAACTCATCTATAAAAATTTTTGTATAAATTTATATGATTTAGTAAATATATAAAAATTTATATAACCCATATGGATAAATTTTTATATAAATAACTTAGTAAATATATAAAAAATTTATATAACCCATGAAATTTAATTAAAAACTAAATGTGTATATAAATATTTATATAACTCATGTATATAAATTTTTATATAAATTTATACGATTAGTAAATATATAAAAATTTATATAACTCATGCAAATACATTTTTTATAAATGACTAAGGAAATATATAAAAATTTATATAACCCATGTGAATATATTTTTATATAAATTTATAGGACTTAGTATGTGTATATATATATATATATATATATATAATATTTTTATTGACTTAGCATTATAAAAGTTATAAGACTTAGTACGTAGATAAAATTTTATATATAACATATGAATATAAATTTTTATGACTTAGTATAATAAAATATGATTTAGTGAATAAAATTTAGACAAAATTCTAAGCTCCATATCTTTAAAACCTCTACCTCCAAATGCCCCATCCCTTTGATGTGCCACAGGCCTTAAGGAGATTCTCCTACACCATTGTTCTCCACCGATTCTAGAGCTCCAAAAGAAGACAAGAAGAAGGAGCAAGTAGCTAAGGAGTGAAGGCATGTTCCCTACCTTGTTAATGATCTAGTTAGTGTCTATAGTTTGCGAATTTCGAGTACCATAGTTTGATGTTCTTGGCTATTTTTGGGAGTATGATACTCTCACTTTAAATTCTTTTCCTAAGCCCCAAATGGTTTGTATGAATAGGGGATTTTAGTTTTCTTGAAGGGATAGTTTCCTCACTAAATTTTAAAGGTTGTCCATCATGCTCTTACTTTACAAGTTTGTGCATGTTCCTTATCTTATAGTTGTTTTAAATCCTTCTTATCATATGTAAAATTAAGGGACATATATGGAGAATATTTTAGGTGAATTAATCTGAATTTAATGTCATTAATTACTAGTGAAAACATTTAGGATTCTCTATACTTCATGAAATCGGATCCTTATTTATAGTTTTAATATTTCATATAGTTTCTTCATTCTTTTGATGCATACAATGCCCTTAAAATTAGGGAACTTATGGAAATGTATGGAAAACATTTTAGGTGAATTAATCTGAATTTAATTTCATTTAATTACTGGTGAAAATATTTAGGATTCTCTATACTTGAAATTGGATCCTTGATTGTAGTTTTAATATTTCATGTAGTTTCTTCATTCTTTTGATATATATTGTAATAAATAATTAAAATTTGACATAATTAAATTATTTTAAGGGAAATAAATGTATTTTAGTAGATAATTTATTAGGTAATATGTTTATATGAATTTATAGATTTTTTTGAATTTTTATAAATTTTATATGAGCATTTTTATATTGTATGGGGATAAATGGATAAGAAATAATGTCATGCCCTAAGGGTAAGGTTGTCCGACGAAAATCGGACAACACCTCCCCTATAGTAATGACAAATGAATCATGAATACAAGATCACAAGGCCACACAAGAGATAATCAATAGCCCACTCATCTAGAACATACACAACCACGCAGTTATATACTCAACCCATACGGCTGGAACAAAAAGAACATAACCACAAAGTTATAAAGTAAATAGTCCACAAGGCTGGAAACAAACACAAACCGCACAAAATAAATATAATGACTGCATGTCGGCATGACTTACACAACCACAACACAACCAAAATAAGGTAGCCACAAGGCTAAAATCCAAAAGCAAGTCGAATCACTACACCAAGTCCCAAAAAAACAAAGTAAGAATAGCACAGTGTGAAATAACTAGAAAATGGATCTCGGGTGTGATGTGGGACTGCTAGCCAGGATCCTCCAAGTAACTCCTCCAACATCTACCTATTACATGGTGGAAAAGATAAGTACAAGGGGTGGTAAGTGCGGATCACCCAGCAGGTAATAAGAATATGGTAGTGCATGGATAAAAGTGTAAGGCGATCAAAGATATACAGTCTCAGTAGGGAAATAAGAACATGATCAAATATATGATATAACAAATATACATACCCATACCGATCTAACATAAATAGTATAATGATCAATAACTCACTAGGGATCAGCAACAAATCTGCTCATAACACCTGGGCAATATATATGACAGTATAACCATGTATGATAAAATAGTAATAGATCATCAAATGTGAGACCAATGCTCAATCACAAGAATACCACATATGTGGGAGCAACGCTCCACCACAAACAATCCACAATATGTGGGAGCAACGCTCCACCACAAACAATCCGCAATATATGGGAGCAACGCTCCATCACAAACAATCCACAATATGTGGGAGCAACGCTCCACCACAATCAATCCGTAATATGTGGGAGCAACACTCCACCACAATCAAACCGAAAGTGACCAGGACATCTAGCTATCTAGCTAGGGACTATGCGAGATCACTCTACTACAGATCACTATGGGCAGTCCAAAATATCTGGGTCCCTTGTCTACATGAGATCACTCTATCACAAATCACTGTGGGTAGATAAGAAGTAACTATCTAGCTATGGGCTGCGCGAGATCAATCTACAACAGATCACTGTGGGCAGCCTAGAGTATAATGACCCAAGGATAAACTACAAACAAACCATCATATGTGGGGGCAAATGCTCCACCACAAGAAATACAAGTGACCAAGACATCTAGCCATCTAGCTAGGGATTGTGCAAGATCACTCTACCACATATCACTATGGGTAGTCTGAAATGTCAGGGTCCCTATCTATGTGAGATCACTCTACCACAAATCACTGTGGGCAGATAGGAGGTAGTTATCTAGCTATGGGCAGCACGAGATCACTCTACCACATATCACTGTGGGCAATCCAAAATGCCAAGATCCCTGTCTGCACAAGATCACTCTACCACAGATCATTGTGGGCAGATAGGAGGTAGCTATCTAGCTACGGGCTGCGCAAGATCATTCTACCATAGATCACTGTGGGCAGCCTAGCTACTAGGGAGCAATGGTCATCAAACTAGCTTATACCATATGGGAGCAATGGTCGTTAAACTATCTCATACTATAAGGGAGCAAAGGTCATCAAACTAGCTCATACCACATGGGAGCAATGACCATCAAACTAGCTCATATCGCAAGGGAGCAATGATCGTCAATCTAGCTCATATCGCAAGGGAGCAATGGTCGTCAAACTAGCTCATAGCACATGGGAGCAATGGTCGTCAAGTTAGCTCATACAGTAAGGAAGAGCAATGGTCGTCAAACTAGCTCATACCATAAAGGAGCAATGGTCATCAACATGCAATACAATGATCATCAATGCAACAACTCCCTCAACATAAGTACAGTCTAATCAATATTAACCTCTAATAGTACACACCAGATACTATGCACACACAACACGGGTATAATCAACCAGATACCTCAGTAATACACACCAAACATGTGTGAACACTCAACTTAGGCATAATCAACTAGATACCTCCAATAGTACACACCAGATACATGTACACACACCATAATACAAGTTTAATCGACAAGATACTTCCAATAATACACACCAACCACCCATACACACACTACAACACACATGTACACTCACAACATAGGTATAATCATCAAGATAGTTCCAATAGAACTTACCCGACAAGTATGCAAACCCAACACACGTAGATCCAGAAACATGATCCCTCAATCACATATACCTATATGTATGAAAAGATCAAACATGCGTCAACCAAAATCTACATCATAGTTGAAGTTAAAAGGACCATTACTTAACCTTCTTCTTATCCGGTGATGACAACAAACAACAGTGGCTGCTGGCAGTGCTAGGCCAATAGACGTCGGCCCACAGTGAGCGGGTGCCGAAATTTATCCTCATCGATGGAGATAGAGAAGTCGAGGAGGCAATAAGTGGTTCTAGGTCAAAATGAATGGTGTCGACTTGGAGCAGAGGGAGATGATGACTCTCACACTACCTTGGCTAGATCTAGTGGTGCGGGTGCGATCAGGCAACACCAGCGCGAACAGGTGGTGGTGAAGATCGAGAGTTGGTGACGAAGAATGGGGTGGCAACGATCAAATTGTAGGGCACCGTCAGGCATGCGGGCAGCTAGTGTGTTGGTCGGCTTCTGCTTCGGTTGGCACCCAGGCAAGAGAGATCGGCCGAGTTGATCGGGAAGGAAATGGTCTGCATCATCAGTCGGTGGTCGGCGATAGCGCGAAGAGGAGAAGATCGGCAAAGATGAGTTTGGGATGAGAAAAAGGAATCAGGAATGAATAGTGAGAAACTTAGATTTTAATAACCTAACTTAACTTAGGTTTAATTAATTAAATCTTATATTAATAAGTTCAATCAACTCTCATCTTAATTACCTATTCCAAACAGGCTTTCGCTAGCCCAACCGATTCATCCCTTTAAATGTGTCACACAGACTTCGTTAAATCCCGAATTTTTTTTAAAAATTCTTGAAAAATCGAATAAGGTTATTTCTCTAATAACTCTTGATCCTGTCCGAATGCTGAATCAACGGATACTGGGCACGGGGCACTCCTCCGATGCTAACGTTGATCATCAACTAGTCGCCAGAAACTCCGGAGAACCTGCACAGAAGTCGGGCCGGGAAGGGGTTCCCGGCGGCGACCCTCTGACGCTCAAGTTAGGCAAGCAGATGAAAAATGTGGCTCCAAAGGTGTAAAAACGCGTACCTCCGGTGAAGTATGAGGCTCTTTATATAGGGCGGTAAAAGAGCTCTTGCACGCCCTCCGAGGCGTATACGTATCCGCAACCCATACCCCGGTATGTGGCTGTCAGAAAGCTTACCTGACCCATACTGCTACAGTCAAAGCATGTCCTTGATGGGACAACGGAACCCCCTGTCATAAGATTTGGAGTATGGCCTACATGTGGAACATACCCACTGTCCGGCCGGCTCGCATCCGCCTTACGTCCGACCAGGCACATACATATAACGGTCTAGGAAGATTCTCGGTGGGGGTGCCTTGTAGAGACTATTAGCAGTATGCTACCTCTTGTATTCGGCCAAGCGATCCGCTCGGCCATGTGATATTGTTCGTTGAGCGCCAAAACCCTGACCTTCGACAGGGCGCCTATAACCACCACCTAGACACCGGTCGGCCGGCTGGTCAGCCCACCCCCCGGCCGGCCACCTGCCATTTTGACTTCCACGTGGCATTGACCACACCGGACGGGGGTCCCCTGTTCTTACAACCGGATCACTTGCCTCCCCTTCAAGTCTAGTCGAAGGAGGCGATTAGTCCGACTGACTAGACTGCGAGCCTGGCCGGTCGGCTCCTTAGTGTTAGTATCCTCCGATCGGCCTACCGCAGAGAAGGCCTTGAGTGAATCAATAGTGGTCTTCATCGGATCTCCACATAGTCTGCGCCAATCTTCGACATTAAGGCTGAGCATGCGTTCATTAAATGCATCGAATGACCAAACGCCACGTGGCTAACTGTCGTCATCGTACGGCGGCGGCGGTGTGGTGCTTTGATGAGATCGAGGCGGTTCGAAATGGACGGCGCGATGTGAACTTTGACTCCTGTGACCTGGATCCAATGGCGGAGGCCGCTTGGCCTCCTCCATATAAAATCTTCACTCTCTCCCCCATTCCCCTCACTTGCCTCCGCGATTTCAACCCGTCCCCAGCGCTTGGAGCTCCGGCGATACTGTCTCTGTTCTCCGACGCTCTCCGGCGCCCCTTCCTTGATCCCTTTCCTCTCTGTAAGGCTTTATAACTTTTCTTCCTCATTTCCGGTGTCTCATCCGCATTTCTTTCCCTAGTCCAATCCTTGAAACTTCTTTTCATTGTCTGTTGTTTTTCTCCTGCCTTTTTGCCTTTTTGACTCCTCCCGATCGACTCATGGCTAGTTCTTCCCATCCCGAAGAACAGCCCCTCGGTCCATGGTACACTACCATGCAGTCCCGATTCGAACAGCGGGACTTCGATATTTTGATAGACAATTTTGAAATCCCAGATGATTTCGAAATTCATTTAGTCGGTCCTTCCGCTCGGCCGCATAGGCCGCCGCACGGAGCTTTCTGTGTCTTCCGCGACCAGTTTACCGCCGGTCTGCGTTTCCATGTACATCCGTTCATCATAGATGTTTGTAATTTTTTCGGTGTGCCACTCGGCAGTCTGGTACCCAACACCTTTCGTCTCCTTTGCGGTGTTGTTGTTTTGTTCAAGATTCACAACATCCCCCTCCGACCGGAGGTCTTCTTTTATTTTTATTACCCCAAACAAGTTGAGCCGGGCACCTTCATGTTCCAAGCTCGGCCCGGCTTAGTCTTCTTCAACAGACTACCCTCTTCCAATAAACATTGGAAGTATTATTTTTTCTACATTCGAATGCCCGATCGGGCCAACTTCCCGACCCAGTGGCAGGTCAGCCTACCCCCCACTCCCGAGCTAAAGAAATTCAAGACTCGACCAGACTACCTCCATGCTGCAAATATGCTAGCCGGTCTGCGCCTTGACATCAATAAGCTCCTTCACGAAGGAGTGATGTACATCTTCGGCCTGAGTCCCATATGGACTCCTCTTCCGACCGGCTTCGGTAAGAATTTTGCTTTGGTATTTGCTTTGATTGCTAACTGATTTCTTTTCTTTCCTTTGCAGCGGACATCGTCATGGATTCGGTGATGGCCGGCGTTAAAGAAATGGAAGCGCTGGGTATCCAGCCGGTCGGATCCCATGAAGGAGAGAGCGGGACTCAAGCTGAGTCGGTCGCTCAAGCTTCTCAGCAAAACGTGGCCAGCGGAGCCACCCCCCTGGAGAACCAACTGCTCTCGAGGAAGGTTCCGCTCGGGAGGAGGAGCAGCCTCTGCAAAAGAGGCGCCGAGTGGAGACTCCCCTTCGGTCGGCTGCCTCCGCGGTACAACCATCCGAGCGGGTCACTGCGACTGCTCGGGGCAAGGCGCCAGAGGTCGAAGCCATTTCGTCCGACCGGACGCCTTCTGAATGGGATGAGCCGGCTGCTCCAATTGAGGCTACTCCGGTGAGCACCCTTCCGCCCGCTCGTCATTCCGTCCAACGTTCAGCCATTCATTCCCAGTTTTCTGCGCCGGCTTCTGATCCCCTTCCAACCACCGATCGTACGATCCCCGGCCACAGCCGCACTATCCGAGTCTCTCTTCATCTCCCAACCGAGGAGTTGCTGCCCGAGGCCGACTGCCCGACCGTGCCCAAGCACACCATCACCTTGAAGGGGCCTCTAGCCGAGATGTGGGCCGACGCTCGGGAGCGCGTCGCGCTGATCCCCCTCCGTAACCTGGCCAATAGCCACATGCAGGAGGCCACGGGGGTAAGATCGTTCTCTGAAGCTCTGCCTGCATTCTTCCGATCGGCTGCTAACAATTTTCTTTTGCCAGAGATGGGTGGAGGAGATCGTCGTCTCTAATCGCCTAGCCATGGTGGACGAGGAGTTGAGACAACTGAAGGCGACTAGCGGTCCGTCCGGCTCTCAAGGCCCCTCGTATGCTGAGCTGCAAAAGGAGCTGAAGAAAGCTCAAACTCTGCTGGCGGCCAAGCAGAAGAAGACAACCGATCAGGCCCATTCCTTGGCCGAGTCCGAGCGACAAGTCAAGTCGCTTGACACAAAAATAACTCTGGCCACCACTCGAAAAAACACAGCCATCTCCGATCTGGAGAAGAAGAATGTTGAGGCTCGGGGATTGGAGCAGAAAATCAAAGGGTTGATGGAGCAGCTCGACCAAGAGAAGGAGGGCCGTGCGGCTGACGCAAGAAGGCATCAGGACGAGCTGAAGACTCTGCAGGAGTCCCTTGTCGCGTCTCAATTGGCCTTCAAAGAATACCAAGGGGCCGAGCGGAGCCGAGTTACCGGTCTGAGACAGAATTACATCCGCTCGCCCGAATTCTCGGAGAAAGTCTGCGAGCGGATGTACACGGCCTTCGACCTGTCTATGACCGCCACCACCAAGTATCTGAAGTCGAAGGGGCATCTTCCCGAGTCCGCTGTTATCCCGGCTGCAGATCAAACGGCTCTCCTCAACAACATCCCCTCGACGCTTTATGAATATCTAGAGTAGGAATCCCCATGTAACTGGGCCGCTCGGCCAAACAATGAATCTTTTTTGTATCCTTGCGGCTCGTCATAACTTATTTTTGCTGTAGTTTCCTTTGTTTGTCCCGCGTTTGGCGTAAATAGATCATCTTTCTGTTCTTGCAACTTTGGATTTGGGCAAGAAAATTTTCTCTTGTCATGTTTAAAGTGTTCTTTAAAACTCCTCCGATCGGCTTCATACTATAACATGAGCTTAAGCCGCTTGTTTTCAAAAAATGCCTTTCAGCATGCGACTGCATAGCCGCTCGGCGTGCGAACGTTATTCGCTCATGCGCTTCCATTTTTAATTCGTATTAACCGTCCTTTGCTTAGCACCTTCCCTCCAAAGGGGTTTTTCATCTATTTTTGCTAAGCGAGCCACTCGGCCATATGTTGGCCTTAAAGAACAGGCTTTGTCGTCGATCGGCTCTTACCGCCGGAATGTATCACGTGGATGGTCTTCCGCTTGGAGGGTTTATAGACGCCGACTCGTCTCTCGATATTTAACGTCGGAGCTCGACGATCTTCCGCTCGGAGGGTTTATAGACGCTGGCTCGTCTCTCGATATTTAACGTCGGAGCTCGACGGCCTTCCGCTCGGAGGGTTTATAGACGCCGGCTCGTCTCTCGATATTTAATGTCGGAGCTCGACGGCCTTCCGCTCGGAGGATTTATAGACGCTGGCTCGTCTCTCGACAGCCTTCCGCTCGGAGGGTTTATAGACGCCGACTCGTCTCTCGATATTTAACGTCGGAGCTCGACGGCCTTCCGCTCGGAGGGTTTATAGACGCCGGCTCGTCTCTCGATATTTAACGTCGGAGCTCGACGACCTTCCGCTCGGAGGGTTTATAGACGCCGGCTCGTCTCTCGATATTTAACGTCGGAGCTCGACGGTCTTCCGCTCGGAGGGTTTATAGATGCCGGCTTGTCTCTCGATATTTAACGTCGGAGCTCGACGGCCTTCCGCTCGGAGGGTTTATAGACGCCGGCTCGTCTCTCGATATTTAACGTCGGAGCTCGACGGCCTTCCGCTCGGAGGGTTTATAGACGCCGGCTCGTCTCTCGATATTTAACGTCGGAGCTCGACGGCCTTCCGCTCGGAGGGTTTATAGACGCCGGCTCATCTCTCGATATTTAACGTCGGAGCTCGACGACCTTCCGCTCGGAGGGTTTATAGACGCCGACTCGTCTCTCGATATTTAACGTCGGAGCTCGACGGACTTCCGCTCGGAGGGTTTATAGACGCTGGCTCGTCTCTCGATATTTAACGTTGGAGCTCGACGACCTTCCGCTCGGAGGGTTTATAGACGCCGGCTCGTCTCTCGATATTTAACGTCGGAGCTCGACGACCTTCCGCTCGGAGGGTTTATAGACGCCGACTCGTCTCTCGATATTTAACGTCGGAGCTCGACGCCCTTCCGCTCGAAGGGTTTATAGACGCCGGCTCGTCTCTCGATATTTAACGTCGGAGCTCGACGGACCCATTATCGATCCTTAAAATCATTCTTGCTTCCAGCATTATAAGGACATGGGCGACCAGAATATACACAAATGAGTTACACCAGTGCACCTTTCATCCGGCACGATAAGGCTGGAGATGATTCGCACTCCATGGCCGATCCAGTTGTCATCCGTCTTCATCCTCCAGATAGTAAGCGCCCGAGCGGAGCTTTCCAATAACCTTGAAGGGGCCCGCCCAGGGAGCTTCCAGCTTGCCGATGTCGCCGGCCGGCTTGACTTTCTTCCAGACAAGGTCGCCGACCTGGAACGATCTGGGGATCACGCGCCTATTGTAGTTTTGCTTCATCCGCTGCCGGTACGCCATCAGCCGGACGGACGCCTTGGCCCGCTCCTCTTCAACCAAATCTAGCTCCATGTTCCTTCGCTCGGCGTTGCCTTCATCATAATTCTGGATCCGGGCGGACTCGACGCCGACTTCAACAGGAATCACCGCTTCACCGCCGTACACCAGATGGAAAGGCGTGACGCCCGTTCCTTCCTTTGGAGTCGTTCGGATGGCCCATAAGACGCCCGGCACTTCATCCACCCAACTTCCTCCCAAATGGTTGAGCCGAGCTCGAAGAATATGAAGAATTTCCCGATTGGCTTCTTCGGCTTGACCATTGCTTTGGGGGTATGAAACGGACGTGAAGTGTTGTTCAATGCCGAAGCTTTTGAACCAATCTTCGAGCAATTTTCCTGTGACCTGCCGCCCGTTGTCGGAAATAAGTCGACGAGGGATGCCGAACCGACAGATGATGTTCTGCCAAATAAATTTCTTGACCATCTGCTCGGTGATCTTGGCTAGCGGCTCGGCCTCCACCCACTTGGAAAAATAATCAACCGCCACCAATAAAAATTTCCGCTGTCCGGTTGCCATAGGAAACGGACCCACGATATCCATTCCCCATTGGTCGAACGGACAAGAGACAGTAGCGGCCTTCATTTCCTCCGCCGGTCGGTGAGAGAAATTATGATACCTTTGGCAAGAAAGACACGTCGTGACAGTCCGAGCGGCGTCTGTTTGTAGAGTTGGCCAGAAATATCCGGCCAGCAGGATTTTCTTAGCCAGTGATCGTCCACCCGGATGCCCACCGCAGGATCCTTGATGTACTTCTTAGAGGATGTACGCCGCGTGTTCCGAGCTCACGCATTTCAGTAACGGGCGGGAGAAAGCCTTCTTGTAGAGTTGATCTCCAATAAGTGTGAACCGACCGGCTCTCCTCCTCAGTAGCTGGGCCTCATCCCGATCGGACGATGTAGCACCTGAGCGGAGAAACTCCATGATGGGTGTCCGCCAGTCGCTCAGAGATGCGAGGCCCTCCATCCGATCGACGTGCGCCACCAAAGCTACTTGTTCAATTGGCTGCTGGATGGCGATCGACGTTATTGAGCTTGCAAGTTTGGCTAACTCATCAGCCGCTTGGTTCTCCGCTCGGGGTATCTTCTGGATAACAACTTCTCTGAAGTCGGCCTTGAGTTTCTCGAAGGCTTGAGCGTAAAGCTTGAGCCGAGCGTTGTTGATTTCAAAAGTACCTGTCAACTGCTGAGCGGCCAATTGGGAGTCTGAATGGAGCGTTACCCGTCCGGCCCCTACATGTCGGGCGGCCTGTAAACCAGCTATAAGGGCTTCATACTCTGCCTCATTATTAGTGGCTCTATAATCTAGCCGGACGGATAAGTGCATCTTCTCTTCTTGGGGAGACAACAATAATACACCAATACCGCTCCCGAGCCAAGTGGACGGTCCGTCTACAAATACCTTCCACATGGCTTCGGGCTCTGGTCTTTGTACCTCGGTGACGAAATCCGCCAAGGACTGCGCTTTTATCGCCGACCGGGGCTGATATTGGATGTCAAACTCGCTCAGCTCCGTTATCCATTTGATGAGTCGTCCGGACGCTTCGGGATTCAACAGCACTCTTCCCAATGGGCTATTCGTCCGGACGATGATAGTGTGAGCCAAGAAATAAGGACGGAGGCGCCGAGCGGCGAGGACCAAAGCGAAAGCAAGTTTCTCGAGCCCGGTGTAGCGAGATTCAGCATCTTTTAAAATATGGCTCAGAAAATACACTGTCTCTTCTCCGCTCGGCCGTACTAATGCTGAGCCGACGGCTTGTTCAGTAGAAGATAAGTAGACACAAAGTTGCTCACCCGTAGCTGGCTTGGCTAGTACCGGAAGAGAATTCAAATATGCCTTCAGGTCTTCGAACACCCGATCTCATTCTTCGTCCCATTGAAACTTGGCGGCTTTGCGCAAGATTTTGAAGAAAGGCAGGCTCCGGTCGGCGGTTTTGGAGATGAACCTAGACAGGGTAGTTATCCGACCGGTCAAACGCTGCACTTCCCTCAGATTTCTTGGAGGCGGCATGTCTTGTAGAGCTTTCACCTTGCTGGGATTTACTTCGATGCCCCGCTCGGTCACTATGTAACCTAGGAAGCGTCCTCCTTTTGCTCCGAATAGACACTTCTGGGGATTTAGTTTAATGCCATACCTCCTCAGCGTTCAGAAAGTCTCCTTCATGTCTCCCAAGAGGTCGGCCGCTCGGACAGACTTGATGAGAATGTCGTCCACATACACTTCCAGATTTCACCCGATCTGCTCTCTGAATACTTTGTTCATCAAGCTCTGATATGTGGCCCCCGCATTTTTCAATCCGAACGGCATCACATTATAGCAATAGGTACCGTCGGCCGTCACGAAGCTGACTTTTTCTTGATCTTCCCGAGCGAGCGGCACTTGATGATAGCCTTGGTAAGCGTCAAGCATACATATTAATTCACAGCCGACCGTAGAGTCCACCAACTGATCTATCCGGGGCAGAGGATAAAAATCTTTTGGGCAAGCTTTGTTGAGATCCCGAAAATCTATGCACACTCTCCACTTGTTACCTGGCTTGGAGACTAATACTACGTTAGCCAACCAGCTCGGGAACTGCACCTCGCGTATATGGCTGGCCTCCAGAAGCTTCTCCACTTCCGCCCGGATAATGACATTCTGCTCTGCGCTGAAGTCCCTTTTTCTTTGCTTCACGGGCCGAGCGTCCGGTCGGACGTGGAGCTGATGTTGTGCTATACTTGGTGAGATGCCGAGTAGTTCATGTGTCGACCAGACGAAGACATCATGGTTTGCCCGGAGACATTGGATCACCTCCTCTTTCTGATTCGCCTTCAGATCAGACGCGATGAAGGTCATAGCCTCCGATCGGGTCGGGTGTATCTGCACTTCCTCTTTTTCTTCGTAAACTAAAGAGGGAGGTTTTTCAGTGATGGCGTTTACCTCGATCCGGGGCGTCTTCCGAGCGGAATTGGCTTCTGCTCGGACCATCTCGATGTAGCATCGCCGAGCTGCCAGTTGATCCCCTCGCACCTCTCCCACTTTGTCTTCGACGGGGAATTTGATCTTCTGGTGGAAGGTGGAGACGGCCGCTTGGAACTCGCTGAGCGCCGGTCGTCCCAAAATGACGTTATATGATGATGGAGAGTCGACTACCACGAAGTTTGCTGTCCGCGTCCTCCTGAGCGGCTCCTCTCCCAGCGATATGGCCAGACGAATCTGTCCGACCGGCTGAACTTCATTGCCCGTAAACCCGTACAGGGGGGTTGTCATGGGAAGCAGCTCGGCGCGTTCAATTTGCAGTTGATCGAATGCTTTCTTGAATATGATATTGACCGAGCTCCCTGTGTCAATAAAAACGTGGTGAATAGTGTAGTTGGCTATTACCGCTTTGATGAGAAGGGCGTCGTCATGGGGGACTTCCACTCCTTCCAAGTCCCGGGGTCTGAAACTAATTTCTGGTCCGCTCGCCCGTTCCTGGCTGCAGCCGACTGCATGGATCTGGAGCTGCCGGACGCTTGCTTTCCTTGCTCGGTTGGAATCTCCTCCGGTCGGACCACCAGCTATGATGTTGATCTCGCCTCGGGAAGTATTACTTCTATTTTCTTCTTCCCGAGCGGACGGTCGGGACCGTTCTCTAGACATTCGTCGATTGTCCCGCCTTGGAGAGCGATGCCGATCGGGGGTCTATTGTTGTCGCCTGTCAGGTTGTGTCCGATCGGCTTCATGAGTTCTCTGTCGCCTGTCAACTGAGGGAGACCGTCGACCGCCATTTCGGGGAACGGGATGAGCAATCAAGGGAAGACTTCGACAATCCCTTGTGTTGTGTGTATCCGTCCGATGGAAGGAGCAGAACATCGGTGTCCATTTCTTCTTTGGCTTGGGCCGAGCAGTAGCTACCTCTTGCACGTGTCACCTCGCATGGGGGGAGCGGATTACTTCAGCCCTCGGTCCTCTGGGTGGATGGGCAGCGTGCGACTTCGACTCGGCAATTGGAGCCCGCTCGGTTGGTGTTTCTTTTTTCCGGGCGGCTTGGGCTTCCTCTACGTTGATGTATTCGTTGGCCCGGTGTAGCATGTGGTCGTAGTCTCGGGGCGGCTTGCGAATGAGCGATCGGAAGAAATCCCCATCCACTAGGCCTTGTGTAAAGGCATTCATCATTGTCTCCGAGGTGGCCGTGGGAATATCCATGGCCACTTTGTTGAACCGCTGGATATAGGCTCTGAGCGGCTCTCTTGGCTCTTGCTTGATTGCGAACAAGCTGACACTCATCTTCTGATAACGCCGACTGCTTGTAAAATGATGGAGGAAGGCCGTTCGGAAGTCCTTGAAGTTTGTGATGGACCCATCCGACAATCTCCGAAACCATCGTTGAGCCAATCCAGAGAGGGTGGTTAGAAAGACTCGACACTTCACCCCATCCGTATATTGATGAAGGGTAGCAGTGTTGTCGAATTTACCTAGATGATCATCCGGATCGGTGGTCCCATTGTATTCGCCGATCGTCGGGGGCACGTAGTGCTTTGGCAAAGGATCCTTCAAGATGGCTTCTGAGAATTGGCGATTAATCCGCTCGGGCGATGCGTCCGCTCGGGGGGCTTTTCCTTTTCTGTCTTCTCGTCTGGGCCTTTCATCAGAAGAAGATCCCCGATCTCTATGGATTGCTGCAGCTTCGGGGGTGCGGAATAGGGCCCGATGAAATGCAACGGTGGCCTGCGGTGCTTCCGCTCGGCCACCAGACGCGGACGTGGCTTGCTGCTCCGGCCGCTCGGCTGCTGCTTTCTGTTTTTGCTCCACAAGCTTGGCGGCCCTCAACTCGACCAGAGCGTCGAGTTCCTCCATGGAGAGCATCACCGTGTGTTGTCGTCCAGTCTCATCCATTGTTTCTGCTCGGATACAGGAGCGTTCCCACAGACGGCGCCAAATTGATCCTGTCCGAATGCTGAATCAACGGATGCTGGGCACGGGGCGCTCCTCGGATGCTGACGTGGATCTTCAACTAGTCGCCAGAAACTCCAGCGAACCTGCACAAAAGTCGGGCCGGGAAGGGGTTCCCGGCGGCAACCCTCCGACGCTCAAGTCAGGCAAGCAGATGAAAAAGGTGGCTCCAAAGGTGTAAAAATGCGTACCTCCGGCGAAGTATGAGGCTCTTTATATAGGGCGGTGAAAGAGCTCTTGCACGCCCTCCGAGGTGCATACGTGTCCGCAACCCATACCCCGGTATGTGGCTGTCAGAAAGCTTGCCTGACTCATACTGCTACAGTCAAAGAATGTCCTTGATGGGACAACGGAACCCCCTGTCATAAGATTTGGAGTATGGCCTACATGTGGAACATACCCGCTGTCCGGCCGGCTCGCATCCGCCTTACGTCCGACCAGGCACATACATATAACGGTCTAGGAAGATTCTCGGTGGTGGTGCCTTGTAGAGACTATTAGCAGTATGCTACATCTTGTATTCGGCCAAGCGATCTGCTCGGCTATGTGATATTATTCGTTGAGCGCCGAAACCCTGACCTTCGACAGGGCGCCTATAACCACCACCTAGACACCGGCCGGCCGGCTGGTCAGCCCACCCCCCGGCCGGCCACCTGCCATTTTGACTTCCACGTGGCGTTGACCACACCGGACGGGGGTTCCCTGTTCTTACAACCGGATCAACTCTTATTATTTAATTTGTCATATCTTATAAATAAAGCATGTTTAAAATACCCAATTAAAGTGGGAGTTAATTGTGTATAAAAACCTAAGGCTATAATTAAAACCTAAGTCCTCTCCCATATTCGCTCGCCACCTCTCTCCATGGCGTCACACTCTCCACGGCGTCGTGTGACCATCCTTAGAGTGCATCGTCGGTGCCGCGAGACTAGGTCCCATGGCACGTCGTCGGTGCCATGTTTCGACCACCACTGTCCCATCGGTTCCTTGGCCAAGAAGCCACTACGAGTAGCCCCATCTTAGGACTTCCAGTGTTGTTGCTGCCCATTCAAACCTGCGATGCCTGTTGCTCGTGGGCCACTGATTCCAGCGTCGTTTACCTCTCCTTTTCTGTGCCTTGTGACGAGAGCCTCGAACACAGGTAGCTGGCCTCTCTTTTCGCTTCACCCGGTGCAACAATCGTTGGCAATGCGAGCGACACCTGTGAGATGTGTTCACCTGTGCTTGCTATCATCCCCTCCCTTTCCCTGACTCCTTCGATGGCCATCGCCATTCTGTCCAAGTAGACGCACATCATTCGCCCGCATATCCTTACTGGTCGCCGCTGCGCCGTTTGCCTATGACCTCTAGCACCACCTGCCACCGAGAATCAATGTCGAGAAATGACGATTAAGGTAAAGATAACTAAAACTTGATTATTGTGTTAATTATATTTATTAGGAAGTCTAATGTTAATTAAAAGCTTAGATAAGGCTTAATTGAGTTTTGATTAGTGTGGATTAACACCGACTATTATCAGTTAATTAATGGAATTGATGGATTACTAATTGTTGATAATCTATTTATTAATGAATAATAGATTGATTAATTATAGATTAATGAATAGATTTTGATTAAATGGGTTAATATTGATGAGTTAATTGAATAATAGTTTTGTGCAATGAATCAATTTATTAATAAGATGATTAGTATATGGAGTTATTTATAGGTTATTGATTACCCTTGTTTGATGATTTGGTAAATATTGATAAATAAGATTGTTAATCAGTTTAATTGATTAATCAGTAATAAATTAGATAATTTATTAAGTTACCGATTTGTTTAAGAATTGGATAGGTTAAGCAATTAATAAACCTATCACTTAATTGGAAGTTTGTAATTTAATAAGGGTTAGGCTAATGAGTTAATATAAGTTAAGAGTTAATCAAGTTATTGATTTACTTAATTAATTTGATAATTTATGGAATTGGTGATTGAGTAAGACAGATTTAAAGGAGTAATATATGAATTAATCGATAGGTTGATAAGTTGATTTGACTTTATTAGTAAGATTACACTAGTTCTTAGTTTTGCTTCATATCCTATATTTGTAGGATTCCAACTCGAGACAATTCCTTTGACTAGAAGATGATTTGGATACGCAATATTGAGGTGGGTAAATCCTGCTTATCTTCTTGATAACTTTGATTATAGTGTATGATTGTTTACTGCCATGTTTTGATGAGGTCGCAGTTACTCTCTTATCTTAAGTATGTCCTATATCACTCCTGAGTTTGATACCTTAGTATTTATGCTTATAAGTTGATCTATTGTTGATAGTTATGTAGTTATGTTTGATATTCATAGTTGTGTTTATAGATATGCATGCTATTACCATACCATAGTATAGGACGTTAGATATTCTGCTAGACCTCTTAGTAGATGATTTGAGTTTATAATTATGGTTAGGATGATCATATCATTGTATAGGATATCGAGTATCTCGCTAAACGTTTCATTCTTATTGCATACCATAATGTAGGATATGGAGTATCTGTTAGTATTAGCCCTAGAACCAATTATGAGATGATTGTAAAAGGCTCATTTTGTATCATATATCATTATTAATAAAAGGCAAAGTTGGTTATTATATTTATTTCAGTTCAGTGCCAATTGAATAAGTATAATAATGTTCTTGGGTAGTAGGTTCTTATCTACAACATATCAATTTGTTGAATTGATAGTGAGATATTGTAGGTATACATGGAACACTACTCTTAACTATTCCTAGTCAAGCATTAATATGCAAGGATAATATTAATGCGTTGAGACTAGCATGTAGGTCAACAGATGACTTAATTTCACAAGTCATGGATATGAGATATCAGGTTGACACATGGGTATATATTAGAGAATATATACTGAATGACCCGCCATGAGAATATTTCATGGATCATTATATGAGTGTCATAAACATTCTCATGTGATTATTGGTATGAATAGTCCTTAGACCCGAAGTCACTACAGTTCCCTATATAAGGAGTTGTGTACTTTGGTATCGACAAACGTCACCTGTAACAAGGTGGACAATAAAGTCGATCGCTGGGTATACAATGAATTATGTGGAGGGATATGAGTGATGTAGATGAAATCTATCCCTTCCATATGAAGAAAGCGATATCTATGGGCCCCTTGATTAGTAGGACACAAGAATGCATGATCATGCTCAAATGAGTCAATATGCGACATTGAGCTTATTTGATTGAGTGTGTCTACTTAGAGATCAAGAAACACAAAGATTATAAGAGGATGACACGCTCTATGTCTCATTGATCAATCTAGATACAAAGGATAGAAGGATTGAGTCATACAAGATAATAGACACAGAAAGGTTAGGTGGTATCTCGACATTCTTGTCACTTAGGTAGCAATGATGCATTGCTAGATGCTACTCATTGCTTATGTTTCTAAAATGGTTTTAGATACATTGCCAACATTACGAAAGTCTATTAGGTCACACACAAAGAACATGTTGATTTGGAGATGGATTATGGGGTTAAGTTTAATTCGAATTATACACATTGAGTTAGACTCAAATAAATTCAGATTAGACTTATTGAGTAATGGGTTAGACTCATTAGTTTATTGGGTTAATGGCTTATTGGGTTAACAGTTAATCAAATATTCTAAATCCAACCCATTAAGATTAATGAATATTAATAGAGATTAATATATCATTAATCAAAAGGAAGATCAAGAGACAAAAATATTTTGTATTCATTGGATGAATACAAAAGCCATTTGTAAAAGTAACCTTTAGGTGAAGTAACCTTTTTGGTGAAGTAACCTATTTGGTAAAGTAACCCTTTTGTGAAGTCACCTTATATAGATGAAGTGGCCTTTTGGGTGGGTGTGCTCTTCTTGTCTTTTGCTCTTCTTCCTTCATCCACTCTTGGCGAAAACTTCCACAAGAGGTTGCTAGCACAACCTTTGGTTGTTTCTTTCTCCATTTCATGAGTTCGTGAGACGGATGGAGAATGTGTTCGTGTGGATACCATAGAGGCGCGGACGTGTTGATCGCGCTGAGATCTACATCCTAAAGAAACATTGCTGTTAGGATTGCGAAGGGCACGCAACAACGGTATAACTTTCTCATGTAGAAAATTAGTACTTAGTATATGGTTTCCTTTTGTATGAATTTTCTGGATAGAAACTTATTTTTCTGCTGCGCTTTTCAACGTGTTTAGCACTATAGTTCCTTACAGTGGTATCAGAGCCACTTGCAAAGGCATATACTAAGTTGTAGTAGATTTTGATATGTGATATAGAAATGCATGATATTTTACTATGATTTAGATGATTATGAGTAAGATTTAGGCCAATGGTCTCGACTAAAGTTTTGTGGGTAGCGGAGTCTCGGGCATGGCAGCAACTCATTCAATGAGTATACAACTCTGGGGGTGCTGCCACCTCACCCCACAAGGGGCGCTGCCTCCTTGAACCCGCCCGCTAACTGGCTAGCGGGACCGTCGTGGCGTTGCGACTCATAAGTTTTTGTTTAAATCATAGTAGATTTTATGTCATAAAATATTGTTAATGTTATGTGACATGGTGCATGGTTATGGCCCTTTACCCCGATGTGATTGGATTTGTGTTGTAATTCATAATACAGCCTGCATGTTGTGCCTCTCCTCTTTCACTTCTGTTGTAAATTTAGACTACCCTCGAATGTAACTCGAGGTTTCTTTAGGTTTTGTAATGTATAAATTAGAGAAGAACAAGTCTACTGGACGACGGTGAAAAGGGAGGAGGACAACAACACATGACGACCGAGGAAGCACTTGAAGAAGATGCTTTTCCCTAGGTTGACCTTACAATGTTCTCATTGGCTTGAGAAGATCATAGAAAATGGGGCCATAACCATGTCACGTTTATTTTATGCATATATGTGATGTATGCCATGATATGCTAATTTTATATGTGATGCATGTGTAGTTTAATCATGATTAGGTCTTTTAAATATGCCTACTAAAGTTCGATACTCACTACTACCTCGATCATTTGTAGTTAGGTTTGCCAAAGCAAAGTGACTCGTTTTATCTTGATAGAGTGCGATAGGACAATAATGATGTCCGACTATTGAACTTTGGGTGTAACTTAACTAAGTTGAGAACTTAGAGGCATATCCCATACAATGTAATTCAATTATACTAGTCTTGGGTGATTAGCCAAAGCTAACTCAAGATGTGTTATAATGTGGATTTCATAAGATGGGAAAATGAACAAATAGTCTTGTTCACCTAATGATACAAGAGTTACATAGGATGTAATTGGTAAACGTTGTCTACCTATGTTATATAAATCTTGAGCGATTAGCTAAAGCTAGCTCAAGGAACGGTATAATATGGATCTTGTCCAATTGGTACACGTTGCCTACCTAAGTTATACTAAGTCTTGGGTGATTAGGCAATGCTAACTCAAGATGAGGTATAATATGGATCTTATCCCACATGAATGTTATCGCAATTGGATTTGAAGTTGGTAGTGTGGGTAAAACCACATTCATGACTTGCTTCTACCAAAGCTTTACAATTTAGTGGGAGAATCATTTAATTAAAGTCCTAGTTAAATGATCAAAATATGATACTTATTTCTGTATTTTATTGTTGTAGATCACCATGTCATTAAATACGTCAAATACTCTCTCTCTGCGATCTGTCCTTGATAAGGACAAGCTCAATGGAGCTAACTTCCTGGACTGGTATAGAATCCTTAGAATAGTTCTCAAACAAGAAAGAAAACTGTACATTCTAAAGCAGCCCATTCCTAAAGCACCCCCAGGACTGCTACTAGAGCTGATAAGGATGCTTATAAGAAGCATCATGATGATGCATTAGATGTATCATGCCTTATGTTCGCTACCATGAACTCCGAGCTTCAGAAACAACATGAGAATATGGATGCTTATAATATGGTTGAACATCTTAGACAACTATATCAAGGACAAGTAAGACATGAGAGATTTGAGATCTCCAAGGCTCTATTTCAATGCAGAATGCAAGAAGGAAGTCCCGTAGGGCCTTATGTGCTCAAAATGATCAGGTATGTGGAGAACCTATAACGATTGGGATTTCCACTAGGCTAAGAATTGGTCACTGACCTTATTTTGCAATTATTGCCTGAAAGCTATAGTCAATTTGTCATGAATTATAACATGATTGAAATTGACAAGCCATTGCCTGAGATGTTGAACATGTTGAGAACTACTGAACTCAACCTTAAGAAGGTAAAGCCTAGTACCATTTTGATGGTGCCAAAGGGAAAAGGCAAGTGGAAGCCTAAAGGTAAGGGTAAGACCCAAGCCAAAGGCAAAGGCAAGACTCATGCACTGAAACCTAAAGGCGGGGTAGCTAAGGAAGGAACCTACTTCCACTGTGGTGAAAAAGGACACTGGAAGCGGAACTGCAAGTTGTACCTAGAGGAAGTGAAACGGAAGAAAAGTGAGACTTCTGCCACAGGTGTAAATGTTATGGAAGTCAATCTATCTATTTCTTTTTCATGGGTATTAGATACCGGGTGTGCATCTCACATTTGTACTAATGTACAGGGGCTGAGAAATAGTAGATCTTTGATAAAGGGCGAAGTGGACCTACGAGTACGCAATGGTGCAAGAGTTACTACTATAGCTGTAGGAACATATTCCTTATCTTTGCCCACTAGGCTTGTTTTAGAACTTGAAGAGTGTTGTTATGCGTCTGCCTTAACTAAGAACATCATCTCTGTTTCTTGTTTGGACAAGAAAGGATTCTCATTTGTAATAAAGGACAAATCTTGTTCCATTTATTTCAATGAAATGTTCTATTGTAGTGCACATCTCGTGAATGGATTATATGTTCTAGACTTTGACAGCCCTATCTATAACATAAATACCAAATGGTTCAAGTCTAATTATTTGAACCAAACATATCTCTGACATTGTCGCTTAGGTCACATAAATGAGAGCTGAATATCCCAACTCCATAAGGATGGACTTTTGAACTCATTTAATTTTGAATCATATGAAGTATGTGAATCTTGTCTTCAAGGCAAGATGAAAAAAACTCCATTTAGTGGACATAGCGAAATAGCTAATAACTTATTAGGACTCATACATACTAATGTATGTGACCCTTTCAGGATACCAGCTAGAGGAGTCTATCATTACTTCATTACTTTTACTGATGATATTAGTAGATATGGCTACGTGTATCTGATGAGACACAAGTCAGAATCCTTTGAAAAGTTCAAAGAATTCAAGAATGAAGTACAAAACCAACTTGGTAAGTGTATTAAGATACTTCGATCAGATCGAGGTGGGGAATACCTTAGCCAAGAATTTCATTACCATCTCGTTGAGTATGGGATCATATCTCAACTTACTCCACCTGACACACCACAATGGAATGGTGTATCAGAAAGGAGAAATCGTACTTTATTAGATATGGTACTTTCGATGATGATTCAAACAGAACTTCCTACTTCCTTCTAGGGATATGCTCTAGAGACAGTCGCTTTCACACTTAACCGCGTTCCATCTAAGGATGTCATAAAGACACCATATACAATATGGACTGGGAAGAGTCCCAAGATGTCTTTCATGAAGATTTGGGGTTGTGAGGCTTACGTTCGACAGCAAATCTCAGATAAACTAGGACCCAAATCAGAAAAGTGCTACTTTGTAGGATATCCCAAGGAAATTAAGGAATATTACTTCTATAATCCCACACAAGGCAAAGTGTTTATTGCCAGAACTGGTGTCTTTCTAGAAAAGGAATTCTTTTCTAGAAAAAGTAGTGGGAGTCAAGTCGATCTTAAAGAAATTCAAGATACACAAACTAGCACTAAAGCCTTAATGGAAACTGAACAGGTACCACAATATATTGTGGATTTTGTTACACCACAAGAAATTATGGAGCAATAACCTATTCAAGGAGCATAAGCTCTACGTAGATCAGATAGGGCCCATCGTCAACCTGAGAGATATTCTTTTCTCTTGTCTGACAACGGTGATGTAGTGTTAGTTGGTCTCAACAAGCCTACGTCTTATTAGGAAGCTGTACAGGGACCAGATTTTGATAAGTGGCTAGAGTACATGAGATCTGAAATGGAATCCATGTACACTAACCAAGTATGAACTTTGGTTGATCTACCTGAAGGGATCAAACCCATTGGGTGTAAGTGGGTCATCAAAGTGAAGACTGACATGGATGGGCATATGCACACCTATAAAGGTAGATTGGTAGCTAAAGGTTTCAAGCAAATTAATGGTATAGACTATGATGAAACTTTTTCAACAGTTGCGATGCTTAAGTCTATTCGGATTTTACTTGCTATTGCAGCTTACTATGATTACAAGATATGACAGATGGATGTCAAAACTGCATTTCTTAACGTAAATCTACTCGAGGATGTGTACATGACACAACCTGAGGGTTTTGTAGATCCAAAGAATGCTGGAAATGTTTGTAAGCTGCAAAGATCCATTTATGGATTAAAGCAAGCTTCTAGAAGCTGGAATCTTCGATTTGATGATGCAATCAAAATGTTTCGTTTCATTAAGAATGAAGATGAACCTTGTGTCTACAAGAAGGTTAGTGGAAGCATAGTCATCTTTCTCATATTGTATGTAGATGACATACTTCTCATTGGAAATGATATCCCTACTCTTCAGTCAGTGAAGACTTGGCTTGGGAATTATTTTTCAATGAAAGACTTAGGTGAAGCAGCCTACATTTTAGGCCTTAAGATCTATAGAGATAGATCTAAAAGATTGCTTAGCCTAAGCCAGAGTACATACATTGACAAGGTACTTAAACGTTTTACCATGGAGAATTCCAAGAAAGGATTCTTGCCAATGTCACATGGTGTGAGTATTTCGAAGACTCAATGCCCCTCTTTTAAGAAAGAAAGGGACCGTATGGATCAGATTCCTTATGCATCTGCTATAGGGTCTATCATGTATGTTATGCTTTATACTCACCCAGATGTCTCATATACTTTAAGCATGACGAGAAGATACCAGTCAGATCCAGGTGAAGGTCACTGGATAGCAGTCAAAAATATTCTTAAGTACTTGAGAATGACTCAAGAATATTTCTTGATCTTTGGAGGCGATGAAGAGCTTGTTATAAAGGGTTACACCGATGCTAGCTTCCAAACTGACAAGGATGATTACAGATAGCAGGCAGGATATGTGTTTTGCTTAAATGGTGGTGTTGTGAGCTGGAAGAGTTCAAAACAGAACACGGTAGCTGATTCTACAACAGAGGCCAAGTACATTGCTGCTTCAGCTACAGCAAAGGAGGATGTTTGGATGAGGAAGTTCATCACAGAGCTTGGTATTATTCCTAGTATAGAGAACTCAATAGACCTCTATTGTAATAACAATGGGGCTATTGCACATGCTAAGGAACCTCGCTCTCATCAGAGATCCAAGCACATACTATAGTGATTCCATCTCATTCGAGAGATCATCGAAAGAGGAGATGTGAGGATATGCAGAGTCCCGACCGATGCTAACATTGTAGATCCTTTGACCAAGGCTTTGGCATAAAGGAAGCATGATGGTCACACTAGGTCAATGGGTATTCGATATCTTAGTGATTGGCACTAGTACTATTGGGAGATTGTTAGTATTAGCCCTAGTACCAATTATGAGATGATTGTAAAAGGCTCATTTTGTATCATATATCATTATTAATAAAAGGAAAAGTAGGTTATTATATTTATTTCATTTCAGTGCCAATTGAATAAGTATAATAATATCCTTGGGTAGTAGGTTCTTATCTACAACATATCAATTGGTTGAATTAATAGTGAGATATTGTAGATATACATGGAACACTACTTTTAACTATTCCTAGTCAAGAATTAATATGTAAGGACAATATTAATGCGTTGAGACTAGCATGTAGGTCAACAGATGACTTAATCTCACAAGTCATGGATATGAGATATCAGGTTGACACATGGGTATATATTAGAGAATATATACTGAATGACCCGCCATGAGAATATTTCATGGATCATTATATGAGTGTCATAAATATTCTCATATGACTATTGGTATGAATAGTCCTTAGACCCAAAGTCACTATAGCTCCCTAAATAAGGAGTTGTGTACTTTGGTATCGACAAACGTCACCTATAACAAGATGGACAATAAAGTCGATCACTGGGTATGCAAAGAATTATGTGGAGGGATGTGAGTGATGTAGATGGAATCTATCCCTTCTATATGACGGAAGCGATATCTGTGGGCCCCTTGATTAGTAGGATACAAGAATGCATGGCCATGCTCAAATGAGTCAATATGAGATATTGAGCTTATTTGATTGAGTGTGTCTACTTAGAGATCAAGAAACATAAAGATTGATAAGAGGATGATACGTTCTATGCCTCATTGATCAATCTAGACATCAAGGATAGAAGGATTGAGTCATACAAGATAATAGACATAGAAAGGTTAGGTCGAATCTCGACATTCTCATCACTTGGGTAGCAATGATGCATTGCTAGATGTCATTCATTACTTATGTTTCTAAAATAGTTTTAGATACATTGCTAACGTTACGAAAGCCTATTGGGTCACACACAAAGAACATGTTGATTTGGAGATGGATTATGGTGTTAAGTTTAATTCGAATTATACACATTGAGTTAGACTCGAACGAATTTGGATTAGACTTATTGAGTAATGGGTTAGACTCATTAGTTTATTGGGTTAATGGCTTATTGGGTTAACAATTAATCCAATATTCTAAATTCAACCCATTAAGATTAATGAATAATAATGAAGATTAATATATCATTAATCAAAAGGATGATCAAGAGACAAAAATATTTTGTACTCATTGGATGAATACAAAAGCCATTTGAAAAGTAACCTTTAGGTGAAGTAACCTTTTTGGTAACGTAACCTTTTTGATGAAGTAACCTATTTGGTAAAGTAACCCTTTAGTGAAGTCACCTTATATAGATGAAGTGACCTTTTGGGTGGGTGTGCTCTTCTTGGCTTTTGTTCTTCTTCCTTCTTCCACTCTTGGCCAGAACTTCCACACGAGGTTGCTAGCACAACCTTTGGTTGTTTCTTTCTCCATTTCGTGAGTTCATGAGATGGATGGAGAACGTGTTCATGTGGATACCATAGAGACGCAGACGTGTTGATCGCGCTGAGATGTACATCCTAAAGAAACGTTGCTGTCGGGATTACGAAGGGCACGCAACAAAGGTATAACTTTCTCATATAGAAAATTAGTACTTAGTATATGGTTTCCTTTTGTATAGATCTTTTGAATAGGAACTTATTTTTCTACTGCACTTTTCGGCGTGTTTAGCGCTATAGTTCCTTACAGTATCCTAATAGGCCCTTGTTATTATTTAGGCCGATAACTTATGTTCATGAATTTGTATCATAATATGGTTATATACTTATGCTCGTACCTGTAGGGCATTAATATTATATATAGTATAATTGTATACTTATGAGTGCATATATATTAGTGAGATGATACTAACCTATACTTGATTCGAATCACTCCCTAGCAGAGGGGTAGCGTATTCCTCTAGGCTTTTCCTTTCAGATCAACCTCTAGAATTACTTGATCTTGACCCTGTTGTTTATTATATGTGTGATGATACCATGAAAATAATTGAGATATTAATACTAGATGACTAGTAATCTCCTGATGAGATTGGTTGACTAGATATTAAGGACCCGATTATCTATTTTTTGCCTATATATTAGTAGAATTATATCATAGTATAGGATACTGAGTATCCAAGTAGATCCTTCCTTGTTATATAGGCTCATGCATATACATTAATAAGATAATACCATAGTGTAGTATTTCGAGTATCCTACTAGACCCTTGGTTAGTATATCCTGTTGACTATTATCTCCAATTCGTGGTTGAGAGAGTCGTCAGCAACCGTTAGTATATCCTGGCAACCATTGTCTCCTATTTGTGGTTGAGAGAGTCATTAGCGACTGTTAGTATATCCTGCTGACCATTGTCTCTCATTCATAGTTGAGAGAGTCATCAGCGATCATGATATATACGACTGCTTATGAGACCATTCGTGGTAGCAAGTTTATGTGCAGTTCGTAGCTAGACAGCTACATATATACCCTATCTCCCTATGAGACCATTCGTGGTAGTGATTTCACCGATAGATAGTGACTGTTTACTTATCCTGTCTGCCAAAAAGATCATTTGTGGTAGAGTGTTCACCCTAACTACCCACAGGACCATCCATGGTAGAGCGTTCTCTTGCAGTCAATGCTCATTATATACTTTCTATATGTTGGTCATGTATTTGTTAGTGCATGTTAGGATGTACCATATATACTTCCAATTTATTGGTCACACTTGGTTGAACCGGTTAGAAGATGAGTATGTAGTTAGTTATGCTCTCTTACTATTATAGTAAGTACTTCCCCTGAGACTACATCCTTTGATCTTTTGATAAAATTTTATTCATGCATTGTATTCTTCTACCCACTAAGTTATTGTACTCACTGCCCTTTGCTTTTTCTTTGACTTTTAGGTTAGTAGATAGAAGAGGTGTTGTGTCGCACAGAGGTCCTAGCCGCCAATCTCGCTCGAGTTGGATTTATGTTGAGTTGCTTCATTTTATTATTTCCATTGCTTATAGTTATAGTTCTTTATGTTTTAGATTTTTGAGTGTTTTACATGTATATGCATACATACATGCATTATCATTTGTGACTTGGTGTTATTATATTACATCGGTATTTTATGTTGGCTTGAATTGTTTCGATATCGTATTTCCTATATTATCACTAGGGGGTACCATCCGGTTTGACGGACAAGTATACCCTCGCGGTGTGACACATACAATGAATGTTAAAAATAGGAAACTCATGGAAATGTATGGAGAACATTTTAGGTGAATTAATTTGAATTTAATATCATTTAATTACTGGTGAAAATGTAAGGATTCTTCATACTTCATGAAATCAGAACATGGTTTGTAGTTTTAATAGTTCATGTAGTTTCTTCATTTTTTGATGCATATAATGACCCTTAAAATTAGAGAACTCATGGTTACTATATGGAGAATATTTAGGTGAATTAATTCTAAATTTAATGTCATTTAATTGCTAGTGAGAACGTTAGGATTCTTTCCACTTCATGAAATCAGATCATTATTTGTAGTCATAACATTTTATGTAGTTTTTTTTATTTTTTTTTTGTATACAGCAACCCCTAAAATTGGGGAACTAATGGTTAATGTATAGAGAACATTTTAAGATGTTTATAAGATTTTAGGGTCCTTTAAATGTTGGGAAAAAAATATATATATTTGGGGGTCTTCATGTTCCATGTAGTAGGACCATTGAAATGGTGTTGTTGATATGCTAGTTATTTGATATAGCATACTATAGTGTAGTTCAGTTTGTATCATGTTAAATGTTAGGAAATCAGTAACCTTAACAACTCATCAATGTGATAATAGTTTTTGATCCTTAGGACTTAACAAGTTAGGTCATAAAACATATCCTTGATGACCTTTCCTTGTATAATGATGTTGATAAGTTAGTTTGTTGATATGTACCAATTAAATTTTAGTTTACATCATTTCAAATGCTATGAAATTAGAGCCTTATTAGCTCATTAATGGTATGAAAGTTTAGGATCTTTAGGGTTCAATGAGTTAAGATAGAAATCATGTCTTTCCTTTACAATCATGTTGAGGTCCATTATTTGCTTTCCGTTAGAAGTGGCACTTTCCTTGTTGCTCCGGATTGATTGTATAATTTCTATGTTTTATATTTAATAGAAGTTACTTTTATTCATGGTATTAGGGAGCTTGATCATGTTATCTCCTTACCATCGTGTTAGTTCCTATGCACGCTCATGCTATGTTGATGCACAAGTCTATGCTTAAACTTATGTTATAAATTTGCATGCTATAACATTTGCATGCTTAGGTTAAGATTTACGATTATGCCCATGTTTGAGTAGTGATCAAGTTGAGGGAAAGTGCATGATTATGCTTATGTCCATGTTATTGTAAATATGATAGGGAATTTGTATGAAACCATTGCATACATGTAGGTATGGGGCATACATAATAAAAATCTAACATGGTAATTTATTAGTATGGATAACTAGGTTTTAATGATTATACATGATATGAAGTTTATGATAATTCATGATTATGCATATTATGGATTTTATGATAAATAATGATTGTGCATGTTATGAATTTTATTATGGGTTGAGTTATGAACTAGAGACCTAAGCCTGGGGAGCTCACCAAATCTACATGGTTGAGTATTGTAGGACCGTTGGTGGCCGGCTAGAAGGGGCTTGGTTGGATAGCCCTGTAAATACAAAAACAGAAACAACCCTTCTCGAACTCTTTAACTAACACTTGCATAATAAATAAGCAGATAAATAAAACAGAAAGAAAGAGGCACAAGATATTTACTTGGTTACAACTAGGGAGGTTGTTAATCCAAGGAAGTTGAAGTACTAAAAACTTGTTCAGGCGGAGAAGCCTCTTACAACGTTGAAGCGCAGAGATAGAAGCTCAACACTAAACTAAAGCACACAAGCGTTGGAATTATAATTCTTGAGTTTGTTGAAAAGCTTCTGGACCAAGGCTATATTTATAGCCTTGGTCCGGCCGCCCTGAGGTTTCTGGGCGCTCTAGGGGGGATAAAACTTTATCCCCCAACGTTCAGATCGAGTCAAAACTTGATCTGGTCAAAAGTCAACTTCGGGCGCCCCGGTACGCTCCGGGCACCCCGATACGATCCAGGCGCCCCGATACAGTCCGGGCGCCCCGGTACGCTCAGAGCGCCCCGGGCGGGAATGTCAACCCCGTTGACTTTTTCAGACCATGGTCTTCTGCTCCGGTTCCGTTAGTTTCAGACCGAGTCTTTCGCTCGTTTGGGTGATCTCTGCCATCCGGAATAGGGCTCAACCGAACCCAACTTCCGATTTTCTCGAGCAGGCTTCCGCTCCGGCTTCTCGTCCCTCAGAATCGCCCAATGTTTCCTTCTCGTCCGCTAGCGTACTAATCCGTAGTCTTCGTCCCTCGGTCGCACCCCATGCTGACTTCTTGCTAGCTGCGTCTCTTGCTCCCCGAGCAGTCTTCCGCTCCGGCTTCTCATCTCTCAGAACCACCACACGCTTCCTTCTCGTCCGCCGGTGTACTCTTCCGCAGCGCCTCGTCCCTCGGACGCACCGCGTGCCGTCCTTCTCGCTAGCTGCGTCTTTCGCTCAACTACCTGTGCTCCTAAGCTCCTGCACACTTAGACACAAGGTTAGAAATACATAGGGTCTAACTTAACTTGTTGATCACACTAAAACAACCTTGGGGTTCCAACAATCTCCCCCTTTTTGATGTGATCAACCCAAGTTAAGCTAGGGTTAAAATAGACATAAAAATAAACAATTTATATTGCAATAACGTGCAACAAGATAGAAAAATTAAATTTTAAAAATTTTAATTTTTAATTTCTACCTCTCCCTAGACTTATACTTTTTCTTCTTCCCCTTTGATCATATAAAAAAATTGGGGTTGCAAGAAAAATCTAAGGGTTGACACTTAGAAAAATTATAAAAATCTATTTCAATGATTTTCTAGAAAATATTTCTAAGTCAAGGAAAATTTCTAAGTCAAACATAACTTTTGAAAAATTTCTAAGTTTTCGTCATCAAGAATTAAGAACATTCTAAGCCGAAAACTTAATGCAAGAAAATTTTTAAAAAAAATTTGAGAACATTTAGAAAAATTAAAAAAAATCTATGCATTTATTTTTTTTTTAATTCTAATACTTTTATCAGAAAGTTTTAAATTTCTATTTAAATTTATCATAACTTCTTAAATCACACTTTTTCATATTTAAAGCAACCAATATTAAACAAGCAAAAAATTATCTCATGTTAATTTCTATTATTAGTTTGTCGAGATTCTTTAATCGACACACTATTTCTTTTGACTTAATAATTTTTGTTGTATTTTCAATTTCTAATTCACAAAAATATTTCAATAATATAAATTCTAACTTGATAAAGTTTTTCGACGGTATTTCTAATTTACAAAATTTGTTCGATAAAATATTTTGTCATTTATAAAATTGATTCGACAGAAGATCTTCTAATCCGAAAAACTCTTTCGATGATTCAATTTCTAATTCGCAAAATTCTTTCGGCAACTTTTCGATTGATTTAACTAATTGTTCAAAAGGTGGAGACTATACCTGACTTACCTTGTCAGCAGTTGATTCTCTCCCTGTCGAGTTGCTTTCTTCCGAAGTCTCTCCCCCTTCATCGATGCTCATCTGGGATGAGCTTTCTGTAGCTTCGGGATGGAGTTTGGTTGTCTCGGTAGTTTCCTCATTATCGGGCTGTTCTGACGGTGACTTGGTGTCCATTGAGGAGTTGGATTCGACATCAGCTTGTACTTCATAGATCTTCAAGAACTTTTCCCAAAGTTCTTTTGCGCTTTTGTATTCTCCGACTTTGTTAAGATCTTCATTTGATATTATGCTTAGCAGGTGAAATTTTTCCCGAGCGTTTGCCATACTCTCCTCATGTTGCTTCTCGGTCTAGAGATATTTCTTGATTTCTTCTCCATTCGTTGTCTTTGGTGCTTCATAACCAAATTTCATTATTAAAGAAATACCAAAATCTATGTTTAGATATACCTCCATTTGTTGCTTCCAAAAAGCAAACTCCCTCTCGAATGCTGGTGGGTAGACGCGAGCTCCGACCATCGTTTTGTTGCTTTGATCGACGGTTAGTCCTCCTGAAGCGCCTTGGCTCTGATACCACTTATAGGACCGTTGGCGGACAGCTAGAAGGGGGGTTGGTTGGATAGGCATGTAAATACAAAAACAGAAACAACCCTTCTTGAACTCTTAAACTAACACTTGCATAATAAATAAGCAGATAAATAAAACAGAAAGAAAGAGGCACAAGATATTTACTTGGTTACAACCGGGGAGGTTGTTAATCCAAGGAAGTTGAAGCACTAAAAACTCATTCAGGCGAAGAAGCCTCTTACAACGTTGAAGCGCAGAGACAGAAGCTCAACTCTAAACTAAAGCACACAAGCATTGGAATTACAATTCTTGAGTTCCTTGAAAAGCTTCTGGACCAAGGCTATATTTATAACCTTGGTCGGGGCGCCCTGAGGGTTCCAGGCGCCCTAGGGGGATAAAACTTTATCCCCTAACATTCAGATCGAGTCAAAACTCGATCTGGTCAAAAGTCAACTCCAGGCGCCCCGGTACGCTCCGGGAGCCCCGGTATGGTCCAGGCGCCCCAGAACGCTCCGGGAGCCCCTGTACAGTCCGGGCGCCCCGGTAGGCTCAGAGCCCCAGTACGCTCAGAGCGCCCCAGTATGCTCAGAGCGCCCCGGGCGGGAAAGTCAACCACATTGACTTTTTTCAGCCCGGGTCTTCTGCTCCAGTTCCATTCGCTTCAGACCGAGTCTTTCGCTCGCTTGGGTGATCTCTGCCATCCGGAATAGGGCTCACCTGAACCCAACTTCTGGTCTTCTCTAGCAAGCTTCCGCTCCGGCTTCTCGTCCCTCGGAATCGCCGAGTGTTCCTTCTCGTCCGCCACCGTACTCATCCGCAGTCTTCGTCCCTCGGTCGCACCTCGTGCTGACCTTCTCGCTAGCTGCGTCTCTTGCTCCCCGAGCAGTTTTCCGCTCCGGCTTCTTGTCCCTCGGAACCACCACACGCTTCCTTCTCATCCGCCGGCGTACTCTTCCACAGTGCCTCATCCCTCGGACGCACCATGTGCCGTCCTTCTCGCTAGCTGCGTCTTCCGCTAGACTACCTGTGCTCCTAAACTCCTGCACACTTAGATACAAGGTTAGAAACACACAGAACCTAACTTAACTTGTTGATCACCCCAAAACAACCTTGGGGTTCCAACAAGTATGACCGATGCCCATAGCTTGAGAGCTCACCAAAATCTATACAGTTGAGTGTGACAGATGTCCATAGCCAGGGAGCTCACCAAAACTATGCAGTTGAGTGTGATCGGTGCCCATAGCCTGGGAGCTCACAAAAAATCTACGCGGTTGAGTGTGACCGATGTCCATAGCCCAAGAGCTTACCATAACTAGGAGGTTGAGTGTGACCTATGTCTATATCTCGGGAGCTCACCAAAATCTATGTGGTTAAGTGTGGCCAGTGTCCATAGTTTGGAAGATCACCAAAATCCATCCATGTGATAGAGTGTCACTAGTGTCCATAACTAGGGAACTCACCAAATTCTATGTGGTTAAGTGTGACTGGTGTCCTTAGCCCGGGAGCTCGCTTACCCCACGTGATTATGCTTATGTACATTCTCATGATTGAGTCTATTCTTATGTGTATGTTTATGTCATGCAAATATGCTTATACTGATGCTTATGGACATGCTCATGATCAAGTCTATTATTATGCCAAGTTCATTTACATGCTTCTGTTTATGTTCTCATGCTTATATCAATGCCTATGCTTACGTTCATGGTATTGTTGGGATTTTCGGGACGCAAAAATCGCTTTTTGCGTTGCGGAAACCCTGAAACCCCAGCCACCGGTTCCGTGTGAAGATTAAAATTTTGAAAAACATTACGAGTACGAGTTTCTTACACTAGTTCTAAACTAGATCTACAAGGAGAAGGAATTTTACCCTTGATGTGAAGCCCTTCGCAATCCCGCTAGTCCTCGGTTCGCCGGATCTTGAAAGTGTCAAACTAGACACTTCTCTATATGTATCCACACAAGCAAGAGATGGAGAGTCCAAACAAAAGGTGTGCTAGCACCTATGAAGTGTTCGACCAAGAGAGGAGAGGGAGAAGAAAATTGAGAGAAAGAGGAAGAAGATGGAATGAATGCCTTGAATGAAAAAATCAATCTCTTCCACACTAAAGGTGGCCGGCCACATAATGACTTGTAACCCCCATGGAATATCAAGAGTCAAGTCTCTTGATCTCCTCCATGAGGTGGCATTTGGTCAAGTCAAACTTGACCAAATGAAGAAGCCTTGATGATGTGGCATTGGCCAAGTCAAAGTCAAGTCAAAACTTGACTCTTCATCTTCCTACTTAAGTCAAGTCAAACTTGACCACTTCTCTCCCTTGGTTGATCTAATCTAACCATTGGTTCAAGTCAATTTTAATTTAATGAATCTCTATTCATTGAATTAAATTAATTAAATGAGTCTAAGTTCAAATTAGACTCACTTAACACATGAACCAACTTGAGTCCAACCCAATTAGCCTAATTCGGATTACTCTTAATCCAATTTGGTTCATCATATGAACCTAATCTCCATCTAATTTCCCTTTGTGTGTGACCTTATTGGTTCTTGTAACGTTGGCAATTCTTCTAAACCCATTTAGAAGCATAAGTAATGAGCGGTATCTAGCAACACATCATTACTCCCCAAGTTACAAGAATGTTGAGATCCAACATCACCTTGTGACTACTAATTGTAACTCCTCATAATATATGACAATGTGTCCTTCTATCCTAGACATCTAGATTGATCAATGTGAGGCATATACCGTGTCATCCTCTAATCAATCTAAATCTTGAACTCCAAGTAGACTCACTCAATCAAATGAGCTCAACATCTCATATTGACTCATTTGGGCATGGCCATGCACTTAGTGGTCTCACTCTATCAAGAATATCGATGTCACTCCCGTCATATAGGAGTGATAGATCCCATCTACATCACTCACATCCCTCTGCATAATTTATTACATACCCAGTAATCGCCATTATAGTCCACCTAGTTACGGGTGACGTTTGACGAAGCCAAAGTACGTAACTCCTTATGTAGGGATCCATGGTGACTTCAGGTCCAAGGACTAGTAGTCATACTAATAGCCACATGAGAAAGTATATGACACTCATATAACGATCCATGATACTTTCTCATGGCGGGTCATTCAGTATACATTCTCCAATGCATACCCATGTGTCAACTTGATATCTCTATATCCATGACTTGTGAGATCAAGTCATCGAGTTGACCTACATGCTAGTCTCATCGCATTTACATTGTCCCTGAATGTTAATACTTGACTAGGAATGATTAAGAGTAGTGTTCTCTATATTATCTCACTATCGGTTCAACTAACTGATTGATATAGGTAAGAACCCTCTACTCAAGGATGCTATTATACTTAGTTATTTGACACCAATACAAGTAAGTATAATAACCAAAACAAATTCCTTTATTAATATACAAGAATATGATACAATGAGTCCATACAACAATCATCAAATGATTGGTTCTAGGGCTCTAACTAACAATCTTCCACTAGCACTAGTGCCAACCAGTGTAGGCTCTAAGCCCCAATGACCTAGTGTGACCATCATGCTTTCTCTGTGCTAAAGCCTTGGTCAAGGGATCTGCGATGTTAGCCTTTGTAGGTACTCTACAAATCTTCACATCTCCTCTGTTGATAATCTCTCGAATGAGATGGAAGCACCGTAGTATGTGTTTGGTCCGCTGGTGTGAGCGAGGTTCCTTCGCCTGTGCTATAGCTCCATTGTTGTCACAATAGAGCTCAATAGGGTCAACAATGTTAGGAACCACCCCAAGTTCAGTGATAAACTTGTGGATCCAAACTGCCTCCTTTGCTGCTTCTGATGCAGTAATATACTCGTCCTCTGTCGTAGAATCAGCTACTGTGTCCTGCTTCAAACTCTTCCAGCTCACAGCACCACCATTTATGCAAAACACGAACCTTGACTGCGATTGATAATCATCCTGGTCGGTCTGGAAGCTGGCATCACTGTAACCCTTTATAGCTAGCTCGTCATCGCCTCCATATATCAAGAAATATTCTTTAGTCCTTCTTAAGTACTTAAGAATATTGTTGACCGCTATCCAGTGATTCTCACCTGGATCTGACTGGTATCTGCTCGTCATGCTCAAAGCATACGAGACATTAAGATGAGTACATAGCATGGCGTACATGATAGATCCTATGGCTGAGGCATAAGGGATCTGATCCATGAGGTCTCTCTTCTCTCTAGAAGAGGAACCTTGAGTCTTCGAAAGACTCACACCATGTGACATCGGCAGAAATCCCTTCTTGGAGTTCTGCATGGCAAATCGAAGGAGTACCTTGTCAATATATGTACTCTGACTTAGGTCAAGCATCCTTTTCGATCTATCTCTATAGATCTGTATGCCTAGAATGCGGGATGCTTCACCTAAGTCCTTCATTGAGAAACAAGTCCCTAGCCAAGTCTTGATAGACTGTAGCAAAGGGATGTCTTTCCCAATGAGTAGTATGTCATCCACATACAATATGAGGAAGACAACTATGTCCCCTACAATCTTCTTGTAGACACAAGATTCATTTTCATTCTTGATGAAACCAAACTGTTTGATCGCATCATCGAATCGAAGATTCCAGCTCCGAGAAGCTTGCTTTAGTCCATAAATGGACCTATGCAGCTTGCATACTCTGCTAGTATGCTGTGGATCTACAAAACCCTCAGGTTGTGTCATGTACACATCCTCGAGCAGGTTTCCATTCAGAAATGCGGTTTTGACATCCATCTGTCCTATCTCATAGTCATGGTATGCTGCAATAGCAAGCATGATCCGAATGGACTTAAACATCGCTACTGGAGAAAAAGTTTCATCATAGTCAATACCATGAATTTGATTGAAATCTTTAGCTACTAAGCGACCCTTATAGATAAGTCCATCCATGTCAGTCTTTCTCTTAAAGACCCACTTACACCCAATGAGTTTTACCCCTTCAGGTGGATCAACCAAAGTCCATACTTGGTGGTGTACATGGATTCCATCTCGGATCTCATGGCCTCTAGCCATTTCTCAGAATCCGGTCTCATCACAGCTTCCTGATAGGTGGTAGGCTCATCCTCTATGAGCACAACGTCATCATGGTCAGACAAGAGAAAGGAGAATCTCTCAGGCTGACGACGTACCCTAACAGGCCTGCGAAGAGGTATGTCTACTTGAACTAGTTGTTGTTCCTCAACTCTTTGTGGAACAACATCATCCACAACACTTTGTGATTCCAGTTCAACTTCCATCGAGGCTTCAGTGCTATGGTGTCAAGCCCCGGGTGAGTCTCTACCGAAAAATTTCGGCAGCATCTCCCCTGTACCAGTGACAATCTGAACCTTACATACATGCAAAATACATCAGCCACATGCGGCTGGAATATATGTGCACAAAAGAAACACAACCACGCAGTTAATATTCACAGCCTACCCGGCTGGATAAAAGAAATGAAAACAATCATGCAACTAATATGTAGCCCACACGGCTATATCAAAAACACAACGGAAAGTCGAAGAGGAAACCCACAAATACAAAAGTCCACAAAAACACATCACAGATATGAAGTCCGTAGTACAAGTATCAAAACATAATCAGTACTCAAAATACAACGAATACGAAATGTGGATAAGGAGAAACAAAACCAAAACTCATCCCTCGGATATGACACGGGAAATGGGACCGGCTGGCAATATGCTCCAAGCATCTCCATATCATCTATCTACTACCTGAAAATCAAAATGGTATAGACGGGGAGGTGAGTACAGGTAACTCAGCGAGTAATGGACCGAATAAAGCATGGTTTGCATAATAAAGTAGGAATCAAGAATACAGTCTCCATAAGTAAAGAATAGAATCATGCTGTCAAAAGTATAATACATCTAACTATATCTAATACAACAATGGTATATGAATGAACCTGACATAATAAATGCACATAACATAAATGTACATACCCGAAAAGAATCAATACCATGATACCATGATCCGTAAACTCACCGAGTCAACAACACCTGTGCAATACATATACGATGGCAAATATATGTAAAGTAAATGACATGTATGCGGCATGGCATCCATATGCGGCATACATAGCTCAAACAAATGCAACAATACACAATCACATGTGACTAATATCTAGTAAGCATGTACACAAAAATATCCCCACAGATGCACCGTGCATCTTATGCAAAAGTGCATGCATGTTCCATGGTCACCCCCGCCACCTCTCTAGACACCACGACCCCTGTATGGCCGAGAGGCTTGGGTCTGTGACGACTGTACTACCCTCCAGCCCACAATAGAGTGGTCGAGGTGGACAATCCGCTAGTAGCTACCTAGCTACATAGCATCAGGGTCCCTGACTGCTCACAACGGCTGATCTCACAAAAACCTAGTGACCGGGTGGCACGACAAGACGAGCGGCAACTGCTCCAGCTACCACTACCCATAAGTGGCCGAGTGTGCGGCGCAAAACCAAACCAACTGATGACTCTCTCAACCACAAGGGTGATAATGGTCATCAGATGCAATGAATGATGAACATGATATATATATATATATATATAATCATCATCCACGCAACAACCCCAAACCTGCTAAACACCCCCAATAACCACGACATACGTAACTACACATACTACTATGCAAATGGAATGTTAATCATGTAAAACCCATAACACATACCAATCACAACATAGACAGGTATAGACCACATATATCCAATACAGTCATCCCTACAACACTCTACATGTGTATATACAATAGAGTTCCAGATAACAAGGATAGAGACTGAAACTAATCAAACTAGATCATATCAAGGATCAAGCAAAAGAGACAAGCAGGAAAACAACAAATAATCAGATTTAAGGAATGCAACCTAATTATCCAAATATAACCATGCTTTAAAATTCAAAGAACTAAATAGAAATTAAGGAAGAAATACCCGCCTCGATATATCCGTATCACTAGAACCACCCCACGTCACGCTGCTCGTATAGAACAAGGTCCTGTATCACATATACAAATTTATATAACTAAATATGTGTACACTACAAATAGGTGAACTACCTATAAAAAAATATAACCACCATTAAATTTATATCTAACCATGGTTACTGCTCCCTTCCATTGGTAAAATTAGGTTTAGCTTTATTCACACCCAAAAGCCTCCAATCACCAAACATAAAAATTTTATCACTGTTAACTAATCCCGATCACACTAATTTCCAGAAATCATAGTGAAACAGTACACTAAGAGTTTCTAACACCTAAACAAACCGACTCTTATTGTTTCTGCCTATGATCCAGATCAATAAATATAGGGATTCCATTGTTAACAACCTATTGGATACACTATTCGGTCAAGAGAATATAAATTAAGCAATGCATCAATTCCCTACAACAGAAGACTACATATTGTATCTTCACCAACCGGATCAAAAGACAGAACAGCTAGGAATCACCACAACAATTCCTTACAACAATAACCAACTAATTTCCTTACCTCTGTTTCTTTAATCGCCGGAAACGATCGTAGTTTCGATGGAGGAAAGAAATCCCTAACAGAACTATGGTGGCCGGAAATCAAAACACAAACCCCTGCTTCCCAAAAGGATCACCCGAATCACTTCCAGAAAGACAGATTAGGGTTTCGAATTCACGATAAAAAAAAAAGAAGACCAAATCGCTTACCTCAAGATCACGGCTAGAGTACGATCACAGATCCGGTGGAGAAGTTGATCTAGTCAAGCTGTGGTGGCCAGAAACAAAACACCGATCTCTGCTTCCCAAAGAAAACCACCCGAATCAACACTAGAAAAGGATCAAGGTTCAAATTCATAACCAAAACCAAATCCTTACCTCCAAGATCGAAGTTAAAGCAGCGACTTGTTCTTGCCGACGAACAAAATAGGGAAATCGGAAGGAAACAATGGGCGTTACCTCACACAACCAGTCTACGCTAGCTAGATCCGACGCCGATGCCCTCTATTCCCTTCCGACAGCAGGCGAAATCCACAGATCAAGGATCCGTCGTCGTTGTTCGCCGAGATCAGAGAATGGAGGAAGGGATCGGGGAGAAAGAAGGTTCGGTTGTACTAACCTCTCTTCCTCTCAACGCTCCAAGGTCCGCTCCTCGCCGGCGCCACCAGAAAAATTTCTAAAAATTCTTAAAATTTATCCTAAGGTTATTCCACGATAACCCTAAAAATAAATTCGCATATCTTACATTCTCCCCCACTAACAAAACTTTGGTCCCCAAATTTATCACTATCTCCTAGGAGCAAGAAGTAGTAGATAAACTAATTCTAGTTACTGAAATAAATTTTACTCACCTTCAGTAAATAGGTGTGGGTAACTGGCTCGCATCTTATCTTCCACTTCCCAAGTGGCTTCTTCATCTGAATGGTGTCGCCATCCGACCTTGACCAGTCGAATTATTTTGTTTCGTAACTGGCGCTCTTTGCAGTCCAAAATCCGAACTGGAGTCTCCTCATAAGATATATCCGGCTAAAGTACAACTGACACATCAGTGAGAATATGCGAAGGGTGCAATACATATCTCCTCAACATAGATACATGGAATACGTCATGCACCCCAGTAAGTGATGGTGGTAGCGCCAGTCGATACGCCACCTCACCTATCCTCTCGAGAATCTGGAAGGGTCCAATGTAGCGAGGTGTCAATTTACCCTTCAACCCAAACCTTTTTACTCCTTTCGTAGGGGATACTCGTAAGAATACATGATCACCAACAGAAAACTCTAAAGGTCTCCGTCTGCGATCTGCATAACTCTTCTGTCGATCTTGAGCCTCTAACAACCTGCGCCTGATGGTACAAACCATCTCTGCATCACGCTGAAGACTCTGTGGCCCCAAAATCTGTGTTTCCCCAACTTCTATCCATAAGGTGGGAGATCTACATGCTCTGCCATACAACGCCTCATAAGGTGCCATCTGTATTGCTGAATGATAACTGTTGTTGTAGGCAAATTCTACTAAATGTAAATGATCCTCCCAACTACCTCCGAAGTCTATGACACATGATCTGAGTAGGTCCTCTAACGTCTGTATAGTACGCTCTGACTGACCGTATGTCTGGGGGTGGAAAGCCGTACTAAATCGTAACTCGGTACCCATAGCCTGCTGTAGGCTCTGCCAAAATCGTGAAGTAAACCGCAGATCTCTATCTGAAATAATACTGAGAGGTACACCGTGAAGCCTGATAATCTCTCTACAATACAACTCTACCAATCGATCCAATGACTCCATCCTACGGATCGGAAGGAAATGAGCAGATTTGGTTAATCGATCAACGATCACCCAAATCGTATCATGTGTTCACCGGGTTCTGGGTAGACCCACGACGAAATCCATCGTGATATGCTCCCATTTCCATTCTGGTATCTGTATCTTCTGGAGTAAACCACGGGTCTCTGATGTTCAGCCTTCACTTGCTGACATACAAGGCATCGTGCAATGAAATCCATGATGTCTTTCTTCATGCCATCCCACCAATAAGAACGTCTCATATCCCTATACATACGTGTACCACCAGGATGAATCGCAAATCTGGATCGGTGTGCCTCCTGAAGTAGGTCCTCCTTCAAAGAAGGTAGCTCAGGAACACACAATCTCCCCCGGAAGTATAGAATTCCATTTCCATCGCAAGAAAATCCTGTCTGCTGTTCTGGGGTAATTCTGCTACACAAAAACTGCAGATGCTGATCTGTAGCCTGAGCTTCTTTAATCCTCTCCACAATGGGTGACTGGGAACCATAGATAACAGAATACCCCGCTCAGTCTGACCCTGCTCTACTAATCCCAACTCAGAAAATTTCTGTACCACTTCTGTAACCATCACACGGTGATAGGCAAGAACTCCTCGAGATTTCCTACTCAACTCATCAGCTACCACGTTAGCTTTTCCTGGGTGGTAGTTGATCGTACAGTCATAGTCCTTCAAGAATTCCATCCATCTTCTCTGTCTTAAGTTCAATTCTTTCTGAGTAGATAGATACTTAAGACTCTTATGATCCGTGAATATCTCGAAGGTGATCCCGTATAGATGATGTCTCCAGATTTTCAGCGCATATATAATAGATGCTAACTCCAGGTCATGCACTGGATAATTCTTCTCATGCTCTTTCAACTGACGTGAGGCATAAGAAACTACCCGTCCATGCTGCATGAGTACTGCGCCTAACCCTTGTAATGATGCATCTGTAAAAAGTACGAAGCCATCATCTCCAGAAGGAAGTACTAATATAGGTGCAGAAATGAGTCTTTGCTTAAGTTCCTGAAAACTCATCTCGCAAGACTCTGTCCAACAAGACTTCACTCCCTTTCTGGTCAACTGAGTCAAAGGCAGAGCTATGCTAGAGAAACCCTCTACAAATCTCAGGTAATACCCAGCTAAACCAAGAAAGCTACGAATTTCCTGTACAGACTTTGGCTGCTCCCAACTGGTAACAGCTTCTATCTTTTGTGGGTCCACTGATATACCACTGCTAGAAACAATATGTCCCAGAAAACCCACAAAAGATAACCAGAATGCACATTTGCTGAATTTTACATAGAGGCGTTCTCGCTGGAGCGTCTCCAATACTATACGAAGATGTTGCCCATGCTCTTCTTCGGATCGAGAATATATCAAAATGTCATCGATGAACACAATCACAAACTGATCCAAGAACTCAAGAAATACCCTATTCATCAGATCCATGAAAACTACTGGAGCATTGGTAAGCCCAAATGGCATTACCAAGAACTCATAGTGTCCATAACGAGTATGGAAAGCTGTCTTCTGTATATCTGAATCTCTCACACTGAGCTGATGATAGCGAGAGCGCAGATCAATCTTTGAATACACACAAGTATTCTTGAGCTGATCAAACAGATCCTCTATACGTGGCAGTGGATATTTGTTCTTAATAGTCATTGCATTCAGCAGCCGATAGTCGATGCATAATCTCATCGATCCATCCTTCTTTTTCACAAAGAGCACCGGAGCTCCCCATGGAGACACACTAGGACGGATAAACCCTCTATCCAGTAGCTCCTGTAATTGTACTTTTAGCTCCTCCAATTCTTTAGGTGCCATGCGATACGGGGCCTTTGATATTGGTGCTGCCCCCGGAATCAACTCAATCGTGAACTCCACTTGCCTTTTTGGAGGCAAGCCGGGTAATTCCTCTGGAAATACGTCAGGGTACTCCTGAACTATAGGAATGTCAGAAAGCTGTGGGGTATGATCCTGATCAATCTTAATCATAGATAACAAATACCCCTGGCATCCTTGAGATAATAATCTCTGAGCTTGCATAGCTGAGATGACAGAAATCCCCTCATCCTTGGTACCCATGAATACCCAGGATGGTAGACCCGGAGGTCTAAATGTAACCACTCTCGCGCTGCAATCCACGGTAGCATAATATCTGGCCAACCAGTCCATACCCAAAATGATGTCAAATTCTAACATATCCAGAACCTGTAAGTCCACTATAAGGGTCTGACCCTCGAAGCCCAATGGACAATCTCTAATCTCCTGACTGATATTTAGTATCTCTCCCGAGGGCAAAGATACCGCTAATGTATGAGTCTGAGGAACCGGTAATCTACAAATCTTACTCAGAAATACCCGAGAAATAAAAGAATGGGAACTACCAGTATCTATCAACAATTCAGCAGGAAAGGAATAAACAGTAATCATACCTCGAAAGACCGATCCCTAGGCCCGCTGTGCCTCCTCTCGAGTAATAGCATACACTCGTCCCACTTCCGGGCACGATGGCGATACTCCAGTAGTGGTCTGAAACAGTACTGGTGGAGTAGTAGCGAACTGCTGAGACTGGTGGGTGGTAGCATGCTGCTGAGGCTGGTGAGTGGTAGCATACTGCTGAGGCTGTATCACTGGACAAGAGCTAGGTGGCGCCGGAAGATACTGATGTAACGGGACAACCGAGGAATACTGCATAGCCACAAGTACTGCTGGGTACTGCTGACCCTGGATATGGTATACCTGTGCCTGAGGAGGTAGTATACTCTGCTGATGTGGAGTGCTTTGCGTCTTCTGCGGTCCCTTCGGCCGTCGAGTCAGAGTAATATAACTTCCTTGAGCAGTAACATTGGCAGCCTGCAGCTGTGCCTTCAGAGTACAATCACGGCTCACATGTCCTGGCAGCTTACAGTAGTAACATATATCTTGGCTCAATGGGCAGTTAGTTTAGAGTGACCATCAACACCACATCTAAATCATCTAAGTTCACCAGCAGAATCCTTCTGAGGAGGTCTAGAAGAACTAGCGGATGATCGTCCCGTCTTCGATGATCGATAGGACTCTCTCGAAGTAGCCTATGATCCATGCCATTTCTTCCGTTTCTTCTGACCTTGGTCCTGTTGTTTCTGATTTGGAGTCGTACCCAGAGTCTTTTGCTTATCCTTTCCTTTTTCCAGGGAAATTTGCTGTTGTGTCATTTCAATCATCAAAGCTCTATCTAACGCCTCCCGGTACGTACTAGGAGTAAAGCCAGACATCCAGATACGGATATAAGCTGCAAGGCCCTGAGTGAACTGATCTAACCGATCGCTCTCCTGGGCAACTAGATGAGGGCAATACTCAGCTAATCGGTTAAATTCTGCATCATACTCCATCACAGATCGATCACCCTGCTTCAGCTGTAAGAATTCCTGTCGACGGGCCATACGATAAGGAGCTGGGAAATACTGTCTCTTGAAGGCATCTCGGAATAAAGTCCAGGTGATACTCTGGTCTCCAACAAGTGTCTTCTGCATCTTCCACCATGTAACAGCCTGATCTCTTAGGTGGTATGCAGCTAATTTAGCCTTTTCTTCTTCGGTACATGTCAAATACTCGAAAGTATCCTCCACATTTCCCAACCAAGAACGGGCAACACTCGGGTCGGGAACTTCATGGAACAAGGTGAATCGATCCTTTACCGACCGAGCTAATAGTGGGATACGAGCTCTATCCCTCACCCAAGGAGTAGCAGTAGGAGTAGGGATCACTGGGGGTAATGTAGGAGGAACCAACTGAGGCTGAAAACCCTGATCTCTCGTGGGAATTTGGTGGGTCTGTCCACGACTATCGGTCTCAACCTCTGTAGGATCTCTGAGGGAATCCACCTCCTGCTCAACTGGATCAGACTCCACTGACTCAGTAGGTCGCTTCCGTGGTCGTCCTGGACCACGTCGTTGACTAGACACTGTCTCTCTACACTTCATTCCTGATATCAATAACAAGGTAAGACTACAGGAGTATAATTCAATAATAAGGTAACTTACATCCTATAGCTTGGAGATAGCCTGCCGCTGCCTGGTCCCAATATCCGAAAGTCATATCGAGGAAAAATATGAATTCCAAGTATACACCTCATAAATCTCGTAAACATCGAAAGAAAGAAAAAAAACTCATAAATCCAAAACACGAAAAGCAGGCATCGCAAACCTGCTCTGATACCAAAAATTGTCAAGCCTCGGGTGAGTCTCTACCGAAAGATTTCGGCAGCATCTCCCCTGTAACGGTGACAATCTGAACCTTACATACATGCAAAATACATCAGCCACATGCGGCTGGAATATATATGCACAAAAGAAACACAACCACGCAGTTAATATTCATAGCATACCCGGCTGGATAAAAGAAATGAAAACAATCATGCAACTAATATGTAGCCCACACGGCTATATCAAAAACATAACGGAAAGTCGAAGAGAAAACCTGTTGGAACCCCAAGGTGTTTTGATGTGATCAAGCAAGCTAAGTTAGGTCCTGCGTTTGTTTAACCCTTGTGTCGAAGTGTGCAGGAGCTTAGGAACGCAGGAAGTCGAGCGGAAGACGCGGCTAGCGAGAAGGACGGCACGGGAGAGAGCCGACGGGCTCGGTGCGTCTGAGGGACAAGGTGTCCGCGGAAGAGTACACCGGTGGACGAGAAGAACGTGCGCGGCGTTCGAGGGACGAGAAACCGGGAAGGAAGGCTGCTCGAGTAGATGGCCGGAACATGGGTTCGGGTGAGCCCTATTCCGGAAGGCCGAGATCACCCAAGCTAACGGAGCTGGAGCGAACAGACTCGGACCGAAACGAGCTAAACTGGAGTAGTGGAACCGGACCACAAAAAGTCAACAAAGTTGACTTAAGAGGTCCGGACGCCCGGAATCATTCCGCGCGCCCTGGGCGCTATTGAGGGTTCGGGCGCCCGGAACCCCTCCGGGCGCCCGGAGCTGGATTTTGACCAAGATCATGTCAAACGCGATCTGATCGTTGGGGATAGAATTTTATCCCCTCCAGGGCGCCCGGAACTCCTTCCAGGCGCCCGGAACTCCTTCCAGGCGCCCGGACCAGTACTATAAATATAGTACTGGTCTGCACATTCAGAACAACTCACTTGTAATCAAGTCTTTCTGTGCTTCCAATTCTGTTCTTTTCATTTGTGCTGTCAACGTTGTAAAGAGGCTACTCCGCCCTGAGGAGAATCAGATAGTGCGCTTACATTCCTTGGATTAGCAATCCCCTGATTGCAAACCATGTAAAACTCTGGTGTCTGTTTTTCTTTACTTAGTCTCTTTTATTTATTTATTACAAGTGTTCATTATATAGTTGAAATCCGAGAAAGGTTCGAGTTTTACTTTGTAGGGCAATTCACCCCTCCCCTCTTGCCGGCCTCCAAAGGGAACAACAAGTGGTATCAGAGCTGAGTACGCTTCAGGAGGACTAACCACCGATCGAAGCAACAAGATGGCCGGACCAAGCATCGTCCCACCAAAATTCGAGGGGAACTTTGCAGACTAGAAGCGTCGTATGGAGGTATTCCTAAAAACAGATTTCGAAATTCGGTTTATTATGAAATATGGTTTTGTAGCTCCAATAGATAAAGATGGAAAAGAAAAAGAAGAGAGCGATTGGACAAAGAAGGAGCATAATGAGTCGGTAGCAAACAGCCGTGCGGAACATCACCTGCTGAGTGTGTTACCGCCTCAAGAGGTCAACCGCATCGGAAACTATCTATCTGCTAAAGAACTTTGGGAGAAGTTCTTGGAACTCCACGAAGGCACGTCCGAAGCAAAACTCGCTAGAAGGGACATCCTCCGCAACAAACTGATGAACATCCGTCTGGAGAAAGGTGAGAAAGTAGCTGGTCTACATGCGAAGGTAAAAGAACTAGTTACTTGTCTCGAAAACCTTGGTGAAACGGTAACAAACCGGGACACTATACGCTACGCGCTCAACGCGTTTCCAAGAACTCCGGAGTGGACATCAATCGTCGACGCCTACTACATCTCAAAAGACCTGGAGGTAAGTACTTTAGAAAAGTTGTTTTCTACTCTTGAATTGCATGAAACCAGGTGTGTAGGAACGATAAAGGATACAACCCAGACTATGGCGCTGAACGCAACCCAAAAGGATGAACTCGAGTCAAACTCCGAAGATGATCAAGAAGCATACATGGTAAGAAATTTTAAAAAGTTTTTTAGATCTAATAAATTTAAAATGCAGAATCAAAAGAATCAAAAAGGTAGAAGAAAGGTACGGTGCTACCAGTGTCAGAAGGAGGGGCACCTAAGGGAAGAGTGCCCAGAACTCAAGAAGGTCAAAATGAAGGCACCTAAGAAACACAACCTAAAAGCAACTTGGGACGACACTTCTTCATCCAAATCAGAAGCTCAAGAATATGCCGGGATAGCACTGATGGCAAGCTACGAAGGACAAAGTACATCAGAACCCAGCATTGATGAAGGGGGAGCGACCTCAGATGGAAGTAGCGAAGCATGGGGAGATTCAGGCTTCAAGTCTGATATGGTAAGTGAGGTATGCCTCTTACCTCTTGATGAACTTTACTCTGGTATCAAAGCTATGACTAAATCCATGTATAAATTAGAAAATAAAAATGCCAAATTAGAAAATGAAATTTTAGAAACAAAGAGAATTTTGGAAAAATCATGTTTTATAGAGGATTTTGAAAAATTAAAAATTGAAAATGAAAAACTAAAAGAAGAAATAGAAAGATTGAAAAAATCTAATGGTTCAAATATTCCTACTTTTAGAAATTATAGAGTTTTAAATTGGTATTATAGATTTCATCAAAGTTAAATTAGAAATATATCAAAAATCTATATACCTAGGAAATACTTAGTTAATCCTGTAGGTAGGAACCTCTACTGGGTTCCAAAAACCTGTTTCACTTAAAATTAAAGTCAGACTTAGCATTTTCAGCAAGGAAATTAAACAACTAATTTCTTTATGAGGCTTTGTCTAAGGAAGTGGTTGTTGCTCCAATAACCAAGAAAGCCTAGTGCCTCGCCACGACCTGGAAGCCAAGTATCGATATGAAAAGTTTAATTGACTAACTGAAAAAGTATTAATTTAATACCTTAAAAGATTTATTCAATTTGTGTTAGAAAATATTTAAAAATTTTAACTACTTAGAAATTTTTTTTAGAAATTTTTATGAAAATTAACTTAGAATTTTTTTATTGCCTTATCATTTTTCTTAAAATTGACTTAAAATTGTTTCTTATGAATATTAACTTAAATTTTTTAATTACAAATTTTTTTTGAATGCTGAGATAAGTTTCAAACTTAATTTTTTTTAACACCTATGACTGTTTTTACCTGAAAAATGTTTTACTTAAATTTTTCTCGAAAGAAAAATTCTGAAGAGTGTCTTTAAACTGACTTAGACATTTTTTTTACACTCAAAGTTTTTTTTACCTTAGACTTGTTTATAACCCTAATTTTTTATGTGATCAAAGGGGGAGAAGTATATGTTAAGTCTAGGGGGAGGTAATATAATTTTTCATTTGAAAAATACTTGGACTTATTTGAATATAAATTGTTTTTATTGCATATGTTTACCCTAACTTAACTTGGGTTGCTCACATCAAAAAGGGGAAGATTGTTGGAACCCCAAGGTGTTTTGATGTGATCAAGCAAGCTAAGTTAGGTCCTGCGTTTGTTTAACCCTTGTGTCTAAGTGTGCAGGAGCTTAGGAACACAGGAGGTCGAGCGGAAGACGCGGCTAGCGAGAAGGACGGCACGGGAGAGAGCCGACGAGCTCGGTGCGTCCGAGGGACGAGGTGTCCGCGGAAGAGTACACCGGTGGACGAGAAGAACGTACGCGGCGTTCGAGGGACGAGAAACCGGGAAGGAAGGCTGCTCGAGGAGAAGGCCGGAACATGGGTTCGGGTGAGCCCTATTCCGGAAGGCCGAGATCACCCAAGCTAACGGAGCCGGAGCGAACAGACCCGGACCGAAACGAGCTAAACCGGAGCAGTGGAACCGGACCACAAAAAGTCAACAAAGTTGACTTAAGAGGTCCGGGCGCCCGGAATCATTCCGGGCGCCCTGGGCGCTATTGAGGGTCCGGGCGCCCGGAACCCCTCCGAGCGCCCGGAGCTGGATTTTGACCAGGATCGCGTCAAACGCGATCTGATCGTTGGGGATAGAATTTTATCCCCTCCAGGGCGCCCGGAACTCCTTCCAGGCGCCCGGACCAGTACTATAAATATAGTACTGGTCTGCACATTCAGAACAACTCACTTGTAATCAATTCTTTCTGTGCTTCCAATTCTGTTCTTTTCATTTGTGCTGTCAACGTTGTAAAGAGGCTACTCCGCCCAGAGGAGAATCAGATAGTGCGCTTACATTCCTTGGATTAGCAATCCCCTGATTGCAAACCAAGTAAAACTCTGGTGTCTGTTTTTCTTTACTTAGTCTCTTTTATTTATTTATTACAAGTGTTCATTATATAGTTGAAATCCGAGAAAGGTTCGAGTTTTACTTTGTAGGGCACCCCTCCTCTCTTGCCGGCCTCCAAAGGGACCAACAAAACCCACAAATACAAAAGTCCACAAAAACACATCACAGATATGAAGTCCATAGTACAAGTATCAAAACATAATCAGTACTCAAAATACAACGAATACGAAATGTGGATAAGGAGAAACAAAACCAAAACTCATCCCTCAGATATGACACGAGAAATGGGACCGGCTGGCAATATGCTCCAAGCATCTCCATATCATCTATCTACTACCTGAAAATCAAAATGGTATAGACGGGGTGGTGAGTACAGGTAACTCAACGGGTAATGGACAGAATAAAGCATGGTTTGCATAATAAAGTAGGAATCAAGAATATAGTCTCCATAAGTAAAGAATAGAATCATGCTGTCAAAAGTATAATACATCTAACTATATCTAATACAACAATGGTATATGAATGAACCTGACATAATAAATGCACATAACATAAATGTACATACCCGAAAAGAATCAATACCATGATACCATGATCCGTAAACTCACCGAGTCAACAACACCTGTGCAATACATATACGATGGCAAATATATGTAAAGTAATGACATGTATGCGACATGACATCCATATGCAGCATACATAGCTCAAACAAATGCAACAATACACAATCACATGCGACTAATATCTAGTAAGCATGTATGCAAAAATATCCCGACAGATGCACCGTGCATCATATGCAAAAGTGCATGCATGCTCCATGGTCACCCCGCCACCTCTCTAGACACCACGACCCCTGTATGGCCGAGAGGCTTGGGTCTGTGACGACTGTACTACCCTCCAGCCCACAATAGAGTAGTCGAGGCGGACAATCCGCTAGTAGCTACCTAGCTACATAGCATCAGGGTCCCTGACTGCTCACAACGCCGGATCTCACAAAAACCTAGTGACCGGGTGGCACGACAGGACGAGCGGCAACTGCTCCAGCTACCACTACCCATGAGTGACCGAGTGTGCGGCGCAAAACCAAACCAACTGATGACTTTCTCAACCACAAGGGTGACAATGGTCATCATATGCAATGAATGATGAACATGATATATATATATATATATATATATATAATCATCATCACACAACAACCCCAAGCCTACTAAACACCCCCCCAATAACCACGACATACGTAACTACACATACTACTATGCAAATGGAATGTTAATCATGTAAAACCCATAACACATACCAATCACAACCTAGATAGGTATAGACCACAAATATCCAATACAGTCATCCCTACAACACTCTACATGTGTATACACAATAGAGTTCTAGATAACAAGGATAGAGACTGTAATGAATCGAACTAGATCATATCAAGGATCAAGCAAAAGAGACAAGCAGGAAAACAACAAATAATCAGATTTAAGGAATGCAACCTAATTATCCAAATATAACCATGCTTTAAAGTTCAAAGAACTAAATAGAAATTAAGGAAGAAATACCCGCCTCGATATATCCGTATCACCAGAACCACCCCACGTCACGCTGCTCGTATAGATCAAGGTCCTGTATCACATATACAAATTTATATAACTAAATATGTGTACACTACAAATAGGTGAACTACCTATAAAAAAATATAACCACCATTAAATTTATATCTAACCATGGTTACTGCTCCCTTCCATTGGTAAGATTAGGTTTAGGTGTATTCACAACCAAAAGCCTCCAATCACCCAACATAAAAATTTTATCACTGTTAACTAATCCCGATCACACTAATTTCCAGAAATCATAGTGTAACAGTACACTAAGAGTTTCTAACACCAAAACAAACTGACTCTTATTGCTTCTGCCTATGATCCAGATCAAGAAATATAAGGATTCCATTGTTAACAACCTATTGGATGTACTATTCGGTCAAGAGAATATGAATTAAGCAATGCATCAATTCCCTACAACAGAAGACTACATATTGTATCTTCACCAACTGGATCAAAAGACAGAACAGCTAGGAATCACCACAACAATTCGTTACAACAATAACCAACTAATTTCCTTACCTCTATTTCTTCAATCGCCGGAAACGATCGCTGTTTCGATGGAGGAAAGAAATCCCTAACAGAATTGTGGTGGCCGGAAATCAAAACACAAACCCCTGCTTGCCAAAAGGATCACCCGAATCACTTCCAGAAAGACAGATTAGGGTTTCGAATTCACGATAAAAAAAAAGAAGACCAAATCGCTTACCTCAAGATCACGGCTAGAGTACGATCACAGATCCGGTGGAGAAGTTGATCTAGTCAAGCTGTGGTGGCCAGAAACAAGACACCAATCTCTGCTTCCCAAAGAAAACCACCCGAATCAACACTAGAAAAGGATCAAGGTTCGAATTCACAACCAAAACCAAATCCTTACCTCCAAGATCGAAGTTAGGGCAGTGACTTGTTCTTGCCGATGAACAAAATAGGGAAATCGGAAGGAAACAATGGGCGTTACCTCACACAACCAATCGACGCTGGCCAAATCCGACGCTGATGCCCTCTATTCCCTTCCGACAGCAGGCGAAATCCACAGATCGAGGATCCGTCGCCGTTGTTCGCCGAGATCAGAGAATGGAGGAAGGGATCGGGGAGAAAGAAGGTTCGGCTATACTAACCTCTCTTCCTCTCAACGCTCCAAGGTCCGCTCCTCACCGGCGCCACCGAGAGAAGAAGAAAACGCCGGTCTCGGTCGCGTGAAGTTCGAAGTCACAAGAAGCAGAGAAAGAACAGAGGAGAAAGTCGGGGGAAAAGAAAAGCTTCGGTGCATTATAGCGTGGTTAATCCAAACCTTAGGTTAGCTTAATTAAAATCTAAGTTTAACCTTAATCAATTCCCACTTAATTTGGGTATTCCAAACCTGCCTCCATCTAACCCTATCGATATATCCCTTAAAACGAGTCATATGGACTCCGTTTAACTCCAGAAAAATTTCTAAAAATTCTTAAAAATCTTCCTAAGGTTATTCCACGATAACCCTAAAAATTTTCCTAAGGTTATTCCATCATATGCAAAAGTGCATGCATGCTCCATGGTTATCATGGTCAGACAAGAGAACTGAGTATTACTCAGGCTGACGACGTACCCTAACAGACCTGCGAAGAGGTATGCCTACTTGAACTGGTTGTTGTTCCTCAACTCTTTGTGGAACAACATCATCCACAACACTTTGTGATTCCAGTTCAACTTCCATCGAGGCTTCAGTGCTATGGTGCGCATCTTGAACTTCTTCAAGATCGAACGTACTCCCACTAGTCTTTCTAGAAACAAAGTCCCTTTCTAGAAATACGCTAGTCTTTGCCACAACTACCTTGTGCTGACTGGGAATGTAGAAGTAATATCCCTTAGTTTACTTGGGATATCCAATGAAATAGCACTTGTCAGATTTAGGTCCCAATTTATCCGAGACTTGACGTCTAACGTAAGCCTCACAACCCTAAATCCTCATAAAAGACACCTGGGCATCTCTCCTAGTCCATATCCTATATGGTGTCTTTATCACGGCCTTGGATGGAATTCGGTTGAGTATAAAAGCTGTCGTGTCTAGAGCATAGCCCCTAAGAAATGTAGGAAGATCTGTGTGACACATCATAGACCGTACCATATCTAATAGGGTACGATTCCTCCTTTCAGATACACCATTCCACTGTGGTGTTCCAGGAGGAGTGAGTTGGGATAGGATCCCACACTAAGCTAGATAGTCATGAAACTCATGGCTAAGGTATTCACCACCTCGATCTGATCGAAGTATCTTAATACTCTTGCCAATTTGGTTTTGTGCTTCATTCTTGAATTCTTTGAACTTTTCAAAGGATTCAGACTTATGTGTCATCAAGTACACATAACCATATCTACTGAAGTCATCAGTAAATGTAATGAAGTGACTATAACCGCCTCTAGCAACGACATTGAAAGGGCCACATATATCACTATGTATAAGTCCTAACAAATCAGTCGCTCTTTCGCTGTGCCCACTAAAGGGAGTCTTGGTCATCTTGCCTAGTAGGCATGACTCGCACGTCTCATAAGATTCAAAATCAAATGAGTCCAGCAAACCATCCTTATGGAGCTGGGATAAGCGCTTGTCATTTATATGACCTAAGCGACAGTGCCAGAGATAGCTTTAGTTCATGTCATTTGATTTGAACCTCTTGGTATTTATGTTATAGATAGGGCTTTCAAGGTCTAGAATGTAGAGTCCATTCATAAGAGATGCACTACAATAGAACATATCTTTTAAATAAACAGAACAACATTTGTCCTTTATTATAAAAGAGAAACCTTTCTTGTCCAAACAAGAAACTGAAATTATGTTCTTAGTTAAAGCAGGCACATAACAACATTCATCTAATTCTAATACAAGCCCAGAGGGTAGAGATAGAAAATAAGTCTCTACAGCAACAGTAGCAACCCGTGCTCCATTACCTACACGTAGGTCCACCTCGGCCTTCGTCAATGCCCTGCTATATCTCAGCGCCTGAACATTAGTACAAATGTGAGAAGCACATCTGGTATCTAATAGCCATGACGAAGAAATAGATAGATTGAGTTCTATAACATATATACCTGAAGTGGAAGTCTCACTTCACTTCTTCTTAAGATCTTCCAGGTACACCTTGCAGTTCCTCTTCCAGTGCCCGGTTTGACCGTAGTGGAAACAGGTAGCATCCTTGGCGACCCCTCCTTTAGGCTTCAGTGCCTTGCCTTTGCCCTTGGCTTGGGACTTTCCCTTGCCTTTGGGCTTGCCCTTTCCCTTGTGTTTCTGAACCATCAGAACAGAGTGAGGCTTAACTTTCGTAAGGTTCAGCTCAGCAGTTCTTAACATGCTAAGCAGCTCGGGCAGTGGCTTGTTAATTTCGTTCACGTTGTAGTTTAGAACGAATTGACTATAGCTATCTGACAAGAATTGCAAGATCAGATCAGTGGCCAGCTCTTGGCCAAGCGGGAATCCCAACCTCTGTAGGTTTTTTATATACCCAATCATTTTGAGTACATATGGGCCTACGGGAGCCCCATCTGATATGTTGCACTGAAATAGTGCCCTTGAGATCTCAAATCTCTCGTGCCGTGCTTGTCCTTGATATAGTTGACGAAGATGTTCAACCATATCATAAGCACCCATTAACTCATGTTGCTTCTGAAGCTCAGAGTTCATGGTCGCGAGCATTAGACATGATACATCTAATGCGTCATCTTGATGCTTCTTGTAAGCATCTTTGTTTGCTCGCGTGGCATTGGCAAGAGGAGCCTCCGGAATGGGCTTCTCTAGAACATACAGTTTACATTCCTGGTTGAGAACTATTCTCAGATTCCTGTACCAGTCCAGGAAATTCGCTCCGTTGAGCTTGTCCTTGTCAAGAACAGAATGCAGAGAGAAGGTGTTCGTGTTTGACGTCATGGTTATCTACAATAGAAAAATGCAGAAAATAAATAAACATCATATTCTAGTAATCATTTAATTAGGCCTTTAATTAAATGATGCTCCCACTGAATTCTATAATTTATGTGGGACAAGATCCACATCATACTAACCCTTGAGTTAGCTTTGGCTAATACGCCCAAGATTTAGTATGATCGGTAGGTAACGATTTACCAATTACATTTCTATGCAACTCTTGTTTATAGGATCATTATCCGCAGTTATATTAAAACTTGAGTTAGCTTTGGCTAATACGCCTAAGAATTAATATAAATGTGATTTATGTCATATCTTTCCAACCGTTGGAAGAATGACTACAGTTAAACTCAATTTAACTAGTTGTACTCAATCAAATTGAGTCTCTACTCACCCATGCATTGATAGGCGGGACCAAGATTGTCCCTCTGTACCCTACCAAGATAATATATTTTGCTCTACTTTGGCAGATTCAACAACACATGTGATCGAGGTAGTGACAGGTATCACGGCATGGTAGGCATTTTAGAGTTGACGCGATTGAGATCTAATCTAATCGTAGTGTGTATCTTGTACACGATTTAGATCTAATCTAATCATTAAGGCGCTAATTAACTACTTTACTAGCATGCATCAAATACACACACAAGTAATTAATTATACTATTTATGATTAGTCATGGCCCTACTACGATATTCTCAAGTCAATGAGGAGATTGGATGGTCAACCTAGGGTCAACAGCTTCTCAAGCTCCTCCCTTTGACCACCTTGAGTTGCTCGCGCCCTCCTCGTAACTCCGTCTCGAGTGGACCTTCCACGGCTCCAATTTTGTACATTACAATTTTGAAACTTGAGTTACATTCGAGTCTAAACTAATTTACAACAAGAATAAATGGAGAAAGGCACGACGTGTAGGTCGCGTATCAAGTATACAGCACACACAACACAAATGACGCCGCGCAGGCCGTAATATGAATTACAACACAATTTTCAAATCCAATTTGGGTCTTTTGGGACATGACTATCAAAAAATAATACATAATTCTAAATTATATATTTTCTATAATTTTCTGTAATTTTTACTACAATTTTTACAATTTTTATGAGTAAAATTCCCGGCGGTCCCGTTTAGCGGGTTTTCGGGCGCAATCGCGGAACGAATCCCCTTGCGGGGCCAGGGGCAGTACCCCTACCCACGATATAACCATCGCGAGTGTTCCTTAGCAATCCTACAGTTCCTTAGCCCACTGTCCCAAAATGTTTTGGGGTGAAACCTTGCCGTATCAGAAAAATCTTCTCGGTAGTCGAAGCCTACAAGTATCGAAACACTTGTGCTTCGCTTCTACGAGAAAAATACCCATAAAAACCATAAAAATCATAAAATTACAGAAAGTTAAAGAACTGATATTTTTTGTAAAAATACAAATTAAACTCGTACAAGACTTCGCACGTGGCTCTGATACCACTGTTGGGATTTTCGGGCCGCAAAAATCGCTTTTTGCATTGCGGAAACCCCGAAACCCTAGCCACCGGATCCGTGCGATGATTAAAATTTCAAAAAACATTATGAGTATGAGTTTCTTACACTAGTTCTAAACTAGATCTACAAGGAGAAGGAATTTTACCCTTGATGCGAAGCCCTTCGCAATCCCGCTAGTCTTCGGTTTGCCGGATCTCAAAAGTGTCAAATTAGGCACTTCTCTATATGTATCCACACAAGAAAGAGATGGAGAGGCAAAACAAAAGGTGTGCTAGCACCTATGAAGTGTTCGGCCAAGAGAGGAGAGGGAGAAGAAAATTGAGAGCAAGAGGAAGAAGATGGAATGAATGCCTTGAATGAAAAAAATCAATCTCTTCCACACTAAAGGCAGCCGGCCACATAATGGCTTGTAACCCCCATGGAATATCAAGAGTCAAGTCTCTTGATCTCCTCCATGAGGTGGCATTTGGTCAAGTCAAACTTGACCAAATGAAGAAGCCTTGATGATGTGGCATTGGTCAAGTCAAAGTCAAGTCAAAACTTGACTCTTCATCTTCCTACTTAAGTCAAGTCAAACTTGACCACTTCTCTCCCTTGGTTGATCTAATCTAACCAATGAGTCAAACTTGACTCACTTAACACATGAACCAACTTGAGTTCAACTCAATTAGCCTAATTTGGATTACTCTTAATCCAATTTGGTTCATCATATGAACCTAATCCTTTAGGTTCATCAAATGAACCTAATCTCCATCTAATTGCCCTTTGTGTGTGACCCTATAGGTTCTTGTAACGTTAGCAATGCTTCTAAACCCATTTAGAAGCATAAGTAATGAGCGGTATCTAGCAACACATCATTACTCCCCAAGTTACAAGAATGTTGCGATCCAACATCACCTTGTGACTACTAATTGTGACTCCTAACAATATATGACAATGTGTCCTTCTATCCTAGACATCTAGATTGATCAATGTGAGGCATAGACCGTGTCATCCTCTAATCAATCTAAATCTTGAACTCCAAGTAGACTCACTCAATCAAATGAGCTCAACATCTCATATTGACTCATTTGGGCATGGCCATGCACTTAGTGGTCTCACTCTATCAAGAATATCGATGTTACTCCCGTCATATAGGAGGGATAGATCCCATCTACATCACTCACATCCCTCTGCATAATTTGTTACATACCCAGTAATCGCCTTTATAGTCCACCCAGTTACGGGTGACGTTTGACGAAGCCAAAGTATGTAACTCCTTATGTAGGGATCCATGGTGACTTTAGGTCCAAGGACTAGTAGTCATACTAATAGCCACATAAGAAAGTATATGACACTCATATAACGATCCATGATACTTTCTCATGGCGGGTCATTCAGTATACATTCTCCAATGCATACCCATGTGTCAACTTGATATCTCTATATCCATGACTTGCTAGATCAAGTCATTAAGTTGACCTACATGCTAGTCTCGTCGCATTAACATTGTCCCTGAATGTTAATACTCGACTAGGAATGATTAAGAGTAGTGTTCCCTATATCATCTCACTATCGGTTCAACTAACCGATTGATATAGGTAAGAACCCTCTACTCAAAGACGCTATTATACTTAGTTATTTGGCACCAATACAAGTAAGTATAATAACCAAAACAAATGCCTTTATTAATATACAAGAATATGATACAATGAGTCCATACAAAAATCATCAAATGATTGGCTCTAGGGCTTTAACTAACAGGTATGTTAGTAGGAAGGTCTCCAGTTACCTAAAATGTGGCTTCCCTTAGCACACTAGATTATAGGTACTAACTATTGTATAACATGATTTTGAATATGCTAATGCTCTCAACTCTTAGATTATAACTTTTTTACAGACAATGGGATGAATGAGACAGGAGGCATTGACCAATGAGCCAGCTTGGGACAATGGCAATACAGCCCGAAGATCTTCAAGTTTAGTTTTTGTAATATTTTATGTTTTAAGAACTATTTATGTAACTCCGTTGAATTGAGAACCCACTATGATAATATGTGCAAGTGACATCTGTAGTTATATTTATATGAATTCTTATGAAAGAAAATGTAAAATAAAAACTAGGGACATTATAGAATGAGACTTATATAAGGGGTGCTCGAGGTCTGAGCCAAAGAAACTCATCAATTTATTATGAATCAGTTCTCTGTTTATGCTCTTGGCATTCTATGCATCATCTTCATGAGCAAGCTGCTACATTGAGGATTGCTGAGGAGCTTCGCTTATTAGATTGCATTGTTTTTGTAACGTCCCTAGTTTTTTTTGTTTATATTTTCTTTCATAACAATTCATATAAATATAACTTCGAACATCACATGCACATACTTCCATAGTGGGTTCTCAATTCAACAAAGTTACATAAATAGTTCTTAAAATAATGCAGAAACTAAATTGGAAGGTCTTCTAGTAGTGCTGTCATTGTCCCGAGTTGGCTCACTGGTTAATGTCTCTTGTCTCATTCACCCTATTGTTTGTAAAAAGTCAAAATCTGTGAGTTGAGAAACTCAGTATATTCACAACTGTGTTATGACATAGTTAGCGCCTATAGCCTAGTGTAATAAGGGAAATCACATTTTAGGTGACTGAGGACCTTCCTACTAACATACCATGAACATAAGCATAGGCATCGACATAAGCATGAGAGCATAAACATAAGCATGCAAATGATCTTGACATAATAATAGACTTGATCATGAGCATGTCCGTAAGCATCGACATAAGCATACTTGCATGACATAAACATACACATAAGAATAGATTTAATCATAAGCATGTATATAAGCATAAACATAAGCATAACCACATGGGGTAGGTAAGCTCCCGAGCTAAGGATATCGGTCACACTCAACCACATGGAATTTAGTGAGCTCTTGGGCTATGGACACCGGTCACACTCAACCACATGGATTTTGGTTGACTCCCAGGCTATGGACACTGATCACACTCAGCCACATAGATTTTGGTAAGCTCTTAGACTATGGATACCGATCACACTCAACTACATAGTTTTGGTGAGTTCCCGAGCTATGGACACCGGTCACACTCAACTGCATAGATTTTTGGTGAGCTCTCACACTATTGACACCGGCCACACTCAATTGTGTAGTTTTGGTGAGCTCTAGAGCTATGGACACCGGTCACACTCAACCACATAGATTTGGTGAGCTCCCTAGGCTTAGGTCCCTGGTTCATAACTCAACCCATAATAAAATTCATAACATGCATGATCATTATTTATCATAAAATCCATAACATACATAATCATTCATTATCATAAAATCCATAACATGTATAATCATTAATGATTATAAAATTCATATCATGCATAATCATTAAAACTTGGTTATCCATACTCACACAATGACCATATTAGATTTTTATTATGTACATCCCATACCTACATGCATGCAGCAGTTTCATACCAATTCCCTATCATAATTATAATAACATAAACATAAGCATAATCATGCACTTACCCTCAACTTGATCACTACTTAAACATGGGCATAGTTGTAAATATTAACCTAAGCATGCAAATTTATAACATAAACTTAAGTATAGACTTGTGCATCAACATAACATGGGAATTCATGGCAACTTAAACATGACATAATCATAAAACTAAACATAAGCATGCAAATTCATATCATGAGCTTAAGCATAGACTTGTGCATCAACATACATGAACATGCATAGGAACTAACGTGATGGTAAGGAAATAACATGATCAAGCTCCCTAATACCATGAATAAAACTAACTTTTATTAAATATGAAACATAGAAATTATACCCTCAATCTAGAGCAACAAGGAAAGCACCACTTCTAACTGAAAGCAAATATAAGGACCTCAACATGATTGTAAGGGAAAGACATGATTTATAGCTTAACTTGTTGAATCCTATGGATCCTAAACTTTCATCCCATTAAGGAGTTAATAAGGCTCTGATTTCATAACAAAATGATGTAACCTGAAATTTAATTGGTACATATCAAATGAACTAACTTATCAACATCATTATACAAGGAAAGGTCATCAAGGACATGTTTTATGAACTAACTTGTTAAGTCCTAAGGATTTTCTAACATTTATCATGATCCAAACCGAAACTAAGCTATAACATGTGATATCAAACAAACTATCACATCAACAACATGATTCTCAATGGTCCTACTACATGGGGCATGAAGACCCCCAAATATATATATTTTTTTCAGTATTTAAAGGACCATAAAATCTACTAAAACATCTTCAAATGATATCTATATATTAACTATGAGTTCCCTAATATTAGGGGGCATTGTATGCATCAAAAAAATAAATAAATAAACTACATGAAATGTTATGACTACAACCAATGATCCAATTTAATGAAGTTTGAAGAATCCTAGCATTTTCACTAGTGATTAAATGACATTAATTTCAGATTTAATTCACCTAAATGTTCTCCATCAAATAACCAATTTTAAGGGTCATTGTATGCATCAAAAGAATGAAGAAACTATATAAAATGTTAAAATTACAAACAATGATCTGATTTAATGAAGTATGAAGAATCCAAATATTTTCACCAGTGATTAATGATATTAAATTTAGATTCAATTCATCTAAATGTTCCTCATATAGTAACCATGAGTTCTCTAATTTTAATTGTCATTGTATGCATCAAAAGAATGAAGAAACTACATAAAATGTTAAAACCACAAACAATGATCCGATTTAATGAAGTATGAAGAACCTTAATGTTTTTACCAGTCATTAAATGCCATTAAATACAGTTTTAATTCATATAAATGTTCCCCATACAGTCCCTTAATTTTTCATATTGTAAGTAAGATTTATAGCATCTAGAAGATAAAGCACATGCACAAACTTGTAAAGTAGAAGCATGATGGACAACCTTTAACATTTAGTGTGGAACCCACCCCCTTCAAGAAATCCAAAACCCTATATTCATACAAACCAGTTGAAGCATAGGAAAGGAACATAAACTAGGGAATCATTCTAAAAAAATAGCCAAGAACTGTTAGCTAGAGCCCTAGAGCCAATCATTTGATGATTGTATTTTTGGACTTATTGTATCATATTCTATATAAATAAAGGCATTTGGATTTTGATTATTATACTTACTTGTATTGGTGCCAAATAAACTAAGTATAATAATGTCCTTGAGTAGATGGTTCTCACCTATATCAATCGGTTAGTTAAACCGATAGTGAGATGATATAGGGAACACTACTCTTAATCATTCCTAGTCGAGTATTAACATTCAGGGACAATGTTAATGCAATAAGACTAGCATGTAGGTCAACTCGATGACTTGATCTCACAAGTCATGGATATAGAGATATCAAGTTGACACATGGGTATACATTAGAGAATGTATACTGAATGACCCACCATGAGAAAGTATCATGGATCGTTATATGGGTGTCATATACTTTCTCATGTGGCTATTAGTATGACTATTAGTCCTTAGACCTGAAGTCACCATAGATCCCTACATAAGGAGTTATGTACTTTGGTTTCGTCAAACGTCACCCGTAACTGGGTGGACTATAAAGGCGATTACTGGGTATATATCAAATTATGCAGAGGGATGTGAGTGATGTAGATGGGATCTATCCCTCCTATATGATGGGAGAGACATCGGTATTCTTGATAGAGTGAGACCACGAAGTGCATGGCCATGCCCAAATGAGTCAATATAGGATATTGAGCTCATTTGATTTAGTGAGTCTACTTGGAGTTCAAGATTTAGATTGGTCAGAGGATGACACGGTTTATGCCTCACATTGATCAATCTAGATGTCTAGGATAGAAGGACACTTGTTATATTTTGTGAGAAGTCACAATTAGTAGTCACAAGGTGATGTCGGATCTCGACATTCTTGTAACTTGTGTAGTAATGATGTGTTGCTAGATACTGCTCATTACTTATGCTCCTAAATGGGTTTAGGGCATTGCCAACGTTACAAGAACCTATAGGGTCACACACTAAGGACAATTAGATGGAGATTAGGTTCATATGATGAACCAAGAGGATTAGATTCATTTGATGAATCAAATTGGATTAAGAGTAATCCTAATTGGGCTAACTTGAGTTGGACTCAAGTTGATTCATGTGTTCAATGAGTCTAATTTAGATTATGACTCATTGAATCAATTTAATTTAATGAATTAGATTCATTATATATTAAATTGGCTTGAATCAAATGGTTAGATTAGATCAACCATGGAAGAGATTTGGTCAAGTTTGACTTGACTTGAGAGGAAGATTAAAAGTCTAGTTTGACTTGACTTTATGCCACCTCATTGGTGAGTTGGCATTGATGTGGACTAATGATGTTACTCCACATCATCATGGTTGCCACCTCATGGGAGTTACTAGTGAGTGCCACCTCATGGAGGTTACATTCTCTCCTTGATGACAACTTAATGCATTAATGAGGGGAGTTACACATGAGAAAGGTGGCCGGCCACATTTTGAATGGGGTGTGAATTGATTTTCATTATTCATTCAAGTGTGGAATTTTTGCATCTTCTTCCTCTCAAGCTCTCCCTCTCCTCCTTCCTTGGCCGAACCACATAGGTGCTAGCACACCTTGGTTTTTGGTCACCTCCACCTAGTGTGTTCGTGTGGAAACATGCAGAGAGTTGTCTACATTGACAACTTCGAGATCCGGCGTACCGAGGACGAGCGGGATACGCAAAAGGGCACGCAACAAGGGTAAAGATCTTCATCATGTAGATCTAGAAGTTTTGTAACTCGTACTCGTATGTTTTCGAATTTTTCTTCGCACGAGATCCGTTGGCTAGGGTGATTCGGGGTTTCCGCGACGCGAAAAAGCGATTTTCGCGGCCCGAAAAACCCAACAAGAACATCAAACATAGAATCCAAAATTTCACAAACTATAGAAACCAACTAAACCATTAACAAGGTTAGGAGCATGCCTTTGAATCTTTAGCTATTACCCTCTCTTCTTGTCTTCCCTTGGAGCTATAGAACTAGTGTAACTTGATGAGGGTGAGGGGCTAAGGGCCGGTGAAAATAAAAAAAAATAAGGTGGAGTTTTATGTGTGGGTTTTATATAAGGTGGGGGGTATTACCACTTATTCTAAATCTTATCCACTAAATCATGTAAATTTTCATACTAGATAGATTTTATAAATGCTAAGTCTTATATATTTTACATGTTATACACGTTATGCATTAATCCTTTATTTAATTGTATGTACACAATATACATTTAATACTTGACTTCTATATTGATTAGATATAAAAAATTTTAAGTCTCTAATAATTTTATACATATTTATATCTTACTATTTTATTAATATAATTGATTAATAAATTCATAATTAAATCTAAATTATTCAAATAACCTTCTTAATTGAGCAATTGGGTTTTTGGACACTACAATTTTAATTTCAAGAGGATAGTAGCGTGTTACTATCTTCTAGTTGCATTCTACGAATTGTTTCTTTCTGAAGATTTCTGGAAGAAGAATTATAGTGAATTGTCCAACGGTGTGATCAAGCATCACAGGTCTTGGAGTAGAAGTCAACATAGGCTCTGAACCAAGTAACCACCTAAGTCACTTGTCTTTCTTTCGCTATCTTATTTTCTGCTGCCTTGCTTTGATATTTATTTTACAAATCGATACAAAACGAAAAGTTTTTAACAAACGATATTCCCCTCTCTATCAATTTATTTCAATCCATCAATTGGTATCAGAGAAGGTTGCTCTAAATTTACTTAATAGTTTTTAATCAATTTTAAAAACTTTTTCATTCTTTAAAAAGATTTTTCTTTTTGTTATATGCTTATTTCTTTTTATCTTACACTGCTAATGCCAAAACGAGAGTCTTGAAAATTCTTTTGGTTAATTTTTTTATTATAAGAATGTCAAACTTCTACCAAGTGGACTACAACAATTTCCATCCCCCACTGTTCAAAGGAGAAAACTTTAACTATTGGAAAAATAGAATGGAGTGCTACCTCAAGTCCAACATCAAGCTCTGGTTCACTATACTAAAAGGATACACACCTCTAATGAAAGACAAAAAACCATTAGAACTTGAAAACTGGACTCTCCCAATGATCAAGAAGACTCAACTGAATTACAAGGTGATTAACACCATCCAATGTAGGCTCACTATGGAAGAACTGAATTCAGTTAGGCCCTACGATAATGCTAAAGAACTTTGGGATCACCTGGTAAAACTACATGAGGGAACCGACGAATCAAAGGTAAATAAGAGAAATATTTTATTAAATAATTTATTTAATATTAAAATATTTCCTGGAGAAACAGCCACCCAATTGCACACGTGACTCAAAGATATTCTAAATGCCCTCCATTTGATTAGACACCACTTGGAGAACTATGACATAATAAGGTATGTTCTAAATGCCTTTCCGAGGAACTCTTTGTGGGCATCAATAGTAGATGCCTACAAAGTTTCTAAGGATCTTTTAGTTCTTAAGTTAGATGAATTATTTTATGAATTAGAATTACATGAGTAGTCTAATTTGAGTCAAGTCAAAAAAGAAATTGCCTTGTGTAACGACCACCCTTCTTACTACTACTACACTATAAGGATGATCGTTACTTGACTACTAACTCTACTTAACCGGTATGATAAAAAATCACATGGAAACCCTACCGAAACATTTCGACAGAGTCTCCCCTATACCGGTGACCATATCCGTAAATACATACAGAGTATACTCAGCCACAGGCGGCTGGAACATATATTTTCACAACCACGCAGTTTAATAAATCAAAACATGCAGGTAATGAAAAGCGGAAACATAACTTCTTACTACAAAATTTTCTTATCAACTTAATAAGAAATTAAACTAAACAAATTCTTAAACTAAGTGAGTTCTTTAGCTAAGTCCAAAGGATCTCCATAGTCCACACATCACACACCGTCACAGCATCTCATTGTCGCCTTCTTCCTTATACTTTAGCTTTTCCTTTATCTGCAGTAGGAGGAAAATAGTATCTATAAGCTAAAAGCTTAGTAAGCGCTATCCTACTCACAAAAACTCGATATGCATGTATATAAATAAAAACATGCTAAAACTGAATGCTAACATGTAAAGCTACTCATGCTCATAATTAGCAAAGAAATCAACTAACTGAAAAGCTAACATGTATAGCTACCCATGCTCATAAATAGCAAAGAAATCAACTAACTGAAAAACTAACATGTATAGCTAATCATGCTCATAAATAGCAAAGGAATCATGCTAACTGAAATACTAAACATGTACAGCTAATCATGCTCATAAATAGCAAAGGAATCATGCTAACTGAAATACTAAACATGTACAGCTAATCATAGAACTATCATGTGTATCAATAGGAAACTGAACTGATACATTAGCTGAACTAATTAATGCTAAACTGAGTCTAACTTGTATTCACATAACTAGTTTGTGAAGTTTTGAAAACTATTTACATAATAGATTAAAATAATAATCATGCTGCTGATGGGCTTCTTGCTGTGCGCGCATCCCTAACTAAACCCGGGATTGCAAGTTCCGAGTCTAGTAGGGTTTACTAGGTTATCTAAACCTATGGACGACTGTGGGAGCCCAACCCAATGGATATCTAATCCAGTACAGTGCCACTGCTGAAAATAAAATACTGATTTCATAGCTAATTTTCTTACCTTGCTTTAACTAGGTTATCTGAACCTAGAACTAGGTTATCTGAACCTAGAGGCGATTGTGGGAGCCCACCCATTGGACCGTAGTCCCATATAAGCTGAAGCAAGACTAAATAAGTTATTTTAAATGCTTCTACTGCATTAACTGAGCTATTAAAATGCCTACTGTAGCATTATATTGAGCTAAGCATTTTATCAAGCACTTGGTGTGCACTAGAACACACCCTACGTACTGAAAATCTGTATACAAAGCTTAACATAAATCTGCATGCAAAGCTTAACAAAAATCTGCATATTAAGCCTATCAAAATCTGCATACTTTACTTATAAAAATCTGCATGCTATAAAAATAGAACTGCTCATGTTATTCCAATAGCAAATAGGAAACTAGAACAACTTAAGCATGCTGTGAAAGTAAAACCAATTCAACTACTAGGCATGCAATAGAATCTAGAAAATAAAGGAATCGCTGCTGCATGGAATTAACAGAATATCATGCTTCATCAGGAAATACTAAACAGCAATGAAAACTAAAACCGCTCATGCTTGAAAACAGCAAAAGAAAAGAACCCGAAATCAATAGCAAATGGGAACCAAAAGATCTACTCATGCATATCTATATAAACTAAATTCACAATGCTGTTAACATCTAATCAACTTATTCATTTCCAAAAGATACAGAATTAATAGCTTGCTTTAGATACCCAAGGAATTAAGTACAGTCAATCCTGTACACTGCTCTAAATAAATCCATTAATCTATCATTAAGGAACCAACAGATTAAACTAACTCATAATACTCAATGTGCATATATATGTATTTACATCAAAACTGAAACTTAAATGCTTAATAAACACATGCTGGTCCAGTAAGCTATAAAGGAAATCAAATTGGAATGTCTAATTAAGCTACTAATGAATAAGTCTACTAAGGAACATAAACAAATAAAACAATTTGTTCCAAAGTACACGACTACCTCTCTTATTTGTTTTACAGCTGTAGACTAAAATCCTAAATCTGTGTGCTATGTTTATCATGCAAATTCTATATGTGATCTTCTGTAGATGCTACTCGTTCATGTAGGAATAATAAATGCTATATTTTACATATGTGATTGTTATTGTACTCTATTTTTCAGAGTGGATCTAACATCGGAAACAATCCTTACTACAATCACTACTCTGTTCAATGGCACGGCAGGAACCCAAAAGATACCAACGTGTTGCTGATAAGGAAAAATTGCTACTGGAAACCTAAATTTTATAACTGTTCTTCATGCTTAAAATCCCTATCTTCTTTCTTTAGGGTTCATGGCAGTAAGCATCAAAAACAAAACCCCTCAAACTTGCTTCGAAATCCAAAAGGAAACAAGAATCCGAAAGCCATGAAAATGAATCAAAGCTCGAAACAACTCCTACTGCAGGTGAGAAGCAACTCACACTTGTTCTTTAACTTACAACAGAGAAGATGGCTGCTAGGGTTTCGGATAGGTGAAGGTCTCGGCGTCTCCTTCGGATCCGCGTGCTCTCCACGACAAGAGGATCACGGTTGGGTGAAGACCGGCCGGAAAGAGCCCTTTTTCCGGCGCCGGAGTCGAAGCCCTAACACGGCTCTGTTTCGCCCGAGCAGAAGAGGCGCGCGGCGTCGCGTGAGGAGAAGAGGAGAGGGAATCGCGAAGTTAGGTCACGGGAAAAAGGAAATATAAACTTATCCCTTAAGTTATTCTCGGTTCCAACTATAACTTAAATATTTTTCTCTCCCTCTTAGGTTAACACAGCCCGCGAGTGCAGCTGGTCAAATGGGTTTTGCTTGAAGTCACAGGTTACAGGTTCAAAACCTGGCTTCAACATATTCCTTTTCTCTTTTTTTTTTAACACTTCTTCCTCTTGGTAAAAATACCAAACGAACTCCAAAAATTACATAAAAATACTCTAAAAATTTCTAAAAATCTCTAGAATATTTTAAAAGTATTTCCAAATATTTTTATGGATTTTTAGAACTCTAAATCATGAAATTTGGGGTGTTACAATTCTCCCTCCCTTATAAAAAGTTCGTCCTCGAACTTAGAATAATTCTGGATATTTTTCTGTCTCATGCTGTCTCCACGCTCCCCTAGTAACTTTCTCGTGCTTCTGGTTCTACCAGATGACTTTTACTAATGACACTTCTCTGTTTCCTAGTCTCTTGTCTGCTCTGTCCACTATCTGTGTCTGCTCTCATAGTTAAGATCCTCTTGGATCTACACTGTCTGAGGCTGAATCACTTGGCTAAGGTCGTGAATACACTTCTTTAGCATGGAGACATGAAATACATTGTGTATTGCTGACATATCTTGAGGTAAGTCTAGCTTGTAAGCTACCTTCCCAATTCTCTCTGTGATCGGGGTAGGGTCCTACGTATCGAGGACTTAACTTGCTCTTTTTCTCTTGGGTTCTCCGATGTACTCAAACTGTGTTTCTGCTTCAGGTTGAAATACGACTTTCTGTTTACGGCACTCTATGGAAGCACCGTATCTGATCAGGAAGTCCATTCCAAGGATGACATCGTAGTCAGTCATTCCTAGCACTATCAGATCACAAAAGAGTTCTCTGTCTGCTATAATGACCGGCACTGCTCTGAGCCAGTGCGTGGATGCCATAACTTCTCCCGAAGGTAGTGTCGTCAGAAACTGACCACTGAGTACCTCTGGAGCTATTGCTGACTTTACGGCGAACGCCCTAGCTATATAAGAATGGGTTGCCCCAGTATCGAATAAGACAGTTGTACTTTACTGTAAAATACTAATATGACCTGTGGCAACTGTCGAGGCATTTGCTACATCCTCTCTAGTGAGTGAGTAGATCCTCGCGTTCGTCGTAGCTGAGGGGGCTTCTAGTCTGCCCTGACTGATGTGTGGACCATCTAGAGCGGCCTGCATCTGGTGTAACTGTGCTGGCTTGACCTCGTACTGAATCTGCTGTGGTGGAGGAAGGCTGGTCTTGTTCGGGCACTACTTAGCCATGTGCCCTTCCTGTCCACATTTGAAGCATCCACGTGTACCCTTGCGATAAATTCCTGGGTGGAATTTCCCACGAGTAGCACACTTGGGATAACGAGGCTGTTTACTAGCTGGTCCTCCTTTCGGGTAACTCCCTGATTTACACTTGTTGCTGGAGTTCCCTTTCCCATTTAAGCTGTGACCTCTGGACTCTGAGGAGGTTTGCTTCTGCTGCTTGATACTATTCTGGTAGTGCTCAGTGATCAGAGCACTACTCACTAGTTCTTCTGTGGTTTGCGGCCTATGAACACCGCTAGCCACGTTCATTGCTATTTCCGGCCTGAGCATTTTAAGCATCAACCGGACTCGTTCTTTCTCTGTGCTGATTAATTCTGGACATAGACGAGCCAACCTGTTGAATTTCTTCACGGCTTCCTCAACTGAAAGGTTGCCCTGACGAAACTCCGTGAACTCGTTGTAGTGGCGGTTTGTGACCCGCATGTGAAAGAACTCCTCGAAGAATTCCTTCTCGAAGTCGGCCCATATCATCTGATTCACTGGGCACTTCGTTCTGATTCTCTCCCACCACATACGTGCGTCTCCTGTCAAGCAGAAGGAGGCACACTTCACCTTCTCCTGTTCTGGCCAGTCCAGAAGCTCCATCGTGCTTTCCAGTGTTTTGAACCAAGCCTGAGCATCCCAGGGTTCACTAGTGCCTGAGAAGTTCTCTGGCTTGACTCGCTGCCACTGGATCAGATAGGCTTCCTTTCTTGGTGCTGGTACTGGTGCTGGCGTTGGCGCTGTAGGCTGGGCTGGTGGAACCTCTAAGACTTCTGGAGTCGTCAGATTCGGTTCCGGGGTGACTGTGGGGGTACTCTGCTGATTAGCCTTTAAGGTGGCTATTTCCTGTTGCTGTTCAGCTAGCTGCTGCTATAACTGAGCCACTAATGCTGTAAGGTCTGGAGGAGGCACTGAACTGCCTGCCTCTTGCTGGGGCTCAGTAGCTGGTGCCTGCTTAGCTGGGCGTACTCGTGCCATTTCTAAAGACATAGAGGATGTACATAACTAATCTAATCACGTTTAACTAGCTAGTATAAACATGTTAGAGGCTATCACACATAAGCATGCTATAATTATTCCTAAACATGAAAACAAGAAACATAAATAGAGTAGAGGTATTCTTACTTGGAAGACGGCAAGGCTGATGCGGATGTGTGTGATGCTGGAGAATGGGAACTGCTCTGATACCAACTGTAACGACCACCCTTCTTACTACTACTACACTCTAAGGATGACCGTTACTTGACTACTAACTCTACTTAACCGGTATGATAAAAAATCACATGGAAACCCTACCGAAAAATTTCGACAGAGTCTCCCCTGTACCGGTGACCATATCCGTAAATACATACAGAGTATACTCAGCCACAGGTGGCTGGAACATATATTTTCACAACCACGCAGTTTAATAAATCAAAACATGCAGGTAATGAAAAGCGAAAACATAACTTCTTACTACAAAATTTTCTTATCAACTTAATAAGAAATTAAACTAAACAAATTCTTAAACTAAGTGAGTTCTTTAGCTAAGTCCAAAGGATCTCCATAGTCCACACATCACACACCGTCACAACATCTCCTTGTCGCCTTCTTCCTTATACTTTAGCTTTTCCTTTATCTGCAGTAGGAGGAAAATAGTATCTATAAGCTAAAAGCTTAGTGAGCGTTATCCTACTCACAAAAACTCGATATGCATGTATATAAATAAAAACATGCTAAAACTGAATGCTAACATGTAAAGCTACTCATGCTCATAATTAGCAAAGAAATCAACTAACTGAAAAGCTAACATGTATAGCTACCCATGCTCATAAATAGCAAAGAAATCAACTAACTGAAAAACTAACATGTATAGCTAATCATGCTCATAAATAGCAAAGGAATCATGCTAACTGAAATACTAAACATGTACAGCTAATCATGCTCATAAATAGCAAAGGAATCATGCTAACTGAAATACTAAACATGTACAGCTAATCATAGAACTATCATGTGTATCAATAGGAAACTGAACTGATACATTAGCTGAACTAATTAATGCTAAACTGAGTCTAACTTGTATTCACATAACTAATTTGTGAAGTTTTGAAAACTATTTACATAATAGATTAAAATAATAATCATGCTGCTGATGGGCCCGGCAACTGTACTTGCTGTGCGCACATCCCTAACTAAACCCGGGATTGCAAGTTCCGATTCTAGTAGGGTTTACTAGGTTATCTAAACCTAGGGACGACTGTGGGAGCCCAACCCAATGGATATCTAATCCAGTACAGTGCCACTACTGAAAATAAAATACTGATTTCATAGCTAATTTTCTTACCTTGCTTTAACTAGGTTATCTGAACCTAGAACTAGGTTATCTGAACCTAGAGGCGACTGTGGGAGCCCACCCATTGGACCGTAGTCCCATATAAGCTGAAGCAAGACTAAATAAGTTATTTTAAATGCTTCTACTGCATTAACTGAGCTATTAAAATGCCTACTGTAGCATTATATTGAGCTAAGCATTTTATCAAGCACTTGGTGTGCACTAGAACACACCCTACTTACTGAAAATCTGTATACAAAGCTTAACATAAATCTGCATGCAAAGCTTAACAAAAATCTACATATTAAGCCTATCAAAATCTGCATACTTTACTTATAAAAATCCGCATGCTATAAAAATAGAACTGCTCATGTTATTCCAATAGCAAATAGGAAACTAGAACAACTTAAGCATGCTGTGAAAGTAAAACCAATTCAACTACTAGGCATGCAATAGAATCTAGAAAATAAAGGAATCGCTGCTGCATGGAATTAACAGAATATCATGCTTCATCAGGAAATACTAAACAGCAATGAAAACTAAAACCGCTCATGCTTGAAAACAGCAAAAGAAAAGAACCCGAAATCAATAGCAAATGGGAACCAAAAGATCTACTCATGTATATCTATATAAACTAAATTCACAATGCTGTTAACATCTAATCAACTTATTCATTTCCAAAAGATACAGAATTAATAGCTTGCTTTAGATACCCAAGGAATTAAGTACAGTCAATCCTGTACACTGCTCTAAATAAATCCATTAATTTATCATTAAGGAACCAACAGATTAAACTAACTCATAATACTCAATGTGCATATATATGTATATACATCAAAACCGAAACTTAAATGCTTAATAAACACATGCTGGTCCAGTAAGCTATAAAGGAAATCAAATTGGCATGTCTAATTAAGCTACTAATGAATAAGTCTACTAAGGAACATAAACAAATAAAACAATTTGTTCCAAAGTACACGACTACCTCTCTTATTTGTTTTACAGCTGTAGACTAAAATCCTAAATCTGTGTGCTATGTTTATCATGCAAATTCTATATGTGATCTTCTGTAGATGCTACTCGTTCATGTAGGAATAATAAATGCTATATTTTACATATGTGATTGTTATTGTACTCTATTTTTCAGAGTGGATCTAACATCGGAAACAATCCTTACTACAATCACTACTCTGTTCAATGGCACGGCAGGGACCCAAAAGATACCAACGTGTTGCTGATAAGGAAAAATTGCTACTGGAAACCTAAATTTTATAACTGTTCTTCATGCTTAAAATCCCTATCTTCTTTCTTTAGGGTTCATGGAAGTAAGCATCAAAAACAAAACCCCTCAAACTTGCTTCGAAATCCAAAAGGAAACAAGAATCCGAAAGCCATGAAAACGAATCAAAGCTCGAAACAACTCCTACTACAGGTGAGAAGCAACTCACACTTGTTCTTTAACTTACAACCGAGAAGATGGCTGCTAGGGTTTCAGATAGGTGAAGGTCTCGGCGTCTCCTTCGGATCCGCGTGCTCTCCACGACAAGAGGATCACGGTTGGGTGAAGACCGGCCGGAAAGAGCCCTTTTTCCGGCGCCGGAGTCGAAGCCCTAACACGGCTCTGTTTCGCCCGAGCAGAAGAGGCGCGCGGCGTCGCCTGAGGAGAAGAGGAGAGGGAATCGCGAAGTTAGGTCACGGGAAAAAGGAAATATAAACTTATCCCTTAAGTTATTCTCGGTTCCAACTATAACTTAAATATTTTTCTCTCCCTCTTAGGTTAACACAGCCTGCGAGCGCAGCTGGTCAAATGGGTTTTGCTTGAAGTCACAGGTTGCAGGTTCAAAACCTGGCTTCAACATATTCCTTTTCTCTTTTTTTTTTAACACTTCTTTCTCTTGGTAAAAATACCAAACGAACTCCAAAAATTACATAAAAATACTCTAAAAATTTCTAAAAATCTCTAGAATATTTTAAAAGTATTTCCAAATATTTTTTTGGACTTTTTAGAACTCTAAATCATGAAATTTGGGGTGTTACACCTTGTATATAAGACCAAACAAGGAGACCAAATCAAGAACAAAGAATGAATCAGAAAGTGAGTCAGACACGGGCTCAACAAATGAAGAAGGATTGGTCAACATGGTTCAAAGATTGCTAATAAGAAAGAAGTTCAAGAGGAGCACCAAGAAGATACCGGTCAATCAAACTCTAAACAAATCAAAAATAATTTGTTATGGATGCAACAAGAAGGGGCATTTCAAACACAAATGTCTAAATCAGAAGGAGGAAAAGCCTAAATCGACAAGAAGGAAGAAACCCCTCCAAGCAACATGGGACGAGTCATTTTACGAGGAGCTTGACGTGGAAGAACTGAAATACTCGAGCCATCTTGGCAAGAAACAAAGATTTTGAGTCCAAGGAAGAGTATGAGTCTGACACTGACATCGAGTCTGAAAGAAGCCACGGATCCATATATATTTCCAAAGGTCCTGATATGGTAACTTTTTATTCCAAGTCAAATTTACTTAAAGTAATTAAATGTTTATTTAAAAAATTAACAAAATCTGAGGAATAAAATAACTTACTACTTAAGGAAATTGACCACCTTAAGGAGCAAGTTAGCTTGAGTCACTCGACTAACCAAGTTTAAGTCAGAACTTTAACTCAAGTTGCACAACTTGAGGATGAAAATTCCAACTTAAAAGGTTAAGTGGAGTGACTCATGAAAATATTGGAAATTTTCAAATTGGGATCCAAGTGTATAAATATTGTATTTGGATTGCAACGAGCCATGTACAACAAATCCAGACTTTGCTATAACTCTAATAAAACCAACAAACCATACCTGTCATTAATTAGTCAAAATGTTAGAAATCAAGTCCAAGCATGGGTTCCTAAATCATACTTAACCAAACTAATTAAACCAAACCAATATTTGATCCCTAAGAGTCAAATTCATTTCTTAGATATACCATGTCGAAGCTATGACTCAGGGGGAGCAAATAGAAAGATTATTCAACCTACTTGATTGACTTAGTCAATTTGACTAAATATGCATGCTTAGGTTTAGGTTTACTTTTCTACTTAGTTGAGAATGGTTAGTTAAAAAGGTTTATCAAACCCTAATAACATAGCATCGAAATGAATTGGGATGATAGTACGCCAAGAAAACTTTATCGAAGGCATGTCAAGGTTGAATCATGTGTATTCTACCTGGTGCACTGGATGTAGTGGATCTGGCTGAAGCTATACCAATTAATCATAAGCTAGTTAGACCAAAACTTATTATTAAGTTCTTTGGACATTACTATTTTGGAAAGTATTCAGAAAGTAGTCCACCGTTGATACACAAGAAGGCCGTATGCCTTACCATTAACTGAAAACTTATCTTTACGAAACTTGTTTATTTAACTCAAAGCTAAGTTTGAATCAAACATGGATTGAATAACCTTTTTCAAAATTATTAATAATTTAATTCCAAATTAATTAAAAACTTAATTCAAAATTAATTAAAATTTAAATCAAAATTAATTCAAAATTAATTAAAATAAAAATTAATTAAACTAATTAAAAATTAAATAAAAAAACTTAAAATTAATTAAAACATTAATTAAAACTTAACTTAACTTAATAACTTATTTAAAACTAAAATTAAAAATAAATTAATTAAAACATAATTAAAAATCAATTTAAACTTAAATCAAAATTAATTAAAATGTAATTTAAAACTTAATCAAAATTAATTTAAACATAATACTTAATCAAAATTAATTAAAACTTAAATCAAAACTAAATCAAAATTAATTAAAACTTAATCAAAATCAATAAAACTAATCTGAACCAATTTAAATAAAAATCCTGAAACTCTAAATACAAAAACTCTCAATCAAACTTCAATTATAAAAATAAAAACATAAAGTAATTAATTAAAAAAAACTAACTCAGTCGACCGAATGCTCGGTTTGGTCGACCAAATTCGACGTATACATTGGAAACTAACCTATCATCAATTCCAAACATGGAGACAAAGCGATTCGAGAGAGATCTCTGACTCAACTTTGTGTTCAGTAGTGACGAAATTTGTTGGGACAAAGTGTGGTCCGACCAACAATTTGGTCGACATAAAAGCAAGAGGTCAAGAACTATTTGCCACTTTTTAGTCTAACAAAGCTACTGTCTAGAGCTTTTCCTTACTGTTCGGGTTCACGAAGTCACTCCTGATGAGGGATAACATACCTTGAGGCGTTGGGGTTCTGGTAGCAACAATTACTCACTGAAATGGTGCTAAAAGGTGGTCAAAAATAGGTTGACTATCGATTGCTCTTAGCATGGGTGGTGTTGGTGCAGGTTGCACTAATAATTTGGTTTTGATGTATGATAAATAGGTTAAAGTTTGATTTGTTATTTGTCTAACCTTTCTACCAAGTGTTCAGGAGTCGACTAGTCTGAAGGACCTGATACTAGGCTGAAATCTAACTAGGCCTATGAGATTTTATAGCTAGTGGAAGGTCTAGATTGTTGGTGCGGGAAGATCCGACGATCGAACCCAAGTTTTAATAATGGCAAAGGATTCAAAGTTAAGTCTTGTTGTTATCTAACATGTTGAATGAGTGTTTCAGGAAAGTCCTAACTACGGTTAGGAAGGTGAAAACCCTAGGGGGTGGTAACCCTAGGTTCTAGGGGGCGGTAACCCTAGGTGGAGAAAAGTCCTAGCTGCGGTTAGGCAAAGGGAAAACCCTAGGGGGTGGTAACCCTAGGTCATAGGGGGTGATAACCCTATGCGGGAAGTCTTGGCAGGTCGATGGCTTCAGGCAAAAGTCCTAGGGGGTGGTAACCCTAGGTGAAAAGTCCTGGTGTCACGAACCAGGTGAAAGACTGGACTAGCCGGGAAGCGGATGTCCAGCAGAAAGTCCGGAAGCGTCGAGTGCTGAGCAAAAGTCCAGTCGATCTGGAGGATCGCACTGGCAACAGGTAAAATCTCCTGAGTGGAGTAGGTGAGGACGCGTTCCCCGTAGCGGGAACAGTAGGCGTCGGGTCAACCTAGGGTTTCCGGACGGAAACCCGAAGTCAGACTCGGACAGTCCGGAGACTGTCTATACTTCATTTATCATATTTATTGTATTAGGTGCTAACTTTGTGTTGCAGGGTAGTGTTTGGGACTAACGTATCTTGCAGGTGCAAAGGAGCAACCTAAAGCCTCGGATGAACAGTGTCCGAGGCGCCTTCATGGAGCTTGGAGGCGCCTCGGGTGCAAGGCTGGAGCTGGCTGCGAGAAGCTGTTCAAGGCGCCGTGATGAACAGTGGAAGGAGCCTTGAACAGATGAAGGCGCCCTGTGAACAGTGGAAGGCGCCTTGAATCTGTGATAAGATTCGACCAGTTCGCTCCTCATCTCCACGGCTGACTCGGCCTACTCAAGGCGCCTTGGGTGGCATTCAAGGCGCCTTGAACACTATTTATAAGGGGGTTCGACCAGCAGCTTTGATCAACGAACTCCAAGCAATCCTTACGCTACAAGCTGCTCTAGAAACGCCCAGAAGTGCTGTTACAAGTCCCCGACAACCCGGAGCTTCAGATTCTGCTACTTTATTGTTGTCGGTATAATTTGTTTTAGTTCTTTCAATTATAATATCTTATTGTACATTTTACGAGCTTATAGTTGTTTCCCACGGAAAGCGATCAAGGATCGCGGGCCTTCAAGTAGGAGTCGCCTTAGGCTCCGAACGAAGTAAAATAGCTTGTCTTTCTGTGTGTTTGTTTACTTTCCACTGCGTTACTTCTCCGATAGTTTTCCGATAATTAAACGAATTAGCCGCGAGCGCTATTCACCCCCCCTCTAGCGTGTCTCGATCCAACAATTGGTATCAGAGCGGGGTCGCTTTGAACTGGTGCAACCAACATTCAAGCATTTTTCGTGGCTGTCATTTTTTCCCTCCAAAATTATTTTCGAAAAATTCATTTCCATCCTTTCACGGTTTATTAGTATTGATAAAATATTGAATTTAGCAAAATTTGAAATAATAATTTTTAAAATATTTTTTAATAATATTTTATTAATATTTTATTATTTTTTCTCAAAACTGGTGAACTTCTATTACTATCCTTCCTTACCGCACTGCTAATCCAGGATCAAGTCCTGGTACATTTTTTTGCTATTTTTTTGTGTGCAAGGTTCTTTTAAAATGGCATTCCAAGAAGGATTCTGCACCGTCTGACCGCCGCTCTTTTCTGGCGAGGACTTTGGATACTGGAAGAACCGGATATAATACCACCTCAAGACGCAAGTCGAGATGTGGATCATCATCCAGACCGGACACGAACTTCCACGTGATGACACCGGAGAACTTATCTCATGCATCAACTGGGATTCTAGCACAATGAAAAAAGTTGAAGCCGATGCCAAAGCAACCTCCATGCTACAATGTGGCCTAACCAATGAAGAACTGAACCGCATCGGCCCCTTCGCAAGTGCAAAAGAGTTGTGGCAAAAGTTGATGGAACTACACGAGGGCACTTCCGACGCTCAAGTAAGTAAGCATAATTTAATAAATGATTTATTTGAATTAGATGAGCAGAATAATACTACTTCGGCCGAGGAAGGTATTACGATGGTTGCAGGTACAATTAAGACAAAGGAACAAATATGGTCCGAGTCTTCAGATGAATCCGGGTTCGACGAAGAAGAACCGACGAGCTTCCTTGCTCTACCAGTACTAGCAACCGTGGTGGAAACTGAGTCCGAGTATGAGTCAGAAACCGAGAACGAATCCGGGACTGAGTCTGATCGAAGCCACGAATCCGCATTCGTTTCCGAAGGACCAAAACCCACTGTAAGTTCAGTACTCGTAGAATTTCAATTAGATAACTTGCATGAATTATTACCTTATTTAGTAAAAAAGTTGGCTAAATCCAACGTCCGGGTTAAGTCGCTCCAAAAGGAGGTAACAGCCCTTAAGGAAGCGACTGACTCGAGCTCTTTAACTGAGTCAGTTCAAATTGGAAGTTCAACTCAAGTCCAACAACTTGAGGAAGAAAATTCCAATTTGAAAGCTCAAATTAAAGAACTCAAGGACACGTTGGAACGGTTCACCTTGGGCTCTAAGAATCTGGATCTGATCCTTGGAAAACACCGAGCTGTTTACAACAAAACTGGACTTGGATTTAAAACTAAAATAAAATACAAATCATATTTATCGCTAGTTAATAGAAATAATAGAAAAATTGTCCAAGCATGGGTGCCAAAATCCAACTTGGTTAATCAAGTTGGAACTGGTCACTATTAGGTCCCCAAGGATCAAGTCTATTACCTTGATAGACCATATCGAGACTATGATCCAGGGGGAGCTAATAGAAAAATAATATTAAGAACATAATTCAAATTAATATTCAAATTAAATTTGAAATTAAATTCAAAATTCAAAATTCAATTAAAAATTAAAAATTAAAAATTAAAAATTAAATTAAATTCAAAATTCAATTCGAAATTAATTCAAAATTAAAAGTAAATTTCAACTTAAGTTAAATAAAAATAGATGGAGGATCCAGACTCGCTGGCACCCCCAACTGAACTACCCGACAGGGTAACTGAACCTAATCTACCTGAAATGGGTAAAACAAGAGTAGATCACCCAGCAGGGTAATTAAGGCTAATTTAAAAAGGGCTGAGTTTAACTTGAACCATAGTACCGGTGAAGTTTTTGGATGATAGTACGTTAGGGAAACTTGGGCATCGCATGTCTAGGAAGATATGGCTTCGACCTGGTGCATTTGGCCAAGTGGAACTGACCGAAGCTACCCTTAAATGGATCCTAACTAGTTAGACCAAGGATTAGTATTAAGTTCAATGGGTAGGACTATTTGGAAAACATCGAAAGCATGGTTACTTTAATGAGCTCCGAGTGACTCACCATAGCCCAGAAGTTTATCCAAACAATACTTACTTGTTGAACCCAAAGCTAAACCTGAATCTAACACAAAGTTAAACCAGACCCTTAAATTCAACAATAATTCATCTCACAACAATTATAGGATTCTCTGATTGACAATCTAGATCGGGTGAGATGACTAAGAAATTAAAATTAAATTAATTAAATCATTTTAACTTTCAAATTATTTCAAAATTGTTTTAAAAACTTAAATTTCAAAATTATTTTAAAAACTTAAATTTCAAAATGTTTTAAAAACCTAATTTCTTAATTATTTTAAAAATCTTTAAAACTTAATTTCAAAATTCCTTTAAATATATTTTCAAAATTCTTTTACAAATCTTTAAACTTAATTTCAAAATCATTTGAAAAATTTTTCAAAATCATTAAAAAAATCTTTTTAAACTTAATTTAAAAATCATTTGAAAAATCTTTCAAAATCATTTTAAAAATCTTTTTAAACTTAATTTCAAAATCATTTGAAAAATCTTTCAAAATCATTTCAAAAATCTTTTTAAACTTAATTTCAAAATCTTTTTAAACTTAATTTCAAAATCATTTCAAAAATCTTTCAAAATCATTTTAAAAATCTTTTTAAACTTAATTTCAAAATCATTTGAAAAATCTTTCAAAATCATTTGAAAAATATTTTTAAACTTAATTTCAAAATCATTTGAAAAATCTTTCAAAATCATTTTAAAAATCTTTTTAAACATAATTTCAAAATCATTTGAAAAATCTTTCAAAATCATTTTAAAAATCTTTTTAAACTTAATTTCAAAATCATTTGAAAAATCTTTCAAAATTATTTTAAAAATCTTTTTAAACTTAATTTCAAAATCATTTGAAAAATATTTCAAAATCATTTTAAAAATCCTTTTAAACTTAATTTCAAAATCTTTTTAAACTTAATTTCAAAATCATTTGAAAAATATTTGAAAATCATTTTAAAAATCTTTTTAAACTTAATTTCAAAATCTTTTTAAACTTAATTTCAAAATCATTTGAAAAATCTTTCAAAATCATTTTATAAATATTTTTAAACTTAATTTCAAAATCATTTTAAAAATCCTTTTAAACTTAATTTCAAAATCATTTGAAAAATCTTTCAAAATCATTTTAAAAATCTTTTTAAACTTAATTTCAAAATCATTTGAAAAATCTTTCAAAATCATTTTAAAAATCTTTTTAAACTTAATTTCAAAATCATTTGAAAAATCTTTCAAAATCATTTTAAAAATCTTTTTAAACTTAATTTCAAAATCTTTTTAAACTTAATTTCAAAATCATTTGAAAAATCTTTCAAAATCATTTTAAAATCTTTTTAAACTTAATTTGAATATCATTTTAAAATCTTTTCAAAACTTAATGTCAAAATCATTTTAAAATCTTTTCAAAACTTATTTTCAAAATCAGTTTAAAATCTTTTCAAAACTTAATTTCAAAATCATTTTAAAATTATTTTTTTTTTTTTTAAATTATTTGAAATTCAAAACTTATGTTTTATATCAACTGCAAAGACAACTCCTTCTCACACTCACTCATATTTTACATGCTTGTTAATCTAGAATGAGTGAGATGGAAAGATAGGAAAATAATTTTTTTTCTCTCATGCTTGGACTCCTGAACACAAAGAATTTATTAAGATATTAATTAAGGGGGAGTGATTTTGAGTTGGTTTTAAAATTAGTTTTTCTTTGAAATAAAATTTTGACTTGACCTCAAAATTAAAAACTAATTATTTCAAAAATTCAGGTTATTTTTAAGTTAACTTTAAGATTAAAATTATTTATGACCTGGCTTTTAAATTACAACTCTTCTAGAATGTCTTCAAAGCTAAGCCTTTATGTAAAACCTCTTTAAGCTAAGTACTTAATCAAGTCTTCTTTAACTAAGCTTAGTTAGATTATATTCTAAACTTAGCTATATGGCAAGAAGTTTTCTCAAGGCAATCATTTTTAAGCTGAATATATAGCTAAGTATTTTCAAATTTAGCTAAGTATTTTTTAAAGTTAAAAAAAAAACCAAAAAAGAAACAAAAAAAACAAAAAGGGAATTTAGCTAAGTATCTCTCAAAGCAATTGTTTTCAAATGCTAAGTGATCCGGTGGTAAGAGCCCGGGACCCCCTAACGAGGGGTCAACGCCATGTGGAGGTCAAATGGCCAAGTAGCCCGCCGGAGAAAGGTGAGCCGACCGGACTTGGAAGAAATGGATAAAACCGATCGGCCGACCAAGGAACATTTGGTAGTAAAAGGCGCCCCGACCGGGTCGGGGTTTCGACGCTCTGTCGAAACAGTAGTTAAGAGTCGAGCGGAAGAACCAGGAGAAAATGACACTGCTAACAGTCTCTACTTAGCGCCTACTGGAAATTTCCCCAGCACACCAATGTCAACGGCAGGCCGGACGCGAGGTGAGTGCCGTCCGGCCAGCGCATAAAAGGAAGAGGGGCCGGCCGGACGGACTCCCTGTCCAGCCGGTCGGACGCCCCGGAGTATGAGCAGTAAAGAAGGGGGAACATCTTCTGACAGCCGTCAAGTCATATGGCTAGGCCATACTCCTAGTCTAACAACGGGGTGTCATGTTGTCCTATCGAAGGCGCAATGGGACTGTTGCAGTATGACGTCAGGTAAGCTCTCTAACAGGTGCATACCGGGGTATGGGCTGCAGACACGTATGCACCTCGGTGGACGTGCATCAGTTCTTTCACCACTATATATAAAGAACCTCTTACTTCGCCGGAGGTACGCACGCTACGAGTTTTGGACCCCCTTTCTCTCTATTGAGCTTTGCCTGACTTGAGCGTCGGAGGGTCGCCGCCGGGAACCCCTTCCCGGCCCGACTTCTGTGCAGGATCACCGGAGCTTCGGAGGCCTGCGCCATCGACTAGGAAAGCGCCACGTGCCCAGCGTGTAACGACCCGGCCCTCTTGGCCCATTTGGCGGCCCATTTGGCGACCTCTCATGTCGTGGACCGTCGGCCCTTATGTCGTCGGCCCATTTGGCGACCTCTAATGTCGTCGACCGACGACCCTTGGCCGTGCCGTTACTCACTAGGACTTTCCACCCCTGGCCACTGGATTTTTGCCTCCCCCAGGATTCGAACTCTAAACCTCCAGGCTTAAGTATTAGAGTTTATGAATCCTGGTAACCAAGTGAGATGATCTCACTTGGTTACCAGGATTCATAAACTCTACTACTTAGCCTGGAGGTTTAGAGTTCGAATCCTGGGGGAGGCAAAAATCCACTGACCAGGGATGAGGGTCGTTACAATAAAAAGGCGCCTTTTATTGTAACGACCCGGCCCTTTGGCCTCTTGGGCGACCCTTGTGGCGGCCCAACTGGCGGCCCTTATGTCGTCGGCCCATTTGGCGACCTCTCATGTCGTCGACCGACGACCCTTGGCCGTGCCGTTACTCGCTAGGTCTTCCCACCCCTGGCTAGTGGATTTTTGCCTCCCCCAGAATTCGAACTCTAAACCTCAAGGCTTAAGTATTAGAGTTTATGAATCCTGGTAACCAAGTGAGATCAGATTGTAACGACCTGATTTTCCCTATTTCGAGTTCCAAATGTCCATAAAAATATTTGGAAATGCTTTTAAAATATTATAGAGATTTTTAGAAATTTTTAGAGTATTTTTACGCAAGTTTTGGAGGTCGTTTAGTAGGTTTACAAAAAGAAGGAAGTTTTGACAAAAACCGTTGAAGGTGAGACTCGAACCCAAGACCTCCGGCCGAACCCGACCTAACCGGACGCAGCCAACCAACTGGGCTACGTGTGGTTTGTTAATAAGTATGAAGCGGGATATATATAAGTTATAGTAAAGGACAGAGATAAGCCAAGGTATTAAAGGAGAAGTTAAGGAGAGGAAATGTTACCCGAACCCTAAACTCTCTTCCTCTTCTCCTCACGCATGCGTCGGCGCTTTTGGGCTCGGGCGGAAAACGCACCGAGGCGACGGCGCTAGGTTTCCTTTCTCCGGCGGCCGGCGAGCTCTCTCCTCCACGGATCCTTCACCAAGCCGAACTTCTTTCGGCAAGGTCAGCGGGGGCATAAGAAGAAGCCGCAAGTCTTCAAGCTTTGAAACCCTAGACCTTCCTCTTCTCGATTGTAAGTCCTAGCAATCAAGGGTAAGTACTACTCACCTGCGGTAGAAGTTGTTTCGGGTTTTCCGTTTTGATTTTTCCTTGCTTCCGAGGCCTAGCATGAACCCTAGACTTAGTATTTGGGCTGCACAGCAAGTTGCCCTTTCCTTTTCATGAGCATAGCATGTTAAGGTCAAGAAATTGTGTTCTTTGTTCATTTTGAATTCAAAGCACGTTGTAAAGATTTTTGGTTTCTTTAGTTTTCTGCCGTGAGTTTTCCTTGATTGGATGGTTGCTGTGGTAGCCTGCTTAGAGGATTCGTCCCTGTGCATGTGCAGATCTGTCCATTCCGGCTGCTATTAAATGATTTAGAGAGAATGCATTAGAAATAAATGAAATCAGTAGAAATATTGTCAACATTTTATCATGCATAAACAGATTTTATGCTCTAGATATCACATGCCATCTATGAATGTAGTTTGTAAAAGAACCAAGTAGTAGATTTGATATTCTATTCCACTTGTTGGTTGTAGATTCTGAAGTATAGGTTGTATTTAGTTGCTGTTAGTTGTGCGGCTTTCGGTTTCTATTAGTTGAGCAGTTTTAGTTTTTTATTTGCTATCAGTTGAGCATGTGTAGCAAATTCAGTTTATATAGATGTACATGAGCAGATCAAATTAGTTTTCTATTGTTCCATTTTACAGCATGTTACAAAGTCCAAGTTAGCTTTCTTTTGCTTTATTTTACAGCATGTTTAGTAAGTCTAAGTTAGCTTTCTTTTGCTCTATCTTACAGCATGTTTAGTAAGTCCAAGTTAGCTTTGTTTTGCCCTATTTTACAGCATGTTAGAAAGTCCAAGTTAGCTTTCTTTTGCCCTATTTTACAGCATGTTAGAAAGTCCAAGTTAGCTTTCTTTGCTCTATTTTACAGCATGTTTAGAAAGCTTAAAGTTACTTTCTTTTGCTCTATTTTATAGCATGATTAGTAAGTTCAGATTTGCTTCTTTTGCTTTTATCACAGCATGTTTAGGAAATCCAAATTAGCTTTCTTTTGCTTTATTTTATAACATTCTTAGAGAGTTCAGATCTGCTTCCCTTGGGTTATTTTTATATAGCATGCTTGGTTAGTTGTAATCCTATACTTGTTAGAAATATCTACAGGATTCTAATAAACTCTAATAAAGGAGTATGAGAAGTATGAGTAAAGAAAAAGACTAAAGTCTAGTTAAAAAGAGATAACAAGTAAATTAAAGTAAGAGGCTAGTACCCGACTTCCGAGGTTGTCATTAAACAAATTCAGGTGACTAATTCCGAGGCATTGGCCCTGGTAAGACTGAGGTCTTTATACTCATAGGGCTGGAGGCTCGCTACCCCAGTCACTATTAGAGAGCGCGCAAAACAAAGATGGTACTAAGCCTGGGCCCAAAGATAAAGAAAAGAAGAAAGAAAAGAAAAAGAAGAAGAAAGTGAAAGAGAAATTAAAAGATTAATTTCTAGTATAAGTAAAGTAAGAAGAAAAAGAAGAAGAAAGTGAAAGAGAAATTAAAAGATTAATTTCTATTATAAGGATATAAGAAAATGAAACAAGTTTATGCTTAGAATCAATAAAAGTTTAGTTCTTTAATTCTAAGCCTACAGTAGTAGTTTCATTACTTTCCTGTCAGTTAGTGAGCATGTTTAGTATTCAGTTTTATTTCTGTATACCATGAGTACATGTAACTTTGCTTTAGCATTTCAGTTTCAGTATTATTGCATTACTTTTATGCACTTCGAGTTTTGTGAGATAGATTAGTACTTACTAAGCGTTTTCGCTTATAGATCTTTTTTCCTCCTACTGCAGAAAAGCTAAGATATGAAAGGGAGGCGACAGGGTGGTGGTGGTGATGAAGGTGTGTGGTGACTGGACTGTGGAGAGATCCAGAAGTAGCTGGGAAAATTGTCGAGACTTTCTTTTAGTTCTCTGTTAATGTTATATTAAACTTGGGATTGTAGTTGAGTTTATTTCCGCATGTCTAGCTAGTCTCTTTTATTATTTGTTGAGTGCTGTAGTCATGGCTATTGCTAGAGTAGTTCTTTGTCTTATTGTGATTTCTATTACTGCGTGGTTGTGGAAAATATGTTCCAGCCGTCTGTGGCTGCGTATACTATGTTTGTATTATAGATTTGGTCACCGGTACAGGGGAGACTCTGCCGAAATTTTTCGGTAGGTTTTCCTCTAGGCCGTGATAAATCTAAGTGTCGCTAATAATAGCATAAGTGACACTAGTAAGTAGAGTAGTAGTTAGGTAACGATCGCCCTTAGAGAGTAGTAGTAAGAAGGGTGGTTGTTACACAGCGTCCTTTGGTTTGGCGATTCGGACAGGATCAATTTGGCGCCGTCTGTGGGAACGCTCCTGCATCCGATCGGAAACAATGGACGAGGCTGGACGACAACACACAGTGATGCTTTCGAATGAGGAACTCGACGCTCTGATCGAGATAAGGGCCGTCAAGCTCGTGGAGCAAAAACAGAAAGCCACAGCCGAGCGGCCGGAGCAGCAAGCAACATCAGCGTCTGGTGGTCGAGCGGAAGCGCCACCAGCCACCGTTGGATTTCATCGAGCCCTGTTCCGCACCCCTGAAGCCGTACCAGCTCACAGAGATAGGGGATCTTCTTCGGATGAAATGCGTAGACGAGATGCTAGAAAGGGGAAAGCCCCCCGAGCGGACGCATCGCCCGAGCGGATCAATCGCCAATTTTCAGAGGCTATTCTATGAGACCCCCTGCCCAAGCATTACGTGCCTCCGACGATCGGCGAGTATAATGGGACAACCGACCCAGATGATCATTTGGGTAAGTTTGACAAGACGGCGACCCTACATCAATACACAGATGGGGTGAAGTGTCGGGTTTTCCTCACCACCCTCTCCGAGTCGGCTCAACGGTGGTTTCGGAGGTTGCCGGACGGATCCATCACGAGCTTCAAGGATTTCCGAACGGCCTTCCTCCACCATTTTGCGAGCAGCCGACGCTACCAGAAAACGAGCGTGAGCCTGTTCACCATCAAGCAAGAAGCCCGTGAATCGCTTAGAGGTTACATCCAGCGGTTCAACCAAGTGGCGATGGACATTCCAACGGCCACCTCGGAAACTATGATGAATGCCTTCACACAAGGCCTAGTGGATGGAGATTTATTCTGATCGCTCATCTGAAAGCCGCCCCGGGATTATGATCACATGCTACACCGGGCTAACGAGTACATCAACGTGGAAGAAGCGCAAGCGGCCAGGAAAAAAGAAACTCCAGCCGAGCGGCCCCCTCCGTCCGAGCGGAAGACCGTCGAGCTCCGACGTTAAATATCGAGAGACGAGCCGGAGTCTATAAACGTCCGAGCGGAAGACCGTCGAGCTCCGACGTTAAATATCGAGAGACGAGCCGGCGTCTATAAACATCCGAGCGGAAGACCGTCGAGCTCCGACGTTAAATATCGAGAGACGAGCCTGCGTCTATAAACGTCCGAGCGGAAGACCGTCGAGCTCCGACGTTAAATATCGAGAGACGAGCCGGCGTCTATAAACGTCCGAGCGGAAGACTGTCGAGCTCCGTTAAATATCGAGAGACGAGCCGGCATCTATAAACGTCCGAGCGGAAGACCGTCGAGCTCGGCGTTAAATATCAAGAGACGAGCCGGCGTCTATAAACGCGCCGAGCGGAAGACCGTCGAGCTCCGGCGTTAAATATCGAGACGAGCCGGCGTCTATAAGCGTCCGAGCGGAACGTCGAGCTCCGATGTTAAATATCGAGGCGCGGGCGTCTATAAACGTCCGGCGGAAGACCGTCGAGCTCCGGCGTTAAATATCGAGACGAGCCGGCGTCTATAAACGTCCGGCGGAAGACCGTCGAGCTCCGGCGTTAAATATCGAGAGGCGAGTCGGCGTCTATAAACGTCCGGCGGAAGACCGTCGAGCTCGACGTTAAATCGAGAGGCGAGCGGCGTCTATAAACGTCCGGCGGAAGACCGCCGAGCTCCGGCGTTAAATATCGAGACGAGCCGGCGTCTATAAACGTCCGAGCGGAAGACCGTCGAGCTCTGACGTTAAATATCGAGAGACGAGCCGGCGTCTATAAACGTCCAAGCGGAAGACCGTCGTGCTCCGACGTTAAATATCGAGAGACGAGCCGGCGTCTATAAACGGTCGAGCGGAAGACTATCGAGCTCCGACGTTAAATATCGAGAGACGAGCCGGCGTCTATAAACGTCCGAGTGGAAGACCGTCAAGCTCCAACGTTAAATATCGAGAGACGAGCCGGCGTCTATAAACGTCCGAGCGGAAGACCGTCGAGCTCCGACGTTAAATATCGAGAGACGAGCCGGCGTCTATAAACGTCCGAGCGGAAGACCGTCGAGCTCCGACGTTAAATATCGAGAGACGAGCCGGCGTCTATAAATGTCCGAGCGGCTCGCATTGCAAGAATCTAGTGCAAACCCCTTTGAAATAAGGCGCAAAGCTAGAGATGGTTAATTAGAATTAAAAATGTGAGCAAGTGAACGAATGACGTTCGAGCGCCGAGCGGCTACCTAGTTGCATGGTGAAAGATGTTATTGAAGGCAAGCGGCTTGAGTCCACGTTATAGCGTAAAGCCGAGCGGAGGAGTTATAAGGAACACTTAAAATGTGACGAAAGAAAAATTTCTTGTCAAAACAGAAGTTGGAGGAACAGAAAAGATTATCTATTATGCACTGGGTGAACCAAAAAAGTTACTACAAAAATAAGTTGAGCCGAACGGCTGGAATACAAAAAAGTTCAAAAAACGCTTATCACGCGTCAAAGTCAAAAAGAGTGTCTGGGATGGCGCCCATCACGGTCGCGAGGTCCTCGGGGGGGATGGCCAGCTCGGCGGGCAGGTGGCCCTTGGTCTTCAGGTAATCTACCGCCGCCTTGATCGCTTCTTCGAAAGTGAGGGATATCTTGTCAGTAAACTTCTCTCCGAAATCTTCCGAGCGGAGATACGCCTTCCTCACTTCGTCCGAACGGGCCGACTCCCCCTCTTGATATTCTTTGAGCGCGGCGTGGGCAGCGTCGCTGGCGGCTTGGAGATCCTTCAAGTCTCCATCAAATCTTTGGAGATCGGCCGAGCGGCTCTCCTTCTCGGTAGCCAGCAGAGCATCCAGATCCTTGATGCGTTGCTCCAGCCCTCGGATCTCCACCTTCATTCGGTCCATATCATCGATGGCCTGGAGCTTCCGGGTGGTCGCCGTCTTGATCTCCTTATCTCGTTGCTTGATCATCGCCTCAAGCCGAACGACCTTGCTCGCCAGATCGGAAGCCCTTTTCCGTTCGGCATCCAGTAGTTTTTTGGCCTTCTCCAGAGCGGCCGTCGACTGCCCGGTACCCCCCGCAGCTTTTTGTTTTTTCAACTCGTCCTCCAGTTCGGCCAATCGATCGCTAATGGCGATCTGCTCCACCCAGTTCTGCTAGCAAATGTGGACAGGTTAAAAACATAATTCAAATACGCAAACAAAGAAACAGAGCATACCCCGGTGGCCTGTTGTAGGTTGCTGTCGCCGAGCTGCCCGGGAGTCATCTTGGCTATTCGACGCCGAGCGTCCACCCAAGCTTGGGCAAGAGGGCCCGTCAAGGTGATCTGCTGCTCAGGGACCATTGGCCGATCAGCAGCAGCCATGTACGCCTCCGAAGGAAGGCGCAGAACGGTTTTAATTAAATTCTGGCCGCTCGGCTCACTCTGAGAAGCGTCGGCCTTAACAGACGGCCCACCGGTGGACGAGGAGGGAAGCTCGCCCAAGCGCCTGATACGGCGCAGAGTTCTTGTAGGACTGGACGGCGGCAACTCGGAGCTTGCCCTCGGAGAGCCATGTGGGGTCGGTGTACTCTCTAGGGAAATCGTCCCGGACAACACCGGAGCATCCGCGCCCCGCTCGGGCTGTGGTTCATCAAATGGAGTTGAGGCAGATGCGGATTCCGGTCGTCGGCGTTTCCGAGTGCGCAGCGGCACATCCTCGGCCGAACGGCCCTCCACCTCGGCTTCGGTAGAAGGTTCTATGTTGCCCACGGCCTCATCGTGAGAGGCAGGGGCGTCTAAGGCTTCGGGGACAGTTGGAGTCCCCTCACCTTCTTCGTCGGCCGGATCAGCTGGAGCCAAGCCCCGCTCGGCGACCTCTTTGTTCTTCACCGCCTCGATCTGAGCGGCTTTCAATTTGAGCTTTTCGGTTGCCTTGGCGCGCCACATGACTTCAGCTGCAAGAGCAAAAAATAAATCAGTTAGAACAAAATAAATGGGAGGATAAGGGAACTTACTCATGTTGCAGGGCAGATCGGCCGGGGTAGAAGACAAGCCAAATATGTACATTACTCCCGGGAGAAGTAGCTTGTCGATATGATATCGTTGGCCGACCAGTCGTTCGGCTGCCTGAAGATCTGCCACTTGGTACGAAAAGTTGGCCGCTCGGGAAAACGTATATAGAAAAAATGCTCCTTCCAATGTTTGTTGGAGCTCGGCATGTTATCAAAAAGGACGAAGCCTATCCTAGACTGGAAAACAAAGGTGCCCCACTCGGCTTGCTTGGGATAAAAAAAGTAGTGGAAAATTTTTGGGTCTAAGGGGATGCCGTTCAGTTTGAACAAAACTATCACTCCGCTCAGCAGCCTAATAGAGTTGGGAACTACCTGGCCGAGCGGAATGCAAAAATAATTGCAAACTTGTAAGAAAAATTGGTGGGGTGGAAAATGCAGTCCGGCCAGAAATTGGACTCGGAAGAAAAGAACTGTGCCGGACGGCGGTTCATGAGGCCAATCGGCCGGTGTGGCTAACACTATTTGATGGTCGGTCGGCAGGTCATAGGTTCGAGAAAGGCGCAAGGCGTCCTCCTCGTCGAACCGGCTTTCCATGATCGAATACCAAAGGCCCGGAGCACCGCCGGTAGACTGCGAAGTACTGGTCATGATCGAAAGACAAGAATGCGGGACAAAAGGGGAAGGTTCAAGCGAGGAATGGATGGAAACCGACTGAAGGAGACAATTAACAGAAAGAAGAAAATGTTGGGAGCGAGAAAAAAGGTCTTACGAGCAAGGAAGACGGTCTGAAGACGCTGTAGGGTCGCCGGAAAGCCGAAACGCAGGGTCGCCGGCGAAAGGAGGAGCAGCGGGATGTCTGGAAACGAGGAGGTCGAAGTGCGGCGAAGAGCAGGGGTCGGGAGCTTTATATGGGCGGCCGCCATCAATTTCCACCGTCCAATGCAGGTCACCGATATCAAGGTCGTCATCCAGCCGTTCATTTCAAACGGCGACTGTCCCATCGGAAGTGACGCCACCGCCATACGCTGACAAACGCACGATCGCCACGTGTCATTGGGATATTGGCCGCATTTAATGAGCTCCCCTTACCGTGCGCAGCGCACGTGATGGATAGTAGGGGAGAGCATCGAAGATGGATTCCAAGAAAACACAAGGCACGGACAAGATGTCGCCGAACGGACGAGCATCCTTATGCCTGGCCAAGCGGCCCAATGCAGCGATCGTTGCTCAGTCAGATCGGCAGTCCAGTCAGTCGGATTTCGCCTCCTTCGACTAGACTCGAGGGGAAGGCAAGTGATCCGGTGGTAAGAGCCCGGGACCCCCTAACGAGGGGTCAATGCCACGTGGAGGTCAAATGGCCAAGTAGCCCGCCGGAGAAAGGTGAGCCGACCGGACTTGGAAGAAATGGATAAAACCGATCGGCCGACCAAGGGACATTCGGTAGTAAAAGGCGCCCCGACCGGGTCGGGGTTCCGACGCTCTGTCGAAACAGTAGTTAAGAGCCGAAAGGAAGAACCAGGAGAAAATGACACTGCTAACAGTCTCTACTTAGCGCCTACTGGAAATTTCCCCAGCACACCAATGTCAACGGCAGGCCGGACGCGAGGTGAGTGTCGTCCTGCCAGCGCATAAAAGGAAGAGGGGCCGGCCGGACGGACTCCCTGTCCAGCCGATCGGACGCCCCGGAGTATGAGCAGTAAAGAAGGGGGAACATCTTCTGACAGCCGTCAAGTCATATGGCTAGGCCATACTCCTAGTCTGACAACGGGGTGTCCTGTTGTCCCATCGAAGGCGCAATGGGACTGTTGCAGTATGGCGTCAGGTAAGCTCTCTGACAGGTGCATACCGGGGTATGGGCTGCAGACACATATGCACCTCGGTGGACGTGCATCAGTTCTTTCACCGCTCTATATAAAGAACCTCTTACTTCGCCGGAGGTATGCACGCTATGAGTTTTGGAGCCCCTTTCTCTCTATTGAGCTTTGCCTGACTTGAGCGTCGGAGGGTCGCCGCCGGGAACCCCTTCCCGGCCCGACTTCTGTGCAGGATCACCGGAGCTTCGGAGGCCTGCGCCATCGACTAGGAAAGCGCCATGTGCCCAGCGTCCTTTGGTTTGGCGATTCGGACAGGATCACTAAGTTTTGCTGAAAATGCTAAGTATTTATCAAAGCATTCTCAAAAATTTAATCAAAACAATTTTTTTTTGAAAAACTATGTTTTTTTTTAAGGTTAGATACCTAACAAAACTATTATAAGTCTAACTAAGTCTTTGATAAAAGTGTTTTAAAAGTAAAAATCTTAGCTAAATTGAGTCTTGAACAAATTTTTTGCTAAACTCCCTCTTTAAAAACTAAGAATTTAAAGTGTTGTGATATCACAAAAATTTCCTTGTTAAAGACAAAATCACCTTATCTCAGCTAAAAGTATCTCTCAAACTAAAGGAAATGGAAATATTAAGATTAAGCATACTTGTACTTTAGGGCTCTGAAACTTGATCAACACCAATTAAATAATTTGATTGTTATTTAACTTGACTTTTGCTTGGAGTTAGGACCAACTGAATAAATAACCTATATTTTAGCTACTCTCTCTCTTCAACCTAAAAATTAACAAGTTCTTTTTCAATAATAAGTATTATTTTATTCAAAATTAAGCTAAGTCCTTTTTTTTTCACTTAAGCTATATTTTTAAAAATTTAATGTTTGCAAAAGGCTTAGCTAAGTGACTCATATAGCAACTTTCAAACTTAGCCATCTTTATACTGAGTTACCTATTAGATTCATTCTATACTTAGCTAAAAGTATTAAAATCATATTCCTTGCACAATTTAACTCATGGCTTTCAAAAAAAAAATTTGCCAAGTAAAAAGAGCCTTCAAAATAATTTGCCTCCTGAATTCATTAAAATCTAGCTAAGTTTTTCTAAACTTAGTTACATATTGTTTTCTCTTTTCCTCTAAAACCAACTAAGTTTACAAAGAGGCTAAAGCCATCCTTCAAGTCATCCATAAATTAGCCTTTTTAACTTAGGAGAAAAATAACTAACAAATTTTTCAGTTACTAGCTAAGTGTTTCACAAGCATTTTTTCAAAGACTAAAACTAGTTTTTCTAAAAACTTAAACATGCTTTCCAACTGGCTTATTTTTTGATATATGGCAAAGGGGGAGAGTAGGAAATTCAAAATCAAACGTAAAAAAGTGTTTTATTAAGGGGGAGAGTAGGTAATTCAAAAGTAAAACTTTATTTAAATTCAAAAAGGAAACCCTGTATTAAGGGGGAGCTTCACAAAAGTTTAAGTGTTAGCTTAAGTTAGGCGTTCATTTGAATTTATATACTTAAGCTTGCTCACTTAAAACCTTTTAATATACTTATGCATTTGTTTTACTTAACTTTGAATTTGGGTTGCCATAATCAAAAAGGGGGAGATTGTTGGTGCGGGAAGCATCCGACGATCGAACCCAAGTTTTGATAATGGCAAAGGGTTCAAAGTTAAGTCTTGTTGTTATCTAACATGTTGAATGAGTGTTTCTGGAAAGTCCTAACTGTGGTTAGGCTAGTAAAAACCCTAGGGGGTGGTAACCCTAGGTCCTAGGGGGCGGTAACCCTAGGTCCTAGGGGGTGGTAACCCTAGGGGGAGAAAAGTCCTAGCTGCGGTTAGGCAAAGGGAAAACCCTAGGGGGTGGTAACCCTAGGTCATAGGGGGTGGTAACCCTATGCGGGAAGTCTTGGCAGGTTGATGGCTTAAGGCAAAAGTCCTATGGGGTGGTAACCCTAGGTGGAAAGTCCTGGTGTCGCGAACCAGGTGAAAGACTGGACTAGCCAGGAAGCGGATGTCCAGCAGAAAGTCTGGAAGCGTCGAGTGCTGAGCAAAAGTCCAGTCGATATGGAGGATCGCACTGGCAACAGGTAAAATCTCCTGAGTGGAGTAGGTGAGGACGCGTTCCCCATAGAGGGAACAGTAGACGTCGGGTCGACCTAGGGTTTCCGGACGGAAACCCGAAGGCAAACTCGGATAGTCCGGAGACTGTCTATACTTTATTTATCATATTTATTGTATTAGGTGCTAACTTTGTGTTGCAGGGTAGTGTTTGGGACTAATGTATCTTGCAGGTGAAAAGGAGCAACCTAAAGCCTCGGATGAACAGTGTCCGAGGCGCCTTCATGGAGCTTGGAGGCGCCTCGGGTGCAAGGCTGGAGCTGGCTGCGAGAAGCTGTTCAAGGCGCCTTGATGAACAGTGGAAGGCACCCTATGAACAGTGGAAGGCGCCTTGAATCTGTGATAAGATTCAACCAGTTCGTTCCTCATCTCCGTGGCTGACTCGGCCTACTCAAGGCGCCTTGGGTGGCATTCAAGGCGCCTTGAACACTATTTATAAGAGGGTTCGACCAGCAGCTTTGATCAACGAACTCCAAGCAATCCTTACGCTACAAGCTGCTCTAGAAACGCCCAGAAGTGCTGTTACAAGTCCCCGACAACCCGGAGCTTCAGATTCTGCTACTTTATTGTTGTCGGTATAATTTATTTTAGTTCTTTCAATTGTAATATCTTATTGTACATTTTACGAGCTTATAGTTGTTTCCCACGGAAAGCGATCAAGGATCGCGGGCCTTCGAGTAGGAGTCGCCTTAGGCTCCGAACGAAGTAAAATAGCTTGTCTTTCTGTGTGTTTGTTTACTTTCCGCTGCGTTACTTCTGCGATAGTTTTCCGATAATTAAATGAATTAGCCGCGAGCGCTATTCACCCCCCTCTAGCGTGTCTCGATCCAACAATTGGTATCAGAGCGGGGTCGCTTTGAACTGGTGCAACCACCATTCAAGCATTTTTCGTGGCTTTGTCGTTTTTTCCCTCCAAAATTATTTTCGAAAAATTCATTTCCATCCTTTCACTGTTTATTTGTCACGCCCCGGAGGAGTCTCTGTCCGAAGAAATTTCGGCAGCATCTCCCCTGTACGGCGGACAATCTGAAACTTTTCTACAAGCACTATATACCTCAGCCACATGCGGCTGGAATAATAACAATAAAAGAAAACAAACACCACGCAGTTAATATCAAATTCAGCCTCTGGCTGACACAACCACGCAGTTAAGAATAAAGCAGCCCACTCGGTTGTACCAAAACCAAAACACAAAACTGCTAGCCGGCTAGACTTACACAACCAATAACATAAATACAAAATACCACATAACAACGTCAACACTCCAAAAATAAAACCAGAGTACAGAGCTAAACAACTGATACATAAAACAAACAAAACATACGTGAAACCGATAAGTCTTCTGATGTGACGTGGGGACCAGCAGACAGGATGCTCCAAGCGACACCATAAATAACCTGGTACCTGAAAAAGATAGTGTCAACGGGGGTGAGTTCAACAACTCAGCGAATACCAATGGACATGAGTAGTAAGACATATCTAACAGCAACAAACATGGAATACAACGTCCTAATCATATATAGGGAATATGCAAAACTGAAAGGTAACTGAGGAAGCTGTACTCACCAGGAACTCCTATCCAGACAAAAGGGTCGTCAAACCGAAAGTGTCAATAATCCTGTATGCAGGTCAAAAGTATGCATCCAACCAAAATGCAGCAACCAAATGCAGCAAACACAATCATAAGAATATAAATGCATCAATGCATATGATGCTAATGATGCGTCCTGGTCACCCCTGACGCCAGTCAGTCATCTCACACACAAATGGTGAGACCGAGTGGGTAGGGCTGTGACAACCATGCACTCTGTCGTCACTACTCCTGATGAGTGACCGAGTGGACGGGATGCTGTCGGAGTACTCCTGTCCTGTGACCCCAAATCATAAATGGGGGAGCTCAATGCTCTCAACTCCCGGTACACGATGACGGGGAGGTATCTCTGCCGGCTACCACGCTGAGTCACCTGACCAACGGAGCCAAACAAGTCTACTACGCTGCTACACTAAATGCCAGCGGAGCCAAACAGAGCGGAACTGACTGCCGGCTACCACGCTGAGTCCTCAGACCAACGGAGCCAAACAGCAGAACCGCCACACACCTGTCTGATATACCACTAAACCATGAGTGGGGGTGTGTGCAGTACATGTAACTGGCGATGGGCTCAACCATAGTGGAGCCGACAATCGCACAGCATGCAATCATGATGCATGTCACTATGCATAGCAAAAACTGATCAACATAACCATATCCATACATACAAAATGGGTACTGTAAAAGTGATGGTCACATACCAAGATCTAGAGTACACAGGTCAGATAGAATATCAAAAACCCTATGTCCTGAACATAATAAGTATGGAATATCCTGATCAGCATAGAAAAATCCATATATACATAATATGGGTACCACAGTATCAGTAAGCCAAATCCACGGATCTAGGGTATACAAGTCCTCTAAGGTATAACAACCTAGACCCAAATCATATCCCTCTTCCATAGCATATGTACCAACAATATACACAGATCAAAGAATCAGGGTCTAAACACCCGAATCATATATGATATACAAATAGAGGTACACAAATCTGATATGGCACAAAAACCTAAGTATCAGATAATCTAGATACACAGGCCAGAAACAACAATCCAAATCCTAGTCCTAACCTCAGTAAGCATGGTATGTCACTCTAGAAACTAAGATACTGATGGTAACAAGATAATCATGGCAACAAATCACGAGATATAAGCACGGATACATCACAGGTGACAAACCTAACATACTATGGATATCAAACAGTGACATACCAAAGGCAAACATGTTCATTGCATGTAGTTATAAAATACTACGCATATCCAATGACAATATCATAAAAGATAAGTCAAGAGGTACCCGCCTCCAATGTAGATCGAATCGAACTAATTCCGATGTCGAGATATCCGTCTCGAATCACAATCCTCAATTCACCATCAAGTGACCGCTGGTGGGATACGACCCGAGGGCTTCACCGCCGAAGCTGGATCATCAAAACTGTGGATCACTCGAAATCAGTGCTATCCGAAGCTAAAATGATCAAACAAGCATAGAATATGATACGAACAGTACATACCCAATTCTGCCGTACCTACAATGGTGCCAATCGTTTTTCCCTCAACCGCTGATCACTGATCCCTAAATCAAAATACCCAATAATCAGCACTTGCCGTGATCCAAGGGGTCCAAGTGCTACTGATTGAATCTGTAATCAATCCCCAACTCGGAAGGGTATTACAACCAGTGATCTAATACACAGAATCAACAAGGATAAGCTGCTCACCTCACTGTTGTCTGGTTTGAATCCGGCAGAAATAAGAAATATAGGGCACGCGGCTGGAGTTGCCCAAACCAGGGGTCAGCAACGGCGTAGAGGAAAGGGAGAGCGGTAGTGACGAGGAGGAGACCGGCTGGTGGCGAAGCTGTGCAGAGGTGCGGCAGCGGTGCTGTCGGCAGTGTTGTACAGAAGCCAATCTAGGGCACGGTAAGAAACAGGAGAGGAGAGTGAAGCCTAGGGCACGGCTTGACACCTGGTCTTCCGGCGAAGAGGGCTCGGCTGTCGACGCTAGGGCAAAGGACAATTGGAGTGGCGTCGGGCAGTGAAGTCGGCGTTGGACTGGGGTAGTCGGTGGCAGCACAGAGAGACCGAAGAGGGCGTCGGCGGCGTCGTTTGTTCGAGTGGATCAACGGCAACGCCGGTTGCCAGCGTTCGGCGTCTGTCGGGGGGGTCAGTGTCGGCACAAGAAGAACAGAGAGAGCTCGGGCAGGAAGAAGACGAGAAAAAGGGAGAAGAAACCGCCGGCGCTAGGAGGTTAGGGCACGGGGTGATTTTCGGCGGAGGAGATGAGAAGGCGCGTGGCAAAGAGGAGGAAAACGGCGAGAAATGAAGAAAAGGAAAAAGAAATAGAAAAAGAAAAATAAATCCAACTTTTCCTCGTTTAAATGGGTAGCATAAACAGGCTTTTCCGGGCCCCCATTTTTATCCCCGTAAACACGTCCATACGGTCTCCGAAAAATTCCCGAAAAATTTCCAAAAATTCCGAAAAATTCCCTTATCGTTATCTGCCCCTTTTCCGGTATTTTACATTCTCCCCCACTAATAAAAATTTGGTCCCCAAATTTCGTTATCTACCCTCAGCAAATACTAGCAAATGCTCAACCATATAAATGCTGAACGGAACCATAACATCACATACCTCAAGTGAAAATATGGGGATATTGAGCTCGGATCGTATTTTCGAGCTCCCAAGTAACCTTCTCGTCCAAATGATACTGTCCTCCGACTTTAAACAGTCGGGTAGTCTTGTTCCGCAACTGACGCTCTTCCTGGTTTAGAATCCGTACCGGAACCTCCTCATAGGTAACGTCAGATTGATTAGGAACTGAGATATCTGTCAACAAATCTGTCGAGTCAGATATATACCTCCTCAGCATAGACACATGGAATATGTCGTGAACACCTGACAGGAACGATGGTAGTGTCAGACGATAAGCTACCGCTCCAATCCTCTCCAAGATCTGGAAAAGTCGAATGTATCGCGGAGCTAGCTTATCTCTGAGGCCAAATCTCTTCATCTCTTTCGTGAATGAGACTCGTAAAAATACATGGTCGCCAATAGAGAACGCTAGGGGTCTGCGTCTCCGATCAGCATAACACTTCTGACGATCCTGCTCCTCTAACATTCTCCGTCTGATAATACGGACCAACTCTTCGTTCTGCTGAGCTCTATGAGGTCCCAACAGCTGGACCTTCCCAACCTCATCCCAGAGGGTGGGTGTCCGACAAAACCTATCACCTATCCGAAATAATACTCAAAGAAACACCATGTAATCTGATGATCTCTCGGCAATGCAGATCTGCCAATCGATCCAGAGAATCAGTCTTCTGAATCGCTAAAAAGTGTGCAGATTTGGTTAATCGATTAACGACTACACAAATCGCGTCATGCCCTCGTCGTGTCCTAGGCAGACTCACCACAAAGTCCATGGTAATATGTTTTCATTTCCACCCAGGTATAGCAATCCGCTGAAATAATCTGGTAGGTATCTGGTGCTCTACCATCACCTGCTGACAGACAAGACATCTAGCTACAAATTTCGCGATGTCTTTCTTCATACCGTTCCACCATAGGAACGCCTCAAATATCGACACATACGGGTACCGCCTGGGTGGATCGCAAATCAAGAGCGATGAACCTTCTAAAGTAGCTCCTACAAAATCGGGTGAGACTGAGGTACACATAATCTGCCTCGGAAGTGTATAACACCCTCCTCGTCTCGTGTGAACTCGGCCTGCTACCCGGAAGCTACCTGGCTGCAAATAAACTGCAAACACTGATCAGCAGCATAGGGCTCTCGAATCCTCGTCCTGATCAACGACTGAGCAACCATGGTAACCAGAGTACCCTGCTCTGTCTGTCCTTACCCCTCAAGGCCCAAATCGGAGAAACCTTGAATCAAGTTTGTGACCACAACTCGGTGGCAAGCTAAAGTCCCTTTAGACTTCCGTCTAAGTACAACGACAACCACATTAGCTTTTCCCCAAATGATAGCTAATGGTACAATCAAAATCCTTCAGGAACTTCATCCACCTCTGTCTGAGATTAGGTTCCTTCTAAGTGAACAAATATTTGAGACTCTCATGGTCCGTGAGAATCTCAAATGTAACGCCGTATAGATAAGGCTGCCAAATCTTCAAGGCACAAAATAATGACGGCCAGCCACAAGTCATATACTGGTAGTTCTACTCATGCTCCTACAACTGTCGAAAAACATAGAAGACTACCGTGTCGTGCTGCACCAAAATAGCGCCCAAACTCTGTAGTCATGCGTCAGTATAGAGCACGAATCTGTCCTCTTCAGAAGGTAAAACCAAAATCGGAGTCACCCCTAGTCTCCGCTTCAGCTCCTCTAAGCTGGTCTCGTAGTCCTCGGACCACGTGAACTTCACGCCTTTCCTGGTCAAGCGTGTAAATAGCATAACAATCCGTGAGAAATCCTCAACGCATCTCCGGAAATATCGGCCAAACAAAGGAAGTTGCGAGCCTCTTCTATAGACTCCGTCTACTCCCAACAGTAACATCCTCTATCTCCTGTGTAACCACGGTATACTCCTACTGGTGACCATGTGTCTCAAATATCTCACAGAAGACAATCAAAATACACACTACTGATCTTCACATATAGATGTTCTCGTCGAAACATCTCTAGATCTATGCAAAGGTGGTGCACGTGACTCACCTCGGTCCCGAAATAGATCACAACATCGTCAACAAAGACAATGGAAACCGATCCAAACATTCCTAGCAATAAGATCCTCAACAATAAACAGATCTAATCACCAACGATATATAATCACCAAAGAATAGAACCTCCAGTGTGAGAGTAATGCTCTATCACACGAAATACCACATATGTGGGAGCAACGCTCTACCACAAGAAATCCTCCATATGTGGGAGCAACGCTCCACCACAAATAATCCAAAATATGTATCCACAATAAATATGGGAGCAATGCTCCGCTACAAACAATCCGCAATATGTAGGAGCAACGCTCCACTACAAAACAATCCCTAAATATGTGGGAATCAGAATATATGGAAGCTACGCTCTACCACAAACGATCCATAACATGTGGGAGCTACGCTCTACCACAACAATACATAAGTGTCCAAAGTACCTAACGATCTAGCTAGAGACTGCACAAGATCTCTCTACCACAGATCACTGTGGGTAGCCTAGGGTATAACCACCCAGTAAGCAAATCAAATCCATAGTCAACTCTATCATCCTCCTAGTGGGTCAGTCACCCACTAATGGGAGAATTTGTTGACAGGGTAAAACAACCAATATCATAATGTAGACATTTAATACCATACATCTGACACACGTGCACACACAACATATGTATGATCGCCATAATCCTCCAATTAGTACCCACCAACATACTCATAACACAGGTAAAAATCAGTGTAACACCCTCAACATTACATATCGAACCTGTGTGCATAATCATCATAGGTATATTCGACAATACACCTCAAACAACACTCACATGACATATATCCGCCTATGCCAAGAGTATAATCAACATATACTTCCAATAAGGCATACTAAAACCCAGGTGCATTCACAAATCTCACATAATCCACAAGATACCTCATATACCACACCAAACACATATGTACATATCACAACACCGATGTTGTCGACAAGATACTTCCAACATGACATTCACACCCATGTGCACATACCACGACACAGATTTAAATCGATAAGACACCTCCAATATGTCAATCAGGCACGTACAGCTAACTAAATAGCTATAATCCACAAGAAACCTACAATAACCATATCTAGATGGAAATACCCTCACTATCCACAAATGAACTATCCATCATAGAACTCCTTCAACTCACAATAATCATATGTACACTTCATATATATGCATAATCAGCATATTTAATCCAATCTACCACACAAATCATATGCCACCTTCTAAGTTATCCAATTAGGTACATACAGTCTAAAATTAAAGTCCACATGGAATAGGATACATCGATCCTCTATAAACTGACCTAAATCGACAATGGTATACTGTCAATTCAATCTTTTCCACGTCAGTACAAAACATGTACTCAAATGTGCTCTAAATACCATACTAAGCACAAATAACCCAACGATTCGAACCTCTAAAATAGAGTATGACTGTCCTCTACTGATCAAACCAACAAAACTAAATAAATCATCTACTAACTAATCAAGAACAAATAAAGCCTCTACAAACGTCTAAGGTAAATCAACCCACGACTACCCCAAGTCAATATGTGTAAATCAGTTTTCTATTGACCGATCTAACCAGAGTACAATAATCATCTACCGACGAAACTAACTAAAGTATATCGGTATTCTACTGACTAGTCAACATGAATATGAAGGTACTATCTACTACACACTAATAATAACAGAGGCTGGTATATGCCTCCATCTCCTAACCAATTAGTAGTAAGAGAAGTTAATACTACTAATGGTATGATATGAAAGATCTGCAGAGACTATATTCCTTAATCTCTATTAAGGTCGGTAAAGATCAGTGGCTATCACATCACATATAATACGTGCTACATCAACCAGACAGATACTAATAAAGAATGCTAATACAGATGATAAACTGTAATATAGGGCATATACTAACAGAGAGGTAGGACAATAGTATATACCAACATACCTCCTATAGCTTGGAGATGTCCTGCTGCTGCCAGGTCCCAAAACCCGAAAAGTCACATCGAGAAGACCAAAACAGAATATCCGAAACACCGGGAAAATAAGACTCGTAAGCCGATCTCTGATACCAAATAAATTGATATCAGATAAATCTCGAAAATCTAAAACACATAGCAAGTATCGTATACCTGCTCTGATACCACTAAATTGTCACTATGCAGAGCAAAAACTGATCAACATAACCATATCCATGCATACAAAATGGGTACTGTAAAAGCGATGGTCACATACCAAGATCTAGAGTACACAGGTCAGATAGAATATCAAAAACCCTATGTCCTGAACATAATAAGTATGGAATATCCTGATCAGCATAGAAAAATCCATATATACATAATATGAGTACCACAGTATCAGTAAGCCAAATCCACGGATCTAGGGTATACAAGTCCTCTAAGGTATAACAACCTAGACCCAAATCATATCTCTCTTCCATAGCATATGTACTAACAATATACACAGATCAAAGAATCAGGGTCTAAACACCCGAATTATATATGATATACAAATAGAGGTACACAAATCTGATATGACACAAAAACCTAAGTATCAGATAATCTAGATACACAGGCCAGAAACAACAATCCAAATCCTAGTCCTAACCTCAGTAAGCATGGTATGTCACTCTAGAAACTAAGATACTCATGGTAACAAGATAATCATGGCAACAAATAACGAGATATAAGCATGGATACATCACAGGTGACAAACCTAACATACTATGGATATCAAACAGTGACATACCAAAGGCAAACATGTTCATTGCATGTAGTTATAAAATACTACGCATATCCAATGACAATATCATAAAAGATAAGTCAAGAGGTACCCGCCTCCAATGTAGATCGAATCGAACTAATTCCGATGTCGAGATATCCGTCTCGAATCACAGTCCTCAATTCACCATCAAGTGACCGCTGGTGGGATACGGCCCGAGGGCTTCACCGCCGAAGCTGGATCATCAAAACTGTGGATCACTCGAAATCAGTGCTATCCGAAGCTAAAATGATCAAACAAGCATAGAATATGATACGAACAGTACATACCCAATTCTGCCGTACCTACAATGGTGCCAATCATTTTTCCCTCAACCGCTGATCCCTAAATCAAAATACCCAATAATCAGCACTTGCCGTGATCCAAGGGGTCCAAGTGCTACTGATTGAATCTGTAATCAATCCCCAACTTGGAAGGGTATTACAACCAGTGATCTAATACACAGAATCAACAAGGATAAGCTGCTCACCTCACTGTTGTCTGGTTTGAATCCGGCAGAAATAAGAAATCTAGGGCACGCGGCTGGAGTTGCCCAAACCAGGGGTCAGCAACGGCGTAGAGGAAAGGGAGAGCGGTAGTGACAAGGAGGAGACCGGCTGGTGGCGAAGCTGTGCAGAGGTGCGACAGCGGTGCTGTCGGCAGTGTTGTACAGAAGCCAATCTAGGGCACGGTAAGAAACAGGAGAGGAGAGTGAAGCCTAGGGCACGGCTTGACACCTGGTCTTCTGGCGAAGAGGGCTCGGCTGTCGACGCTAGGGCAAAGGACGATTGGAGTGGCGTCGGGCAGTGAAGTCGGCGTTGGACTGGGGTAGTCGGTGGCAGCACAGAGAGACCGAAGAGGGCGTCGGCGGCGTCGTTTGTTCGAGTGGATCAACGGCAACGCCGGTTGCCAGCGTTCGGCGTCTGTCGGGGGGGTCAGTGTCGGCACAAGAAGAACAGAGAGAGCTCGGGCAGGAAGAAGACGAGAAAAAGGGAGAAGAAACCGCCGGCGCTAGGAGGTTAGGGCACGGGGTGATTTTCGGCGGAGGAGATGAGAAGGCGCGTGGCAAAGAGGAGGAAAACGGCGAGAAATGAAGAAAAGGAAAAAGAAATAGAAAAAGAAAAATAAATCCAACTTTTCCTCGCTTAAATGGGTAGCATAAATAGGCTTTTCCGGGCCCCCATTTTTATCCCCGTAAACACGTCCATACGGTCTCCGAAAAATTCCCGAAAAATTTCCAAAAATTTCGAAAAATTCCCTTATCATTATCTGCCCCTTTTCCGGTATTTTACATTATTAGTATTGATAAAATATTGAATTTGACAAAATTTGAAATAATAATTTTTAAAATATTTTTTTAATAATATTTTATTAATATTTTATTATTTTTTCTCGAAACTGGTGAACTTCTATTACTATCCTTCCATATTGCACTGCTAATCCAGGATCAAGTCCTGGTACATTTTTTTGCTATTTTTTTGTGTGCAAGGTTCTTTTAAAATTGCATTCCAAGAAGGATTCTGCACCGTCCGACCGCCGCTCTTTTCTAGCGAGGACTTTGGATACTGGAAGAACCGGATAGAATACCACCTCAAGATGCAAGTCGAGATGTGGATCATCAACCAGACCGGACTCGAACTTCCACGTGACGACACCGGAGAACTTATCTCATGCATCAACTGGGATTCTAGCACAATGAAAAAAGTTGAAGCCGATGCCAAAGCAACCTGCATGCTACAATGTGGCCTAACCAATGAAGAACTGAACTACATCGGCCCCTTCGCAAGTGCAAAAGAGTTGTGGCAAAAGTTGATGGAACTACACGAGGGCACTTCCGGCGCTCAAGTAAGTAAGCATAATTTAATAAATGATTTATTTGAATTAGATGGGCAGAATAATACTACTTCGGCCGAGGAAGGTATTACGATGGTTGCAGGTACAAGTAAGACAAAGGAACAGATATGGTCCAAGTCTTCAGATGAATCCGGGTCCGACGAAGAAGAACCGACGAGCTTCCTTGCTCTACCAGTACTAGCAACCGTGGTGGAAACTGAGTCCGAGTATGAGTCAGAAACCGAGAACGAATCCGGGACTGAGTCTGATCGAAGCCACGAATCCGCATTCGTTTCCGAAGGACCAAAACCCACTGTAAGTTCACTACTCGCAGAATTTCAATTAGATAACTTGCATGAATTATTACCTTATTTAGTAAAAAAGTTGGCTAAACCCAACGTCCGGGTTAAGTCGCTCCAAAAGGAGGTAACAGCCCTTAAGGAAGCGACTGACTCGAGCTCTTTAACTGAGTCAGTTCAAATAGGAAGTTCAACTCAAGTCCAACAACTTGAGGAAGAAAATTCCAATTTGAAAGCTCAAATTAAAGAACTCAAGGACACGCTGGAACGGTTCACCTTGAGCTCTAAGAATCTGGATCTAATTCTTGGAAAACAGCGAGCCGTTTACAACAAAACTGGACTTGGATTTAAAACTAAAATAAAATACAAATCATATTTATCGCTAGTTAATAGAAATAATAGAAAAATTGTCCAAGCATGGGTGCCAAAATCCAACTTGGTTAATCAAGTTGGAACTGGTCACTATTGGGTCCCTAAGGATCAAGTCTATTACCTTGATAGATCATATCGAGGCTATGATCCAGGGGGAGCTAATAGAAAAATAATATTAAGAACATAATTCAAATTAATATTCAAATTAAATTTGAAATTAAATTCAAAATTTAATTAAAAATTCAAAATTAAATTCAAAATTCAAAATTAAATTCAAAATTCAAAATTCAATTAAAAATTTAAAATTAAATTAAATTCAAAATTAAATTCGAAATTAATTCAAAATTAAAAGTAAATTTCAACTTAAGTAAAACAAAAATAGATGGAGGATCCAGACTCACTGGCACCCCCAACTGAACTACCCGACAGGGTAACTGAACCTAATCTACTTAAAATGGGTAAAACAAGAGTAGATCACCCGGCAGGGTAATTAAGGCTAATTTAAAAAGGGCTGAGTTTAACTTGAACCACAGTACCGGTGAAGTTTTTGGATGATAGTACGTTAAGGAAACTTGGGCATCGCATGTCTAGGAAGATATGGCTTCGACCTGGTGCATTTGGCCAAGTGGAACTGACCAAAGCTACCCTTAAATGGATCCTAACTAGTTAGACCAAGGATTAGTATTAAGTTCAATAGGTAGGACTATTTGGAAAACATCGAAAGCATGGTTACTTTAATGAGCTCCGAGTGACTCACCATAGCCCAGAAGTTTATCCAAAGAATGCTTACTTGTTGAACCCAAAGCTAAACCTGAATCTAACACAAAGTTAAACCAGACCCTTAAATTCAACAATAATTCATCTCACAACAATTATAGGATTCTCTGATTGACAATCTAGATCGGGTGAGATGACTAAGAAATTAAAATTAAATTAATTAAATCATTTTAACTTTCGAATTATTTCAAAATTCTTTTAAAAACTTAAATTTCAAAATTATTTTAAAAACTTAAATTTCAAAATGTTTTAAAAACTTAATTTCTTAATTATTTTAAAAATCTTCAAAACTTAATTTCAAAATTCCTTTAAAAATATTTTCAAAATTCTTTTACAAATCTGTAAACTTAATTTCAAAATCATTTGAAAAATCTTTTAAAATCATTTTAAAAATCTTTTTAAACTTAATTTCAAAATCATTTGAAAAATCTTTCGAAATCATTTTAAAAATATTTTTAAACTTAATTTCAAAATCATTTGAAAAATATTTCAAAATCATTTTAAAAATCTTTTTAAACTAAATTTCAAAATCATTTGAAAAATCTTTCAAAATCATTTTAAAAATCTTTTTAAACTTAATTTCAAAATCATTTGAAAAATCTTTCTAAATCATTTTAAAAATCTTTTTAAACTTAATTTCAAAATCATTTGAAAAATCTTTCTAAATCATTTTAAAAATCTTTTTAAACTTAATTTCAAAATCATTTGAAAAATCTTATAAAATCATTTTAAAAATCTTTTTAAACTTAATTTCAAAATCTTTTTAAACTTAATTTCAAAATAATTTGAAAAATCTTTCAAAATCATTTTAAAAATCTTTTTAAACCTAATTTCAAAATCATTTTAAAAATATTTTTAAACTTAATTTCAAAATCATTTGAAAAATCTTTCAAAATCATTTGAAAAATCTTTTTAAACTTAATTTCAAAATCATTTGAAAAATCTCTTTAAACTTAATTTCAAAATCATTTGAAAAATCTTTCAAAATCATTTTAAAAATCTCTTTAAACATAATTTCAAAATCATTTAAAAAATCTTTCAAAATCATTTTAAAAATCTTTTTAAACTTAATTTCAAAATCATTTGAAAAATCTTTCAAAATCATTTTAAAAATCTTTTTAAACTTAATTTCAAAATATTTTTAAACTTAAATTCAAAATCATTTGAAAAATCTTTCAAAATCATTTTAAAAATCTATTTAAACTTAATTTCAAAATCATTTGAAAAATCTTTCAAAATCATTTTAAAAATCTTTTAAACTTAATTTCAAAATCATTTGAAAAATCTTTCAAAATCATTTGAAAAATCTTTTTAAACTTAATTTCAAAATCATTTGAAAAATCTTTCAAAATCATTTGAAAAATCTTTTTAAACTTATTTTCAAAATCATTTGAAAAATCTTTCAAAATCATTTTAAAATTCTTTTTAAACTTAATTTCAAAATCATTTGAAAAATCTTTAAAAATCATTTTAAAATTCTTTTTAAACTTAATTTCAAAATCATTTGAAAAATCTTTCAAAATCATTTTAAAAATCTTTTTAAACTTAATTTCAAAATCATTTGAAAAATCTTTCAAAATCATTTTAAAAATCTTTTTAAACTTAATTTCAAAATCATTTGAAAAATCTTTGAAAATCATTTGAAAAATCTTTTTAAACTAAATTTCAAAATCATTTGAAAAATCTTTCAAAATCATTTTAAAATCATTTGAAAAATCTTTCAGAATCTTTTTAAAAATCTTTTTAAACTTAATTTCAAAATCATTTGAAAAATCTTTCAAAATCATTTTAAAAATCTTTTTAAACTTAATTTCAAAATCATTTGAAAAATCTTTCTTGTAACGACCCAATTTTCTCTATTTAGAATTCCAAATGTCCATAAAAATATTTGGAAATGCTTTTAAAATATTCTAGATATTTTTAGGAATTTTTATGCAATTTTTGGAGTCCGTTTAGTATTTTTACCGAGAGTAGAAAGTTAAAAAAAAAAAAAGTTGTAGAAGCTAAAAAAAAAGAAAAGTATTTTTATGCAATTTTTGGAGTCCGTTTAGTATTTTTACCGAGAGGAGAAAGTTAAAAAAAAGTTGTAGAAGTTAGGTTTCGAACCCAGCTCCTCGAACCTAAGCACAACCGGCCCAACCAGCTGAGCTACACGGTTTTGTTAACCTTATATGGTGAGAATTAAGTTTATAGCATAGTTAATGATTAGGGAATAAATTGGGAAAAAGTGCGCGGTTGAGGGATTGAAGCCGAGACCTCTTGTTTCGGTTAAAAGCCAGTTAACCAGCTGTGCCGACGAGTTTTTGTTAATTAAGGAAAGAATGGATTATATTTAAGGTATAGTTTTGATTAAACTCGAATATAAGAAAGGGAATTAGGTTTTGGATTTTTGGGAAAATCAAACATTTTCTCTCAAAATTCTTTTCCTCTTCTCCTTGCGTGCGACGAAGGAAATACGAAGCTTTAGCTTCGTCTCCTGCGGCCGGCGAGGGTTTTTCCCGATGAGATCTTCACAATCGCGAGTCCCCTTCATCGAGGAGAAGGTGTTGCCGCAAGGGATCACGGGAATCTTCACCTATCGGTTGTAAGTCCAAGAACAGCGAGGTGAGTTGCTTCTCACCTGCAGTAGGAGTAGTTCTGCGACATTGATCTTCTTTTCCTTTTGATTTCGGAATTCGATTTCATTCCTTATCATCCACAACATGTCTTTTTGTTTCGGATTTATGCTAGTCCTTGTGTTGATTTCGGAGCATGTTTCATGAAGCTTGTATTTTTTCTTTGTTGCTACCGTGAACCCAAAAAGAAAGAAGAGAAGGATAGTTTAGGTTAGGCATGAAGAACAGATTTGAATCTAGGTTATCAATGATAATTCTCTTACCTTTGATGTCATGAGTTTGTTAAAGAAGAGGAGAAGGAATTTGAATGGGTAGGCATGTTGTTTAGACCTTTGCTTAGATCTACTTCTTTTATTGCTTTTTCTGGTATTATTATGTCCCCACGGAATGGAGCTTTGGAATTTATTCTTAGCTTGGGTCTGAAACAAGTGATTTTTTGCTTGTCATGTTCAAGGAAGTATAGATGGATTCGGGTTTAATGAGGGCATGAAATTGTAAACGTTGTATCTCTTAAAGCGTGAGCCTTTGATGTGCACTTCTGTATATCAAGTAGCTTGTGAGGTTGAATCACATATATAGCATTGCAGTTTAAGCCTTTTAACAGTAGCTTTGTTTGTTATCAAGTGAACATGGACAATCTTAACAGTAGCTTTGTGTGAACACCAGTAGCCTTAACAGTCTTCATTGCTATTAGTTGAACATCAGTAGAATTCATTTGCTATTAATTAAGCATGATCAGTTCCCTTTGCCATTAGATGTGCACGGTGATACTTTCTAGTCTCTTTTGCTATTAGAATATCTTGAGCATGCAGTTATTAGTTTCTTTGCTATTACATAAGCATGAGTTCTATCTTTAAGAACTATAAGCAAGAAAGACTAAGGTTTAGACTTGATTTCAATTCCAGAAGATTGAATATCAAAAGCGCACACAAGGTGTTTGCTTAAATGCCAAGTAAGGGCAAGTATAAAGAAGTTATAGTTAAAAAGAAAGTATTTTACTTTTAAAAGGCATGTACCGGACACAAGGTCCAAGGGATGTGCTCCAAGATGCCCCTAGGCACAAGGCCTAGAAGTATCTTAGTAGTTTCGGGATTAGCTACCTCGATTCTTATTAAGAATACGCGCAAAGTGGTACAATGCCAGGCCCAAAAGAAGTTTATTATTATTTTGAAGTATTAAAGTATAAGTTTTTGAAACAAATGAAACGAGCTTCAAATCTGTTTAGAATTAGAAAGTTTAGTTTCTTGTTATTTGAAGCATGCAGTAATAGTTTTATTTGTTTCTTGCTACTAGATTATTCAGCATGTTTAGCTTTACATGTTTAGTAGTTTTACATGTTTAGTAGCTTTACATGTTTAGTAGCTTTACATGTTTAGTATGCTTCTTTTATTGGTTTATGAGCATGATTAGCTATACATGTTTAGTATTTCAGTTAGCATGATTTCTTTGCTATATATGAGAATGAGTAGTTTTATATGTTAGCATTCAGTTTTGCATGTTTTTATTTATATACATGCATATCGAGTTTTTGTGAGTAGATAGTGCTCACTAAGCTTTATGCTTATAGACTGCATTTCCTCCTACTGCAGATAAAGGAAAAGAAAAGATACAGTGAAGGAAGGCGACAAGGAGATGCAAGAGGAGTGTGTGATGTGTGGACTATGGAGGTCCTTGGGACTTAGCTAAGGAATTCATTTAGTTTAAGAATGTGATTAGTTTGATTTCTTATTAAGTTGATAAGAAAAGGATGTAGTAAGAAGTTATGTTTTCGGTTTTTCATTACCTGCATGATTTGAATTATTAAACTGCGTGGTTGTGGTTAGTTTTCATCTCTTATTAAACTGCGTGGTTGATTGAAATATATTTCCAACCGCCTGTGGCTGAGTATATTATGCTTGTATTATGGAAAATGGTCACCGGTAAAGGGGAGACTCTGCCGAAATTTTTCGGTAGGGTTTTCCTAGAGATTTTTAATAAACCGGTTAAGTACAGTTAGTAGATAAGTAACGGTCACTTTTAGAGAGTAGTAGTAGTAGTAAGAAAAGGTGGTCGTTACATTTCTAAATCATTTTAAAAATCTTTTTAAACTTAATTTCAAAATCATTTGAAAAATCTTTCAAAATCTTTTTAAAAATCTTTTTAAACTTAATTTCAAAATCTTTTTAAACTTAATTTCAAAATCATTTGAAAAATCATTCAAAATCATTTTAAAAATCTTTTTAAACATAATTTCAAAATCATTTTAAAAATCTTTTTAAACTTAATTTCAAAATCATTTGAAAAATCTTTCAAAATCATTTGAAAAATCTTTCAAAATCATTTGAAAAATCTTTTTAAACTTAATTTCAAAATCATTTGAAAAATCTTTCAAAATCATTTTTAAAATCTTTTTAAACTTAATTTCAAAATTATTTGAAAAATCTTTCAAAATCATTTTAAAAATCTTTTTAAACTTAATTTCAAAATCATTTGAAAAATCTTTCAAAATCATTTTAAAAATCTCTTTAAACATAATTTCAAAATCATTTGAAAAATATTTCAAAATCATTTTAAAAATCTTTTTAAACTTAATTTCAAAATCATTTGAAAAATCTTTCAAAATCATTTTAAAATTTTTTTTAAACTTAATTTCAAAATCATTTTAAAAATCCTCTTAAACTTAATTTCAAAATCATTTGAAAAATATTTCAAAATCATTTGAAAAATCTTTCAAAATCATTTTAAAAATCTTTTTAAACTTTATTTCAAAATCATTTGAAAAATCTTTCAAAATCATTTTAAAATTATTTTTAAACTTAATTTCAAAATCATTTGAAAAATCTTTAAAAATCATTTTAAAATTCTTTTTAAACTTAATTTCAAAATCATTTGAAAAATCTTTCAAAATCATTTTAAAAATCTTTTTAAACTTAATTTCAAAATCATTTGAAAAATCTTTCAAAATCATTTTAAAAATCTTTTTAAACTTAATTTCAAAATCTTTTTAAACTTAATTTTAAAATCATTTGAAAAATCTTTCAAAATCATTTTAAAAATCTTTTTAAACTTAATTTCAAAATCATTTGAAAAATCTTTCAAAATCATTTTAAAAATCCTTTTAAACTTAATTTCAAAATCATTTTAAAAATCTTTTTAAACTTAATTTCAAAATCTTTTTAAACTAAATTTCAAAATCATTTGAAAAATCTTTCAAAATCATTTTAAAAATCTTTTTAAACTTAATTTCAAAATCATTTGAAAAATCTTTCAAAATCATTTTAAAAATCCTTTTAAACTTATTTTCAAAATCATTTGAAAAATCTTTTTAAACTTAATTTCAAAATCTTTTTAAACTTAATTTCAAAATCATTTGAAAAATCTTTCAAAATCATTTTAAAAATCTTTTTAAACTTAATTTCAAAATAAATCATTTGAAAAATCTTTCAAAATCATTTTAAAAATCTTTTTAAACTTAATTTCAAAATCATTTGGAAAATATTTCAAAATCATTTTAAAAATATTTTTAAACTTAATTTCAAAATCTTTTTAAACTTAATTTCAAAATCATTTGAAAAATCTTTCAAAATCATTTTAAAATCTTTTTAAACTTAATTTCAAAATCATTTTAAAATCTTTTCAAAACTTAATGTCAAAATCATTTTAAAATCTTTTCAAAACTTATTGTCAAAATCAGTTTAAAATCTTTTCAAAACTTAATTTCAAAATAATTTTAAAAATATTTTTTTTAAAAAAAATTTATTTGAAATTCAAAACTTATGTTTTATATCAACTGCAAAGACAACTCCTTCTCACACTCACTCATATTTTACATGCTTGTTAATCTGGAATGAGTGAGATGGAAAGATAGGAAAATAATTTTTTTTCTCTCATGCTTAGACTCCTGAACTCAAAGAATTTATTAAGGCATTAATTAAGGGGGAGTGATTTTGAGTTGGTTTTAAAATTAGTTTTTCTTTGAAATAAAATTTTGACTTGACCTCAAAATTAAAAACTAATTATTTCAAAAATTCAGGTTATTTTTAAGTTAACTTTAAGATTAAAATTATTTATGACCTGACTTTTAAATTACAACTCTTCTAGAATGTCTTCAAAGCTAAGCCTTTATGTAAAACCTCTTTAAGATAAGTACTTAATCAAGTCTTCTTTAACTAAGCTTAGTTAGATTATATTCTAAACTTAGCTATATGGCAAGAAGTTTTCTCAAGGCAATCATTTTTAAGCTGAATATATAGCTAAGTATTTTCAAATTTAGCTAAGTATTTTTTAAAGTTAAAAAAAAAATCAAAAAAGAAACAAAAAAAATAAAAAGGGAATTTAGCTAAGTATCTCTCAAAGCAATTGTTTTCAAATGCTAAGTTTTTATCAAAGCATTCTCAAAAATTTAATCAAAACAATTTTTTTTGAAAAACTATGTTTTTTTTAAGGTTAGATACCTAACAAAACTATTATAAGTCTAGCTAAGTCTTTGATAAAAGTGTTTTAAAAGTAAAAATCTTAGCTAAACTGAGTCTTGAACAAATTTTTTGCTAAACTCCCTCTTTAAAAACTAAGAATTTAAAGTGTTGTGATATCACAAAAATTTCCTTGTTAAAGACAAAAATCACCTTATCTCAGCTAAAAGTATCTCTCAAACTAAAGGAAATGGAAATATTAAGATTAAGCATGCTTGTACTTTAGGGCTATGATACTTGATCAACACCAATTAAATAATTTGATTGTTATTTAACTTGACTTATGCTTGGACTTAGGACCAACTGAATAAATAACCTATATTTTAGCTACTCTCTCTCTTCAACCTAAAAATTAACAAGTTCTTTTTCAATAATAAGTATTATTTTATTCAAAATTAAGCTAAGTCCTTTTTTTTCACTTAAGCTATATTTTTAAAAATTTAATGTTTGCAAAAGGCTTAGTTAAGTGACTCATATAGCAACTTTCAAACTTAGCCATCTTTATACTGAGTTACCTATTAGATTCATTCTATACTTAGCTAAAAGTATTAAAAGCATATTCCTTGCACAATTTAACTCATGGCTTTCAAAAAATTTTTTTGCCAAGTAAAAAGAGCCTTCAAAATAATTTGCCTCAAATTCATTAAAATCTAGATAAGTTTTTCTAAACTTAGTTACATATTGTTTTCTCTTTTCCTCTAAAACCAACTAAGTTTACAAAGAGGCTAAAGTCATCCTTCAAGTCATCCATAAATTAGCCTTTTTAACTTAGGAGAAAAATAACTAACAAATTTTTCAGTTACTAGCTAAGTGTTTCACAAGCATTTTTTCAAAGACTAAAACTAGTTTTTCTCAAAACTTAAACATGCTTTCCAACTGGCTTATTTTTTTATATATGGAAAAGGGGGAGAGTAGGAAATTCAAAATCAAACGTAAAAAAGTGTTTTATTAAGGGGGAGAGAAGGTAATTCAAAAGTAAAACTTTATTTAAATTCAAAAAGGAAACCCTGTATTAAGGGGGAGCTTCACAAAAGTTTAAGTGTTAGCTTAAGTTAGGCGTTCATTTGAATTTATATACTTAAGCTTGCTCACTTAAAACCTTTTAATATACTTATGCATTTGTTTTACTTAACTTTGAATTTGGGTTGCCATAATCAAAAAGGGGGAGATTGTTGGTGCGGGAAGCATCCGATGATCGAACCCAAGTTTTGATAATGGAAAAGGGTTCAAAGTTAAGTCTTGTTGTTATCTAACATGTTGAATGAGTGTTTCAGGAAAGTCCTAACTGCGGTTAGGCAGGTGAAAACCCTAGGGGGTGGTAACCCTAGGTCCTAGGGGGTGGTAACCCTAGGTCCTAGGGGGCGGTAACCCTAGGTGGAGAAAAGTCCTAGCTGCGGTTAGGCAAAGGGAAAACCCTAGGGGGTGGTAACCCTAGGTCATAGGGGGTGGTAACCCTATGCGGGAAGTCTTGGCAGGTCGATGGCTTCAGGCAAAAGTCCTATGGGGTGGTAACCCTAGGTGGAAAGTCCTGGTGTCGCGAACCAGGTGAAAGACTGGACTAGCCGGGAAGCGGATGTCCAGCAGAAAGTCCGGAAGCGTCGAGTGCTGAGCAAAAGTCCAGTCAATCTGGAGGATCGCACTGGCAACAGGTAAAATCTCCTGGGGCGTGACAAGGCGTCGGGTCGACCTAGGGTTTCCGGACGGAAACCCGAAGTCAGACTCGGACAGTCCGAAGACTGTCTATACTTCATTTATCATATTTATTGTATTAGGTGCTAACTTTGTGTTGCAGGGTAGTGTTTGGGACTAACGTATCTTGCAGGTGCAAAGGAGCAACCTAAAGCCTCGGATGAACAGTGTCCGAGGCGCCTTCATGGAGCTTAGAGGCGCCTCGGGTGCAAGGCTGGAGCTGGCTGCGAGAAGCTGTTCAAGGCGCCTTGATGAACAGTGGAAGGCGCCTTGAATAGATGAAGGCGCCCTATGAACAGTGGAAGGCGCCTTGAATCTGTGATAAGATTCGACCAGTTCGCTCCTCATCTCCGCGGCTGACTCGGCCTACTCAAGGCTCCTTGGGTGGCATTCAAGGCGCCTTGAACACTATTTATAAGGGGGTTCGACCAGCAGCTTTGATCAACGAACTCCAAGCAATCCTTACGCTACAAGCTGCTCTAGAAACGCCCAGAAGTGCTGTTACAAGTCCCCGACAACCCGGAGCTTCAGATTCTGCTACTTTATTGTTGTCAGTATAATTTGTTTTAGTTCTTTCAATTGTAATATCTTATTGTACATTTTACGAGCTTATAGTTGTTGCCCACGGAAAGCGATCAAGGATCGCGGGCCTTCGAGTAGGAGTCGCCTTAGGCTCCGAACGAAGTAAAATAGCTTGTCTTTCTGTGTGTTTGTTTACTTTCCGCTGCGTTACTTCTCCGATAGTTTTCCGATAATTAAACGAATTAGCCGCGAGCGCTATTCACCCCCCCTCTAGCGTGTCTCGATCCAACTGATAGGTCCGCAGAGCTCGATATCTGGCAGAAAGTCCAGATAGGTCCGCGGGGCTTGATAGCTGGTGTGTATTTTTTGTTGACAAGAGTCAAATATAAAGGGAAAGCAATGTTCATTGTCAATCCAGATATCAACCAAAGGCAAATAGCACTGGTCATGTGATCCACACAGCCATGTCAAAGAAGTAAGGAGAAAAATGACTCTGGTCGTGTGGTGCACACTGCTCGTGTGGCTTCACCAGAGGGGGAGCAAGGCATAACCGAGTAGCCTCCACATGGCTGTGTCACCCTAGCAGCGAAAAGGAACCATCAAGTGAAAAGGGTAAGGAGAAATTCACAAAGGGTAAAGGCAAGAGAATGGCACGCAACGAAGGTAATGACAATGAATTTAATATTGTCTTTAGAAATGATAATCATAAAGCTAGATTTAATATTCTTGTCGTAAAAAAGATTGTGTGCACACGATATATGGACCCAACTATTTAGGATATTTTAGGAATTAGAGATGTGTAACACCCCACCCTCCTCACTACTAGACTGTGAGGGCGAAGCGCTACTGGACTACTAATTCTTTCTTAACTAGAGTTGTTCACATGTAAAGATCAATACATAAACTCTCTAAACATGCAATTAACTAGCAGCGGAAAACTAAATGACTAATCTACACATACTACTCAAGTATATGTTCACATCTGAAACTACGTATCAATCTAATCATGCTGAAATATATGTATTAATCTAAACATGCATGCAACCATTATACAACTCAGATGATAGGTCTAATGTGCATAACAATTTTAATGAAAGAATTCTAAATACATAAGTCACTTTATGAATAAAATCATCTACATGAATAATCAACTCTAATAGTCTAAATACAAAATGATCTTAATAAAAACTTTAACTAAAATCCCAAGGCTTCTATTGTCCAGGCATCACACATCCATCCGCACCTCCTTGTCGCCTTCCTTTGCTATAGATTTCCTTTTCCTTTATCTGCAGTAAGAGGAAATGCAAACTATAAGCAAAATTGCTTAGTAAGCGCTATCTAACTCACAAAACTCGAATATGCATGTGAATATACTGAAATCTAAAAGCTGAATGCTCAAAAGGAAATACTACTCATGCTCATCTACTAGTAAAAGAAACATACTGAAATACTAAACATGCAAAGCAAATATGTACAATCATGCTAGCATAAAGTGTTGGTGCGGGAAGCATCCGACGATCGAACCTAAGTTTTGATAATGGCAAAGGATTCAAAGTTAAGGTGTGGTGTTATCTAACATGTTGATTGAGTGTTTCAGGAAAGTCTTAATTGCGGTTAGGCAGGTGAACACCCTAGGGGGTGGTAACCCTAGGTGGAGAAAAGTCCTAGCTGCGGTTAGGCAAAGGGAAAACCCTAGGGGGTGGTAACCCTAGGTCATAGGGGGTGGTAACCCTATGCGGAAAGTCTTGGCAGGTCGATGGCTTTAGGCAAAAGTCTTAGAGGGTGGTAACCCTAGGTGGAAAGTCCTGGTGTCGCGAACCAGGTGAAAGACTGGACTAGCCGGGAAGCGGATGTCCAGCAGAAAGTCCGGAAGCATTGAGTGCTGAGCAAAAGTCCAGTCGATCTGGAGGATTGCACTGGCAACAGGTAAATCTCCTGAGTGGAGTAGGTGAGGACGCGTTCCCCGTAGAGGGAACAATAGGCATCGGGTCGACTTAGGATTTCCGGTCGGAAATCTGAAGTCAGACCCGGACAGTCCGGGGACTGTCTTAAACATTCTTTATTATCCATACTGTTATTTTGTGCTAACTTTGTGTTGCAGGATGTTGTTTGGGACTAACATGTCTTGCAGGTACAAAATAACGAAGATTTGCCTCGGATGAACAGTGTCCGAGGCGCCTCCATGAGGCTTGGAGGCGCCTCGGGTTCAAAATCCTGAGCTGGCGCGAGGAGCAGGCTTAAGGTGCCTTGGATGGGTTGAAGGCGCCTTAGACAGCTTGGAGGCGCCTTGAAGGGGTTGAAGGCGCCTTCAGGTCGCGGTAGTCAAAGGGTTATCACAGCGAGCAGATCGGGATAAAATTCTCGTTTAAGGCGCCTTAGAGCTTGTTTAAGGTGCCTTGAACACTATTTATAAAGGGGGTTCGACCAGCAGCTCAAACAACGAACTCCAAGCAATCCTTACGCTACAAGCTGCTCTAGAAACGCCCAGAAGTGCTGTTACAAGTCCCCGACAACCCGGAGCTTCAGATTCTGCTACTTTATTGTTGTCGGTATAATTTGTTTTAGTTCTTTCAATTGTAATATCTTATTGTACATTTTACGAGCTTATAGTTGTTGCCCACGGAAAGCGATCAAGGATCGCGGGCCTTCGAGTAGGAGTCGCCTTAGGCTTCGAACGAAGTAAAATCTCTCGTGTCTCTCTGTGTGTGTTCGTTCTTTATTCCGCTGCGTGTTTTAATTACTCCGATAGTTTTGCAATTCGAAAAATGAATTAGCCACGAGCGCTATTCACCCCCCCCCCCCTCTAGCGCGTCTCGATCCAACATAAAGACCTAAACTTGCTGAATTTTAAACACTTTCTGAATCTTATTTCACTTGTTTAAAAACTTATTCTTTTATTTCACTTGTTTAAAACTTATACTTTAATACTTCAAAATAATAATCAACTTCTCTTGGGCCTAGGCATAGTACCATCTTATGCGCGTTCCCTAATAGGTTGGGGTAGCGAGCCACCAATCCTAAAAGAGCAGACCTTGGTCTACCAGGGCCAAGACCTTAGAATTGGACACCTGGATTTGTTTAATGACAACCTTGGAAGTCGGGTACTAGCCTCTTCAAAGTAAAATATCTTATTATCTTAATTATTTCTTCTTTAAATGCCTTGGCATTTTAACAAGCACCTTATGTGCCAAAATCCCTAAAGTCTTGACTTTGGGATCTACTTAAGGCCTTGGCATTTTTCTTTCTTTTCTTTATCTTGCTTATACTTATTAATACCTCTATTAAAAAGATGTCTCATACAAAACTGCACTAAAATGCTTATTAACTCTGCACTGAAATGCTTAACAGAATTGCATGGAAATACTTAATAAAACTGTACTGAAATGCTTATTGAAACTGCACTAAAACTAAATCTGCATACAAGCTTAATCAAATCTGCCTACAAAATTAATCAAAATTCTGCACTATAAACTTAATCAAAATTCTTCACTATAAGCTTAATCAAAATTCTTCACTATAAGCTTAATCAAATCTGCCTACAAACTTAATCAAAATTCTGTATTATAAGCTTAATCAAAATTCTGCACTATTAGCTTAATCAAATCTGCACTATAAGCTTAATTAAATCTTCCTACAAACTTAATCAAAATTTGCTCTAAGATTGAAGTTCTGCATATAATACTTATCAAAATCTGCAAGCAATACTTATAAAAATCTGCATACCATACAAGCTTAAACTAAATCTAAATCTTGTTGGAATTAACACCTATAACATATAGAAAAAAACTCCACCTGCAATCCCATTTCACCCACATAATCAAACCACAACCATTAGCAAACTATTCAAAGAATATCACCCCATCAGAAACAATTCGCTGATCCGATCAAAATCTGAATTAAGCTTCATGGCAGCAACTCCAAACAAAAGTCTAAAATCTGAACCGAAAGGCCAAACATAAACCCATCGATAGCATGTCTAAATCTGATGTACTGAAGGTGAAAGGATTTAAATTACATGCCCAACTATACTAATTGTTCCTCTTTCTTGTTCTTTCTTTGAATCTAATGGGCATACAACACATCCTCAAAGAGAAGCCAGATCTGTCCCAAACTATAAGCTATCTCGGAAACAAACAGCACAACATAGAAATCAGTACTCAACTTATCTAATTCTAACGAAAAATGCCAAGCCGAATCAAGAATCCTCATGAAAACCTCGGAATCGACTCAAAGACCTCACGGAAACCTCAAATCGAACCTGGAACTTTACAAGAATCCAGAGCTACTCTATTGCAGGTGAGGAAGCACTTACCTTTGCGTTCTTGGGCTTACAACCGGGAAGAAAACTCTAGGGTTTGCGGAAACTGAAAGCTTCGGCCCCTCCTTCGTGCTCACGGTTCTCCTCGATGAGAGGATCATGATGTTGTGAAGACCTCTCAGAGAAAGGTGCTCGCCGGCCACCGAAGATGCCCTAATCTTGGCTTCGGTTTCGCTTGAGCAGAAGCACCGCGCATGCGAGAGGAAGAAGAGAGGAATTAGGCTTTTAGGTCACGGGAAATACAACATCAACTTATCCTTTTATAACCTAATATTTCTGTTATGGCTTAAGACCAATTCATTATTAATTTGTTCACAAAACACTTGGTGAACACTTGGCTAGCCACGCTTTGCTAAATCTTTGACCGGGTCAGAGGTCGCGGGTTCGATTCCTCAGCCGGACCTTTTTACTCCTATTTATTTTCTGTTTATTAACTATTACTTAAATAAATTTCATTCTTCTTTTAATCAGCAACGCCTGCTTGGCCACTTGGTCAGCCAAGACAACTAAAGGCTTTGCTTAATCGGAGGTCTCCGGTTCGAACCTCGGCTTAATTTCTTTATTTTTTGTAACTTATTTCTTTTGGTAAAAATATCAAACGAACTCCAAAAATTACATAAAAATACTCTAAAAATCTCTAGAATTTTTCTAAAGCATTTCTAAATATTTTTAAGTACTATTAGGACTCATAATAAGGAATTTTGGGTCATTACAAGATGATATGGATTGGTTGATTAATTCTCTTGATTGGGAAGATATTATATACACACATCTACCCACATATCCTCGAATTATCTTTGAATTTTTGATCTCACTAGATGTCCACTTCTCTAATGAGGATGATTATATTGGCACAATTAATTTTAGATTAATAAATTAAGAATTTCAGTGGACATTTAGTGACTTTTATAGTTGTTTTGGTTTACCCACTAGCGGCTCTCGTAGGTTTGACCCTAGGTTTAAATGGAATAATTTTTGGAACTCAATTACCGGATTGGATCAACCTTATGCGCCTTCTAGAGCTAAAGCTTCCCATATGCAAAACCCCATATTTAGGTACTTACACCGAGTCATGAGTAAAACTGTCTTTGGTAGAGGTGAAAATGATGGAGTTGTAAGGAAAGTGGAACTTTATGCTCTTTGGGCTATGTTGCATAAAATTAACTTTGATTCCGATTTCCATTTTCTACAAAACCTTGTGAGAGCCAGGAAAGCAACCTCGGGGTTGATTTTCTTTGGTGGTTTGATTACCCAAATAGGTATAAATATGGGCTATGATCTAGACAAGGTAGAAATAATCCATGGCAACAACATGATCAATATCGATGCATGTCTTGCTATGAAGATGATTTGTTGGGATGAGAATGGGTTTGCCTTTCTTAAGAGAGACAATTTCCCATTGCCTCTTCCTTGTCCCGAGCGGACCTCAGTTCACAACTCTACTAATTGGATGATCACTGATTTAGTTCACGAGAATGTTCTCTCCTTGCCTATGTTTGGATGTATACTATAAGCCTAGCTTTTTGTATGAACATCTATTTTGAAATGAGAATCACTTTGGTCAAATGTTGCATTTTATATTTATTTATATGTTAATGCAGTTGTCCATTTAATTTATATTGTAGATAACATGGTGTATGGTGCCACATAGAAGATCATGTTATCAATTCCTTATAAATTATAAATAGTAGCTCACGATTGAGGTTGATAGGGACAAATCATTGGAACAATTGTAGTGTAATTTGGTATTAGTCTGTCTTGACTATAAAATTAAACTAGTATACTATGTGTGTATTGAGCAGGACCATTTGAGGTTGTTCTATTTATACTGACTGCATAAAAGAACAAAACCTCTGTTATTATGGATGTGTGTTCTCTTAATCCCGATATAATAACAAGCATGTACACTTAGTATTTATTTCTTTGACTTATCAATGGGTAGATTTATTCGTTAAATCAATAGGCCCGATGAGTTGGGAGATAGTGCTATTTATACGGTGTGTTGTTGATTATAAAAGAAACTGTGTTCTATTTATTTAGGTTGATGATGTCCCCTTGAGGAGCTCATAAGGTTTATCATGTAAATTCTGCAGGTGGACTTAGTCCGACATGATAATAAAGTTGAGTGGTACTACTCTTGGAGTCAGATGTTAATTAAGTAAGTTGTCAGTAACTCATTTAATTAACGGGCATACGATATCTTAAACACAAGGAGATTAACGCACTCATGATAAGAAGGAGCCCATATTGTAATATGAGATTGATGTGGTAGTTTAATAATAACTCTTTAATGGTATGAGTTATTATTGATGAACTTGAGTTGGGTGCTCGGGTCGAACACAAGAAGCTCAAGTCCATCAGGAGGCTATAACCAATTCCTCCTCTCGGTTCCTGTTGTAGCCTCTTCATAACTTCGCATTCACTCATTTAATTTTGTTTCCTACCCAAGAAAGAGGCTGGCCAAGCCTTGCTTGGTGCCCAAGCAAGGGGTCGACCAAACCAAAAGAAAAGAAAAGGAAAAGAAAAGAAAAGGAAGAAAAAAAAAAGGAGTTGTAAAAGGGAGATTTTTTTTTAACAGAATTAGAGATTTTTATAAAAAGAATTATGTTAATTCTTTCTTAGAAATTTTCTAAAAAAAATTATATTAATTCTTTCCTAAGAAATTTTTCTAAAAAGAATTATGTTAATTCTTTTCTAGATATTTTTTCTAAACTAAAATTTTATTAATATTTCTCCTCTTTTATCTGGTGCCAAAGGTTATAAAAAGGGAGGAGGTCATGCCACCATAACCTAATCTCTCTTGAGTTGTTTTCTCTTGCTTGTGGTCGGCACCTCATCTCTTCTTTTCTCTCTTTTCATTTCCTCTAGGGTCGGCGCTCACCTCCTCTCTTCCTCCTAGGGCCGACGCTCCACCTTCTCATCTCTTCCTCCCTTTCTTCTCTCTAGGGTCGAGGCATATCTCCCTTGGTGGCTGGAGCTTGGAGGAGAAGGAGAAGAAGATAAGAACCACCCTATGTGGTAGGCGATTTGGAGGAGAAGAAGAAGAAGGAGGTGCCCCTTTTTTTTTGCATCTTTTGGTGGTAGGCAGCTTGGAAACAAAAGAAGGTTCGGGTGGTTTGTCTTGGTAGATCGTCGCCCACATGACATTCAAGAAGAGGAGAGGAATATAGCAGAAGATCAAGAGGTCTTTGTCAACGAAGAAAGGTACAACTAGTTATTTATTCCGCAACGCAACTAGTTTTGTTTTCTTTGTATAGATCCTGAAATATCAACACAAGAGGCTACGATCTTGTGCTTCGATCAAGGTGCGTTTTGATCAATCAAGAACTTTCTTGATTGATCAAACACATGTCTGATCAAGAAAATGGTTTGCTAGGGATAATTCTGTCCTTGTATAAATTTTTGTACAGGGGATTTTCACAAAATGAAATTTCGAGCACCAACAATTGGTATCAGAGCATGGTTTCTGCCTCCATGTGTTTAGTTTTCGGTTAAATTATGCACTAGTCATATATAATTTTGGTAGGATAATAGTAGGATATGCAAAATAGATTAACTCTGTGGTTGCAGGCATCCTAGTTCCAACTATTATGGCCTATTGTGTTTGTATGTGATTTGGACCCTCGGGCATGTCGAGGGAATTTTGTGTGTGCATGATTGTAATTATTAAATACAATAGAAGATATATTAATTTATTTTACATTTTGATATAGATTACAAGTACATTCCTTTGTGGAATATAGGATCGATAAATGTAAAATTTTATTTTGTTACAGCTTGTCTCCTTGCTATATGTGGTGTTACCTTGAGGACCAGAGGCACGGCGGAAGAGGAAGCAAGAAGGATGCAATGACATAAACCCTAGGGTCGGCGGCTAGGGTTGGCGGTGGCAAGGGTTAGCGGCATACTGAGGACAGCTATGGATGAGGCCATAATAGTTGAAAATTTATTTTTTCATATTTATTGCCTTTATGTGCTGTGATGTGTATGATTTTGTGTGCATGTGTGATATGTGTGCATGTTAAAATTCCTCGTTTAAATAACTAAGTGGGAGGGGGTTTATTTATTTAAATTTCACGATCTCCATTACTGGTTTGTAAGTGATTTCAAACTTACGCGTTGGCTTTAAGTGCCTTTCTCCACATCAGATGAGTTGTTTGCAGATCATTAGATCAAACTTCCTCTATGGATGATTATAGGAAATTATTTATTTTTCTATGATTTCTCCATCTGAAGGGGCACAATCCTAACTAATGGATTAAGTATCAAGTAATGGTATATATACTTAGGCGCATTTAATAGTATCCTCCCCATCGGAGTCACTGCTATTATTTTGTGTAACCGAAGACAAACCAACTATTAATTTTATTTATCATAAAGTTAGGTTGACAAGATAATAAAATTAATGGGTAAAACCTCCTCTTACAAATGTTTGAATTTGTATACGTCCACACTATTATGGCATACTAAATTCACGGTGTTTTGAGATGATGATGAATTTAAATTATATTGTTCGAGGAATCAATATTATTTTAAATTCTAAAGTTATTTTGTGATTCTCAGGATTTCAAAATGGCTTTCAATTCTCTTGTTGTTATTTTAAAAGAAAACAAATTTACTGATCTCAATTATATTGATTGGAAACGAAACTTGGACATTGTCTTAACTGCTGAAGGATACAACTTCATACTTTTTGAGGTCTGCCCTAATGTGCCTAATAGCAATTCTAGTGAAAAGGAGATTGACATAGGAAATGGGTCAAGGCAGATGAGATGGTGCGGTGTTACATTTTAGATTCTATGTCAAATATGATGCAACATCAGCATCAGGCCATGCCTATTGCCTATGACATGATGTACAATCTCAAAGAACTCTTCGAACACCAGAATTAGGCTGCCAGGCAGGAGGCCATGAAAAACTTAATGACGACCACCATGACTGAGGGGACACCTGTGAGGGATCATATCATCAAGATGATGACTCATTTGATGAACTATCCTCGCAGAAATAAGAACAATAAAGGTATATCTTATTCATTAGTCATCGAAACATGTTTAGAGGTGTTATCTACCGGGACCTGGTGTGTAGATACGGGAGCCACTGATCATATCTGCAATTCATTGTAGGGGTTCCAGGAAACTCGACGACTACATGAAGGGGAAATCACCATCAACATGGGCAATGCTATGAAAGTGGCGGTTGTTGCAGTGGGAGATGTTTATTTATCTTTCGATAGAAATAAAATAATGATTTTGAGAAATTATCTTTACGTACCATGTTTTAGAAAGAACTTGATTTTAGTTTCTAAATTATTTAAGGATGGATATCCTGTTTCTTTTGATGACAAAGTGGTTGTCAAGAAAAATAGGGTGGTTATCTATTCTGGTATGTTGGTTGACAATTTGTACACTCTTAATCCAATAACTCCCACGATGCAACAAATGGAAATTAATAACACATCTTCTAATTCTAAAAAGAGAAAACATCCTTCGAAAATGAACCAAACATATCTTTGGCATCTAAGGCTAGGTCATATTAACTTAAGTAGAATTCAAAGGTTAATAGTCGATGGACCTTTGGGTTCATTGCTGGTGGAAAACTTTCCAACCTGTGAGTCTTGCTTGGAAGGAAAAATGACCAAGAGGCCTTTTAAGGTATAGGGGTATAGAGCCGAAGAAGTGTTGGAATTGGTTCATTCTGATTTGTGTGGACCTATGACTATCCAGGCGAGAGGTGGTTTCAAATATTTTGTCTCTTTTATAGATGATTATTCAAGATATGAGTACAATTACTTGATGCGCTGCAAGTCTGAGTGCTTTGATAAGTTCAAAGATGATGTGGAGAAACGTCATGGTAAAAGTAAGACACTACGGTCTGATCGTGGTGGAGAGTACCCTTTAGGAGAGTTTAGGAACTACTTATCAGGAGGTGGGATTCAATCCCAACTGTCTACACCTGATACACTCCAACAGAATGGTGTGGCCGAACGAAGGAATATGACTCTTATGGAAATGGTTATATCGATGATGAGTTATGCAGAATTACCAAATTCGTTTTGGGGATATGCTCTAGAAACGACGGCGTATATTCTGAACTTGGTACCTTCTAAGTCAGTACCCTATACTCCCATAAAATTGTGGAATGGGCGTAAGCCTAGTCTGAAACATATTCGGATTTTGGGTAGTCCAACACATATGCTAAAGGGAGACGCTGATAAGTTGGAATCACGTAGAGAAATTCGTTTGTTTGTGGGTTATCCTAAAGGAATGAAGGGTAGTTTGTTTTATAGTCCCAAAGATCAGAAGGTCATTGTTAGCACCAATACTTGATTTTTAGAAGATGATTATGTAATGAACCACAAGCCCATGAGTAAAATTGTTCTTGAGGAAATAAGAGAGGACACGTCTAATTTAGTACCAACGGTGCAAGATGAGATACCACAAGAAACTACAACATGTTTCACAAATGATGGACAATTACAGGTAGTGTCTCGTCGTAGTGGGAGAGTTATTCGACAACCTGATAGATTCATACTTTTGGGAGAGTCTTCGAACTTGATCCTTGGTGAACATGAACCTGAACCTTGGACATATGATGAAGCTGTAACGCCCCGCCTTTTACTGACTAAGCTGTAAGGTCGGGGGTTACGTTTGCTAAACTATTATGTGCCTATTACTAAAGTATAATGTGCGGAAAGCTGAACTAATTAAAATCTCTGCTAATTGCTATAAAATCTAGAATTTATTATCAAAATACCATTTCATTGTTGTACATATGCTAAAGGATGGAATCTAAACTTTTCATGCAATTGTCATACAATAGAACACATGCTACCATTCTAAGCTATTTAATACATGTTTCTATGAAATTTAGCATGCTTCGGCAATCTCTAAGCATACGAGTGGAACTATGGCTTTGTATCAACTTCATACTAAAACTAAGCATTGATACAAACTAAACATGTCTCTAGCAGCACCCCAGCATTCCATATAACAATGTAAGTGCATGATAAGCATTCCTCAACTAATTCGTATATAATTCAATGTATCAACTGAAAAGCATCATAACATTACTAGGCATGCCATTATTGCCATTGTTCATAGTTTATTAACTAACATAAAAATAATTAATAGTCTAGGCATAGCATGGTGCATACTTTCACAATTCATGACATTTAAACATTCTAAAGGTGCGGAATAATAAGAATATAAGAAATTCTAGTTCTTTAAAGTTGCTAGTCCCCAAGAGTCTTTATTCCAAGTTCCTTCTCACACACATCTTGACACATTGCCCTCCAGCCTCCGCTAATCCATCTCCCCTTTACCTTTATCTACAGTATAAGGAAAAGGAAACTATAAGCTTGGGAGCTTAGTAAGAACCATCTACCTCACAAAACATGCATTCGATGAAATCATGCTTTTAAAAGATGCTATTTGAAACACATGCTGATATTCATGCTGAAAATGCTAAAACATGGCATACTGATATATGAGTCATGGTAATCAAATACTGATCATGGAACTATCTTGTTATATTAATAAGAAAAACTGAACTGATGCATAAGCTGAACTAAACTGATGCTTGGCTAATGCTGAATCTGAACTATATTCACATAATTGATTTGTGAAGTTTGAAAACTATTTTCATAATAGATAAAAATAATAATCATGCTGCTGATGGGCCCGGCAACTATACTTGCTATGCGCGCATCCCTAACTAGACCCGAGGTAGCTAGTCCCGAATCTAGTAGGGTTTACTAGGTTATCTAAACCTAGGGACGACTATGGGAGCCCAACCCAAGGATAACTAAGAGTCCAGTACAGTACCACTGATAAAAGTAAAATACTGATTCATAAGCTGATTTATCTTATCTGGTTCTTACTAGGTTATCTGAACCTAGAGCTAGGTTATCTGAACCTAGGGGCTACTATGGGAGCCCACACATTGGACCGTAGTCCCATATAAACTGAAGCAAGACTAAGCATGCTATTTAAAATGCTTCTATGATATTTAACTGAGCTATTAAAATGCCTACTGTAGCCTTTAACTGTACTAGTCATTTTATCGAGCACTTGGTGTGCTCTAACTCTCCTCTCTATTAGGGGACCACCTCTAGGCACCCGACAGCGTCTAAAACCCCAAAACTGGAGGGGAAACACATCTGGCCCATCTAGAGGGGCTCAAATAAACCCTAAACCTGCGAGGAGGGTCAAATACACCCTACATGCCGGAAAAAAATCTGCATATGGCTGAACTAAAACATAAAAATGTACGATTAACTACTTATATTGCAGGTGAGGGGTTACTTACTTCCTGCGCTAGGTTTCTTACAATTCTGATCGCTAGATTTCTGGAGAAGAAGATCTATTCGGCGATCTTCTTGCGTCTACGCGTTCTTCTCGCGGAGAGGAGCGCCCTCGTATCGAAGTCGTCACCGGAAGGTACTCCTACGACCCTAGGGATGGAACCCTAGGTCTCTTGGGGCTTGGTGTGCCGAGAGGGTGAGGAAGAAGGAGAGGTCGGGAGGTGAGGGTGAGGAAGAGTTACCGATCCAAAATAATAAACCCTCACTTAACTTCCCTATTTATATTAAGTGATTAATATGACTCAACTCAATCATAAATATAATTTCTCTCCTCTTCTTTTAGCACACCCCTACTGGGGCCACCTGGTTACTAAAGTCATGCTATAAGTCGTAGGGTCTGATAGGTCGCGGGTTCAATTCCTAATTAGGCTATTTTACATTTTTTATTTAATTTTGCTACTTTTTCTACTCCAAAAATTCCATAAAAATATTCTAAAATTCCAAAAAAATAATAGAATATTTCTAAAATTTATTTGAGAATTTTCGGGTGTTACAGAAGCACTCCAAGATAAAGTTGCAGCATCTTGGCAAAGTGCAATGAACTCTGAAATAGAATCCATGTATTCTAATCAAGTCTGGGAGCTTGTAGAATCATCCAATGGTGTAAAACTCATTGGATGTAAATGGGTCTACAAAAGGAAAAGAGGAGCAGATGAAAAGGTGGAAACCTTTAATGCAAGGCTTGTTGCGAAGGGGTATACTCAAAAAGAGGGAATCGATTATGAGGAAACCTTTTCGTCGGTAGTCATGCTTAAGTCTATCCGAATTCTTTTATCTATTGCTGCTCATATGGATTATGAGGTTTGGCAAATGTATGTCAAGAAAGCTTTCCTTAACGGAAGTCTTGAAGAAAATATGCATATAAAGCAACCAAATAGGTTCATTGCAAAGGGCAAAGAGCATCTTGTTTGTAAGCTCAATCGGTCCATTTATGGCTCCACCTCCTAAAGTAAACACAAATCCTAAGGTTGACTTACTATTGTCCCTATCTGATTGAAAATCCGAATCTGTGTAACCCACAGGGAGCAAATCATCTGCCTAGTAAACCAGTATATAATCTCTAGTCCTTTTCAGGTATTTTAATATATGCTTTACAGCAATCCAATGTCTCAGTCCTGGGTTACGTTGATATCTGCTAACCATGCCCACGACAAAACAGATATCCGGTCTGGTACATAGCATCACATACATTAGGCTTCCTACAGCTGAAGCATAAGGAGTTGCCTTCATGTCCTCTATCTCCTTTGATGTCTTAGGGCACATCACTTTAGATAAAGGTGATGGTGTGGGTAGTACTAACGGTCGAACCCAGGTTTTGATGAATGACAAAATAGGTTAAGTTAGTTTTGCTGTTGATCTAACACTCTGACTGAGTGTGCAGGAGAAGTCCAGACAGGTCGACGAGCTGACCGGATGTCTGGCACGAAGCTCAGCTAGGTCGACGGGCCGACAGGATAGTTAGCACGAACTCCAAACGGGTCGACGGGCTGACAGGACGTTTGGCAAGAAGTCCAGCTAGGTCGACTGGCTGACCGGATAGCTGGCACGAAGTCCAGACGGGTCGAAGGGATGACCGGACGTCTGGCAGATAAGTGGAGATAAGTCACTAGAGGGGAGTGACTGTGAGGACGCGTTCCCAGGAAGGGAACTTAGGCACTGATCCGACTTAAAGCCATCTCGAAACTCTAAGTCGAGATCTTGACTAGATTCCGATCTCGGAGAGACGGAATCTAATTACTATTTTTCTTATCTATAAAACTGTGCTAAAATTCTATGTTGCAGGGTATAATTGCCTCGGACTAAAGTTTTTCTTGCAGGAAGGAGTCTGTAGGAAAACTTGGGTTCAGGCGCCCGGGAGGTACCTAGGCGCCCGGAGGTCTGAGCGCCCGGGAGGTACCCGGGCGCCCGGAAGCAAATTCTATCTTCTTCGCGTCACTGCCACGTGGAGCCTCCTGGTTGGGTCGGCTACATCATGGTCGAGGTGCTCTGAAGGTTCCAAGCACCCCGAGCCTCCTATATAAGGAGGGTCAAAGGCGGAGCTCTGACAACAACTCAGAGAACAAGATCTTCTACTCCTTTATCTGCTGTTCTCCTGCGATGCTGCGAAGCTCTTCCGACGACCTGCGATTCAAGTGTTCTTTCTTATTGTTGTCAGTATTATCTTTTAATAGTTCTTGTACTTGATATTGCAATTCTATTTACGAACTATTAGTGATTGCCCAACGAAAGCACTCAACGAGTGCGGGCCTTGGAGTAGGAGTCGACAAAGGCTCCGAACCAAGTAAAATTGGTTTGTGTTATCATTACTTTCTATTTCTGCTGCGTACTTGCTACAATTTGTTTTTAATCGCTATTCACCCCCCCCTCTAGCGAACTCTTCACGATCCAACAAGTGGTATCAGAGTAGGTACCACTCTGATTTGGTGCAACTCTTCACCATTGCTTACTATTGACAAAATATTACATTTTCAAAAATTTTAAATAATATATTTTTTTAATATTTTTATTAATATTTTATTATTTTTCTTGAAAAATTAGTGCAATACTATATTTTTTCCATCACTGCTAATCCAAGACCAAGTCTTGGCACCATTTTTTAGTTTTTCATCTTTAGCATTCAATGACTCTTCAAGAAGGACAGAACCCCCACGAACCACCACCATACGATCAAGAAGATTTCAACTATTGGAAGCGATTAATGGAATGCTTCTTAGGAAGCTTAGATTTCGATTATGTGCTAATATTGAGAAAACCTTCTCAGGACTTGGAACTGAACAAACATGTAAGTAAAATTATTTGTAATATATTACCTAACAATGTTTTATGAAGACTAGAAAAGTACAAGAATGCATATGTGCTTTGGACACAATTGATCAAACTTCACGAGGAGCCGTTAGAGTTGGGCGATCAAGTCGAAATCGAATCCAAACTTGAGTCAAATCCAATAGAAAAGCCTACTGAATTAGGGGTTGCGCTCAAGGTTAGTAATATTTACCAAAATATCCTTGCTAATAGTAGTTTAAAGAATATACATGTTAATTTGGATATTTCTGAAAATATCTGTGAAAATAGTGTAGCTGACAATACTTACAAAAAAACCCCTAGGATATTTTCTGATAAAATAAATCTAATTAATTTAGAAAATTCAGAAAATCTGATAATAATTAATTCAACTTTAAACCTAAACAAATCTGAAAATTCCAATAATAATGATAAGGTCAATATTGATCTAGATAAAATTAATAAATTATTTAGTAATCTAGACAATATCAATATGGAAAATCCTATCCAAACCCAAGATAATTTAATTAACAAAAAATTAAGTTTTAAAGATAAGACTTATCTAATAAATTCCACTAATTATATAAACTTAAAAGGTAAATAAAATATAGGGATAAAATTAAACGCTCTGATACAATCAAAAATAAATTTAACAAACTTAAAATTAAATGCTAAAAATAACATATTAAACAAAGATAATCTAGAAATTTCAAAATTAACAGTTAATAAAAGGTTAAAAGATAAACCTTTAAATAAATATAATTTAAATAATTTGATTAATTAATTAAAACTTAAAAATTAATAAAAACTCAATCATTAATGATCATCTATTAAATAAAGACAATTCAATTAACTTAATAAAATTAAAATTGAAAGAAACTTAAATTTAAATTATAAATTAAACATTAAATATTTTTAAAACTATATTATACAAAAAAAAAAATCTTAAAAGGAAAATCAATAATTCAGGGAAGGCTCCAGATTAGCTGGCACCTCCAAAACTAACTTACCCGACAGGGTAACAAGGACTAATTAGAAAGGGACCAAGTTTAACTTGACCCACAATACTGGTGAAGTTTTGGATGATTGTACATTAGGGAAGCTTAGTCTATGCATGTCTAGGAAGATATGGCTTCGACCTGGTGCATTTGACTAAGTGGAACTGACCGAAGCTACCCTTTATCGATCCTAACTAGTTAGACCAAGGTTTTGTACTAAGTTCAGTGGATAGAACTATTTGAAAAACCTCGAAGGTATGGTTACTTTAATGATGTCCAAGTGACTCACCATATCCCAGAAGTTTATCCAAAAAATGCCTATTGGTTGAGCCCAAAGCTAAACCTGCATCTAACATAAAGTTAAACCAAACCCTAAATGGAATCTAATTCCTCTAACTAAACTATAGGATTCCTTGATTCATAATTTAGATCAGGTGAGATGACTAAGGATTTAAAATTAAATTAAAACTAAAATTAAATTAAAATTAAAATTAAGTTAACTAAAAATTATTCTAAAAATCCTTTTAACATAAAAATTCTTTTAAAAACTAATTTAAAAATTATTTTAAAATTTATTTAAAAACTCTTTTTAAAATTATTTTAAAAATTCTTTTAAAAATTATTCAAAACATATTATAAAAATCATTTAAAAAATTATTTAAAAATATGTTTTAAAAATCATTTCAAAAAATCATTTTAAAAATTATTTTAAAAATCATTTTAAAAACTATTTTAAAAATCATTTAAAAATTCTTTTAAAAATTATTTAAAACATTATTTTAAAAATCATTTTAAAAACTCTTTTAAAAATTATTTAAAATTTTTTTAAAAACTATTTTAAAAATTATTTTAAAACTTATTTTAAAAATCATTTTTAAAATCATTTTAAAAATTATTTTTAAAATTATTTAAAAATTATTTTTAAAATAATTTTTAAAATTCTTTTATAAATTATTTAAAACTTATTTTTAAAATCATTTTAAAAACTCTTTTAAAAATTATTTAAAACTTATTTTAAAAAGCCCTTTTAAAAATCATTTTAAAAACTCCTTTTAAAATCATTTTTAAAAATTATTTTAAAAATTATCTAAAAACTCTTTTAAAAATTCTTTTAAAAATAATTTAAAAATTTTTTTAAATCATTTTAAAAATTCTTTTAAAAATAATTTTAAATCATTTTAAAAATTCTTTTAATAATTATTTTAAAAATTATTGAATAACGCTTTTAAAATCATGTTAAAATTATTTTAAAAATTATTGAAAAACTCTTTTAAAAATCTTTTGAAAAATTATCTTAAAAATTATTTAAATATTCTTTTAAAAATCATTTTAAAATCCTTTTTAAAATTATTTAAAAATTCTTTTAAAAAATTATTTAAAAATTCTCTTAAAAATTATTTTTAAAAATTATTTTAAGAATAATTTTTAAAATAATTTTAAAAATCATTATAAAAATTCTTTTCAAATTACTTAAAAATTATTTTAAAAAATTACTTTAAAATTATTTTAAATTTTTTTAAAAATTCTTTTAAAAATTAATTAAAAAATATTTTAAAAAATATTTTAAAAATTATTTAAAAAGTATTTTAAAAATTATTTTTAAAATCATTTAAAAAATTCTTTTAAAAATTATTTAATTTTTTTTTAAAACTATTTTAAAAATCATTTAAAAAAAACTTTTAATTATTATTTTTCACTTTAGTAAAATTTTGTTAACTTAAAAAAAAAATTATTTATTTAGATTAATTTAACTTTGAAAATTATTATTTAGACTTTAAACTTATTTGTAACCTTAATCATTATTTTAACCTTAAAATTATTTTTAAACTTAATTTAACTTAACTAAAAATTAAAACTTAAATTAAAACTTATTATTAAAATTACAATTAAAATTTAAAAATTTAACTTAAACTTAAATTAACCACTAATATTAATTTAAATCTAAAATCAAAACTGAATTAAACGTTTGTTAATTGTCATTAAACATATTATAAAAATCATTTTAAAATCCTTTTAAACACTATTTTAGAAATCTTATTATAAATCCCGTAAAGAAAATAATAATAATAATAATAATAATAATAATAAAATGTGTTAGGGCTTTGAAATTTAACACACCCAAACCTTAGCATTATATTAAGGGGGAGGTTTATTTTTTTATCTCCTTAAGTGTTATTTTTTAAAATTTTCTCTTTAAAATCTCTTTAGAAAATTCTATCTCAATTTATTTAATTTTTTTTAAAAAAAAACTTACTTTGAAAATCTTATATTCTTAGTAAATATTTTCAATAGCTTTATTTTAATAATGTCAGGTTCAGGGGAAGCAATAATTATTTTCACATCTATTGTTTTATTAAAAATATTTTTGAAATTAGGTTTTGAAACCTAATCTTTGTAAAACTAAGTTTTATGTTAAATTTTTTAAACTTGGTCTGAAAACTGATTTTGAAAATCGAATGTTACAAACTTAGTTTTCAAATTATGATTTTTTCAAACTTAATGTTGGAAATTAATTTAATAGAAACTTAGTTTTGTAAATTAGATTTCACAAACTTAACTTTGAAAATTTTAATTTTGAACATTGAATCTTACCTGATTTTTAAAACTTTACTTTTGTAAATTTATTTATATAAAATTCATGTTTGAAAAAAAACTGTTTCAAGTTAAGTCCATTTTGAAAATTTCGGAACATATAAACTTATGTTTGGAATTTTTGGATTCTTCTTAAAACTTATCTTTCAAAAAATTAATCTGCCAGATATGTTACTAAATTAGTTATCTTAGTCATTTTTCAAAACTCAGCCACTTTGAAAAGTTATTAAAAATTACTCTTTCCAAGTTATCTTTCTTATAACTTAGCCATTTTGAAAAAGGATAAGAGATATTTTTTTTAACTCCCCTGAGTCGATTTGATTTGTGCTTGCACTCTTTTTACAATATTTTTGTATTTATGATTATTTGATCCATGTTTATATTTGATGAATGTCAAAGGGGGAGGGTTAGGTGGTTAAGTTAGCTAAAATAAATCGAAAATAAAAACTAACTTAAAAACCTGTTAATTCTTGTTTTAACTTGACATTTACACTAACTTAACCAAGTTGTCATTCCATCAAAAAGGGGGAGATTGTTAGTACGGGTAGCACTAACAGTCGAACCCAGGTTTTAATGAATGAAAAAATAGGTTAAGTTAGTTTTGCTGTTGATCTAATACTCTGACCGAGTGTGCAGGAGAAGTCCAGACAGGTCGACGGGCTCACCGGATGTCTGGCACGAAGCCCAGCTAGGTCGACGGGCCGACCGGATAGCTGGCACGAAGTCCAAACGGGTCGACGGGCTGACCAGACGTTTGGCAAGAAGTCCAGCTAGGTCGACGGGCTGACCGGATAGCTGGCTCGAAGTCCAGACTGGTCGAAGGGCTGACCGGACGTCTGGCAGGTAAGTGGAGGTAAGTCACTAGAGGGGAGTGACTGTGAGGACACATTCCCGGGAAGGGAACTTAGGCGCCGATCCGACTTAGAGTCATCTCGAAACTCTAAGTCGAAATCTTGACTAGATTCCGGTCTCGGAGAGACGGAATCTAATTACTATTTTTCTTATCTATAAAACTATGCTAACAATCTGTGTTGTAGGGTATAATTGCCTCAGACTAAAGTTTTTCTTGTAGGAAGGAGTTTTCTGGAAAACTTGGGTCCGGGTGCCCGGGAGGTATCGAGGCGCCTGGAGGTCCGGGCGCCTGGGAGGTACCCGGGCGCCCGGAGGCAAATTCTATCATCTTCACGTCGCCGCCACGTGGTGTGTGAGATATCGAAAAATTAAATAAATAGGGTTATTTCAGAAATAGCCTTATAATTTTTTTTCAGAATTTTTAGGAATTTTCTGGAAATTTTTAGGAGCTTGTACGACAGGTTTTGAGGGGACGAATTAACGGGTTCGGATAAAGTCTGTTTGGGATACCTATTTAAGTGAGGAGATAATTATTTATATAAATTCCTTTTCTTATTTATTTTTCCCCATCGCCATTATTTCCTCCCCAATCTAAATCGCCGAACCCGAGCAGCCTTCACCCTCCTTCCCCGATCTCCTCTCTCCCTTCTCTCTGTTCTCTCTTGCGGGCAGCCAACGCCGACGCCGACGCCGACAGGATTAGGGCTCCTGCTCCGGCAATCATTGGTGTCACTTGAGGAGGAAGCTGCTGGATTGAGCTCAGATCCGACCGACGCCTTTCATCTTCGGGCTGCAGACATTCGCGTCTTCTTGCGCCGATCACTGAGGCCATTGAATCGAGCGAGATCCACTCAGTCGCCGATGTGGAAGAGCAATTAGGGCTTCAAAGGTAAGCCATCGAACCTTATTCCTTCTATTTCTTTGATTTGTGCCCTAGTTCGAGTCTTCTTCTCCGGTTCTTGCTCGCCTTCTTGCTGATGGTTGGTGATCTCAGGTTAGGTCAGGGATTTCTTCCTTGTTGTTGTTGATTGAAGGTCAGAGAAGTCCCTGGTGTGCAGAATCTAATCGAGTGACAACTTTTGGAGACAATCGATTGAGGTAAGATTAAGGTGTTGTTTGATCTGTGATTTCCATGGTTTGATCTCCTATTTGATCTGTGATCTTCAATCTTAATTGATCAATGAATTCCGGTTTGATTCATTGCCTAATCCGATTGATTCCAGTGAGGATCTATTTTGTGGATTTCAAATTGAATGTTGTGGGTTCTTTGATCCAGCAATTCATCCTGTTACTGGCAGCAACAATCCCTGCTGTAGATCAACAATCAGGGCAGTGAATTGAGGTCCTGTTTCTGTGGGGTTTCTATTGGTTGCGACAGCCACCTCATTCAGTAGCTCTTCTGGTTCCAGCTATCAACAGCAGTGTGTAGAATTAGGTATGTTTTGGATTATGATTAGTTAGGATAAATGATCTTAGTTGTAGATCATAGTGAATTTAGATTACATGATCATGAGTTAGATGATTAGGTATGATCTTGATACCTATTGATAATTTATTCATCATTAGGTTGTGTAGATTAATTAGGTTATATGGATTTAGGTTTTGGATTTCTATCTAAAGGATTGTTTGGGGTTAAGGTAATTAACCCTAATTAACCATTAGATTTATTTATGAAGGTATGTTGTGATGGTGTTTGATTAGGGTTTTTACCCTAATTTGGTTTTAGGGATTTTATTTAGCTATTCTTTGGATTTAGATAAATATATATATATATATATATGTTGTTTGACGCAGGACTCTGGTTCGAGACGGGCGTCTCGACTTCGGATTTGGATTGACTGTACCTTCTATTTGAGGTGGGTACCCTTTGACTTATCTTTCGATATTGTCTTATGATCTGTGTAGTTTATATAAAATTACTAGTAGTAGATGGTAGATTTATCTCTTCCTTGGTCTTAGCTTAGTTGATACCTATCACATGCTTCTACTGCTAGATGTTTTACATTAGTCTGGTTTACTTTTATCTCTTGTCATGTGTATATGTGTTCGTGGTTATGGTTACTTGTGGTGCTTATCTACCCATGATTAGTTGCTGGAGATACTGGTTATATATTGTTGGATTCATGTTGTTTATATCTCTGTTATATATGCGTTTATCTTTTTGGCACCTACGCATATGGAGGAGGATATGTTCAGGTATGACATTCTGTAGCCGCATGCACCATATCGCATGATTACATGCTGGGCGATTGACGACTCCATTATTGTTGAGCTCGTCGGCCGACTACATGAGGGCCTGCACACAAAGTGTCCACTGCATGGGTAGTGGCACAACACTCAGGGTGTGTATGGTAGGTTGCTCTGTTGAGGGCTTCGCTGGTACACTCATGGGTTAGTGTTACGCAGCGTGGTAGCAGGACAGGGATCCCTCCCTGTCATCGCGTACCGGGAGATGAGAGCATTGCGCTCCCTCACTATGTTTGAGGTAGGAGGATAGGTGTACTCCGACAGCATCCCGTCCACTCGGTCACTCATCAAGAGTAGTGATGGCAGAGTGCACGGTGTCACAGCCCTACCCACTCGGTCTCACCATTGCATGTGAGATGGCAGACTGGCGTCAGGGGTGATCAGGGCATGCCATTTGCATCATATGCACAGATTGCATTCTTTATGATGATGCATTTTGGTGATTGCATATGAGTGACATGCATACAGGATACATGCTTTTGATCTGACTATTTTTATTTGTGTATGATCACAGTCAGTTGCACAAGCCTCGCAGGTGAGTACAGTTTATTTCAGTTATGCATTTTCTTATTATTCTTGCTATAGATTGTACTTGATGCCTATTGCTGGTTACTACCGTTTATTCAGCTATGCATATGTGTTATACTGATAGAAGACTATACTATAGGCTTTATGGTTTATGAGACTATACCTTAGGATGTTACTAGTAGTTATATGTTGTTGTACATATCTATTGGATTACCTAATGAGTTCTTTGAACTCACCCCGTTGTTATTATTTTTCAGGTTGAGGCCGTCAGGAGAAATTCCAATTGCTAGCCCCTTCGTTATGAGGATTTCTTATTTTAGATTTCTGTTATTGTTTCTATGCATATACTGATGAGGTGGGTTTGTATTGTGGACATTGAACATTCGGGTTTGCTACTTTTGTTTTCCGCTGCGGATTTTCTCATTACTTTATGGATTTGTTTTCTTTGTTGTAGTGGAGTAGGATGTTTACATATATCTTTGAGGATTCTTTATCGTCATTTCCCTATTAAACTACGTGGATTGATTTTATGTTGAACTGTGTGGAAATGTTGATATAAACTGCGTGGTTTGTTTCTTATTTGTATTGTATTGTTCCGGCCGTGTGTGGCCGATGTATAGATATATGTATTCTGGATTCATATTGTCACCCGTACAGGGGAGATGCTGCCGAAATTTCTTCTGGCAGGGACTACCTGGGGCGTGACATGGTGCCTCCTGGTTGGGCCGGGTACGTCATGGTAGAGGCGCCCTGAAGGTTCCAGGCACCCCGAGCCTCCTATATAAGGAGGGTCAAAGGCGGAGCTCTGATAACAACTCGGAGAACAAGATCTTCTACTCCCTTCTTTGTTGTACTCCTGCGACGCTGCGAAGCTCTTCCGACGACCTGCGATTCAAGTGTTCTTTCTTATTGTTGTCAGTATTATCTTTTAATAGTTCTTGTACTTGATATTGTAATTCTATTTATGAACTATTAGTGATTGGCCAATGAAAGCACTCAACGAGTGCGGGCCTTGGAGTAGGAGTCCACAAAGGCTCCGAACTAAGTAAAATTGGTCTGTGTTAGCATTGCTTTCTATTTCCGCTGCGTACTCGCTATGATTTGTTTTTAATCGCTATTTCCCCCCCCCCCCCCCTCTAGCGAACTCTTCACGATCCAACAAAAGGTACTCCATATCGGAAAGGTAGAAAACCTTTCTTGGAGTTTTGCATGCTAAAACGAGCTAGGATAGTATGATGTATGAAGCTTGGGATAAGCACAACATCATTTTCTTACGATCCCTTATTACTTTGATCCCAAGAATATGTCCACATTCTCCCAAGTCCTTCATATCAAACTGCTTGGATAACCATACTCTTACGTCTGACAACACTTTGACATTGTTGCCAATGAGCAAAATATCATCTACGTATAGTACAAGAAATACCACCACATTTCTGTCACTTTTCTTGTATACACAAGACTCATCTGGACACTGAATGAATCCATAAGACTGGATCACTTTATCAAACCGGATGTTCCAAGTGTTGGTGCGAGAAGCATCCGACGATCGAACCTAAGTTTTAATAATAGCAAAGGGAATCAAAGTTAAGATTCATTGTTATCTAATGTGCTTAAATGAGATTTCAGGAAAGTTCTAACTGCGGTTAGGCAGGTGGAAAAACCTAAAGGGCGGTAACCTTAGGTCCTAGGGGGTGGTAACCTTAGGTAAAGAAAAATCCTAAGGGGCGGTAACCTTAGGTCCTAGGGGGTGGTAACCCAAGGTGAAAGAAAATCCTAAGGGGTGGTAATCTTAGGTCCTAGGGGGTGGTAACCCTAGGTGGAGGAAAATCCTAGGGCGCGGTAACCTTAGGTCCTAAGGGGTGGTAACCCTAGGTGGAGAAAACCCTAAAGGGTGGTAACCCTAGGTCCTAGGGGTGGTAGCCCTAGGCAGAAAGTCCAGTCAGTTTGGAGGACCGGACTGCCACCAGGTAATCTCTCCTGAGGGGAGTAGGTGAGGACGCGTTCCCCGTAGAGGGAACAGTAGGCGTTGGGTCGACCTAGGGTTTTCGGTCGGAAATCCGAAGTCAGACCCGGACAGTCCGATGACTGTCAAACATTTAATTTATCATGTTTAAATCTATTCTAACTTTGTCTTGCAGGGTACGATGTTGTTTTGGGACTAACATATCTTGCAGGTACAAAAGGAACAAGTTAAGCCTCGGATGAACAGTGTCCGAGGCGCCTCCATGGAGCTTGGAGGCACCTAGGGTGCAAGCCGAAGCCAGCTATCCAGAGGAGATGGAGGCACCTTCATGGGGACTAAAGGCACCTTGGACTACGGCTTGGAGGCGCCTTGGAGTGGCTTGAAGGCGCCTTCAAGTGGATGAGGTACGACCAGTTCGATGTTGATCCACGCGGCTGACTCAGGAAGGTTGGAGGTGCCTTGGATGGCGTTGGAGGCGCCTCCAGCACTGTATAAAAGAGGAGTTCGAGCAGCTCCTTTAACAATCAATGAATAAGCGATCCTTCTTCCGTGTGCTGCTCAAGAAACGTTCCAGAACTACTGTAGCAACATCCCGACAACCTGGAGCTTCAGATTTAGCATTTCTTGTTGTCGGTATAATTTTTACTGCTTTTGATTGTACTTAGATTGTAATAATTTTGCGAGATATAGTTGTTGCCCACAGAAAGTGATCAACAATCACGGGCCTTGGAGTAGGAGTCGCCCAAGGTTCCGAACCAAGTAAATCACTTGTGTTCGCGTGTTGTTTGTTTTATTGTTTCCGCTGTGTTACTTGTCATCTTTACGAAACCGAAACGAGTGAAAGCCACGAGCGTTATTCACCCCCCCTCTAGCGCTTTCGATCCAACAATTGGTATCAGAGCGGGGTCGCTTCGATTTGGTGCAACCACCAATCAAGCAATTTTTTCATGGTATTTTCAATTTTTCGGAGTCGACCGGAATTAGTATAATTACTATAGTCCGATCTATTTCTCATTTGAATCGGTTTTGCTCGAAGCTGGTGCAACACCACTCGAGTTCATTTTTTTTTACATATTTTCGCACTACTAATCCAAGACCAAGTCTTGGAATAGATTTTATTGTTTTTGTCGTGCAAGGTATCAATGGCCCAACAAGAGGGTTACAGCACCGTTCGTCCCTCGCTCTTCACCGGAGAAGATTTCGGGTACTGGAAAGGACGAATGGAGAACTTTCTAAAAATCCAGTTCGAGACGTGGATGATCGTCAAGACTGGATTACAACTGCCAACCGACGAAGATGGCAAGCCTAGATCCTGCGAGAACTGGGAACCAACTCTAATCAAGAAGGTGAAAGCCAATGCCAAAGCGACCTGTACCCTCCAGTGTGGCCTGACCAAGGAGGAGCTCAACAGAGTTGGACCATTCTCGAATGCCAAGGAGCTATGAGAGAAGTTGATTGAACTTCACGAAGGGACCTCTGATACCAAAGTAAGTAAGTGAGATTTGTTATTCAATAAATTATATAACTTAAAAATGCAGGAAGGTGAAACGGTTAGCCAGCTCCACGGCCGAATTCAAGAACTACTCAACGGACTCCATGCGATCGAACAGATGGTAGATAACTGGGACATCATCAGGTATTCCTTAAATGTCTTTCTAAGGAACACCTTGTGGGCATCCATGGTAGATGCCTACAAGGTTTCTAAGGACCTCTCTACTATTAAATTAGATGAGTTGTTTTCTGAGTTTGAGCTTCATGAACAGACTAACTCACGTCCAGCCGAGAAAGGGTTGGCTTTGATTGCAGGTACAGGAAGAGCACGCGAGTCAAAATCAAAACATAGAACCGAACAAGAATTAGAAGACGAACAAGATTCAGAAGACGACGACGAGCTCACAACCGAAATCGTCAAACTGATGAAGAAACTCTACAAAAAGAAGGACTTCAACAAAAAGGATGTCAAAAAGGCCATCCAGACCAAAGAAGCTCAATCAAGCTCAAAGGTCAAATTCGAGGTGACTTGCTACGGGTGCAATCAGAAGGGGCACATCAAGGCGAACTGCCCGAACCAAAAGGATCCAAAGAAACCAAGAAGGAAGAAGGCTCTGAAGGCAACTTGGGACAAATCTTCTTCCGAGGAATCTGACGACGAAGAAGTCGAGCAGGCAAGCTTCCTCGCATTGACAGCCCGGGACTACACAAGAAGCGAGGACGAATCGGAAGCCGAGTCCGAAAGAAGCCACTGATCCGCATCCGTTTCTGAAGGGCCAAACCCCTCTGTGTAACGCCCGAAAATTCTCAAATTATTTTTAGAAATATTCTATGATTTTTCTGGAATTATTAGATATTTTTCCGGAATTTTCTGAGTAGCGGAAGTAGCAAAAATTATTAGAAAAGTAAAATAGCTTAAGCGGGAATCGAACCCGGGACCTCTCGGGTCCGTTAAACCTTTAATTAGCCTTAGTAACCGGTGAACCCAGCAGGGCCGTGCTGAAAGGAAAGGGAATCAATTATATTTATAATTGGTTTGGCCGAATTAATTACTTAGTATAAATAAGAAATTTAAGTTGGGGTTTGGGTTATTTTAGAACTTGGTTCGGCAAAAACCCTCTTCACCCTAACCTCACCGACGCCACCTCTCCCTCTCCTCCCTCTCTCGGCGCCAACACCCAAGCAAGCCTAGGGTTTCATCCCTAGGGCCATAGGTGTGCCTTCCGGAGACATCTCGGACACAAGGACGTTCCCCTCCGCGAGTAGAGCACATGGACGCGAGCGAATCGTCGAGAAGTCGTCTCCACCGGAATTTCTAGCGATTAGATTTGTAAAAATCTAACACACAAGGTAAGAAACCCCTCACCTGCGGTATAAGTAGCTCCGTTTGGTTTTATACGCACTAGTTTAGCTATATGCAGTTTTTATCGACGCATAGGGTGAATTTGACCCTCCTCGCAGATTTAGGGATTTAGTGAGTATTTCTAGATGGGTCGGACACGTATTCCCTCTTCAGTGGGGGTTCCTAGATGTTGTCGGGTGCCTAGAAGTGGTCTCCCTAATAGAGGGGAGAGTTGGGGCACACTAGGTGTTCGATAAAATAGCTAGTTAAGTTAAAATGCAACTTAGGCATTTTAATAGCTCAGTTAAATGCATTAGAAGCATTTAAATCAGTAAATCAGTTTATTTTAGCTTATATGGGACCACGGTCCAATGGGTGGGCTCCCACAGTCGCCTCTAGATTCAGATAACCTAGCTCTAGGTTCATATAACCTAGAAACAGCAAGTTAAACCAGTTAGCTATATTCAGTATTTTATTTTCAGTGGCACTGTACTGGATCAGATATCCATTGGGTTGGACTCCCACAGTCGTCCCTAGGTTTAGATAACCTAGTTAACCCTACTAAATTCGGGACTTGCAAACCCGGGTCTAGTTAGGGATGCGCGCACAGCAAGTACAGTTACCGGGCCCAAACAGCATGATTATGTATTTTCACTTATTATGAAATAGTTTTCAAAACTCAAATTAGTTATGTTAGTTGAGTTGGAATTCAGTATCAGTTTAGCTACAGTTTACCTTATTATATGTTCAGTTCAGTTATCTTTATTGATTCATATGATTAGTTGTCATGTCATGATTGTATGCTTATATGTCATGCCATGTTAGTTTATTCAGTATACCTAGCATATCCTTTCAAACAGCATGATTTCAAATCATATCTGCATCGTATGCATGTTTTAGTGAGGTAGATGGTTTCTTACTAAGCTTTTTAGCTTACAGATACTATTTTCCTTATACTGCAGATACAGGTAAAAGGAAAATGGACTAGCAGAGGAAGCTGGAGGCCAATGCAGAGATGGTGTGTGTGGCAGGAACTGGAATAAAAGATTCTTAGGGGACTTAACAAGTTTAAACCGTAAAACTCTTTAGTGTTTTACTTTCATGCACGTTTAGTGGTGTAATGCTATGAACCAGTGAACTATGTGTCATGTTAAGTTTAGAATACTAGTTTTATGTTATTAGAATATTTTTCATGTAGTGTATAACTCATATGTGAGATTTTGGCACGCCCAAGTGCTGAAATCAGAGTTTCAGGCCGAAATCAGAGTTTCAGGCCGAAATCAGAACTCTGATCGGTCTACAGACCGATCAGGGAATGGGTTGTGCCGCTGGATCGGTCAGCTGACCGATCCATGCGTGACAGAGTTGCCTCTGTGGATCGGTCCACCGACCGATCCATTGTCAACAGAGTATCGACGCTCACCGATCGGTCGACCGACCGATCGGTGAGCTCTGATCGGTCCGATCGTACTCTGGATCGGTCGATGAACCGATCCAGATACGAGGCGAGCATATGGATCGGTGCCGACTGATCCAAAGAGTTATTCCGTCGGTAGCGGGATCGATCACGGATCGATCCGACATCCAATCGATCTATGGATCGATTGAAGTGCACAGCTAGCGAGTCATCCGGGAGGCATAGATTGTCTTCCTAACATGTGTACAATTCCTAGGTACATCCGAACACTAAGTTACACTTTACAAAGATTTAGTTCAAAATTTTAAATTAGCCGTTTCATTCCGACATTAGTCCAAGACAAAGATAATCAGTAGCGATCGGCCTCGCACCTAGTCGGGAGGCGGGCGTTCTGAAATGGTATCGAGCGGTTCCATACTTCCTACACACACATCAACATTGAACCTACAGTTTCCAAGTAAGAATACCTCTACTTTATTTATGCTTCTTGTTTCCTTGTTATAGTTTATGTTTATAGATAAATTGCTTGCAAGATAGTATGTGATAGTATATAACATGATAACGATAGTTATACAATTATGATTGTAATAGTTATTCATGTTCATCCTCTATGTCTTTAGCAATGGCACGAGGACGCCCACTAGAAGGGCACTAGCTCACGAGCCCCAAAGAAGAGGCAGGTGCCTCCTCCCGACCTTACAACATTAGTGGCTCAGAGCTGAACAACAACAAGAAATAGCCACCTTAAAGGCTAATCGGCAGAGTACCCCCCGGAACCGAACGTAGCGACTCCGAAGTCTTAGAGGTTCCACCGGCCCAGCCTACAAGCCCCAGCAACTGAGCCAAGAAAGGAAGCCTATCTGATCCAGTGGCAGTGAGTCAAGCCAGAAAACTTCTCAGGCACTAGTGAACCATGGGATGCACAAGCCTGGTTCAAAACACTGGAGAGCACGATGGAGCTTCTGGACTGGCCAGAACACGAGAAGGTGAAGTATGCCTCCTTCTGCCTGACAGGAGACGCACGCATGTGGTTGGAAAGAATCAGAATGAAGAGCCCAGTGAACCAGATGTCATGGGCTGACTTCGAGAAGGAGTTCTTCGAGGAGTTCTTCCACATACGGGTTACGAACCGCCACTACAACAAGTTCACTGAGTTTCGTCAGGGCAACCTTTCAGTTGAGTAAGCCGTGAAGAAATTCAACAGGTTGGCTTGTCTATGCCCAGAGCTAGTCAGCACAGAGAAGGAACGAATCCGGTTGATGCTCAAGATGCTGAGGCCAGAGATAGCAGTGAACGTGGCTGGTGGCATACATAGGCCACAAACCACAGAGGAGTTAGTGAGTAGTGCCTTGACCACAGAGCATTACCAGAACAGCATAAAGCAGCAGAAGCAAGTCTCCTCAGAGTTCAAAGGCCAAGGAAATTCTCACACTCAAAAACAGCAAGGCCACAGCTCTAACTGGAAAGGGAACTCCAACAGCAAGCGCAAATCAGGGAGTGACCTAAAAGGAGGACCATCTAGCAAGCGACCTAGTTATCCAAAGTGTGCTACTTGTGGAAAATTCCACCCAGGGATTTTTCGCAAGGGCACACGAGGATGCTTTGAATGTGGACAAGAAGGGCACATGGCCAAGCAGTGCCTGAACAAGAACGGTCTTCCTCAGCCACAGCAGATTCAGTATGCAGGCCAGCCAGCTCAGTTATATCAGATACAGGCCGCCCTAGAAGGTCCACTTATCATCCAGGGCAGATTAGAAGCCCCTCCAGCTACGGCGAATGCGAGGATCTACTCACTCACCAGAGAGGACGTAGCCAATGCCTCGACAGTTGTCACAGGTCAGATTAGCATTTTACAGTATAGTGCTACTGTTCTATTTGATACTGGGGCAACCCATTCATATATAGCCTGGATGTTCTCCAAAAAATTAGAAATACCCTCAGAGGAACTCAGTGGTCAGTTTTTGATGACACTACCTTTAGGAGAGATCATGGCATCCACGCACTGGCTCAGAGCAGTGCCGGTCATTATAGCAGACAGAGAGCTCTTTTGTGATCTGATAGTGCTAGAGATGACCGACTATGACGTTATCTTTGGAATGGACTTTTTGATCAGATACGGTGCTACCATAGAGTGTCGTAAACAGAAAGTCATCTTCCAACCTGAAGCGGCAGTGCAATTTGAATACAGCGGGGAACCAAAGAGAATGGCCAAGAAGTTTCTCTCAGCTATGAAAGCACAGAAGCTACTGGATTCAGGATGTACAGGATTCCTAGCACACGTAGTCAACGCTAGCCAGGACAAGAACCAATAGCTAGCAGAGGTTCGAGTCGTATGTGACTACCCAGCAGTCTTCCCTGAGGAGTTACCAGGCTTAGCACCAGAAAGGGAGATTGACTTTGAGATAGAGCTCATTCCCAGTACAAACCCTATCTCCAAAGCGCCTTATCGCATGGCTCCAGCAGAACTGAAGGAACTTCAGGAGCTGCTTGACAAGGGTTTCATACGCCCGAGTCATTCACCATGGGGAGCGCCTGTATTGTTCGTGAAGAAGAAGGATGGAAGCATGCGACTGTGCATAGACTACAGATCACTGAATCAAGTCACGATCAAGAACAGGTATCCCCTTCCCAGAATCGATGACATGTTCGACCAGCTGAAGGGAGCAGCAGTGTTCTCTAAGATAGATCTCAGATCAGGTTATCATCAGGTGAAGGTTAAAGAAGGGGATATACCCAAGACAGCATTCAGAACCAGATACGGACACTACAAGTTCGTAGTCATGTCCTTTGGCGTGACCAATGCTCCAGCTACATTCATAGATCTCATGAACAGAGTATTCAGGGAGTATTTAGATAAGTTTGTTATTATGTTTATTGATGACATTCTTATCTACTCAGGAACTCAGGAAGAACACACAGAGCACCTAAAACTAGTATTGCAGACCCTTCAGCAGAACCAGCTATACGCCAAGTTCACGAAGTGTGAATTTTGGCTAGATCAGGTGTCCTTCCTGGGTCACATCATCTCAAAGGATGGTATTATGGTAGATCCCAGCAAGATAGAAGCAGTAAGTAACTGGAAGAGACCTAAGAACGCCAGCGAAATCAGGAGCTTTCTGGGATTAGCAGGATATTACAGAAAGTTTGTAGAGGACTTCTCCAGGATAGCCTCCCCACTGACAGCTCTTACAGTGGACAGAAGATTGTGAGAACAGCTTCAGCGAGCTGAAAAGGAGATTGACCAGTGCTCCCATTTTGGCTCTACCAGACAACACCAGCAGCTTTGACATCTATAGTGATGCCTCTAAGTTGGGACTAGGAGCAGTACTGATGCAAAACGGCAAGGTGATCGCCTATGCCTCCAGACAACTCAAGGATTATGAGAAGAATTACCCTACTCATGACCTTGAGCTTGCAGCAGTAGTGTTCGCTCTCAAAATTTGGAGACATTACTTATATGGAGCTCAGTGCAGAGTGTATACAGATCATCAGAGTCTGAAGTACTTCTTCACTCAGAAAGATCTGAACATGCGACAGCGCAGATGGCTTGAGCTGGTCAAAGACTACGATATAGACATCCTCTACCATCCAGGGAAAGCCAATAAGGTAGCCGACGCACTTAGCAGAAAATCCAGTGCTACCTTATTATCTCTTACAGCCATGTCACCGCCCCTACAGAAGGAGATCGTAGATTTCGGTCTCGAACTCATCGTTGGACAGCTCTCTACTATGACCTTAGAGTCTACCTTGCTTGGTGATATTCAGTCAGCTCAGGAGCAGGACCCTGAAATTCAGAAAATCAAGCAAGGGCTAGCAGAATCAGAAAGTAGAGAATTCAGAGTGTCCGATAGCGGGGTGTTATATTTTGGTGACAGACTCTGTGTTCCAGATCAGGAGGAGCTACGGAGACAGATTTTAGATGAGGCTCACAAGACTCCCTATGCGATGCATCCAGGTTCCACCAAAATGTATCAAGACCTGAAGAACCGTTTTTGGTGGCCCGGGATGAAGCGAGACATCGCCAGATATGTTAGCATCTGCCTCACCTGTCAGAGGGTCAAGGCAGAACATCAGCGACCAGGAGGAGTTCTGCAGCCTATACAGATTCCAGAATGGAAGTGGGAGGACATCTCTATGGATTTCATAGTGGGGTTGCCCAGAACCACGAATGGTTTTGATGCCATCTGGGTAATAGTCGACAGATTGACTAAATCAGCCCACTTCTTAGCTATCAAGATATCCTACTCCATGGAGAAGCTAGCTCAGTTGTATCTCCAGGAGATCGTCAGATTACATGGAGTCCCACGAACCATCATTTCAGAAAAAGACAGCAGAGTGTGTACAGTCAGCGTTGGGCACTAAGTTAAAGTTCAGCACAACATTCCATCCTCAGACAGATGGTCAGACGGAGCGAGTGAATCAGGTACTCGAAGATATGCTCCGAGCGTGTGCCCTAGACTTCAAGGGAAGTTGGTGCAAATATCTGAGCTTAGCAGAATTTGCATACAACAACAGCTATCAGGCCACTATCGGCATGGCACCTTACGAGGCTCTCTATGGGCGGAGGTGTAGATCTCCAATCTGCTGGTATGAGAGTGGTGAACAGAAAGAACTAGAACTTCAGACAGATCTAGTAGCAGATACCACAGCAGCTATACAGCAGATCCGCCAGAGGATAGAGACAGCTCAGAGCCGCTAGAAAAGCTATGCTGATACACGGCGCAGACCCTTAGAGTTTTCAGTCGGGGATACAGTGTTCCTCAGAGTAGCTCCCATGAAGGGAGTGATGCGTTTTGGGAAGAAGGGCAAACTTAGTCCCAGATATGTGGGACCATACCTTATCAGCAGAAGAGTGGGCAAGGTAGCATATGAGCTAGAGCTACCCCAGGAAATGTCAGCTGTCCACAACGTATTTCATGTCTCTATGCTGAAGAAGCATACCCCAGATGCCACCCAGGTGATTGAGCCCCAGTCGGTACAGATCCGCGAAGACCTCAGCTATGATAGTCGGCCTATTCAGATAATAGACCGAGCAGTTAAGAAATTGCGGAACAAGGAAGTACCATTAGTCAAAGTCATTTGGCACAGTCACACAGCAGAAGAGGCAACTTGGGAGACAGAAGCCAACATGAGACAGAAGTACCCTGAGTTATTCTAAGTTCGAGGATGAACTTTTTATAAGGTATGGGGAGTTGTAACGCCCGAAAATTCTCAAATTATTTTTAGAAATATTCTATGATTTTTCTGGAATTATTAGATATTTTTCCGGAATTTTCCGAGTAGCGGAAGTAGCAAAAATTATTAGAAAAGTAAATAGCTTAAGCGGGAATCGAACACGGGACCTCTCGGGTCCGTTAAACGTTTAATTAGCCTTAGTAACCGGTGAACCCAGCAGGGCCGTGCTGAAAGGAAAGGGAATCAATTATATTTATAATTGGTTTGGCCGAATTAATTACTTAGTATAAATAGGAAATTTAAGTTGGGGTTTGGGTTATTTTAGAACTTGGTTCGGCAAAAACCCTCTTCACCCTAACCTCACCGACGCCACCTCTCCCTCTCCTCCCTCTCTCGGCGCCAACACCCAAGCAAGCCTAGGGTTTCATCCCTAGGGCCATAGGTGTGCCTTCCGGAGATATCTCGGACACAAGGACGTTCCCCTCCGCGAGTAGAGCACGTGGACGCGAGCGAATCGTCGAGAAGTCATCTCCACCGGAATTTCTAGCAATTAGATTTGTAAGAAATCTAGCACACAAGGTAAGAAACCCCTCACCTGCGGTATAAGTTGCTCCGTTTGGTTTTATACGCACTAGTTAAGCTATATGCAGTTTTTATCGACGCATAGGGTGAATTTGACCCTCCTCGCAGATTTAGGGATTTAGTGAGTACTTCTAGATGGGCCGGACACGTATTCCCTCTTCAGTGAGGGTTCCTAGACGTTGTCGGGTGCCTAGAAGTGGTCTCCCTAATAGAGGGGAGAGTTGGGGCACACTAGGTGTTCGATAAAATAGCTAGTTAAGTTAAAATGCAACTTAGGCATTTTAATAGCTCAGTTAAATACATTAGAAGCATTTAAATAAGTAAATCAGTTTATTTTAGCTTATATGGGACCACGGTCCAATGGGTGGGCTCCCACAGTCGCCTCTAGGTTCAGACAACCTAGCTCTAGGTTCAGATAACCTAGAAACAGCAAGTTAAACCAGTTAGCTATATTCAGTATTTTATTTTCAGTGGCACTGTACTGGATCAGATATCCATTGGGTTGGACTCCCACAGTCGTCCCTAGGTTTAGATAACCTAGTTAACCCTACTAAATTCGGGACTTGAAAACCCGGGTCTAGTTAGGGATGCGCGCACAGCAAGTACAGTTGCCGGGCCCAAACAGCATGATTATGTATTTTCACTTATTATGAAATAGTTTTCAAAGCTCAAATTAGTTATGTTAGTTGAGTTGGAATTCAGTATTAGTTTAGCTACAGTTTAGCTTATTATATGTTCAGTTCAGTTATCTTTATTGATTCATATGATTAGTTGTCATGCCATGATTGTATGCTTATATGCCATGCCATGTTAGTTTATTTAGTATACCTAGCATATCCTTTCAAACAGCATGATTTCAAATCATATCTGCATCGTATGCATGTTTTAGTGAGGTAGATGGTTTCTTACTAAGCTTTTTAGCTTACAGATACTATTTTCCTTATACTGCAGATACAGGAAAAAGGAAAATGGACTAGCAGAGGAAGCTGGAGGCCAATGCAGAGATGGTGTGTGTGGCAGGAACTGGAATAAAAGATTCTTAGGGGACTTAGCAAGTTTAAACCGTAAAACTCTTTAGTGTTTTACTTTCATGCACGTTTAGTGGTGTAATGCTATGAACCAGTGAACTATGTGTCATGTTAAGTTTAGAATACTAGTTTTATGTTATTAGAATGTTTTTCATGTAGTGTATAACTCATATGTGAGATTTTGGCACGCCCAAGTGCTGAAATCAGAGTTTCAGGCCGAAATCATAACTCTGATCGGTCTACAGACCGATCAGGGAGTGGGTTGTGCCGCTGGATCGGTCAGCTGACCGATCCATGCGCGAACAGAGAGTTGGCCTCTGTCATGGATCGGTCAGCCGACCGATCCATTGTGCGAACAGAGAGTACCGACGCTCACTGATCGGTCAGCCGACCGATCAGTGAGCTACTGATCGGTCAAGCCGACCGATCAGGGTACTCCTGGATCGGTCGGTAGACCGATCCAGCGCATACAGAGGTGAGGGAGCATATGGATCGGTCTGCCGACCGATCCAAAGAGTTATTCCGTGCCGGTAGCAAGCAGGATCGATCACGGGATCGATCCGACAGCCCAATCGATCTATGGATCGATTGAAGTGCCTGATTACAGCTAGTAGTCCATTCGGGAGGCATAGATTGTCTTCCCTAACATGTGTACAATTCCTAGGTACATCCAGAACACTAAGTTACACTTTACAGCATTTAGTTCAGTAAAATTTTAAATTAGCCAGTTTTCATTCCGCATTAATAGTCCAGCACAGCATAACTGTAGCGATCGGCCTCGCTGCCTAGTCAGTAGGAGGCGGGGCGTTACACTCTGTAAGTAAATGTCATTTATACAGTTTAATCAATTATTTAATGCATAAAGTAGCTAAGTCCAAAGTTCGAATCAAGTCGCTTCTAAAGGAGGTAACACTCCTTAAAGAAGTGACAATACCAAATCCTTGACTGATCCAGGTCAGACTGGAACTTCAACTCAAGTTCAAAAACTTGAGGACGAGAATTCCAACCAGAAAAGTCAAGTCAAGGACTTGAAGACCACTTTGGAATGGTTTACACTGGGCTCCAAGAATCTTGACTTGATTCTTGGGACACAAAGAGTCATTTTTAATAGAACTGGACTAGGTTTTAAATCTAAAAGGAAATATCAATCCTATCTATCCTAGTCAACAGACCAAATAGTAAACTAGTCCAAGCATGGGTACCCAAGTCCAACTTGGTCAATCCAGTTGGAGTTGGTCAATATTGGGTCCCCAAGGATCAAGTTCATTACCTTGATAAACCTTATTGAGGCTATGATCCAGGGGGAGCGAAAAGAAAAACTGTCTTAATAAATTAATAAATAAATAAAAAACTATATTAATAAATAAATAAAAACCATCTCAATAAATAAATTTAATATATATATATATATATATATATATATTGTTGGATTTTTCGGGCCGTAAAAACCGCTTTTTGCGTTACGGAAACCCTGAAACCCCAGCCACCGGATCCATTCAAAGATTAAAATTTCGAAAAACATTACGAGTACGAGTTTCTTACACTAGTTCTAAACTAGATCTACAAGGAGAAGGAATTTTACCCTTGATGCGAAGCCCTTCACAATCCCACTAGTCCTCGGTTCGACGGATCTCGAAAGTGTCAAAGTAGACACTTCTCTATATGTATCCACACAAGCAAGAGATGGAGAGGCCAAACAAAAGGTGTGCTAGCACCTATGAAGTGTTTGTCCAAGAGAGGAGAGGGAGAAGAAAATTGAGAGCAAGAGGAAGAAGATGGAATGAATGCCTTGAATGAAAAAATCAATCTCTTCCGCACTAAAGGTGGCCGGCCACATAATGGCTTGTAACCCACATGGAATATCAAGAGTCAAGTCTCTTGATCTCCTCCATGAGGTGGCATTTGGTCAATTCAAACTTGACCAAATGAAGAAGCCTTAATGATGTGGCATTGGTCAAGTCAAAGTCAAGTCAAAACTTGACTCTTCATCTTCCTACTTAAGTCAAGTCAAACTTGACCACTTCTCTCCCTTGGTTGATCTAATCTAACCATTGGTTCAAGTCAATTTTAACTTAATGAATCTCTATTCATTGAATTAAATTAATTAAATGAGTCTAAGTTCAAATTAGACTCACTTAACACATGAACCAACTTGAGTCCAACTCAATTAGCCTAATTTGGATTACTGTTAATCCAATTTGGTTCATCATATGAACCTAATCCTTTAGGTTCATCAAATGAACCTAATCTCCATCTAATTGCCCTTTGTGTGTGACCCTATAGGTTCTTGTAACGTTGGTAATGCTTCTAAACCCATTTAGAAGCATAAGTAATGAGCGGTATCTAGCAACACATCATTACTCCCCAAGTTACAAGAATGTTGAGATCCAACATCACCTTATGACTACTAATTGTGACTCCTCACAATATATGACAACGTGTCCTTCTATCCAAGACATCTAGATTGATCAATGTGAGGCATAGACCGTGTCATCCTCTTATCAATCTAAATCTTGAACTTCAAGTAGGCTCACTCAATCAAATGAGCTCAACATCTCATATTGACTCATTTGGGCATGACCATGCACTTAGTGGTCTCACTCTATCAAAAATATCGATGTCACTCCCGTCATATAGTGTTGGTTAAACCTAGGAAAACGTACCGGTTCCACTGTACAAAAATTTTTGTACAAGTGTCGAACCTTTTTCTTAAATAACCTATTGTGTTCTTTAGAAGTTAAATTATGAATCGCAGACAGAACTTAACATCATTTATTCCAAATTTAACTTATCTGTTCTTAATTGTTTAGATTTGAATCGCAAGCCGAACTTAACACTATTGATTCAAATATACCTAGATTATTAATTCCATAAATATTAATTTCGAAAATTGGCTTCTAGGACTGCATGGTGAGGCACATGGCCTTCTTGGATATGGGAGCAACCACCACCGCCTAGGCAAAGCCTTTTAAGGAAAGCTAATATTTATTTCCTTAAATAACTCTAGGTTAAACGAAAAGAACAATCGAATCACAAATTCAAAAAAGAAGAAAACACAAAATTGAAAAATAAATTCGATAAACTAGATCTAATTGCCTCTTGTATTTAGAATTCATACAAAGAAAAATAACTAGTATGATGCGGAAGAAAAATACTAGTTATACCTTCTATTTGTAAGCTAACGACCTCAAGATCTTCTGCCATATTCCTCGCCTCGCCTTGGACGTCGTGTGGGCGACGATCCTCCAAGATGAACACCACCCAAAAGAATCCTTCCTCTTCCTCTAAGATTCGGCCACCACCACCACCAAGGAGAAGAGAGCAAAGGGAAAGGGAGAAAGGAGAGGGCCGGCCACCAAGAGATCACCCAAGCAAAAGAATAAGAGTTGCTTCTCATGAAGCCCCCTCACCCCTTCTTTTATATTACTTGCCCAAGGCAAATAAGGAAAAACCTTTTACAAAAATAAAATCATCCAAGAGTTTTTCCTTTTTCCTTTTTATTTTTTCCTTTTCTTTCCTCTTGATTGAATCAATCATCAATCAATGGTTGAGATCAATCCTAATTGGTTTAGGATTAAGCTTGGCCGGCCCCTTTTTTGGGCACCAAGCAAGGTGGCCGGCCAACATGTTTTAGGAAAGGAATAATAATTTTTTATAAAATTTTACAAGAGAAAAAACTCTTACAAAATTTTACAAGCTCTCTTTCCTATAGTTAAAAAAGGAAAATTTATAAAAATTAAAACCATGTTTTAAAATTTAAAAACTCTCTTATAAAATTTCCTTTTTAACATGATGATAAAAAATTTTAATTTTAAAACTTATCTCCCTTTTTTTCTTAAACCATGAGGATGGTTAAAAAAGGAAAGTTTTAAAACTTTTAAAACTCTCTATTAAAACATGTGACCTAATTCAAATAAGGAAAGTTTTAAAAATTAAAATCTCTCTTTTAAAACTTATAGTTTTCTACAAAGAGAAGATTTTAAAAATTCAAAACACCCCTCCTATTTGAATTAATCTTGGTCGGCCCCTACAAGCTTGGTCACCAAGCTATAGGGCCGGCCCCTAAAAGAGGATGTGGTCGGCCATTGCTTGGACACCAAGCAATTGTCCGACCCCCTTCTTGGACACCAAGAAGAGCCTTACATTTGGATGGACTTGAGGCTATAATGAGGCTACGACAGGGACCTAGAGGAGAAATTAGTTTTGACCTTCCAATGAGCTTGAGTATCCCGTGCTCGCCCTGAACACACAACTCAAGTTCATCGATAATAACTCATTCCACTAGAGAGTTATTATCGCACTACTGCACCAATCCCAAATTACATTATGGGCTCCTTCTTATCATGAGTGTGTTAGTCTCCCTGTGTTTAAGATTACGAATGCCCACTAATTAAGTAAGTTACTGACAACTCACTTAATTAATATCTAGCTCCAAGAGTAGTACCATTCAACTTTATTGTCATGCCGGACTAGGTCCACCTGCAGGGTTTAACATGACAATCCTTATGAGCTCCTCTTGGGGACATTCTCAACCTAGATAACTAGGACACAGATTCCTTCTATAATCAACAATACGCACTATAAGTAATATCATTTCCTAACTTATCGGACATATTGATTTATCGAGCCAAACCTCACCCTTTGATAAGTCAAAGAAACAAATATTAAATATATGTTCTTGTTATTATATTAGGATTAAGAGCACACAATTCCATAATAACTAAGGTCTAGTTCTTTTACTAAGTCAGTACAAAAAGAACATACCTAAATGATCCTACTCAATACACTTAAAGTGTATCAGTGTAATTTATTAGTCAAGATAAACTAATACTTAATTACACTACGACTATTCTGATGGTTTGTTCCTTTCCATCTTAGTCGTGAGTAACTGTTTATAATTTATAGAGAACTGACAACGTGATCTTCTGAGTGTGACACCACACTCCATGTTATCTACTATATAAATTAATTGAACAAATACATTTAACAAATAAATACAAATATTGACCAATGTGATTCTTTTATTTCAACAAATAAATGTTTACAAAAGCTAGATTTTTAGTATACACTCTAACATATAGGAGGGATAGATCCCATCTACTTCACTCACATCCCTCTGCATAATTTGTTACATACCCAGTAATCGCCTTTATAGTCCACCCAATTACGGGTGACGTTTGACGAAGCTAAAGTACGCAACTCCTTATGTAGGGATCCATGGTGACTTCAGGTCCAAGGACTAGTAGTCATACTAATAGCCACATGAGAAAGTATATGACACTCATATAACGATCCATGATACTTTCTCATGGCGGGTCATTCAGTATACATTCTCCAATGCATACCCATGTGTCAACTTGATATCTCTATATCCATGACTTGTGAGATCAAGTCATCGAGTTGACCTACATGCTAGTCTTGTCGCATTAACATTGTCCCTGAATGTTAATACTCGAGTAGGAATGATTAAGAGTAGTGTTCCCTATATCATCTCACTATTGGTTCAACTAACCGATTGATATAGGTAAGAACCCTCTACTCAAGGACGCTATTACACTTAGTTATTTGGCACCAATACAAGTATAATAACCAAAACAAATGCCTTTATTAATATACAAGAATATGATACAATGAGTCCATACAACAATCATCAAATGATTGACTCTAGGGCTCTACCTAATATATATATATATATATATATATATATATATATATATATATAATTTAAACTTTAAATTAAATAAAAGTTATAAAGGAATATGAAGGGAGGCTCCAGAATAGCTACACCTCCAAAAGGTACCTACCAGGCAGGGTAATTAGGACAAGAATAAAAAGGGCTAAGTTTAACTTGACCCACGGTACTGGTGAAGTATTGGATGATAGTACGTTAGGGAAGCTTAGTCTATGCATGTCTAGGAAGATATGACTTCGACCTGGTGCATTTGGCTAAGTGGAACTGACCGAAGCTACCTTTTATGGATCCTAACTAGTTAGACCAAGGTTTTGTACTAAGTTCAGTGGATATGACTATTTGGAAAACCATGAAGGGATGGTTATTTTAATGATATCCAAGTGACTCACCATAGCCCAGAAGTTTAGCCAAAGAATGTCTATTTGTTTGGCCCAAAGCTAAACCTGAATCTAACATAAACTTAAAACAAACCCTACAATTGAACATAATTCATCTCACAAAATTATAGGATCCCTTGATTGAAAAACTTAGATCGGGTGAGATGATTAAGAATTAGAATTGAAATTAAATAGAAATTCGATTAAATTAAATTAAATTGAAATTAAATTAATTCAATTCAATTAAATTGAAAATCGGTTAATTTACTTAATATTAACTTAAATATTTTTTCAAAATTTAATTAACTTAAATATTTTTTTCAAAATTTAATTAACTTAATATTTTTTAAAATTTAATTAACTAAATATTTTTCAAATTTTAAATTAACTTGATATTTTTTCAAAATTTAAATTAGCTTAACATTTTTTCAAAATTAAATTAACTTAATATTTTTTCAAAATTTACATTAACTTTACATTTTTTCAAAATTTAATTAACTTAATATTTTTCAAAATTTAATCAACTTAACATTTTTCAAAATTTAATTAACTTAATATTTTTCCCCAAAATTTAATTAATATTTTTTTGAAATTTAATTAAACGTAATATTTTTTCAAAATTTAATTAACGTAATATTTTTTTCAAAAATTTAATTAACTTAATATTTTTTCAAAGTTTAATCAACTTAACAGTTTTTCAAAATTTAATTAACTTAATATTTTTTCAAAATGTAATTAATTTTTTTTCAAAATTAATTATTTTTTTTCAAAATTAAGTAGCCTAAAAATTTTTTTGAAAATAAATTAACTGAAAAAAAAACAAAATTCTTACACGTAGCGCCTTTCGGAGGCGCCTCCCACACAAGGGAGGCACCCTAACAAGCGGCGGGAAAAGTCCCGCCGACTCAACCTAAGGCGTCTTGGATCATCTCCGAGGCGCCTCCAACAACGCTTATAAGGTGCCTTAAAACAACGTTTAAGGCGCCTTCAAATCGAGAGATTGCCAAAGGCTCCACGAGTTTCCCGTGTCATTTTCTCGCCAAACCTCTTCGATCCAAGGCGTCTTCACCATGATTCCCCTCGTCTAAACTCCTTCGATCATCCTACAATGCCTCCTAGGTATATATTAAACCATCTTACTGTCCTTATATGTTATTTTTATGCAACTTTTCCTATTTATATGTTGTCAAAAATAGGAAATGTCGCAATGTTGATCCTACTCCGGCTAGAATCCCATCCATGGATCCCAGATTCCCCTCAGAACAACATACGATTAACTTTGCTAGATACACATTTGAAACCATTAAACCTTGGTATCTAAGAAGATTATTTTTTGATCAGTTTTGTCACCCATCAGTCCAGATGATAGATTACTACCAACTATAGGTAGATTAGTTTATTGCAGTACTGCAGTAAATCATGATTTATGTGCACAGTTCTATCACAACCTCGAGCAGGTTGAAGATAGTACCTATTCTACCAGAGTTGGTGGGGCAGACATCCAGTTTACCCCCTCACTCATCCGCACTAGCCTTGAGCTTAGGGCATCTACATGTCCCTTTCTATGCTACCCTATTAGGGATCTGCCATTTGGCAATCCCTACTCCCATATTGTATTAGATACCATCTATATGTACTTTTTTGGGGAGGAGAGACCATTTGGCTTGACTGAGTTCAAGTCAATCTCTCTTAGGATTCAAGACTATGTTATGTACAGAGTCCTGACAGCCTGCATCCTGCCGATCTCATCTCGAGACATCCCGAAGATGCGACCCTGGCATTCATTCCTTTTGTATGCTTTGTATCACCATTTAGACATAAACATAGCATTACATATGTTCTAGAACATTATTTATGCTTCTAGTACAGTCACATCTCATGTAGTCCATATGCCCTACTGCCATGTTTCGACCTACATCTTCTCGACCCTTAGGATAGACACTACCAAAGGGGCAGTCATCCCTCTTACCCTATATGACGAGTTTGGGCAGCGCAACCTTAAATTAGCCCTTGTTCATGTCACAGATGAGGGGATTCTAGCCTGGAGGGGTCAACCGCAGCCAGTCATTGCTCCGATTGATCCAGAGGCCGAGGATGCACCGCCCGACATTGTCCCGAGCGAGGGAGATGAGTGACCTGACTTCTTAGCCGAGGAGTTTTTCGGAGATCCGTTACCTTCCACCTCCGCCGGGCCTTCCACTTCAGTCAGGCCTTCGACTTCGGCACCATTCACCGTCGAGGACAGACTCGCTCATCTCGAGGTTCAGTCCATTCAGATGCGACGGGCTATTCTAGATAGCCATCGTTCCCTCCGATCCCTCCGATTCGAGATAGCCGCTAGATTCGTTTCTCTCCAAGATGAGATACGTTGGTAGGGGCAGCCTGCACCCGAGCAGCCCCTTGCACCACCTCTAGCTGACGACCCTCCAGTTGATGATCCTACTCTTTGACGCTATCATTTCATGCATTATCCCTTGGATTATGGACACAGACACTTTCATTTCCTAGTTTAGTTGTACTTGTGCTTAGTAGAGTTTAGTTACTCTGCTTATTTTTGCCTACTAGTCTTTTTATGTTCTTTTATTTGCTTAATTCTGCACAAGTAGGAATGTGTTGGGTAGAATAGATCTTGATTTTCAAACATATCTCCTACATCTAATTTTAAAACTTTTTCGTTGATCTTCAAAATTGCTTAATCTTAAAATTATCTTTTAAAATTCTAGGAAAAATAATGTTTTCAAAATCTCAATCTTCTTAGTCTTTCAAAATTTGGATTTAGCCTAGTGTCCCCTTAGATATCATGCTCTCCTAGCTTTAGCCAGAGCATCTCACAAACACACTAGGCATAACTTGTTTGTGTTTGAGAGAAACTTAGATCGGCGTGAGATGCATAGGGTACAGCCTGGACTCCAGAATGCTTATCACTGTGCATCATAGTAGATATGGGCGTTAAAAACTAACTTTACATTAATCAAGTTAAATGATCCAGCCCTAGTCAAATCTAACTGGATTACTAACTTAACTTGACTAACCAAGTGAAAATTGTTGCCCTCTAGGTATTCAGCCTGTAGCTAAAGGTTAGACAGTTGGTTAAGGATATTAAAATTTCAAATTGACTCAGCTGGCACTTTAGGGCTCTAATACCTTGCTAAAGGAAATTGATTAATTTATAATCTATTTAACTCAACTCATGCTTGGACATTAGGGTTTTAAACTTATTGCTCCTCCGTTGCCTTTAAGGATTTTCAAAGTTCTTAAAAATTTCTTTTTTGACTTCTATAGCCTTGATCAAAATTAACTAAGTCATATCAAAAGACTTTTTGAACTTTATTTCAAAAATTAATGTCTCCAGTTAACCCAACTTTTTAGAAGCTTTTAAACTAATTAAAAAAGGCTATTCGAAATTAATGATTTTTAAAAGGCTTTAAGAATTTAACGAAATATTTTTTTTCAACAAAGCCTTTTCAAAATCTCTCTTTTGCAAAACTTAGCCTACTATTTTCGAAACTTGCCTTTCACAAATTCTTGCTAAGTAAAAAGAGTTCTTCAAACACTAAAGTAATTTTAAAGTAAAACCTACAAGAAATGTTGTTTTAAAGTACAACTTTTTTGGTTGAAAACGTAATTTATTGATTTTAAAAACTTAGACCTTTCATCTTGTCTCCTTCTTCCTACAAAGTTTTTTAATATACGGCAAAGGGGGGGAGTAGGACAAATTCAAAATACTAATTCAAGTGATGAGAAAAATAGAGCTCTCATTAAGGGGGAGCCTTACACACTATGTTTTAGCTTAAATTATGTTTGCACAATTTATAGCATTCTTATCTTTATTTTGTGCATCTTGTTTTACTTAACTTTTAAATTTTTGTTACCATAATCAAAAAAGGGGAGATTGTTGGTGCGGGAAGCATCCGACGATTAAACCTAAGTTTTGATAATGGCAAAGAGATTCAAAGTTAAGATTCATTGTTATCTAATGTGCTTAAATGAGATTTCAGGAAAGTTCTAACTACGGTTAGGCAGGTGGAAAAACCTAAGGGGTGGTAACCTTAGGTCATTGGGGGTGGTAACCCTAGGTAAAGGAAAAACCTAAGGGGCAATAACCCTAGGTGGAGAAAACCCTAAAGGGCGGTAACCCTAGGTCCTAGGGGTGGTAACCCTAGGCAGAAAGTCCAGTCAGTTTAGAGGACCGGACTGGCACCAGGTAATCTCTCCTGAGGGGAGTAGGTGAGGACGCGTTCCCCGTAGAGGGAACAGTAGGCGTCGGGTCGACCTAGGGTTTTCGGTCGGAAATCCGAAGTCAGACCCGGACAGTCCGATGACTGTCAAACATTTAATTTATCATGTTTAAATCTATTCTAACTTTGTCTTGAAGGGTACGATGTTGTTTTGGGACTAACATATCTTGCAGGTACAAAAGGAACAAGTTAAGCCTCGGATGAACAGTGTCCGAGGCGCCTCCATGGAGCTTGGAGGTGCCTCGGGTGTAAGCCGAAGCCAGCTATCTAGAGGAGCTGGAGGCGCCTTCATGGGGACTGAAGGCACCTTGGACCACGGCTTGGAGGTGCCTTAGAGTGGCTTGAAGGTGCCTTCAAGTGGATGAGAGGCGACCAGTTCGATGTTGATCCACACGGTTGACTCGGGAAGGTTGGAGGCGCCTTGGATGGTGTTGGAGGCACCTCTAGCACTGTATAAAAGAGGAGTTCGAGCAGCTCCTTTAACAATCAACGAAAAAGCGATCCTTCTTCCGTGTGCTGCTCAAGAAACGTTCTAGAACTGCTATAGCAATATCCCGACAATCCGGAGCTTCAGATTTAACATTTCTTGTTGTCGGTATAATTTTTACTACTTTTGATTGTACTTAGATTGTAATAATTTTGCGAGATATAGTTGTTGCCCACAGAAAGTGATCAATGATCACGGGCCTTGGAGTAGGAGTCGCCCAAGGATCTGAACCAAGTAAATCACTTGTGTTCGCGTGTTGTTTGTTTTATTATTTCCGCTGCGTTACTTGTCGTCTTTACGAAACCAAAACGAGTGAAAGCCATGAGCGCTATTCACCCCCCCCCCCCTCTAGTGCTTTCAATCCAACACCAAGATCTCGAAGCATGCTTTAGTCCATAAATGGACCGATTGAGCTTGCATATAAGATGCTCTTTGCCCTTCACAATGAATCTCTCTGGTTGCTTCATATAGATGTTTTCTTCAAGACTTCCATTAAGGAAAGCTGTCATAACATCCATTTGTCAAACCTCATAATCTATATGAGCAGCAATAGATAAAAGAATCCGGATAGACTTGAGCATGGCTATCAGTGAAAAGGTTTCCTCATAATTGATTCCCTCTTTCTGAGTATACCCCTTCGCAACAAGCCTCGCTTTAAAGGTTTCCACCTTCCTGTATGTCCCTCTTTTCTATTTGTAGACTCATTTACATCCAATGGCTTTTACACCATTTGGTGGTTCTACAAGCTCCCAGACTTAATTCGAATACATAGATTCTATTTCAAAATTCATTGCACTTTGCCAAGATGCTGCGTCTTTATCTTGGAGTGCTTCATCATATGTCCAGGGATCAGGTTCATGTTCACCAGGGATCAAGTCCGAAGACTCTCCCAAAAACATGAATCTATCAAGTTCTTGAACAACCCTCCCACTACGACAAGGCACTACCTGTAATTGTGCATCATTTGTCACACAAGTTGCAGTTTCTTTTGGTATCTCATCTTGTATCGTTGGTACTAAATTAGATGTGCCCTCTCTTATTTCCTTAAGAATAATTTTACTCATGGCTTGTGGTTCATTACATAATCCTTTTCTAAAATTCGGGAATAAAACAAGCGAACTTCTGTACGTGATTCCAACTTATCAGCATCTCCCTTCAGCACATATGCTGGACTACTCCAAATCCGAATGTTACTTAGACTAGGCTTACGCCCATTCCATAATTCTATGGGTGTAGAGGGTACTGACTTAGAAGGTACCAAGTTCAGAATGTACGTCGCAGTTTCCAGAGCATATCCCCAAGACGAATTTGGTAATTCTGAATAACTCATCATTGATCTAACCATTTCCATAAGAGTCCTATTCCTTCGTTCCCCCACACCATTCTGTTGGGGTGTTCCAGGTACAGATAATTGGGATTGAATCCTGGCCTCTAATAAGTAATTCCTAAACTCTCCTAAGAGATACTCTCCACCATGATCTAAAGGAGATTTAACTGTAGTGTCTTGATACTTTTACCATGATGTTTCTCTACCTCAACCTTATACTTTTTGAACTTATCAAAGCATTCTGACTTGCGGCGCATCAAGTAAATGTACCCATATCTTGAATAATCGTCTGTAAAAGAGACAAAATATTTGAAACCACCTCTCGCCTAGATACTCATAGGTCCACACAAATCAGAATGAACCAATTCCAACACTTCTTTGGCTCTATACCCCTGTGCCTTAAAAGGTCTCTTGGTTATTTTTCCTTCCAAGCAAGATTCGTAGGTTGACAAGTTTCCACCACCAATGAATCCAAAGGTCCATCGGCTATTAACCTTTGATTCATACTCAATTTAATATGACCTAGCCTTAGATGTCAAAGATATGTTTGGTTCATTTTCGAAGACTGCTTTCTCTTATTAGAATTAGAAGATGTGTTATTAATTTTCATTTGTTGCATCGTGGGAGTTATTGGATTAAGAGTGTACAAATTGTCAACCAACGTACCAGAACAGATAACCTCCCTATTTTTCTTGACAACTACTTTGTCATCAAAAGAAACAGAATATCCATCCATAAATAATTTAGAAATTGAAATCAAGTTCTTTCTAAAACATGGTACGTAAAGATAATTTCTCAAAATCAATGTTTTATTCCTATCAAAAGATAAACATCTCCCACTACAACAGCGGCCACTCTCGTAGCATTACCCATGTAGATAGTGATTTCCTCTTCATGTAGTCATTGGGTTTCTTGGAACCCCTACAATGAATCATAGACATGATCAATGGCTCCTGTATCTACACACCAGGTACTGATAGACAACACCGCTAAATATGTTTCAACAACTAATGAATCAGATATACCTTTATTGCTCTCCTTTTTGTGAGAAAAAATCCACCTTCCAATGTCCAGACTGCTTGCATGTGAAGCACTTGCCCTTCGACTTCTTCACACCTGCTTGCGGTCCAGTCCCTTGAGGTCGAATCACTTTCTTTGTTGAACCAACTTGTTTCTTTTTCTTCTTCCTGCCTTTCGGCTTAGAAGCAGAAACATTTTCAGCAATGTGAATTTGAGAACTTTGATGAAATAGCCCTTCTGCTGCTTGGAGTTCTGTCAGAAGTTCCGCCAACGAATAAGTCCTTTTGTTCATGTTATAGTTCAGGCAGAACTGCTCAAAACTCTTGGGTAGCATTTGGAGAATGATATCGACCGGGGTTTCCCCATCGATTTCAGCTCCAAAGATTTGTATCTCGTTCAAGTGGGTCATCATTTTGAGGATATGACCCCTCACAGGTGTCCCCTCAATCATGGTGGTCGTCATCAGGATTCTCATAGCCTCCTGCCTGATAGCCTGATTCTGGTGTCCGAAGAGTTCTTTGAGATTGTACATCATGTCATAGGCAATAGGCATGGCTCGATGCTGATGTTGTAGCACATTTGACATAGAAGCCAAAATGTAACACCGCGCCATCTCATCTGTCTTGACCCATTTCTTGTGTCTGTCAATCTCCTCTTCACTAGAATCACTATCAGGCACATTAGGACAGACCTAAAAAAGTACGAACTTGTATCCTTCAGCAGTTAAGACAATGTCCAAGTTTCCTTTCTAATCAATATAATTGGGACCAGTAAGTTTGTTTTCTTTTAAAATAACAACAAGAGGATTAAAAGCCATTTTGAAATCCTAAAAATCACAAAATAAAATATTTGGTCAAAACTTTAGAATTTAAAATAATATTGATTTCTCGAACAATATAATTTAAGTTCACAAATACCTCAAAACACCGTGAATTTTGTATGCCACGATAGTGTGGGCATATACTAATTCAAATATTTGTAAGAGGAGGTTTTACCCATTAATTTTATTATCTTGTCAACCTAACTTTATGACAAATAAAATTAATAGTTGGTTTGTCTTTGGTCACATAAATAATAGCAATGACTCTGATGGGGAGGATACTATTAAGTGCGACTAAGTGTATACCATTACTTGATACTTAGTCCATTAATTAGAATTGTGCCCCTTTAGATGGAGAAGATCACACAAACCTAAATAATTTCTAATAATCATCCATAGAGGAAGTTTGATATAGTGATCCGCAAACAAACTCATCCGATATGGAGGAATGTACTTAAAGCCAACGCGAAAGTTTGTATGCATCACTTACAAATCAATAATGGAGACTGTGGAATTTATTTAAATAAATCCTCTCCCACTTAGTTATTTAAAAACGAGGAATTTTAACATACACACACATCACACATGCACACAAGCACACAAACACAACATATAAAGGCAATAAATATGAAAATAAATTTCCAACTATTATGGCATCATCCATCGCTGTCCTCCATATGCCACCAACCCTAGCTGCCACCAACCCTAGTCAGGTGAGGAGGAGAAAACCAAGCCGCCGACCCTAGGGTTTACGTTGTCACGGCTATATTGCTTCCTTCTTCGCCGCACCTCTGGTCCTCAAGGTAGCACCACGCATAGCAAGCCGCAACAATAAGAAATAAAAAATTACATTTATCGATCCTATATTCCATGAAGGAATGTATATGTAATCTAGATCGAACAAAATGTAAAATAAAATAATACAGCACTGGCTGTATTTAATAATTACAATCATGCACACACAAAATACCCTCGACATACCCTCGACATAGTTTCCCTTTATAATCAACAACACACTATATAAATGGTATTATCTCCCAACTTATCGGGCCTATTGATTTAACAAATAAATCTCATCCATTGATAAGTTAAAGAAATAAATACTAAGTGTACGTGCTTGTTATTATATCGGGATTAAGAGAACGCACATCCATAATAACAGATGTTCTGTTCTTTTATGCAATCAGTATAAATCGAACAACCTTAAATGGTCCTTCTCAATACACACATAGTGTACTAGTGTAATTTTATAGTCAAGACAGACTAATACCAAATTACACTACAACTATTTCAATGGTTTGTCTCTATCCATCTCGGTCGTGAGCTACTATTTATAATTTATAAGGAACTAATAACATGATCTTCTGTGTGGCACCACACACCATGTTATCTATAATATAAATTAAATGGACAACTGCATTGATATATATAAATATAAAATGTAGACATTTGAGTAAAGTGATTCTCCTTTCAAAACATTTCAAAATAGATGTGCATACAAAAGCTAGGCGTAAAGTATACATCCCAACACTTTGGTATGAGCTAGTCATCAAACATGTTAGCTACCCATTCGGCCACTGTGGGAGAGTGGTAGCTAGGAGTGGAGCTTGTCCTATCGTACTCACTTGGCCTCACAGTGTTATACTCTGTCAGCCTTACCCACTCATGAGTAGTGGTATCTGGAGGGTATAGTAGTCAAGGGGCTAGAGATTTGAGTAGTCAAGGATCCTGATGCTATGTAGCTAGATAGCTACTTAGTGAATTGTCCACCTCGACCACTCTATTATGGTATCTGGAGGGTAGTATAGTTGTCACAGACCCAAGCCTCTCGGCCATACAGGGGTCATGGTGTTTGGAGAGGTGGCGGGGGAGACCATGGAGCATGCATGCGCATTTGCATATGATGCACACTGCATCTTGTTGGCGCAGCGGCGGGGCCACTAAGAGGGTGCATCGTCTATAAAGAAAAATAAAACATTTCCCTTCTTTCCAACCAAGATTAGTAGCAATATCACAATTAAAATAAACTAAAATGAACAACTAATTAAAAAGAAAAGAGGCAAATAGATTTGACTTGGTTACAATCTAGGTGGTTGTTAATCCAAGGCGGTTGCAAGCTCTACTAGAAAAATCTCCTTCTCTTTAGGTGGAGAATCCTCTTACTCTCTTGAAAAGCTTAGAAAGGACTAGGAAATTATTATAATAGTTGTTCTCGAGTTGTTATTGATTTCCTAGGTCCAAGGGTCTTTTTATAGCCCCTGGAAAATCTTATCCAAAGGTTGAAGGCGCCTCCAAAGGGCTTGGAAGGCACCTCCAAAGGGCTTGGAAGGTGCCTCCAACGTGGCAAGTGGATAAAGCTTTATCCACTTGTAAACAGCTAGTTTGACTGACCGAAGGCGCCTACCATATCCTTGGAAGATGTCTTCGCACTGTTCATCAAAGGTGCCTTCCAGCCATGAAAGGTGCCTTCCATAAAAGGCACGGAGGCGCCTTTAACAGCCTTTGAAGGTGCCTCCAGCAGTATTTGCAGCTCCATTTCACTCCTTTGCTGCTATGATCTCCTATGTGATTTTAACCATTGGAATAGGGCTTACCCGAACATAATTTCTGGTCTTCTTCTTGAGCAAGCTTCTGCTCTGGCTTCTCATCCCTCTAACGACGCATATGTTCTTCTCATCCACCGGTGTACTCTTCCACAGCACTTTCGCCCCTCAGATGCACCGAGTCCATCGGTTCCCTTCCCATGTCATCCTTCTCAATTGTTGCATCTTCCGCTCAACTTCCTATGCTCCTAAGCTCCTGCACGCTTGGCACAGGGATCAAAACAAAATAGAACCTAACCTAACTTGGTTGATCACATCAAAACAACCACAAGGTCCAACAATCTCCCCCTTTTAGATGTGCATCAACCAAGTTTAAGTTAGGGTAATAACAAACAAATAATAATAAAAGAAATTGCAAATAAAACATTTTAAGTATAAAGTTTGCAATAAAAGAATTTGCAACACTAATTATGATTTATCAAAATTCAGACTTATAAAATAGAGTTAGAAAAAATCATCAAAAAATTCAGACTATTTTGATAAACCCTTACTCCCCCTACTTCCCCTAAACTTGTACCTATTTCTCCCTCTTTGATCACATAAAAAAAAAGGCAAAATTATGGAATTTTAAGTTTTAGAAAATAACAAGTAAAAGAAATTTAAAAAATGGTGTTTTTCAAAAATTTGACAAATATTGAAAGCATTATCTTTATTAATTTCATAAGCTTATCAGTTTGTCAATTAAATATTTAATTCAATAATTATCTTCCAGGTTGTGGCGAGACACTAGGCCTTCTTGGTTATTGGATCATCAACCACTTCTAGACAAAGACTTTTAAAGAATTTAAACATTTAATCTTTTCTGAATGCCTTTATAAAAAAATATTTAATCTAGGTAAGACTTTGGAACCCAATATAGATTCCTTCCTATTGGGTTAACTAAGAATTTGGGGGGTATATATTCTTTGGGAATTTTTCTAAGTTATCCTTGGTGATGTCTAATATACTAATTTAATTTACCATAAATTCTAAATCTTGATTTTTGAAAGTTATTCAAGCATGCATGGTCATTTTTCAATTTTCCGATTTCTATTTTCAATTTTTTATTTTCTAATTTTAGATTATCATATAATTGTAGAGCAATGATGTATTGCTAGATTCGGACGTTACAGCAATGATGTATTGCTAGATGCCGCTCATTGCTTATGTTTTTAAAGGAGTTTAGAAACATTGCCAACGTTACAAGAACCTATTGGGTCACACACAAAGAACAAGTGGATGGAGATTAGGTTCATATGATGAACCAATTGGATTAGGTTCATATGATGCACCAAAGATTGGATTCAAATTAGACTTATTGAGTTAGACTCAATTAGATTCAATTGTTGAATGAGTCTAATTTAAATTTGATTCATTAAGTCAATTTATATTAATGAATTGAGATTCATTAAATTGAAATTGACTTGAATCAAAGGTTGGATTTGACTCAACAAGGAAGAGAATTGGTCAATTTGACTTGACCAAATGGAAGTTGAAACATCAAGTTTGACTTGATGCATTGCCACATCATGAAGGTTGACTCATCCTACATGGCATGACTAACCTTGCCACATCATCTCCACCTCATGAGGTGTGCCACCTCATGGAGGTTACAACATCTCCCATTCCATTTAATGTGGCCGGCCACATTAAATGAGGGAGTTATGAGTGTGTGGCCGGCCACACTAAAGGATGAGAAGGTTTTCATTTAGTGGTATTGATGTGTGGTAATTGTCTCATCTTATTCCTTGCTTCTTCCTTCTCTTCTCTTGTGGTTGCCGAGAGCTTTTGATGAAAAGAGAAGGTGGTTGAGTGGGTTCCAACACAAAGGAAGGGTGAAGGTCACAAAGGAGGATACTACTTCTTGAGTGTAAGAGCCTTGGAAATGGCTAGTTTGACTGGCCGAAGGTGCCCTCCATAGCCTTGGAAGGCACCTTTGCACTGTTTATTGAAGGCGTCTTCCAGCCATGGAAGGCGCCTTCCACAAAAGGAGTGGAGGCGTCTTCAACAACCTTTGAAGGCGCCTCCAGCAGCACTTGTAGCTCCATTTCCCTTTGCTGCTGCGATCCCTTGGGTGATTTCAGCCACTGAAATAGGGCTCACCCAAATTCAATTTCTGGTCTTCTCCTTGAGCAAACTTCCACTCCAACTTCTTATCCCTCGAACACCACGTACGTTCTTCTCGTCCATCGATATACTCTTTTGCAGCCCTTTCATCTCTCGGATGCACCGAGCCCGTCGTCTCCCTTCCCGTGACATCCTTCTTGCTAGCTGCGTCTTCTGCTCGACTTCCTATGCTCCTAAGCTCCTAAGCTTCTACAAACTTAGACACAGGGATCAAAATAAAATAAGACCTAACCTAACTTGGTTGATCACATCAAAATAACCACGAGGTCCAACACATCTATGGAGATATATTTACATATATGTCTAGTAGATACTTGCAACATGTTATTGTGATATATTGTACTTGTTTGAGCTATGATTGCTGCATATGGTTGTCATGCTTCATACATCTCATTTATTATACATGTATATGATGTCGGTGATATTACTCAGGTGTTATAAGTAGATCTATTGTTGATCCCTGGTGAGTTTACTGATCATTATCTAGTGTGTCGATTCCAGATTTGGTATGTGTATTTATTATGTCATTTACATTCTTGACCTTATATGTTATTTCCAAATTAGGTAGGTTCATTTATAATGACATTATGATCATGATATTATGTGTTGGATCTAAATTAGGTATGTACATTCATTATGTCGGTTTATGATCATGTTCTTATTTCCCTGATGAGACTGTGTACTTTGATCTATATATTTTATATAGACCATGCACTATCTTATCTATTATCTGCTGAGTGACCCGCACTCACCACTGTATTTATGTATTATCTTTTTCCTCATGTAGTTGGTAGCTGATTGTGGAGTCACTTGGAGTATCCTGTATATCAGTCTCACATCACATCAGAAGACAGTCTTTACTTTTCTCTTGTCTTCTTACATGTTTTCTTTATGGTATTGGTATTGTACTGGTGTTTAGCCATATGATTATTTTATCGTTATGGTATTTTGTTGTATTTAAGCTGTGCCGACATGCATTGTATATTTTTGGTTTGTATGGGCTTTCCTTTCATTTTCTGTTGTGTTTTTAGTACAACCGTGTGGGATACTTATTATACAACTATGTGGTTGTGATCATTTTGTTCCAACCGAATGGGCTGTGTATATAACTGTGCGGTTGTATATGTTCCAACCATGTGGGTTGTTGATATAGCTTGTGAATAGTCTTGTGGCATTGTATATATGTTTCATATTATCACAGTTACAGGAGAGATGTTGTCCATTTGTCGGGCAGGGACACCTCTAGAGCGTGACAATTTATTAGTATTAGAACCATAGGTTTATGAGGCATCTTTCTTGTGTTTTAGTTTTTGTGTTTTGATTTTCTTGATGTGACTTTTTGATGTTTTGGGACCAGGCTACGATAGGACATCTCCAAGCTATAGGAGGTATGTTTATATACTGTTATTATATATTTTTGTTAGTATATGTATAGTTGTCTATGATAATTATGACATGTGTTGGTACTCTTCTATTGGTACTTGTCTAGTTGGTTGTAGCATGTATGACATGTGTCAGTTAGGCACTGTTTAGGTTTATTAGACCCTGTTGGAGATCAGGGATTACAATCTCAGGGGATTCCTTGTACCATACCACCGGTATTACTATTTTCTATTACTTGTAACGACCCGCCTTCTACTGGCTAAGCTGTAAGGCAGGACCGCCACAATATGTTGTGCTAACTATTCCATGACCATCACTGAGTCTAGGTACGGAAGCTGTACAAATTAAAATTTTGCTAACTATTATCATTTCTTGATTCTATATGTGCTAAGGGGTGTGATCTAAACCATTCATGACATATATTACATCCCCCAATGGTCAAGGAACTTAACTAAGAGTTTCTTACTGAAATCAGGCCTCCCAATCGATCCACGGATCGATTGGAATGGCTTGATCGATCCATTGATCGATCCAGGTGGCTACTGTATGCGGAACTCAGGTTGGATCGATCCAGTGATCGATTCAGCACGCTACTGTGCTCGGGGCAATATTCTGGATCGATCGGCTGATCGATCCAGACTAGCCAATCGATCCAGTGATCGATCCCAGGGCTTTCTGTTCGCGACAGAAGGCATCCGGATCGATCGGCTGATCGATCCAGGAGCTTACTGTTCGCGGTACGAACTTCTCAATCGATCGGCTGATCGATTGAGAAGCCTCCAATCTATTAGCCGATCGATTGGGGTTTCTAATTTCGTACTAGAAGTCTGATTTCAGCACTGTTTCGTGCCTCAATCACACACACAAGTTCTAAGATGACTGGGAAATATTCTAATAACACTAACTGACATTCTAAGCATGAACACTAATAATCTGAACAGGTCTTTCATGATTCATAACATTAAAATAACTAAAAATAAAGAAAGTATCAACTCAATAAAATGCTAAAGTTTCAGATGTATTTCTAGCTTCTCCAAGGTCTTTATTCCAAGTTCCATCCACACACATCTTCATCGCATTGCCCTCCAGCCTCCGCTAGTCCATCTTTCCTTTACCTTTATCTGCAGTATAAGGAAAGAGTATGTAAGCTTTACGCTTAGTAAGAAACCATCTACCTCACAAAACATGCATACGATGCAATTTATGTTTTTAAAACATGCTATTTGAAATACATATTGAATATGCTAAGCATGGCATGGCATACAACACATAAAAGCAAAGCTGATAATAACAATAGAGCTAATCATAAACTATCCTGCTGTATCAACCGGAAGCTACACCGATATAAAACTGAGCTAAGCTAATACTAATCTGATGCTGAAGCTGTACTGAGTTCACATAACTATTTTGTGATGTTTGAAAACTATATTCATAATAGATTAAAATACATAATCATGTTGCTGTTTGGGCCTGGCAACTGTACTTGCTGTGCGCGCATCCCTAACTAAACCCGGGGTTGCAAATTCTGAATCTAGTAGGGTTACTAGGTTAGCTGAACCTAGGGACTGTTAGCTAGAGTCCTAGAGCCAATCATTTGATGATTGTATTTTGGACTTGTTGTATCATATTCTATATAAATAAAAGGCATTTGTTTTGGTTATTATACTTACTTGTATTGATGCCAGATAAACTAAGTATAATAGCGTCCTTGAGTAGAAGGTTCTCACCTATATCAATAGGTTAGTTGAACTGATAGTGAGATGATATAGGGAACACTACTCTTAATCATTCCTAGTCGAGTATTAACATTCAGGGACAATGTTAATGCAATAAGATTAGCATGTAGGTTAACTCGATGACTTGATCTCACAAGTCATGGATATAGAGATATCAAGTTAACACATGGGTATGCATTAGAGAATGTATACTGAATGACCCGCCATGAGAAAGTATCATGGATCGTTATATGAGTGTCATATACTTTCTCATGTGGCTATTAGTATGACTACTAGTCCTTAGACCTGAAGTCACCATGGATCCCTACATAAGGAGTTATGTACTTTGGTTTCGTCAAACGTCACCCGTAACTGGGTGGACTATAAAGGCGATTACTGGGTATGTAACGAATTATGCAGAGGGATGTGAGTGATGTAGATGGGATCTATCCCTCCTATATGACGGGAGTGACATCGATATTCTTGATAGAGTGAGACCACGAAGTGTATGACCATACTTAAATGAGTCAATATGAGATATTGAGCTCATTTGATTGAGTGAGTCTACTTGGAGTTCAAGATTTAGATTGGTCAGAGGATGACACGATCTATGCCTCACATTGATCAATCTAGATGTCTAGGATAGAAGGACACTTGTCATATATTGTGAGGAGTCACAATTAGTAGTCACAAGGTGATGTTGGATCTCAACATTCTTGTAACTTGGGTAGCAATGATGTATTGCTAGATGCCGCTCATTGCTTATGTTTTTAAAGGAGTTTAGAAACATTGCCAACGTTACAAGAACCTATTGGGTCACACACAAAGAACAAGTGGATGGAGATTAGGTTCATATGATGAACCAATTGGATTAGGTTCATATGATGCACCAAAGATTGGATTCAAATTAGACTTATTGAGTTAGACTCAATTAGATTCAATTGTTGAATGAGTCTAATTTAAATTTGATTCATTAAGTCAATTTATATTAATGAATTGAGATTCATTAAATTGAAATTGACTTGAATCAAAGGTTGGATTTGACTCAACAAGGAAGAGAATTGGTCAATTTGACTTGACCAAATGGAAGTTGAAACATCAAGTTTGACTTGATGCATTGCCACATCATGAAGGTTGACTCATCCTACATGGCATGACTAACCTTGCCACATCATCTCCACCTCATGAGGTGTGCCACCTCATGGAGGTTACAACATCTCCCATTCCATTTAATGTGGCCGGCCACATTAAATGAGGGAGTTATGAGTGTGTGGCCGGCCACACTAAAGGATGAGAAGGTTTTCATTTAGTGGTATTGATGTGTGGTAATTGTCTCATCTTATTCCTTGCTTCTTCCTTCTCTTCTCTTGTGGTTGCCGAGAGCTTTTGATGAAAAGAGAAGGTGGTTGAGTGGGTTCCAACACAAAGGAAGGGTGAAGGTCACAAAGGAGGATACTACTTCTTGAGTGTAAGAGATTCTTTTGCATCCTCTCTTTTTCTTCCTTTCAAATCCTACCCTTTCAAATCCTACCCGAGAGCCCTAGAAAGTGCTAGCACACTTGGGGTGCTCTCCTCTCCATCCTTGAGTGTTAGAGAACACATCTTGTTCGTGTGGATATCACTAGAGAGTTGTCTACGTTGACAACTTCGAGATCCGGCGTACCTTGGACTTGCGGGATTGCGAGGGCACGCATCGAAGGTATATAACTCTTATCTACTGTAGATCTGGAGTGTGAAACTCGTATTCGTAGTTTTAGAAATTTTTCTTTGCACGGATCCGTTGGCTTTGGGGCTTTCGGGGTTTCCGCGACGCGAAAACGCGGTTTTCGCGGCCCGAAAAACCCAACAGTGGTATCAGAGCCACGTGCAAAGACGAATACGAGTTTATTTTGTGTTTTATGAAAACTTTTCAGTTCTGTAATATTCTATAAATTTAGGTTTTTTATAGTTTTTATGGGTAATTTTCTCGTAGAAGCGAAGCACAAGTGTTTCGGCGCTTGTAGGCTTCAGCTACCGGGAAGATTTTTCTAAAACGGCCAAGTTTCGCCCCAAAACTTTTTGGGATGCAATGGAACCCTCGCGATGGTTAGATTGTGGGTAGGGGCGCTGCCCCTGGCCCCGCAAGGGGATTCGTTCCGCGATTGCGCCCGAAAACCGCTAAACAGAACCGCCGGGAAATTGTACTCGTAAAAATTGTAAAAATTATAGAAAAATTACAGAAAATTATAGAAATATATAATTTTGAATTATATATTATTTTTGTGATAGTCATGGCCCAAAGACCCAATTCGATTGGATTATTCGTGTTGTAATTCATAATACGGCCTGCGAGCCGTGATGTGATCTGCGTGTTGTATGTTTTTATTTTTTCGCGACCTGCGCGTCGTGCCTTTCTCTTTTATTCTTGTTGTAAATTAGATTTAGACTCGAATGTAACTCGAGTTTCAAAATGTAATGTAAATTTTGAAGCGGTGGAAGGTCCACTCGAGACGGAATTACGAGGAGGGCGCGAGCAACACGAGGTGGTCAAAGGAAGGAGCTTGAGAAGCTGTTGACCTTAGGTTGACCATCCGATCTTCTCATTGGCTTGAGAAGATCGTAGTAGGGCCATGACATAGTCACAAAAATATTTGATTAATTATTTAATTAATTGTTATGTGTGTATGTGATGCATGCTAGTTAATTGAGTAATTAATTAGTGCCTTACGATTAGATTAGATCTAAGTCGTGCACATGATGCACTCTTCGATTAGATTAGATCTATCGAGTATATGATACGCATCATCGTTTAGATTAGATCTAAATCACGTCAACTCGTAATGCCTACCATGCCGTGATACCTACCACTACCTCGATCGCATGTTGTTGTTGAATCTGCCAAAGCAGAGCAACACATACTATCTTGGTTGGGTACGGAGGGACAATCTTGGTCCCGCCTATCAACGCATGGGTGAATACAACTCAATTAGATTGAGTATTCCTAGTTAACTCGGTTGGATCGAATATAACTATAGGCATTCATCCAACGGTTGGAAAGATAGGTCAAAATCACATATATATTAACTCTCGGGCGTATTAGCCAAAGCTAACTCGAGTTTTAATATCAATGCGGATCTTGATCCTATAAACAAGAGTTGCATAGAGATGTAATTGGTAATCGTTACCTACCGATCATACTAAAACTTGGGCGTATTAGCCAAAGCTAACTCAAGGGTTAGTATGATGTGGATCTTGTCCCACATGAATTATAGAATTCAGTGGGAGCATCATTTAGTTAAAGGCCTAATTAAATGATTAAGAATATGATACTTATTTCTGTATTTATTTCTGTTGTAGAATTGCCATGACGTCAAACACAAACATCTTCTCTCTGCGTTCTGTCCTTAAGAAGGACAAGCTCAACGGAGCAAATTTCCTGGACTGGTACAGGAACCTGAGAATAGTTCTCACCCAAGAACGTAAACTGTACGTTCTGGAGCAGCCCATTCCGGAGGCTCCTCCTGCCACTGCCACGCGAGCAGACCGAGATGCTTACAAGAAGCATCAAGATGACACATTAGATGTGTCTTGTCTTATGCTCGCGACCATGAACTCTGAGCTTCAGAAGCAACATGAGTTGATGGGCGCTTACGATATGGTTGAACATCTTTGTCACCTATATCAAGGACAAGCAAAGCACTGGAAGAGGAACTCCAAAGAATACCTGGAAGATCTTAAGAAGAAGAATAAGATTTCTACTTCAGGTATACATGTTATAGAAGTCAACCTCTCTATTTCTTCATCGTGGGTATTAGATACCGGATGTGCTTCGTACATTTGTACTAATGTACAAGCACTGAGAAATAGCAGGGCATTGACGAAGGGTGAGATAGACCTACGAGTAGGCAATGGAGATAGCTGTAGGAACTTACCATCTATCTCTACCCTCTGGGCTTGTACTAGAATTAGATGATTGTTGTTATGTGTCTGCCTTGACTAAGAACATAATTTCAGTTTCTTGTTTGGACAAGAAAGGATTTTCGTTTACAATAAAGAACAAATGTTGTTCCGTCTATTTAAACGATATGTTCTATTGTAGTGCACCTCTGATAAACGGACTCTACATTCTAGACCTTGAAAGCCCCATCTATAACGTAAATACCAAGAGGTTCAAGTCAAATGACATGAACCAAACCTATCTCTAGCACTGTCGCTTAGGTCATATAAATGACAAGCGCTTATCCCAGCTCCATAAGGATGGTTTGCTGGACTCATTTGATTTTGAATCATATGAGATATGCGAGTCATGCCTACGAGGCAAGATAACCAAGACTCCCTTTAGTGGGCACAGCGAGAGAGCGACTGATTTGTTAGGACTCATACATAGTGATGTATGTGGCCCTTTCAATATCGCTGCTAGAGGCGGTTATAAGTACTTCATCACATTTACTGATGACTTCAGTAGATATGGTTATGTGTACTTGATGACACATAAATCTGAATCCTTTGAAAAGTTCAAAGAATTCAAGAATGAAGTACAGAACCAGCTTGGCAAGAGTATTAAGATACTTCGATCCGATCGAGGTGGAGAATACCTTAGCCATGAGTTACGTGACTATCTAGCTGAGTGTGGGATTCTATCCCAACTCACTCCTCCTGGAACACCACAGTGGAATGGTGTATCTGAAAGGAGGAATCGTACCCTATTAGATATGGTACGATCGATGATGAGTCACACAGATCTTCCGACATACCTATGGGGCTATGCTTTAGACACGGCAGCTTTTATACTCAACCGAGTTCCATCCAAGGCCGTGATAAAGACACCATATAGGATATGGATTGGGAGAGATGCCCAGGTGTCTTTCATGAGAATTTGGAGTTGTGAGACTTACGTTCGACGTCAAGTCTCAGACAAGTTAGGGCCTAAATCGGACAAGTGCTATTTTATTGGATATCCCAAGGAAACTAAGGGATATTACTTCTACATTCCCAGTCAGCACAAGGTAGTTGTGGCAAAGACTGGGGTCTTTCTAGAAAGGGACTTTATTTCTAGAAAGACTAGTGGGAGCGCGTTTGATCTTGAAGAAGTTCAAGATGCGAACAATAGCACTGAAGCATCGATGGAAATTGAACTGGAACCACAAAGTGTTGTGGATGATGTTGTTCCACAAGGAGTTGAGGAATAACAACCAGTTCAAGTAGACATACCTCTTCGCAGGTCTGATAGGGTACGTCGTCAGCCTGAGAGATACTCATTTCTCTTGTCTGACCATGAAAACATTGTGCTCATAGAGGATGAGCCTACCACCTATCAAGAAGCTGTGATGAGACCAGATTCCGAGAAATGGCTAGAGGCCATGAGATCCGAAATGGAATCCATGTACACCAACCAAGTATGGACTTTGGTTGATCCTGAAGGGTAAAACCTATAGGGTGTAAGTGGGTCTTTAAGAGAAAGACCGATGGATAGACTTATCTATAAGGGTCGCTTGGTAGCTAAAGGTTTCAAGCGATTCATGGTATTGACTATGATGAAACCTTTTCTCCAAAGAGCGATGTTTAAGTCCATTCGGATCATGCTTGCTATTGCGACTTACCACGATTACGAGATCCGGCAGATGGATGTCAAACCGCGTTCGAATGGAAACCTACTCGAGGATGTGTATATGACACAACCCGAGAGTTTTGTAGATCCAGAGCATATGCAAGCTGCACAGGTCCATTTATGGACTAAAGCAAGCTTCTCGGAGTTGGAATCTTCGATTCGATGATGCAATCAAACAGTTTGGTTTCATCAAGAACGAAGATGAGCCTTGTGTCTACAAGAAGGTTGTAGGGGATATAGTTGTCTTCCTCATATTGTATGTGGATGACATACTACTTATTGGGAAGGACATCCCTATGCTTCAGTCTGTCAAGACCTGTCTAGGGAGTTGCTTCTCAATGAAGGACTTAGGTGAGGCATCCCGCATTCTAGGGATACAAATCTATAGAGATAGATCTAAGAGATTGCTTGACCTAAGTCAGAGTACATACATTGACAAGGTACTCTTTCGGTTTGCCATGCAGAACTCCAAGAAGGGATTTTTGTCGATGTCACATGGCGTGAGTCTTTCGAAGACTCAGGGTCCCTCTTCTAGAGAGGAGAGAGACCGCATGGATCAGATCCCTTATGCTTCATCCATAGGATCGATCATGTACGCCATGCTATGTACTCGACCTGATGTCTCGTATGCTTTGAGCATGACGAGCAGATACCAGTCAGATCCAGGTGAAAGTCACTGGATAGCGGTCAAGAATATTCTTAAGTACTTAAGAAGGACTAAAGAATATTTCTTGATATATGGAGGCGATGATGAGCTAGCTGTAAAGGGTTACAGTGATGCTAGCTTCCAGACTGACCAAGATGATTATCGATCGCAGTCAGGGTTCGTGTTTAGCATAAATGGTGGTGCTGTGAGCTGGAAGATTTCAAAGCAGAACACAGTAGCTGATTCTACGACAGAGGCCGAGTATATTACTGCATCAGAGGCAGCAAAGGAGGCAGTTTGGATTCGCAAGTTCATCACTGAACTTGGGGTGGTTCCTAGCATTGCTGACCCTATTGAGCTCTATTTTGACAACAATGGAGCTATAGCACAGGCGAAGGAACCTCGCTCACACCAGCGGACCAAACATATACTACGGCGCTTCCATCTCATTCGAGAGATCATCGTAAGAGGAGATGTGAAGATTTGCAGAGTACCTACAGAGGCTAACATCGCAGATCCCTTGACCAAGGCTTTGGCACAGAGGAAGCATGATGGTCACACTAGGTCATTGGGGCTTAGAGCCTACACTGATTGACACTAGTGCTAGTGGGAGATTGTTAGCTAGAGTCCTAGAGCCAATCATTTGATGATTGCATTTTGGACTTGTAAATAAAAGGCATTTGTTTTGGTTATTATACTTACTTGTATTGGTGCCAGATAAACTAAGTATAATAGCGTCCTTGAGTAGAAGGTTCTCACCTATATCAATCGGTTAGTTGAACCGATAGTGAGATGATATAGGGAACACTACTCTTAATCATTCCTAGTCGAGTATTAACATTCAGGGACAATGTTAATGCAATAAGACTAGCATGTAGGTCAACTCGATGACTTGATCTCACAAGTCATGGATATAGAGATATCAAGTTGACACATGGGTATGCATTAGAGAATGTATACTGAATGACCCGCCATGAGAAAGTATCATGGATCGTTATATGAGTGTCATATACTTTCTCATGTGGCTATTAGTATGACTACTAGTCCTTAGACCTGAAGTCACCATGGATCCCTACATAAGGAGTTATGTACTTTGGTTTCGTCAAACGTCACCCGTAACTGGGTGGACTATAAAGGCGATTACTAGGTATGTAACGAATTATGCAGAGGGATATGAGTGATGTAGATGGGATCTATCCCTCCTATATGACGGGAGTGACATCGATATTCTTGATAGAGTGAGACCACGAAGTGTATGGTCATACCCAAATGAGTCAATATGAGATATTGAGCTCATTTGATTGAATGAGTCTACTTGGAGTTCAAGATTTAGATTGGTCAGAGGATGACACGGTCTATGCCTCACATTAATCAATCTAGATGTCTAGGATAGAAGGACACTTGTCATATATTGTGAAGAGTCACAATTAGTAGTCACAAGGTGATGTTGGATCAACACATTCTTGTAACTTGGGTAGCAATTGTAACGACCCGCCTCCTACTGACTAGGCTGCGAGGCCGATCGCTACAGTTATGCTGTGCTGGACTATTAATGCGGAATGAAAACTGGCTAATTTAAAATTTTACTGAACTAAATGCTGTAAAGTTTAACTTAGTGTTCTGGGTGTACCTAAGAGTTGTACACATGCTAGGGGAGGTGTTTACAACTGATAATAAACTTCGGATCGATCCACAGACCGATCTACTAATACTGGCACGGTAGGAAACTCCGGATCGTTCAACCGACCGATCCACAAACTACACTGCAATCATGCGGCTGTTGGATCGGTGCCGACCGATCCGGTGATCCTCGATAACGATGAGGCCGATCGGTGGCTCTTGATCTTCGTGAGCCATCTCCTGATCGACCCACGGATCGATCGGGAACGAGCAGAAGTTCTCTTCGCAGAACCCAGGTCCCGATCGGTCTACCGACCGATCAGAGACTCACTGATCGGTCTGCCGACCGATCGGGGGTTTCTGATTTCGTATCGGGCCCCTGATATCAGCACCGATGCGTGCCAAAGCCATTACACCACACTATAAAAGCTAAGAGAAACATTCTACTAGGTAATGGCTAACATACTAAACATGATTAAGGCGTAGAATACTAATTCATGGCATGTAAACATATGGAAACCAAAACTAACAAGGTTTTTAAACTGTTCTCTTGCTAACTAACAGAAACATAAGATAACGCTTGCTATAAGTACTAATGCATACTGAACACGTTCTAATGCATAATAAAATAAAACTAGATCCCTAGGATCTTTATTCCAGTTCCTTCCACACACATCTTGATCTGCATTGACCTCCAGCCTCCACTGCTAGTCCATTTTCCTTTTACCTGTATCTGCAGTATAAGGAAAATAGTATCTGTAAGCTAAAAAGCTTAGTAAGAAACCATCTACCTCACTAAAACATGCATACGATGCAAATATGATTTTAAATCATGCTGTTTGAAAGGATATGCTAAGTATACTGAATAAACTAAACATGGCATGGCATATAAGCATACAATCATGGCATATCTAAAGCTGAACATGATATCAATCACATGGTATCAATGAAGAACTAAGCTGATACTAAAAACTGAGCTAAGCTAATACTGAGCTACTGCTAGGACTGTACTGAATTCACGAACTAATTTGTGAAAGGTTGAAAACCATATACATATAGTAAGTGAAAATACTAAACATGCTGCTGATGGGCCCGGCTGCGCACATCCCTAACTAGACCCGGGATTGCAAGTTCCGAATCTAGTAGGGTTTACTAGGTTAGCTAAACCTAGGGACGACTATGGGAGCCCAACCCAATGGATATCTAATCCAGTACAGTGCCATTGAAAAGTAAAATACTGAAATACCTAATACTATTTTGCTGAATCTAGGTTATCTGAACCTAGAACTAGGTTGTCTGAACCTAGAGGCGACTGTGGGAGCCAACCCATTGGACCGTAGTCCCATATAAGCTAAAATAAACTGATTTACTGATTTAAATGCTTCTAATGCATTTAACTGAGCTATTAAAATGCCTAATTTGCATTTTAACTTAACTAGATATTTTATCGAACACCTAGTGTGCCCCAACTCTCCCCTCTATTAGGGAGACCACTTCTGGGCACCCAACAACGTCTAGGAACCCCCACTAAAGAGGGAATACATGTCCGGCCCATCTAGAAGTACTCACTAAATCCCTAAATCTGCGAGGAGTGTCAAATTCACCCTATGCGTCGATAAAAACAACATATAGCTAAACTAGTGCGTATAAAACCAAACGGAGCTGCTTATACTGTAGGTGAGGGGTTTCTTACATCCTGCGCGTAGTTCCTTACAAATCTGATCGCTAGGTTTCCGGTGGAGATGATCTTCTCGACGATCCGCTCGCGTCTACGTGTTCTTCTCGCGAAGGGGAACGTCCTCGTATCGAAGATCTCGCCGGAAGAAGTTCCCTTGGCCCTTGGGGCTTGGTGTGCCGTGCGTGAGGAAAAGGAGAAGAAGGGAGAGGCGGCGGTGGTGTTGGGTCTCGGTGGAAAAGATTTTGCCGAAACAAAAAAATAAAACCAACCCAACTTATGTTTTCCTATTTATATTAAGTGGGTATTTTGGCCCAACTCAATTATAAATATTTTTGATTCTCCTTTCTCTCAGCACGGCCCTGCTGGGTTCACCGGTTACTAAGGCTAACTAAACGTTTAGCGGACCCGAGAGGTCCCGGGTTCGATTCCCGCTTAAGCCATTTTACTTTTCTAATAATTTTTGTTACTTCCGCTACTCGAAAAATTCCGGAAAAATATCTAATAATTCCAGAAAAATCATAGAATATTCCTAAAATAGTTTTGAGAATTTTCGGACGTTACAGCAATGATGTATTGCTAGATGCCGCTCATTGCTTATGTTTTTAAAGGAGTTTAGAAACATTGCCAACGTTACAAGAACCTATTGGGTCACACACAAAGAACAAGTTGATGGAGATTAGGTTCATATGATGAACCAATTGGATTAGGTTCATATGATGCACCAAACATTGGATTCAAATTAGATTTATTGAGTTAGACTCAATTAGATTCAATTGTTGAATGAGTCTAATTTAAATTTGATTCATTAAGTCAATTTATATTAATGAATTGAGATTCATTAAATTGAAATTGACTTGAATCAAAGGTTGGATTTGACTCAACAAGAAAGAGAATTGGTCAATTTGACTTGACCAAATAGAAGTTGAAACATCAAGTTTGACTTGATGCATTGCCACATCATGAAGGTTGACTCATCCTACATGGCATGACTAACCTTGCCACATCATCTCCACCTCATGAGGTGTGTCACCTCATGGAGGTTACAACATCTCCCATTCCATTTAATGTGGTCGGCCACATTAAATGAGGGAGTTATGAGTGTGTGGCCGGCCACACTAAAGGATGAGAAGGTTTTCATTTAGTGGTATTGATGTGTGGTAATTGTCTCATCTTCTTCCTTGCTTCTTCCTTCTCTTCTCTTGTGGTTGCCGAGAGCTTTTGATGAAAAGAGAAGGTGGTTGAGTGGGTTCCAACACAAAGGAAGGGTGAAGGTCACAAAGGAGGATACTACTTCTTGAGTGTAAGAGATTCTTTTGCATCCTCTCTTTTTCTTCCTTTCAAATCCTACCCTTTCAAATCCTACCCGAGAGCCCTAGAAAGTGCTAGCACACTTGGGGTGCTCTCCTCTCCATCCTTGAGTGTTAGAGAACACATCTTGTTCGTGTGGATATCACTAGAGAGTTGTCTACGTTGACAACTTCGAGATCCGGCGTACCTTGGACTTGCGGGATTGCGAGGGCACGCATCGAAGGTATATAACTCTTATCTACTGTAGATCTGGAGTGTGAAACTCGTATTCGTAGTTTTAGAAATTTTTCTTTACACGGATCCGTTGGCTTTGGGGCTTTCGGGGTTTCCGCGACGCGAAAACGCGATTTTCGCGGCCCGAAAAACCCAACAGGGACGACTATGGGAACCCAACCCAATGGATATCTAATCCAGTACAGTGCCACTGAGAAAATAAAATACTGAACATAGCTAATTATTACTTGTCTTGCTCTTTCTAGGTTATCTGAACCTAGAGCTAGGTTGTCTGAACCTAGAGGCGACTGTGGGAGCCCACCCATTGGACATCTAGTCCTATAAGAGCTATAGCAAGACTAAATAAGCTGTGAAAATGCTTCTATTGCATTTACCTAAGCTAATAAAATGCCTAAGTTGCATTTTAACTGTGCTAACAATTTATTCGAACACTTGGTATGCGCTAGTTCGCATCCTTTGTGCCGAAAGTCTACATATTACTAAACTGAAGCTTACAATTCATACGAAAGCTACTTATACTGCAGGTGAGGGGTTTCTTACCTCTGTTCGTAGTTTCTTACGATTCTAATCGCTAGATTTTCTGGTGGAGACGATCTTCTCGACGATTCTCTCGCGTCTACGTGTTCCTTTCGCGAAGGGAAGCGTCCTCGTGTCGGAGTCGTCGCCGGAAGGTGCTCCTAGAACCCTTAGGTTTGGTGCGCCGAGAGAGGAAGAGGAGGGGAAGTGGGCGGTGGTGAGGGTTTGAGGGAGAGGAAGTTCTCGGTGGAAACTAAAAATAACCCTCACTTAAATCCCTATTTATATTTAGGAATTAATTCACCTAACTCTAACTTAAATAAAATTGTTTCCCTTTCCTTTCAGCACGGCCCTGCTGGGTTCACTTGGTTACTAGAGCTATCTATAAGCCGTAGGACCCAATAGGTCTCGGGTTCAATTCCCGCGTAGGCTATTTTATTATTCTATTTATTTTTGCTACTTCCACTAATCTAAAAATTCCATAAAAATATCCTAAAATTCCAGAAAAATACTAGGATATTTCTAATAATTATTTTGAAAATTTTTGGGCGTTACATTACTGCTAGTTGGTTGAGAGTTAGAGTCTTATATCAGTCTCTACTATTATTAGTTGGGTAGTGTATAGTATCTGCATACTCATGTTGACTCAGTCAGTAGAGTACCGATTTACGTTAGTTAGTTTGGTCAGTAGAGAAATGATTTACTTTTGTTGGTTTGATCAGTAGGGGACCAACTTACTCTATTTGATAGAGATTCTGACTTTTGGGTTACTTTTATTTGGTTAGATAACCTGGAGGTATGTTTGGGTACATGACTTGTATCGACGTAGAAAGAATTGAAATAATTGTATACCATTGTTGGATTGACCAGTTTATAGAGGATCGATATATCGTATTCCATGGGGGCTTTTACCATGGATTGTTTTACACGCCCCTAGAGGAGTCCCTACCGACAAACTTTCGACAACATCTCTCCTGTACCAGTGACAATATGAAGCACAGTACATATAACCATAGACATACTCATCAGCAGTATATAACAACCCCCACGGTTGGATAAATAACACAACCACGCAAATTTAATATGCAGCTCACACGGCTGGAATATAACACAGTGGAAATCACAACATAAGGAACATAAAACACCAGAACAACTAACTGCAAGCCGACCCGACTTGACACATAATCAACACATCAAATACAAGACAAACTCCATATAAAATATAAAAATACGAGAACAAGTGCAAAACCAAATATACGAACGGAAACACTAATGATAGTAGTTCGGTGTAACACGGGACTGGCGGACAAGATCTCCAGGTGACTCCATAAATCCTTTACCTACTACCTGGTGAAATAATCAGTTTACGGGGTGGTGAGTATAAAGACTCAGCAGGTAATAGACAGATAGTGCGTGAGTATAGTAAAGAACTAGAGATATAAAGGTGTACAGTCTTGTAGGGAATATAGCAGATACTAAAGTGATATCATAATAAATGTCCATACCTAGAACCATATCCTAGGTTAGTAAGGTCAGGAATAGTACAGACCTGCTACGGTACTGCTCATAACTAAAAGAGCATCATGTGAGGTATACTACCAATAAGTAAATTAGTGTCTAAACACATACCTCAGGTATATATATCTCAACCTATGTGAGCATACCAGTATAAGTAAGCAACAGCAGCATAAATAAGCAATAGCAGCATAAGTAAGCACTAGTATCAACAGGTAAAATAATAACAACGTATGCACGAATGGTCACTCTCGGCCACACATCTAGTACCATGACCCCAGTATCGTCGAGAGGTCGGGACAATGACAGACTGTACACCACTCTAGCTACCACTACTCTCGAGCGACCGAGGGGACAGTTACATAGTAGCTGAATAGCTACGTCTGCGACGGGGGTCCTTGCTGCCCGTGACTCCAACTGTCACTACCCATGAGTGTGCGAGTGGGGGGCGCGACAGGACATGTGGCACTCTCCAGCTACCACTACTCATGAGTGGCCGAGTGTGCGGCCCAGGTCAACGACCGTCTCAACCACAAGGGAGCCAAGGTCACCGACAATGCATGCAATGACATGATGTGAACAATGCAATAGTCATCATATATATATAAACAGAAATAGGAATACTACATGAAGGCAGAATACTCAATAAGAAACATGAATAAATAGCAGTCAAAGCAACTAAATATGGTATCTGGTATCTATATATCCAGTATCTAGTATCTACTATCTGGTGTTTGGTATCTACTAAATATCATAGATAGCAACAAGAGACTGTATAGATACAGAAATGAGTAGCTCAAAGATTGAGTGGAATTATCAAACGCAGAAAAAATACGAGTGGAGTCAAGATAAATACAGGAACTATCCAAAGGTATAGGTCATGCACTAAGAACAATGTACTAAAGAGATAAAGCAAGAAGTACCCACCTTCATTGTGAAAATCATGCCAATACAATCCCACATCGAGATGTGTCTCATCTCAGATCAAAATCCTGCAAATCACACGATGTACAATATAGCTAAGTTTTATCATAACTAAATAATTAAACATAATCCTAATCCGATTAAGAATTCATATTTTAATCTCATTTAATGATCCAACATTTCTTTAACATCTAATCTCCTTATGAATTAATCTCATTCAATTAGTTAACCATTCTTGTTAACATACTCCAATTATCCAAATCAAAATATGAATTGGCCATCCAACTAATCCATTACCTATTATCACAATAATTGATTATCCTTCAAATAAGAATGAACTATCAATCCAACTATTGATGATACACATGCCACTATCAATCATGAACATGGATAACCAATTAATCAAAATAATCTTCAAATCTATCATGATCAATTGTTAACCACCCCAACATGATAACCAATCTCCATTCATAAACGGATTGACAACACTTAATCCCTGCAACAAAAACCATAATCTACACACAGCTTACCCCATCATCCAAATATTCATCAGGAACAAAAACAAAACCTCCCATCTGTACAAAATCCTAGAAAAAAACACCAAATCACATATCCAAAACAAAGTTCCAGAACTCATTGAGAACCACACCAGTATAAAAATTCCCCACCATTATATAGACGTACATCAAAACAAACGAAGAAATCCAACATCTATCATAATCGATCACACAACCAAACTCAACATCTCAAGCAGAGTATGCAATCAAATCCACACAACTCTAACACTAAGAATAACTTACCCTCAAGCCAAATCTGATATCTCTCAACATTTGGCGACAGTTTGATGACCTCGCTCATGGCTATCAAGAAACCACCGGCGGCTCCTGTGCAGAGGAAGGAAACATGCTCGGTTTAGGGCAGAGGGCGGCGATGGAGAGCTAGGGCACTGACCGAAATTGGGGTGAGCAGCAGTGGTTGCGGCTGGTTGCGAGCTATCCACGTCCAACAGAGGTGGCAACGAGGTGACCGTGAACGACGACCGGTGATGGTGACGGGATGACAACGTCCGGCAGGCAAAACATGGGAGAAGAGGAAATCACGAGGAAGACGGGAACTCGACACAGAGAGAAAGGAGAGAAGTGGCGATGAAGAGATCCACAACTCCCTCCTTCCCACGGTAGTGTGTGCGATCGATCGGCGTCGGGCGGCGTCGACGGCGTTGGGCAGAGGCGAGAGGAAGAGGAGTTCGGGTGGTGGTGATGGCTAGGGCACGAGAAGAAGAGAATGGGAAATCGGCGCAAATGAGAAGAAATAGGGAAAAAGAAATAAACTTAGGGCTTTTCCAATTAAAGCCTAGATTATTTCCTCAATCAACTCCCAATTCATTGGGATATTACAAACAGACTTTCACTTAGTCTACAAATTCATCCCCTTAAACTCTCATACAAGCTCCGAAAAATTCTCAGAAAATTTCTAAAAATTCTCAAAAAATCCAATAAGATTATTTCTCAAATAAACTTATTATTTATTTATTATTTGGGTGTCGTATTTTACATTCTCCCCCACTAACAAAAAATTTGGTCCCCAAATTTATTGCACAACTCAGGGATCATCATCTAAGGGTAATAACAATCGGCATACTCATATACTAGCCCATCCAAATATTATGAACAAATCTCCTACCGTAAGGGATGACTCTGTGGGTTGACTCTGTGGGTTATAAGCTCACCCTGCTTCTACTACTCCCACACTGCTACCTAACCAACTATGGGCAAAATCAACTATCTCCAAAATCCATAACACAAGATCTCAATAGATTCTCCAACATCTATATAGTGTGCTCAAACTATCCATCAATCTGAGGGTGGAAAGCGGTACTAAAACAAATCCCCGAACCCAAAGTCTACTGTAAAATCTGTCACTATCGTGATGTGAATCACGGATCTCCATCTGATACAATCCTTAGAGGCATACCATGAGATCCGATAATCTTTCTAAAGTAAAACCCTGCTACTCGATCCAAAGAATCCGTCCTATGGATTGGTATAAAGTGAACGAAGCTAATCAACCAATCAATGATTACCGAAATCAAATCATATCCCTTTCTATGTCCTGGTTAATCTCACAACAAAGTCCATTATATCATGCTCTCATTCTCATTCTAGTATCCGAATCAACCGTAACTATCCTACTAGTCTCTGATATTCAGCATCCCCTTGCTGACATACTAGACATCAAGCTACAACTCCACGATATCTTCCTTCATGTCGCTCCACATATCGGAACACTTCAAGACTATACATCAGGTGTCACCCGAATATATCACAAATCTGGGTCGATGTGCTTCCTAAAGCAACTCCTCCTAGACTGGATCTAACTCAGGAATACACAAAATATCTCACGGAAATAATGAATCCCATATAAAAGATGTCACCATATTTTCAACGTGAAAATGGTAACTACTATCTTCAAAATCATAAGTCGGATAGTTTTTCTTATGATCATTCAGCCATAGGAATGTTAGAGTGTATACTAAAAGCCTAGCTTTTTGTAAACATTTATTTTGAAATAAAGAATCACATTGGTCAAATGTCTACATTTATATGCTAAGTGTAGTTGTTCAATTAATTTATATTGTAGATAACATGCTGTGTGGTGTCACACACAGAAGATCATGTTATCAATTTCTTATAAATTATAAACAGTAGCTCACGACTAAGATGGAAAGGAACAAACCATTGGAATAGTCATAGTGTAATTTGGTATTAGTTTATTAACTATAAAATTACACTAGTACACTCTGAGTGTATTGAGCAGGACCATTTAAGGTAAGTTCTTTTTATATACACTGCATAAAAGAACAAGACCTTTATTATTATGGAAGTGTGTGCTCTTAATCATGATATAATAACAAGCACATATACTCGATATTCATTTCTTTAATTTATCAAAGGGTGTGATTTAGTTCGATAAATTAATAGGCCTGATAAGTTGGGAAATGGTATTATTTATATGGTGTGTTGTTGATTATAGAATGAAACTGTGTCCTAGTAATCTATGTTGATGATACCCCCAAGAGGAACTCATAAGAATTGTCATGTAAACTCTGCAGGTGGACTTAATCCGTCATGATGATGAAGTTGAATGGTACTACTCTTAAAGATAGATATTAATTAAGTGAGTTGTCAGTAACTTATTTAATTAGTGGGCATTCTATATCTTAAACACAGGGAGATTAACACACTCATGATAAGAAAGAGACCATATAGTAATATTAGATTGGTGCGGTAGTTCAATAATAACTCTTTAGTGGAATGAGATATTATTGATGAACTCGAGTTGGGTGTTCGGGGCGAACACAGGAAGCTCAAGTTCATCTGGAGACCAAAACCAATTCCTCCTCTAGGTCCCTATCATAGCCTCTTATTTATAAAGTGTTATACTTGTTGATACAGTCTGACCTGGCTATTGTTTTGATGTTGACACTGATTTAAGTTTGTATCATATATTAATTAATGATCAAGGTTGTTCATGTGGAAAGGAAAAGTCCAAGTACGGATATTTGGCACGCGAAGTCGGAGAGGGCTCGGTAGCTCGTTCTCTGGACCAGACGAAGTCGGAGAGGGCTCGGCAGCTCGTTCTCTGGACTAGGTCAGAGAGGGCTCGGTAGCTCGTTCTCTGGACCGGATGAAGTCGGAGAGGGTTCGGTAGCTCGTTCTCTGGACTAGGTCAAAGAGGGCTCGGTAGCTCGTTCTCTGGACCGAACGAAGTCGGAGAGGGCTCGGCAGCTCGTTCTCCAGACTAAGTCAGAGAGGGCTTGGTAGCTCGTTCTCTGGACCAGGAAGACGTTAGGGTTTAGGGCTGGAAGACTCTAAAACTAACACAGGGACATTGGATCGGTCTGTTGACCGATCCAGTGATACCTTAGGTATCTGATCGGTCTGTGGACCGATCAGAAACCACACAGAAGCTTTCTGTGGGTTATCTGATCGGTCTGTGGACCGATCAGTTACCGCACAGAAGACTTCTGTGGGCTATCTGATCGGTCTGGTGACCGATCAGGAACAAGCGACGAAGACTCAGAACCGTAAGGGGACCAGTCTATGGACCGATCCACACACAGGCTGATCGGTCCACAGACCGATCAGAGTCTTCACAGACCGATCAGAGTCTTCCCAGACCGATCAGGATGAGTCCTGATCGGTCCAGAGAGCTATGGATCGGTCTGTTGACCGATCCACAACATGTCGTTCGTTTCTGCTGCTTCTTTGATATTTCTGATTCACTTCTGATTCACCTGATCAAATCATCTGCTGTGAGATTTTTAAGTTGCAGGTTGCAGGTATCGTGCCATTGGTTAATTTCAAATGAAGCTCCATCAGAAGAATAAGAACAAGCGCCCTTTATGCTGTATTTCACTGCAAGTGATGCAATTCGAGCTTCAACGTTCACTGGCCGCGATCAGTTGGACTCTTGCTCATTGGTTCGAGCTCAGAGACACCAGTGAAGACCATGGATGGTATTGGTGTGAGTTCAGAGAACCAGATGAGAAGAAGAGTGATTGGCGACGCTTGAGTTGGTTGCAGTGATTTGACACAGGTGACAGTGATTCGGGACAGTGAGAAAGCAGAATAAGAAGAAGGAAGAAGAGAGGTTTGCTAAGGTTCTGGAAAAACTCTCTCTGTCGATCAAGTAAGAGACTATGTGTTGTTGAGCTCTCGGCTGAAGACTTCCTTCTATCTTTGCGTGCGTTTTGCTTCGTGGCTGTAAGTTTCATTTGTTCAATCCTTTAGCCACTGAACTCTGTAAGTCATTGTGCTTTATTTTCAAATCTATTCTGTGACTTTTGTGGAGAGGTTACTCCACCGAGAAGGAGGAATACTTAGCCGGAATTTATCCGGGGTGTGATCTACCGAAAGATCAAGGGATCGCCCACCTTACGGACACACCGAGGAGTAGGGGCAAGTTATCCCCGAATCTCGTACATCGTTTTGTTAGTGGTGATTGTTTTCCTTCTTTGCATCAGTTTTCTTTTTGTTTATTTTCGCTGTGCTAACAAAGTTTTGTGAGAAAATTGATTGCGTTTTAGAGGAGGCTATTCACACCCCCCTCTCTAGCCATCCGAAGGTCCTAACAAGTGGTATCAAAGCGAGGCGCTCTTCATCCGGATTAACACCCTAAAGAGCAAGAAGATGGCTATGAAGGAAGGTTTTAGTACCAATCGCCCACCCTACTTCGATGGAGCGGACTTCCAATATTGGAAGAGCCGTATGGAGTATTATCTCAAGACCGACATCTCCATGTGGTTCTCGGTCAAGGAAGGTTTCACACCTCCGAAGGATGAAGAAGGTAAGGAACTAGAATCGTCGAGGTGGTCCGCCGAGCAAACTCGCAAAGGACAAGCCGATGCCAAGGCGGTGGTCACACTACAATGTGGAATAGCCAAAGAACAACTTGTCAAGGTAGGTCCATTTTTGAGTTCAAAGGATTTGTGGAACAAGCTCATCGAGCTCCAAGAAGGAACTCGAGACTCTCGGATCGCCAAGAGAGACTTGTTCCTAAACCAACTACAAAATCTCACCATGAAGGAGAGCGAAACAGTAAGTGAACTACACGGAAGGTTCAAAGAGATCATCAATGGTCTTCACTCCGTAGATGAACGCGTAGAAAATCGCGATCTTGTAAGGTACACTCTCAAAGCCTTTCCGAGGAATGCCTTGTGGTCATCTATGGTAGATGCCTACAAGGTCTCCAAGGACCTTTCAATTGTTAAGTTAGATGAATTCTTTTGTGAAATGGAACTTCATGAATTTGCTAACAAGGGTCAAAAGGAGAAAGGTATTGCTTTAGTTGCAGGAGAAAAGAGCAAGGATGGAAGAAGGAAGAAAGAAAAGAAGAAGGAGAAAGAAATTCCTACATCCTCATCCTCCTCCGAGTCCGATGATGAAGGTGGATCATCATCAAGCGAAATGGCCAACTTCGTGAGAAGAACCATGAGAAGGAGCCGGAGATTCAAAGGGAAAGGTAAGTCTATTGATCAAAATATTGATAAGACTAACATTACGTGTTATGAGTGTAACAAGAAAGGACACTATCGGAGCGAGTGTCCAAAACTCAAGAAGAAGGAGGAAAGGGCCAAGAAGAAGAAAGCTCTCAAAGCTTCTTGGGATGAATCCTCCTCAAGCTCATCGGAGGAAGAGAAGGAGAAAAGCACTCGTCAATTAGCACTCATGGCAAGGGAGGAATCGGACTCCAGAAGTGATACATCAGCCGCGGCTTCATCATCTTCGGATGATGAAGAGGTAACTTCTCCGCATTTAGAAAAATGCTACAGGACTATTGCTCATTTATCTACTTTGCTTAAGAAATCAAAAACTGAAATTAGATCATTAAAAGAAGAAGTAGAACACTTGAAGACTCTTAGGGAAGATGAGGTTGATGACCTTCATCAAGAGCTTCTTGAGGATGAAAACAAAGCCTTAAAGAGTGAAGTTGAGAAACTCAAGAAAATGCTTGAGAAATTCTCAACTAGCTCTAAGACCTTAGATATGATTCTAAATGCCCAAAGGGCGGTCTACAACAAGGCTGGATTAGGATATCAACCTAAGGAGTCTAGTTTCATTTCCTTAGTGTCTAGAACCCAATTTCATAGATCACATGCTTCTAGGGTTCATGAGACTAAGAAGGGTGTGACCAAGGCATGGGTTCCTAGGTCTTTCATTGTAGATGCATTAGGTCCCAAGATTTGGATACCTAAAACATCTATCTTTCGTGTCTTGTAGGCATTTGTCAAGGGGGAGCATCTATCTACTTGGTTTGTTGATAGTGGATGCTCCAAGCACATGACCGGGGACAAGTCACTCTTTACTACCTTTCAAAATAAAAATAGAGGTAATGTGTCTTTTGGTAATAATGGTAGTCTTAAGGTTATAGGAGTTGGAGATATTCAAATATCCGAATGTCTCCAAATCAAAAATGTCCTTCTACTCAAGGGGATGACTTTTAATCTCCTAAGTGTCAGCCAATTGTGTGATACGGGTTACACAATTGAGTTTCATTCAAGTCAATGTCTGGTCAAGCACATTGACACACTTGACACGGTACTAGTAGGTACAAGGGTAGACAACATTTATCAAGTATCTTTTAAAAGTGCTACTAATGCCTCTGCTAAGTGTCTCATGTCAAAAGAAGAAGAATCATGGTTGTGGCATAGAAGGTTGGCCCACGTAAACATGAAGAACATTCGAAAGCTGGCCAACAAAGGATTAGTGCGAGATTTACCAAGCATCAAGTATCAAAAGACAAAATTATGTGATGCATGTCAAAAGGGTAAGCAAACAAAAGCGGCTCATAAAGGTAAAAGCGCTGTAAGTACATCTACTGCTTTAGATTTATTACATATGGATTTGTTTGATTGCAGTAATGTTATTTCATTAAATGGAAGTAGATACTGCTTAGTGATCATTGATGATTTTACTAGATATACATGGACCTTCTTTTTGAAAAATAAGGATCAAACCATAGAGGTTTTTGTTTCTTTTTGTAGAAGAACTGAAAATGAAAAATCAACAACAATTAAAACAATTAGAAGTGATCATGGTGGAGAATTTCAAAACCATAGATTTTTAGAATTTTGTCAAGAAAAAGGATATAGGCATGAGTTCTCTACTCCAAGGACCCCACAACAAAATGGGGTTGTGGAGAGAAAGAACCGAGTCTTACAAGAGGCTGCACGAAGCATGCTCAATGAGTACTCATTATCGAGCTACTTATGGGTTGAAGCGGTAAATACCGCTTGCTATGTGCAAAACCGAGTCTTGATACATAGGTTTTTAGGAAAGACTCCCCATGAACTTTGGTTTGGGAAACCCCCTACAATTAAACATCTTAGAGTGTTTGGTTGTAAGGTGTTTATCTTGAACACCAAGGATCATCTTGGAAAGTTCACGGCTAAGGCTGACGAAGGGATACTAGTCGGGTACTCTCTAACCAGCAAAGCCTATCGAGTCTACAACATTAGGACTAAGTTGATTGAAGAGTCCTCGGATGTAGCATTTGAAGAAATCCCTAAATCGAATGATCAATCAAAGGATGTAGGAGAAATTCAATTTGAACTTAGAAATCTAAGTTTAAATGATCAAAACATAGAGAGAGTCGAAGTTGACTCCGATGACGATGAGCAAAGGCAAGAGAGAGCTCAGTCTGATCCTTTACCTGATACTGAACCCTTGTCTGTGTCTAGTGAGATCACTCATGAGGCACCGTCAACACCAAGACAATCTAGGATAGCCTCTAGTCATCCCCAAGACCAGATTGTGAGAGACATTCAACAAGGGGTTAGGACTAGGTCATTCTTTAGAAATGAGTCTAATGAGGTCGCCTTGATCTCAGAAATCGAACCAAAATTAGTTGATGAGGCATTGCACGATCCTGATTAGATCATAACTATGCAAGATGAGTTAGGTCAATTTGAAAGGAGCCAAGTGCGGGACTTAGTTCCTAGACCTAAGAAGACCACCATTATTGGAACCAAATGGGTCTTCAAAAATAAGTTAAACCAAAAGGGAGAAGTCGTGAGAAACAAGGCAAGACTTGTAGCCAAGGGCTATAGTCAAGTCGAAGGCCTCGATTATGATGAGACTTATGCTCCTGTGACTCGATTAGAGTCCATTCGTTAATGCTAGCTTTTGCTGCACATAGAGGTTTCAAGCTCTATCAAATGGACGTTAAATCAGCCTTCTTAAATGGTTTCATTAAAGAAGAGGTCTATGTTGAACAACCACCGGGGTTTGTGAATACCGAAACTCCAAACCACGTGTACAAGCTCAAGAAAGCTCTTTATGGGCTTAAACAAGCACCTAGAGCTTGGTACGAAAGGTTGTCAACTTACTTACTAGAAAAGGGTTTTGTAAGAGGTCAAATAGACCCAACACTATTTCTACGTAGAGATGGTGAAAACATATTTGTAGCTCAGGTGTATGTCGATGACATAATTTGTGGCTCAAATAACAAGGGCTATTTGAATGAATTTATCACTCACATGGAAAGTGAGTTTGAGATGAGTCTGGTGGGAGAATTGACATTCTTCCTTGGACTTGAAATCAAACAAACTCGAGATGGTATTTATGTCCATCAGACAAAATACACTCAAGAGATGCTCAAGAAATTCAAAATGAGTGATTCTAAGGAAGTATCCACTCCAATGGCGATGAACACTCGCCTTGACAATGATGAGAATGGAAAACCAGTTGATCTAACGCAATATAGAAGCATGATTGGTAGTCTTCTATATCTCACAGCTAGTCGACCAGACATACTTTTTGCTGTGGGCATGTGCGCTAGATATCAAATCTGTGCCAAGGAATCTCATTTAATTGCAGTTAAGAGAATTCTGAGATACCTTAAGGGCACAATTAGAGTAGGTCTATGGTACCCTCGTACGGAGTCTTTTGACTTGATAGGTTATACCGACTCCGATTATGCTGGGTGCAAATTGGATCGAAAAAGCACTAGTGGGGATTGCCAATTTTTAGGATCATCATTGGTTAGTTGGTCGAGTCGGAAGCAACATTGTGTTGCTCTCTCCACGATCGAGGCTGAATACATTGCCATGGGAGAGAGTGTATCACAATTGTTGTGGATGATCCACACTCTAGAAGATTATGGACTTTCGTATAAGGGAGTGCAAGTGTTGTGTGACAACATCAGCACAATAAACCTAACAAAAAATCCAGTCCATCATTCAAGGACCAAACATATTGAAGTGCGTCATCACTTCATTAGAGATCACGTAGCTAGGGGAGACATTGCACTCACATATGTTGAGTCAAAGTCAAACCTAGCCGATATTTTCACCAAACCTCTTCCGGAAAATGAATTTAGTCATTTGAGAAGAGAATTGGGAATGTGTTTGGCTCAATAGGCCATTAGGACCCCATCATGATCAATAAGGACAATTAAAACAACAAGAGAAATAGGGATATTAATTTGGGCAACTTGGGGACATCTCACACAAACTATAAGGTTTAACAAATTATTTTTGTTTGCTAGAAATGGGGTGAGATGCTAGGATCAGCCGAATTATTCAAAATGTATCATGCATCCCTTGAATAATTAGGCTGAAGAGACATAAATTGAGTATGGGAAAGACCATTACATAATTCATGTGTATTTGGTTCCTAGATCTTACTCATATATTCCAACCAAGGAAACTTGGTTGGATCTTTATCTAGAGATAATGTAATTTTGGTTGATGGACTGTTTGATACATTTGAACGATACTTTTCATAATTTTGATTGAAACTAGGACAAGTCTTTGAAAGAATGATAGCAAGTTGGTTATTTTTTTGACAAACTTGAAACTGAACATAACAAGTCGAAAATTTCAGTTTTCAAGCCTTAAGTTGCCTATTTTCTAAATGTCTGAAATTTTTGGGCTATAAACAATTTCAGACCATAATTTTTAGGAAATAGTTATGCTTGTAGATCCTCCAGGTTCTAGGTACTGAACTTGGAAGTTTTCCTGGAGACACTTCTACGAATTATCGAACATCTCTACGAATTTCAGTTACTGAAATTACTGAAAAATTTAAGTTTCAGACACTGATCGGTCTACGGACCGATCTCTCCACCCTTCTGTGTGTAATCTGATCAGTCCGGGGACCGATCAGGTCATCCTGGCACGCAGAGCCCGCTATTGATCATTTTCTGATCGGTCTACAGACCGATCTGGTAGTTCCCTGATCGGTCCGGGGACCGATCAGGTCAGTCTGGTACGCAAAGGGCTACTGATCGCCTTCTGATCGGTCTACAGACCGATCAGAAGGTTCCCTGATCGGTCCAGGGACCGATCAGAGACTGCTGATCGTCTCCTGATCGGTCTACAGACCGATCAGGGTGTCCCTGGATCGGTCCAGGGACCGATCAGGAGGTTCCTGATACCTCCTGATCGGACCGCCGTCTGATCATTTCATCATCTGTACACCTATCATCTCCCTTAAAACTTCCCGTTCCTTTCTTTTCCCTTTTCACGCGGAAGCCCTAGCCGACTCTTCCCTACTCCTCACTTCTTCTCCTCTCTTTGCACGCCAGAACCCTAGCCAAAGCTCTAGCCATCCGAAGCTCTAGCCATCCCAGCAGCCATACGATACTTCAATGGCACCAAGGTAACTCCTTACTTCTCTAGAACTTGGCATTTCGGTTTCATTTCTCACCATATCTGTGCTTTTTGGTGTTGGTGGCTCCGGTGCTCACTTACTTGACCCATTATATCGCATTATTACACCTTAGGAAGAAACCAGTGGGTGAGGGTACCTCTAAGTCACCTGAGAAGTCTAAGTCTAAGGCTTCCTCTCGACCTCAACCATCTGTCTCCGGGAGATTTCCAAACCACTAGTTTGAGGAAGCTTTTAAACAAAGAACCTTTAAATTACTCCCTTGTAGGTCTGTGGATCGAAAATTCATGGACGAATTTTGTCCAACTGTGTCAGAAATCATTGCCTACTACAAACTTGATACACTTGTCTATTTAGAACGAGATATCAACTATGACTTAGTGTCGGAGTTTTATAATAATTTTCATCAAACTAATGATGTAAGTTATAAAACAAAAGTTGCTAAGCGGACTCTTGATTTCAGTTTCTCAGCCTTCTTTGACTATCTAGGTTGTCGGAGGTGTTCCGGAAATGTCTTTTCGATATATCCTGACCTACCAGACCCCCTACCCTCACCTTTTGATGTCACACCTGACTCCGTCTATGAGTATTTCTTCAGACAACCTACACCGGGTGGGCTAGATGAATTAGATGTTGATTTTCCTACTTTTGCAGCCTTGAGATTATCTCCTCAAGATTACATTCTTTTTAAAATTGTCACGAACTGCCTTCTGCCTATCACATCTAAACCATTGTCTGAGATCTGACCATATCATTGCCTGATGTTTTTTGGATTGGGTCGGCGTCTCGACTTTGACATCATGTCCAGCATCTACTCTTCGATCATTTCCTATAGTGAGCCAAACAGCTTCACTGTTTATATGTCTTATGGGCATATCATTACAGATTGGCTCGAGACCCTTCAAGTTGATGTCTCCAAGGGTAGAATAGTCAAGATGGTCAGGCAGGACTGCAGACTTGGGAAACGGGCATTTTCCAAGTCTGGCATCATAGGACAGGATGGGGACGTTCGGTGGAAGGATGGGAGAGCACTAGGTGAGTTACCACGGGGACCTCCACGACAGGTTGCTGCTGCTGCTCCTCCTCCTGCTGACGATGGAGAGGCAGATCCTGATCTGCGCTGGCAGATCGCCGAGCTGGAGAGTCGCTTTGATCGGCACGATGAGCTGCTGGTTGCTGAGCTCCACGGGCTGCGCGTTCGGATTGACCAGCGTTACGATGATTTACGCAGTCAGCAGCTGGCGACACATCAGGCGATTATGGGATGGATGGCCAGATACCCACCTCCGCAGGATTTCCCGGGCTATCCATCCTCGAGCGGCGGCATGCCACCTCAGGGACCCACTCCTCCCGTTGATGATGCTGATGCTCCTCATGATGAGGAGGCTGATTGATACACATTGTTCTATGCTGTCATTCTGATTATCTATGTTCTGGATGTTGTTTGTTGGATATTTATGTCTGACCTGGATACTTGCTGCTTTCATCTATTTATGCTGTTCATTTTCTTGTCTTTCTTTATGTTTCACCTCTTATTGGTTTTTAATATGCTGTTCATATGCCATGTCTTGTATGTCTCTTATCTCTTTATCCCTGTCTTATAATACACTTAGAGGGTATTCTAGGTGAATTAAGAAAAAGACAGTATGGGTTAAGGGGGAGTCCTTTAACGTTTTCTTACCTAATTCGCACATTTTCGGTGTTTGACAAAGGGGGAGAAGATAACTAAGTTTAGAGATAAATGGAAGTTTGGCTTGAGGGGGAGGACCTTGATTCCCCTATCCTTACATGATGTTGTATCTGCTTTAGGGGGAGGATCTTGATTCCCTTAAAATTGAAATATGAACATTTCGGATCTAAACTTAAATCGTGTTGTTAAACAACAAAAAGGGGGAGATTGTTGATACAGTCTGACCTGGCTGTTGTTTTGATGTTGACACTGATTTAAGTTTGTATCATATATTAATTAATGATCAAGGTTGATCATGTGGAAAGGAAAAGTCCAAGTACGGATACTTGGCACACGAAGTCGGAGAGGGCACGGTAGCTCGTTCTCTGGACCGGACGAAGTCGGAGAGGGCTCGGCAGCTCGTTCTCCGGACTAGGTCAGAGAGGGCTCGGTAGCTCGTTCTCTGGACCGGACGAAGTCGGAGAGGGCTCGGTAGCTCGTTCTCCGGACTAGGTCAGAGAGGGCTCGGTAGCTCGTTCTCTGGACCTGACGAAGTCAGAGAGGGCTCGGCAGCTCGTTCTCTGGACCAGGAAGACGTTAGGGTTTAGGGCTGGAAGACTCTAAAACTAACACAGGGACATTGGATCGGTCTGTTGACCGATCCAGTGATACCTTAGGTATCTGATCGGTCTGTGGACCGATCAGAAACTACACAGAAGCTTTCTGTGGGTTATCTGATCGGTCTGTGGACCGATCAATTACCACACAGAAGACTTCTGTGGGATATCTGATCGGTCTGGTGACCGATCAGGAACAAGCGACGAAGACTCAGAACCGTAAGGGGACCGGTCTGTGGACCGATCCACACACAGGCTGATCGGTCCACAGACCGATCAGAGTCTTCACAGACCGATCAGAGTCTTCCCAGACCGATCAGGATGAGTCCTGATCGGTCCAGATAGCTATGGATCGGTCTGTTGACTGATCCACAACATGTCGTTCGTTTCTGCTGCTTCTCTGATATTTCTGATTCACTTCTGATTCACCTGATCAAATCATCTGCTGTGAGATTTTTAAGTTGCAGGTTGCAGGTATCGTGCCATTGGTTAATTTCAAATGAAGCTCCATCAGAAGAATAAGAACAAGCGCACTTTATGCTGTATTTCACTACAAGTGATGCAATTCGAGCTTCAATGTTCACTGGCCGCGATCAGTTGGACTCTTGCTCATTGGTTCGAGCTCAGAGACACCAGTGAAGACCATGGATGGTATTGGTGTGAGTTCAGAGAACCAGATGAGAAGGAAGAGTGATTGGCGACGGCTGTGTTGGTTGCAGTGATTCGACATAGGTGACAGTGATTCGGGACAGTGAGAAAGCAGAATAAGAAGAAGGAAGAAGAGAGGTTTGCTAAGGTTCTGGAAAAACTCTCTCTGTCGATCAAGCAAGAGGTTGTGTGTTGTTGAGCTCTCGGCTGAAGACTTCCTTCTGTCTTTGCGTGCGTTTTGCTTCGTGGCTGTAAGTTTCATTTGTTCAATCCTTTAGCCACTGAACTCTGTAAGTCATTGTGCTTTATTTTCAAATCTATTCTGTGACTTTTGTGGAGAGGTTACTCCACCGAGAAGGAGGAATACTTAGCCGGAATTTGTCCGGGGTGTGATCTACCGAAAGATCAAGGGATCGTCCACCTTACGGACACGCCGATGAGTAGGGGCAAGTTATCCCCGAACCTCGTACATCGTTTTGTTAGTGGCGATTGTTTTCCTTCTTTGCATCAGTTTTCTTTTTGTTTATTTTCGCTGTGCTAACAAAGTTTTGTGAGAAAATTGATTGAGTTTTAGAGGAGACTATTCACATCCCCCCCCCTCTCTAGCCATCCGAAGGTCCTAACAATACTGACCCATACCCACCTTCTTACCCATCTTAAGGTGGCCGGCCAAGCCTAGCTTGGAGCCCAAGCTAGGGTCGGCCAAACCAAGGTTAGATGGGTCAAGTAGGTGGCTGGCCCTAGCTTGAACCCAAGCTTAGGTGCTCGGCCACAATAAATTAAAAGGATTTTATTTTTTAAAATATTTCCTTATGTGGAAGCCATGATTTTAAAATAAAGTTTAAAATTTAAATCTTTCCTTTTATAGCTTTCTACAAAAGATTAAGAGAAAGATTTGATATCTTTCCTTATTTATAATTAAAAGGAAGATTTTAATTTTTGATAAAACTTGCCTTTTTGTAACCATCCTCATGGTTTTTTAAAAGAGAGTTTTAAAATATAAATCTTTCCTTTTATAGTTTTCTATAAAAGATTAAGAGAAATGTTTGATATCTTTCCTTATTTATAGTTAAAAGGAAGATTTTAATTTTTGATAAAACATTCCTTTTTTGTAACCATCCTCATGATTTTAAAATAGAGTTTTAAAATTATAAATCTTTCCTTTTATAGTTTCTACAAAAGCTTAAGAAAAGATTTGATATCTTTCCTTATTTGTAAATTGTAAGGAAGATTTTAATTTTAGATAAAACTTTCCTTTTTATAAATCATCCACATGTTTGAATAGAGAGATTTTAATTTATAAAAGTTTCCTTTTATGACCAACCATGAAGGGAATTTCTAAAAGAGAAATTTTTATTTAAAAATTTCCGGAAAAAAATTAGGAAGTTTTAATTTTGTGCTTAAAACTTTCCTTCCTTGGAGGATTAGATATGGCCGGCCACATTAATAGAGAAAAGGATTTTTTAATTAGTAAAATTTCCATTTTCAAAGGCAAGGAAAATAAGGAAGTTTTATTAAAACTTTCCTTATTTGCCAAGACCATGGAATATAAAAGAGAGGGTAGAGGTGCCTCACCTCACAAGTATATACATCTAGTATTCCTCTCTTTTATTCCTTGGTGTGGCCGGCCCTCTTCCTTCCCCTCTCTTCTTCTTGTGGCCAAACCTCATCTTCTCTTGGAGTTCTTGTGGTGGACAGATCTTGCTTGAAGAAGAAGGAGAGAAAGGAGGCTTTATTTCTAGCATCCCTTGGAGCTTGATGGTGGTGGTCGAACCTCATCTTCTCTTGGAGTTCTTGTGGTGGCTGAAACTTGCTTGGAGAAGAAGCAAACTTGGGTGGATTCTCATCTCGGTAGATCGTCGCCCACACGACGTCCAAAATGAGAAGAGGAATACGACAGAAGATCGTGAGGACTATAAGCTATAAAAGGTATAACTAGTTATTAGTTTCCGCATCATAACTAGTTCATCCTTTTATTTAGATCTTGAAATACCAAACACAAGAGGCTAATGAATCTAGGTAATCGAATTTATGTTTTTGATTTTGTGTTTCTTTTGTTTTTCGAACTTGTGATTCGATTGTTCTTTTTGGTTAAACCTAGGGTTACTATAAGGAAATTAAATATTAAATTTCATTGAAAGACTTTGTCTAGGAAGTGGTGGATGCTCCCATACCCAAGAAGGCCTAGTGCCTCACCATGTTTAACTTGAAAGCCAATCTCTGAAATTAATATTTAATTGAATTTGTAACATAGGTGGATTTGGATTAATAATGTTAAGTAACGTTTGCGATCCAAGTCTAAACCACTAAGAATAGATAAGTTGAATTTGGAATCAATAATGTTAAATTCCGTTTGAAATTACAAATTTAATTTCTAAAGAACACAATAGGTTGTTAGGAATAGTTCAGGACTTGTACAAAATTTTTGTACAGGGGAACCAGTACAATATTCCCAGTAGCAACAAACAATTGGTATCAGAGCTAGGGTTTTCCTCTGTGTTTGGTTTTCAGTTTAATTACATGTCATACATAATTTAGGCAGGATAATAGTAAGATATGCTAACTCTATGGTTGCAAGCTCTAACTATTATGGCTTATAGAGATTGTGTGTGATTGGACCCTTGGACATGTCAAGGGTCTTTTTATGTGTGTGCATGATTGTATGTATTAAATACAGTAGGAGCTGTATTAGTTTTAGGATTTTACATTTTTGTTTCGATCTAGATTACATGTGCATTCCCTTGTGGAATATAGGATCGATAAATGTAAAATTCTATTTTTGTCGTGGATCGTATCCTTGCGAGGCGTGGTACTATTTGAGGACCAGAGGCACAATGGAATAAGAAGCAAGATAGATGCAACGACAAGACCCGATTGTGATGGCTAAAGATGGCAGCAGCTAGGGTTGGCAGCACACGGAGGACAGTGATGGAAAAGGTCATAATAGTTGGAAAATTGTTTTTCCATATTTATTGCTTTATTTATTGTGATATCTGTGTGCATGGTTAAAATTCCTCACCTTAAATAACTAAGTGGGAGAGGGATTAGTAAATAAATTTCATGGTCTCCATTACTGGTATGTAAGTGATGCAACAAACTTGCGTGTTGGCTCTGAGTGCCTCCCTCCATAACGGATGAGTTTCTTTGCAGATCACTAGATCAAACTTCCTTTATGGATGGTTATAGGAAATTATTTAGGAGCGTGCGATCTTCTCCAACTGAAGGGGCACAATCCTATTTAATGGACTAAGTATCAAGTAATGGTATACACTTAGGCACATTTAATAGTATCATGCCTAACGGAGTCACTGCTATTATTTGTGTGACCAAAGGAATACCAACTATTAATTTTATTTGGCATAAAGTAAGGATGACAAGAATAAAATTAATGGGTAAAACCTCCTCTTATAAATGTTTGAATTTGTATACGTCCACACTAACATGGCATGCAAAATTCACGGTGTTTTGAGGTGTTGGTAAATTTAAATAATATTGTTTGAGGAATTAATATTATTCTAAATTTAGAGTCTTGACCAAAAAGTTTTTTTGTGATTCTTAGGATGACTTTCAACTCACTAGCTATTATACTGAAAGAGAACAAACTTACTGGTCCCAATTACATAGATTGGAAAAGAAACCTGGACATTGTCGTAATTGCTGAAGGCTATAAGTTTGTACTGTTAGAGGTCTGCCCTAATGTACCTAATAGTGATTCTAGTGAAGAGGAGATTGAGTATCATAAGAAATTGGTCAAGGCAAATGAGATGGTGTGGAGTTACATTTGGCTTTTATATCAAATGTGCTGCAACATCAGCATCAGACCATGCCTACTGGCCATGACATGATGTACAATCTCAAGAAACTCTTCAGACACTGGAATCGGGCTGATAGGCAAGACTGTATGATCACTAGGTACTGGACTAAAAGCAGGAATGAAGAAGCAGAAAGGCAAGTGCTTCATTTACAAGCAGTCTGGACATTTGTAGGCAGACTGTCCTCGTAGGAAGAGAACAATATAGGGATTGTAGTTGGAACATGTTTAGTTGTGTTATCTACCAGTACCTGGCCTGTAGATATGATAACCACTGATCATGTCTACAAATCATTGCAGGGGTTCTAGGAAACCTAACAACTACACGAAGGATAAATCACTGTTTACATGGGCAATGCTACAGAAGTAGCAACTGTTGCAGTGAAAGATGTTTATTCTTTGATAGGAATAAAATATTGGTTTTATGAAATTATCTTTACGTACCAAGTTTTAGAAAGAACTTGATTTCAGTTTCTAAACAATACAACGATGGATATTTTGTCTATTTATGATAGCAAAGGTATTATCAAGATAAATAGGGAAGTTATCTATTCTGGTACGTTCGTTGACAATTTGTATATTCTAAATCCAATAACTCTCACGATGTAACAAATGGAAATTAATAAGACATCTTCTAATTCTAATAAGAGAAAGGAACTTTTGGAAATAAACCAAACATATCTTTCACATCTAAAGCTTGGTGATATTAACTTGATTAGGATTCAAAGTACTCTTGGGTTCATTAGTGTTGGAAAACTTTCCAACTTGCGAATCTTGCTTGGAAGGAAAAATGACCAAGAGACCTTTTAAGGCCAGGGGTATAGAGCCAAAGATAAAGATGTGTGGTCCTATGTCTATCCAGGCGAGAGGTGGTTTCGAATACTTTTTCTCTTTTATAGATGATTATTTGAGATATGGGTACATTTACTTGATGCGCCGCAAGTCTGAATGCTTTGATAAGTTCGAAGAGTACAAGGCTGATGTGGAGAAACTTCATGGTAAAAGTCTCAAGACACTATGGTCTGATCGTTGTGGCGAATACCTCTTTGGAGAGTTTAGGAATTACTTATCAGAGGCTGGAATTAAATCCCAATTGTTTGCACCTAGTACACCCCAACAAAATGGTGTGGCAAAAAGAAGGAATAGAACTCTTATGGAAATGGTTAGATCGATGATCAGTTATTCAGAATTACCAGATTCATTTTGGGGATATGCTCTGGAAACATCAGTGTACATTCTGAATATGATACCTTCTAAATCAGTACCCTCTACTCCCATGAAATTGTGGAATGGACGTAAACCTAGTCTAAGTCATATTCGGATATGGGGTAGTCCAGCACATGTGCTAAAGGGAGATACTGACAAGTTGGAATCATGTACAGAAGTTTGTCTGTTTGTAGGATATTTTAAGGGAACGAAAGATGGTTTGTTTTATAATCCTAAAAATCAGAAGATCATTATTAGCACCAATGCTCGATTTTTAGAGGAAGATTATGTAATAAACCATAAGCCCATGAGTGAAATTGTTCTAGAAGAAATGAGAGAGGACATGTCTACTTTAGTACCAATAATGCAAGATGAAATATCACAAGAAACTGCAACACGTATCACAAATGATACACAACAATAGATAGTGTCTCGTTGTAGTGGGAGGGCTGTTAGGCAACCTGAAAGATTCATGTTTTTGGGAGAGTTGTCGGACTTGATCCCAGATAAACATGAACCTGATCCCTGAACATATGATGAAGCACTCTAAGATAAAGATGCAGCATCTTGGCAAAGAGCAATGAATTCAGAGATAGAATCTATGTATTCTAACAAAGTCTGGGAGCTAGTAGAACCATCAAATAGTGTAAAAGCTATTGGATGTAAATGGATCTACAAAAGGAAAAGTGTTAGTTAGAGCCCTAGAGCCAATCATATGATGATTGTTGTATGGACTCATTGTATCATATTCTTATGTATATAAAGGCGTTTGTTTTGGTTATTATACTTACTTGTATTGGTGCCAAATAACTAAGTATAATAGCGTCCTTGAGTAGAAAGTTCTTATCTATATCAATTGATTGGTTGAATCGATAGTGAGATAGTATAGAGAACACTACTCTTAATCATTCCTAGTCAAGTATTAACATTCAGGGACAATGTTAATGTGACGAGACTAACATGCAGGTCAACTTGATAACTTGATCTCACAAGTCATGGATATAGAGATATCAAGTTGATACATGGGTATGTATTGGAGAATGTATACTGAATGAGAAAGTATCACGGACTATAAAGGCGATTACTGGGTATGAATGACCCGCCATGATTATTATATGAGTGTCATATACTTTCTCATGTGGCTATTAGTATAACTATTAGTCCATGGACCTGAAGTCACCATGGTTCCCTACATAAGGAGTTACATACTTTGGCTTTGTCAAACGTCACCCATAATTGGATGGACTATAAAGATAATTACTGGGTATGTAACAAATTATGCGGAGGGATGTGAGTGATGTAGATGGGATATATCCCTCATATATAACGGGAGTGACATCGTTATTCTTGATAGAGTGAGACACTAAGTGCATGGCCATGCCCAAATGAGTCAATATAAGATATTGAGCTCATTTGATTAGAATGAGTCTACTTGGAGTTCAAGATTTAGATTGATCAGAGGATGACACTGTTTATGCCTCAAATTGATCAATCTAGATGTCAAGGATAGAAGGACACTTGTCATATATTGTGAAGAGTCACAATTAGTAGTCACAAGGTGATGTTGGATCTCAACATTCTTGTAACTTGGTTAGTAATGATGTGTTGCTAGATACCGCTCATTACTTATACTTCTAAATAGGTTTAGGAGCATTGCCAACGTTACAAGAACCTATAGGGTCACACACAAAGGGCAATTAGATGGAGATTAGGTTCATTTGATGTACCTAGAGGATTAGGTTCATGTGATGAACCAAATTGGATTAAGAGTAATCCAAATTAGATTAATTGAGTAAGACTCGATTGAGTTAGACTTGAGTTAGACTCAAGTGAGGTTATACTTGAGTTAGACTCAAGTGAGGCTAGACTTGAGTTAGACTCAAGTGAGGCTTAATGATGATATTCATTGAATTTTGAATTCAATGATAAATGGAATTCAATTTGAATTTTATATTCAAATTTCGAATGAGTTTCAAAATGGTCATTTAATGAAGAATATTAAATACTCATTAAGGCTCATTAATTAGGCTCATTAATGGTGTTAATGAGCATTAAGTATTTGCATTAGATGAAAATACTTAAGCCATTTTTTACTCTTATTTTCATAATTGATCATTATTATTCCTCCTTGCTTCTTCTTCTCTCCCTCTCCTCCTCCTTGGCTGAACACCTTTAGACTGCTAGCACACTCTAAGTGTTTTCTCCATCTCTATTGTTCGTGTGGATACGTATAGAGGTGTGTCCACTTGAACACACTCGAGATCCGATAACTTTTGGATGAGCCGGATTCGCGAAGGGCTTCGCTACAAGGGTAATCTCTTAACCATGTAGATCTAATGTAGATCTAGGATAGAAAAACATGTACACGAAATTTTTTGTTCTTTTAATCTTCGCACGGATCCGATGTCATGGGATTTCGAGGTTTCCGCAACGCAAAAAGCGGTTTTTGCGACTCAAAAATCCCAACAAAAAGAGGGGCAAACGGGAAGGTGGAAACCTTCAAAGGAAGGCTTATTGCGAAGGGGTACACTCAGAAAGAGGAAATCGATTATGAGGAAACCTTTTCGCCAGTAGCTATACTTAAGTCTATCCGGATACTCTTATCTAGTGTTGCTTATATGGATTATGAGGTTTGGCAAATGGATGTCAAGTCAGTTTTCCTTAACAGATGTCTTGAAGAAAACATCCATATGAAGCAACCAGAGGGGTTTTTTGACAAAGGCAAAGAACATCTAGTGTGTAAGCAAAATCGATCTATTTATGGACTAAAGCAAGTTTCAAGATCTTGGAGCATTCAGTTTAATGAAGTAATCTAGTAATATAGATTTATTCAGTGTCCGGATGAGTCTTGTGTATACAAGAAGTGTGATGGAAACGTGGTAGTATTTCTTATACTATACGTAGATGACATTTTTGATAGTTGGAAACAATATCAAAGTGTTGTCGGAAGTAAGGGTATGGTTGTCCAAGCAATTCGATATGAAGGACTTGGGTGAATGCGCACATATTCTCGGGATCAAAGTTTTGCTTATCCCGAGCTTCATATATCGATACTATCCTAGCTCGTTTTAGCATGTAAGACTCCATGAAAGATTTTTGTACCTTTTGGGCATGGAGTATATTTATCTAAAGAGATGTCTCCGAAGACATCAAAAGAGATAGAAGAAATGAAGGCAGTTCCTTATGCTTCAGCTATAGGAAGCCTAATATATGCTATGCATGAGACCAGATATCTATTTAACCATGGACATGGTTAGCAGATATCAAAGTAACACAGGACCAGGACACTTGACTGCCGTAAAGCATATATTAAAGTACTTTAGAGGGACTAGAGATTATATGATAGTTTACAAGGTAGATGATTTCCCTATGGGATACATAGATTTTGACTTCCAATCAAATAGGGACAATAGTAAGTTGACCTCAGGGTTTTGTGTTTACTTTAGGAGGTAAAACCATAACAATGGAGGAGTGATAAGCATAGATGTTTTTCGGACTCCACCCATGGAAGCTGAGTATGTGGCAGCCTTTGAGGCAGCCATAGAAGCTGTATGGTTGTTGATGTTCCACAAGTGTACGGAAATGTCATAAGTAATAATAAAAGATATCGTATCCATAGGGACTGGAATAACCACTAAAGATTTCTTAACACGAATTAGCTAAACATCTAATCAATTGATTCACAAAAGCAAAGTGTAACTATGAAAGGTAAAGATAGAAATAAAAGAATAAGAAACAAGAATAAGGGCTATGATAAAGGTATGTTATAGGAGTTTCGATTTCTTTGTAATGATCTTCAATGTAAATGATCTACCAAATCTTATTTCTCAATTGTCCATCATTTGTAGAAGGTTGTCGGTTCCCTCTTGCAATAGACAACCGGCCTAGGACTAAAATCTATACTAAATATGATCAATTAGGAATGAATCTATGTTTTCCTTACACGGGCTTGCCTGTCACGTGCATCCCTCGGATAATCAACATAGAATTTATCACTCCTCAATCGCATCAAGATATAATATATGAACACATACAATCTATCCTACCCCCTTGAATAACCCAATTTCACCCTCAAAATCATCCCTCAACCATCCTTACACGGGCATGTTCCTATCACAAACGTCCCTCGAAAAATCGAATGAGAAACAATCTCTATAAAATCCACAAGATATTCAAACATCCAATTAAATATGGAAATTAAGCCCAATCAAAAGAATCCATACAAGATCGAATAGATGCAAAATAGGACAAGATCATTGAAATAGGGAATTGGCAAATCCACATGAGTTTTACATCAAATCTTCATTACAAATACTCCCTCCATCATAGAACAAGAGATCTAATCCATAGAACAAGGAAAGAAATCCGAAAACAAGAAGATTACAAGCATCTTGATCCCTAAATCCAAGAAAGGAAGGGAAGAAAGGCTTATCTACAATGAAGAACGATCTTCGGATCCAATCCTTGCTCCCGGAGTCGAAACGATGAAGATCTGCTCTCGAATCGTCGGAAAATCCCTCCAAGAAGGTGGAGGAACGCCCAAATCTTGATTCCCCCCAAAAGGGAGAAGATCCCTTTTCAAATGATGAAGACACCCTTATATAGAGAAGGGGTTTGGGCGCCACACGACCCCGTGACACGGCTGTGTGAGGCTCACACGGCCTGCACTACTCCCCTCTTTTCCAGGGTGACACGATCGTGTGAAGCTCACACGACCTTGGCATGCTTTGCCACTGCCCCCCCTTGCACGGTGGTGTAGATCTACATGGCGTGCACTGCCTCCAGTTCTGGTACTCCTGCACGGTCGTGTCTGGGACATGACCATGGCTGGTTTGGTCTCTGGATGGCTTACACGGGTGTGTCTGGGACACTGCCATGTTCCTCTCCTACTTTGTCAAGGTTACACGGTCGTGTGGATTCACACGGCCATGTCATTCTTCTTCTCTGGAAACATTACACGGTCATGTAGCTCACATGGCCATGGGTCATGTAGCTCACACGGCCGTGTGGAGCTCACACCCCCTTGCATGGCCCTTGCACACCCCTTGTCATGGACCTTGTCATAGCTCTAAATGGTAATGTTTCATTTCAGCGTCTTTTACACCATCAAGATGGGGTTTTCTCTAGTTGATGTCTTCATCAAAGTTGTAGATCTTGAAGTTATCTACAAATCGGTATAAAGAACAACCCAAAACTCCAACCGAGCACAAAGTTATGGTCATTTTACTTTTGGTCTGTAGTGCTGGAAATCTCATACGACCTGCACACGGCCGTGTGATATTCACACGGCCTCAACACGCCCCCCACATGGCCTTGACACGGCTGTGTGGGTGCCACATGGCCAGAACATGAAGAAAACTTAGTTTTTTATGCCCTTGTCACTCTGGAAGCTCTCGACTTCATTTAAACTCCGTTTTTACTCCAAATCATATCCTATCAATCAAAACAAGTAAAGAGTAGATCTCCGAACAAAATATAATGGAAGTATGACATTATAATGAAATAGGGTGCAATAAATATAGATTATGCGCATGAAGTACAAGTAGATGTGTATCAAAATATGTATAAAAGTGTATATAATCTACGCACATCACACCCCCAGACGTAAACCTTTGCTTGTCCTCAAGCAAAATGTCGTAATCACGATTCATGTATTCAACAATGCATCATAATCCTTAATGCACTCTCCTAACTCTATCCACAAGTTTCTTTAATGAGCATGATCATAGAAATAAATCTAGTATGGCTTAAGCATAAGTCTCTTGTGCACGGTGCAAATAAGTAACTCAAAACCCTTCAAGTTTCAATCTTTGTCCTAGTCATGTCGTCATCCAATTTGAGTTCCTAATATTTCAGGTGATAGACACTTACCTACCACACACTTAGTTCATATTTCTCAATCAACCAAGGTTTCAAAGGCGTGCTCGATATCAAGAGAACCATAGAAGTCATTTTCCCAGTAACCTAACTCGGTCTCAAAGGGGTGACTTTCTAGTTTCCACTCATGACAACTGTTTTTTATATTCCTTTTCTCACACTCTTTTTTTTCTCTTTTTTTTTCATCATGCACCTTTTTAAACACATGAGAGTTTATAGGCACATAAGTTGGGATATTTTAATTTTTCCAAATGAGTTTTTCAAGATTCGAACCTCATCCAGTAACCAAAATGAAGTTTGAGAAATCACCATGGAAACAAAGTACTAAACAAATAGGATGAATCATGACTATTTCAAGGATATCAACTATTCGAGCATCAAGTCAAAGTGTAGTGAAAGTAAGATCCTTAAGGTTAGGCCAAGACTAAAACTTATTTCTAATTGATACTTAGCTCAATTCATGCTACTCAATATAGAGAAAAGAAGTACACTAAACATACTATCATCATTTACAATATCATGAATCAAGATAAAGAACATACTAACAATTTGCTTTAAGACAAGAAAACATAAAAGTGGAGTTTGATGTTCTCAAGATGTATGCAACAAAAAATAAAAACAAAATGCAAAACATAAGCAAAAAAAAAAAAAAACAAACAAAGCAAATCAAATGCATCTAATGCATCCCCCCAGACTTAAACTTTTCATTATCCCAATGAAAACTAAAAGCAATGTGGAGGAGATTTTAAGAGAAGTTACCAAGTGATGAGCTCCAAATGGTTGACATTCATGTTTTTAAAGATACTCCTCCATCCAATACTCACATTCCTCCACAACTTTGAATTCTACAACAATAAGATAGACAAGAAAAATTAAGTAGCGGATACATATTTATTATAAAGAGAGAACTAAAGACATAAAAGAAAATAAGGAAAATGAACTTGGGTTGCCTCCCAAGAAGCGCTTGTTTAAGGTCATTAGCTCGACCACCTCATTAGATTCATCTAAATCTCGCTCTTGGAGGGGTAAGATATTTTAGAACCCTCCTACCAGGGGTTCTTATTATGGAGAGAGCTTTCATCAATGGAGCTACAATGTAAAGTATAACTCTCTCCATCTTCGTCTTCTTAAATTTTTTTTTAGGTGGTCGAATATGGTTCATATTGAGCTTCCAATCATTAGCCCAAGTGGAATCTACACATGCAAAGAAAGTACAAATCTCCCACAAACATATTAGATAAGATAGAGTCATAACCATATTAAGATAAGCAGAATAAGAAATAAAAACTAAATCACATCCAACAAAGTCAATGATAGGTACCTCTATATAATTTTCCAAAAGATCACAAGAAGTACTAATCTTACTTTGCTGAGAGATACCTGATATTTCTAAACATGTGGATGTGACTTCCTCTGAATCAAATGATGGTTTTGGCTCTGGCTCAGGTGTTGGTGATATCAAAGATGGTGATTCTCGAGACACAACCATATCTATATGAGTCCCTACACATTGATCCCCAACATGCTCAATCCTTGTAACTCTTACAGCATCTAAGGATTGTGTGGACAAAGGAGGTGATTCTTGAGATGCTGCTTCCACCACACAACTCCCTACAAATTGTTCCATATCAACATCATCAACACAAACATTAAAAAACAAACCAACATCAATATCCTCAATAGGAGAATCAACTATAGGAGGATTAATAACTTCACTTGCAGTTTTAAGTTGATCTACCACATCATATTCATCATCTGAAAATTCAATTTCACTATTTCTATTAAAACCTGGAGGTAGATCTAAAAACTCCTTATCCACTGCATTATCATCACAATCCTCATCTGAAGAGTCTTCATCTTTATACACACTATGAAATCTGCACTCAACCTTATAAGTGTCATCGAATTTGCCGAAGTCTTTATTTTCATTAACCCCCACTAACCTTTGTGGAAAAGGAACCCTTAGTGAAGGTCCTGGGAAAGATTGAACTTCCTTTTTCCCAAATTCCCTTTGAGCTTTTGGAGGAGGTCTAACTTGCTTATCTAGTGTTGGTGTGATCAATCGTTGAGGGAAAGGTACTTGTGGCCTTTGGGAACTTCCTGGAGAAATGGAATTGAGTTCTTGTGATATTCTATTATTCTTCTCCTCAATTTTAAACATGTCCTTCTTTAGAAGTTCTTCATGATTTTTTTTCAATTCTCAACCCAACATCATCACCTTTTCACTAGATATTATCTGCGAAGGAGGGGAATCTTCTTTAAACCATTTTGAAACAATAGTTTCAATCATTGCCCCCAAATATTTGAACTCCTCATTCTGTAACTTGTGAATTTCAACATTCTTGGGTGGTTGAACTACATTTTGTTTGATAGGCTCTCTTGTATTTATGGCTTTCACTTCCTGAATATTTAAGGGAGATTCCATCAAACTTTTGCTCGACCATCCATGGAGGTTCAATGTCACTTGATCAATTAATATATAAGCTTCTTCTATACTTTTGTCCATAAAAGAACCTCCAGCTGATGAATCTAACAAGCACTTATCTGAAAAAGAAATTCCCCTATAGAATATGTGTAAAATCAGTCATTTCTCCAAACCATGATGAGAGCACTGTCTTTGAAGACTCTTGAATCTGTCCCATGCTTCAAATAATGATTCTCCATATGTCTGAGCAAAATTCGTAATGCAATTCCTCATATAATTGTCCTACTTGGAGGAAAAAAATGATTCAAAAATTGCTTCTCCAATTGTTCCCAATTTGTGATGCTTTGAGGACAGAGAGAATATAACCAAGTCCTTGCTTTATCCTTGATACTGAAAGGAAATGTCATCAATTGAACTTCATCTGCTGACACTCCTTCACATTTCACCATATCACAAATCTCTAAAAATACATATCCCATAAGATGGAATTCAAATTGTACTAACCTTGGGCGATTAGCCAAAGCTAACTCAAGATGAGCTATAATATGAATTTCACAAGATGGGCAAAATGAACAAATAGACTTGTTCATCTCGCTATACAAGAGTTGCATTTGATGCAATTGGTATATGATACCTACCTACATTATACGAGTCTTGGGTGATTAGCCAAAGCTAACTCAAGATGAGTATAATAAGGATCTTGTCCCACATTAATGTCATTGCGATTGGATTTGGAGCTAGTAGTGTGGGTAAAACCACAACCATGACTCACTCCTACCAAGCTTTACAATTCAGTGGGAGCATCATTTAATTAAAGGCCTAATTAAATGATCGATATATGATACTAAGTTCTGCATTATGTTGTTGTAGATAACCATGTCATCAAACACATCGAACACTCTCTCTCTCTCTCTCTCTGTGATCTGCCCTTGATAAGGACAAGCTCAATGGAGCTAACTTCTTAGACTAGTATAGAAATTTGAGAATAGTTCTCAAGCAAGAATGAAAACTGTATGTCCTAGAGCAGCCCATTCCTGAGGCACCCCCCGCTACTGCTACTAGAGCTGATAGGGATGCTTACAAGAAACATCAAGATGATGTATTAGATGTGTCATGCCTTATACTCGCCACCATGAACTCTGAGCTTTAGAAGTAACATGAGAACATGGATGCTTATGATATGGTTGAACACCTTAGACAACTATATCAAGGACAAGCAAGGCATGAGAGATTTGAGATCTTTAAAGCACTGTTTCAATGCAGAATGCAAGAAGGAAGTCTCGTAGGACCATATGTACTCAAAATGATTGGGTATGTAGAAAACCTACAGCGGTTGGGATTTCTACTAGGCCAAGAATTGGCCACTGATCTTATCTTGCAGTCTTTGCACGATAGCTATAGTCAATTTATCATGAACTACAACATGAATGAAATTGACAAATCACTGCCTGAGATGTTGAGCATGTTTGTTAGGACCTTCGGATAGCGGCTAGAGAGGGGGGGTGTGAATAGCCGACCTCAAATTATCGTTTCTTCCTACAATTTAGGTTAGCGCAGCGGAAATACAATGTAGAAACGAAAGTGGAGAAGATCAAACCTCAAACACGATGATATAACGAGGTTTGGAGATGATACTCCTACTCCTCGGCGTGTCCGTAAGGTGGACGAAGCCTATCAATCTGTCGGTGGATGAGACCCCGGAAAACCGGCTAACAACAACTCGTTCTAGGTGGAGAAACCTCGCCACAAACTCTTTTGCAACAGCAATAAAGGAGTACAAGATATAGCAAGAAAACAAGAAGAATATGAACGTAACAACACTTTGCTTGCCTTCTTGTCAACTGGAGTTCGATGAAGCAACAACTTCACGATGCCAGCAGCAACTGATCAGCAAACCAGCCGAGGGAAGCTCACACGAAGCTTTAGAAACATAGAGCTCAGCAAAGCTCAGATCGCAAGAGTGAGGAACAAGAAGAAGAATTACTGTAGAGGCCCTCGACCTCGATATATATCCTGCGAAGAAGAAGACACAGAAATCTAGCCGTTGTGACTCAACGGCTAGGCCTGGACCGATCAGGCTCCAACCTGATCGGTCTAGGAGTCTCCTGATCGGTCTGTGGACCGATCAGGCCCTAGGCTGATCGGTCCCCAGACTGATCAACCAACTCTCTGTGAGAGTTGGCTTCGAAGCCTGATCGGTCTGTGGACCGATCAGGCTATAGGTGGATCGGTCCACAGACCGATCCCCCTACCTTTTTCTACCTCCTGATCGTTTCCTGATCGGTCTGGTGACCGATCAGATACCTTACAGTGAGCCACTGTTTGGTTACTGATCGGTCACAAGACCGATCAGATAACCCATAGTATCACTGGATCGGTCTGCAGACCGATCCAATTTCCCAGCCTTAAACCTAAAGCCTTCCCGGTCTAGAGAACGAGCTACCGAGCCCTCTCTGATCTAGTCCGGAGAACGAGCTACCGAGCCCTCTCTGACCTAGTCCGGAGAACGAGCTATCGAGCCCTCTCTAACTCTGTCTGGTCCAGAGAACGAGCTCCCGAGCCCTCTCTGACCTAGTCCGGAGAACGAGCTACCGAGCCCTCTCCGACTTCCTCTGGTCCAGAGAACGAGCTCCCGAGCCCTCTCTGACCTAGTCCGGAGAACGAGCTACCGAGCCATCTCCGACTTCGTCCGGTCCAGAGAATGAGCTCCCGAGCCCTCTCTGACCTAGTCCGGAGAACGAGCTACTGAGCCATCTCCGACTTCCACGTCCGGTTCAAAGAATGAGCTCCCGAGCCCTCTCTGACCTAGTCCAGAGAACGAGCTACCGAGCCCTCTCCGACTTCGTCCGATCAAGAGAACGAGCTCCCGAGCCCTCTCTGACCTAGTCCGGAGAACGAGCTACCGAGCCCTCTCCGACTTCCACGTCCGGTCCAGAGAACGAGCTCCTGAGCCCTCTCTGACCTAGTCCGGAGAACGAGCTACCGAGCCCTCTCCGACTTCTACGTCCGGTCCAGAGAACGAGCTCCCGAGCCCTCTCTGACCTAGTCCAGAGAACGAGCTACCGAGCCCTCTCCGACTCCATCCAGTTCAGAGAACGAGCTACCGAGCCCTCTCTGACTTCCCATGCCAAGCTTCCATACTTGGACTTTTCCCCGTGCCAAGCTCCCTGCTTGGTCTTTTCCCGTGCCAAGCTCCCTGCTTGGACTTTTCCGTGCCAAGTCTCCATACTTGGGCTTTTCCCGTGCCAAGCTCCCTGCTTGGACTTTTCCGTGCCAAGTCTCCATACTTGGACTTTTCCCGTGCCAAGTCTCCATACTTGGACTTTTCCCGAATCAGGTCAACTCAAGTCGGGTCAACCAGGTCAACCTTGACCAAAGGTTGCACCCACACTCCCAAGTTCCTATTCTTGTCAAACATCAAAATACAACTTCTCTATTCTTGTCAAACATCAAAATATACCTCGAGTCAGGTCAACTCGAGTCGGGTCAACCAGGTCAACCTTGACCTAAGGTTGCACCAACAAAGAACTACTGAACTAAACCTTAAGAAGGCAAAGCCTAGTTCCATTTTAATGGTGTCTAAGGGCAAAGGCAAGTGGAAGCCTAAAGATAAGGGTAAGACCCAAGCCAAAGGCAAGGGAAAGGCACATGCATTGAAACCCAAAGGTGGGGTTGCTAAGGAAGGAACCTGCTTCTACTGTGGTGAGACCGGACACTGGAACAGGAACTATAAAGTATACCTAGAGGAACTGAAATGGAAGAGAAGTGAGACTTCTGCCTCAAGTATATATGTTATAGAAGTCAATCTATCTATTTCTTCTTCATGGGTATTAGATACTGGATGTACATCTCACATTTGTACTAATGTGCAGGGGATGAGAAATAGTAGAGTATTGACAAAGGGTGAAGTGGACCTACGAGTAGGCAATGTCGCAAGAGTTGCTGCTGTCGCTGTAGGAGCATATTCTTTATCTTTGCCCACTGGGCTTGTTTTAGAACTAGAAGAGTGTTGTTATGTGCCCGCTTTGACAAAGAACATTATCTCTGTTTCTTGTTTAGACAAGAAAGACTTTTCATTTGTAATAAAGGACAAATGTTGTTCCGTTTATTTTAATGATATGTTCTATTGTAGTGCACCTCTTATGAATGGCCTCTATGTTCTAGACTTTGAAAACCCAATCTATAACATAAATATCAAACGGTTCAAGTCTAATGATTTGAACCAAACATATCTCTGGCATTGTCACCTAGGTCACATAAATTAGAGTCGCATATCCCAACTCCATAAGGATGGACTTTTGGACTCATTTGATTTTGAATCATATGAAACATGTGAATCTTGTCTCCGAGGCAAGATGACAAAGACTCCATTTGGTGGACATGGCGAAAGGGCTAATGATCTGTTAGGACTCATACATACAGATGTATGTGGGCCTTTCAGAATAGCTGCTAGAGGAGGCCATTATTACTTCATTACCTTCACTGATGATTTTAGTAGATACGGCTATGTGTATCTGATGAGACACAAGTCAGAATCCTTTGAAAAGTTCAAAAAATTCAAGAACGAAGTACAAAACCAACTTGGTAAGAGTATTAAAATGCTTCGATCAGATCGAGGTGGGGAATACCTTAGCCAAGAGTTTTATGACCATCTCATTGAGTGTGGGATCATATCTTAGCTCACACCACCTGGGACACCACAATGGAATGGTGTATCAGAAAGGAGAAATCACACCTTATTAGATATGGTACGATCGATGATGAGTCATACAGATATTCCTACTTCCTTCTGGGGACATGCTCTAGAGACAACCGCTTTCTCACTTAACCGAGTTCCATCTAAGATCGTCATAAAGACACCATATACGATATGGACTAGGAAGAGTCCCAATATGTCTTTTATGAAGATTTGGGGTTGTGAGTCTTACGTTTGACGACAAGTCTCAGATAAACTTAGACCCAAATAAGACAAGTGTTATTTTATAGGATATCCCAAATAAACAAAGGGATATTACTTCTATAATCTCACAGAAGGCAAGGTGTTTGTTGCCAGAACTAGTGTCTTTCTAGAAAGGGAATTTATTTCTAGAAAGACTAGTGGGAGTGAAGTCGATCTTGAAGAAATTCAAGATACACAAACTAGCACCGATACCTTGATGGAAATTGAACATGCACCACAAGAAGTTGTGGAGCAACAACCTATTCAAGTAGCACACACTCTACGTAGATCTGATAGGACCTGCCGTCAACCTGAGAGATATTCATTTCTCTTGTTTGACCACGGTGATGTAGAGCTTATTGGTCTTGATGAGTCTACATCTTATCAGGAAGCTGTACAGGGCCCAGATTCTGAGAAATGGCTAGGGGCCGTGAGATCCGAAATGGAATCCATGTACACTAATCAAGTATGGACTTTGGTTGATCCACCTGAAGGGATCAATTCCATTGGGTGTAAGTGGGTCTTAAAAGTGAAGACTGACATGGATGGGCATAAGCATACTTATAAAAGTAGATTGGTATCTAAAGGTTTCAAGAAAATTCATGGTATAGACTATGATGAAACCTTTTCACCAGTTGCAATGCTTAAGTCCATTCAGATTTTACTTGCTATTGTAGCTTACTATGATTATGAGATCTGGTAGATGGATGTCAAAACCACATTTCTTAACTGAAATCTACTCAAGGATGTGTACATGACACAACCTGAGGGTTTTATAAATCCAAAGCATGCTGGAAAGGTTTGTAAGTTGCAAAGACCCATTTATGGATTAAAGCAAGCTTTTAGAAGTTGGAATCTTCGATTCAATGATGCGATCAAAATATTTGGTTTCATTAAGGATGAAGATGAACCTTGTCTCTACAAGAAGGTTAGTGGGAGCACAATCATCTTTCTCATATTGTATGTAGATGACATACTGCTCATTGGAAATGATATCCTTACTCTTCAGTCAGTGAAGACTTAGCTTGGGAATTATTTTTAATGAAAGACTTAGATGAAGCAGCCTATATTTTAGGCCTTAAGATCTATAGAGATAGATCTAAAAGATTGCTTGGCCTAAGCCAGAGTACATACATTGACAAGGTGCTTAAACGTTTTGCCATGAAGAATTCCAAGAAGCGATTCTTGCCTATGTCACATGGTGTGAGTCTTTCGAAGACTCAATGTCCCTCTTCTAAGGTAGAAATGGACCGCATGGATCAGATTCCTTATGCATCAGCTATAGGGTTTATCATGTACGCCATGTTTTATACTCGCCGAGATGTCTCATATGCTTTAAGCATGACGAGCATATACCAGTCAGATCTAGGTGAAGGTCATTGGACAGTAGTCAAGAATATTCTTAAGTACTTGAGAAGGACTCAAGATTATTTCTTGATCTTTGGAAGCGATGAAGAGCTTGTTGTAAAGAATTACACCGATGCTAGCTTCCAAACAAATAAGGATGATTACAGATCACAGTCAGGGTATGTATTTTTCTTAAATGGTGGTGCTGTGAGTTGGAAGAGTTTGAAGTAGGACACAATCGCTGATTCTACAATAGAGGCCGAGTATATTGCTGTTTCAGCTGCAGCAAAGGAGGCTGTTTGGATCAGGAAGTTCATTACAGAGCTTGATGTTGTTCCTAGTATAACGAGTCCAATAGACCTCTATTGTGATAACAATGGGGCTATTGCACAGGCTAAGGAATCTCGTTCTCATCAGAGATCCAAACACATACTACGGTGATTCCATCTCATTCAAGAGATAATCGATAGAGGAGATGTGAAGATATGCAGAGTACCACCCGATGCTAACATTACAGATCCTTTGACCAAGGCTTTGGCACAAAGAAAGCATGATGGTCACACTAAGTCAATGGGTATTTGATATCTCAGTGATTGGTACTAGTGCTAGTGGAAGATTGTTAGTATTAGCCCTAGTATCAATTATGAGATGATTGTAAAGGGCACATTATTGTATCATATTTCATTATAAATAAAAATGCAAAGTTGGTTATTATATTTATTTTAGTTCAGTGTCGATTGAATAAATATAATAATGTCCTTGGGTAGTAGGTTCTTATCTACAGTATATCAATTGGTTGAATTGATAGTGAGATATTGTAGAGAATACTACTCTTAACTATTCCTAGTTGAGCATTAATATACAAGGATAATATTAATGCATTGAGACTAGCATGTAGGTCAATGGATGACTTAATCTCATAAGTCATGGATATGAGATATCAGGTTGAGACATGGATATATATTAGAGAATATATACCGAATGACCCGCCATGAGAATATTTCATGGATCGTTATATGAGTGTCATAAACATTCTCATGTGACTATTGGTATGAATAGTCCTTAGACCTGAAGTCACTACGGTTCCCTACATAAGGAGTTGTGTACTTTAGTATCGGCAAACGTCACCCGTAACAAGGTGGACAATAAAGTCGATCACTGGGTATGCAATGAATTATGCAAAGGGATGTGAGTGATGTAGATGAGATCTATCCCTTTCATATAACGGAAGCGATATCTGTGGGCCCCTTGATTAGTAGGACACAAAGAAAGCATGACCATGTTCAAATGAGTCAATATGAGATATTGAGCTCATTTGATTGAGTTTGTCTACTTAGAGATCAAGAAATACAAAGATTGATAAGATGATGACATGGTCTATGCCTCATTGATCAATCTGGATATCAAGGATAGAGGGACCAAGTCATAAAAGATAATAGCCACGGAAAGGTTAGGTCGGATCTTGACTTTCTCGTCACTTGGGTAGCAATGATGCCTTGCTAGATGCCACTCATTGCTTATGTATCTAAATGTTGATTTGGGTACATTGTAAACGTTACGAGAACCTATTGGGTCACACACAAAGAACAAGTAGATTTGGAGATGTATTCATATGATGAATAATTGGATTAAGTCTAATCTGAATTGGACTTATTGAGTTAGACTCAATTGGATCTAATTATTGGATCAAGTCCAATTCAAACTACACTCGAGGAAGTTAATTCAAATTAATGAAATAGTGATTCATTGAATTTGAATTGCATGAGAATTAATTGAGTTAGACTCGAGTGAATTAGACTTGAGTTAGACTCAAGTGAGCTAAACTTGAGTTAGACTCAAGTGAATATGAAATGAGAGAGTATTCATTGAATTTTCAAAATTCAATGAATCACAATATTCAATTTTCAAAATTGAATATGAAAGGAGGAGTTTTCAAAATGGTCCTTAATGAAGAGTGAATACTAATTAAGGCTCATTAATGAGATTAATGAGCATTAAGTGTTTTTCATTAGATGAAAATACTTAAACCATTTTTCTCTCATTTTTCCTCACTTCTTCATTCTCTTTTCTCTTCTTCTTCCTCCCTTGGCCGAAATCACTCTTGGTTGCTAACACAGCTATATGTGATTTTTCTTCTCCATATTTGAGAGTTTGTAAGACAAACGGAGGAGTACTTGTTCGTGTGGATATCGAAAGAGGCACGGACGCTTTGATCGTGCTGAGATCCGTGCAGTTGGGAGATCGAGTGCACGCTACAAAGGTTTACTCTATCATGTTCTTAGACATAAACTTAGTATATTATTCTTCTCCCTTTGCATGGATCTTCTAGAGGAAATAGGGTTTTCTGCTGCGCATTTGTGTGTTTAGCAACCTATTTCCTTACAGAAGAAACCTCTTACAAAATAATGGAGGATCCATAAATTATTATTATTATTATTATTATTATTTGGTAATTTTCATTGGTATTGTAACGCCCGCCCCTCCTGCTAGTGGGGCGGGGTCACTTTACTTAACTATTTTGCGGAAACATACATGCATATTAATATTTCTTCTAAAGTAAAACAGCGGAAGTATCATGAAGTCATGCGGAACATTAACATAAATAAACTTAGTTCATGTCAACACATAAAAAAAATAACATAAGAAGGTCTTTTATTTGTCTTAGCCGAGCCACCACCACACACATCTCTTGCCTCTCCTGCGGCTCTCCTAGTTCATCCATTCTTTGCCCTTATCTGTGGTACAAGGAAAGTAAGCTATAAGCACACAGGCTTAGTAAGATCCTTTCCTACTCACAAAAACCATATATCAAAGCATAATCACATAAGCATATGACGATGGAAACATAATCATCTAACATCATATTGTGAAACATAGCATCATATCATATCATAAATCATAAGAGCATCATGTCATATAAATCATAAAAGCATATCATATCATAAATCATAAGAGCATCATGTCATATAAATCCTAAGGCATAGCATATCATGTCATAAATCATATCATGCAAGATGTCTTTTAAAACATGTGTCATGTCATATCCAAGATGTCTTAAAACATATCATATAGTACTTGAACATAATATCATCATGAGGGCCCGTCTTATACCACATACATACATAAATGCCCGCAATCCCTAGGACAGGGTAGCTAGCCCCAAACCTACTAGGGATCTAGGTCCGTACTACGACCGTCGACCTAGGGGCGTACTAAGGAGCTCATCCCTTTACTAGACCCGTTCATAGTCCGTCGGCCTAGGGGCGCTTATGGAGCCTACTCTTGGTACAAGCCATACAAAGTAAAATAGCATATCATGGTTCATGTCATAACATAGAATATCATATCTTATCATATCATGAAGAGTGCTCTTAGTCCCCAAGGGGAAGCAACTCTTAGGCCTTCACTTATCATATCATAAAGAGTGCTCTTAATCCCAACAAAAAGGGAAGCAACTCTTAGGCCTTTGCTTATCATATCATAAAGCATGCATACTTGGGCACATAGCACATCATAAGAGACATTATTATGCATGGATCATAAGAATACATAAATGAGCATATTATTTGTCATATCATAAAGCATGCATACTTGAGCACATAGCACATCATAAGAGACATTATTATGCATGGTTCATAGGTATACGTAAATGAACACATCACCTATCATAGAAAAGACATAATCATGCATGGAATCATTAAACAACATCTCTTAATTCATAACGTAGCATGTGAGGCACATCTAGGCTCCTAAACCCATCATGGCCGAAAGTTCAAGAGTATGAACTTAAATTCTAAATAACATACAAGCATAAGAATCTCATGTTAACTTCATATCATAAGGAAAGTCATAAGCATGTTAATCCAATTTTTAAGCTTTCCTAGGTCTTGATCTTTTTCATGGCCGAAAGTTCATGGAGAAGGAAAATAAGCTCCAAACAACATACAAGCATAAACATCAATCTAATTTCATATCATATCATAAGGGGATCCATGAGCATGCTAGATTTAATTTTTAAGCTTCCTTGAACCCTAGTAATGTTCATGGCCGAAAGTCTCATGGAGAGGAAAAATAAGCTCTAACAACATACAAGCATAAATATCTAGCTAAATTCATATCATACCATGAGGGGATCCATGGGCATGCTAGATTTAATTTTAAGCTTCTTTGAACCCTAGAAATGTTCATGGCCGAAACTTTATAAAGAAGAAGACCAAGCTCTAAACAACATACAAGCATAAATATTTAGCTAAATTCATATCATATCATAAGGGGATCCATGGGCATGCTAGATTTAATTTTAAGCTTCTTTGAACCCTAGAGATGATCATGACCGAAAGTTTCATGAAGAGGAAAATCAAGCTCTAAACAACATACAAGCATAAACATCTAGCTACATTCATATCATATCATAAGGGGATCCATAAGCATGCTAGATTTAATTTTAAGCTTCCTTGAACCCTAGTAATGTTCATGGCCGAAAGTTTCATGGAGAGGAAAAATAAGCTCTAACAACATACAAGCATAATTATCTAGCTAAATTCATATCATATCATGAGGGGATCCATGAGCATGTTAGATTTAATTTTAAGCTTCCTTGAACCCTAGAAATGTTCATGGCCAAAACTTTATAAAGAAGAAGACCAAACTCTAAACAACATACAAGCATAAATATTTAGCTAAATTCATATCATATCATAAGGGGATCCATGAGCATGCTAGATTTAATTTTAAGCTTCCTTGAACCCTAGTAATGTTCATGGCCGAAAGTTTCATGGAGAGGAAAAATAAGCTCTAACAACATACAAGCATAATTATCTAGCTAAATTCATATCATATCATGAGGGGATCCATGAGCATGTTAGATTTAATTTTAAGCTTCCTTGAACCCTAGTAATGTTCATGGCCGAAACTTCAAGGAGGTGATCCTAGGTTTTTAAGCATTCTAATCTCATGGAAAATACATAAACAACTTGTATCACAGGTGAGGGGATACTTACAACTTGTCGCTTGTTTTTCCTAAAGAAAGTGGTACCCTTGTGAGGGGGAAGAAGGAGCTTCTCTTCCTAGTTCTCCCTTTTGTTTTCTCTTTCTTGTAAGGAGTAAACCTTTAAACTTATTCTTAGGAATTAGTTTTCTTGGAGAGAAATCCTTAGCTTGGATTTTGGAAATGAGGGAGAGAGAGGTTTAGGTTTCGGTGGAGAAGGAAGGAGGAGAAAGGAGGAGGAAGAAGAAGGAGGAAGAATTAACAAATTTTTCTTTCCCTTTTCTTCTCTCATTCCTATTTATTCCCCATGTAAATGAAACATGTCCTCATTCATCCCCTTAACTCCTCTATCTCTTCACTCTCTTAATTCCCATGAAATTAGAGGAAAAGAAGGAAGGAAGTCAACTTGGCTTTTGCTTGCTTCTTTTCTTAACCAAGAGGATGAGGAGGTAAGCTACTTGATTTTCTCTTGTTCTTTTGCTTAACTATATTCTTACTTTTAACTACAATTTCCATTCTTTTCTATTCATATATCATTCATTACCCTAGTGTTTATCATACCCCAATTTAACTCTATCATTGTGGGAGGTTCAAGGTTCAAACCTTAACCTCACTTTCTTTTTATTTCATTTTGGTTTCTATTTCCATTTCTCTTTTTTTTTTCTAAAAGAAAAATACTCATAGGTATAGCTTATCATTTCGTGGGTGTTATAGGTATTCAAGGTATTTTTAGTATTTTAGGTATTTTTGATAATTTCTATCTTTTTATAGTTTGAGTCAGTTTAGGAATTTTAGTATCGTGAGTATGTTAATAATTTTTTCTTTCTTTTATAATTTTTATTTCTTTTCTTTACAAGATAATTTAGGAATTGTAATCCATATATTAGAATTTCTTTTCTTTATTTGGGTCTTAATGTTTGAAGTCTATATAAACATGTGTTTAGTTATTTGAAGAATAATTCTCGAATATTAAATAATTCTTTTTTACAAAAAAATATAGAGTATAGCGTGTTGGGTTCCATGCAATAATTAAGCAATAAACGTAGAGAAAAGGGAACCCGTCAGAGATCCAAGTGAATTCTAATTATATTTTTGGTGTAGAATTTTTACCTCTTGATGCGTAAAACTCATTTGCGTATCTGGAGAGTTTAGTCAATCTTAGCACTATTAGTGCGTTCGTAACTCTAACAGTATCCACATGAGCACAACCACCACCCATCTCATGAGCATAATTGGAGTTTCTCAAAATCACATGCCCGTAGTGCTAATATATATATATATATATATATATATATATATATATATATATATATATATATATAAAAGTTAAGTTAAAACCCTAACTTTTAGAGTTATCTTTTCAGATACAATATGTTTGCACCACTAAGTCTGATCTAATAAGACGTTTTAAAACATGGTCTAGTCTTATCTAATAAGACTTTATAAGATGTGACCAACTCTTATCCGATAAAACTTTATCTAATACTATGGCTAAATCTTATCTACTAAAACATTATCTAATAATATGAGCTTCATTTGGTTTGGATTTATTTGAAAAATTTAAATAAATATTAGATTAACTATTAATCCAATAAGTTTAAGATCCAATTAGATTAATCTATTAATCCAATAAGATCCAATTAAATTAAAGTGGGACTTTGATTGTATTCCAACAATCCTTCCCTCAAACAAAGGATCACCATTAATATAACAAGTTAAAAATCCAAACTAATTTTAGACTTAAAACTTAGACTCACTTTATTTTAGTCATGCTGAAATAAAATAAACTCTAAAATTGATGCGCTCTTTATATATGACCTAAAGGTTCTCGTAACATTGACAGTGACTTTAAAATCACATTTTAAAGACAAACAATGAGTGACATCTAGCAATGCATCCTTACTACCCAAGTGATGACAATGTCGTAGATCCGACCTAACCTGGTTTTAAATTTTAAAAACTTTCCTTTTTTAACATCCACATTGGGAAATTAAAAGGAGAGCTTGTAAAATTTTATAAGAGTTTTTCTTCTTTGCTTATAAAATTTTTACAAAAGTATTTCCTTCCTTTTAAGTGGTCGACCACCCTTGCTTGGTGCCCAAGCAAGGGGCCGGCCAATCAATAGATCATCCAATCATTGATTTGGTGATTGATTCAATCAACAGGAAAGGAAAGGAAAAATAAAAAGGGAAAAGGAAAAACAAGAGGAAGATTTTAATTTTTGTAAAAAGTCTTTCCTTATTTACCTTGGGCAAGTAATATAAACGAAGGGGAGGAGAGGCCTCATGACACAAGAATTCTTGTTCTCTTGGTGGAGTTCCTCATTGTGGTCGGCCCTCTCTCCCTCTCTTTTCCCTTTGCTCTCTTTTGCTCCTTGGTGATAGTGGTGGCCGAAACTTAGAGAAGGAGGAGGAGTTCTTTGGGTGGTGTTCATCTTGGAGGATCGTTGCCCACACAACGTCCAAGGTGAGGCAAGGAATACGGCAGAAGATCTCGAGGTCATTAGCATACAAAGAGAAGGTATAACTAGTAATTTTCATCCGCATCATGCTAGTTATTTTTCTTTGTATGAATTCCAAACACAAGAGGCATTAGATTCTAGTTTTTTGAATTGTAATTCAAGTTTGTGTTTTTTTTTGTTTTTCGAATTTGTGATTCGATTGTTCTTTTTGGTTAAACCTAGAGTTATATAAGGAAATTAAATATTAGTTTTTCCTTAAAAGGCTTTGTCTAGGCGGTGGTGGATGCTCCCATACCCAAGAAGTCCATGTGCCTCACCATGTGGTCCTGGAAGCTAATTTTGGAAATTAATATTTAATTGAATTTATAACATAGGTTGATTTGGATCAATAGTGTTAAGTTTAGCTTGCGATCCAAATCTAAACCATTAAGAACAGATAAGTTAAATTTGGAATCAATAATGTTAAGTTCCGTTTGTGATTCCTAATTTAACTTCTAAAGAACACAATAGGTTGTTTAGGAAAGGTTCGACATTTGTACAAAATTTTTGTACAGTGGAATCGGTACGATATTCCTAGGACCAACCAACAGTAGTCAACTGGGCAGTCGACTGGGAGAAAACATAATGCTTCTGTTCGCTCGACCAGTGTGGAGCAATCGACTGCTAGTTTTAGCAGTCGACTGGTATCGAGTCGTTGGGATGTAACGGTCGAATTTCCACAGAGGGCAGTCGACTGCTAGTTTTAGTAGTCGACTGGTAGGCAAGGTTTTCAACCCGCGGCCTATATAACCAAGGCTTGGAAGCTTGGTTATCCCTGACAAAATTAGTGGTGGTAAACCCTAATTAGTAGTCTACTAGTCTCAAGAGTCTTGGTTGGTGTTGTGGTGAGGTTTCTCCACCCACAAGGAGCGACTTGAGATAGCCGGAGTTTGCCGGGGGCTAATCCATCGACGGATAAGGCTCGTCCGCCTTACGGATAGCCGTGGAGTAGGAGCCCTAATCTCTAAACCACGTTAAACGAACGTGTTAGCGGTTTACATTCTTTCTTATTCTTGTCTTTAGTTTAACTTGTTTGTTTTGTTTGTATTTTCACTGTGCAAGCTAACAAGTGTAGGAAGCAAGGATTTGGGGGTGCCTTCTATCCAACCTCCCTTCAAGCCGGCCACCGATCCCCTACAAATGGTATCAGAGCAAAGGTCGCACTTCACCGGACTAATCGCCGAGAAGAACAAATACAAGAAGATGACCGACTTGATTGAACCTCCAAAGTTTGAAGGAGGAAGCCTTGGGGACATCACATTTTGGATGATGAAGATGGAAGTCTTCTTTGACATGGATTGGGGCACCATGATGGTTATCAAGGACCCATTCGAAGTCCCAAAAGACAACAAAGGGAAGAGACTCTGACCACGTCATTAGACAGAGGAGCAAACCTCACGATCAAAGGCAAATGATGAGGTAATATCTACGTTAATTGATATTTTGCCTAATGACATGATGAGACATGTAGGTAAATACGAGAATGCCCACAATTTATGGAGCAAAGTGAAGATGGTTCTAGGGGAAGAATCTAAACCTACACAAGAAGAAGAAGAACTCAAGGAGATGTGTTTAATTGCTCAAGTTGAAGAGGAGCAAACGGAAGTTGAGTCACGCTCAACATCCGAGGAGGAAAAGAAAGATGAGGTAGCATCTACAACCTCAATGGTTGAAGAATCCAAGACAAATGAAAAGGATGAAGAAGAGGTCTTGGAAGTGGTCAACCTAGCAAGCACCTTCACCGAAGTAAAGTCAAAGGACCATATTGTATTCTTCGGGTGCAATGAAAAGGGACACTACAAGAGTAGATGCCCATTGAGTAAGAAAGAGGTATCTCCTAAACTCAATTCAATTTCTTTAGAATCTAATTTGAGTTGTAGGAAGAAAAAGGAGAAGAAGCACATTAGGTGATTCACGTGTGGAGAAATGGGACACTACCACACCAAATGCCCAAAGAAGAAAGAAATCAAGAAGTTGGCGCATTTGAAGAAGGAGGAGAAGAAGTGGAGGAAGAATGGAGGCTCATGTCAAGGGGGAGCTTCAAAGGTAAAGGGTAAGGTAAACCCTAGTTTAAATTTGAAGTCAAATTTAAATTTCTCCATGCATGCTAGGAAAAATAATGATTATCATTATGTAGCAATGAAAAATTTTGGATTTAGATATCATGATAGGAGTAGGGTAAATGTTGATCATAACCCTAGGAAATCTATGCATGATAAATTTAGAAATGGTAGACCTAAGGAGACCTAGGGCATTAATCCTAAGAAGGGGAGACACATGCTTAGAAAGAATAGGTCTAGGAATGTCCATGGTGGACATGTTGACTCTAGGTTTAGGAACCTAGAAAGGGAAAATCAAGCTTTGAAGGAAAAGTTTGATAAATTGGAGAAAACCCTAGAAAGATTCAATGTTGGATCTAAGTGTTTAGGTATGGTGTTGGGTAGCCAAAGACCCAACAATGATAGATCGGATTTGGGATACCGATCTAGTAGCTCCAATGCTAAGGGAAAGTTATATGCTAGGGTTGCATATGACTATAGCAAGGAGAAGTCAAGAAATGGCAAGGGAAAGCCATTTAAAAGTAAGAAGAAATTAACCAAAGAAAATGTGTCCAAGGTTAAGAAGGTTAGGTTTGTAGGTCAAGTGTCACCGGAGGTGCACCGATATGGCCTAGCTATTGTAGATGAGTCACCTAGGGAGGTGATTAAGGTTAAGAGCTCTAGGGGGAGCTCTAACAGTCAAATTGGGACCCATGGACAATGGATCTCAGGTGGATTTTACTTGGGAGTCTAGACAAGCCATGGAATGTGCCAAGTGGTTTGGCGACGGACTTGAGTCTCAAACATAGGGATTTGACACAATTGGTTTATGTTTCATGCTTAGAAATATGACATTGGGGTCATATATCATGATAATTGGTTTTGGATGTATAGATTCCATATAAACCAATGCTAGGGATGCATTGTCGGTTAGTATAGGCAAATACATCAAGAGGAAGCCAAAACTAGGACTTTAGGTCAAGGTTTAATTGAACTTTTTAGCTAGTTTTGTATTTTGTGTCAATCCTGGGATTTTTGATAAATATATTTTTATATATATTTTTCCCAAGAAGACATTGATAAAATATGCCTCTCCACAAAATTTGAGAATTTTTGGAGGTTTGTGGAATTTCTGGTGCATTTCTGAAGTTGATCAGAAAATGTTGATTTTTTCAGAAATAGCGTATCAGTCGACTGCTACAGTTATCAGTCGACTGGTAACAGTGTTTTTTAGCACAGAATGTCTTTGTAAGCTCAATTCGATAAGGGCAGTCTGTCACGCCCCAGGTAGTCCCCGTCCGAAGAAATTTCGGCAGCATCTCCCCTGTACGGCGGACAATATGAAGCTCAGTATACATATATCTCTATACCTCGGCCACACACGGCCGGAATAATACAATACAATTAAGAAACAAACCACGCAGTTTATATCAACATTCCACACAGATATAATATATGATCAATCCACGCAGTTTAATAAGGAAAGACGATATAGAACCTCGAAGATATATGTAAACAGCCTACTCCACTACAACGAAGAAAACAAATCCACGAAGTAATGAAAATACAACCGCAGCGGAAAACAAAAGTAGCAAACCCGAATGTTCAATGTAAAGTCCACAATATAAACCCACAATACAAGTATATAAGATGCAAAAGCAAAATATAATCCGACAAAGAAAATCCTCGCGATAATGGGGCTAGCGACTGGAATCTCTCCTGACGGCCTCAACCTGAAAAATAGTAACAACGGGATGAGTTCAAAGAACTCAGCAGGTAATCCAATAGATATGTACAGCAACATATAACTACCAGTAATATCCTAAGGTACAGTCTCCTAAACCATAGGACCTACAGTACAGTCTCCTAACAATATAACAGGTATGCATAGCTGAATAAACTGTAATGAGTAACCAGAAGCATGTAATACAGTTTACAGCAAGAATAATAAGAAATGCATAACTGAAATAAACTGTACTCACCTGCGAGGCTTGGGCGAATGACTGTGGACATACACAGATAAAGATAGTTAGAATAAATACGCATGTATCCTGTATGCATGTCAATCATATGCAGTCACCCAAGTGCATCATCTAATATGCAACAATCACAATAAATGCAATCTGTGCATATGATGCAATATGACATGGTCACCCCTGACGCCAGTCAGTATCTCACACACAATGGTGAGACCGCGTGGGTAGGGCTGTGACACCGTGCACTCTGCCGTCACTACCCCTGAAGAGTGACCGAGTGGACGGGATGCTGTCGGAGTACACCTATCCTCCTACCTCAAACATAGTGAGGGAGCGCAATGCTCTCAACTCCCGGTACGCGATGACGGGGAGGGATCCCGGCTGCAACCCCGCTGTGTCGTGCTACCCATGAGCACCCCGGCGGTGCACCACCGAGCAACCTGCCATACACACCCTGAGTGCTGTGCCACTACCCATGCAGTAGACACGTTGTGTGCAGGCCCTCATGTAGCCGGCCGACGAGCTCAACAATAATGGAGTCGTCCATCGCCCAGCATGCAATCATGCGGTATGGTGCATGCGGCTACAGAATGTCATACCTGAACGTATCCTCCTCCATATGCGTAGGTGCTATAAAGGTAAACGCAGATATATAACAGAGATATAAACAACATGAATCCAAAAATATATAACAAGTATCTCCAGCATCTAATCATGGGTAGATAAGCACTATAAGTAACCATAACCACAAACACATATACACATGGCAAGAGATAAAAGTAAACCAGACTAATGTAAAGCATCTAACAGTAGAAGCATGAGATAGGTATCAACTAAACCTAAATCCAGAGAAGTGCTAAATCTACCAATCACTAGTAAGTATATATAAACTATACATATCATAAGACAGTATCAAAAGATAAGTCAAAGGGTACCCGCCTCAAATAGAAGGTACAATCCAAATCCAAAGTCGAGACGTCCGTCTCGAATCAAAGTCCTGCATCAAACAATATATATATATTTTATTTAGCTAAGTCCAAATGAATAGCTAAATAAAATCCCTAAAACTAAATTAGGGCAAAACCCTAATCAATACAATCTCAACCTAAATAAAATCCAACGGTCAATTAGGGTTAGTTATCTAATCCCTAATTACCAATTAGATTAATAATTCACGGTTGACTAGGGTTATTTACCTTAACCCTAATCATTCCATTAGATTAATCTAGGCAAATAAATCTAATTACAATTTAGCAACTAAATACAACATGTATCAACTAATGATACACTAACCATCTAGTATTCAAATCATACCATGATCTTTAACTAATCATGTACCGAAACATACCTAATCCTTACCTAAATTTACAGCCACTGCTGGAACGAAATGAGCTGCTGGAAACCCACTGAGCTGGCTGGAAAGACAAGGTGATCTGCTAGACAAGGTTACCACAGAACACTACTTCACCTCCAATCAAAACTAATTCCTCTAGAACATGTATCAAAATCCCTACACATGATCATCCATCTAGAACAATCAAATTACACCATACCTCACGCTTAGCCCTCCCTTCTGTTGATCCACCCTAAGACGTATTGCTCTCAGGAAGGTAGCTGCCGGAGCAAAGGGTGCTAAATCAAGAACACCACAGAAGATCAACCTACTGGATCAACCAGACCAAGAAGGAATCAAGCACAAATCATTGATCCAAACACCAACCAAAATAACAACCTACCTTACCCCAATCGGCTGTCTCCAACAGAAATTGCCCAATCCGTGACCTAAATCAACCTCAAGGAAGAGGATCAAGATCTGACCACGTGAGGTCAATAGGAAGAAGATCAAGAACTGACAGCAAGGAAACGATCCTTGCCTCCAGGATCGTAGCTAGGGCACGGCTTGTCGACGCTGCGACGACTAATCGGAGCCGATGGAAGGGATTTAGGGCACGGTTGCACAAGGAGGAAGGGCTCAGGTGGAACTAGCCCTACTCTCAAACCTCCGGAAGCAAACCCTCGCCGGCAATCGGGTGGATCTCGCTCGATCAGTGGCGTCGGCTCATCCCCGTGAAAGAACCAGTGGCGAGGAGAAGAGATCGAAGCTAGGATGAGAAAGGTCTCGGCTGGATCTGGGCTTACCAGGCGTCGATGTCGGCAGAGGAATCGCCGGAGCTGGTCCCGTCGCCGTCGCTTGTCCGCAAGAGGGAGAGGACAGAAAGAAGGGAGGGGAGATCGGGAAAGAGGAGGAAGAGGCTCGATTCGGGAAAACGGCGTTTGGTTGAGGAATAAAAGGAATTTATAATTAAACAATTCCTCACTTAAACGGGTATCCCAAACAGGCTTTATCCGTACCCGTAATTAATCCCCCTCAAAACTCGTCGTACGAGCTCCGAAAAATTCCCAGAAAATTTCTAAAAATTTCGGAAAAATATTATAAGGCTATTTCTGAAATAACCCTATTTATTTAAATTTTCCGAGATCTCACATCCTCCCCTACTAATAAAAATTTGGTCCCCAAATTTCACTATAACCATCAGCAAACACTAGAATATAACCAACGGTATAGATACTGAAAGAAACTCTAACCCACATACCTCAAGCAAAAAGATGAGGGTATCGAGCTCGGATCGTATCCTCGTGCTCCTATGTAGCCTCCTCGTCAGAATGATGTTGCCATCCGACTTTAACTAGTCGGGCAGTCTTGTTCCGTAGCTAACGCTCCCTGTGGTCCAGAATCCGCACCGGAATCTCCTCGTAAGTAACATCAGGCTGAATAGGAACAGATATATCTGACAGAACATGTGCTGGATCGGATACGTATCTCCTCAGCATAGATACATGAAATACATCTTGAATGCCAGCTAGAGATGGTGGTAGCGCCAGACGGTAAGCTACTGCTCCAATCCTCTCCAAGATCTGGAAAGGCCCGATATATCGCGGAGCTAACTTACCTCGAAGACCAAATCTCTTCACCCCTTTCGTGGGTGAAACTCTCAGAAATACATGATCACCAATAGAGAACTCCAGGGGTCTCCGTCTCTGATCAGCATAACTCTTCTGACGGTCCTGAGCCTCTGACATCCTCCGTCTGATAGTGCGAACTAACTCTGCCTCCTGCTGAGCTCTCTGAGGTCCTATCAGCTGGGCCTCCCCAACCTCCTCCCAAAGGATGGGTGTCCGACACGATCTACCAAACAACGCCTCAAACGGTGCAATCTGGATAGCCGAATGATAGCTGTAGTTGTAGGCGAACTCCACTAATGGCAGGTGGTCCTCCCAACTGCCTCCGAAGTCCATGACACAAGACCTCAGCAAGTCCTCCAATGTCTGAATAGTCCGTTCTGACTATCCATCTGTCTGCGGATGGAATGCCGTACTAAAACGAAGCTGTGTGCCCAAGGCCTGCTGTAGACTCTACCAGAATCGGGATGTGAACCGTGGGTCTCTATCAGACATAATGCTCAACGAAACTCCATGCAATCTGATAATCTCTTGACAATATAACTCAGCTAATCGATCCAAAGAATCAGTCTTCCGGATCGCTAAAAAATGTGCGGATTTGGTTAATCGGTCAATGATTACCCAAATCGCATCATGGCCTCGTAGAGTCCTAGGCAGTCCTACCACAAAATCCATAGTAATATGCTCCCACTTCCACTCGGGAATAGGGATCCTCTGAAGTAATCCAGCAGGTCTCTGGTGCTCAGCCTTCACCTGCTGACAGACAAGACATCTGGCTACAAACTTCGCGATGTCTTTCTTCATACCGTTCCACCAATAGGAACGCCTCAAATCACGATACATACGGGTCCCACCTGGGTGGATAGCAAATCTAGAACGATAAACCTCCTGAAGTAACTCCTCCATGATCGGGTGAGACTGAGGTACACATAATCTACCTCAGAAATAAACAATCCCCTCGTCATCTCGTGTAAACTCGGTCTGCTGTCCGGAAGCTATCTGGCTGCTAATGAACTGTAAATGTTGATCTCCGGCCTGGGCCTCTCGAATCCTCATCCTGATCGACGACTGAGCAACCATGGTAACAAGAATACCCTGCTCTGTCCGTCCCTGCTCCTCAAGGCCCAACTCGGCGAATCCCTGAATCAAGTCCGTGACTGTAACTCGATGACAAGCTAAAGTCCCTCTGGACTTCCTGCTCAGTGCATCAGCAACCACATTAGCTTTACCCGGATGGTAGCTAATAGTACAATCATAATCCTTCAGGAACTCCATCCATCTCCTCTGTCGGAGATTGAGTTCCTTCTGGGTGAAAATATATTGAGACTCTTATGATCAGTAAGAATCCCAAAAGTAATATCATAAAGATGATGTCGCCAAATCTTCAAAGCCAAGATAATAGCGTCTAGCTCTAAATCATGTACTGGGTAGTTCTTCTCATGCTCCTTCAACTGACGAGAAGCATAGGAGACTACCCTACCGTGCTGCATCAAAACAATGCCCAAGCCCTGAAGAGATGCGTCTATGTAAAGTACGAACCCGTCATCACCAGAAGGTAAAACCAAAACTGGTGCTGATACTAATCTCCGCTTCAGCTCCTGGAAGTTGGTCTCGCAAGCCTCTGACCACGTGAACTTCACGTCTTTCCTGGTCAGACGTGTCAACGGCATAGCAATACTGGAGAAACCCTCTACGAATCGTCTGTAATATCCAGCTAGTCCCAAGAAACTACGGATCTCCTGGACTGACTTCGGCTGCTCCCAGCTAGTGATAGCCTCGATCTTCTGAGGATCAACTGAAATACCTCGGCTTGACACCACGTGTTTCAGAAAACCAACTGAGGATAGCCAAAATGCACACTTGCTGAACTTCGCATACAGATGATGTCGTCGCAAAGTCTCTAAGACCATGCGAAGATGTCGTGTGTGCTCCTCCTCAGGACGCGAATAGATCAATATATCATCGATAAACACAATAACAAACTGATCTAGGTACTCCAGAAAGATACGGTTCATCAAATCCATAAATACTGCAAGAGCATTGGTACGCCCAAATGGCATTACCAAAAACTCGTAATGTCCATATCTGGTGCGGAATGCTGTCTTCTGAATATCAGAATCTTTGACTCTCAGCTGATGATATCCAGACTGCAGATCAATCTTAGAATACATTGATGTATCTCTAAGTTGATCAAATAAATCATCAATCCGTGGTAAGGGGTACTTATTTCTGATAGTCACTGCATTCAACTGCCTATAATCGATGCACAACCTCAGAGTACCATCCTTATTCTTGATGAATAGTACAGGAGAACACTAAGGTAGAATACTGTGGGGTTCTCCACAAGGACATCGGAATGTTCCCGGCCGTGCATACCATATGTAGCTGCTATGGAGGAAGTTGTCCTCTGCTGATGATGCGAAGATTGAGCTTTCGGCCCACCTCGCTGAGTCCCGGACTGACCCAAACTGTCCTCCCGGAACAGAAATCCCGGAAGCTACATGTTGGGCCTTCAGTGAACAGTTTCGACTCAAGTGCCCAGACAGTTTTCAATAATAGCAAACTGACTGCCCCAGGGTACATGCAGAGGTGATGTGATCTCGAGATCCGCATCAGGTGCAGTAAGGGTCACCAGTGGACTATTTCCGATTTTGCTAAGCAGACCGGGAACGTCCAACTGAAGATCGTCCTGATTTCTGGGGACGTCCAGATGACCCCGAAGTACCTTGACCCGACTGCTCTATTGCTGTCCGATAGCCTATGGCTGCTGGGTCTGTCCGAAAGTCCGATCAGTCCGCTTCCTCTTGTATGCATTCACTCTCTGCTGAGCAGCCTCAATCATAAGAGCTCTATCCAGTGTCTCGGTATATGATGAACTACCAAAACCGGCAATCTTCACCTGAAGATGCCCATCTGTCCCTGGACAAACTGAAGCATACGAGATCTGTCATCGGCAACCAACTCAGGACAGAATCCGGCCAACCGGTTAAATTCGGCATTATACTCCATCACTGAGCGGTTATTCTGTCGAAGACTCAGGAAATCTCGCCGACGTGTCATCTGATACGCCCGGGGAAAATACTGACTCTCGAATGCCTCCCTAAATCTCGTATATATAACATGCTGCTCGCCTATAATCGAGCGCTGTGTGTCCCACCAGATCTCTGCCCTGTCTCGTAAGTGGTAAGCAGCCAGCTCAGCCTTCTCCCACTCGGAGCAGGCCATGTAAAAGAATGTCCGCTCCATAGACTCTATCCAAGATTGAGCCACGCTCGGATCAGTCTCCCCGCGAAATAGCGTGAATTGGCTTTTCACCAACTCCGCCAAGGCTGGGATCCATGCTCGTGCCACAACCATATCCGTAGATATCGCTACGGAACTGGACAGAACCACTGGAGCTTATCCTATGGGTGGTACTACTGGATAAGTTGGAGGAGGTACTACTGGTGCTGCCGCATAAACTGGGGTGGGTACTGCTGGTGGAACTACAGGATAGACATAAGTACTAAAAGTACGGTGGGCAGTAGCGGGTAAGAAGTAACCGGTACTACCAGTATGGGTGCCTAGTATATAGTAACCGACACAGGTATCTGTAGTAATACCGAGTACGCAGTAACAGGCATGGCTAGAGAAGGTGCCGAGTATACCGCGAGTACTATTGATGGGGGAGGTGCCTGATATGCCGACGATGGTACCACTGGTGGTACAGTCGAGGTAAGTACCTCTGAAGTCGGAACCGTCGGAGTCTTATAATCCGACGTGCCTATAATATCCTGACGAGTCTGTCCCTGACGGACAAGCTCGATCCTAGAAGATCTCTCTGGAGACTCTATCTCCAGAGAATCTATCACCCTCTTATGGGGGCGATCACGTCTCGGTACCAGAATACGTGTATGTATCATATCTATAACAAAATGTTACCCAGATAAAACTACAAGTATGAAAACTATAAAATTACCTAATTTACCTATTTACCGTCCGGAGATGTCCTGTCGCTGTTTAGCCCCAAATAGAACCAATAAAACCTCGTCAAAATGCCTCGGAATTTCGAAACGAGAAAATCGACGGAAATCCATATAATCCGAAAATACCAAGAAAGGCTCATGAAAGTAAGCATCGTAAATCCGAAACCCGACAAGTAGGTATCGCAAAACTTGTAAGAACCAGTATCAGAACTGCTCTGATACCAAATAAATTGGTATCAGATAAACCTCGAAAATCTAAAACGAAGAGCAAGTATCGTGAGCCTGGCTCTGATACCAAATAAATTGTCACGCCCCAGGTAGTCCCTGTCCGAAGAAATTTCGGCAGCATCTCCCCTGTACGGCGGACAATATGAATCTCAGTATACATATATCTATACCTCGGCCACACTCGGCCGGAACAATACACACAAATAGTAAACAATCCATGCAGTTATATTCAACATTCCACACAGATATAATATATGATCAATCCACGCAGTTTAATAAGGAAAGACGATATAGAACCCTGAAGATATATGTAAACAGCCTACTCCACTACAACGAAGAAAACAAATCCACGAAGTAATGAAAATACAACCGCAGCGGAAAACCAAAAGTAGCAAACCCGAATGTTCAATGTAAAGTCCACAATATAAACCCACAATACAAGTATATAAGATGCAAAAGCAAAATGTAATCCGACACAGAAAATCCTCGCGATAATGGGGCTAGCGACTGAAATATCTCCCGACGGCCTCAACCTGAAAAATAGTAACAACGGGGTGAGTTCAAAGAACTCAGCAGGTAATCCAATAGATATGTACAGCAACATATAACTACCAGTAATATCCTAAGGTACAGTCTCCTAAACCATAGGACCTACAACGACCCAATATTCCTTATAGCTGAATAAACTGTAATGAGTAACCAGAAGCATGTAATACAGTTTACAGCAAGAATAATAAGAAATGCATAACTGAAATAGACTGTACTCACCTGCGAGGCTTGGGCGAATGACTGTGGACATACACAGATAAAGATAGTCAGAACAAATATGCATGTATCCTGTATGCATGTCAATCATATGCAGTCACCCAAGTGCATCATCCAATATGCAACAATCACCATAAATGCAATCTGTGCATATGATGCAATATGACATGGTTACCCCTGACGCCAGTCTGTATCTCACACACAATGGTGAGACCGCGTGGGTAGGGATGTGACACCGTGCACTCTGCCATCACTACCCCTGAAGAGTGACCGAGTGGACGGGATGCTGTCGGAGTACACCTATCCTCCTACCTCAAATATAGTGAGGGAGCGCAATGCTCTCAACTCCCGGTACGCGATGACGGGGAGGGATCCCGGCTGCAACCCCGCTGTGTCGTGCTACCCATGAGCACCCCGGCGGTGCACCACCGAGCAACCTGCCATACACACCCTGAGTGCTGTGCCACTACCCATGCAGTAGACACGTTGTGTGCAGGCCCTCATGTAGCCGGCCGACGAGCTCAACAATAATGGAGTCGTCCATCGCCCAGCATGCAATCATGCGATATGGTGCATGCGGCTACAGAATGTCATACCTGAACGTATCCTCCTCCATATGCGTAGGTGCCATAAAGGTAAACGCAGATATATAACAGAGATATAAACAACATGAATCCAACAATATATAACAAGTATCTCCAGCATCTAATCATGGGTAGATAAGCACTATAAGTAGCCATAACCACAAACACATATACACATGGCAAGAGATAAAAGTAAACCAGACTAATGTAAAGCATCTAACAGTAGAAGCATGAGATAGGTATCAACTAAACCTAAATCCAGAGAAGTGCTAAATCTACCAATCACTAGTAAGTATATATAAACTATACATATCATAAGACAGTATCAAAAGATAAGTCAAAGGGTACCCGCCTCAAATAGAAGGTACAATCCAAATCCAAAGTCGAGACGTCCGTCTCGAATCAAAGTCCTGCATCAAACAATATATATATATTTTATTTAGCTAAGTCCAAATGAATAGCTAAATAAAATCCCTAAAACTAAATTAGGGCAAAACCCTAATCAATACAATCTCAACCTAAATAAAATCCAACGGTCAATTAGGGTTAGTTATCTAATCCCTAATTACCAATTAGATTAATAATTCACGGTTGACTAGGGTTATTTACCTTAACCCTAATCATTCCATTAGATTAATCTAGGCAAATAAATCTAATTACAATTTAGCAACTAAATACAACATGTATCAACTAATGATACACTAACCATCTAGTATTCAAATCATACCATGATCTTTAACTAATCATGTACCGAAACATACCTAATCCTTACCTAAATTTACAGCCACTGCTGGAACGAAATGAGCTGCTGGAAACCCACTGAGCTGGCTGGAAAGACAAGGTGATCTGCTAGACAAGGTTACCACAGAACACTACTTCACCTCCAATCAAAACTAATTCCTCTAGAACATGTATCAAAATCCCTACACATGATCATCCATCTAGAACAATCAAATTACACCATACCTCACGCTTAGCCCTCCCTTCTGTTGATCCACCCTAAGACGTATTGCTCTCAGGAAGGTAGCTGCCGGAGCAAAGGGTGCTAAATCAAGAACACCACAGAAGATCAACCTACTGGATCAACCAGACCAAGAAGGAATCAAGCACAGATCATTGATCCAAACACCAACCAAAATAACAACCTACCTTACCCCAATCGGCTGTCTCCAACAGAAATTGCCCAATCCGTGACCTAAATCAACCTCAAGGAAGAGGATCAAGATCTGACCACGTGAGGTCAATAGGAAGAAGATCAAGAACTGACAGCAAGGAAACGATCCTTGCCTCCAGGATCGTAGCTAGGGCACGGCTTGTCGACGCTGCAACGACTGATCGGAGCCGATGGAAGGGATTTAGGGCACGGTTGCACAAGGAGGAAGGGCTCAGGTGGAACTAGCCCTACTCTCAAACCTCCGGAAGCAAACCCTCGCCGGCGATCGGGTGGATCTCGCTCGATCAGTGGCGTCGGCTCATCCCCGTGAAAGAACCAGTGGCGAGGAGAAGAGATCGAAGCTAGGATGAGAAAGGTCTCGGCTGGATCTGGGCTTACCAGGCGTCGATGCCGGCAGAGGAATCGCCGGAGCTGGTCCCGTCGCCGTCGCTTGTCCGCAAGAGGGAGAGGACAGAAAGAAGGGAGGGGAGATCGGGAAAGAGGAGGAAGAGGCTCGATTCGGGAAAATGGCGTTTGGTTGAGGAATAAAAGGAATTTATAATTAAACAATTCCTCACTTAAACGGGTATCCCAAACAGGCTTTATCCGTACCCGTAATTAATCCCCCTCAAAACTCGTCGTACGAGCTCCGAAAAATTCCCAGAAAATTTCTAAAAATTCCGGAAAAATATTATAAGGCTATTTCTGAAATAACCCTATTTATTTAAATTTTCCGAGATCTCACATCCTCCCCTACTAATAAAAATTTGGTCCCCAAATTTCACTATAACCATCAGCAAACACTAGAATATAACCAACGGTATAGATACTGAAAGAAACTCTAACCCACATACCTCAAGCAAAAAGATGAGGGTATCGAGCTCGGATCGTATCCTCGTGCTCCTATGTAGCCTCCTCGTCAGAATGATGTTGCCATCCGACTTTAACTAGTCGGACAGTCTTGTTCCATAGCTAACGCTCCCTGTGGTCCAGAATCCGCACCGGAACCTCCTCGTAAGTAACATCAGGCTGAATAGGAATAGATATATCTGACAGAACATGTGCTGGATCGGATATGTATCTCCTCAGCATAGATACATGAAATACATCGTGAATGCCAGCTAGAGATGGTGGTAGCGCCAGACGGTAAGCTACTGCTCCAATCCTCTCCAAGATCTGGAAAGGCCCGATATATCGCGGAGCTAACTTACCTCGAAGACCAAATCTCTTCACCCCTTTCGTGGGTGAAACTCTCAGAAATACATGATCACCAATAGAGAACTCCAGGGGTCTCCGTCTCTGATCAGCATAACTCTTCTGACGGTCCTGAGCCTCTGACATCCTCCGTCTGATAGTGCGAACTAACTCTGCCTCCTGCTGAGCTCTCTGAGGTCCTATCAGCTGGGCCTCCCCAACCTCCTCCCAAAGGATGGGTGTCCGACACGATCTACCAAACAACGCCTCAAACGGTGTCATCTGGATAGCCGAATGATAGCTGTTGTTGTAGGCGAACTCCACTAATGGCAGGTGGTGTTGGTGCAGTGAGCACCAGATGATCGAACCTGAGTTTTGATTATGGCAAAGGGCTCAAAGTTAAGTGGTGGTGTTATCTAACAAAGTTCATGGAGCTTGTAGGAAAGTCCTAAGTGATACTTAGGCAAAAGTCCTAGCTGCGGTTAGGCAGGTGAAAACCCTAGGGGGTGGTAACCCTAGGTCATAGGGGGTGGTAACCCTATGCGGAAAGTCTTGGCAGGTCGATGGCTTCAGGCAAAAGTCCTAGGGGGTGGTAACCCTAGGTGAAAAGTCCTGGTGTCGCGAACCAGGTGAAAGTCTGGACTAGCCGGGAAGCGGATGTCTAGCAGAAAGTCCGGAAGCGTCGAGTGTCGAGCAAAAGTCCAGTCGATCTGGAGGATCTGGCATAATGTAAATCTCCTGAGTGGAGTAGGTGAGGACGCGTTCCCCGTAGAGGGAACAGTAGGCGTCGGGTCGACCTAGGGTTTCCGGTTGGAAACCTGAAGTCAGACTCGGACAGTCCGGAGACTGTTAAATACTTCATTTATAATATTTATTGTATTATGTGCTAAACTTTGTGCTGCAGGGTAGTGTTTGGGACTAACGTATCTTGCAGGTGCAAAGGAGCAACTTAAAGCCTCGGATGAACAGTGTCCAAGGCGCCTCCATGGAGCTTGGAGGCGCCTCGGATGCGAGGCTGGAGCTGGCTGCGAGAAGCTGTTCAAGGCGCCTTGATGAACAGTGGAAGGCGCCTTGAACAGATGAAGGCGCCTTGAGTCTGAGATAAGATTCGACCAGTTCGCTCCTCATCTCCGCGGCTGACTCGGCTGTTCAAGGCGCCTTGGTGAACAGTAGAAGGCGCCTTGAACACCCTTTATAAGGGGTTTCGACCAGCAGCTCTGAACAACAACTTCCAAGCGATCTTTCTGCTACAAGCTGCTCACGAGATGATCCCGAAGTGCTGCTACGAGACACCGACGACCCGGAGCTCCGAAATCTTCAGATTACGATATTGTCGTCGGTATAACTGTACTTTTTCATTATACTTAACTGTAATACTTGTACTCTTGTCGAGCTTATAGTTGTTGCCCACGGAAAGCGATCAAGGATCGCGGGCCTTCGAGTAGGAGTCGTCACAGGCTCCGAACGAAGTAAATTCGCTTGTCTTTCTGTGTGTTTGTTTACTTTCCGCTGCGTTACTTCTCCGATAGTTTTTACGATTCTGATAATAGAACGATTTTAGCCACGAGCGCTATTCACCCCCCCTCTAGCGCGTCTCGATCCAACAATTGGTATCAGAGCGGGGTCGCTTTGAACTGGTGCAACCACCATTCAAGCATTTTTCGTGGCTTTGTCGTGTGTATAGGCTAAAAATAAAACCTTACGCCTTTCGTTTTTTCCCTCCAAAATTATTTTCGAAAAATTCATTTTCATCCTTTCACGGTTTATTAGTATTGATAAAATATTGAATTTGGCAAAATTTGAAATAATATTTTTTAAAATATTTTTTTTATAATATTTTATTATTATTTTTTGTTTGAAACTGGTGAACTTCTATTTCTATCCTTCCATACCGCACTGCTAATCCAGGATCAAGTCCTGGTACATTTTTTTTGCTATTTTTTTGTGGGCAAGGTTCTTTTAAATGGCCCTCCAAGAAGGCTTTAGCACTTCTCGCCCCCCGCTCTTCTCCGGCGAAGACTTTACCTATTGGAAGAACCGGATGATCTACCATCTCAAGACACAAGTCGAGATGTGGATCATCATCCAGACCGGTCTCGAGCTACCACTTGGCGGCGCTGGAGAACTCGTTTCATGCACTAACTGGGATACCAGCATAAGAAAGAAGGTCGAAGCTGATGCCAAAGCAACCTGTATGCTGCAATGCGGGTTGACAAAAGAAGAACTGAATAGAGTCAGACCATTTTCAAGTGCGAAGGAGCTATGGAACAAACTAATCGAGCTGCACGAGGGCACGTCAGACGCTAAAGTAAGTAAGCGTGATTTAATTTTAAATAAATTATATAATATTAAAATGCAGGAAGGTGAGACGGCGAACCAGCTTCACGCACGCATCCGGGACCTACTCAACGGTCTTCATGCGATCGACCAAAAGGTGGAAAACCGCGACGTAATAAGGTACGCGCTAAGTGCTTTTCCGAGGAACACTTTGTGGGCATCCATGGTTGATGCTTACAAAGTTTCCAAGGATTTATCCTCAATAAAACTAGATGAATTGTTTTCTGAATTAGAATTGCATGAGCAGACTAATGCACGCCCGGTCGAGAAAGGTGTTGCTTTGGTTGCAGGTACTAGCAGAACACGTGAACCGACGTCAAGGCGCAAATCTAAAATATCAGAGGACGAAGACGATGAATCAGACGTAGAAGACGAAGACGAAGTTATTTCCAAGTTGATAAAACTCGTACGGAAGATGTGCAAGTCGAAGAAGGCAACTCAAATGAACACAAAGGACAGATCAGATGTCACCTGCTACGGCTGTAACCAAAAAGGTCACTACAAGCCAGATTGCCCAAACAAGAAGAAAAGAAGAAAGGCATTGAAAGCAACCTGGTCCGAGTCGTCAGACGAATCCGAGACTGACAAGGAAGAAGAACCAACGAGCTTTCTCGCATTACCGGCGCAGGCTAACATAATTGACGAAATCGAGTCCGAACTCGAGTCCGAAGCCGAGAACGAGTCAGAAACAGAGTCCGAGCGAAGCCACGGATCCACATCCGTTTCCGAAGGCCCGATCCCCACTGTAAGTTCTTTTCTCGCCGAAACTCAAATAGATGACTTAAGAAATTTAGTTCCTTATTTGCTTAAAAAATTGGCTAAATCCAACATCCGGGTTAAGTCGCTCCAAAAGGAAGTAATAGCCCTTAAGGAAGCGACTGACTCGAGTTCTTTAACTGAGTCAGTTCAAGTTGGAAGTTCAACTCAAGTCCAACAACTTGAGGAAGAAAATTCCAATTTGAAAACTCAAATTAAAGAACTCAAGGATACGTTAGAACGCTTTACGTTGGGTTCCAAGAATTTGGATCTGATTCTTGGAAAACAGCGTGCCGTTTACAACAAATCCGGACTTGGATTCAAGCCCAAAACTAAATATAGATCATATCTGTCGTTGGTAAATAGAAATAAAAGGAACATAATTCAAGCATGGGTCCCCAAGTCCAACCTCGTTAATCAAATTGGACTTGGACAATATTGGGTCCCCAAGGATCAGGTCCACTACCTCGATAGACCATATCGAGGCTATGATCCAGGGGGAGCAAGAAGGAAAACAATTTTAATAAATTAAATTCAAAATTCATAAATCTAAAATTCACAATTAAATTAAAATTCAAAAATTAAAATTCAAAATTTAATTAAAATTCGAAATTAAATTAAAATTAAAAAATTCAAAATTCAAAATTCAAATTACAAATTCAAAATTCGAATTCAAAATTAAATTCAAAATTTGAAATTTAAAATTCAATAGAAGGAGGATCCAGAATAGCTGGCACCCCCAACTAAATTACCCAACTGGGTAACCGAACTTAATCTACCCGAAATGGGTAAACAAGAGTAGACTACCCCGCAGGGTAATTAAGGTTAGATAAAATAGGCTAGGTTTAACTTTACTAAAAGTACTGGTGAAGTTTTTGGATGATAGTACGTTAGGGAAGCTTGGGCATCGCATGTCTAGGAAGATATGGCTTCGACCTGGTGCATTTGGCCAAGTGGAACTGACCGAAGCTACCCTTAAATGGATCCTAACTAGTTAGACCAAGTTTTAGTATTAAGTTCAATGGGTAAGACTATTTGGAAAACCTCGAAGGCATGGTTACTTTAATGAGTTCCTTGTGACTCACCATAGCCCAGAAGTTTATCCAAAGAATGCTTACTTGTTGAACCTAAAGCTAAACCTGAATCTAACACAAAGTTAAACCAACCCCTTAAACTGAACCACAATTCATCTTACCATAATTATATGATTACTTGATTGAAAATTTAGATCGGGTGAGATGACTAAGAAATTAAAACTAAAATTAACTTAAATCAAGTTAATTCAAAATTAATTTCAAAACTATTTTAAAAAAACTTAATTTCAAAACTATCTTTTAAAACTTAATTTAAAAATCATTTCAAAAATCTTTTAAAACTTAATTTCAAAATCATTTCAAAAATCTTTTGAAAATCAATTTCAAAATTATTTAAAAATCATTTCAAAAATCTTTTAAAACTTAATTTTAAAAATCATTTCAAAAATCTTTTAAAACTTAATTTCAAAATCATTTCAAAAATATTTTGAAACTCAATTTCAAAATTATTGAAAAACTCATTTCAAAAATCTTTTGAAAATTAATTTCAAAATTATTTTAGAAAATCAATTTCAAAATTATTTAAATCATTTCAAAAATCTTTTGAAAATCAATTTCAAAATTATTTAAAAATCATTTCAAAAATCTTTTGAAAATTAATTTCAAAATTATTTTAGAAAATCAATTTCAAAATTATTTAAAAACTCATTTCAAAAATCTTTTGAAAATCAATTTCAAAATTATTTAAAAAACATTTCAGAAATCTTTTGAAAATCAATTTCAAAATTATTTAAAAATCATTTCAAAAATCTTTTAAAACCTAATTTTAAAATCATTTCAAAAATCTTTTGAAAATCAATTTAAAAATTATTTAAAAATCATTTCAAAAATCTTTTGAAAATTAATTTCAAAATTATTTTAGAAAATCAATTTCAAAATTATTTAAAAATCATTTCAAAAATCTTTTGAAAATCAATTTCAAAATTATTTAAAAATCATTTCAAAAATCTTTTGAAAATCAATTTCAAAATCATTTCAAAAATCTTTTGAAAATCAATTTCAAAATTATTTAAAAATCATTTCAAAAATCTTTTAAAACTTAATTTCAAAATCATTTCAAAAATCTTTTGAAAATCAATTTCAAAATCATTTAAAAATCATTTCAAAAATCTTTTAAAACTTAATTTCAAAATCATTTCAAAAATCTTTTAAAACTTAATTTCAAAATCATTTCAAAAATCTTTTGAAAATCAATTTCAAAATTATTTAAAAATCATTTCAAAAATCTTTTAAAACTTAATTTCAAAATCATTTCAAAAATCTTTTGAAAATCAATTTCAAAATTATTTAAAAATCATTTCAAAAATCTTTTAAAACTTAATTTCAAAATCATTTCAAAAATCTTTTGAAAATCAATTTCAAAATTATTTAAAAACTCATTTCAAAAATCTTTTGAAAATCAATTTCAAAATCATTTCAAAAATCTTTTAAAACTTAATTTCAAAATCATTTCAAAAATATTTTGAAAATCAATTTTAAAATCATTTAAAAATCATTTCAAAAATCTTTTAAAACTTAATTTCAAAATCATTTCAAAAATCTTTTAAAACTTAATTTCAAAATCATTTCAAAAATCTTTTGAAAATCAATTTCAAAATTATTTAAAAATCATTTCAAAAATCTTTTAAAACTTAATTTCAAAATCATTTCAAAAATCTTTTAAAACTTAATTTCAAAATCATTTCAAAAATCTTTTGAAAATCAATTTCAAAATTATTTAAAAATCATTTCACAAATCTTTTAAAACTTAATTTCAAAATCATTTCAAAATTTTTTTGAAAATCAATTTCAAAATTATTTAAAAATCATTTCAAAAAGCTTTTAAAACTTAATTTCAAAATCATTTCAAAAATCTTTTGAAAATCAATTTCAAAATCATTTCAAAAATCTTTTAAAACTTAATTTCAAAATCATTTCAAAAATCTTTTAAAATTAAATTTCAAAATCATTTCAAAAATCTTTTGAAAATCAATTTCAAAATTATTTAAAAATCATTTCAAAAATCTTTTAAAACTTAATTTCAAAATCATTTCAAAAATCTTTTGAAAATCAATTTCAAAATTATTTAAAAACTCATTTCAAAAATCTTTTGAAAATCAATTTCAAAATCATTTAAAAATCATTTTAAAAATCTTTTAAAACTTAATTTCAAAATCATTTCAAAAATCTTTTGAAAATCAATTTCAAAATCATTTAAAAATCATTTCAAAAATCTTTTAAAACTTAATTTCAAAATCATTTCAAAAATCTTTTAAAACTTAATTTCAAAATCATTTCAAAAATCTTTTGAAAATCAATTTCAAAATTATTTAAAAATCATTTCAAAAATCTTTTAAAACTTAATTTCAAAATCATTTCAAAAATCTTTTGAAAATTAATTTCAAAATTATTTTAGAAAATCAATTTCAAAATTATTTAAATCATTTCAAAAATCTTTGAAAAACTTATTTAAAAATGATTTGAAAAAATCTTTGAAAAACTTATTTAAAAATCCTTTGAAAATTCATTTCAAAATTGTTTGTAAAATTCTTTTTTTTCATTTCAAAATCATTTCAAAATTATTTGAAAAATCTTTGAAAAACTTATTTAAAAATGATTTGAAAAATCTTTGAAAAACTTATTTAAAAATTCTTTGAAAATTCATTTCAAAAATCTTTTGAAAATTCTTTTCAAAATCTTTTAAAATTAATTCAATTACTGTCAAAATATTAATTTAAAAGGATTTAAAAATATTTAATTATCAAATTCTGATTGCTAAAGTTAACTCTAATTAATTTTCAATAAATTCTCAAAAGTTTAGCATTTTCTCATTTGGAACTTAAATTTTCAATATTTTCAAATAATCTCATCTCAAACTCATTCATAAGCTGCACATGTTTGATAATCTAGAATGGATGAGCTGGAATTAGGATAATATAAAGTTCTTCTTATGCTTGTACTCTAAGACCCTAAGAATTTAATTTGGCATTAATTAAGGGGGAATGAACAGAGTCATGCTAGTACTTTAAGGCTAAACAAATTCCTTTAGGGCTCTGATACCCAATCAAGTTAAATAATTTAATTTGACTCATGCTTGGACACCTAAACTCAAAGAAGTTATTAAGGCATTAACTTAAAATTTAAATTATCTATGCAACAATTCTTTTCAAACACCTTATGAATTGAGCTAAGTACTTCACCTAAATTTTTTAAGTCCGAGTACTTAACTATGCTACCCTTTAGGGGGAGCTTAAATTAACTAGACTATTTCTCTCTTCTTAATTCTTTTTGATTTATGTCAAAGGGAGAGAGAAAAGTCAAAGTTAAGAAATCAAGAATGAAAGGGGGAGCATAAACTTTAAATTTTATTTATGCATTGATGCTTCTGGTTAACTTTCATTATTTATTCCTTTATTTAAAAGTTATGTTTTACTTAACTTTGAACCAAGATTGCCATAATCAAAAAGGGGGAGATTGTTGGTGCAGTGAGCACCAGATGATCGAACCTGAGTTTTGATTATGGCAAAGGGCTCAAAGTTAAGTGGTGGTGTTATCTAACAAAGTTCATGGAGCTTGCAGGAAAGTCCTAAGTGATACTTAGGCAAAAGTCCTAGCTGCGGTTAGGCAGGTGAAAACCCTAGGGGGTGGTAACCCTAGGTCATAGGGGGTGGTAACCCTATGCGGAAAGTCTTGGCAGGTCGATGGCTTCAGGCAAAAGTCCTAGGGGGTGGTAACCCTAGGTGAAAAGTCCTGGTGTCGCGAACCAGGTGAAAGTCTGGACTAGCCGGGAAGCGGATGTCCAGCAGAAAGTCAGGAAGCGTCGAATGTCGAGCAAAAGTCCAGTCGATAATCTCCGGAGTGGAGTAGGTGAGGAGCGTTCCCCGTAGAGGGAACAGTAGGCGTCGGGTCGACCTAGGGTTTCCGGTTGGAAACCTGAAGTCAGACTCGGACAGTCCGGAGACTGTTAAATACTTCATTTATAATATTTATTGTATTATGTGCTAAACTTTGTGCTGCAGGGTAGTGTTTGGGACTAACGTATCTTGCAGGTGCAAAGGAGCAACTTAAAGCCTCGGATGAACAGTGTCCAAGGCGCCTCCATGGAGCTTGGAGGCGCCTCGGATGCGAGCCCTTATCCACTTGCCAGCTGGAGGCGCCTTGATGCAAGGAAGGCGCCTTGAGCTAGGCGATGGAAGGCGCCTTGAGTACTGTTGGTCCGTGCTCATCCACGCAGGTGACTCGGCTGTTCAAGGCGCCTTGGTGAGCAGATGAGGCGCCTTGAACACCCTTTATAAGGGGTTTCGACCAGCAGCTCTGTACAACAACTTCCAAGTGATCTTTCTGCTACAAGCTGCTCACGAGACGATCCCGAAGTGCTGCTACGAGACACCGACGACCCGGAGCTCCGAAATCTTCAGATTACGATATTGTCGTCGGTATAACTGTACTTTTTCATTATACTTAACTGTAATACTTGTACTCTTGTCGAGCTTATAGTTGTTGCCCACGGAAAGCGATCAAGGATCGCGGGCCTTCGAGTAGGAGTCGTCACAGGCTCCGAACGAAGTAAATTCTCTTATCTTTCTGTGTGTTTGTTTACTTTCCGCTGCGTTACTTCTCCGATAGTTTTTACGATTCCGATAATAGAACGATTTTAGCCACGAGCGCTATTCACCCCCCCCCTCTAGCGCGTCTCGATCCAACAGGTGGTCCTCCCAACTGGCTCCGAAGTCCATGACACAAGACCTCAGCAAGTCCTCCAATGTCTGAATAGTCCGTTCTGACTATCCATCTGTCTGCGGATGGAATGCCGTACTAAAACGAAGCTGTGTGCTCAAGGCCTGCTGCAGACTCTGCCAGAATCGGGATGTGAACCGTGGGTCTCTATCAGACATAATGCTCAACGAAACTCCATGCAATCTGATAATCTCTCGACAATATAACTCAGCTAATCGATCCAAAGAATCAGTCTTCCGGATCGCTAAAAAATGTGCGGATTTGGTTAATCGGTCAATGATTACCCAAATCGCATCATGGCCTGGTAGAGTCCTAGGCAGTCCTACCACAAAATCCATAGTAATATGCTCCCACTTCCACTCGGGAATAGGGATCCTCTGAAGTAATCCAGCAGGTCTCTGGTGCTCAGCCTTCACCTGCTGACAGACAAGACATCTGGCTACAAACTTCGCGATGTCTTTCTTCATACCGTTCCACCAATAGGAACGCCTCAAATCACGATACATACGGGTCCCACCTGGGTGGATAGCAAATCTAGAACGATAAACCTCCTGAAGTAACTCCTCCATGATCGGGTGAGACTGAGGTACACATAATCTACCTCAGAAATAAACAATCCCCTCGTCATCTCGTGTAAACTCGGTCTGCTGTCCGGAAGCTATCTGGCTGCTAATGAACTGTAAATGTTGATCTCCGGCCTGGGCCTCTCGAATCCTCATCCTGATCGACGACTGAGCAACCATGGTAACAAGAATACCCTGCTCTGTCCGTCCCTGCTCCTCAAGGCCCAACTCGACGAATCCCTGAATCAAGTCCGTGACTGTAACTCGATGACAAGCTAAAGTCCCTCTGGACTTCCTGCTCAGTGCATCAGCAACCACATTAGCTTTACCCGGATGGTAGCTAATAGTACAATCATAATCCTTCAGGAACTCCATCCATCTCCTCTGTCGGAGATTGAGTTCCTTCTGGGTGAAAATATATTGAGACTCTTATGATCAGTAAGAATCCCAAAAGTAATATCATAAAGATGATGTCGCCAAATCTTCAAAGCCAAGATAATAGCGGCTAGCTCTAAATCATGTACTGGGTAGTTCTTCTCATGCTCCTTCAACTGACGAGAAGCATAGGAGACTACCCTACCGTGCTGCATCAAAACAATGCCCAAGCCCTGAAGAGATGCGTCTATGTAAAGTACGAACCCGTCATCACCAGAAGGTAAAACCAAAACTGTTGCTGATACTAATCTCCGCTTCAGCTCCTGGAAGTTGGTCTCGCAAGCCTCTGACCACGTGAACTTCACGTCTTTCCTGGTCAGACGTGTCAACGGCATAGCAATACTGGAGAAACCCTCTACGAATCGTCTGTAATATCCAGCTAGTCCCAAGAAACTACGGATCTCCTAGACTGACTTCGGCTGCTCCCAGCTAGTGATAGCCTCGATCTTCTGAGGATCAACTGAAATACCTCGGCTTGACACCACGTGTTCCAGAAAACCAACTGAGGATAGCCAAAATGCACACTTGCTGAACTTCGCATACAGATGATGTCGTCGCAAAGTCTCTAAGACCATGCGAAGATGTCGTGTGTGCTCCTCCTCAGGACGCGAATAGATCAATATATCATCGATAAACACAATAACAAACTGATCTAGGTACTCCAGAAAGATACGGTTCATCAAATCCATAAATACTGCAAGAGCATTGGTACGCCCAAATGGCATTACCAAAAACTCGTAATGTCCATATCTGGTGCGGAATGCTGTCTTCTGAATATCAGAATCTTTGACTCTCAGCTGATGATATCCAGACTGCAGATCAATCTTAGAATACATTGATGTATCTCTAAGTTGATCAAATAAATCATCAATCCGTGGTAAGGGGTACTTATTTCTGATAGTCACTGCATTCAACTGCCTATAATCGATGCACAACCTCAGAGTACCATCCTTATTCTTGATGAATAGTACAGGAGAACACTAAGGCAGAATACTGTGGGGTTCTCCACAAGGACATCGGAATGTTCCCGGCCGTGCATACCATATGTAGTTGCTACGGAGGAAGTTGTCCTCTGCTGATGATGCGAAGATTGAGCTTTCGGCCCACCTCGCTGAGTCCCGGACTGACCCAAACTGTCCTCCCGGAACAGAAATCCCGGAAGCTACATGTTGGGCCTTCAGTGAACAGTTTCGACTCAAGTGCCCAGACAGTTTTCAATAATAGCAAACTGACTGCCCCAGGGTACATGCAGAGGTGATGTGATCTCGAGATCCGCATCAGGTGCAGTAAGGGTCACCAATGGACTATTTCCGATTTTGCTAAGCAGACCGGGAACGTCCAACTGAAGATCGTCCTGATTTCTGGGGACGTCCAGATGACCCCGAAGTACCTTGACCCGACTGCTCTATTGCTGTCCGATAGCCTATGGCTGCTGGGTCTGTCCGAAAGTCCGATCAGTCCGCTTCCTCTTGTCTGCATTCACTCTCTGCTGAGCAGCCTCAATCATAAGAGCTCTATCCAGTGTCTCGGTATATGATGAACTACCAAAACCGGCAATCTTCACCTGAAGATGCCCATCTGTCCCTGGACAAACTGAAGCATACGAGATCTGTCATCGGCAACCAACTCAGGACAGAATCCGGCCAACCGGTTAAATTCGGCATTATACTCCATCACTGAGCGGTTATTCTGTCGAAGACTCAGGAAATCTCGCCGACGTGTCATCTGATACGCCCGGGGAAAATACTGACTCTCGAATGCCTCCCTAAATCTCGTATATATAACATGCTGCTCGCCTATAATCGAGCGCTGTGTGTCCCACCAGATCTCTGCCCTGTCTCGTAAGTGGTAAGCAGCCAGCTCAGCCTTCTCCCACTCGGAGCAGGCCATGTAAAAGAATGTCCGCTCCATAGACTCTATCCAAGATTGAGCCACGCTCGGATCAGTCTCCCCGCGAAATAGCGTGAATTGGCTTTTCACCAACTCCGCCAAGGCTGGGATCCATGCTCGTGCCACAACCATATCCGTAGATATCGCTACGGAACTGGACAGAACCACTGGAGCTTATCCTATGGGTGGTACTACTGGATAAGTTGGAGGAGGTACTACTGGTGCTGCCGCATAAACTGGGGTGGGTACTGCTGGTGGAACTACAGGATAGACATAAGTACCAAAAGTACGGTGGGCAGTAGCGGGTAAGAAGTAACCGGTACTACCAGTGTGGGTGCCTAGTATATAGTAACCGACACAGGTATCTGTAGTAATACCGAGTACGCAGTAACAGGCATGGCTAGAGAAGGTGCCGAGTATACCGCGAGTACTATTGATGGGCGAGGTGCCTGATATGCCGACGATGGTACCACTGGTGGTACAGTCGAGGTAAGTACCTCTGAAGTCGGAACCGTCGGAGTCTTATAATCCGACGTGCCTATAATATCCTGACGGACAAGCTCGATCCTAGAAGATCTCTCTGGAGACTCTATCTCCAGAGAATCTATCACCCTCTTATGGGGGCGATCACGTCTCGGTACCAGAATACGTGTATGTATCATATCTATAACAAAATGTTACCCAGATAAAACTACAAGTATGAAAACTATAAAATTACCTAATTTACCTATTTACCGTCCGGAGATGTCCTGTCGCTGTTTAGCCCCAAATAGAACCAATAAAACCTCGTCAAAATGCCTCGGAATTCCGAAACGAGAAAATCGACGGAAATCCGTATAATCCGAAAATACCAAGAAAGGCTCACGAAAGTAAGCATCGTAAATCCGAAACCCGACAAGTAGGTATCGCAAAACTTGTAAGAACCAGTATTAGAACTGCTCTGATACCAAATAAATTGGTATCAGATAAACCTCGAAAATCTAAAACGAAGAGCAAGTATCGTGAGCCTAGCTCTGATACCAAATAAATTGTAACGCCCCAGGTAGTCCCTGTCCGAAGAAATTTCGGCAGCATCTCCCCTGTACGGCGGACAATATGAAGCTCAGTATACATATATCTCTATACCTCGGCCACACACGGCCGGAATAATACAATACAATTAAGAAACAAACCACGCAGTTTATATCAACATTCCACACAGATATAATATATGATCAATCCACGCAGTTTAATAAGGAAAGACGATATAGAACCTCGAAGATATATGTAAACAGCCTACTCCACTACAACGAAGAAAACAAATCCACGAAGTAATGAAAATACAACCGCAGCGGAAAACAAAAGTAGCAAACCCGAATGTTCAATGTAAAGTCCACAATACAAACCCACAATACAAGTATATAAGATGCAAAAGCAAAATATAATCCGACAAAGAAAATCCTCGCGATAATGGGGCTAGCGACTGGAATCTCTCCTGACGGCCTCAACCTGAAAAATAGTAACAACGGGGTGAGTTCAAAGAACTCAGCAGGTAATCCAATAGATATGTACAGCAACATATAACTACCAGTAATATCCTAAGGTACAGTCTCCTAAACCATAGGACCTACAGTACAGTCTCCTAACAATATAACAGGTATGCATAGCTGAATAAACTGTAATGAGTAACCAGAAGCATGTAATACAGTTTACAGAACTGAAATAAACTGTACTCACCTGCGAGACTTGGGCGAATGACTGTGGACATACACAGATAAAGATAGTCAGAACAAATACGCATGTATCCTGTATGCATGTCAATCATATGCAGTCACCCAAGTGCATCATCCAATATGCAACAATCACCATAAATGCAATCTGTGCATATGATGCAATATGACATGGTCACCCCTGACGCCAGTCTTTATCTCACACACAATGGTGAGACCGCGTGGGTAGGGATGTGACACCGTGCACTCTGCCATCACTACCCCTAAAGAGTGACCGAGTGGACGGGATGCTGTCGGAGTACACCTATCCTCCTACCTCAAACATAGTGAGGGAGCGCAATGCTCTCAACTCCCGGTACGCGATGACGGGGAGGGATCCCGGCTGCAACCCCGCTGTGTCGTGCTACCCATGAGCACCCCGGCGGTGCACCACCGAGCAACCTGCCATACACACCCTGAGTGCTGTGCCACTACCCATGCAGTAGACACGTTGTGTGCAGGCCCTCATGTAGCCGGCCGACGAGCTCAACAATAATGGAGTCGTCCATCGCCCAGCATGCAATCATGCGGTATGGTGCATGCGGCTACAGAATGTCATACCTGAACGTATCCTCCTCCATATGCATAGGTGCCATAAAGGTAAACGCAGATATATAACAGAGATATAAACAACATGAATCCAACAATATATAACAAGTATCTCCAGCATCTAATCATGGGTAGATAAGCACTATAAGTAACCATAATCACAAACACATATACACATGGCAAGAGATAAAAGTAAACCAGACTAATGTAAAGCATCTAACAGTAGAAGCATGAGATAGGTATCAACTAAACCTAAATCCAGAGAAGTGCTAAATCTACCAATCACTAGTAAGTATATATAAACTATACATATCATAAGACAGTATCAAAAGATAAGTCAAAGGGTACCCGCCTCAAATAGAAGGTACAATCCAAATCCAAAGTCGAGACGTCCGTCTCGAATCAAAGTCCTGCATCAAACAATATATATATATTTTATTTAGCTAAGTCCAAATGAATAGCTAAATAAAATCCCTAAAATTAAATTAGGGCAAAACCCTAATCAATACAATCTCAACCTAAATAAAATCCAACGGTCAATTAGGGTTAGTTATCTAATCCCTAATTACCAATTAGATTAATAATTCACGGTTGACTAGGGTTATTTACCTTAACCCTAATCATTCCATTAGATTAATCTAGGCAAATAAATCTAATTACAATTTAGCAACTAAATACAACATGTATCAACTAATGATACACTAACCATCTAGTATTCAAATCATACCATGATCTTTAACTAATCATGTACCGAAACATACCTAATCCTTACCTAAATTTACAGCCACTGCTGGAACGAAATGAGCTGCTGGAAACCCACTGAGCTGGCTGGAAAGACAAGGTGATCTGCTAGACAAGGTTACCACAGAACACTACTTCACCTCCAATCAAAACTAATTCCTCTAGAACATGTATCAAAATCCCTACACATGATCATCCATCTAGAACAATCAAATTACACCATACCTCACGCTTAGCCCTCCCTTCTGTTGATCCACCCTAAGACGTATTGCTCTCAGGAAGGTAGCTGCCGGAGCAAAGGGTGCTAAATCAAGAACACCACAGAAGATCAACCTACTGGATCAACCAGACCAAGAAGGAATCAAGCACAGATCATTGATCCAAACACCAACCAAAATAACAACCTACCTTACCCCAATCGGTTGTCTCCAACAGAAATTGCCCAATCCGTGACCTAAATCAACCTCAAGGAAGAGGATCAAGATCTGACCACGTGAGGTCAATAGGAAGAAGATCAAGAACTGACAGCAAGGAAACGATCCTTGCCTCCAGGATCGTAGCTAGGGCATGACTTGTCGACGCTGCGACGACTGATCGGAGCCGATGGAAGGGATTTAGGGCACGGTTGCACAAGGAGGAAGGGCTCAGGTGGAACTAGCCCTACTCTCAAACCTCCGGAAGCAAACCCTCGCCGGCGATCGGGTGGATCTCGCTCGATCAGTGGCGTCGGCTCATCCCCGTGAAAGAACCAGTGGCGAGGAGAAGAGATCGAAGCTAGGATGAGAAAGGTCTCGGCTGGATCTGGGCTTACCAGGCGTCGATGCCGGCAGAGGAATCGCCGGAGCTGGTCCCGTCGCCGTCGCTTGTCCGCAAGAGGGAGAGGACAGAAAGAAGGGAGGGGAGGTCGGGAAAGAGGAGGAAGAGGCTCGATTCGGGAAAACGGCGTTTGGTTGAGGAATAAAAGGAATTTATAATTAAACAATTCCTCACTTAAACGGGTATCCCAAACAGGCTTTATCCGTACCCGTAATTAATCCCCCTCAAAACTCGTCGTACGAGCTCCGAAAAATTCCCAGAAAATTTCTAAAAATTCCGGAAAAATATTATAAGGCTATTTCTGAAATAACCCTATTTATTTAAATTTTCCGAGATCTCACACAGTCGACTGGTACTTCTTGTAGTCGACTGATACCAGTCTGAAAGTGTTTTCAACACTAGATTTTGACCGGGTCAGCTCGTATAGATGTATGAGATCCATGGGGGATAAATACATGAGTTTAGGGTCAGTTGGATGATAAGTTTTCGACAATTGAGATATTATTTGAAAGCTTTTTGGATGTTAGGCAAAAGGGGAGAAGTAAGGTTTAGTTAGGAAAACCTTAGTGCCTTTGCATAGGGGAGCCTTGAGATAGGTTCTTAAAAATCCCTGTGGGAAAATTCCTAGCTCCATGGGGAGCATAGGTATAGGGGGAGCCTTGGGATAGGCTCCAATGCATGTTTGCATTTTTATTTCAGTGTTGTAAGTCCAAGTGTGTAGCCTTGGCATCGTTAGTCCATTCGACAGTGTAAGTCCAAGTGTGTATCCTTGGCAACGTAAGTCCATTCGGCGTTGTAAGTCCAAGTGTGTAGCCTTGGCATTGTAAGTCCATTCGACGTTGTAAGTCCAAGTGTGTAGCCTTGACAACGTAAGTCCATTCGACGGAGTAAGTCCAAGTGTGTAGCCTTAACATCGTAAGTCCATTGTTTTTAGCATATTGTTTTGCTATTATGTTTTCCCTAACTTAAACGTATTGTCAAACATCAAAAAGGGGGAGATTGTTGGAGCAATCCCAATGGTCCGTGGGACCATGTATTTTGGTGTTTGGGCAAAGAGTTTAAATTAGGTTCACCCTTGTATTTGATATGTGTATATGAGTATGCAGGTTTGCAGGATACACATAGGACTCAGCTTGATAGCTTCAGGTCCGGTGAAGGATGGAACATCCGAGGGATCGTGGACAAGGCAGCAAAGACAAGGGCCGAGGGAAGCGACTTCGAGGCATACGCGAAGCATGACATTGGGGATGAGCCGCGGGCTTGGATGCATCCGAGGGACGAGAGCCAAAGGAAGTAGGCTTGAAGGCTAAAGGTCAAGACTGCAATGAAGGGTCAAGTGAGTCGTGAGGGTACGAGTGCATGAGAAATTGTACTCGGGATAAAATTCTAGGTTTAGAGTTTTACTGTAGCAGCATTGCAACAATTACTGTAGCAGTTACTGTAGCAGTCGACTACTGTTTTCAGCAGTCGACTAATGTAGTCGACTGGGCAGTCAATTGGGAGCAAACAGAATGCTTCTTTTCGCTTGACCAGTGTGGAGCAGTCGACTGCTAGTTTTAGCAGTCGACTGGTATCGAGCCGTTGGGATGTAACGGTCGAATTTCCACAGAGGGCAGTCGACTGCTAGTTTTAGTAGTCGACTGGTAGGCAGGGTTTTCAACCCGCGGCCTATATAACCAAGGCTTGGAAGCTTGGTTATCCCTGACGAAATTAGTGGTGGTAAACCCTAATTAGTAGTCTACTAGTCTCAAGAGTCTTGATTGGTGTTGTGTTGAGGTTTCTCTACCTACAAGGAGCGACTTGAGATAGCCGGAGTTTGCCGGGGGCTAATCCACCGACGGATAGGGATCATCCACTTTACGGACAGCCGTGGAGTAGGAGGCCTAATCTCCGAATCACGTTAAACGAACGTGTTAGCGGTTTGCATTCTTTATTATTCTTGTCTTTTGTTTAGCTTGTTTGTTTTGTTTGTATTTCCGCTGTGCAAGCTAACAAGTGTAGGAAGCAAGGATTTGGGGGTGCCGTCTATCCAACCCCCCTTCAAGCCGACCACCGATCCCCTACATGCTTTGTATGTATTTCTGTTGTATATCATCATCACAAAGCAAGCAACCAGATCGCGACGAGCTATTCAACCCCCCTCTAGCTATAAATCAACCCTAATAGTATGTTGAGAGACTTGCATTGTAGAGTAGAGGAGCTAAGTCTCTTAAGTCCAACCAGCTTTATACTAAGAGACTTGTATTAGAGAGCTAAGGAGCTAAGTCTCTTAAATCTGATTGGCTCTAAGTCCGGCTGGTTATATATTGAGAAACTTGTATTGGAGAGTTGAGGAGCTAAGTCCCTTAAGTCCAATCGACTCTAAGTCTGACTGGTTGTATGTTGAGAGACTTGCATTGTAGAGCTGAGTAGTCAAGTCCCTTATGTCTGACCGACTCTATACTGAAAAACTTGTCTTGGAGAGTTGAGGAGTTATGTCCCTTAAGTCTGACCAGCTTAAGTCTGATTGGCTATATACTGAGATATTTGTATTGGAGAGTTGAGGAGCTAAGTCCCTTAAGTCCGATTGGTTCTAAGTCCGATCGACAATATACTGAGAGACTTGTATTAGAGAACTGCGGGCTAAGTCTCTTAAGTCTGGCTGGTTGTATGCTGAGAGACTTACATTGTAGAGTTGAAGAGCTATATCCCTTAAGTCCAACCACCTCTAAGTCCGACCGACTCTGTACTGAGAGACTTGTACAGACTAAGTGAGGAGTTGAGCCCTTGACTCTAACTACTACCTCATCTTAACTTTAACCGTCATATAATGATGACTATCAAACCCACCTTACTCTCGGGGCACTCGCAACACACACACTATATATATATATATATATATATATATATATATATATATATATATATAGAATTACCTCTCCAAATTAATTCTTAATTCATCTTACAAAAATGGCTCATCATTCAAATAATAGTTCGCGTGTAGATGATCTCTTTAATTAATATCCCTGACGGCGCCATGTCGTTGCTCAATCAAAGAGCCCCAAGCGCACCGGAGTGCCCGTCTTGGGGATCCAATCGTCTCCCTGGATGAAGGTCGTGGGGGTGTAGGTGATCGCATCATTCCGGCCGATCACCTTGAATCCCGACCATTTGACGCGTTTGGAAGTGTCGGCGCCGGCGCCCTTGTTGCCGTACTCCGCGTACGACAGCGTCTTCAGCGCGAAGTCCCCATCCCAGGGCATGTACCCTTCGGGGCTGATGAAATCTCCGATCTCCGACTCCATCACCACGGTGTGGGAGTATTCCTTCCAGGGACGTCCGATGTAGCTCGGAATCTTGCTGGCGACAGCGGCGAGATCTGGTTCAGCAGTGAAGCGACAATTGTGGATCACGAAGCCGGTGGCCTGGTGGCTGTCAGTGCGGCCCTGCGCCAGCACAATGTTCTGCTGGTTGTCCAGGGGGCGGCGCACGGTGAGTATGCAGTTCTGGAACACGGCGGCTGCGTTGCCGAATATGAAATCGACGGTGCCGAGGATGAGGCAACCTCGATAGAACTGCCGGTGAGTGTGGGCATAGAGCGTGTCTTGGTATGCCTCCATGCGGCAATTGAGGAAGATGGCGCGGTCCGACTGCACGCGCAGCGCCACCGCCTGGTGCTTGATCGCTCCGGCAGTGTTCTGGAACCCAATCGCTATCGCCGCGAACCCATCGCCGATCGCAGCTATAGATATATATATATCCATCACAATAATATTATTTAAATAACGTGAGCTGGGATCCATCGACCTTAATTACTAATTAATCGCTTATGATCGACGATTCACCGAAGGTTGCTGTTTCGAAGGTCTTGGTGCCGTCGTCGAAGTTCTTGCTTCCGGTAATAACTGTCTTCCTCGAGCCATCACCATACATGGTAACATTGATCATGTTCGTATCCACCACAGCCTGCTCCTCGTACACTCCTTCCTTCACGTAGATCACATACCTGATCATGTCGTTTAATTTCATTTTGATCGACATGAACAAGAAGATCACGTCAAAACCTAGTTACTGATCATTAGAAACAGAGGTTGAATACCTTCCGCTAATGATGGTTGGCATTTTAGCCAGTGCCTCTGATATGGTCTTGAAGTCTCCGCTGCCATCCTTAGCCACTGTCACATTGGGAGTCAACTCCTTGGTTGCGCGGCCGAGGAGAAACCTTCGGCGGTCATCGTCGACCCAGTCGGGAAGCCTGCCGTCAGTCCCAACGTCGACCTCTTGATTTTCGATTGGAGCCTCAGATAGAAGCCGTCGGCCACCTTTGCCACGGCCGAGGTTGATAACCGAAAGGAAGGAGGACAAGCTGCCGACGATGGCCAGGGCGTTGCTGGTGAGCTGTTTGGCCGTGTTCAGAGCAGTCTTCATCTTTTGCTTCTGGTCGCCGTCAGGAAACCCATCGATGCACGTCTCCTGGTACGTCGCGGTGGCGCTGAGCCAGTTTTTGAGCTCGTGCACTTTCTTTGGGAGGCCGTTCAGGTGTTGTGAATCGATGGTACCCAAGGTGCTCGCTAGCTCACCCACGGCGTACTTGTGCAACTTCTGGCAGAGCTCTACGGCGCTCTTCACCTCAGGATCCGCCGTGCCAATCGTGTCAGACTTCTTGAAGGCCTCATCGACTTCTTTCACGATGACCGAGACGGCGGCGAGGACGAGGTCCTTGGGGGTAGAGGTGGAGTTGGTTGCGCCTTTCAGGGTGGATTCGCAGGTGGCGCGGTAGTCGGTGGGGGAACAAAGGACTTGGATGGCGCTGGTGGTATGGAACTCTTTGTTGGGAGATCCAGAGTCGGATTTGGACGAGGAGGAAGGAGTAGAGTTGGCGGTGCTGGTGGAGGTGGAGGTGGACTTGGGGTTGTAGGCAACAGCAGCGACTGCACAAACAGCAAGGACAGTGACTGCCAAGATGCTACCAGCGGTGATGCGTTTACGGCGCTGCTCGCGTTCTGCGCGGCGGCGCTCGGAGAGGTAGCTGAAATCTTGGAAGGCGGACATGGTGTCCTCGCCGGTCGACTAATTAATTAATTAATTAATTAATCGATCGATCAATTCAATTCAATTCAATTCAATTCGTCGCCTGTCGTCGTTACCTTCCTTCCCCTGCCGCTTGGAGATGACGGCAGAGATGGAGAAGAAGGCAAGATTAGAGGAGGAGAGGGGAGGGGAGGGGAGAGTTTATGCCGCGGCGGTGGCTCGGGAAAGAAGGGCGTGGAGTTGTTTGTGGGCTTTCTTTTGTGGCCGACGGCGACAGATGACTGTTGCCCCTGCTTTCTCGCCGAATTAATAGCCTCAGGTTGCATTCAAATGGACGAGAAATCACGGGGAAAAGAATGGTCCTTTTTATTTAATTAAACGGGCTGTAGCATATTATAATTGCAACGTCACTACCCTAATATATAATAATGGATAAAAATTAAAGTGCGTTAGTTCAACGAGATGAGTTCATTTCGGGAAGAGTTCATTTACGTCGGTCTACATTGTGATGGGCTTGGGTTAAGTCAGATTTTTCTTGCCGAGCTAATTCAACATGGTTGAGCCCCCTTTAGTTACGGAATTGAACAGTTGCCGAATACAAGAAAACCATGGTTGTCTGTTGCAAAGATACGTCGGCATCCGTCTCCTCCCTCCCTATATAAAGGTAATAGTGGAAATGTAGAAGGTATGCAAATCTTGAAGTTTCATCATTTTTTTTACTTTTATACTTTCTCCTCCCACTCTTTTCCTCGATGCCTAATTTGAGAGGGATCGTGCTAAGGTACGCCTCCCCCTTTTAATCTCCTTATGAGTCTTTTCAATCATTGCTACCAGAAGCCAACTTAGCAAAAGACAACTCGGTAGCATACAACTCGCCATAATTTAACCAAGCAAGAGACAACTCGAAATGAGCCAATCCTATTAAAACTCGTGAGAACTAGAGGAGGGTGAATACCTTTAATCACTTAGTTTCGATTATATGTTCATCGTTCGAATGTGCAACAGAAACTTCAACCAAAATCGACGTCACATGTACAACACTAAAATTTACTTGGTTCAATATCTCCAAATGCGACTAACCCTAGTGATCTACCACCGCTAAATCTTCTCATTATTGGGCACCTTCGGGAGGTGAAGAGACCACTTATAACCTATTCTTGAACAAGATATATGCAAATACAAAAATAAAATGAAAACTGAAATACAATTTAAACTAACACTTAAGACTAAAAGAATTTAGATATTTTCATAATGGTATGATAGTATTCAATTTGGGCCTAAACTTTCATGGTTTTATTTTTGGAATTTATCTAAAAGACTTCATATTAATGGTGATATCACTACAACAAAAATGACTTTTCACAACGTGCAAATTCGTTTTCCGCAGCGCACATTACGCGTTGCACAATTAAAGTTGTTGAAAGTCCTAAATTATTGATAGCGTGGATTGCGCATTACGGATAATATTTTTCGTGATACACATTATGTGATTTGGATAATAATTTGTAACGTGCAAACGTACGCTATTGATGGTCTTAATTATATTTAAAAAAAATAATTTGATGAAAATAATAAACCAAAATTTTACAACAAATTTAGTGCAAATCAAATCCATACAAAATTAATAAAAGTCATAGTATACCAAGCAAATCAACTTCATAGTTTTTCATTACATAACAACTTAAATTTACAATCCATACAAATTAGTATAATATGTATCAATCACACGATATTATACATTTAGATAACCATGCAACCGTGCCTCCTATTACATCATCGAGAAACTGTATTTCATCATTTAGTTGAATTAGGTCCACCTTTTCCACCAAAATCTTATCAACCCAAACTTTCCAACATGATCCAGCAAGAATAACATGATACACTTTTGTGTTTGGATTTGTAGATGCAATTAGACCTTCTACAATAACTAATTAATCAACAAACCAATGAAGCAGCTTACATTTAGTATTAGCACAGATATCTCCGCGACTCACATTTCTCAAATTTGACTGTAAATAAACAATACAATGTTATTAATTCAATCATGTATATTTTTTATAACAAATTTGTGATTTAGAAATGCATAATTTTATGATAATTACCTGAAAAACATGACCAAAATAAACTTTTTTGGCACTAATATTGATATCGCTATTGCTACCAAATTCATTCCCAATACTACTACAAATGCCATCACTAGCAATCTAATTTTACAACCAAATCGTGTCAAACAATGTCATCATGATAATTCAAAAGCATTTAAGTGTATATATCAAACTTATTTTATATATGTTGTTTACTTATTAACTTATTTTAGATGATTTTATTGCCTCATATTTTGTAAAACATGGATCTCATTTCTTGCATTTCTAGTTGATTTTGTTGCCTCGTTTCTTGCATTTCTTGTTGAACATTCTGTACTATAGTTTGAAGTTGTTGAACTGTTTCATTTTGTTGCACAAAAGCTCCAACTTTTGATGATGTTACTCTAAAGTCCATTTCACACACTTTACCCCGCGCTTTTTTGTCAAACACAATGCTAATTGAATCATCAACAATATTAGTTTTGTTTTAAGATTCGGGTGAATATTCTAGTATTTCTTTCTACAACAAAAAAAAAACTTTCAATATATTATTATTAATATAATAGATGACTATAGGGGTGACATCAACATATAATGCATGTAATTTAAACATATAATGCATGTAGTTCAATGAAATCAACATACAATGCATGTACGTAGTTCAATGAAATCAACATATAATGCATGTAGTTTAATGAAATCATATGTACGTAGTTCAATGAAATCAACTAAGGTTGCATATGTATCAGCTAATAAATGGACAGGTATATCCCTAGCTATCAACTTTCTATTCAGAAGAGCATGAATTTTTTATGAAACTGAACACATGTACCAATTCACAAGCAAAAGAACAGCTTGGATACATGTACAAGGAGGTATAGAAAAAACATTTTTGTCTGTAAAATACAGTCTACTTGATGACTCGGACATCAATCATTTAGGCTGTAAAATAACAATTTTTGTAGTGGGATAGAAAACCCTCTACTTTATAGTGCATTTGAATTAACATGATAGAAGTCATTCTAATTTTTTTTCCTTCTAAAAGCCAAGTAACTTATATAACCATAAGACTTATTCACAAAGAAGGCGGCATCCAAACAAACAAACCAATATCTGTGTTTTCATTTAACATGCTTTCTAAAGGTATCATCTTTTACGACATTGATATTGTAACATTACTCTCAGCAATATTTGGAAGCACTGGAAATACCAAGTAAAATAATAAAATACAAAATAAGATAGTTGATGAATAATTATACAATATATTGTAATTACAATGGATGAACAATCTTTTATAGAGTTGATATTACGGAGACAATGGTAAGAGTATAAATGGAGATCTTAAGTATAAATACTTATGAAAAACAAGATTAGTGGAATAAAATGGCAAAGAAATCTAAAATGAGTGGACATGCTTACCATTTTCTCTCCAATGGCTTGAGTACTAGGCTCTCCATTTTTTTTCTTGTGACCTTCAATCCAAACTTACGATCTCATAATTTTTGTATATGTCGGACTTGTATTTTCCTTAAATATAGAAATATATACAGAATCATCACATCATAATTCAAAAAATGCATATATCATTACTTATTACTTAAATTATAAAAAAATAAAAATAATTACCATAATGTGAGTCAAATGAGCATAACCTCTACGACTCATTGTGAATATGGTCTTGTTTTTCTCTCATTGCTCTAAACCTTGCACTATTTTCCTAAGAATAGTTAAAATGGCATAATCAAACTCTCCAACATATTAAAACTTAATAGTCTCTTACCCAACCATTGCAAGAGAATAAATTCAGTGCATTCCCATCCAACTCATGGCCTAAGTGAATAAATACATACTTGAAAGGTAGATGATAATATCCTCTATACAAACAAGTCCCACTGATTTTGGTCCATAAATTCATGCTTCAACAAACTGAGATCTCATGAAGCCACTGGACTTGTATTAGCTTCTCGTACAAGTATTTGCAATTTGGATTTTCTATCACGCCACAATTTAGCTAACTATTGAAAATTTGATTTATTTTCCCAATCCTCAACTTTATAAGTCAGTTGTATACATTAAATAACACGAAAATATATCCACATTTTGTTATAAAAATGGAAATGAAAAATTAAGTAACTAAATATATTTTCTGAAGATAGCTCCACATCCTACCCTTCACTTCTTCATCAATATCATTCTATCCATCTGATGTGTATGACACAAATTCCTTTATCATGCAACCTAGGAAAGAAGTGTACTTCACTGAATTATCTCCAATCGGCTGCCCAAACTCATTATGCTCTAGCTCTTTGCACTTGTCTTGACCGCTAATCATTTTCAACTTTGACACACCCTGTCCTTTTTTCTTATCAAATTTCTCATCACCAATTGGTTCTTTACCATGCAAATCTTATGATGAATTGGCTGAATTGTTAGTGTCCATTCTCAATAACCTATTAGCTATATGTTCCTATAAAATAGCAAAAATAGATATTGAAATGTCTTTAGTAAAATAAACCAAGATTTAAAATAGAATACAATATCACCTGAATTTCAACTACAGATCCTTTGCTACATTTTTTTGACCATTTTACTCATCTTTTGAATGCTATGTAATGACCTGATCAAACATGCAATATGATATGATACATTGCTGAAAATAAATAAGCAGACAAATATACTGAAACACTAAATAAAGAGTTATGCAAGTATTAATAAGAACATGTATCAATCAAAATAATTAACTATAAAATATATAGTTGAAAATTTCCATCATGTCTCAATCACATCAATTCCCTTACACTCATTCCTTGAGTATGGTTCTTTCTTAGTAATGTTAATCTCAAGTAGGGATACATCAAGAGGTGTTGATGGCATATAAGCATCTTCTTCAAGCACATTCATGTTATGAATACCTCAAGGCGGCGCTTTTAGCAACACATACCAATTTGATTCATTATTATCCCTAGAATAGAATACTTGCTTTGATTGTGATGCTAAAATGAAAGGATCACTTTCAAAAGTTTTTAGTCCTTGGTGTAAGTTGACCAGTGTAAAACCATCTTCAATTTTGATACTAGTCCCAGGATTGACTCAATCCCATCTAAAAATAGGCACTTTAAAAGAATAGTAATATAGTAAAATAATATCTCGTATAACCCCATAGTATGATAATCTTCCTATTGTATATGAATTTCTATTAGCATTAGATTGACAAATAGTATCAACTTCAATTGAAACACCACTATCTTATATCAATCTTCCAACATCAATTGTGTGGAACCGATATCCATTTATAATATATCCCGTATAAGATGTAACGTGCTTTCTTGAACTATGTGCTAGCCATTGAATTCGACCTGAAGAGTTAACAAAAAATTATTTTGATAACCATTCGACAAATGTCTCCATATGTTTCTTTTGTAACAATGTTTCATTACTTGAGAAATGATGATTTGTTTGTTTAAGCTTGTCAATATGCATCCTATTTAAAATCATTGAAGGGAGATGTTAGAATATATAAGATATGTAATAGATCAAGACTAACAATATGAAATTAACTACACTCACTTTAAGTAAGGTTCAACTTCTATAGTATTGAATAATATATATCGATGTGTAGCCTGTAACACGTGGTCCTCTAAAATCTTTTCTTTCCCTTTAGAAATTGGGCGACCTTCTAATAATCCATCTTCCAAATCATCATTCCTATTAGAATGAACACCAATACTAGAAGTCTTTATTATATAAGCACTACACAATATCAATCATTCTTTTTGCGAGGTAACACTCAACTATGCATCCTTCTGGTTTTACCCGGTTCTTCACATACCCTTTTAGTGTTTTCATAAATCTAAATCACAAAGCAAAATTCAAATGAAAGAAGTATTGATGGTAAAATCTAAATAATTTTATAATATAAAATTTATCAAAAAGAATAATTATTATTTATTACCTTTCAAATGGGATGCATCCAACAAAATTGGATTGGCCCACACAAATGAGCCTCTTTTGCTAAATGAATTGTCAAGTGAATCGAGATGGTAAAGAAAGTAGGTGGAAAATACCTTTCCAACATGTTGGTTAGTCTTATGAAAACGTACCAGTTCCACTGTACAAAAATTGTTTGTACAAGTGTCGAACCTTTCCTTAAATAACCTATTTTGTTATATAGAAGTTAAATTAGGAATCACAGACTGAACTTAACATCATTGATTCCAAATTTAACTTATCTGTTCTTAATGGTTTAGATTTGAATCGCAAGCGGAACTTAACACTATTGATTCAAATCCACCTATGTTATTAATTTCATTAAATATTAATTTCTAAAATTGACTTCCAGGACTGCATGGCGAGGCACATGACCTTCTTGGATATGGGAGCAACCACCACCGCCTAGACAAAGCCTTTTAAGGAAAGCTAATATTTAATTTCCTTAAATAACTCTAGGTTAACAAAAAAGAACAATCGAATCACAAATTCAAAAAATAAAAGAAAAGAATCACAACTTCGAAACAAATACGAAAACTCTAGAATCATATGCCTCTTGTGTTTGGTATTTCCAAAAATAACTATACAAAGAAAACTAGTATGATACGGAAAACAATTACTAGTTATACCTTTCTTTGTAAGCAAATAACCTCTTGATCATCTATCGTATTCCTCTTCTTATCCCGAACGTTGTGTGGGCAACGATCTATCGAGATGAGAATCCACCTAAGCCACCTTCTTCTCTAAGCAAGATTCGGCCACCACAATTCTCCAAGAGAAGTAGAGGTTCGGCCACCACCACCAAGCTCCAAGGGATGCAAGAAACAAAACCCCCTTTCTCTCCTTCTTCTCCTAGCTAGAACCAGCCACCATCAAGAGCTCCAAGAGAGGATATAACCGACCACTAAAAAAGAAGAGAAGAGGAGAGGGAAAACCTCTAGGGCCGGCCACACCAAGGAGAAAAAGAGAGGAAGAAAATAATAGAGTTGTTAGCCATGAAGGCACCTCTATCCCCTCTTTTATAATCCATGGTCTAGGCAAATAAGGAAATTTTAAAAAAAAACTTCCTTAATTCTTTTGCCATGAAAAGGAAATTTATTTAATTAAAAATAATTTTCTCTTCTCACATTACATGGTCGGCCACATTAAAGCTATAAACAAGGAGAGTTTTAATTAATTAAAACTTCCTAATTTGTCTCCGGAAATTTATAAAAAATTTCTCCAATAAAGTTTCCCTTCATGGTGGTTTATAAAAAAGAAATTTTATCGATTAAAATCTTTCTTTTAAACATGTGGATGATTTCCAAAAAGGAAAGTTATCTCTAAAAATTAAAATCTCCTTTTAATCTACAAATAAGGAAATATATCAAATCTTTTCTTAATCTTTTGTAGAAACTAATAAAAGAAATATTTAATTTTTAAACTCTCTTTTAAATCATGAACATGGTTAAAAAAGGAAAGTTTTCTCAAAAATAAAATCTACCTTTCAATCTACAAATAAGGAAAGATTTCAAATCTTTTCTTAATCTTTTGTAGAAAGTTACAAAAGGAAAGATTTAAATTTCAAACTCTCTTTTAAAACCATGATATCCACATAACAAATAATTTTAATAAAAAACCCATTTTAATATGATGTGGCCGGCCACACCAAGCTTGGGTTCAAGCTAGGGCCGACCTCACCAACTCAACTCATCCTATATACTTGGTAGACCCAATCTTAGGTTCCAAGCTTGCTTGGCTGACTCCAATAGGATGGGTATAAAGGTGGGTAAGAAGTGGGTATGTGGTAGATATAAATCTCTATATACAAGAGGCTACGATAGGTGTTGGTGCAACCTTAGGTCATGGTTGACCTGGTTGACCCGACTCGAGTTGACCTGACTCGAGTTGACCTGACTCGAGTTGTATTTTAATGTTTGACAAGAACAAAAGAGTTGTATTTTGATGGGAGATTGTGGGTGCAACCTTTGGTCAAGGTTGACCTGGTTGACCCAAGGTGAGTTGACCTGACTCGGAAAAGTCCAAGCAGGGGGTTTGGCATGTGAAAAGTCCAAGTAGGGAGCTTGGCACGGGAAAAGTCCAAGTATGGAGACTTGGCACGGAGAAGTCCAAGTATGGGAACTTGGCAAGTGGAAGTCGGAGAGGGCTCGGTAGCTCGTTCTCCGAACTGTGGTCAGAGAGGACTCGGTAGCTCGTTCTCTGGACCCGAAGTGGGAAAGTCCTGGTGAGTGAAGCCAGGCAGTTGTGAAAACCCTAGTGAGTGAAGCTAGGTGAAAGTCCTGGTGAGTGAAGCCAGGCAGTGGGAAAGTCTTGGTGAGTGAAGCCAGGCAATTGTGAAAACCCTAGTGAGTGAAGCTAGGTGAAAGTCCTGGTGAGTGAAGCCAGGCAGTGGGAAAGTCCTGGTGAGTGAAGCTAGGCAGTTGGAAAGTCCTGGTGAGTGAAGCCGGGCAGATTGGAAATCCTGGTGAGTGAAGCCAGGTGAAAACCCTAGTGAGTGAAGCTAGGTGAAAGTCCTGGTGAGTGAAGCCGGGCAAGGGAAAATTCAGATGTATCAAGGGTGATCGGACATCTGGTGTTGAGAAGGTCAAGTAGGTCAAGGGAGTGATCGGATACTTGACACGAAGAGAAAAGTTCAAGTGGGTCAAAGGGATTGATCGGACACTTGGTGGGGAGTCTTAGCAGGTCAAGGGAGTGACCGGATGCTAAGCATGATGTACCAACAGGTCAAGGTTGACCGGATGTTGGTTTGGAAGGCTTGGGACTTGGTTTGAGCGAAAACCAAGCTCTGGATCGATTAGTGGATCGATCCAGTGATACACTGGGTATCTGGATCGGTCTGGTGACCGATCAGTAACCACACAGTGAGCTTCTGTGTGTTATCTGATCGGACTGAAGACCGATCAATGATCGATCAGTAGCATACAGTGAAGTTCCTGATCGGTCTGCAGATCGATCAGGAGACGATCAGAAGGAGACGATCAGAAGGAGGGAAAGGCCCTGATCGGTCATGGGACCGATCAGGGAAGGACCTGATCGGTCACCATGACTGATCAGGACCCTTGTGGACCGATCAGGATGAAGCCTGATCGGTCCACATCCTAGCCGTTGCGTAGCAACGACTAGTTTCTGTTGTATCTTCTTCGCAGGTTATAAAAGGGGTTGAGGAGCTACTGTTCTTTCTTCTTCTTCTTCCTTCTCGAGCTGCTGTTCTTCTTCACTGCTATAATCTGAGCTTTGCTGAGCTCGCTTCTGCTTGAAGCTTCGTGTGAGCTTCATCGGTTGGGTTCCTGCTGTTGTAGGCGTCGTTTGAAGCTGCTGCTTCATCCAGTCGACAAGAAGGCAAGCTAGGGTTATTACATTTTTGTATTGTACTTAGTTTCTTGCTGTATTCTTGTACTCCTATTTATCTTGCTATTGCAAGATATTGTGGTGAGGTTTCTCCACCCAGAAGGAGTGATTATTAGCCGGGTTTCCGGGGACTCATCCACCGACGGATTGATAGGCTTCGTCCACCTTACGGACACGCCGAGGAGTAGGAGTTTCATCTCCGAACCTCGTTACATCCATCGAGTTTGAGGTTTGTCTTTTTCCTTTACGTTTCTATTTAGTTATTTCCGCTGCGCTAACCCTAATCGTAGGAAGAAACGAAGAATTTGGGGCGTCTATTCACACCCCCCTCTCTAGCCGCGATCATCGATCCTAACAAGTGGTATCAGAGCGAGGTTGCTCTTCGCCGGATTAACACCCGAGGGAGCACAAGCTAGAGATGGATCAATTCGGAGAAGACATCACCATTCCACCCTTCTACGATCGCGACGACTTCGCGTATTGGAAGGTAAGAATGAAATATTTTCTTATGACTAATCTTGAGAATTGGAGTTGTGTCCAATTAGGTTTCAAGCCTCCGACAGACAAGAAAGGAGAAACCCTAGAGAAGAAGGAGTGGACCAAGGAACAAGTCCACCAATCCCTAGTCAACGATGAGGTATTGAAGATTTTTGAATTTTCTTTACCTAATGATGTTTTGTGTAGGATAGGAGGATACAACAATGCCAAGGAGTTGTGGAAAAACTTGGCTAAGTTCCATGAGGGGAACTCCACTTCAAGCCATGAAGAGGAGTCAAGTGAGCCAAGGAGTTCACTTCATGGAGGAATGGATTTAGAAGTTGAGGGCCACTCAACATCTAGAGAAGAAGAGGAGGAGAGTTCTTCTTCAAGTTCGGAGCAAGAAGAAGAAGCTTCTACCTCCGGAAGGGATGAAGGAGAGAGCGTTCATCCATCCTCAACCCTAGGTAACTCAAGCCATTTAGTTTCAAATAAATTACACATAATGTGCTTTGAGTGTAGGGAATTTTGACATTACAAGAGTAAATGTCCAAAGAGGGTTAGGAAGACTCCACCGGCGCCAAAGATCAAGGAAGCCGGAGTCCCAACATGCAAGGGCAAGGAGCACGTGGTGTGCTTCCAATGCAAGCGAAGGGGACATTATCGGAGCCAATGTCCGAAGGGGAGGCAATCTCACAAGGATAAAAGATCGAGCACATGTATAGGGGGAGCTAGGGCAAACCCTAAGGTAATCTCTAAGGCACATTCTTGCAATACTAGTAGGATGCATGCTAGTAGCCTTATTGCTATTGTCAAGAATGATAAGCATGTTAATTATAGAAATCGATACACATGCTTAGGAGCCAAACATGTTAATCTAGATAAGGATAACTCTAGAAATGTCAACCCTAGGATTAACTCATCTAAGGTTAAGGGAAACCTAGGTAGGAATCCCAAAACTACTCGACATATGCCTAGGAGTACCTCAAGGAACAATGACAAACTAAAACTTGAGGTATTAGAGAAGGAGAATCAAGTCTTGAGATCAAGACTTGATACTTTGGAAAAGGCTCTTAAGAACTTGGAGAAGTCATCTCTAGGGTTTAAGGGTCAAAAACCAATGTCCAAAGACAAGAAAGGTTTGGGTCACAAACCTAAGTCCCAAATGGTCAAGCCCACTTATCACAATGTTTCATTCGATTATGGAACAAAATCTAGGGTTAGGAAGACCATCACCAAGGTCACAAGGGGAGTCATCCCTAGAGTTGATCTTGATGAGTCCCAAATGACCAAGGCTTCAAATCCTAGGAGGGTCATTAGAAGGGTTGCTAGGGAAGTCATCCCTAGTGAATACTTAGTGAACCCAATGAGCTCCAATAGGTATTGGGTTCCTAGGAGCGTGATTTCATCACGCTAGATGAGTTAGGGTGTGCCAACCTTACTTGAATAGGTAGTTAACCTAATCATGGCAAAAGGTGGCATGTTAGGAATTTTCAAGGTGCAATCAAGCCTTGAAAATGAAATTGAAAATTATTCCTAAGGTGATTAGGATGTGCCAATCACATTTGAGGAGTTCTCTTAGGTCAATTTAATTGGCACATGGTGATCTAAAAATCCTTAGTATATGATTTTAGGTCTAATACACTTAGGAATATGGATTTTATGGCAAAATGATCAAAATTATCAAAAATGGCAACTAAGGCTAGAATTAGGTATTTTCTATACCTTTATATGTCATTTTCCATGTATTGTTTGCCATATGCCATGTCATGACATCATATTTATTTTATGATCATTTAAAATGTCATGATAATGCTTAGGTTATTTATATGTCATGCTCTAGTTAAGTTTCATACTTTATGCCATGACATCATGACGTTGGCACATGTTATTATGTATGATATCATTTTATGCCATGTCATCATTTCTTGTATTTATAATCAATGAAATTGATTTAAGGATAAAAACATAATTTGATATGGAGATCAAATTGTTGTTTAGAAAAATGCATGAGAACTTAGAATAAGATAACCTAAACCCATATCTCACATCAAAATTGACTCGAATGTGTTTGATACACCTTAGATGTGTGTGAGATATTAGGATGATGAGTTAGGATCAAGGTGCATAGTTCTTGTGCCTAGATGAGCCTAATTCAAAATTGGGGATCATAGGGAAAGCTTATGTACAAGTCATGTACATTTAGCCCAAAGATTGTGGTCCTAAATTAAATGATTTAAAATCAGTTTAAAATTGATTTGAAAAACCTTGATGAAGCTTTTCTAGTGATAGCATTCATCATTGAGCAAGTTGATACAAAGTTGAGTTAAACTTGAACTATCTCAAAGTTTTTCGAACTTTGTATCAAGTTTTGAAAATGGAAGTTATTTTCATAGAAAACTATTTTTCTATGATAGTATATGTTATGAGGAATGTATCCTCAAAATTTCACAATTTTTGAAATTTTCTGTGATTTTCTAGAGGTTTCGAATTTCGGGAGAAGGAGGTTCCCTGATCGGTCCAGGTCTGTGTGGATCGGTCACGGTGACCGATCCAGGGAAGGTCTGATCGGTCAGGTGACCGATCAGCGCGTGCCAACCTGCTGAATTTCGACTGTTTGCCTGAAATTGCAGCTCGGGAGGTGGTTTTTTCGAGCTCTAAAGGTTTGGAACTCTCCAAGACATTGTTGGTGCAATGGTCAAGGGGGAGTTGACCTTTAGGGGGAGTTTTACCTATTAGTCAAGGGGGAGTTGACTTTTAGGGGGAGTTTTTACTCCTTAAAGACATGAGTGATATGGGATTATCACTAAGTTGATTGTTGAATTTAGTATCAAGGGGGAAATTAAGGGTTTCAATGAAAGGTATGGGACTTTCATTAGGAAGAAACTCTTGACCTTGATTCACTCCTTTTGATGTGTGTCAAAAAGGAGAAGAATGTCTAGAGAATGTTCAAGGAAGAACATTGGAATTAGTGGGAGAGTTTGTTGATCACGACGAGTAAAGTTGTGAACAACGATAACTTACTCTTCAGGGGGAGAGTTTGTTGATGTGTACCAATAGGGGGAGAATGAAGGGGTTAAGTTAGGCCTTCATTATCTAAGAAGGAGGTTGCCTTCTTAGAAGGAGAATGTAAGGTTGTAACTTATGTTTCATTACCTAGTGGCATGAGGAAAGTTGAGGCTATTGGATTAGTCTAACTTAAAGGTATTGTCAAACATCAAAAAGGGGGAGATTGTTGGTGCAACCTTAGGTCAAGGTTGACCTGGTTGACCCGACTCGAGTTGACCTGACTCGAGTTGTATTTTGATGTTTGACAAGAACAAAAGAGTTGTATTTTGATGGGAGATTGTGGGTGCAACCTTTGGTCAAGGTTAACCTGGTTGACCCAAGGTGAGTTGACCTGACTCGGAAAAGTCCAAGCAGGGGGTTTGGCATGTGAAAAGTCCAAGCAGGGAGCTTGGCACGGGAAAAGTCCAAGTATGGAGACTTGGCACGGAGAAGTCCAAGTATGGGAACTTGGCAAGTGGAAGTCGGAGAGGGCTCGGTAGCTCGTTCTCCGAACTATGGTCAGAGAGGTCTCGGTAGCTCGTTCTCTGGACCGGAAGTGGGAAAGTCCTGGTGAGTGAAGCCAGGCAGTTGTGAAAACCCTAGTGAGTGAAGCTAGGTGAAAGTCCTGGTGAGTGAAGCCAGGCAATGGGAAAGTCCTGGTGAGTGAAGCCAGGCAATTGTGAAAACCCTAGTGAGTGAAGCTAGGTGAAAGTCCTGGTGAGTGAAGCCAGACAGTGGGAAAGTCCTGGTGAGTGAAGCTAGGCAATTGGAAAGTCCTGGTGAGTGAAGCCGGGCAGATTGGAAATCCTGGTGAGTGAAGCCAGGTGAAAACCCTAGTGAGTGAAGCTAGGTGAAAGTCCTGGTGAGTGAAGCCGGGCTAGGGAAAATCCAGATGGATCAAGGGTGATCGGACATCTGGTGTTGATAAGGTCAAGTAGGTCAAGGGAGTGATCGGATACTTGACACGAAGAGAAAAGTCCAAGTGGGTCAAAGGGATTGACCGGACACTTGGTGGGGAGTCTTAGCAGGTCAAGGGAGTGACCGGATGCTAAGCATGATGTACCAACAGGTCAAGGTTGACCGGATGTTGGTTTGGAAGGCTTGGGACTTGGTTTGGGCGAAAACCAAGCTCTGGATCGATCAGTGGATCGATCCAGTGATACATTGGGTATCTGGATCGGTCTGGTGACCGATCAGTAACCACACAGTGAGCTTCTGTGTGTTATCTGATCGGACTGAAGACCGATCAGTGATCGATCAGTAGCATACAGTGAAGTTCCTGATCGGTCTGCAGATCGATCAGGAGACGATCAGAAGGAGACGATCAGAAGGAGGGAAAGGCCCTGATCGGTCATGGGACCGATCAGGGAAGGACCTGATCGGTCACCATGACCGATCAGGGAAGGGCCTGATCGGTCACCATGACCGATCAGCGAAGGTCTGTTGTGTCTTCTTCGCAGGTTATAAAAGGAGTTGAGGAGCTACTGTTCTTTCTTCTTCTTCTTCCTTCTCGAGCTGCTGTTCTTCTTCACTGCTGTAATCTGAGCTTTGCTGAGCTCGCTTCTGCTTGAAGCTTCGTGTGAGCTTCATCGGCTGGGTTCCTGCTGTTGTAGGTGTCGTTTGAAGCTGCTGCTTCATCCAGTCGACAAGAAGGCAAGCTAGGGTTATTACATTTTTGTATTGTACTTAGTTTCTTGCTGTATTCTTGTACTCCTGTTTTTCTTGCTGTTGCAAGACATTGTGGCGAGGTTTCTCCACCCAGAAGGAGTGATTATTAGTCGGGTTTCCGGGGACTCATCCACCGACGGATTGATAGGCTTCGTCCACCTTACGGACACGCCGAGGAGTAGGAGTTTCATCTTCGAACCTCGTTACATCCATCGAGTTTGAGGTTTGTCTTTTTCCTTTACGTTTCTATTTAGTTATTTCCGCTGAGCTAACCCTAATCGTAGGAAGAAACGAAGAATTTGGGGCGTCTATTCACACCCCCCCTCTCTAGCCGCGATCATCGATCCTAACAATAGGGACCGAGAGGAGGAATTGGTTTTGATCTCCCGATGAAATTAAGCTTCTCGTATTCACCCTGAACACACAATTTAACTTCATCAATAATAATTCATACTACTAAAGAATTATTATTGAACTACCGCACCAATCCCAAATTACATTTTGGGCTCCTTCTTATTATGAGTGTGTTAGTTTCTTTGTGTTTAAGATGTCGGATGTCCACTAATTAATTGAGTTACTGACAACTCATTTTAATTAATATCTCAGTCAAAGAGTAGTACCACTCAACCTTATCGTCATATCGGACTAAGTCCATCTGCAGGGTTTAACATGACAATCTTTATGAGCTCCTCTTGGGGACATTATCAACATAGATCACTAGGACACAGTTTCCTTCTATAATCAACAACACACACTATAAGTGATATCATTTCTCAACTTATCGGGCTTATTGATTTATCGAACTAAATCTCACCCATTGATAAATTAAAGAAATAAATATCAAATATATGTGCTTGTTATTATATTAGGATTAAGAGCACACACTTCTATAATAACTGAGGTCTTTGTTCCTTTATAAAGTCAGTATAAAAAGAAGCGACCTCTAATGGTCCTACTCAATACACTCTAAGTGTACTAGTGTAATTATATAGTTAAGATAAACTAATACCTAATTACACTATGACCTTTCAATGGTTTGTTTCTTTCCATCTTGGTCGTGAGCTACTGTTTATAATTTATAAAGAATCCATAACACGATCTTCTGTGTGTGACACCACATACTATGTTATCTACAATATAAATTAATTGAACATCTGCATTTGGTATATATAAATGTAGACACTTGATTAATGTGATTCTTATAAATGTTTATACAAAAGCTAGGCTTTTAGTATACACTCCAACAATCTCCCACTTATACTAAAAGACTATGCTGGCATACATCTTATTCCCATCCATTCAACATGTCCATCAAAAGCTCTTACCTTAAGGACCTTAGTGAAAAGATCTATAGGTTATCACTTGATGCAATATAGGCGGCAACAACTTCTCCTCGTTATACGATGTCTCGTATTGGGTGGTACTTGCGCTCTATTGTGTTCACTTGCCTTTTGGACTCATGGTTTCTTCGAGTTTGCTACTGCACCATTATTATTACAATAAATTGTAATAATCTTTGGACAAACCAGAAATCATATCTAAGTCCATCTTGAGGTCACTGAGTCACTCAGCTTCTATGGCTGCCTTTAAGGCTGCCACATACTTAACTTCCATAGTGGAATCTGAAAAGCACCTATGCTTAACACTCCTCCATAGTTATGACTTTACCTCCTAAAGTAAACACAAAACCTCGAGGTCGACTTACTATTGTCTTATCTGATTAGAAGTCTAAATCCATACAACTCACAGGGAGCAAATTATCTGCCTTGTAAGTTAGCATATAATCTCTAGTGCCTCTAAGGTACTTTTATATATGCTTTACCGTAGTCCAATGTCCTTGTCCAGGGTTACTTTGATATCTGCTAACCATGCCCATGATAAAACAGATATCCGGTCTCGAACACAGCATTGCATACAATAGGCTTCCTACAGCCGAAGCATAAGAAACTGCCTTCATGTCCTCTATCTCCTTTGATGTCTTCGGAGACATCTCTTTAGATAAAGATACTCCATGCCTAAAAGGTAAGAAACCTTTCTTGGAGTTTTGCATGCTTAAAATGAGCAAGGATTGTTTCGATATATGAAGCTTGGGATAAGTAAAATATATTCTTTTCTTGCGATCCCTTATTTCTTTGATCCCAAGAATATATGCATTCTCCAAGTCCTTCATATCGAATTGTTTGGACAATCATACCCTTACTTCTTACAATACTTTGATATTGTTTCCAACTACCAAAAATGTTATCTATGTATAGTACAAGAAATACCACCACGTTTCCATCACACTTCTTGTATACACAAGACTCATTCGGTTATAAAATAAATCCATAGATCTGGATTACTTTATTAAACCAGATGTTCCAAGACCTTGAAGCTTTACTTTAGTCCATAGACTGATTGAGCTTACACACAAGATGCTCTTTGCTCTTTGCAATGAACCCTTCTGGTTGCTATATATATGGATGTTTTCTTCAAGACTTCCATTAAGGAAAGCTGTCTTGACATCCACTTACTAAATCTCATAGTCTATATGAGAAGTAATAGATAAAAGAATCTGGATAGACTTAAGCATGACTACCGGTGAAAAAGTTTCCTTTTTCAACAAGCCTTACTTTGAAAGTTTCTACCTTCCTGTCTATCCCTCTTTTCCTATTGTAGACTTATTTTCACCCAATGACTTTTACACCATTTGGTGATTTTATAAGCTCCTAGACTCTATTAGAATACATATATTCTAATTCTGTATTTATTGCTCTTTGTAAAGATGCTGCATCTTTATCTTGGAGTGCTTCGTCATATGTCCGGGGATCAGGTTCATATCTACCAGGGATTAAGTCCAAAGGCTCTTCCAAAACGTGAATCTTTTTAGGTTGCCTAACAACCCTCCCACTATGACGAGACACTTTCTGTAATTGTGTATCATTTGTGATACATATTGCAGTTTCTTGTGATATTTCATCTTGTATAGTTGGTACTAGATTAGACGTGTCCTTTAATTTCCTTAAGAATAATTTTTTACTCATGGGCTTGTGGTTCATAGTATAATCCTTTTCTAAAATCGGGCATTGGTGCCAACAATGACCTTCTAATTGTAAGGACTATAAACCTCTTTTCATTTTTTCTAGGATAACTCACAAACAAGTGAACTCATGTCCAACTTATCAGTGTCTCTCATGTGCTAGACCACCCAAATCCGAATATGCTTCAGATTAGGCTTACGCCCATTATGCAATTCTATGGGAGTAGAGAGTTCTGACTCAGAAGGTACTATGTTCACTTCCGTTTCCAGTGTATATCCTCAAAATGAATTTGGTAATTTTCTGAATAACTCATTATTGATCTAATTATTCCATAAGAGCCTTATACCTTCTTTCTACTACACCATTCTGTTGGAGTGTACCAGGTGTAGTTAGTGTTGATACAGTCTGACCTGGCTGTTGTTTTGATGTTGACACTGATTTAAGTTTGTATCAGATATTAATTAAACTCAAACTGATTGATGATCAAGGATGATCATGAGGAGAGGAAAAGTCCAAGTACGGATACTTGGCACGCAAAGTCAGAGAGGGCTCGGCAGCTCGTTCTCCGGACTAGGTCAGAGAGGGCTCGGTAGCTCGTTCTCTGGACCGGACGAAGTTGGAGAGGGCTCGGCAGCTCATTCTCCGGACTAGGTCAGAGAAGGCTCAGTAGCTCGTTCTCTGGACCGGACGAAGTCGGAGAGGGCTCGACAGCTCGTTCTCCGGACTAGGTCAGAGAGGGCTCGGTAGCTCGTTCTCTGAACCGGACAAAGTCGGAGAGGGCTCGGCAGCTCGTTCTCCGGACTAGGTCAGAGAGGGCTTGGTAGCTCGTTCTCTGGACCAGGAAGACGTTAGGGTTTAGGGCTGGGAGGCTATAAAACTAACACAAGGACATTGGATCGGTCTGTTGACCGATCCAGTGATAGTCTGGTTGTCTGGATCGGTCGGCAGACCGATCCAGTGATACATGAGTCATCGGTCTCGTGACCGATCAGTGACCACACAGAAAGTCTCTGTGGGTTATCTGATCGGTCTGGGGACCGATCAGTAACCACACAGAAGCATTCTGTGGGTTATCTGATCGGTCTACAGACCGATCAGAAAGAAGCGATCAGAAAGACGCTGGGACTCAAAGCGATAGGGGGATCATTCTGTGGATCGATCCACCCATAGGCTAATCGGTCCACAGACCGATCAGACTCTTCCCAGACCGATCAGTATGAGTCCTGATCAGTCCAGAGAGCTACGGATCGGTCTGTTGACCGATCCACAACATGTCGTTTGTTTCTGCTGCTTCTCTGATATTTCTGATTCACTTCTGATTCACCTGATCAAATCATCTGTTGTGAGATTTTTAAGTTACAGGTTGCAGGTATCGTGCCATTGGTTAATTTCAAATGAAGTTCCATTAGAAGAATAAGAACAAGTGCCCTTTATGCTGTAGTTCACTGCAAGTGATGCAATTCGGGCTTCAACGATCACGGGCCGCGATCAGTTGGACTCTTGCTCATTGGTTCGTGCTCAGAGACACCAGTGAAGACCATGGATGGTATTGGTGTGAGTTTAAAGAACCAAATGAGAAGGAAGAGTGATTGGCGACGCCTGACTTGGTTGCAGCGATTCGACACAGGTGACAGTGATTCGGGACAGTGAGAAAGCAGAATAAGAAGGAGGAAGAAGAGAGGTTTGCTAAGGTTATGAAAAAACTCTCTGTCGATCAAGAGGCTGTGTTCTTTCTGTCTTTGCATGCGTTTTGCTTCGTGGCTGTAAGTTTCATTTGTTCATTCCGTTGGCCACAAAACTCTGTAAGTCATTGTGCTTTGTTTTCAAATCTATTCTGTGACTTTTGTGGAGAGGTTACTCCACCGAGAAGGAGAAACACTTAGCCAGATTTTGTCTGGGGTGTGATCTACCGAAAGATCAAGGGATCGTCCACCTTACGGACACGCCGAGGAGTAGGGGCAAGTTATCCCCGAACCTCGTACATCGTTTTGTTAGTGGTGGCTTGTTCTTTTCCTTGCATCAATTTTCATTTTACTTATTTCCGCTGTGCTAACAAACTCTTGTGAGGAAATGGATTGGATTGTGAAAGGAGGCTATTCACACCCCCTCTCTAGCCATCCGAAGGTCATAACAAGTGGTATCAGAGCAAGGCGCTCTTCATCCGGATTAACACCCTAAAGAGCAAGAAGATGGCTATGAAGGAAGGTTTTAGTACCAATCACCCACCCTACTTCGATGGAGCGGATTTCCAATATTGGAAGAGTCGTATGGAGTATTATCTCAAGACCGACATCTCCATGTGGTTCTCGGTCAAGGAAGGTTTCACACCTCCGAAGGATGAAGAAGGTAACGAACTAGAGTCGTCGAGGTGGTCGGCCGAGCAAACTCGCAAAGGACAAGCCGATGCCAAGGCGGTGGTCACACTACAATGTGGAATAGCCAAAGATCAGCTTGTCAAGGTAGGTCCATTCGTGAGTGCAAAGGATTTGTGGAACAAGCTCATCGAGCTCCAAGAAGGAACTCGAGACTCTCGGATCGCCAAGAGAGACTTGTTCCTAAACCAACTACAAAATCTCACCATGAAGGAGAATGAAACGGTAAGTGAACTACACGGAAGGTTCAAGGAGATCATCAATGGTCTTCATTCCGTGGATGAACGCGTAGAAAATTGCGATCTCGTAAGGTACGCTCTCAAAGCTTTTCCAAGGAATGTCTTGTGGTCATCTATGGTAGATGCCTACAAGTTCTCTAAGGACCTCTCAATTGTTAAGTTAGATGAATTCTTTTGTGAAATGGAACTTCATGAGCTTGCTAACAAGGGTCAAAAAGAGAAAGGTATTGCTTTAGTTGCAGGAGAAAAGAGCAAGGATGGAAGGAGGAAGAAAGAAAAGAAGAAGGAGAAAGAAATTCCTACATCCTCATCCTCCTCCGAGTCCGATGATGAAGGAGGATCATCATCAAGCGAGATGGCCAACTTCGTGAGAAGAATCATGAGAAGGAGCCGAAGATACAAAGGGAAAGTTAAGTCTATTGATCAAAATATTGATAAGACTAACGTTACTTGTTATGAGTGTAGCAAGAAAGGACACTATCGGAGCGAGTGTCCGAAACTCAAGAAGAAGGAAGAAAGGGCCAAGAAGAAGAAAGTTCTCAAAGCTTCTTGGGATGAATCCTCCTCAAGCTCATCGGAGGAAGAGAAGGAGAAAAGCACTCGTCAATTAGCACTAATGGCAAGGGAGGAATCGGACTCCGGAAGTGATACATCAGCCGCGGCTTCATCATCTTCGGATGATGAAGAGGTAACCTCTCCACATTTAGAAAAATGCTATAAGACTATTGCTCATTTATCTACACTGGTTAAGAAATCAAAAACTGAAATCAAATTATTAAAAGAAGAAGTAGAACACTTGAAGACTCTTAGGGAAGATGAGGTTGATGACCTTCATCAAGAGCTTCTTGAGGATGAAAATAATGCCTTAAAGAGTGAAGTTGAGAAACTCAAGAAAATGCTTGAGAAATTCTCAACTAGCTCTAAGACCTTAGATATGATTCTAAATGCCTAAAGGGCGGTCTACAATAAGGCTGGATTAGGATACCAACCTAAGGAGTCTAATTTCATTTCCTTAGTGTCTAGAACCCAATTTCATAGATCACATGCTTCTAGGGTTCATGAGACTAGGAAGGGTGTGACCAAGGCATGAGTTCCTAGGTCTTTCATTGTAGATGCATTAGGTCCCAAGATTTGGGTACCTAAAACATCTATCTTTCGTGTCTTGTAGGCATTTGTCAAGGGGGAGAACCTATCAACTTGGTTTGTTGATAGTGGATGCTCCAAGCACATGACCGGGGACAAGTCACTCTTTACCACCCTTCAAAACAAAAATAGAGGTAATGTGTCTTTTGGTAATAATGGTAGCCTTAAGGTTATAGGAGTTGGAGATATTCAAATATCCGAATGTCTCCAAATCAAAATGTCCTTCTAGTCAAGGGGATGACTTTTAATCTCCTAAGTGTCAGCCAATTGTGTGATACGGGTTACACAATTGAGTTTCATTCAAGTCAATGTCTGGTCAAACACATTGACACACTTGACACGGTACTAGTAGGTACAAGGGTAGATAACATTTACCAAGTATCCTTTAAAAGTGCTACTAATGCCTCTGCTAAGTGTTTCATGTCAAAAGAAGAAGAATCATGGTTGTGGCATAAAAGATTTGCCCACGTAAACATGAAGAATATTCGAAAGCTGGCCAACAAAGGATTAGTGCGAGACTTACCAAGCATCAAGTATCAAAAGACAAAATTATGTGATACATGTCAAAAGGGTAAGCAAACAAAAGCGGCTCATAAAGGTAAAAGCGCTGTAAGTACATCTACTACTTTAGATTTATTGCATATGGATTTGTTTGATTGCAGTAATGTTATTTCATTGAATGGGAGTAGATATTGTTTAGTGATCATTGATGATTTTACTAGATATACATGGACATTCTTTTTGAAAAATAAGGATCAAACCATAGATGTTTTTGTTTCTTTTTGTAGAAGAACTGAAAATGAAAAATCGACAACAATTAAAACAATTAGAAGTGATCATGGTGGAGAATTTCAAAACCATAGATTTTTAGAATTTTGTCAAGAAAAAGGATATAGGCATGAGTTCTCTACTCCAAGGACCCCACAACAAAATGAGGTTGTGGAGAGAAAGCACCGAGTCTTGCAAGAGGCTGCACGAAGCATGCTCAATGAGTACTCATTACCGAGCTACTTATGGGCTGAAGCGGTAAATACCGCTTGCTATGTGCAAAACCGAGTCTTGATACATAGGTTTTTAGGAAAGACTCCCCATGAACTTTGGTTTGGGAAACCCCCTACAATTAAACATCTTAGAGTGTTTGGTTGTAAGGTGTTTATCTTGAACACCAAGGATCATCTTGGAAAGTTCACGGCTAAGGCTGACGAAGGGATACTAGTCAGGTACTCTCTAACCAGCAAAGCCTATCGAGTCTACAACATTAGGACTAAGTTGATTGAAGAGTCCTCGGATGTAGCATTTGAAGAAATCCCTAAATCGAATGATCAATCAAAGGATGTAGGAGAAATTCAATTTGAACTTAGAAATCTAAGTTTAAATGATCAAAACATAGAAAGAGTCGAAGTTGACTCCGATGACGATGAGCAAAGGCAAGAGAGGACTTAGTCTGATCCTTTACCTGATACTGAGCCCTTGCCTGTGTCTAGTGAGACCATTCATGAGGCACCGCCAACACCAAGGCAATCTAGGATAGCCTCTAGTCATCCCCAAGACCAGATTGTGGGAGACATTCAACAAGGGGTTAGGACTAGGTCATTCTTTAGAAATGAGTCTAATGAGGTCGCCTTGATCTCAGAAATCGAACCAAAATTAGTTGATGAGGCATTGCACGAACCTAATTGGATCATAGCTATGCAAGATGAGTTAGGTCAATTTGAAAGGAGCCAAGTGTGAGACTTAGTTCGTAGACCTAAGAAGACCACCATTATTGGAACCAAATGGGTCTTCAAAAATAAGTTAAACCAAAAGGGAGAAGTCGTAAGAAACAAGGCAAGACTTGTAGCCAAGGGCTATAGTCAAGTCGAAGGCCTCGATTATGATGAGACTTATGCTCCCGTGACTCGATTAGAATCCATCCACTTAATGCTAGCTTTTGCTGCACATAGAGGCTTCAAGCTCTATCAAATGGACGTCAAATCATCCTTCTTAAATAGTTTCATTAAAGAAGAGGTCTATGTTGAACAACCACCGGGGTTTGTGAATACCGAAGTTCCAAACCACGTGTACAAGCTCAAGAAAGCTCTTTATGGGCTTAAACAAGCACCTCGAACTTGGTACGAAAGGTTGTCAACTTACCTATTAGAAAAGGGTTTTGTGAGAGGTCAAATAGACCCAACACTATTTCTGCGTAGAGATGGTGAAAACATATTTATAGCCCAGGTGTATGTCGATGACATAATTTGTGGCTCAAATAACAAGGGTTATTTGAATGAATTTATCACTCACATGAAAAGTGAGTTTGAAATGAGTCTGGTGGGAGAATTGACATTCTTCCTTGGACTTGAAATCAAACAAACTCGAGATGACATTTATGTCCATCAAACAAAATATACTCAAGAGATGCTCAAGAAATTCAAAATGAGTGACTCTAAGGAAGTATCCACTCCAATGGCAACAAACACTCGCCTTGACAATGATGAGAGTGGAAAACCAGTTGATCTAACGCAATATAGAAGCATGATTGGTAGTCTTCTATATCTCACAGCTAGTAGGCCGGACATACTTTTTGCTGTGGGCATGTGCGCTAGATATCAAGTCTGTGCCAAGGAATCTCATTTAATTGCAGTTAAGAGAATTCTGAGATACCTTAAGGGCACAATTCGAGTAGGTCTATGGTACCCTCGCACGGAGTCTTTTGACTTGATAGGTTATACCGACTCCGATTACGCTGGGTGCAAATTGGATCGGAAAAGCACTAGTGGGGGTTGCCAATTTTTAGGTTCATCATTAGTTAGTTGGTCAAGTCGGAAGCAACATTGTGTTGCTCTCTCCACGACCGAGGCTGAATACATTGCCATGGGAGAGAGTGTATCACAATTGTTGTGGATGATCCACACTCTAGAAGATTATGGACTTTCGTATAAGGGAGTGCAAGTGTTGTGTGACAACATCAGCACAATAAACCTAACAAAAAATCCAATCCATCATTCAAGGACCAAACATATTGAAGTGCGTCACCACTTCATTAGAGATCACGTAGCTAGGGGAGACATTGCACTCACCTATGTTGAGTCAAAGTCAAACCTAGCCGATATTTTCACCAAACCTCTTCCGGAAAATGAATTTAGTCATTTGAGGAGAGAATTGGGAATGTGTTTGGCTTAATAGGCCATTAGGACTTCATCATGATCAATAAGGACAATTAAAACAACAAGAGAAATAGGGAAATTAATTTGGGCAACTTGGGAACATCTCACACAAACTATAAGGTTTAACAAATGATTTTTGTTTGCTAGAAATGGGGTGAGATGCTAGGATTAGCCGAATTATTCAAAATGTATCATGCATCCCTTGAATAATTAGGTTGAAGAGACATAAATTGAGTATGGGGAAGACCATTACATAATTCATGTGTATTTGGTTCCTAGATCTTACTCATATATTCCAACCAAGGAAACTTGGTTGGACCTTTACCTAGAAATTATGAAACTTTGGTTGATGGACTGTTTGATACACTTGAACGATGCTTTTCATGATTTTGATTGATATTAGGAAAAGTCCTTGAAAGAATGATAGCAAGTTGGTTATATTTTGACAAACTTGAAACTGAACATAACAAAGGTAAAACATTTCAGCTTTCAGACCTTAAGTTGTTTGTTTTCTAAATGTCTGCAACTTTAGGGCTATAAACAAGTTCAGACCATAATTTTTAGGTAATCGTTATGCTTGTAGATCCTCCAGGTTCTAGGTTCTGAACTTGGAAGTTTTCCTAGAGAAACTTCCATGAACTATTGAACATCTCTATGAATTTCAGTTACTGAAATTACTGGAGAGATCTAAGTATCAGACACTGATCGGTCCACGGACCGATCAGGTCAGCCTGGCACGCAGAGCCCACTACTGATCACTTTCTGATTGGTCTACAGACCGATCAGGGAGTTCCCTGATCGGTCCGGAGACCGATCAGATCAATCCGGTATGCAAGGCCACTGATCATTCTCTGATCGGTCTACCGACCGATCAGGAAGTTCCCTGATCGGTCTAGGGATAGATCAGCGAGTACTGATCGTCTCCTGATCGATCTACAGACCGATCAGGATGTTCCTGGATCGGTCCATGGACCGATCAGGAGGCTCCTGATAGCTCCTGATCGGACAGTCGTCCGATCATTTCATCAACTGTACACCCATCAGAAAACCCTTAAAACTTCTCGATCCTTTCTTTTCCCTCTTCACGCGGAAGCCCTAGCCGACTCTTCCCTACACCTCACCTCTTCTCTTCTCTTTGCACGCCGGAACCCTAGCCAAAGCTCTAGCCAAAACTTCAATGGCACCAAGGTAACTCCTTACTTCTCTAGAACTTGGCATTTCGGTCTCATTTCTCACCATATCTGTGGTTTTTGTTTCGGGTGGCTCCGGTGCTCACTTACTTGCCCCATTATATCACTTTGTTAACTCTTAGAAAGAAACCAGTGGGTGAGGGGACCTCTAAGTCACCTGAGAAGTCGAAGTCTAAGGCTCCTTCCCGACCTCAACCATCTGTTTCCGGGAGATTCCCGAACCACAATTTTGAGGAAGCCTTTAGACAAAGAACCTTTAAATTACTCCCTTGTAGGTCTGTAGATCGTAAATTCATGGACGAATTTTGTCCAACTGTGTCTGAAATCATTGCCTACTACAAACTTGACTCACTTGTCTACTTAGAACGGGATATCAACTATGACTTGGTCTCTGAGTTTTATAACAACCTTCATCAGACTAATGATGTAAGTTATAAAACAAGAGTTGCTAAGAGGACTCTTGATTTCAGTTTCTCATCCTTCTTTGACTACCTCGATTGTTGGAGGTGTTCCGGTAATGTCTTTTCGATATTTCATGATTTACCAGATCCTTTACCTCCAACCTTTGATATATCATCTGACGATATTTATGAGTACTTCTTCAGACATCCTAGACCGGGTGGCCTTGATGAGCTAGATGTTGACTTTCCTACTTTTGCAGCCTTGAGATTATCTCCTCAAGACTACATTCTTTTTAAAATTGTCACAAACTGCCTTCTGCCTATCACATCTAAACCATTGTCTGAGATCCGACCATATCATTGCCTGATGCTTTATGGATTGCGTCGGTGTCTCGACTTTGACATCATATCTAGCATCTACTCTTCGATCATCTCCTATAGTGAGCCGAACGGCTACACTGTTTATATGCCTTATGGGCATATAATTACAGATTGGCTCGAGACCCTTCAGATTGATGTCTCTAAGGGTAGAATAGTCAAGATGGTCAGACATGATTGTAGACTTGGGAAGCGGGCATTTTCCAAGTCTGGAATCATAGGACAAAATGGGGATGTTTGGTGGAAGGATGGGAGAGCTCTAGGTGAGTTACCACGGGGACCTCCACGATAGGTTGCAGCTGCTCCTGTTGCTGCTCCTCCTCCTGCTGACGATGGAGAGGCCGATCCTGATCTGCGCTGGCAGATCACCGAGCTGGAGAGTCGCTTTGATCGGCACGATGAGCTGTTGGTTGCTGAGCTTCACGGGCTGCGCGTCCGGATTGACCAGCGCTACGATGATTTACGTAGTCAGCAACTGGTGACACATCAGGCGATTATGGATTGGATGGCCAGATACCCACCTCCGCAGGATTTCCCGGGCTATCCATCCTTGAGCAGCGGCATGCCACCTCAAGGACCCATTCCTCCCGTTGATGATGCTGATGCTCCTCATGATGAGGAGGCTGATTGATATACATTATTCTATGATGTCATTTTGACTGTCTATGTTTTGGATGTTGGTTGTTGGATATGTATGTCTGTCCTGGATACTTACTGATTTCTTCTATTTATGCTGTTTATTTTCTTTCTTTATGTTTCACTCCTTATTGGTTTTTAATATGCTGTTCATATGCCATGTCTTGTATGTCTCTTATTTCTTTATCACTGTCTTATAATATATTTAGAGGGTGTCCTAGGTGAATTAAGAAAAAGACAGTATGGGTTAAGGGGGAGTTTTTTTTTTAAAAAAGTTTTCTTACCTAATTCGCACCTTTTCGGTGTTTGACAAAGGGGGAGAGAATAACTAAGTTTAGAGATAAATGAAAGTTTGGCTTTAGGGGGAGGACCTTGATTCCCCTATCCTTACATGGTGTTGTATCTGTCTTAGGGGGAGGATCTTGATTCTCCTAAAATTAGGGAAATATGGAAATATGAACATTTCTGATCTAAACTTAAATCGTGTTGTCAAACAACAAAAAGGGGGAGATTGTTGATACAGTCTAACCTGGCTGTTGTTTTGATGTTGACAATGATTTAAGTTTGTATCAGATATTAATTAAACTCAGACTGATTGATGATCAAGGATGATCATGAGGAGAGGAAAAGTCCAAGTACGGATACTTGGCACGCAAAGTCAGAGAGGGCTCAGTAGCTCGTTCTCCGGACTAGGTCAGAGAGGGCTCGGTAGCTCGTTCTCTGGACCGGACGATGTCAGAGAGGGCTCGACAGCTCGTTCTCCGGACTAGGTCAGAGAGGGCTCGGTAGCTCGTTCTCTGGACCGGACGAAGTCGGAGAGGGCTCGACAGCTCGTTCTCCGGACTAGGTCAGAGAGGGCTCGGTAGCTCATTCTCTGAACCGGACAAAGTTGGAGAGGGCTCGGCAGCTCGTTCTCCGGACTAGGTCAGAGAGGGCTTGGTAGCTCGTTCTCTGGACCAGGAAGACGTTAGGGTTTAGGACTGGGAGGCTCTAAAACTAACACAAGGACATTGGATCGGTCTGTTAACCGATCCAGTGATACTCTGGTTTCTGGATCGGTCGGCAGACCGATCCAGTGATACATTAGTCATGTGATCGGTCTTGTGACCGATCAGTGACCACACAGAAAGTCTCTGTGGGTTATCCGATCGGTTTGGGGACCGATCAGTAACCACACAGAAACATTCTGTGGGTTATCTGATCGGTCTACAGATCGATCAGAAAGAAGCGATCAGAAAGACGCTGGGACTCAAAGCGATAGGGGAATCGGTCTGTGGACTGATCCACCCATACGCTGATCGGTCCACAGACCGATCAGACTCTTCCCAGACCGATCAGGATGAGTCCTGATCGGTCCAGAGAGCTATGGATCGGTCTGTTGACCGATCCACAACATGTCGTTTGTTTCTGCTGCTTCTCTGATATTTCTGATTCACTTCTGATTCACCTGATCAAATCATCTGCTGTGAGATTTTTAAGTTACAGGTTGCAGGTATCGTGCCATTGGTTAATTTCAAATGAAGTTCCATCAGAAGAATAAGAACAAGTGCCCTTTATGCTGTAGTTCACTGCAAGTGATGCAATTCGGGCTTCAACGTTCACGGGTCGCGATCAGTTGGACTCTTGCTCATTGGTTCGAGCTCAGAGACACCAGTGAAGACCATGGATGGTATTGGTGTGAGTTCAGAGAACCAGATGAGAAGGAAGAGTGATTGGCGACGCCTGAGTTGGTTGCAGTGATTCGACACAGGTGACAGTGATTCGGGACAGTGAGAAAGCAGAATAAGAAGGAGGAAGAAGAGAGGTTTGCTAAGGTTCTGAAAAAACTCTCTGTCGATCAAGAGGCTGTGTTCCTTCTGTCTTTGCATGCGTTTTGCTTCATGGCTTTAAGTTTCATTTGTTCATTCCGTTGGCCACAAAACTCTGTAAGTCATTGTGCTTTATTTTCAAATCTATTCTGTGACTTTTGTGGAGAGGTTACTCCACCAAGAAGGAGAAACACTTAGTCGGATTTTATCCGGGGTGTGATCTACCGAAAGATCAAGGGATCGTCCACCTTACGGACACGCCGAGGAGTAGGGGCAAGTTATCCCCGAACCTCGTACATCGTTTTGTTAGTGGTGGTTTGTTCTTTTCCTTGCATCAGTTTTCATTTTACTTATTTCTGCTATGCTAACAAACTCTTGTGAGGAAATTGATTGGATTGTGAAAGGAGGCTATTCACACCCCCCCTCTCTAGCCATCCGAAGGTCCTAACAGTTAGTTGGGATTAAATCCCGACTTCTGATAAGTGACTCCTAAACTCTCCTAAGAGGTACTTGTTACTACGATTTCACCGTAGTGTCTTGATACTTTTACTTTGACGTTACTCTTCATCAACCTAGTACTCTTTGAACTAATCAAAGCATTTAGACTTGTGGCGCGTCAAGTAAATGTATGCTTATGTTGAATAGTCGTCTATAAAAGAGATGAAATATTCGAAACAACCTCTTGCCTAGATAGTCAAAGGTCTACACAAATCAGAATGAATCAATTCCAATATATCTTGGCTCCATACCCCTTAGACTTAAAAGCTTCTTGGTTATTTCTCCTTCCAAGTAAGACTCATAGGTTGGAAAGATTTCCTCTACCAATGAACCCAAGAGTTCATTGGATATTCTCCTTTGAATCCTACTCAAGTTAATATAACCTAGCCTTAGATGCCAAAAATATGATTGGTTCATATCCGAAGGTTGCTTTCTCTTAAAGTTAGAAGATGTGTTATTAATTTTCATTTATTGCATCGTGGGAGTTATTGGATTTATAAATTGCCAACCAACGTACCAGAACAGATATCTTTCCTATTTTCTCGATAACAACTTTGTTATCAAAATAGACACCTATCTATTCTAAATAGTTTAGAAACTAAAATCAGGTTCTTTCTAAACTTAGTACGTAAAGACAATTTCTGAAAATCCATATTTTATTCCTATCAAAGGATAAACATCTCCCACTGCAACAGTTGCTACTTTTACAGTAGTGCCCATGTGGACGGTGATTTATATAGTTGTCGGTGTTCCTGGAACCCCTGCAATGAATTGCAGACATGATCAGTGGTTCATGTATCTACACACTAGATACCGGTAGATAACACCACTAAATATGTTTCAACAACTAATAAAATACACTGTTATTGTTCTCAGTTATGAGAGGACAATCTACCTTAATGTCCAAGTTTTCCAATCATTACAATTGGGACTACTAAGTCTGTTCTATAGTATAACAACTAGGGGATTGATTAACATTTGAAATCCTAAGAATTACAAAAATATTTGGTCAAGACCAACATCTCAAAATCCCCGTGAATTTTGTATGCCACGATAGTGTGGACGTATACAAATTCTAAAAGGAGATTTTATCCATTAATTTTATTATCTTGTCAACTTATGACAAATAAAATTAATAGTTAGTCTGTCTTTAATTAAATATTTGGTCAAGACTCTAAATTTAAAATAATATTGATTCCTCTAACAATACTATTTAAATTTACCAACACCTCAAAACACCGTGAATTTTGCATGCCACGTTAGTGTGGATGTATACAAAATCAACATTTGTAAGAGGAGGATTTTACCCATTAACTATCTTGTCAATGTAACTTTATGACAAATAAAATTATCTCAAACACTGTTAATTTTGTATGCCACGTTAGTGTGGACGTATACAAAATCAATCATTTGTAAGAGGAGTTTTAACCCATTAATGTTATTATCTTGTCAACCTAGTTTTATGATAAATTAATAGTTAGTTTCCTTTTTGGTCACATAAGTAATAGTAGTGACTCCGTTAGGGAGGATACTATTAGATGCATCTAAGTGTATACAATTACTTTGATACCAAGTCCATTAAATAGAATTGTGCCCCTTCAATTGGAGAAGATCACACACATCCTAAATAATTTCCTATAACCAAACACACAGAGGCAAACCCTAGCTCTGATACTAATTATTGGTTAGTCCTAGGAAAACATACAGGTTCCACTGTACAAATTTTTTTTGTACAAGTGTCGAACCTTTTCTTAAATAACCTATTTTGTTCTTTAGAAGTTAAATTAGGAATCGCAGACGGAACTTAACATCATTGATTCCAAATTTAACTTATCTGTTTTTAATGGTTTAGATTTGAATCGCAAGCGGAACTTAACACTATTGATTCAAATCCACCTATGTTATTAATTTCATTAAATATTAATTTCCAAAATTGGCTTCCAGGACTGCATGGCGAGACACATGGCCTTCTTGGATAAGGGAGCAACCACCACCGCCTAGACAAAGCCTTTTAAGGAAAGCTAATATTTAATTTCCTTAAATAACTCTAGGTTAACCAAAAAGAACAATCGAATCACAAATTCAAAAAATAAAAGAAAAGAATCACAACTTCGAAACAAATACGAAAACTCTAGAATCATATGCCTCTTGTGTTTGGTATTTCCAAAAATAACTATACAAAGAAAACTAGTATGATACGGAAAACAATTACTAGTAATACCTTTCTTTGTAAGCAAATAACCTCTTGATCTTCTATCGTATTCCTCTTCTTATCCCGAACGTTGTGTGGGCAACGATCTATCGAGATGAGAATCCACCTAAGCCACCTTCTTCTCCAAGCAAGATTCGGCCACCATAATTCTCCAAGAGAAGTAGAGGTCCGGCCACCACTACCAAGCTCCAAGGGATGCAAGAAACAAAACCTCCTTTCTCTCCTTCTTCTCCTAGCTAGAACCAGCCACCATCAAGAGCTCCAAGAGAGGATATAACCAACCACTAAAAAAGAAGAGAAGAGGAGAGGGAAAACCTCTAGGGCCGGCCACACCAAGGAGAAAAAGAGAGGAAGAAAAGAATAGAGTTGTTAGCCATGAAGGCACCTCTACCCCCTCTTTTATAATCCATGGTCTAGGCAAATAAGGAAATTTTAAAAAAAAACTTCCTTAATTCTTTTGCCATGAAAAGGAAATTTATTTAATTAAAAATAATTTTCTCTTCTCACATTACATGGCCGGCCACATTAAAGCTATAAACAAGGAGAGTTTTAATTAATTAAAACTTCCTAATTTATCTCCGGAAATTTATAAAAAATTTCTCCAATATTTTTTCCCTTCATGGTGGTTTATAAAAAAGAAATTTTATCGATTAAAATCTTTCTTTTAAACATGTGGATGATTTCCAAAAAGGAAAGTTATCTCTAAAAATTAAAATCTCCTTTCAATCTACAAATAAGGAAATATATCAAATCTTTTCTTAATCTTTTGTAGAAACTAATAAAAGAAATATTTAATTTTTAAACTCTCTTTTAAATCATGAACATGGTTAAAAAGGAAAGTTTTCTCAAAAATAAAATCTACCTTTCAATCTACAAATAAGGAAAGATTTCAAATCTTTTCTTAATCTTTTGTAGAAAGTTATAAAAGGAAAGATTTAAATTTCAAACTCTCTTTTAAAACCATGATATCCACATAAGAAATAATTTTAATAAAAATCCCTTTTTAATATGATGTGGCCGGCCACACCAAGCTTGGGTTCAAGCTAGGGCCGCCCACACCAACTCAACTCATCCTATATACTTGGCCGGCCCAAGCTTAGGTTCCAAGCTTGCTTGGCCGGCCCCAATAGGATGGGTATATAGGTGGTTAAGAAGTGGGTATGTGGTGGATATCAATCTCTATATACAAGAGGCTATGATAGGGACTGAGAGGAGGAATTGGTTTTGGTCTCTCGATAAAATTAAGCTTCCCATGTTCGCCCCGAACACACAATTTAACTTCATCAATAATAATTCATACCACTAAAGAATTATTATCGAGCTACCGCACCAATCCTAAATTATATTTTGGGCTCCTTCTTATTATGAGTGTGTTAGTCTCCCTGTGTTTAAGATGTCGGATGTATACTAATTAATTGAGTTACTGACAACTTATTTTAATTAATATCTCAGTCCAAGAGTAGTACCACTCAACCTTATCGTCATATCAGACTAAGTCCACCTGCAGGGTTTAACATGACAATCCTTATGAGCTCCTCTTGGAGACATTATCAACCTAGATCACTAGGACACAGTTTCCTTCTATAATCAACAACACACACTATAAGTGATATCATTTCCCAACTTATCGGGCTTATTGATTTATCTAACTAAATCTCACCCATTGATAAATTAAAGGAATAAATATCAAATATATGTGCTTGTTAGTATATTAGGATTAAGAGCACACACTTCTATAATAACTGAGGTCTTTGTTCCTTTATAAAGTCAGTATAAAAAGAAGCGACCTCTAATGGTCCTACTCAATACACTCTAAGTGTACTAGTGTAATTATATAGTTAAGATAAACTAATACCTAATTACACTACGACCTTCCAATGGTTTGTTTCTTTCCATCTTGGTCGTGAGCTACTATTTATAATTTATAAAGAATCCATAACACGATCTTCTGTGTGTGACACCACATACTATGTTATCTACAATATAAATTAATTGAACATCCACATTTGGTATATATAAATGTAGACATTTGACCAATGTGATTCTTATAAATGTTTATACAAAAGCTAGGCTTTTAGTATACACTCCAACACAACATGCATAGAATTTCAGCAATATTCTCCTCGAGTTGTTCTAAATGGTTCCTGTCTAATACTCTTTGACATAATTCATTATAAAATCACCCAACAGAAATATAACATTACATAGACCTTTCGGTAGATGATTTCTCAATGCTACTTGATATGGGTTTGTTGGGATGTATACTATAAGCCTAACTTTTGTATGAACATCTGTTTTGAAATATTTTGAAATGAGAATCACTTTGGTCAAATGTCTGCATTTTATATTTATATATATATATCAATGCAATTACCCATTTAATTTATATTATAGATAACATGGTGTGTGGTGCCACACAGAATATTATGTTATTGGTTTCTTATATATTATAAATAGTAGCTCACAACCAAGATGGATTGGGACAAACCATTAGAATGGTTGTAGTGTAATTTGATATTAGTCTGTCTTGGCTATAAAATTACATTAGTACAATATGTGTGTATTGAGCAAGACCGTTTGATGTTGTTCAATTTGTACTGACTACATAAAAGAATAGAACTTCTGTTATTATGGATGTGCACCCTTTTAATCCCTATATAATAACAAACACGTATACTTAGTATTTACTTCTTTAACATATCAATGGGTGAGATTTATTCGTTAAATCAATAGGCCCGATAAGTTGGGAGATAGTATTATTTATATGGTGTGTTGTTGATTATAGAAGGAAACTATGCCCTAATTATTTAGGCTGATGATGTCCCCTTGAGGAGCTCATAAGGATTATCATGTAAACCCTGTAGGTGGACTTTGTTTGGCATGATAATAAAGTTGAGTGGTATTACTCTTGGAATTAGATGTTAATTAATTGAGTTGTTAGTAACTCATTTAATTAATAGACATACGATATCTTAAACACAGGGAGTTTAACGTACTCATGATAAGAAGGAGCCCATATTGTAATATGGGATTAGTGCGGTAGTTCAATAATAACCTTTAGTGGTATGAGTTATTATTGAAGGACTTGGGTTGGGTGTTCGGGGCGAACACAGGAAGCCCAAGCCCATCAGGAAGTCTAAACCAATTCCTCCTCTAGGCCCCTGTTGTAGCCTATATATAAAGCCTCGCATCCACACATCCATAACTTGGTTTGGTTTAACTTGGTTTTGTTTAACTTGGTTTGGTTTAACTTGGCTTGGTTTAACTTGGATTGGTTTAACTTGGTTTGGTTTAACTTGGCTTAGTTTAACTTGTTTATAGAAAGGGAGATTTTTTCTAAACAGAATTCTGTTATTTTTCTTTCTTTATAACAGACGACAATGGTTATAAAAGGAGTAGGTGGTGCCCCCTAAAACCTAACTTTCCCACAAGCCTCCTCTTCTCCTTACCTAGGGCCGGCGACATCCCACCTCTTCCTTGGTGGATGGCGCCCCCCCTCCTCCTTGGTGGCCGGCGCCCCCCTCTTCCTTGGTGGCCGATACCCCCTCCTCCTTGGTGGCTAGTGTTAGTTGCTACTCTGAATACATTCCTAGTTCTCCTGTACAAAAATTTGTACAAGCATAGAACTATCCTAGCTACCATGTGTTCTACTAAAGTTAAATTTGGATTGCAAATGATGCTTAACATTATTAATTCAAATTATCCTTCAGAAGTTAAACTTAGATTGGAAATGATACTTAATATTTTTACTCCAAGTTTAATCGATGTGATCTTCCTAAGTTAAACCATATTACTGAAGTTATCAAATATCTATTTCAAAGATCGGCTTCCATGTTAAACATGGCGAGACACTAGGCCTTCTTGGGTATGGGATCATCCACCACTTCCTAGAAAAAGTCTCACAAAGAAATCGGATATTTAACTTCTTACAGTAAACTAGGTTTAACTATAGAGACCTCAATAGAAACACATTATCGAAAAATGAAATCGAAAAATAAAATCGATAACAAAAATGATGACATAAAATCGATAGCCTCTTGTGTTTGGTTTTTCAAGATCTATACAAAGAACATGAACTAGTTATGATGCGGAAACAAATAACTAGTTATACCTTTCTTTGTAGCTTAAAGACCTCTTGATCTTCTGTTGTATTCCTCTCCTCCTCTTGGTTGTCGTGTGGGCGACGATTTACCAAGATGAAATCCACTCGAACCACTTCTTCTCCTCCAAGACTCTCGAGACACCAAGGGATGCCAAAATAGGAAACTCCTTCTCTTCTTCTTCTCCTCCAAGTAGCCGACCATCAAGATCTTCTTCTTTTCTTTCAAGTTTTGGCCACCAAGAAGAGATAGGCACTGACCTTTGAAAGAAGAAAAAGAGAGAACAAGTGTGTGCCGCTAGCCAAAGGAAGAAGAAAGGGAGAGGGGAAAACCGGCCTCACAAGGAGAATAGAAGAGAGAGGGCATAGGGTTATATATCTCAAGAGGCACCCTCTCCTTCTCTTTTATAATCCTTGGTCAAGGCAAAAAAGGAAAGTTTTAAACATAATTAAAATTTTCTTATTTGTGGCCTCCCATTTAAAAAAGGAAATTTTAACAACAATTAAAATCTCTCTTTTCGAAATTTCCTATTGTACATGGCAATAAAGGAAAGTTTTAAAATTAATCTCTCTCTTTTAAAACATGTAGACAACTACAAAAAAAGGAAAGATTAATTAAAACTTCTCCTTTTTAAATCATGGTTACAAAAAAGAGAAAGTTTTATCAAAAATTAAAATCTCTCTTTTAAACATTATAGATAACTACAAATAAGGAAAGATTTTAACAAAATTAAAATCTCTCTTTAATATTTTGTAGATATCTATAAAAGAAAAGATTTTAAAATTTTAAAAATTTCTTTTAAAACCATGAGGATGACTATAAAAGGAAATTAAAATCTTTCCATAAAAGGAAAGATTTTAACAAAATAAAATCTCTCTTTTAACCATTATAGATTACTACAAATAAAGAAAGATTTTAACAAAATTTTGTTTTAAACAAAACTTCCTTTTTCCTTTACCTATGGCCGGCCCCATGCTTGGTCACCAAGCATGGCTTGGTCGGCCACTACATGAGCTCCAAAATAGTGCTTGGCCGGCCCCCTTGCTCCAAGCAAGGATGTGTCCGGCTCATTACTTGGGTAAGAAGTGGACTTTGTGGATACAAGGCTTAATAGAGGCTACAATAGGGACCGAGAGGAGAAATTGGTTTTGGTCTCCTGATGAGCTTGAGCTTCCTGTGTTCATCTCGAACACCCAACTCAAGTTTATCAATAATAACTCATACCACTAAAGAGTTATTATTGAACTACCGTACCAATCCCAAATTACATTATGGGCTCCTTCTTATTATGAGTGCATTAATCTCCCTGTGTTTAAGATATTGAATGTCCACTAATTAAATGAGTTATTGACAACTCACTTAATTAATATGTAACTCCATGAGTAGTACCACTCAACTTTATTGTCATGTCGGATTAAGTCCACCTGCAGGGTTTACATGACAATCCTTATGAGCTCCTCAAGGGGACATCATCAACCTAGATTACTAGGACACAATTTTATTCTATAATCAATAGTACACCATATAAATAATATCATTTCCCAACTTATCGGGTTTATTGATTTAACGAGTTAAATCGCACCCTCTGATAAATTAAAGAAATAAATATTAAGTATACATGCTTATTATTATATCATGATTAAGAGTACGTACTTCCATAATAATAGAGGTTTTGTTCTTTTATGTAGTCATTATAAAAGAAACTACCTCAAATGGTCATGCTCAATACACTCATAGTGTACTAGTGTAATTTTATAGTCAAGATAAACTAATACCAAATTACACTACAACCACTCCAATGATTTGTCCCATTCCATCTTGGTTCTGAGCTACTATTTATAATTTATAAGAAACTGATAACATGATCTTCTGTGTGTCTCCTCACATCATGTTATCTTCAATATAAATTAAATGAACAACTATACTTAGCAAAAATGTAGACATTTGACCAATGTGATTCTTATTAATGTTTATACAAAAGCTAGGCTTTTAGTATACATCCTAACAATCTCCCACTTATACTAAAAGACTATGCTGCCATATATGTTACCATACATCTGATTCACATCCCCTCAACATGGCCATCAAAAGATTTTGCCTTAAGGGCCTTAGTGAAAAGATTCAGGTTATCTGCTGATGGAATCTAGGCGACAATAACTTCTCCTCGTTATACGATGTCTCGTATTGGGTGGTACTTGTGCTCTATGTGTTTACTTGCCTTATGGGCTTGTGGTTCATTCGAGTTTGCTACTGCACTACTTATTATCACAATACACTATAATAATTTTGGGCAAACCAGGAATCATATATAAGTCTATCATGAAGTTTCTGAGCCATACAGCTTCTATGACTGCCTTAGAGGTTGCCACATACTCAGCTTCCATGGTGGAGTCTGAAATGCATTTCTGCTTAACACTCCTCCATTGTTATGGCTCCACTTCCTAAAGTAAACACAAAACCCCGAGGTTGACTTACTATTTGTCCCTATCTGATTGGAAATCCGAATCTATGTAACCCAAAGGGAGCAAGTTATCTGCTTGGTAACCAACATATAATCTCTAGTCCTTCTCAGGTACTTTAATATATGTTTTATGGTAGTCCAATGTCCTTGTCTTGGGTTACTTTGATATCCGCTAACCATGCCCACGACAAAATAGATATCCGGTCTCGTACATAGCATCACATACATTAGACTTCCTACAGCATAAGGAACTACCTTTATTTCCTCTATCTCTTTTGATCTCTTAGGAGACATCTCTTTAGATAAGGGTACTCCATGCCAAAAAGGTAGAAAAACTTCAAGAAAGTTTTTAGCATGCAAAACTTCAAGAAAGTTTTTCTACCTTTTTAATAGATAAAAGTATTAGATAATAACTAATAGGTAGCAGTAATAGATAAAAGTATCCGGATAGATTTAAGCATAGTTACCGGCGAAAAGGTTTCCTCATAATCGATTCCCTCTTTCTGAGTATATCCTTTTGCAACAAGTCTTGCTTTGAAAGTTTTCACCTTCCCGTCTGTCCCTCTTTTTCTTTTGTAGACTTATTTACACCCAATGTCTTTTACACCATTTGGTGGTTCTACAAGCTCCCAGACCTTATTAGAATACATAGATTCTATTTCAGAGTTCATTGCACTTTGCCAAGATGCTGCATCTTTATCTTGGAGTGATTCATCATATGTGCAGGAATCAGGTTCATGTTCACCAGGGATCAAGTCCAAGACTCTCCCAAAAACATGAATATATCAAGTTGTCGAACAACCCTCCCACTACGACGTGGCATTGTTTGTAACTGTGCACCATTTGTGACACGTGTTGCAGTTTCTTGTGGTATCTCATCTTGTACAGTTGGTACTAGTTTAGACGTGTCTTCTCTAATTTTCTTAAGAATAATTTTTCTCATGGGCTTGTGCTTTATTACATAGTCCTCTTCTAAATATCGGACATTGGTGCTAACAATGACCTTCTGATTTATAGGACTATAAACCTCCTTTCGTTTCTCTAGGATAACCCACAAACAAGTGAACTCCTGTCCAACTTATCAGTGTCTCCCTTCAGCACATGTGCTGGACTACCCCGAATCTGAATATGCTTCAGACTAGGCTTATGCCTATTCTACAATTCTATAGGAGTAGAGGGTTCTGACTTTAGAAGGTACTATGTTCATTGCCATTTCCAGAGTATATCTCCAAAATGAATTTGGTAATTCTGAATAACTCATCATCGATCTAACCATTTCCATAAGAGTCTGATAGATCGAATAAAAGTGATAGAGGGGGGGGGGGTGAATATCGAGCTTTAAAAACTTTTTCTTTTAACTTTGAAAGCAAAGTCGTGCATAGTGGAAAGTAAAAGAATAGACAAGTTTGTTTACTTCGTTCGGAGTCTAGGTTGACTCCTACTTGAAGGCCCGCGGTCCTTGACCACACCGATGGGCAAAGCACTTTAACCCTTCTTTCCGAAATCCTCAGAAAGAAGTGGATTGCACAGATACAAAGATGTAAGATATTAACACTCCTACTATCCTATATGAAATTAGGTGCAGTACAAAATAAATATACCAACAGCAGGATTTGAAAGTCGAAGCTCGGTCGACACTAATGGATGGAATGACTTGCAGAGTTGATGAAGATTTATAGCACGAGTAGCTTGCAGAAGAGAACTTGAGTCGATCAGAAGTAAGTCTCAGCCTCCTTTTAGAGGTATACTGGACGTTCGGTCGACCGATCCTCCTGTTCGGTCCCTCCTTCCTGGCTGGAGTCTGACGCTGGCTCGATATTCTACATTAACTGGTCTTTAATGGTTCAGTCGACTAATCTGTCTTTTCGATTGACCGAACAAGCTCTTTCCCTGTTCGTCGAAATCTACCGAGATCTATATTTAATGCGCCTTTAATGTTGATTGGATCGGTCGACCGATCCACGGGTTCAGTCGACCTATCATCCCAAGTTTCCTTTTCCTTCTGATTGACATCGATGATTTGTTCTGTGTTGAGTCATCATGGTTCGGTCGACCGATAGTCCGGTTCGGTCAACCGATAGTCCGGTTCGGTCAACCGATCAAGTTTTGATCAGACTCTAGTCTGATCTGTTCTGAACTGATAATTGCTTTGCGTTGACCTGGTTCGGTTGACCGATCCTCCTGTTCGGTCGATCGATTGAGCCGGACCTGCAAAACAATGTTAAGAAAAACATCCTGCAAAACAAATGTTAGCACAATAATATTATAATACATGAGTAATATAAAAGACAGTAGAACTGTCTCGATCTCAACTTGGAAATCTTCCCGGTTTTTCAATTAGATCAACGACCTAAGGTTGTTCCCTTCTGGAACCCGACCTCACTATCACTCCTCCAGTTATTTACCTCAACCTACCTGCCAAACTTAGATCCTCCAGATCTAGTTTAGACTTTTCATTTAGCTTTGATCAGCTCGCCATGACTTTTTCCTTGATCTTTGGTCCTGCAGATCTCTCGATCGCACCGCCAAGCTTTGGGTCTCCTCGACCTACTTGGACTTGCACCTGGGTTCCACGATCTGCTAAGATTTCTCTTACCAAGCCTCTAACTATGTCTTTCTTGGTTGAGTAAACAGCTTGAACACTAAGTCAACTTGTTAGATCACAACAAGACTTAACTTGAAACTTTGACAACATCAAAACTTAGGTCTGATTCTGGTGCAACTTGCAATAATAATCTCCCCCTTTTTGATGTTTGGCAACTAAGGTTCAAAGTTAAGTTAAAATATGCAGAAATTAAATAAACAAACAATTTATCTTTTAATTCTCCCCTGAGTTAAACAACTCCACCTGAATTTACTATCTCTCCCCCTTTGACACACATTAAAAATAGGGAAAAACCATAAAAGCAAGTAAAAGAAACATGCTCAAAGAAAACAACTTAGTTCAGTGTGAACCTAGTAGTAATGAACATGTAAAAAATTATAACAAGTTTTTTAGAAACATAGAAAAATTCTAATCATAAAAAAAATATGTATAAAACTTTGACAATATCTTTTACTTGAATGAAGGAAAGAATTTGAGAGCAAGAAGAATAAGGAAGTAAAAATTTGAAAACCAAGTTAAAAAAAGAGCAATGATATGCACAAGGAAAAAAACTCAATGAAAACCTCAAGGATAGACACATAAAGTCATGGCCCACCATTTCACTTTTTGTGGACCCCATCACTTTATGTGTCTATCCTTGAGGTTTTCATTGAGTTTTTTTTCCTTGTGCATATCATTTTTCTTAAAAAAAATAGTGATGTTAAAATTTCAAAACAAAGTAAAGTAAAAAAAACAATTTGGAAAAATGTGAAAATTTATTTCCTCCAAGTTAAAACTTTTGAAAAAGATTTTGAAAATGAATTTTAAAAAATGTGAAAATTTTTACTAAAAAGATTGATTTTGAATTTTATTTTAAAAACTTTTGAAAAATATTTTGAAAATGAATTTTGAAAAACAAAGTAAGATATATAATTTTGAGAAGTGTGAAAATTTTGACTAAGTAGAATATTTTGAAATATTTCGAAAATTGTCAAAATTGATTTTTAAAACTTGAAAAATAGTCTTAAAAACATAGCTCAAAGCTCCCCCTAAAAGTGATGATAACCTAAAAGTTCAAGCATGGTTAGAAAGACTAAGGAAAGATTGTCCTTATGATGAAATGTCCAACCGTTGTAAAAGGCTAACTACCACAAGATAGTAGCTATTAACTCAGGTTGGTCAATTTGAGTGTTTAGGACTAACTAAGTTTTTACTAGCTAGTTAACTCAAAATGATTTATGTATGTTGTTTAAAGCCCAGATTTATAGCGATGCACTAACATAAACATCTAAAATCTTAGGCTAGGTCCTAAGCATCTCACCCATTCTAAGTTATCAAGCAAGAGATCCTACTGTGCTTGTGAGATGCTGGCTCCTAGAAATGTAGGATCATGCAATTCTATGATATAACCTAGGCTACTCTAGAAAATTAAAATGATTTTGAAAATCAAAATTTTGAAAAAGGGATTTTTACAAAAATATTTTATTTTAAAAAACAAACTAAGTAATAATTTTCAAAAAAATAAAGGAACCTATTCTATAAAATTTACCAAAATATATTAATAACTGAAAAGTACTTAAGATCAAACTTAGTCATAATCCAAGTTAATAGATACAATAAGTCACAAGTAATAAATCCTAAAATCATTCCTCCTCATCCTCATCATCTCGAAAATAGTCAAACATCCTCCGCTACTCCTTTTCTAAAGCATCTGTACGATCCATCATCTCTTGACGAAAATCTGCAATTTGACCCTGAAAAGAGCTGTACTGATCATCCATCTTCGTCTATAAGGAGTTAAATCAACTAAAAATATCATCACGAAGACGGGTAAAGAAGTCACTAGTCGAAGGAGGAGGAGCATATGAACTGCTTTGAGGAAAATCAAAGTAGGGCGTCATGGCAAATCCTGGATCAATAAACACCGGAGGAGGCACAGTAGCTGGGACCAGATCATCTTCAGCAATAGGTTCTTCAACAGCCGATGGAATGTAGTGTGGATGAGTCTGTTTATACACCAGACCCTCGGCGCTAGTTCTAATCCCAGCCAAGGATAATTGCCTAACACCAACAAAATCAAAATCTGACAACTCAATCAACTCACCTCGATGAACTCCTACCCGTAGAGAAGCAATACAGGCAGTGAGAACATGACACTGGATCATATGAACTTTATTCGAGGTGCTATACCCCAAATAGTAAATAATAGAACGATAAACCCACTATCCTAAGTCAAAGTCAAGATGATGTCGTAGTGCATACATTAAAAATAGATGAACAGGACGCAGAGCCCCCTGATCCCTAGACGATAAAGGATGAATACATGATACAACCATTTTATAAAGAGCATTATCAATAGGACTTAGTGGTACAGTAGACATTTTCTTAGGACGTGCTCCCTCAAAAAAATCAGCATACATAATATCAAGAGATAAATGAGCAAAAGGAGTAGGTAATGGGTCGGGAAGAGAAGCACTAAAAAATATACGATTCATCGAAGGTCGAATCCGTAAAAATCGAAGAAACATATCTAGATCAAACAACATCTCTCTGATGGCTACTCTAGTCTTATAGTGATGATGATCAAGTTCACATAGGTTGTGATAAAATTCAGAACAGAGAATGAGATTGTAAGCATGCCAGTAGAAGACTATACTATCTAGTTGAAAGTATTGGTTGATCTCAATGACTTCAGGACAATAAGTTTGGTGGAAATGGAGATCTAGACAACGAGTACCTATCACCTTAAAATTTTTATTTGGAAAAGATTGCCTTAATTCTTCAGATGAAAACCTAGGTTCTTGGCTGAGATTAAGAGAGCTAGCCTCTCGTTGTGCAATTGCTCTACTTTTCTCACTATAAAAGAATAAAGAAAATTAATTTTGCAACATGTAAATAAATAAGAAAAGAATAGTAGAGAAGTACTGAGGCATTGTCGCACATGGAGAGAAGCTAGGATCGGCAAACGAATTCAAAGATAAGAAGTAGAAGAGGAGAAGATGGATTGGATGAGTCTTGCGGTTTGCCCGAACTTGTTTATATAAAGGCTGATCGGTCGACCGATATAGGGTTCAGTCAACCGATCCATTTACAACGCCGTCCTTTTTGACCAGGTAACCGATATTCGGTCGACCGGAAACCATGTTTGGTCGACCGATATATTTACTTCGATACAGATACAAGTTAGATGAACGGTTCAAAATTGATTACAATTTACTATTTCGATCGACCGATCATGATTTTCGGTCGACCGATAAATTGATTATCGCCTGGCTTTAAATATGACTAGCTAGTTCAACAACCGTTCGGTCGACGGAAACTTATTTTCGGTCGACCGATAGTGATTTTCCAATACTGGTTCAACATTGGCTTTAACTTATTTAATTAAGTTTTAATTAAGTTTTAAAAAGTTTTTAATTAAGTTTTAAAAAGTTTTTTTAATTAAGTTTTAAAAAGTTTTTAATTAAGTTTTAAAAGTTTTTAATTAAGTTTTAAAAAGATTTTTAATTTAGTTTTAAAAAGTTTTTTAATTAAATTTTAAAAAGATTTTTAATTAAGTTTTAAAAAGTTTTTAATTAATTTTTAAAAGTTTTTAATTAAGTTTTAAATTTTTTTTAATTAAGTTTTTAATTGAAAATGTTTTTGATTAAGTTTTAAGATAATTGGATTTTAAAATAATTTTAGCTAGGTTTTAAAATAATTTTAATTAGGTTTTTTTAAAAAATATTTTAATTAGATTTTGAAATAATTTTAATTAGGTTTTTTTTAAAAACTAATTGGATTTTAAAATAATTTTAACTAGGTTTTAAAATAATTTTAATTAAGTTTTATTTGAATATTTTAATAATTTTAATTAGGGTTTTAAAATAATATTTTAATTAGATTTTATTTTAATATTTTTAATAATTTTAATTAGGTTTTTAAAATAATATTTTAATTATATTTTATATTAATATTTTTATTTATAATTATAACAATTATTTATTTATTTATTTATAATATCAATTAATTATTTATTTAATTTTAAATTCTTTATTGAAAAAGGTTGTTGTACCCATGTTAGATTCAAACTTAGCTTTGGGTTAATCAAGTAGGCTTCCTAAGAATAAGCTTTCGGTTCAGTGGTGAGGCTTATGACTTTCTTGTGTATCAACGGTGGGCCACTTGCTGAAAACTTTCCAAACTGTTCCAACTCAAAAACTTAATACTAAATTTTGGTCTAATTAGCCCATGTTTCACTGGGGTAGATTCGGTCAGATCCACTAAGTCTAGTGCATCAGGTAGAATACACAAGATTCAGCCTAGACATGCCTTCGACAAAGTTTCCTTGACGTACTATCATCCCAATCCATTCCGTTGCTATGTTGTAGGGTTTGGTAAACCTTTTTTTATCTAACCATTCTAAGCAGAAAACAAACCTAATCCTAAGTGTATGAGTTTGGTTAATCAAGTTTGTTGTATTGTCTTTCTACTTGCTCCCCCTGAGTCATAGCTTAGATAAGGTCTATCTAAGTAATGAACCTGACTCTTAGGGATTAAGTATAGGTTTGGTTCAATTGGTTTGGTTAAAAGTTTTGTTTGAACCCATGCTTGGACTTGACTTCTAACATTTTGACTGATTAAAGATAAATATGATTTTTTTTGTTCTATTCGGTTTATAGCCAAGCCCCGATTTGTTGTACACGGCTCGTTGTGATCCCAGTACCATATTTAGGTATTTGGATCCCAGTTCAAACTTTTTCAATGTTTTCTTGAGTTGCTCGACTTGACCTTTCAAGTCAGAATTTTCTTCCTCAAGTTTTTCAACTTGATTTGAGGTTCTGATTTGAACTTGGTTAGTCGAATCACTCAAGTTAACTTGTTGCTTAAGGTGGTCTATTTCCTTAAGTAACAGGTTATTTTCTTTTTCAGATCTTGACAATTTCTTAAACAAACATTTAACTACTTTCAACAAATTAGACTTAGAATAAATTGTTACCATGTTTGGATCTTCTGATCCATGGCTTCTCTCGGACTCGATGTTATTCTCGGACTCATACTCTTCATCGGGCTCAGAGTTGGAGTCTTCGTTTCTTGCCATAAATGCAAGATGGCTTGAGTGCTTTGTTTGCCCCGTCTGAGATTCGTCGGAAGAAGTCTCGTCCCATGTCGCTTGTAGAGCCTTCTTTCGTCTTGTAGATTTGGGCCTTTCTTCCTTCCGATTTGGACATTCATTTTTGAAATGCCCCTTCTTGTTGCATCCATAACTAATCATTTCTGATTTCTTTTGGGTCTGGTTCAGCGGTGTCTTCTTGGTACTTCTTTTGAATTTCTTCTTTGTCAACAGTCTCTGGACCATGTTGACTAATTCTTCTTTGTTCGTTGAGTCAAAATCTGACTCACTTTCAAACTCGATCTTTGTTCTGGATGCAAAGAACACGAGTTTGAATTACACGAACACGAACAATCTTGTTGCTTGAACCTGCATACCAAGCTACACCTTTCTCGACATGGCTTACATTAGATTGTTCGTGTAATTCCAATTCATAGAATAACTCGTCTAACTTAAGAATTGAAAGATCCTTCGAGACTTTGTACGCAACTACAATTGATGCCCACAAAGCATTACTCAGAAAAGAATTTAAAGCGTACCTTATTGTGTCGTGGTTTTCCAGGTTGTGTCCGATCAGGTGGAGGCCATTAAGTATGTCCTTCAGTCGAGTGTGTAGTTGCGAGGTTGTCTCTCCGGGAACCATTTTTATATTAAATAAATTATTTAAAAGTAAGTCCCGTTTATTTACCTTCGATTCATCGGTCCCTTCGTGTAGTTTGACTAGAGAGTCCCACAGTTCTTTGGCGTTGTCATAGGGGCCGACTCGGTTCAACTCCTCCATAGTAAGCCCACACTGAATGGTGTTGATCGCCTTGTAGTTTAATTGCATCTTCTTGATCATTGGGGGAGTCCAATCTTCAAGTTCAAGAGGCGTTCCATCTTTTGTCGAGGGAGTGTAGCCTTTCAAGATTGTGAACCAGAGCTTGATGTAGGACTTCAAGTAACACTCCATTCTATTCTTCCAATAACAGAAATTTTCTCCTTTGAATAGTGGAGGCCAGACAGTACTGTAACCTTCTTGATACGAGTTTAACATCCTTGCAAGAAAAGACTTAAAAAAAATATTTCCAAGACTTTTGTCTTGGGATTAGTAGTGCTTGAAAAATAAAGATAAGAAGAAAAAAAATTGAGGAAAAGACAAAGTTTTTTAAAAATGCTTTGAAAATCGATTAAGAACTTTCAGAGCTAACGAGGCTCTGATACCAATTGATAGATCAAATAAAAGCGATAGAGGGGGGGTGAATATCGTGCTTTAAAAACTTTTTCTTTTAACTTTGAAAGCAGAGTCGTGCACAGCGGAAAGTAAAAGAATCGACAAGTTTGTTTATTTCGTTCGGAGTTTAGGTCGACTTCTACTCGAAGGCTCGCGGTCCTTGACCGCACCGATGGGCAAAGCACTATAACTCTTCTTTCTGAAATTCTCGGAAAGAAGTGGATCGTAGAGATACAAAGATGTAAGATAGTAACACTCCTACTATCTTATATGAAATTAAGTGCAGTACAAAATAAATATACCGACAGTAGGATTTGAAAGTCAAAGCTCGGTCGACACTAACGGACGGAATGACTTGCAGAGTTGATGAAGATTTGTAGCATGAGCAGCTTGCAGAAGAGAACTTGAGTCGATCAGAAGTAAGTCTCAACCTCAGACTTCGAGCCTCCTTTTATAGGTATACTGGACGTTCGGTCGACCGATCCTCCTATTCGGTGGACTGAACACGCTCCCCTCCTTCCTGACCGGAGTCTGACGCTGACTCGATATTCTGCATTAACTAGTCTTTAATTGTAATGCTAAAAAATTCTCAGAATAATTATTAGAAATATTCTATGATTTTTCTAGAATTTTAGGATATTTTTATAGAATTTTTAGAGTAGCGGAAGTAGCAAAAACAAATAGAGTCGTAAAAGGGTCTAGGCGAGTATTGAACCCTAGACCTATTGGGTCCTCCAACTTATAGTGGACTCTAGTAACCAAGTGAACCCTGCAGGGCCGTGCTGAAAGGAAAGGGAATCAATTATACTTATGTTAGAGTTGGGCCGAAGTTACCACTTAATATAAATAGGGCAATTGATCCGGTTGTGTAAGGGGCAGAAAAGGAGATAGGAGAAAGTAGAGGGGCATTTAGGTCTTTTAGGGGGAAGCTAGGGCTTTGAAAGGGAAAAAAGGGCTCGGGTTTGAGGGAGAGAGGAGGCGGCGGCAGGGAGGGGGAGCACGAAAGGAAGAGAGGGGAAATCTTTGGGAGGTGGCGGTTGGATTGGCACTGCCACCGGCGACATGCACTCATATGCCTCCTCCTCTCCACTCGCCGACGACGATGCCGTGGAGGATCTGCTGTCTCTAGCGGGCGTACCCGCTGCCGCCTTCTCCCGCAACCGCTGCTGGCTCCAGTAGGTGCCAGCCGCTGCCAATGCCTCCAGCGACCATTGTCGTCGCCCTAGGCCACCTCCAGTGGCCGTGGATGTCACCGCCGTCGCCCCCAGCGAGTATCGACGCCTCTCCCATACTGTCGGCAGCGAATGTCTCCGCCGGCCGTGACTTCCGGCGGCGGTCAGCGCCTCCCGCCGGCCGTGTGCCTCCTCTAGAGGCTGCCGTTACCGGCATCTCATGCTGTAGCCACCGCCGCAGCCGTCTTTGGCGGCCAGCACCTCCGGTCTCCCGACCGTCGATTCCGACGGCGGTACAGCCGCTGTCCTCGCCGCGTGCGGCACAGATCTGACCAGTGCAGTGTTTCCGGACATCGGTTGTGTTTCTGGCCATCGAGCCGTGTGGTGTTTCATTATTCGAATTGTTATCATGCAGTCGGACCGTGCTCCGTCCTGCGGATCTATATCGCTTCCGGCTTCGAGCTACTGGAGCCAGCTACGCGTTTGGTGGACATTTATCTACTATTCGGGATCACGACGACTCCGTCAGCTCACTGATCCATCCGAGGGCGCCCCCCTGGGCCAGGGTACGTTCTCGTACCTTTTCCGCATTTAGTTAACTATTCTGTCATTATTATGCGATTACTTATATGTCTGGGATTCGCCTCGAGCACCGAGGTACCAGAGACCGGGGGAACCCGGTCGCTGGATACAGGTACAGTGGACCGGAGGAGGACTTCTGACGATCTGGTCAACGTAGAGGACAGATCATCGACCGGGTCATGGGGATGCGGTCAACCTTCCAGACACGTCACACCGGCAGGTTCGTTTTCTCAGCTTCCAGACAGGATCAGCAATTAAGAGAGGAGTTAATTATTTTATTCGTAACTTTCCTCTCCCAAAACCCTCACCGCCGCCCCTCCTCCTTTCTCTTCCTCTTCTCGGCGCCAACCACAAGCACACCTAGGGCTCCATCCCTAGGGTCCCAAGGGCTTCTTCCGGCAACATCTTGGATACGGGGACGCTTCCCTCCGCGAGAGGAACGCGTAGACGCGAGAAGATTGTCGAAAGGATCGTCTTCTCCAGAAATCTAGCGAGTAGAATCGTAAGAAAATTAGAGCAAAAGGTAAGAAACCCCTCACCTGCAGTATAAGTAGTTCTCGTGTGATTTCATGCCTTAGTTTATTAGTATATGGCTTTTTGGCGCATAGGGTGTGCAATAGCGCACGCCTAGTGATCAATAGTATGTTCAGCACAATTAAAATGCGACTTAGGCATTTTAATAGTCTAGATGAATGCGATAGAGCATTTAATTAGCATATGCAGTGTTACTACAGCTTATATGGGACTACGGTCCAATGGGTGGGCTCCCACAGTCGCCTCTAGGTTCAAATAACCTAGCTCTAGGTTCAGACAACCTAGAAATAGCAATATAAAAAGAACTCAGCTATAATCAGTATTTTATTTTAGCAGAGGCACTGTACCAGATTAGATATCCATTGGGTTGGGCTCCTACAGTCGTCCCTAGGTTTAGACAACCTAGTAACCCTACTAAATTTGGGACTTGCAAACCCGGGTCTATTGAGGGATGCGCGCACAGCAAGTACAGTTGCCGGGCCCAAACAACAGCATGATTATTATTTTAATCTATTTATGAAAATAGTTTTCAAAACTTCACAATAATTATGTGAATTCAGTACAGCTTTAGCATTAGCTTAGAATTAACTCAATCCAGCTTTTTATATCAGTTTAGTTTTCCTATTGATGCAATGTGATAGTTATGATTAGCTTTATGGCCATGATTAGTGTTGATTCTATGTGTTGTATGCCATGCCATGTTTAGCATATTCAATATGTATTTCAAATAGCATGTTTTCAAAGCATAATTTGCATCGTATGCATGTTTTGTGAGGTAGATGGTTTCTTACTAAGCATAAAGCTTACAGATACTCTTTCCTTATACTGCAGATAAGGGTAAAGGAAAGATGGACTAGTGGAGGCTGGAGGGCATGCGATGAAGATGTGTGTGGAAGGAACCTGGAATAAAGATCTTGGAGAAACTAGCAAACTAATATTTTTGTTTTATATGGTATTATTTTCCGCATTTCTAGTTATTTTAATGCCTTGAATCCTGAACGACTTGCTTAGATTGTTAGTACTTATGCTCATATTCCTAGTTATGTGTCATCGGTATGTTTCCAGTTATTTTAGAACTTATGTAGGTGAGTTTGGCACGAAACAGTGCTGAAATCAGAGCCTTGCTGCGAAATCAGAAACCCCAATCGATCAGCGGATCGATTGGGGGCCCTCAATCGATCAGTGGATCGATTGAGAGCCTGGTTCCACGAACAGTAGGCTTCTGGATCGATCAGCCGATTGATCCAGTCACATTCTGTCGTAAACAATAAGCTTCTGGATCGATCAGCTGATCGATCGGGAAATCGCTCCCGCGAACAGAGAGCTCTGGAATCGATCGTTGGATCGATTGGCCAGTCTGGATCGATCAGCCGATCGATCCAGAATATTACCCGAACACAGTAGCCATCTGAATCGATCCATGGATCGATACAACAGCTTGCAATCGATTGGGTTCAACCTGGATCGATTGGGAAGCTGGGTTTTTGACCCAGTGACCTTGTATTTCAGCTCCTTGACCATAGGGGATGTAGGATATGCCATGTATACCTTAGATTGCATCCCTTAGCACATGTAGAACCTAGAACTCGTGTTAGCTTAGTAAAGTTTTAAATTGGTACAGTTTTTCGCACCTAGACTTAGTAGTGGTCATGGATATAGCTTAGCACAGCATATTGTGACGGTCCGGCCTTAACAGTCTTGCCAATAGAAGGCGGGTCGTTACAGAGTGGTATCAGAGCAAGTTCCATACTTCCTTCACACACATCAGCATTGAACCTGCAGCTTCCAAGTAAGAACACCTCTTCTCTTACATGTGTTTTTCTACTGTCATGTTTATAGATAACTAAAGCATGTTGATGTATGATAGTATTTAACATGGTTGATTATAGTAATTAGTTAAATGTGATAGTATTAGTTATGTATGTCCTCTATTCCTTTAGAAATGGAAAGAGGACGCCCAGCTAAGAGGACACCAGCTGCTGAGCCCCAGCATGAGGCAGGCAGTTCAGTGCCTCCCCCAGACCTTATAGCATTAGTGCTCAGTTACAACAGCAGCTAGCTGAACAGCAACAGGAAATAGCCACCTTAAAGGCTAATCAACAGAATACTCCCACTGTCACTCCGGAACCAAACATAGCAACCCCGGTGGTCATAGAGGTTCCACCAGTCCAGCCTACAGCACCAGTAGCCCCAACAGCAGAGGCAATGAAAGAAGCCTATCTGATCCAGTGGCAAAGAGTCAAGCACGAGAACTTCTCAGGCACCAGTGAACCATGGGATGCTCAAGCCTGGTTCAAAACACTGGAGAGTACGATGGAGCTTCTGGACTGGCCAGAGCATGAAAAAGTGAAGTGCGCCTCCTTCTGCTTGATAGGAGATGCACGTATGTGGTGGGAGAGAATCAGAGTGAAGCGCCCAGTGAACCAGATGACATGGGCAGACTTCGAGAAAGAATTCTTCGAGGAGTTCTTTCACATGCGGGTTACAAACCGCCACTATGACGAGTTCACTGAGTTTCTTCAGGGCAACCTATCAGTTGAGGAAGCCGTGAAGAAATTCAATAGACTGGCTCGTCTATGCCCTAAACTAGTCAGCACAGAAAAAGAACGAGTCCGGTTGATGCTCAAGATGCTGAGGCCGGAAATAGCAATGAACGTGGCTGGCGGCGTTCATAGGCCGCAAACCACCGAAGAACTAGTCAGCAGTGCTCTGACCACCGAGCACTACCAGAATAATATCAAGCAGCAGAAGCAAGTCCTCTCAGAGTCAAAAGGGCAAGGAGGCTCAGGTGCTCAGAAACAACAAGGCCACAGCTCTTACTGGAAAGGGAACTCCAGCAACAAGCGCAAACCAGGGAGTTACTCAAAGGGAGGACCAGCCAGCAAACATCCTAGCTATCCCAAATGTGCTACTTGTGGGAAATTTCACCCGGGAGTTTGTCGCAAGGGCACATGAGGATGCTTTGAATGTGGGCAGGAAGGGCATATGGCTAAGCAGTGCCCAAACAAGACTAGTCTTCCTCTACCACAGCCGATTCAGTATGGAGGCCAACCAACTCAGTTACATCAGATGCAGGCCACTCTAGATGGTCCCCACATCAGCCAGGGTAGATTAGAAGCCT